>NC_065586.1:46605667-47805667 GCF_024542745.1 Macaca thibetana thibetana
GATTATGGAAGAGGACAACCAAATGGCTGAAATAATTTTAGAATAAATGAATCTGTCCCTTGGCAGTATAGTTGTACTCACGATATTATTGTCATTGTAAGATAAGGCTGGCTGGCTGTGCTGTCAAGGAATATTGTCAAACATGAGCTGTATTGTTGACTGAAACGCACAGTAGATACCTGAAGGGGAAAGGAAATATAAGTTACACTTATCAAAGTTTTCTTGGTTAAAATGTGAAATGACAAAGCACTAAGATATTTCTTACACTCCATGAACTGCCTGAGTGCGGTATCATTTGCACTCTATAGAAAACCCATTGGAGGCTCTTAACTTCCAGAGACGATGTTTAAGATACGGGTTATAAAATGCTGCCCTTAATATGGTACCTGCCATCAAACCTAACAAGGATTTTATGAATTACCTTTAAAAATCATGAGAAGTTTAAAGTAAAAAGTAAAAAGTAAAAGATTTTTTTTTTCTACAGCAATATAAAGCAGCCGAGAATTTCTATTTCTATGATTTATTTACTACGATAAAATGTAATGCATTAAATAATACTGGTACAAGAGCATTTTACTGCAGTGAATACAAGACTAATGCATTTACTAAATTACTCATCCTAAATGTATTATTTCAGGTGATATTGTGACAAAACAAGTGTTTCAGATTCAGAGGCTCTGTGTGCCAGGGCTGCTAGGCCACCAACAAGTGAGGAAGTCATAGGTTTCTCTAGTCCTATTTTCTTATGTGGAAGATAAAAAGAGTATCACTTAAATATTCTCTCACACCCTGAAAACAGATGACAACTTAAAAAATCTAACTTTCACTTCATGTTTAAATAAGACTGCCATGACATGACTCAAATGAGACTCTCAGAAAATACTTTCTATTAATTTCAAAACTTGATCAATTTCAATCTATAAATCATCTGACCTGCACGTAGCCATTTTCCTGGTCTAGCCCTGCTCTCTCCCTAGAATACTGCTTTTCTCTTTCCTTGCTTCCGCAAGCTTGACTCCATCTACCCTCTTGGATCTCTTTGTCGGCAGCCACACCAAAAAATGGTTTTTTGTTCACTGATTACTCGAAGTCACCACTGTTTACAAGATACGAATTCTTGCAGAGTATTCCCCTCATGAGAAAGTATGCCTCTCCATAAGAGTACGGGAGGGCCCTACTCTTCCTACCTCCAGCTGCTGAGCATAGAATTTTGAGGAAATCCAAAACCTCGACAAGTGTTTGACAATTCAGTTATCATTTGGAAGATAAGTCTTACTACATTTAATTACAGCAAAAACACTACTAACAGTTTACTGTTTATAGGTATTATTTAAAGTAGTTACAAAATAGAAACAAATAATCTAACGTCAGTCAGCATAAATCAGAGTATGAAATTGTACGCTCTTTAATAAGAAATGGAAGGGGTTACTTAGTAGTTTTAAGGTTTAATGACAAAAACTAGAAAATAATTGTACCTAGTAATTTAGTAAGTCAAAACCAAAATCAAAGGTCCAGTACCCGTTGGACGCCGAGGCCCACCGCCTTCTTCAGCTGTACCTGCTGCCTCTCATTTTAACCCATTAAAAATACTAATGTTGTTTTCCTTGTAGAGGTCTTTCACCTCCGTGGTTAGGTCTATTCCTAAGTATTTTATTTTATTTTATTTTGCAGCTATCATAAAAGGGGCAGAGTTCTTGGTTTGATTCTAAGCTTGGTTGCTGTTGGGGTATAACATAGCTACTGATTTGTGTACATTAATTTTGTCTCCTGAAATTTTGCTGAATTCATTTATCAGTTCTAGGAGCTTTTGGGAAGAGTCTTTAGGGTTTCCTAGGTATATGATCATATATCATCAGCAAACAGCAACAGTTTGGCTTCCTCTTTACCGATCTGGATGCCTTTTATTGCTTTCTCTTATGTGATTGCTCTGGCTAGGCCTTCCAGTATTATGTTGAATAGAAGTGGTGAGAGTGACTGCTGCAAACCTTAGTTACGTCCTAGGAAAAAGAATACTTCCTAAAATAAAACTAAGGTATCATCCTTACCCTTCTCTTTGTCTCATCCAGAAATATGAGGGGGGAATTACCTGCCCTAACCCCTTCCTCAAGAAATATATTACTGTACTCTGGAATTTAGACAAAACCTTAAATCTCCAGGCTTTTTAAAGCACAAAATATAAATAAAAGCTGGGAAAGTAAACCAAAATTCTTCAGATTGTTCCTCATGAATATCCCCCTTCCTCTGCAATTCCCCAGAGTGGTAACGGATGGGTAGAGGCAGCTCAGGTGAATTACCCAGCTTGCCCCTCAACTCATTCCTCCTCCTCCTCTCAAAGGCTGAAGGCAGGGCCTTTCCAGTCCTCACGACCTGCCCTTCACCTAGTCCCTCCTGACCTAGGGATGGAGGCTTTGAGTCCCACAGTGTGGTGATACAGAGCACTAGTTGTCACTGTCTGGCTTTATTTAAAGGAAATGCAGTAGGCTTCCTCTGTAGAGCTCTGAAAAGGTTGACTGTACAGAAGTCTTCTATGTTTTTACTTGGTCAAGTGTTTCTTACATCTTTTGTTATCAGAGTACCATTCCAATCTCTTAACTTGCAGTTGTGTGGAAAACTGTTTTGTTTTGTAATAAAAGATCTTCACTGGGGGATGGAGCAGCATTTAATAAAGTCTATGTTTGTTAAAAAAAAAAAAAAAAAAAGATGTGGTGAGAGTGGGCATCCTTGTCTTGTTCCAGTTCTCATGGGAAATGCTTTCAATTTTTCCCCATTCAGTATTATGTTGGCTGTGGGTTTGTCATAGATGGCTTTTATTACATTGAGGTATGACCCTTGTATGCTGATCTTGCTGAGGGTTTTAATCATAGAAGGATGCTGCATTCTGTCAAATGCTTTTTCTGTGTCTATTGAGATGATCATGTGATTTTTTGTTTTTAATTCTGTTTATGTGGTGTATCACATTCATTGACTTGTGTATGTTAATCCATCCCTGCATCCCTGGTATGAAACCCATTTGATCATGGTGGATTATTATTATTATTTTTGAGATGGAGTCTCCCTCTATCACCCAGGCTAGAATGTGCAGTAGGGTAATCTTGGCTCACTGCAACCTCCACCTCCCAGGTTCAAGCTATTCTCCTGCCTCAGCCTCCTGAGTAGCTGGGATTACAGGCATGCACCATCATGCCCGGGTAATTTTTGTATTTTTAGTAGAGACAGGGTTTCACCATGTTGGCCAGGCTGTTCTCAAACTCTTGACCTCGTGATCCGCCCGCCTCGGCCTCCCAAAGTGCTGGGATTACAGGCGTGAGCTACCGCCCCAGGTTGGAGTATTTTTTTGATATGCTGTTGGGAACTACAAAACATTGCTGGATGAAATCATGGACATAAACAAATGGAAAGACATCCCATGCTCATGAATGTGTAGAATGAATATTGTGAAAATGACCATACTGCCAAAAGCAATCTACAAACTCAACACAATTCCCATCCCAAACCATATATCTCAGGTTTAAGCCATGGTATCTGTGAGCCAGAAAAACCTCACACTGAGAAATATCAGTTAACAGAAAGTCCTGCTTCCAAATAAAGCAAGCCAGGTACCACCACACATTGGAGAGAAGCCTCCAACAGAAGAGATCAAAACAACAGAAAAAAGGAATTCATGAGAGCAGTCAAAACCAGGAGAAAAACTTAAAAAAAAATCTTAAAACACTCTCAAAAAATATAAAATTCAATAGAAATAGCAGCGGATAAAATGACAGAATATCCCAGAAGTAGAAAAACTGAAAAAAATAGAAGGGGAAAAATTAAGAACGAATGCCTGTATACTGGTCTAAGCAGCCTAGCATCTGAATAACAAGACTACTAGTAAAAAAGTAACAGAGAAAATAAAAAATTCTCAAGAAGAAATAGTTCGCAGGTTTAGCAGCCTCAATAAAATGAAAAGATCCCCACCAAGCTGTGACTGCTTTTTTTTTGTTTTGAGATGGAGTCTCTCTCTATTGCCCAGGTGGAATGCAGTAGTGCAATCTCAGCTCACTGCAACCTCTGCCTCCTCAGTTCAAGTGATTCTCCTACCTCAGCCTCCCAAGTAGCTGGGACTACAGGTGTGCACCACCACTCCTGGTTAGTTTTTCTATTTTTAGTAGAGATGGTGTTTCACCATATTGGCCAGGCTGGTCTTGAACTCCTGATCTCGTGATCCACCCACCTCAGCCTCCCAAAGTGCTGAGATTACAGGCGTGAGCCACCGCGCCCAGCTCCCACCAAGCTGTTATTATAAAATTTCAGCACCTCAGAGTTATAGAAGATCCTAAAAAGCTTCCATAGATACCTAAAACCTGGTTGTAAATAATGTGTCACACACTGGCAATAGATTCAAGAACAACACTGTAATGAGAGCAAAACTGCGAAATGTCTTCAGAACCATAAAATATAGATTTACCCTAGAGGTGTCCTCTCTGTCAAAGAGGAGGGATTTTAAGACTGGTCAGCTCTCTAAACATCTCCACCCAGGAAAATGTGTTCAAGTACAACTAGAGAGGATAACAGGACAGAAGGAAAATCAGGGACTCAGGGACAGAATCAGGGACTCAGGCGATCCCACACAAGACAGCAGTTATATGAGATCCCAAAAGACTTTAAGGAGATAGCACAGAAAAGCAGACATCGAGCCTATCTAGGGAAAGCCACTCCGTACTGAACTAGGATGACAAAGGGCCAAAGAAAGTTGCCCTCCTACAAAGAAAAAAAGGAACAAATGTGTTTTCACAGACAGAAAATATCTTTGAAAGGCACGTGATAAATGCTACAACACTTGGGGGAAAACAGCTATTAGAAAATAAGCAAAGGAATATAGTCAGAAAATTAGCTTCACGCTAAAAAATAATGGATGTGAAAGCAAACAGACCACCCAGAGGCTACTTACTATATTTGGATGGATAAACTAACATCGGCTAGGAAAAAAGGGAAGATCCAGGAGAATTGCGGAAGTGCTCAGATTTCAGAACTGTTTCAGAGACAGGGTGAAGGACATGTAATGCAGAGGCACAGTGAAAACACCATATGACTTAGCAGTGAATAATATTTGCAGTCATAATCATGTAAATATTACTGATTTAGTAAAACTTGTGCTACAATTGGAAGAAAAGGAGGGAGAAAAATAAGATCATGGTGTAGTGAGGAAGGTATGCTTTTACTTGCTGTGATAGAAAGTCAATAGACAGGGCTGGCAATTAACTTAGCTATTCTAGTTTTGTTATTTCATTTAAAATAAGATTAAATATTTAAGGCAGTTTTTTTTTCTTTTCTTTTTATTTATTTATTTTTTTTTGAGACAGAGTTTCACTCTCTGGCCCAGGCTGGAGTACAATGGCGCCATCTTAGCTCACTGCAACCTCCGCCTCCCAGGTTCAAGTAATTCTCCTGCCTCAGCTTCCTGAGTAGCTGAGATTACAGGCATGCACCACCGCGACCGGCTAATTTTGTATTTTTAGTAGAGACAGAATTTCACCATGTTGGTCACGGTTGTCTCAAACTCCTGACCTCAGATGATCCGTCCACCTTGGCCTCCTAAAGTGCTGGGATTACAGGCGTGAGCCACGATGGCCAGTCTTAAGGCAGATCTTTTTATCACAACCAGACTATTGAATTTTAACTTAAATATCAGAAATCTTTAAAAGATGGACACACTAAGCTAAAGACTTTTCTGAATAAATTTAATACTTAGGAAAAGAGAAGAGATTTAGAAAATCCACAAAAAGAGGTCCACGCTACCACCACTGGGTCCACATTGTAATTTAAAGAAATCAAGAGAGACAACTTTTATGTCAAACTATCAATTTCGTAACTATTTGACTGTTTACTTACATGGTTTGTATAATTGCTTCTTCCTATTTCTATCACTAAGAATAAAAAAAAAAAAAAACTGGTCACTTCTGATACAAATACCATAAAATAAAAGTAGCTGTTAACATCTTACTGATTACTCCTATGTAAAATGAGACAAAATTCCATTTAAAATATTATTTTCAATAATTTATAATTTAAATTATCTGGCACAATTAATGTCACAAAGTCAAATCTAAAAACTTAGTTTTTCATCTGCTTTACCTTTTGTTTCTATTACATACAAATGAAAGAATCGTCATGTACAAAAGATAAGGGCAAAAAAAATTAGGCCAGATGAAAAATTTAGCTAATAAAGAGTTTAACTGTTCTATATACGAGCCATGATCCATCAGTATTCTCTCATTCTGCATTTACACATAGCTTACTTTAATTATCAGAAGCTAAGAGCTAACAGCTCTAAGAACTACTTCCTGACCAGGCACCTATCTCTAGATGCAACAGAATCCCTGTGAGCATCTTGAACCACACTTAGTGGTTACCTACTAATATGCCACTAAAAACAAAACAAAACAAAAAAGGGGTCTTTACACAACTCAAAAGTAATGTATCCTAATTTTTTTTTTTTTTTTTTTTTTTTTGAGATGGAGTCTCACTCTGTCACCTAGGCTGGAGTGCAGTGGTAGGATCTCAGCTCACTGCAACCTCTCTGACTCCCGGGTTCAAGCGATTCTCCAGCCTTAGCCTCCCAACTAGCTGGGACTACAGGCACGTGCCACCATGCCTAGCTAATATATATATATATATATTTTTTTGAATTTTTAGTAGAGATGAGGTTACACTGCATTAGCCAGGATAGTCTTGATCTCCTAACTTTGTGATCCACCCACCTCGGCCTTCCAAAGAGCTGGGATTATAGGCATAAGCCACAGAGCCTGGCCTAAATTTTAATTGTAAAATGAGTATACAAACCTAATTGGACATGGTGTCTGCAGCACAAAGAAATCATTTTTGTTTTTCTAAAAAAAGGCCAGAATAATAAAAGCCTTAAGAGGGACTTGGGCCATGCTTTGTTTCCTACACTGCTTCTGCCTTTGATGCTGGAAGGGCCTTGTAGGCAAAAGTTCCTACCACTGAAAAGTGAGGGACATGGAATAGCTTTTCTTTTACCACTTCCACGCTCTCTAGGTGAGAGAAGCCAATGGCTCTGGAAAGAGCTGGGAAATACAATTCTGATATGTGTTGGATATGTTCCCCCTCCAAACCTCATGTTAACATATGACCCTTAATGTTCCTATCTTGAACATTAGGGCGTACTGGGAAGTGTTTGGGTAATGACGGGGGATTCCCTATGAATGGTTTGGTCCCATTCCCATGGTAATAAGCAAATTCTCATCATGGTAGTTTAAAAGACTGTAGTACCAGCCAGGTGCAGTGGCTCAAGCCTGTAATCCCAGCACTTTGGGAGGCTGAAGTGGGCAGATCACCTGAGGTCAGGAGTTTGAGACCAGCCTGGCCACCATGGAGAAACCCTGTCTCTACCAAAAACACAAAACTTAGCCAGGTGTTGTGGTGCTCACCTATACTCCCAGCTACTCAGGAGGCTGAGGCAGGAAAATTGCTTGAATCTGGGAGGCGAAGGTTGTAGTGAGCCACGATCGCACCATTGCACTCCAGCCTGGGCAGCACAGCAAGACTTCACTTCAAAAAAAAAAAAAAAAGTGTGGTACCTTTCCCCTTCCCCTCTCTCCTCCCTCTTTACCATGTGGAAAAACCTGCTTCCCCTTTGCCTTCTATCATGATTGTAAGCTTGCTGAGGCCCTCTCCAGAAGTAGATGTTGAAGCCATGTTTGTACAGCCTGAAGATCTATAAGCTGATTAAACTTCTTTTTGTTATAAATTACCCAGCCTTAGGTATCTCTTTATAGTAATGTAAAAAATGAACACAAATTCTAACCACAAATAATTGACTCAAGATGGGCAAAGTCTACTCAAACTATAAAAACAAAGTTTACAAACTCCCATGTTTTACTGTGCTGCATTACTTCACATATGATTATGGAACCCTCACTTGTATTCTTGCTGTTTAAGTCAACTGGAAAACTTGGCTGTGTATGGCTTTTTAGCAAATAAATGAGGACTTAGCATAACATTAAGGAAAATAAGCAGGAGTAGGGCATGTTTAAATTGACATTACATCAAATGAAAAGGTTAATAACTTAAAAGTTTTGAGTAGCATGAACTTGGATGTGGTAAATGAATGTGGTCAGAGGACTGTGTGAGAGGAGGCCCAAATGACATATTCAATCCCCGATGATAAACAGCTACGTTTTTTAATTTATTTAAATGAAAACCAAGCTGGAGCCTAAGTTCTATCATTCATCTTTAAAATGTACTCTTTGGAGGAAGGGAAAAGGGACCAAGAATTGTGAATAAAGAGAAATCCATGACTCCTCCGTCACATGACAAATTAATTGTGTTGATAAAAAGATGGCAAAATGTATAAACGAAAAGTTTACATGTTTTCACTAACAAGATAACTAAAGAAAAGTATATCACATGTTAAAATAAGACAAGTGAATATGTGAAAAGTTGAAAAATTTAAACCAATATGAGTTTTTCTAAATACTTCCTATAATACACCTGATCAAACAAGAGTTTTTATTCTTTCTCTCAGTGGAAAAAACAATGTTGTCTCACCATCTGCTTGAGAGTTCCTCTGGAATAGTGTGCTTGCCTCTGGATTGGCAGAAGGGTTAAACTCCAAAGCTATATGTATAGAGGGAGAAAAGAAAAAAGATGTAATCATTTATAAAACTTTATCAATTCATTTATTCAACTGCTGCATTTAGGCTATGTCACTATCTCTACTTTTATTCTTATCCATTGAAATGAATGTATGGACATAAGATAGAGCCAGGCAACATGGCACATGCTTGTAGTCCCAGCTACTCAGAAGGCTGAGATAGGAAAATCACTTGAACCCAGGTCAGGAATTTGAGGCCAGCATGAGTAACATAGTGACACCCTCCTTTATTTAAAAAAAAAAAAAAAAAGAGGTAAATGTTGGCTTTGAATTGTGTAAAATCAACTTTGCATAAAATAAATCAAGATGGCAGTAAGTTTTAAAAGACAGGTCTATTTTTTAGGCAAAGTATAAGATGTATTCTAGAGTTTTTAAAATTTTTAAAAAGTAAATTCAGCATATCTGTCACTTCCATGTCATTCTGAGGACACAGAACCTTAGTTCTGTTGAGTAGCTGTCTTCCACAGGCATGTGATATCTGTAAGTCTTCATTTTTTCATTAGCAATACAAAGGGAGAACATACACAGGCCTTATCTGTATTGGAAAGGGCCAAGTGAGACATACATAAACTGTGTTGTAATCCTAAAGAATGACAATAAAGAGCCATTTCTGGGCTCTCATCCAACACTACCCCACTACTAACGGGTGTGTAACATCACTCAGAGGCTTTCCTTACATCACCAAGGAGAGTATAAGTTTACACAACTACTTACATGCTTTGTGTATAAAGGTGTATAATCAATTAATTCATATATTTGTTTATTCTAAAGCAATCTTTAAATATCTTGAAAAGTGAGGATAGTACTTCCAAGTTATAAAGTCATACTCATCATGAGTCTTAATTATCCTACCTCTTAAAAAATTAAGAGCCCAACCAAAGTTTAAATAGAAGAGCTTCAAGACATTTCCTCTACAACAATGAAATCTCTGGCATTTAAATGAAACCAATAAGCCAACTGGATTTAATTTCATTGTGATGCAATGTTTTCTATCTTGAAAATTTTAGTTTTTATTCAAGAATCATATTATTACCTGGAATTACTTCTACTTAGTTCATTTCTTTGCAAAATTTTAGAGGTAAACCAACTAATTGTTTTCCCTTTTCTACTGCCTCCCATCCCCCGCCTCTCCCAGCAGGGTAGAGACTGAAAAACTCCAAAACTCCAACTTTCTTTCTTTCCTTTCTTTCTTTTCTTTCCCTTCCTTCCCTTTCTTCCCGTTCTTCCCTTCCTTCCCTTCCCTTCCTTCCTGCCTTTCTTTCTTTCTTCTTTCTTCTTTTTTTTTTTTTTTTTTTTTTTTTGAGATGGGGTCTCACGCTATCACCCAGGCTGGAGTGCATTGGCACAATCTCTGCTCACTGCAACCTCCACCTCCCAGGTTCAAGCAATTCTCCTGCCTCAGTCTCGAGAGTAGCTGGAACTACAAGCATGCGCCACAATGCCCAGCTGATTTTTGCATTTTTTTAGTAGACACGGGGTTTCACCATGTTGGCCAGGCTGGTCTCAAACTCCTGACCTCAGGAGATCTGCCCTCCTCAGCCTCCCAAAGTGCTGGGATTACAGGCAAGAGCCACCATGCCTGGCCAAAACTCCAATTTTGTTATCTTTGAACAAGATGCTATTGGTCAGGAGGGGAAAGGACAAAGAGGGAGCCACGGCAGCAAACACTCTTACAGGGAAGGTTGAAGATTCTAACCTGCAATCTTTATATTACACATTAAAAGTCTACATTAACATTTCATGTCTTTTGAAAGTTTTGACCATGAGCCCCACCTCTCTTTTAGAACAAGGAGATAAATAAAATCTGTTAAGTCACCAGAATAAATCTGGAGACACATTTTGTGTTAAAGTAAGAATTTTAAAGTCATCAGAGCCTCATGGGTAAACTCCTTTGACAAACCCTCCCCCAACACACAGCCATTTTTCTGCATTTTCATGATGTTTCACACCTTTCACAATTATTTTAACCACCCTCTTTTTTTTTTTTTTCCTTCTGCATTCAAATTAGTTAGAAGAAACTAAGCAGCTTCTATCAAGGTAAGTTAAAGCAGCCCATTAAGAATACCATACAGCCTCTCCCACAGCACACTCCATTCTGATTTTAAATAAGAAATCCCCAAATATCTGAATATGAACTGTCCTGAGATTTAGCTACTTTAACAAAGGAAACAATTAGGCACTTACCTGGTTCCTTCACTTAGGTACCATCTGGATAGGTACGAAGAAAAAATAAGATGGGTACTGGAAAGTTGGGATATCTGAGTTTTTATTGAGAAAAGGAAGAGAATGTTCCAAAGGAGCCTCGACAAAGTTCCACAGGATAATAAATAGAGTTACAGACAATGTTGTCTCACCATCTGTTTGACAGTTCCCATGGAATATTGTGTTTGCCCCTGGATTGGCAGAAGGGTTAAACTCCAAAGCTATATGTATAGAGGGAGAAAAGAAAAACGATGTAATCATTTATAAAAATTTATCAACTCATTTATTTGACTGCTGCTTATTCAACAAGAAGAGCCATAAATAAATGGTCCCATGACAGCCTGGGAGAATGAGACGAGAGAGCAAGAACTGGGCAATGGGGAGGGGAGGCGAAAAGAAAAACTGACTGGACTCAGTGGGGAAAGACTAAGGGGTGGGAATGCAAGGCAGAGCCAGCTTGTGCTCCTGGCCAGCCCGTGGGAAAGCTGGCTACAGGCAGAAAGGAGCTCAAAGTGGGCAGTGCCTCCCAGGGGACCTTGGGGGCAGCAGCAGCCAGAGGCAAGCAGAAGGCAGATGGCATCCGTCACCTCCTTACCTTCAGGCATCTCCCGGTCATGGATGTGGTGCATGTGGAGGTCCTTACTAACTTCAACAGTCACCGCAGCAGGCTGCACAGCAGCAACAGTGGGCGCTCCTGCCATCCCATCCCCAGCTCCTGCCATCCTGTCCCCAGCTCCTGCCTCATAGATCTCAGATTCAGAGGGACACACAGACCCCTGTTGCTGGTCAAACTCGGGGCTGATCCTGGGGCACACACAACAGGTCAGTATGTTCCCCATGGAACGCCTCTACTGTATGCCACCACCTGGGCCTCTGCTCACAGCTTGGGCTCACACTCCCGCTGCCCTAGGCCAAGGCTATGCTGCACTTGCAGAGATGGTCTTGCCTGCTGCTCGCCTGCCCACCTTACAACCCGGCCCCGGCCCCGCATGGGACTGCCAAGGCCCGCACCCTGCCGCTTCCCCTGAGCTGACTTGTCTGCAAGGGTGAAGACCAGCCCGCTTATTTAATAGGTTGTGAACCCAACAAGCGCTGAGAGACACAACAACTGCCTGAAGAGAGAACAGACGGAGCTCCTCCTCCTTCTGTAGTCACCTACAGACTGAAGCCCACTGGCCCAGGTGGGTGCCTAGGCATGTGGCACACAATGCCCCATCTCACACTTCATAATGCCCTCCCTGACAGCTCACAGTGCCCCATCCTGGCTGCCACCCCTCCCCAACAGCTCAGAATGCCCCTGCCTGGGCTGCCCCACCCTGTGGCTTATGATGATGATGCTCTCCTGGCCCCTCGTGCAGTGCCAGTGGGACTAAGGTTTTCATCCATCACCAGCTTCCTGAGATTTTTAGTCCTAAGAAAAGCACAGGGTAGTTCGTTACTTGAAGCCGTCTTCCTCTCTGAGTTCTACACAAAGCCTCACTAGAGTGGGTCCCATTAGCAACCAAGTTGAACAACTTTTATTTGCTGACTGAATATAGATACACCTGAATGGCTGACTGCTTTTGTAACTAAACACTCTTCTCCTGTCTTCCAATGAGTGGTTGTTTTTGTCTGCAACTTGAACACAGCAATCCCTGGGGCCCTAGCATATTCTCAATAAAGAGTTATGGCTGTGTGTCTTGAATGACACCTTGGGACCCATCCTGCCTCCACCTCCTTCTCCATAAAATAGAAACCTAACTTGTCCCTCCAAGCTCTGAAATGCTGAAACTTACCAACTCCCTTTTCTCCCCGCTATTTCTTCCTTCCATGGCAGGGACTTTCAGATTTTCTTTCTTTTGCTAACAAAGCACTATGCATGATTTTGTCATACAAAATTGAGAGCCATAAAGTGGGTTACCACCATCCTAATTCAATAAAGATAATACTCGACATCTGGCAAGTAGTATGTGCCTGACAGTGTCCCCACTGTGATATGCTCATTTAACCTTCAGAAACAATCTCATTTTACAGATTTTACAGAAGAACTTGAGATGGAGAAGGTAAGTAACTTCCCCAAGGTCATGTGACTGCTAAGGGTGAGGCCACAATTTGATCCCAGGTAGTCTGAATCCCCCAATTCCTCAAGCATGATTATCAGAAATTATATCAGTCTGTTTTCACACTGATATAAAGAAATACCTGAGGCTGGGTAATTTATAAAGGAAAGAGGTTTAATTGACTCACAGTTTCGCATGGCTGAGAAGGCCTCAGGAAACTTACAATCATGGCAGAAGGGAACCAGATCTGACTTACATGGTGGCCATACAGAGAGTGTGAACATGTGAAGGAGCAACCGTCAAACATGTATAAAACCATCAGATCTCAACTGGGCACAGTGGCTCACATCTGTAACCCTAGTACTTTGGGAGGCCAAGGCAGGTGGGTCAACTGAGGTCAGGAGTTCGAGACCAGCCTAGCTAATGTAGTGAAATCCCATCTCTACTGCAAATACAAAAATTAGCTGGGTGTGGTGGCACATGCCTGTAATCCCTGCTACTCAGGAGGCTGAGGCAGGAGAATCACTGGAACCCAGGAGGCAGAAGCTGCAGTGAGCCAAGATCACACCATCGCACTCCAGCCTGGGCGACAGAGCAAGACTCTATCCCAAAAAACAAAGCAAAACCCTGTAAGATGTCATGAGGACTCACTGAATACCACAAGAACAGCATGAGGAAAACTACCCCATGATCCAGTCACCTCCCCCCAGGCCCCTCTCTTGACACATGAAGATTGTGGGGATTACAACTCATGATGAGATTTGGGTGGGGACATGGCCAAATCACATCAGAAAGTAAAAGTAGAAGTCAAGCTTGGACGGGAAGTGACATTGTAGATTATTATTATTATTTGAGATGAAGTTTTGCTCCTGTTGCACAGTGAAATTGTTTCTCTAATTTCATTTTCAGATTGTGTCTTGCAGATTTATAGAAATACAATTGATAAATGATTCTGGCTATTAACGTTTTATGCTTCAACTTTGCTGAACACATTTTTTCTTTTTCTTTTTTTGAGATGGAGTTTCACTCTTGTTCCCCAGGCTGGAGTGCAATAGCGCGATCTTGGCTCACCGCAACCTCTACCTCCCGGGCTCAAGTGATTCCCCTGCCTCAGCCTCCCAAGTAGCTGGGATTATAGGCATGTGACACCATGCCTGGCTAATTTTGTATTTTCAGTAGAGACAGGGTTTCTCCATGTTGGTCAGGCTGGTCTTGAACTCCAGACTTCAGGAGATCTGCCCGCCTCAGTCTCCCAAAGTGCTGGGACTATAGGCATAAGCCACTGCGCCCAGCCAGATTAGTATATTTTTAAAAGAACTTTTTTTTTTTTTTTAGCACAATCCTGACTCACTGCAATTTCCGCCTCCTGGGTCCAAGTGATTCTCATTCAAGTGCCTAAGCCTTCCAAGTAGCTGGGATGGCAGGAGCCCACCATCATGCTTGGCTAATGTTTGTATTTTTAGTAGAGACGGGGTTTCACCATGTTGGTCAGGCATCTGATCTCGAACTCCTGACATCGAACTCCTGTGATCCACCTGCCTTGGCCTCCCAAAGTGCTGGGATTACAGGCGTGAGCCACTGCTCCTGGACAGAACATTTTTTTGACGTGGATATTAACATGCCTCCCCTTCATCCAACATTGATTAAGTCCCTTCTACATGCCAGGCACTGTATGTGTGAAATAGTCCCAACTCTCAATGAGTGTAGGCAGATGCACAAACAAAGGCTTAAGGAGTTCAGTTTTCTGAGACCACACTGCTGGACAGTATATGAACCTGGGATACAAACCTACCTCTATTTGACCTCAAATTTGATGCTCGGGTGATTTTAATTTTATTCTGGGAATTTGAGTCACTGAACCATAAAAAGGTGAAAAGTCTCTGTCAGATGTGTGTGTAGTGGTCTGTATAATAAGGAAGAACTGAAGGAAGCAATCAGACCAATTAAGAGACTTTATCTAAAGGCAGAGTAATGCTAAGGGCAGTGGCAGTGACAAAAGTGGAAGAAAAAGTTTGTGATCATTTGGGAGACAGACTAGGAAGTGCTTGGTCATGAGATGTGAAAGAAAAGGGGAAGTAGAGGGAAAACAGACCTGCTCAGGCTCTGCTGGGGAAGACTGGGTACATAGGGGTGCCTTCCTCCTGGCAGACAATGTAGGAAGAGAAATGGGTAAGGAGGAAAAGATAGTTTTTTACTCTCAGTGTCACATTAAAATGGAACTCTCTGTTCAAAAGTTGAATATAAATCTCTGTAGGCTAAGTCCATTTGTGACATCCCAACATATGTTTTCAAAAATAACACACATACTAAATCAGCCGTTAAGAGTAACTGGGGAAATTTCCTAAAATTTACATGCTCAGAATATCATCATTTTTCATTTATCACTTTCATGGAGCAACTTTGAATCTATGGTTACAGCAAATGAAGCATCTTGTATAAAATAAAGCAAAGACATGAAACAAAACATTTAAAATTCTATTGTCAGAGAATGGAGAAAGCAACTGAAGCCATGGGCGTGGAGGTGATTGCCTTGAGAAGTTGTGTACAGTAAGGAGAAGTGGGAAGAAAGAAGATCTGGAGAATAGGGTGATTTACATGGCATTAAGTGAAGTTTGCAAAAGTGAACACGGGGAGTCAAGAGACCTGCGTATGAATCAGGAATGGCTGCTCCTGTGAGTTGTTAGAAAGGAGATGATGCCTTCTTTTCATTTCTGTAACAGCAGCACCTAGCACAGTGCCTGTTCAATAGGTACTCAGCATGTATTATCCCAATGCACAGAGTCAAATTTTGCCAGGAGGTAGGAAAGCTACAAATCAGCTATGGCAACTTAGTGATTGGGCTTGTGGGTGTGAGTGAGCTGGGTGTCAGGCAGTGGGTAAAGTAGTGAACTGGAGGTGAGAAAACAATGACACAAACTCAGGGCTTCTCTTTCCTAGTATTTGGCTGAGAAGAGAGACGTAGCAGTAGTTAAAGGGAGATACGTGGTAAAGAAAGCCTTTTATTCCAAGATTGAACAAAAGCGTGAGTATACTTCTATGTTAAAGGGAAAGAGCCAACAGAGAAAACCCATTTTTGAGGTTAGAAGAGAAGGAAAAACGAATGCACAAGGGCCCCAAAAGGCACACATGCATGCAATCCGATCAGAGACAGATTAGCTTTGGACTCCTACAAAAGCAAGAAGGGAGAAAGGCCCATGTGACTCTAGGGATATTTCTGGTAGAGGAAAGGTTTAGGAAAAGATCATTTGATGACCTTTATTTTAACAGACTTTAAAAAAAAAAACTACTGTGGGAAAAAGAATATTATGTATAGAAAAGTCTACACTTCTTGATACAAGCTAAAAAAAGCCTGATACACTAAACAAAACCCAAATAATAAGTTCCCTAAAAGTGGGTAACTTGAAAAGCAATTTGAGCAAAAATCAAGGAGTTAAATTACAAATAACCATATCAACAAAGTGAACGATGGGTTTAATTTTTCCCACAAAAAGTTAAAAGAAATAACAGCAACTTTAGGGGAAGAGGAAAAAATAACTAAGAAAATTATATGCAATTGCAACATGTGTGAACATTTACAAACTCTAACATATAACTACAAAACGGACCAGAAGAATCAGTATCATAGGAAGCAAAGGGTCATTTCAAAAATCAGAGGAGGGATGATTCATTTTTAATTTAATTCTGTGGAAAATATTTAAGTAATGTTTGAGGACAAAAATAGGTGATAAGTTGAAATGCAGGAAACCACAGTGGAAGGAAAAAGAATTCAAGAAAGCTCAGTTTCAGTAACCAATAGCTAGTAAAATCTTCAGGACCTAGAGGTTACAATCTGCGTTAATAGTGTCTGAAGACCTAGAAATGTCATTAGATACCATTTTGGATAATTCTTGTAGACTTGAGATGATGTCTATTTAAAGTTACAAAATAGTGCCTGTACTTCTGTATTCATTACAGAAAACAATTGGATATGGAAAGGAAACTAGCATGCTATGCCACAATCTCTAAAGAAAGATTAGGGAAGTTTCAATTAAAGCAAGAATAATCACAATAAAAGTTTAAAACCCTTTGCAAGCATATATGAAAAATATACAAAAGTTTGTAATGATCTTTTTTTAAGCTAAGAGAACAGAAAACATGAGAAAAATTAAATTAAAAAATGAACCTTTGGTTTAGAGGTAAGAAACATTTTATGACAGGAGATCAGGGTTGCACAGTGTATTATGTGAATGTTGTGACTCATTGGTTTCATCTTGGGTATCATAACTTGACATTTTGTAAAAGTGATTTTTCATAGGAAATTTTTCAGATGCCCTGTAAAGTCCTGTCCCATCAGAAGCAAATAATAATCTTCCATATTCTTGAGATAGCTTAATGGCATCTTCTAGAGTCTTCCATTGTTTAGGTAAACCTGGGAATCATGTTTGGGTATCGTCTCATCCAACTTCTTTACCCATCCCCACCATAAGTCAGGAAGGTGTTGGATATTTTCTGCTCTAGCAATTAACTCATCATTAATCCTGGAGTTGTTTGCTATTCCAGTCATTTGTCCTACTTCACTTTCCATAAGCACAATGAATTTCCCACCATTGACTGACTCCTAAACCATACTGAATTTGTACATCTGATTTGACTTTGTGAGCAAAAGTTCTATGTATATCCTATAATTCTTGCCTAGTATGAAACTTACTTTCAGTAGAGATTATATTTCTGCACTCATGCACCTATGTAACTTGCACTGTTACTGCTGGTCGGGCTTTCCAGGGGTCATGATAACCTCCTGGGTTCTCTGGAAGAGGGACATATTCTTCAGGATGACGTTGTAAAATTTTGTTAGCTAAAATCTTTTATCTATCTAAATGGATAATTCCTAATGTCTTGAGTAATAAGGCTGGTACTTTTTATTTTTCTTCACTCTTCAAATTGATGTGACCAATTCCTGAGGTTGGGTAATCAGGCCACTATCAGACTGGTCTTTGCCAGAACTTTTTGCCTAATACATTTCTCTACTGCTTTCTACAGGTCAATGGATGTTAATATGGGTTCTGGAATCAATTTTAAAAAATGTTTTGTGACTGACTTGAAGATGGTCATTTAATTTTCAAATATAATTTGCAAGTGAAATGTGTAGGACTCTGATAAGGCACAATGACCTAGACCCTGGGTATGATCCCCTCAATAGAGGCAAATAGTGAATTGAGCAAGCTCACTCATGTCTGCTTACACCAGTCACTTCTGAACTGCTCAATGGCAGGCAGGGGGAATGACCTCTAGTTGGCAGATGTCCACTCACTATGACCCTGGATTGGACATATAGTTACCTTGAGTCAGGCCACTCAAGTGTGTTGGACTAATCCTTGGAGATACACTCATTAGTGACTGTTAAGGTACCTGAGTTATTAGGTGCCTGTAGACTATGCCCAGTGATATGTGCATTAGGTGCAAAAGCTCTCTAGCTGCACTGACACTGACTGAAGCTGTGAGGTTTCACAACGACATGTCAGCCAAATACATATGTTCAGATTTACCATTTATCAAGAGGTCTTCACACTATTAATTATGCAATTATCATTCTACACACAGGCAGTAATAAAGGGAGTAAAAAACCACAGCCATGGCTCGGGAGACCAGTGTACCTCCAGAAGAGTCCAGTGGGTCCGGAAGCCCTTTGGATGCTGGTCAGAGGCTCCTTTTGGGCAGCAGCCAACAGGTCTGGAGAAGTCCTTAGAGTTCTCATGGACAAAGCTTCTGAAGGCATCTTAGACAAGACCTTATCTTTGCTGGTTTTATGATCCTCTGCAGATGGGTCTATTCTCATTATCTCAGCCACCTTTCACTTCCTATCAGTTCATTTCGGGTCTCTCATGATCCCAGGCAGCAGTAGTTGTTACCTTATCACTTCAGTTCATTCATATATGTTTATCTCTTTGGGGATGAGGGGACAACTTCACTGTGGACTTCATTCTACTGGAGATGAGTGACCCCATTTTAAGACAACAAGATCACAAATTAATATCACCTATCGTCAGGGCAGACAATAGCTACCACCTGGGGCTGAAAGCAGGTAACTCCATTTATTCTGAAAACATTCTGTCTTGATTATGGCGCCAGTTGCCGCGAGGGACTTCCTTTCCATCACCTGTTTTTCACAAGGTTTGAGTCTGAACTGCTAACATTCTACTGATTTCTGGGTGAAGGGACTGACTGCACCATCCTAGCCTGTCAGAGCACTTGCCCCAGTACTTCCATCTTAAGAGTTGTCCACCCTGTCCAGAACCACAGTCAATTAATCCCCTCATTTTCTCTCTTAAGAGAATAAACAGGCCAGGCGCAGTGGCTCACAACTGTAATCCCAGCACTTTGGGGGGCCGAGGCGGGTGGATCATTTGAAGTCAGGAGTTCGAGACCAGCTTCACCTACATACTGAAACCTCATCTCTACTAAAAAAAAAAAAAATTAGCTGGGTGTGGTGGCAGGCATCTGTAATCCCAGTTACTTGGGAGGCTAAGGCAGGAGAATCACTTGAACCTGGAGGCAGAGGGTGCAGTGAGCCAAGATTGTGCCACAGCACTCCAGCCTGGGCGACAGAGCTACACTCCCTCTTAAAAGAAAAAAAAAAAAAAAGAGAGAGAGAGAGAGAATAAACAACACATCTCACGTACACACTTTATGCCCCTCTTACCCCAAATACCAAACACACAAAAACCCAATCTGTCTCCTTCTACCTAAGCAATTTTAGATAGTCACTTTCTCATAATTACCTTAAGCTCCCTGACTTGCTGCTTGTCCTTTCCCTGGCAAAATCTCATTCCCAGATGAGCCTCCCTTTGTGTTTCCTTAATGACACCACTCAGCTGACCCAGAAAAAATATCAAAAAGTGGTCAGAGATATCATCATACATTCAAATTACTTACACAAAAAATTGGCCCTAAATATTTCCAGAAATCAATAAAAGTTCTTTTTCTCCAATGACATTATTTCTTCAGAAGCCCAACATGTATAACCTATTTTTTCTATGTTCTTCTAACATTTATTCAACTTCTCTCATCTGACATCTTGCGAAATCATTCAAGGAGAAAATATATCCCATTAGGCAAGAGCCGACCATATTCCCATCACCTGAGAAAATAATACGCACGGGATGCGCCCACCTCCCCTTTCTCTGCTCATCATGTCAGAAAAGGTACCCCTCATTTTGTCACAAGGCAAATCTGAGATAAAAGATTTAGATGGCCTGTAATTCCAGCACTTGGGGAGACCAATGCAGACAGACTATTTGAGTCTGAGAGTTTGAAAGAAGCCTAAGCAACTTAGGGAAACTCCATCGCTCAAACAAATACAATTAGCCTAGCATGGTGGTGTGGTGGTATGTGCCTGTAGTCCCAGCTACTCAGGGTGGGGAGCACTGAGGTGGGAGGATCACTCGAGCCTGGAAGGTTATGGCCGCAGTGAGCCGTGATCATGCCACTGCACTCCAGCCAGGGTAACAGACAGTTCTAAAAGGATCTTCTCTGTTAAAAATAATCAAATAAACAGGTGGCCATGAGGCTGAGCTGGCTGCAGTACACCCAATTACTCCTTAAGCAAACCAAAACTTGACTCAGTGTAAATAATAAAAGGAAACTTAAGCTTAACCAATCAGAAACCACTAACTAACATCTAACTAGAGACTTTTCACTGTAATGTTCCAAATGAGGCCACTGCTCCACTTTACTCAATCAAGTATTTTCTTTTTCTTCCACATTCACCATGTAAAATTCTCCCCCAACCGTCCCTAAGCCTCTCTGTAGGACCTCTGAGCTGCCTGCAGTCTGGGGCTGCCTAGTTTATAAATATCTGAATGCTCACATATCTTTTCTAATGTTTCAAAGTGTCTCTGCTGTAGGAGGTTGTTTGTGGAGTGACCCGAGCGTGTACAGGAATTGAGGGCATATGAGATTGCTGCACTCTGCACTCCACTTTGCTGTACACTCAAAACTACTCTAAAATAATAATATATCTTTAAAAATCTATAACTATCATGAAGCCCTTTTCAAGTCTCCAACGGGTCAGAGCCAGTTCTATTAAAGCTCAGAAAACACTGGTTAATAAGCTAGTTCTGACCCAACTGGCAAGAAGAGGCAGGAAAGCCCCAGGCCAGGGGAGTATATTGCACATGCATGCACCAGGAAACTGGAGGAAGCTTGGAGGCCCTTTAGCCTGGTCCTGAGCCTGCTGAACCTGCAGTTACAGGCACAGATGCCTGGGGCACCAATCTGAATCTGCCAACATCCAAGGCCACATGAACACAAATGCACAGAGTCTCCTCTGTGATCAGGAGCTAAGGATGTTAGGCCATGATTGGACTAGGATGGGAGATGAACTGAGAACTACAGATTCTGTAGGCTTTTGTTGTCTCTTCCCACCCCCCAGCAACAAGTGATGAACACACACACACACACACACACACACACACACACACACACCCCCATAGTGACTAACAGGATCTCCCTCCAGGCGATTTGTAGAGAAGGGAGCAGAAAACATCCCAGGGGCCTTTCACAGCTACTTCCTTGAGCCCCCTTTCAGACAGTGCTGTCTAGGCCTGTCTCAGCCCAAGCACCACTACCCTGATATACAGAAGCTGGCATCCGTACCTGAAATTCAACATCAGGAAATGATCTCTTCTACCTAACACTGATGGAAATATCTCCAAGCAACAACCTTATTCGCAGGGGTGGAGTGGGGGAAGTTTCTTAAAAAGTGAGGCCTCTGCCCACCACCTAGAGAACCTAGAAATTTCCATCTACGCCACAAAGTCGAAATCACTGGCCACTGCCCCAGTGTATGGCAGATTAGAACATCTCTCCATTATATCTGGGTTTCTATTCCATCGAATGAAATGGCTTTTCTATTACAGGGACAGAATAAGGGATCAAAAGTGTCTTACAACTGAACTCCAGTGTACAGTCTGCACAGATACTAGGCTTGTGCAAATATGACACAGCGAGGCCCCAGGATCCTTAAGCCAGCTGAATGTACTGAGTCTCAGGAAACAGTGAGATACATTCAGCAAAACAGTGGGCTTTATGCTGAAAGAAAACACACATCACACACATCACACACACACACACACACACACACACACACACACACACACACACATGCTGAAAGAAAACACACATCACACACATCACACACACACACACACACACACACACACACACACACACACACACACACACACACACACACACACCCCTAGTGGCCAATAGGTCTTCTCACCAAAAACTTGCGATCAGGAGAGCAGAAAGCCTCCCAGAGGTCCATCACTGCACTTTCTGGAGCCCCTTATCAGACGGCCAGCTCCGGGACAGCACTGTCTTATCCTGGTCCATCCTGTCTTATCCTGGTCTTATCCGTCTTCAGTAGAGACGGGGTTTCTCCATGTTGGCGAGGCTGGTCTTGAACTCCCAGCTTCAGGTGATCCGTCCACTTCGGCCTCCCAAAGTGCTGGGATTACAGGCGGGAGCCACCACTCCCGGCCCCTTTTCGTGTCCTAACATCAGTCAACACTCATATTTTAAAATAATAACAATGAACAGCGGTACCTTAGAACAAGGGAATTATACATCTTCCTCTTGTCCTGATCCTGGTGCAGGCAGTTTGTCTATAAAATGTTACTCACAGATGAATTCATGAGAACATTACTGTGACTTTCAAATCCATATACAAGTCAATGCTCATTCATGAATATTTCAATAAAATAAAACTAATACCAAAATAGAATCCCAGGGTTGAAGCAGTTTCAGGAAAGAGGAGTTGGCAGTATGATGTAAAATAGCAAAAAATGGTTTTTTTAAAAAAAAGGGTATATTTGTGTCTACAAGGTTTTATTTAATTATAGCATTAGATAATGTGTGTATATATATGTATACACACATACATATATATACACACATACACATATATAAAGCAATGGAAGTAGCATTGTTTTCATTCTAGTCTAGAATATTAAATTATGTATAATGTGGTCAGCAAAATAATGGCCCCCCAAAGATGTCCACAGATTCCTAGAACCTTACATGAAAATGGTACATCATACATGTAATTAAGGTAAAGACCTTGACATGAGGAGACTACCCTGGTGCTATGGAAGGAACGCTGTGTTCCGTCAATGTTCATGTGTTAAAATCCTAACCATCAAGGTGATGGTATTAGGAGGTTAAGCCTTACGGGAGGCTCTGCCCTCATGACTGGGATTAACACCCTTATTAAAAGCACAAGGGATCTTGTTCGTTCCTCTCACCATGTGAAGACACAGCAAGAAGGAAGCCTCTATGAGAAAGCAAGCCTTCACCAGACACCAAAACTGCGGGCACCTTGATCTTGCACTTCTCAGCCTCCAGGACTGTGAGAAACAAAGTTCTGTTGTTTATAAGCTGCCCGGTCTAGTGCATTTCCTTATAGCAGGCTGTATGGATTAGGACAGTGGGCTCATGTGGATGAGGATGGCGTCTACATTCAGGACTAAGTAAGCACAGAGTCCTTAACAGTGGAAGAGAAGGGGGAAGGAAAGAGCCCCAGAGACATGTGGCCATAGAAGAAGGGTCCATGAGATGCAAGGTTGCTAATGGTGAGAGTGGAGAAGAGCCCAAAGCCAAAAAATGCAGGCAGACTCCAGAATGTGGAAAAGGCAAGAAAAAAGATCCCCTAGAGCCTCTAGAGATGAAGGTAGCCTTTCCAACACCTAGATTTTAGCCCAGTGAGATCCACATCAGACTCTGACATACAGGAGTATAGATTTGTTTTATGCCCTCACAGTCCATTGTTGTAGCAACAATGGACTAGTAATGTATAAATATATATATATATATACACACACACACACACACACACACAAAATACTCCCCCCACACACACAGAACTACATACATCCTGCCCTTCAAAACTGAAGCAGATAAACTATACGTTAGCATTAACTTAGCTGGGTGTGGTGGTGCATGCCTGTAGTCCCAGCTACTCAGGACGCTGAGAGGGAGGATCACTTGAGCCCAGGAGTTTCAGACCAGCCTGGGCAACACACTGAGGCCACATTTCAAAAACAAACAATAACACAACAAACCTTTGATTAAGCTCATTTCCCAAATTTGAAGAGGAGACAATTATTAGATAAAGAAGAGAAAAGAGAAAGGTAGAGCTGCTGACTTCTGTGGTGGAAGCACAGGCACAGACCCAAACATACTCCTGTCCTCCTGGCTTTCCTGTCCCTTCTCATAAGGAACACATGAACCTCTAAAACTGAAGCACGGATCACAGACCCATAGTCAGAACTCAATGCAGTTTTGTTCTATGATTTTTTATACATCCGTGTCCTTGTCTCTGCCTCCCGTTCCCAACTCCCTTATTCTAGTTAGAAAAAAATGGCTGTTACCAAATATGAGTACATCCTCATGTACTAATGCCAACTGATCACCAGCTGGTTTTCTTCTTTTACAAAGTCATAAATCTTTAGGCTTTAACGCATCTTCCAAGCAACAGAATGTTATTTTCCGGTTCATTAACACAAATTCTATATTTAAAATGAAGACTTCACAAGTTGATTTCAATAATATATTAACCAAAATAGACTGGCTATGGTTCAAACTAGCATTTTAATTAAATGTGATGATAGGTTGAGTAACCTAGCAGTACTCTAACATGACTTTTGGTTATGGCTTTTTCCATATTATGTTTAGGCTGAGGCATCCCTAAATGATTCCATTGTAATTCCCCTTCTTAAACATGAGATTTATCCTTACAAAATAACTTATTTTCCTAAAATTACAAGCTAATTCTATAGTTCATGCATACATAATCTCACTAGATATCAGCTGTATGTGTACACACATATATATATGTATTTGTATATACACACATTACATAAATTTTTTAAAAACTTAGTAGGGTACGACCAGGAAGACAAAGAGGCTTTGTGTAATGTGATAGAAACATAATTGCAGGACAAACAACAGGCTGCTGTGAGGGTGGTATTTACCGTTGCTGCTCTAAAACTTGGAAAAACATAGATAGTGGATATTTAATCCCCATAACAGAAAATTTAGGGTGCAAAAAACTTCCCACAATTTTTACAGAGAATATCAATAGAAAGGCATTCAATGCAGGGAATACACAGTGTGACAGTATACAAAAATAAGCAGGTTGATGATTTACATTTATGAGACAAGAGACAGAAATAATAGATGATGTCATAATTATCCTTTTATGGAGTTACGAAAATTCTTTATTTTATATATGGTCAGGTGCTTTCAAATGTCAATGAGAAAAATATTTAAAGGAAGAATCAAATCTAAGACATGCAGAGATCTTTATAAAAATGACCTTCAGGCCAGGCACGGTGGCTCACACCTGTAATCCCAACAGTTTGGGAGGCCAAGGCGGGTGGATCACAAGGTCAGGGGATCCAGACCATCCTGGCCAACATGGTGAAACCCCGTCTCTACTAAAATATAAAGAAATAGCAGGGAGTGGTGGCATGTGTCTGTAGTCCCAACTACTCAGGAGGCTGAGGCAGGAGAATTGCTTGAACCCAGGAGGCAGAGGTTGCAGTGAGCTGAGAGCACCATTGCACTCTAGCCTGGTGACAGAGCAAGACTCCATCTCAAAAAAAAAAAAAAAAAATTACCTTCATTCTGAGAAGGTATATTCATCAACACATTCTTGAGCACAACTATACACACATGCACTTCCGCATTCACAAGCCATGCTGCGTGCACACACTGAGGCCCCTAGATTCCTTCTTTAAAGAGATGGTGTCTTGGTGTGTCACCCGGGCTGGAGAGCAGTTTTAGGATCCAGCTCACTGCAGCCTCAAACTCCTGGGTTCAAGTGATCCTCCTACCTCAGGCTCCTGAGTAGCCTGAATTACAGGAATGAGCCACCATGCCCAGCCGATGTTTTCATTTTTTGTAGAGATGAAATCTTGCTGTGTTGCCCAGGCTGGTCTTGAACTCCTGGCCTCAAAGAATCCTCCTGCCTTGCCCTCCCAACATGCTGAGATTACAAGTGTGAACCATTGTGCCCAGCCACCGGATTCTTTATTAAGAAGGAAATTTGTTTGCTGACATGTAGACAATGAATTCATAAACAATAGTTCACAAATTACTAATTTACAAGTCAATATAAATCAGGTGAGTAAACACAAAAATAACAGCATAAATTAATAAACAGTTGATGACTTCAAGTTTCTTTTTTTCCTTTAAAATGTAGCTCTGACAGAGACTACTACTTGTCCATTTGCTGGAAAAGTCAGAGGTGGTTAAAATCTCAGAGGTACACTTATTAATACCTTGCTGCCTTCTGCGTAGCTTCTTCTCAGTACTTCACCAGTTGGGATTGACACCTCTCCAGCTGGGTTCAGGAGCCAGACAGGAGCACACAGAACTGGGAATCCAAAGCCATCTCTGACACTAAAAGCAATGAAAACATAAATAACCAAACATATTATCAAGAAACGAAGAAGAGATTGATATCAAGTCCAGCAAGAAGGGAAGAAAGCATTAAATCTGCCAGGCTTTCATTCTGACAAAATAATTTACAACATGCATGTCTCTATCCGACATGTGTGAATAGAAAAAGAACCCAAATACCCGGTTAATTGCAAGACGAAAATGAAAAAGAACTCTTGCTTATTCACCAGTGTACAATCAAATCTGGGCTACTAAAACACTTTCATGCACTGATTCTCTCTATGCAACACATGCTTTATTGCCATTTGGAAATGGGATTTCTTGCTTTGATTTAAATACACTTCCTTTGATTTCTTACTTTAAGTATACTTTCTTAACATATTCACAGCTATATTCTCGATACAAATTTTCAGGTGTAAGTAACTACTTCTGCTTTTGATAAACAAATAGTATAACTGGTGAAATAAGGTACACACCCACGCAAAGGTGAGAGTACAAGGTAAGACTCCAGAGTCGAGTAAAACATAACGGTCAAGAAAAAAAAAGGTGAGAGTAATTGGGCAGTGGGGAAATCTTGTGTGTGGAAAGAATGAATCTGGAAAACTGTTCTTCCCTAAGACTTCAGCAGGATTTGGATGATAGAGAGCTTTGCGTACAAGGGTTCCAGTTCCACATAGCTTAGGTCTAATTTCAAAGGCAACTTCTAGTGCAACCTGTGACTCACCCTGTCCTAAAGTGCCATCTATAAAGGGTCTGGAGATAACACACAGGCAGCACTGTGAACCCCTGACAGCCCTTCCAGATAAATACCAGGTCAGTGTCTACAGCTGATGACACAGAGCAGAAGATCTGAAAAATAATACTTCTTCAGTCAACGGACTGCCAGTCACTATTATTTAGTGTAAAATACTATATTACATATGTGTAATTTTTTAAATTGCAGTGTTCCACATTGAAGCAATTAAATATAAAAACCAAATGTTTATTCAGCTTAAAAGCAACTTAGAAATACTGATGCCAGATAGAAAGATGCTTTAGCCCCAAGTCAGCTGTTTGGAAATGTCACAACTAAACCAACAAAGGGATCTTGAGGCATAATAAGCGTTCACACATTTTCAGCTATACCTCTGCTTGTCTTGAATATGAAAACCTAAGCTGCAGTTATGCCACAGCACAGAATGTGTTATATTTTACATCACTGAGCCTTAGTTCGCAAATGGTAAAACATAGGGAAGGTAAACTGTAAGGTTTTCTTAAGGAGCTGTTACATCCAACAGACTCATGAAAATCTTTGCCAAATGTCCCCGGTACATAGCTCCTCCCCACTGATGGGTTCAATAGGGAGAAGCTATGCACATGTCTCAATTTTCATATGCTCAATGGCAATACAGGATTCCTAGGATAAAGTAAGGGATATAAATGACACAGCACACTGAAAGGACTGTAATGTTACTTCAGAGTGTTGCAAAATATAGATCACAGATGAAAGTGTTAGTTCATTGAAGGATGTAATCATGTATATTTCATTAGTGTGTTTTAAAGTCTTATACTGCTTACATTCTTATGTGGGAAAATATATCTTGTTTGTGCTTTATGGATGAAATGTGAACAGACAAAACTAAAAATAATTTTACAACCCAAATCACCAGATGTTAATGGCTGGTAATTCAACCAGAAATCTGAACGATAGCATCTATTTCATTGTGATACCAAGTATCAGTGACGAGGAAAATTTTATATGTGGTATTTAAGTGTAGGCCTCTGGAACAAATGACTTGGTTCACAGGCAGCACGCCCACTGCTGAACTGCCACGGCCTGACAGCCTGTCTTATCTGCCCAACTGCTCATTAGGTTTGGCAATCTTCACCTGTGCCTCCAGCTTACATTTCAGCAAGTAATACACATCAGTCTGCTTTTATCATCTTCTGCAGTGAGCTTCCAACACTCCTTTAGCAGTACGGTGCCCCTGCATCTGCAATCCTCCAAACACACCTTGTATACATGCCATTATTTTTCAACTGTCAATTCAGCTTCCAACGTTGAAGGCTAGCTTAGCTTAAATAAAGCAAAAATACAAGACAGAGAATATGCAAAGTCAGTCCTGTATTGTAGGCTGACCAATCATTTACTTTTTTTTTTTTTTTTTTTTTTTTTTTTTTTTTTTTGAGACGGAGTCTCGCTCTGTCACCCAGGCTGGAGTGCAGTGGCCGGATCTCAGCTCACTGCAAGCTCCGCCTCCCAGGTTCACGCCATTCTCCTGCCTCAGCCTCCCGAGTAGCTGGGACTACAGGCGCCTGCCACCTCGCCCGGCTAAGTTTTTGTATTTTTAGTAGAGACGGGGTTTCACTGTGTTAGCCAGGATGGTCTCGATCTCCTGACCTCGTGATCCGCCCGTCTCGGCCTCCCAAAGTGCTGGGATTACAGGCTTGAGCCACCTCGCCCGGCCAGAAATTTAATATTTAAATACAGATTTCAGAGTGTATTTTGGCATGGGGCACAGGTGACAATAGAGCAGAGGATTTCTCTCCCAATTGTCTCTGACCTATCCAACCTTTGTTACAGGTCAGAGAGTTCTCCAGTCTATAAATAAACAAGAGATAATGTGGCAACCAAGACACAGAGGCATACTGAGAGTACTGCTCAGCTCTCTGCCTAGGCCTGATTCTGTAGATCCCTGACAATGAGCGCTGTGAAATTTGGAGGCAGATCAATACACACACACACAAACACACAAAAGAGATACTTCAAGGGCAAAAAGCACCAAAAATATAAAACAAAATGTCTGAAAGACCATAAGATAACTTCTGATGAAATGCTGTTTTCATTTTGCAGAAGTAAAATATTCACCACCAACCCTACAATTAGCTTAAAAATTACAGTAAGTATAGTAATTTTGGATCCCACCTCCAATTCATACCTTATCAACATGTAATAATCACACTGCATCTAAAACAAAGCTGGATAGACTTTATATGCTGAATACAACTTGTACAGTAAGAAGGTAATTTTTTGAAATACTGAGCATACAACATACGTATGCCACGCTCTACTTCACAAGTTAAAAGAAAATACAATCATATGGAACCAAAAAAGAGCCCGCATCTCCAAGACAATCCTAAGTCAAAAGAACAAAGCTGGAGGCATCACGCTACCTGACTTCAAACTATACTACAAGGCTACAGTAACCAAAACAGCATGGTACTGGTACCAAAACAGAGATATAGACCAATGGAACAGAACAGAGTCCTCAGAAATAATACCACACATCTACAGCCATCTGATCTTTGACAAACCTGAGAGAAACAAGATATGGGGAAAGGATTCCCTATTTAATAAATGGTGCTGGGAAAATTGGCTAGCCATAAGTAGAAAGCTGAAACTGGATCCTTTCCTTACTCCTTATACGAAAATTAATTCAAGATGGATTAGAGACTTAAATGTTAGACCTAATACCATAAAAATCCTAGAGGAAAACCGAGGTAGTACCATTCAGGACATAGGCATGGGAAAAGACTTCATGTCTAAAACACCAAAAGCAACAGCAGCAAAAGCCAAAATTGACAAATGGGATCTAATTAAACTAAAGAGCTTCTGCACAGCAAAAGAAACTACCATCAGAGTGAACAGGCAACCTACAGAATGGGAGAAAATTTTTCCAATCTACTCATCTGACAAAGGGCTAATATCCAGAACCTACAAAGAACTCAAACAAATTTACAAGAAAAAAACAAACAACCCCATCAAAAAGTGGGCAAAGGATATGAACAGACATTTCTCAAAAGAAGACATTCATACAGCCAACAGACACATGAAAAAATGCTCATCATCACTGGCCATCAGAGAAATGCAAATCAAAACCACAATGAGATACCATCTCACACCAGTTAGAATGGCGATCATTAAAAAGTCAGGAAACAACAGGTGCTGGAGAGGATGTGGAGAAATAGGAACGCTTTTACACTGTTGGTGGGATTGTAAACTAGTTCAACCATTATGGAAAACAGTATGGCGATTCCTCAAGGATCTAGAACTAGATGTACCATATGACCCAGCCATCCCATTACTGGGTATATACCCAAAGGATTATAAATTATGCTGCTATAAAGACACATGCACACGTATGTTTATTGCAGCACTATTCACAATAGCAAAGACTTGGAATCAACCCAAATGTCCATCAGTGACAGATTGGATTAAGAAAATGTGGCACATATACACCATGGAATACTATGCAGCCATCAAAAAGGATGAGTTTGTGTCCTTTGTAGGGACATGGATGCAGCTGGAAACCATCATTCTTAGCAAACTATCACAAGAACAGAAAACCAAACACCGCATGTTCTCACTCATAGGTGGGAACTGAACAATGAGATCACTTGGACTCAGGAAGGGGAACATCACACACCGGGGCCTATCATGGGGAGGGGGGAGGGGGGAGGGATTGCATTGGGAGTTATACCTGATGTAAATGACGAGTTGATGGGTGCAGCACACCAACATGGCACAAGTATACATATGTAACAAACCTGCACGTTATGCACATGTACCCTACAACTTAAAGTATAATAATAATAAATAAATTAAAAAAAAAAAAAAGAAAATACAATCATTTCTATTCTCAAAATGTATCGAAATAAAATACAGAAAAGAGTATTTTAATATCCGTTAACATTAAGAGAATATATCTCTAAACCAAAGATCTTGGATCTTCTAGAAAGACAAAATCGACCTGCATATACTTGGGTAAGAAAAAAAAATTAAGAGACCAAGAAAGGAGAGAGGATGTTAGCATAGAATCATCTCCAAAAATGGCTTTCCGACACATCTGACCAGTTTTAAAGTCCATTTGTTTTTCCTCCTTTAGCATCAACAGCCTATATTACCAAGGAAATGCAAAATAATTCAATTTGTACATTAACCAGAAAATCTAGAAATGGCAATATAGTCAATGAAAATACAAAGTAATAGAAAAACGTCAAGGAATTGTTTAAGATGTTTAAGATTATATAGCGTACGGAAAAAAATGATCTGATAAACACTGGAAGAGTTAAACTTAGGCATGGTTCCCTAACACCACACTTCAAATGAATTTATAGAGAGAATAAAGGAATAATCCTTTAAAAAATATCTAATTTTAGAAAAAAAAATTGCTCAAAAGGGAAGTTAGTGTTTTTTAAATCTTTTGGAAAGCTGATTAATTTCTAAGCTAAAAACACATAATCCTTAAGAGAAATGGCTGAGTCCAGGCCTAAGGCAGAAAGAGGGCAACATGAGCCTGGATCCTCTTGTTCTGTCAGAAAGTAAGAAATGCTCAAAGACTAACAGAGACAGTTGAGAGGACACAGTAGACAGGCTGAAGGCTCCCGTGGCTGAACCTGGGACAGCACAGGCATCAGAAAGAACAATGACAGTGATGGAAAATAACCTACGGAATAAAATGCAAGTGCATTAGTCAGCAGTGATACCAAAATAAAGAGGAAAAGTGAAAGCTCTTTGTCAAAAATGCCAGGTAAAAAATGTAGGAGGAATGATAGAGGAAGAATATCCATTTTAAATCACCAGTGCCATAACTGATAGAGAAGATTATCAGGAGGCTAAAATCACTGGATAAAAGAAAACCATAAGAAGCTATTTAACATAGCACGATATATACAAGTACAAAACCATAAATTAGACAAAATGAAAAATCGTACCATAAGAGATGGATAAGTTAGAATACAGCAATTATAGGCCAGGCATAGTGGCTCACACCTGTAATCGCAGGACTTTGGGAGGCCAAGGTGGAAGGATTCCTTGAGCCCAGGAGTTCAAGACCAGCCTAGGCAACATAGTGAGAACTCGTCCCTAGAACAAAATTTAAAAAAATTAGCCAGGAGTGGTGGTGCACTCCTATAGTCCCAGTTACTTGTGAGGCTGAAGCGGGAGGATCACTTGGGCCTGGGAGTTCAAGGCTGCAGTGAGCCAAGATCACACCACTGCACTCCAGCCTGGGAGACCAAGTGAGACCTTATCCCAAAACAAAAACAAAAAAAAACACAATAACAAAAAAACACCAGTAACAACAAAATGACAACTACATAAAGACGGTATAGAAAACAAAATGTTCATAATATAGAAATAAAATTATGTATTTTAACTGTAACTATATTAGAAGAGAGTATTCTTATAGACAAGGATGACTAGAAAGATACGCAAAATGAAAACAGCCAATAACACTCTTTATGTCAAGCACTGAGGTAGGTAGTTTATGCACATTGTAACAAATTACATACTAGATTATCTCAAAACTTTTAGATAAATTTTACTGGGCATCATAAATCGATACAAAAAAACCAATGTTTTACAAACACCCACTATGTATAAAGGTATACAAATTTCTAAGCCAGGCTGAAAAATAATTCATATAAGCTATACATCAGTGGAAACCTACCCATGGGAGATAATACAACATAATCTAAATAAAACTTTCAGAGACAAGGCATGTGGCTTCTGGACAGCCACAAACTCCCTAACTCTGCTCTAGTGTTTTGGCCACGAAACGAAAGCCAAGTGGCCTCAGATCTCTTAAAAAACAAAAAAGCAACCTATGGAAGATGGCGTGGTATTTGAGGAATATTTGGGGTCTGTTGAAAAATGCATCCTGTATTTTATTTCAAGAAAAGATCCCCTCGTAATGTCAGGTAAGTGAAGAGCCCTCAGAGACACATGCACACACAAAGAAAAACAAAACAACATAGAGTGAATCCCACCAAAATGTGTTATGATAGCAGAATTATGGGTGATATGATCTTCTGTAATATATCTTTTCATTAAAAATAGAAAAAAAGCAGACTTCCCCTTGATTATCTATAGCCTCTGACCCAAGTGGCTTGGAATCAGAAAACAGCGTCACCCGACTGGAAGCCATCTTGGCATCAATGGTGGAGATGGTGGAGATGAGACTCTGGACCAGCTCATGGGTGGGCTCCACCTCGTCCTGTCAAGACCACCAAGAAAGGGCACGTGAGGAAAGCACAGAGATCCTGGAGAGACACTGGTTTCACTCAGTTCTCAAAATTATCATTCTCAAAATTACACATTTCCTGAAAACCTTTCTTAATGCCACAAAAACCAGAGAAGAAAATCCTTACAATAAACCTTGAAATGGATCCCCATCTCCATTAAACTTTTCCAAAGTTCAGGGAGAATATAACCTGATAACCTAAACACCTAGCTAGAAAAATCTCAGTTCCAATCCTACAACAATGCTAGCTTTTCTAACATTTTAAAATAACCCTGATTTTAACCCAATAAAATTCCATTTCAGAACTAAGAAATAAATATTGGAAATCCACTTCAAAATAAAGAATGAGGAGACCATTGTGAATGAGAAAAAGAAAAAGAAAAAACCAACGAGAGCTGGCGAGCACACTGGTTTTGTAGAAACGGAGATAAGCCACGCAGGTGCCACACTGGCAGCAGGGCCCGCGCCGGGGCCACGGATCAAGGAGGCATGGAGGACAGGACTCTTCTGCTTGGTACAATGAAAACAAGGTATTCTTTTTATTCTACATATTTACAATATGCATTTGAGCCTTTATTATAAGAGAAAAATCTTCAATAAATAAAAATTGAGTATATTACATTTTTAGTTAAAAAATACATTCGGAAAGAATAATGAGAGTTCAGAGCAATGACCCCCGTCTCACCGATGCCTGAAAACCGTGGCTGCACCAAGGTCAACATAGACAGCGTCTTTGTCATACAGCACACGCCCAACTCCAGAAAGAGGCGCATAAACCAGCTGCTCCTTCTTATTTAAACAGCACTTCTTTCGTTGTTCAGGAAGAGTGCAAGGGTCTGGGAGGAAACTGATGTCACTCATGGCAAAATCTCCTATCCCTGGAAGACAGGACCCAAAAAGCCAGCTTCAGCTGACAAGAAGTCAGTGAGTATCTACTGGTGACTTGGGGGATAAAAACGATACACAGTCCAAGGGTTTAAACCATGACCCTAAAGAAGGGCATCGTGCCACACTGCAACAGTGGCCCTCTAGCTACAAGACAAGAGGTCAGAGAAGAGGGGATTCGGTAACACCTTTGCAGGCCTACACATAGCTCTGTTACTTTTAAAACCTCCAGCAAGGCCATCTTCCCTTGTTGGGTCATTTTTCAGTTTTCCTGAGAAATGAAGTCATCCCAAGAATCCTATGTGTAATTCTAGTACGTTCTACAACAAGAGAATACCTGCCATGTGAATTTGGCTTTTACTTTTCAAGTGTGCTCCTCTTAAATAACCATAAAGTGACACCTGCCAGTCACATTTCATGCTTGTTCGGATATCCTCTGGGTTTGTCAAACCTTCCATCCTAGAAAAATAAACTCAATCATACAGCAGAAATGAATGGCAAAAGTTCCTATACCTCCTTTCATGTGTCAATGACTCATCACACTCTTGTCCACTAAGCACGTCATTCAGAATACTAGAAAATGCAGAAACAAGGAAGCACCATTCACCATCCAGCAGAGGAAAAGGGACAGGCACACAACTGTGTCTCTAGGCTGAAAGTGACATTCATTTCTTAAGACACCAGACAGGGAGATGACGTCCACCTGGGGTCAACAAAGAGTGAAGAACATATTCAAATAATCCGTTTCTGGAAGAGGGTGAGCCTGTGCTCTGGGATTTTTACTGTGGTTTGGATTCTGGCAGGTGGAAAAAGTGTATTCCAGGCTGAGAAAACCACAGCACAAAGAAGAGCACAAAGGAAGGAAACTGAAGGCACACACGAGGACTCAAGCACCCGGACATGAAGGCAGCATCACTGAAAACTGAGGATGAACGTAGGATGGGGCCACATCCTGTAGGCTTAAATGTTTCCAAGTCTTCCCATTCTCCTAAACATCTCATAATTAATTTACTTCCAAAGGCACAGCATCTTTAAGCAATGATATAAGTAGACATTTTCCATCAACTATACTTCTACTCCCACTATTCAAATAGGCACAAAATAAATCCCATCACTGTTCTTTTTCTAGCCTTTTTAGCTTTGAAATATATGGCCTGGGAAGAAAAAGTTTATAATCACTTTTTACCTGTTTGCCAGGATATAAGGGTGAGAAGTTTGCCATGTGAAAGGCCTAAACTTCACAACTGTAATAAAACGGCCCAGATTGTGGATTTCTTGGTTTTGTTATTCTCCAGGCATCATTCCAGAAAGGTAGAACAGGTTGGCACCCTAAACATTAAAGGAAAATTAAAAATTAAATTTCAATTAAGTTCTTGTCAAAACTGCAACAAAATAAAAGCTCTAAATAAGAACCAATCCTAAGAAGGGAGACTTCCAGCAAAACCACTGTCTTGAGGCTTCCAGAGCCTTGCTGGCTTCTTTCAGGACTTATGAGAGCCCCACAGAGGCAGACTGCTCTGCAGCCGAGCAGGGGCATCCATCTAAGTATGGTGAGGAGAGGGAGGTGAGGCCTCTGGGCACAGACACGGTTCTGTGGCCGATGGACCAGAGCAGTATGGAAAGGAAGGGGCAGTGCCTGGTCCTGTAACTGGGAGAAACTTCTGATGTACTCTATTAAGTACTAACCCCAAAACAGCCAAACACTGCCTGGTGCAGCAGGTACAGGGACAAATGAGATACACCAAGAGGCCCAGAATAAGTGCTCTCCTGGGGGAAACCTTCCAGAGACTGGGAACACATACACAATGGGGATTCAGGAGGTCAGGGACTGCGAAAATATACACAAAGGGAATTCAGGAGGCAAATCCTAGAGAGACATTAAGTAATGTCTCTTCAGTTTTTTGTTTGTTTGTTTGTTTGTTTTTTGAGATAGAGTCTCACTCTGTCACCCAAGCTGGAGTGCAGTGGCACAATCTCAGCTCATTGCACCCTCTACCTCCCAGGTTCGAGTAATTCTCACATCTCAGCCTCCAGAGTAGCTGGGATTACAGGCATGCACCACCACACCTGACTAATTTTTGCATTTTTAGTAGAGATGGGGTTTGGCCATATTGCCCTGAGCTCTAAACTCCTGGCCTCAAGTGATCAGCCCGACTCTGCTTCCCAAAGTGCTGGGATTACAGGCAGGAGCCACTGTGCCTGCCTCTTCAGTCTGTCTTAAAAGGATTATACTATCAGTATCTAACAATTATTTCTCTTCCTACCGGGAAAACTTCTGTCCAGAACGTGTGTTTTAATCGCTTGTCTTCTTCAGTTGCTTATTATGCTTGAAGGAGTCGAGGTGGGTAAGAACTCCCATACTTTTAGGAAAGCCATGTACTTGACAGATGTTTAGAAACTCAAAGGTTTCCATTTCAGACCCAAAGCTGGCATCTATAAGTATCAGTACCTAAAAACAGATCACATCATTTCTCAAAGAAACTACCAAAACAGATCACCTACACTAGGGGTTGGCAACTGGCCCACGTGCCAAATCCACCCATCACCTGTGTTTGTAACTAAAGTTTTATTGGAACACAGCCACATTAATTCATTTACATATTGTCTATGGCTGCCTGTGCACTACAACTGCACAGCTAAGTAGCTGTAAAAGATATGATCCACAAAGCTGAAAATATTTATTATCTGGCCCTTGACAGAAAAGTCCCACTGCAGACTAAATCAAATGACTACACAGGCATCACCCAGAGAAACCACCACCCTCTGACTTGCTCTAAAAGGCAACCATAAGACAATGCCCACTAGGCTATAAACTTTCATTTTAAGAATTCTAATGCGTGAGAAGTAACTCAGAAAAGGCTGGGTCTAACCTGGCCCTTACCTAAGAAATCCTAATTTAAAGAAATGAAGTTTTCCATCATGTACTTTTAAGTCAAATAACAGGTCTCTGACATCCAAAGAATGCGAAGAAAGTGATAATCAATGAAATATATTTAATATGTACAGAAAACCAACCTCTTCTTTCAATCTCCTCATGAAAAAAAAAATCTGTTTTTTGCTGGGAAGTATGCAATGTACACCTCTATCTTGTACGTTAATTTGTATAACTCAATTGCTCAGAAATTTTTTTAATAGCTACCAGTTTAGAAATAAGTCAAAAAACAGTAAGATTATGATGAATCATAGTCTATAAGAAAATAAAAGCAGATAAGACCAATTTTTAAAATTAAGATACTTCAAAGATGCAAATTTCACAATTGATTCCTAGAAACTTCTAGCTTTAATACTAAAGATAGTTCTGTTTTTATCCTTCCATGGATAACTAAAAATAACACAAAATGGAAACAGAAATGCCCATCTTTGATTAAACTAGGAAACATTCAAAACCCGAAACCACAGAATATATGAAGTTGGATTTGTAGGAAAGCACAGCTGCCACTGCAGACCAAGGCAGCAAGCAGAGCTCTCCAGCAACACTGGACCAGCTCAAAGAACAGGTGGAAAATCCTCACACCACATCTGATGCCACAGAGTGCTAAGGGGCAAGCAGCTGATTTTAAGGTCAGGAAGAACAGGGACCAAACAGTCCCTCAGCTGCCAATCTTTGTCATCTAAGCCAGTGTTACTCCCCTAATCCACATACACACGTACACACCCAAATCCACGTACTGTGTGTGTCTCTGCCATACTCAGGAGGCTTTGACAACCCAGAGCAGAGCAATCAACATAAGCTAGGCTAAATAAATTATGGTGCATCCATAGAATGGAATATTATCTTAAAAAAAAAAAAGGAGGCAGACCTACAGTACTTACTGATTATATACCTCCAAGATATGTTACACGAAAAAAGCAAAGCATAGAAGTGTGTGTAAAATAAGGTACCATTTGTGTTTTTAAAGGGTGGCATGTGTGTTTATATGTATCTGGAAGGATACTGCTCTGCATGGACCTGAGACACCAGCAGTTAGAGCAAGGAAAGAGAAAACGCACACTGTGTGTACCCTGCATTAGTTAGAGTGCTTTACCAAATGTGTGTGCTCCTTTTGAAAATCTGAAAAAGATTTACATAGGCATCTCTCTCAATGATGGTTAAGAGGCTGGGAAGGGGAGCAGGGAGGGAGGGACAAAGACGGAAAGGTTAACAGGTATAAAAATACAGTTAGAATAAATTATAGTGCCCAACAGCACACTAGGGTGACTATAATTTATTATATAATTCAGAACTAAAAGAATAAATTAAAATGTTCCCAACACAAAGAAATGATAAATGTTTGAAGTGACAGATATCTGAATTACCCTGATTTGATCATCACACATTGTATGCTTCTATCAAAATACTACACGTACCCCATAAATAGGTACAACTATTATGTATCCATAATAATAAAAATTTAAAAATGCAAAGGCATCTCTTAATATGTATGTCTTTAAAATCAGAAACTTGCTATATTTTAAATAAAAGAGAAACAAATGACTTCCATGAACTAGTCAATCATTTCAAGTATACAAGATTTAGTAATCTTTACACAACTTTACATTAATTACACTTATTTTTACTAATAGTAGCGTTACATGTTCAAACTTTGAATGTTATTTAGTTTTCTGACATTATAATGGCACAACTTTAAAATCTGTATTACTTTTTACTTTATATTTTAGGAGTCTTCCTGGGCCGAAGTATAAAATATGTAGCTCTAGAAAAAACTAAATAAAAATGAAAAAGCCAAGGTATCTGTCACCCTACACTTCCTAATCAATATGGCTTATTTTTTTGCTTTTTTTTTTTTTTTTTTTTGAGATGGAATTTCCCTCTTGTTGCCCAGGCTGGAGTGCAATGGCAGAATCTCGACTTACCACAACCTCCGCCTCCCGGGTTGAAGCAATTCTCCTGCCTCAACCTCCTATGTAGCTGAGATTACAGGCATGCACCACCTCACCCGGCTAATTTTGTATTTTTATCAGAGACGGGGTTTCTGCATGCTGGTCAGGCTCGTCTCAAACTCCCAACCTCTGGTGATCGGCCCACCTCAGCCTCCTAAAGTGCTGGGATTACAGGCGTGAGCCACTGCGTCTGGACTTTTTTTTTTTTTTTTTTTTTTTTTTTTTGCTAATTTGTATTTTATTTTTGTTAATTTAAAAGATAGTTAATAGAATATCAGGAATAGTGAACATTATCATTTACATAAATGTAAGAGCGTGTACATTTTCCACACACTGAGTACTGTCTACATTTTCTATTAATAAACTCTGACCGCTTCTTCAGGCAATGCATGTACTTACTTATTATCATTAAGGATGAAGGTTCTAGAACCATTAGGAACAAGGGTCCCATCTTCACACAAGTTACTTAACTGCTGGGAGACTCTATTTCATCTTATGTAAACTACAGATAATACCTACTCATCTCAAGGGTGTATCAAGGGTTTATGTAAGCTAAGTTTGTAGAAAGCAGTTAGCACAGTGCCAGAAAGGGTCCAAGAAGAAATGGTACTTACTATGATATATTTGTACGTATATATGTATGCATGTTAATGAGTTCTTATTAGCTGTGTTCATTAAAGGTTTTCTCCATCCTGTCATTTGCTTTTAGATTTTGGAATACATTTCATTGTGCATGTTCCATTTGTATTATTAATATAATAACATTTATTACTATTATTATCATCATCAATTCAGTCACATCTACTGTATCCCATGATGACCATGATTCCTTTAATAATCATAAAACTCTCTTCCCTTCATCACAGGGTAAATAACCTATCACAACGCTGTAAGTCTCCATCAGCACCCCAGGCTGCCCCTGCTGACTAACCAGATCTGCTACTTTAGCCAGATCAACCATCATGTTAATATCACACCCACATTCAATAATGGTGAGTCTGCGCTTTTTACCTATAAGTGAAAAGATGAAATTTTTACTTTAAAAAGACCCTGAAAAAACTCTGAGCATCAACTCTAACTTTCATTTTTTAACTGCATCCAATAAAACACCATATACGTTTACAGGAGTGTACCAGAAGTTCATATTTACTGGTAAAATAAAATAAATTCTATCCTGTTTTTCTTGCTGTGTTCTAAATTTAAATAATATCAAAAGTCTACCCAGATGAATAAAAGTGCTCAAAAAGGAAAAATTCTGGCTCGACAGGCTCCATGATAACCATGATCCAGCTGTTCAGCTGCAGGACCATGTCTTCACCTCTATCAAAACTTCCCATATTCCCACTATCGCTAAAAACATCCTCAAACATAATGCAACAGAATATTCATAACGATAATCATTTCTAAATTAAGGTAATAGGAAACTAGTCAAGAAAATATAGGCTGGGCACAGTGACTCACACCTGTAGTCTCAGCACCTTGGGAGGCCAAGGCAGGTGGATCCCTTGAGCCCAGGAGTTTTGAGACCAGCTTGGGCCACGTGGGGTAACCCCATCTCTACAAAACCAAAAAAGAAAGGAAAAAAAAGAAAAATTAGCCAGGCATGGTGGCATACATTACTCAGGAGGCTAAGGTAGGAGGATTGCTTGAGCCTGGGTGCTTCAGGCTGCAGTGAGCTGTAATCACACCACTGCATTCCAGCCTGTGCCACAGAGTAAGACTCTGTCTCAAAAAAAGGAAAAGAAAATATGGATGCTCCAAAGATAAAGAAAAGACTCAATCCAACTATATTACTGCAATAACAAGAGATTTCAGAGTGTGCATTGCCATTCCACCACTGGAAGTTTGTTTCATCTTCCCTCAAACTTGGAAAGGTCACCACCTCCCAAAGCTGACAAATTCTCATATGAAAAAGAGAAAACACGCACTTCCACCAGCATGTGGCTTCATAAGGGCAAGCATGTGCACCTGGCACATACGAGGTACGTGCTATGTGTTAAATATATACATGTTAAATAATGTGTTCACAATGACCAGGCCTGCTAGGCCCTTCCAAGGAACATGCTTGGCAAAGCCATAGAGCAGTCAGGATAAGATATACATCACATTCTTATCTCTGGGAACGTACCCTTTTCTGAAGTTATAGCTAACTTAGTAAAAGTATAAGAGACATAACATGATATGACAAAATTTAACATGTTCCACTCAAGAAAAAAACAAACACACGCATGTCCCTCAGATGACGACAGCCACACCAACTCTGTGTCTGTGGCGGCATCTCCTACCTGACACGATCGTCACAGGGCCTCTGATCTCGGTCAACTTCTGCCGGGTGAAGTTCCAAATGAGGCATTATATCAAAGTGCTCTTTCCAACTTTGGAAGCCCCATCACCACTGCCACTATTGGTGGGGGCTCTAGTGGAGTTCAATCAACCACTGGAATATGATGCTTTTTTGTCTTCAAATCCAGAGTCCTATTCATTTAAAAAAAAAAAAAAAAGGAAAGGAAAAAGTAAACCACTTTCAAAATAGAGTAAAAGGTATCAACCTTATAAGTAGATAAATTTTTAGTACACTTATACATATGAGTAATTTAGTATATTTTATAGAGTACACCAGACAATATATAAATATAAGTAACTTGTCAATTATTAACTTCTGACGCCCCTAAAAATAATTGCTGTTGGATAAAGATGTAACAAGATGATTTCAATAGTATAGAGAGCTGAAAATTAAACACTCCTTAAATCTGTTTCATAGTTTTTTAAAAACCAAAAGATAAATACCGAGGCAGTGCATCATAACAGATAAGAGCAGAGGCTCTGGAGTTAAATTTGGCTCTCCTACTTACTGGTTATATGATTGGAGGTCACTTGGCTTTTCTTGACCTCAGTTCTCTTCTCCATAGAAAGAGGGCAAGAATGCTTCCTACTCTAGTAAGGCTTCTGGAAGCATTTAGTTGAATAATGTTTAAAGTCCACTGCTAAGAATATCACAAGGACTCACTAAATAAAGCTATGTTAGTAATAAGTATTGTAACTTTTGTATTTTATATTACAACTTTGTAAAACATATCTGGGGGGGGGAAAGCAAACCTATCACCATAGAAACAGTTTAAAGTTTAGGAACAAACAAATTCAATAAATTCTTGTATCTTGGGCAAGAAACACCAAGTGCAGATGCTGGAGGCAAGGCAGCTTCTATGGCAAACTTCTCATGTTTTGGTAAAAAGTCACACAGCATGCATCTCCATGTCCTTTGGAGCTGGACTAGACTTGTGAATCCAAATGTCACCTGTGAGAGGCTCCTACTATTTAAAAAGAATCAATGGAAGAAGCATCAGACTGTAGCTAAACATACCTGTGAAAGGATCGAGACATCCGCACAGCAGATTGAACTGCAAAAGCTTTGGGATTTCTCTTCCAGGAATCTTTGTCTCCTAGCTGGAGATCCTGCAGATGCCGCTTCTTTTTCTTTGCAGCTTTGGGTGCATTGTTTTTCTTTCAGTGTTTCTTCCGGTCCTTAGTTTCCATAGTGGCTACTTACCAATAACAAGTAACTCTAACCTACAAGGAAGAAGGCTGGGGTAAGGAGGTGGGAGAAGCATTTTACAATCCAGGCAATACCCAGGGAAAAACATTAAATTTCATTTATTTCTTCATGAAGAGATGATGTGTTTGTTCACTGAACAAGGGTAGAAACTGCTTAACCATCCCCAATTTCACTTATCTCTGTTATGCTATAAATTAGATGAGTTACCTCTGCTAAGGTTACATTTTATGGTTAAGTTACTTTTTATTCATCTTAAGTGTCAACATCAGCAGTATTTATTTCTCCAAGGATGGAAATATTCTATATCTGTACTTTTCAGTCATTTAGCCATTACCCACTTGTGGTTACTTAAAATGTACTTAGAGAAACTGAAAAAATGAATTTTTAATTAATTTCATTCTAACTCTAAACAGTCACATGAGGCTACCACACTTGACAGCTCAGACGTAGATATCAACTAATGAAGCAGTTTCCTAACTTAAACTAAAACTTAAATTTTAATAAAAAAATTTAAAATGCTTTTATGAACTTCCAATATGATCACAGTATTACTTTTAGTACCTGTTGACTCTGTAAAACTCCTAAATTACAACTCATCTACATACATTTTAAAAATAGCAATATTTGTATGTGGGAGATATGACTGGTTCTAGATGATGCCTGGAGACCCCATGGACTTACAGAGACCCTTCCAGTGATTTCTGAGATACCTGGGAATCTGTGACCAATAAATTGGTAATCACTGAATTAGTGAGGTTTTTAAGGATGTCCGGCTGCATAAAATCTGACAGCTTGATTGAAAAAAAAGCGGCGCAGGGTGCCATTTCATTCAATTAAGGTCCTGTATTAATTCTGCTTAGTAAATGTTTGGGTCTATCTATGATGCGGTAGCCACTGTGCCAGTAAATGGATATAGCTATGATCTGACTTGCAGAGGAAATCCAAACTAGTATCTTCCGTGCCATGCAATAAGGGATACACTGCAAGGCTGCACAGGGTGCTACTGGAGCATAGAGGTGAGTCAGAGGCTTCCAAACAGACACACACACGAGCGGAAACAGAAAGTCTTTATGTATCACTATATGTCAAGGAACACTGGCCGGGAGTTAGGAGAGCTGGGCACTAGGAATGCTTTGAAACTGAATCGCTGTGTTATTTCAGAGGTTATGTTGCTTCTCTACTATATTTTAGTTCCGAACTTGTACTAATGTCTCCCTTTTCTTCTTCGTGGGAAAAGCACAATTTGGGGTCAACAGATTCCGTTCAGGTCTAAGTCGCCTGCCGGAACCACCTCGCTAGGAAACGACGTCTCCTCGACACCTTCCCTCCCGGTACCGGCTCTCTGCAGCAATTCATTCCGTCACTCTCCCAACAACCCCGGGCACACCTCCGGCAGATGCGAAATATTGCTGCTCATCAGGAGCAAAGATGACCCGGTGACCCGGGGGAGGGCCTTCCCACTCGCGATCTTCCCAGTGCCCCACAACCAGGGACCCCACTGCCGCCTAGCCCAGCCCGCGCACCGAGCCTGTTCACAACTGCGACCCATCAGGTCCACTTGGACACCGCCGGAAACGGAAATTCACCGTCGCTCCGACTCTCCGGAGGGAAACAAAAAGGCAGAAAAAAGAGACCGGCGCCTGGACGGCTTTCAGTGGAGAGCTGGAAGAAAGACTCGTCAACAGCTGAGTGCGGGCGTAGGCGCCGTCTGCGCGGTGCGTTCCACCCGGTCCGCATCCCTCACGATTCCGCCCCATCCCGCCCTTGGAACCCGCTGCCTCAACTCCCGCGGTGGGACTCCGGAGCAGCGTATACCGTGCTCGCCTTAGTCCTTCCGAAAGGCCAGGGCAGCTGTGCGGCCTGGCGCGGGTTACTTGGTGCGGTGCAAAAAGCCAGAAGGAGACACACTTGGTCCTGGCCACCCCGGAGTCACCCAAACCAAAAGGTAAAAGAAACATAAAAAAGCCTTCTGGAAAGTGTAAAAAAAAATTAATTGCAGAGTGATTTTTGTCGTGTCAAATCATAATTACTGTTAGCAGCTTTTTTAAACGTTTTATATTCATTTTTCATGGTGTTCTAACATATGAGCTGCTTCAAGTGTTTTTGGACATAGCTTGGGTGTAAAATGTAAGAAGGGCATATTTTCAATTTGTAGCTTTCTTTTTTGAAACTTACTGAAGTTTGTTCCCCTTCTTTCTCACCCACCCCAACACATTTTTTTAAAAACCACCACCAGGTATCCGTTACAGCACTGATGTGAGTGTAGATGAAGTAAAAACTTTGGCTTCTCTGATCACATACAAGTGTGCAGTGGTTGGTAAGTGATCGCCTTTCTTATGAGAACTCTGGGGAAATGTGTTTACACATATGGTTACTGTTAAGATGCTATAGAAATATACCTTATCAGAACTGATTTTTTTTAAGTCGTACTCTTTAAGACCTGCATCATTTTTCAATTAGTCTAAATTAAAATTTAGCCTTTTTTTACGTGGGGGATTTTTTAAAATAGGAGCTAAGTGCATTTTAAGTCTAGATCTTTGTTTTCAATTCCTTAACACATTCTGTAAATAAGACCAAATTATAGTAGAAGGATAGTAAATAACCTATTATCTTTTAGAAGTTGTAAAGACCACTGATTATATATGAGACCCCCGCCCCTGCCCCGGCTGCACGGGCCCCCGCCAAAGGGCCCATGGACTGCGCAGCCGAGCTGGCGCCCTGAGCGCAGCGCGGTTCCCCCAGGGCGCCCCCGAGGGGAGCGCGAACGAGGTCCGGCACCTGTGCTAGGTTACTCCCAGCGCAGGGCCACACTTGCGCCATCCGAACAGCCCCTTCTCATTTCAGGGGTCACCCTCCCCACCACCCATTGGCCCACCATAGCCGGAGACCAGCTCCCGAGGAAGGTGATGGACGCCAAGAAGCTGGCCAGCCTGCTGCGGGGCGGGCCTGGGGGGGCCTGGTCATCGATAGCCGCTCCTTACTGGAGTACAACAGCTGGCATGTGCTCAGCTCCGTCAACATCTGCTGCTCCGAGCTGGTGAAGTGGCGGCTGCAGAAGGGCAAGGTGACCACTGTGGAGTTCATCCAGCCGGCCACACGCAGCCAGGTGGAGGCCACAAAGCCACAGGACGTGGTGGTCTATGACCAGAGCACAGGGGACGCCAGCGTGCTGGCTGCATACAGCTTCCTCTCCATCCTGCTGAGCAAGCTGGACGGCTGCTTCGGGCAGCGTGGCCATCCTCGCAGGGGGCTTCGCCACCTTCTCCTCCTGCTTCCCTGGCCTCTGCCAGGGCAAGCCTGCTGCCCTGCTACCCATGAGCCTCTCCATCCCTGCCTGCCCCTGCCCAGCGTGGGCCTGACCTACATCCTGCCTCACCTCTACCTGGGCTCACCGAAAGACGTCCTGAACAAGGATCTGATGACGCAGAATGGAATAAGCTACGTCCTCAATGCCAGCAACTCCTGCCCCAAGCCTGACTTCATCTACCAGAGCCGCTGCATGCGGGTTCCCATCAACGACAACTACTATGAAAAGCTGCTGCCCTGGCTGGACAAGTCTGTCGACTTCATCTATAAACCCAAGCTGTCCAGCTGCCAAGTCATCGTCCACTGTCTGGTCGGCATCTGCCACTGTGCAACCATCGCCATCGCCTATATCATGAAGACCATGGGCATGTCCGCCAACGACGCCTACAGGTTCATGAAGTACCGGCGTCCGTCCGTCTCGCCCAGCTTCAACTTCCTGGGCCAGCTGCTGGAGTAGGAGCGCAGCCTGAAGCTGCTGGCCGCCCCCCGGGACGATGAGGGCACCCCCTCAGGGACGCCGGAGCCTCCGCCCAGCCCTGCGGCCGGGGACCCCGCTGCCACGGCTGCCACCACCTACCTCAGAGAGCGCTGCCACCAGGAGTGCGTCTCCCAGGGAGGGCTGCCCGAGCGCAGGCGGAGAGCCCCCACGCCCCCAGCCACCAGCACGCTGCAGCAGGGCCTGCGTGGCCTGCACCTCTTCTCAGACCGCCTACAGGATACCAACAGCTTCAAGCGCTCCTTCTCGCTGTACATCAAGTTAGCGAACACCCCCAGGCTGGTCCCCCGACCCCGGCGAGGCCCCGAAACTCTGGAAGCTGCACAGCCCGTCGAGGCCGCGCTGGGCCTGCCCTTGCCCAGCCGGGGCGGCCCCAGGCCCCAGTTCCCAGTCGGCTGTCCCTTCCGTCCGCGCTCCCCAGCGCACAGCCTGGGCCTGAACTTCAGCAATGAGGCCCGGCAGACTCCGCTGCACGGCCTCTAGGCCCTGTCTGCATCCAGGCTGCCCGGCCCTGGCCAGCTGGCGGGCCCCGAAGCCTGGACGCCACCCCTCGACTCCCCGGGCAAGCAGTCGCCCGACAGGCCCTGGTGCTTCAGCCCCGAGGGCGCGCAGGGAGCAGGCAGAGTGCTGTTTGCGCCCTTAGGCAGGGCAGGCGCCCCGGGACCAGGGCAGGTCGCTGCCGCCGCGGGAGGCAGGGAGGACCGAGCCCCGGACGCTCTGACCGGTTGGCCCGACGAGCTGGTCCCGGCAGTTCAAGTGCCGCAGCTGCCAGATGGAGTTAGAGGAGGGCATCATGGAGGGGCGCGCGCGCGCAGCGAGGAGCTGGCTGCCCTGGGCAAGCAGGCGAGCTTCTCGGGCAGCGTGGAGGTCATCGAGGTGTCCTGACCCCTCCGCTGCCCTCGGCTCCGCCGCCCGCAGCCGGGCCCGTTACAAATATTTATTATATATAATGCAAAGAAAGGTAAACGGTTTCACTGTGGTTTTTATCGAGAAGTAAATATTTCTATTGTTTATTTGTTTAAGCTGTTCATTCTGGCAATGATTTGGCAACAGTGCAGGTGGTCCTCGAGCTCTACTTTTACTGTCTGGTATTTAAACTGAAACACACGTTTCTAAGCAATACAAGGCCACCTTCAGTCGCAAGCTGGGTGCCAGGCCTGGGGCCCCTCCCAGTTCCCCCGCCCCTGGAAACACTGCTGATGTTTGCATAGGCTGCCGAGCTTTCGTGCACTTTTTACACAAGAACAAGGTAAAAAAAGGAAAAAAAAAAAACACACAAAAACGTATTTGCCACAAACTGAGCCGCAGATCCCCCCTTCTTCCGCCACCCACTTCCCCTGCTCTCTCCTTTGGGGCTCTGCACCAAAGCCATAGGTTGGGGAAGCAGGAACTGGTGTGCCCCAGAGAGATGCGACCAGCCCTCTACCAGCTCCAAGCACCAAATCTTGATGGCAGGGAGGGCACCCCGCTGCCCGTTGCTCCAGAGCTGTTCCCTCTCGGGGAAGGACAGGCATTGGGCCCCATGGTGCCAGGGTGTTCAGAGGGGCTGAGGTATAGAACAGAGTGTGTAGGGGTCTGGGGCAGGGGCTTCTGGAGCATCAGATGAGGTAGAGCCCAGGGGAGGATGGGGTGTTAATGCCCCCCACTCCTGCCAGAGCCCCAGTCCAGCCACTGAGTGGCTCAGAAAGGCCATTCCCAGAGGGCTGCGGCCCTCCCTTCTCCTTTGCCCATGCCCCCAGAGCTGCCTGCCGGGCAGGGCGGCACTACTGCAGGAGAGGAGCTTGGCCTCATGGGGTCAGGCAGGAGGGGCCTGGCTAGCCAGTGCTGGCTCCATTGGGCAGGGAGCCCTGGACCGCCAGGTATGAGGAGGCGGTGGGCTTAGGGTCCTATTCCAGGTCTGTCCCCCACCTAGCAAGGCCCCAGGCAGGACTTGGAAATCAGGTGTGCACCTGCAGGCTGAGGGGCTCCATGAGCAGGTGCTGCCTCGCACAGGGAGTTCAGGTGCCAACCAAGCCCCTGTGCTTCTGGGGTAGACCTGCTTCACTTAGGGAGCGCTGCCTCAAGGCAGATAAAGCCCGCTTGTTTGCCCCGACCCGCATGGGGGCCCCTCAGGAGAGAAACTCTTGTGCGCCCCTTTCCCAGGGCAGCTCTCTCTAGGCAGCATGCCAGCCCCCAAATGGTGGCTTTTGGGCCCAGGTGGGTCAGCCTGCTGCCCCTGCCCCATACCCTCTCGGGCCGTTGGGACCCCTGCCCTTCAGATGTCCTAGGGTCTAGGACTGAGCCAGCCACCCTGGGAAGAGGCCAGGGCCTTGGCAGGAGGGGCACCCAGGCAGGACCCAGACCTGAGTCCAGGAGCAGGGCCAGGGAGGCGCCCGCCCTGGCCCGGCCAGCCGCCCTCTCTGTGGTTTCTTCTATTTGTTGTTCTTTTCACTCACAGCCCTGTGTTCCTATCATCCCTCCTTTCAGCAAAAGTCCTGTTCCCTTTCCCTCTGTCCCAACCCACTCCTGTTCCCCAACAAAATAAGCTATCATTGTTGTATTTGCAATCTATGGATTAAAGGTTGAAGTATTTATTATTATTGCTTAATTATTATTATGTAAAATATATATATATATATATATGAACTTGGCTAGCCAATGTTATTGAACAATTCCTGTTCAATAAAATGTTGTTTAACGTACAGTTTAGAAAACGATGGTAGGTTTATTTCTTGAACTTTCAGAAATTCAAGCTTAAAGCATCACGTTTTTCTAAAATTGTGTGGTGCTTTCTGTCATTTTACTTTTGTAAACTTTATATGGAATAGCAACCATCAGTCTTCTCTTTCAGATGTGCCATTTGGGGGTGCTAAAGCTGGTGTTAAGATCAATCCCAAGAACTATACCGTAAGTATGAAAGTGATACTTGTTTTTTGTTGTTGTTGTTTTTATTGTTTTTTTGAGACAGAGTCTTGCTCTGTCACCCAGGCTGGAGTGCAATGGTGCAGTCTCGGCTTACTGCAACCTCCGCCTCCCGGCTTCAAGCAATTCTCTTGTCTCAGCCTCCCAAGTAGCTGAGACTGCAGGCGTGTGCCATCATGCCCAGCTGATTTTCGTATTTTTAGTAGAAATAGAGTTTTGCCATGTTGGTCAGGCTGGTCTTGAACTCCTGACCTCAGGTGATCCACCCATCTCAGACTCCCAAAGTGCTGGGATTGCAGGCATGAACCACAATGCCCGGCCTCCTACTATTTGTTATAGGAGCTTTTGCTAAACATACAACATTTCTGAAGATACTAATCTTCGTTTGCTTGATGTTTTTGTATCTTACTATTATCTGTGTTTATATGTTCTTTGTGTACGATCTGAGTATTCTTTTCTATGATATGTAAATATTTGTCATTTATCCTTTAATTTTCAAGCAGTTTAAACCTTTCTATATATATTTTTTATCTAGAAGGCTTCTAATTTGTTTCAATAGAATATACATAATTACTTAATAGAATGCTTGCCCTATCAGTATAGTTAATAGAATGTTAATAGTTACTTAATAATAGAATGCCCTATCAGTATCAGTATAGTTAAACAAAATAAGGACGACTTAAATAGGAAATAAAGTATATTTTTCTCTACTTTCCTTTATCAGCATTTCCTCTACCATGGACAAGTTCCTATGAAATTAAACTATAAAGGCTGGGCATGGTGGCTTGTGCTTGTAATCCCAGCATTTTTGGAGGCTGAAGCGGGAGGATGGGAGCCTGGAAGTTCGAGACCACCCTGGGCAATATAGCAAGACCCCATCTCTAAAAAAAATGAAAACATTATCCAAGCGTGATATTGCATGCCTGTGGTCCCAACTACTAAGATGGGAGGATCACTTAAGCCTGGGAGGTCAAGGCTGCAGTGAGCTGTGATCGTGCCACTGCACTCTGGCCTGAGCAACAAAATTAGACCACATCTCAAGAAGAAAGAAAAGATAGCTATTCAGATTCATTTTTAGGTAAAAAATGTCATGAAATGAATGTCGTGAAATAACCTAATATAGAAATACAGTAAGTATAGGTAACTCTAAAACTTGACTAGATTTGGCCTATCTTTCATAATAAAGGCATTTGGGCCTTTGACGTGCCACATCCCCAGCACTACTGTGAACTTGTGCATCATTGCACGGAGCCTGTTAACATAAGTTAACATGAGTTAAACTACCTCCCTCACACTTTTACAGGAATACCTACTGATTCTGAGATGTGGCAAATCGAAGTTATATTCAGCCTGTTAATAGCCTTCATAATTTTTATAAGGTCTTTCCTCTTCACCTAAATCTCAAACACACTTAACAATCTTGAATGGTTTCAGACTTTTTTCAGTCATATTTATCGCCCATATCTGCAATATCTCCAGCTTAATTGTATCAGAATTGACAAGTACCTAATAATTCCAAAGGTCAAAAAGTGATTCCTTGGAATACTGAAAGAAAACACAGCTTAAACTCTAGTAATTTGATTTATTTGCTTAATGCGCAAAAGCCTCATTGACCCAGGATGCAGCTAAACTGACATCTGGGCCCAGACAGCATTGAAGCCTAGGAGGTAGGCAAAGGGAGTTTTTTCTCTCACTCCTAGGCAAACCTTCAAGTTTGATGTTATTTATCTGTTATTTCCTGACTGCCCTTTCCACAGAGAGTGTCAGATTGAGGGTCAGATCTGAGCCTGAGCCCTGATCCTGTCACATGTGTGTTTAGCATCAGCTTGTAAATTTCTGCAAAACAAAACGAAAAAAAAAAAAGAGGCTGGGATTTTGATAGGAATTGCATTGAATCTGTACACCAATTTGTGGAGTATTGCCGTCTTCCCTACCCTCCCCTTTCACCCAGGCTGGAGTACCAGGCAGCAGTCACTGCAACCTTGACCTCCTGGGCTCAAGCAATCCTCTCACCTCACCCTCCCAAGTAGCTAGAACCACAGGCATGCGCAACTGCGCCTGGCTAATTTTTTAATTTTCTGTAGAGACAAGGTCTCATCGTGTACCCCAGACTGGTCTCAAACTCCTGAGCTCAAGCAGTCTTCCCACCTCAGCTTCCCCAAATTCTGGGATTATAGGCATGAGCCACTGCACTCAACCAGTATTGCCGTCTTAACCATATTAAGCCTTCCAATGCTGAATATGAGATGTCTTTCCATTTATTTAGGACTCTGATTTCTTCAATGATGTTTTGTAGTTCTCACTGTAGAATTCTTATGACTAAGTATTCTTTTTAATACTATTGTAAGTGACATTGATCTATGGTTTTCTTATGATGTCTTTGTCTAGTGTTTGTATCAGGACAATTCTAGCCTCATGGAATGAGTTGAGGAGTGTTCCTTCCTCTTCTGTTTTTGGAAAAGCTTTTGAAAGGTCAGTGTTCACTCTCTTGTGTGAGTGTAAGTATCACCTGTGTAAAGCTCTGCAGGACCCTGATGTCTCCTCCCTTCTCATCCCCTTATATCTCTGTGTACCGAAATTACCCTTTCATCTCCTACTCTCGTCACATGCTGTTAGAAACGTTGCTTTTTTAAAAAAGATGAACTTCTGCCTCAGACCCATTCTCTATATAAGAATTACCTGTTAGGCCGGGCGCAGTGGCTCATGCCTGTAATCCCAGCACTTTGGGAGGCTGAGGTGGGTGGATTACCTGAGGTCAGGAGTTCGAGACCAGCCTGGCCAACATGGTGAAACCCCATCTCTACTAAAAATAGAAAAAATTAGCCAGGCATGGTGGCAGACACCTATAATCCCAGCTACTCAGGAGGCTGAGGGAGGAGAATTGCTTGAACCTGAAAGGCGGAGGTTGCAGTGAGCTGACATCATGCCATTGTACTCCAGCCTGGGCAACAAGAGTGGAACTCCATCTCAAAAAATAAAAATTAAAAAATAAATGATGTATATGTTATTCAGGAACTACTTGTAATCTGTGCATCCCTATACATTAGTTTTGTATGGAGTAGAAAACTAATAAGCCTAATAATTAATAGACTTGTGATTTTTGTTTTGGGTGGGTGAAGCTATTTCATGTTTAGCATGTATAGACTGCTTTTAAGAAGGATTTTATCATTATATGTTTCTGATTTACAAACTGTGCTTCAGACTTGCCACTTGCCAGAGCCTTTCTCCAGTTGGAATTGTTTTTTGTTTTTTTTTAGTTTTTTTTGTTTTTCAGACAGTCTCACTCTTTCGCCAGGCTGGAGTGCAGTGGTGTGATCTCGGCTCACTGCCAACATCCACCTCCCTGGTTCAAGCAATTCTCCTGCCTCAGCCTCCCGAATAGCTGGGACTACAGGCGTACGCCACCACACCCAGCTAATTTTTGTACTTTTAGTAGAGACGGGTTTTCACCATGTCGGCCAGGATGGTCTCAATCTCTTGACCTCATGATCTGCCCACCTTGGCCTCTCAAAGTGCTGAGATTATAGGCGTGAGCCACTACGCCCAGCCAGTTTTTTGTTTTTTAAATATACTGTTTAATCAAGATGGGATCTCACTATGTTGCCCAGGCTTGTCTCAAATTCCTGGGCTCAAGCCATCCTTCTCCCTCAGCCTCCCAAAGTGCTGGGATTATAGGCATAAGCCACTGCCCTGGCCTAGTTGGAATTGTTGTTTGAGGTAACAAGCTTATTGAATCCTAAAGCAAGCATAATACCTTTGTAGATACCTGTAGAAAGATTCAGGACCAATTTGTCACTTGTACATTGGGAGAAAAGGAGTGATTAAACAAAGTTGTACTGACCTCCAGCAGAGTTATGTCACTAAAGGAATGGAAAGTGAGCAAATAGGAGCTGGAGAGCACCAGAGAGCCCTTTTATCAGTGGATGAGGCTAGAATATGGCATTAATCTTTCCAAGTGCTGTGTGGGGTTAGACTTCTCATGAAGGATAGGTTTGGGTAGGTTAGACTTCATGAGATTCTTTTTTTTAAGTCTTTTGTTGTCGTTGTTGACTTCATGAGATTTTTAAGGTGACTAAGGGAAAGGGTGCTAAGACTTAGAGTTACAGATTAGGTGGGAGGTGGAGAAGGTTAGGGTATAAAAAGCAATCCTTGACCATTTCAAAGTTGTCTTATACCAGCCCTGTATCCATTACATCACAACTTGTTCAAAGAAGTTGATTATCTAGGCCTTGGGCCCCTGAGTTAAAGAAAAAACATTACAATATACCGATTCTGTCAATGAAAAAGTAAAATTCATAGTAAGAATTGGGTACAGCCCTTAGAAAGAACTTTAATTATTTTATGGGGGGACATAATAGTTTAACCTTTTTCTTTGAGACAGGGTCTTGCTCTATCACCCAGGCTGGAGTGCAGTGGCATGATCTCGGCTCACTGCAACCTCTGCCTCCAGAGTTCAAGTGATTCTCCTGCCTTAGCCTCCTGAGTAACTGGGATTACAGGCACTTGCCACCATGCCCAGTTAATTTTTGTATTTTTAGTAGAGACAGGGTTTCACCATGTTGGTCGGGCTGGTCTCGAACTCCTGACCTCGTGATCTGGCCTCCTCACCCTCCCTAAGTGCTGGGATTACAGGCGTGAGCCACAGTGCCCAGCCTAATAGTTTAACCATTTTTAAAGTTGTGTTTTTCTTTTTGTAAAGATGAGTTTGTATTGTACAATTGAAGTAATATAGAAAGTTACAAACAATATATATATGGGGGCAGAGAGAAAGGGGAAGAGAAAGAAAATTGTAAGTGGGAACATGTTATACATGCTGTATGAAACCTGCCTTTTTCCATATGTATGTTCGTGATAATTCCAAGTAATTTACATGGATATAAGTTACCCTTTCTAATGGCTGTTTAGTACTTTGCATAGGTATACCATAGTTCATTTAATTGATGTACAAGATAATTAGGTTGTTTTTATTTTTACTATGTTTGAGAGGAGTATTTCTGCACCTTTACAGATTTGAGTAAGCATCACTTAACATGTTTTTATCAGAGATCTTACTGTAGCCGTCAGTAGTAGTGCAGTCAGTGATTCCTGTTATTGCCTGTAAGCTAATTTGTTAGCCTAACACTTTAATTTGCTACGATCTGGGGAACTGAAAGCTAAGGGCTAAAATTTTATATGTGCTGAGTGTCGAATAATAGGTCAAAGCCACGTTCTTCCACAAGTAAAATAATATGGGGCTTAACACAATTGCTTTAGCAATGTGACTCTCTCCCCTTTTTCTCTACTTGGTAAGGAGGGCTTATACCCCCACTAAGCGGCATGTTACTGTGCTGTCTCATACATGTCAACTCCCTAACCATAATAATCCTGCTTATATAGAACACAACGGTACTGTTATCTCTAATTGCTTGTTAGTGAAATGAGGTCAAGAGAAGCTAAACTGATTATCCCCTGGTCACACTCAGAAATCCTATGGAGTGGCTTATATCTGTTGTACATAGCTAACTTCCAAACATATAGCAAGTAAATGCCAGTGGGAGAAATTATTAGGTAATGTTGTATGTGTCTAAGTTTCATAGTGAAACATTTAATGAATATTTCTATGACTTTGATTAGCTACCTAAATGAGATCTAAAGTTTTCTAGCCATGGTAACCTGGTTATTACAGAGACTTGCAAGGATCTTTGTGTTCGAGAAGAATTTTTCTTAAAAACTGGTGCACTGCTCTTTCCCTGTGTCCCCAGGTCCTGGCATTGATGTGCCTGCCCCAGACATGAGCACAGGTGAGCGGGAGATGTCCTGGATCGCTGATACCTATGCCAGCACCATAGGGCACTATGTGAGTACCCACCGGAAGCCCCGAGGCTTCTGCATTTGCTGTCTACAAGAATTAACAGTTTGACTGATTATATCAGAATCCCTGGGCTTTTCTCTCATTCGATCATAATCTTGATGTGCATATTATTTTATGTCTACTTGTCTGTTCTTAAATCGTAACGAACACAAATGGTGCTTTACTTATATGCTGCCCTATACTTGTCACTGGGAAAGGACACTTACTGACCAGGGCAGCCCACTCTGTATGCTAAGACACTAGAACATACATCAAGAAGCATCCAATTCTGATTTTTCCCTCAGAGGGCTTCCATTTAAAGAGGGACTAAGGCGCATAAGCAGATAAGGTATGGAAATAATGTAATACAACGGTGGAGATTATGAATTCTGAAATAAGACTTTCTAGAGGAGATATTTGGGCTAGACCTTGAAAATGGGTAGAATATGAACATTTAGAGATTTGGAGGATAAGAGGAAGAGAAACAATAGAGTTCAGATTGTCTGAAGGTAAGGCATATTTATAAAGGTAATAAAGTAAGAGTGAAGGCTGGATGCAGTGGCTCGTTCTCGTAATCCCAGCACTTTGGGAGGCCAAGGCAGGTGGATCATTTGAGCCCAGGAGTTGGAGACCAGCCCAGACAACATGGGGAAACCTTGTCTCTCCAAAAAAATACAAAAATTAGCTAAGCATGGTGGTATACACCTATAATCCCAGCTACCTGGAAGGCATGCTTGCGCCCAGGAGGTTGAGGCTTCTGTGAGCCGTGGTTGCGCCACTGCACTCCAGCCTGAGCAATAGAGAGAGACCCTTTCTCAAAAAAATAAGGGAAGTAAGAATGAAGAGGTAAATGAACCAGGATGAAAACACCAAGCACCAGTGTTTGTGTTTTACGTGTAGTCAGTGGAGAAACTTTGCTGATCCTTCCTGGGGAAGAGTAGGCTGGCAGCAGTGTCCAGCTGTGCTGGCGCCAGGAGAGAACCTCCCGTGGTGTCAGCGCCTTTCCACCGAGCCCAGGAGCCAGAGGACCAGGAGAGGAGCATTGGCACATGTGAGGCACGTGACAGAGAGACTCAGCAAAACTGGATTGGATACATGTGGAATTAAGGAAAGGGACCAGGTTGAGTCACAGAGAACCAGGAGAACCTGAATCTGGGGACTGAGCAGAGGTAGTACCACAGAACTGAACATGAGAGGAAACATAACTCCTGTCCCTGAAAGGGGTGCAACCTTAAACAATGAAACATTTGAGGAATAGGAAGAGAAATGGAGTCAAAAAATACATTTATGCCTACTACATGCAGGGCCACGGGTAAGCAGGTATTCACTACAATTGGGACAAATCGCTGGAAGTTGTTTTGAAGCTATAAAAAAGAATAACAGGCCCAACCAGTCCTTTCAGTCCTTTCAAGGTAAGGTCAGAAAAGGCCTCCTAGGAGATACAGCCTTCTGGTCTGCACTCAGACGGGTGTGTGGGCATGGACTAGGGGAGGGGTAGTGGCAAGTGTTTGGAACAGAAGGAGTTACCTGAGGGAAGGTTCTGAAGTTCAGAAGCTGGGTGAACTTGGGAGGCTAAGGACTGACTATTGTGGCCAGAGCTGAGAAAGAGAAAGGTGGTATAAGAAAGGCCAGTAGAAACAAGGGTCAGGCCAGGTTTACTGCTTGGTAGGTGACTGTGAGAACTTTGGTCTTTGTCCTGAAAACACAGGGAAACCAACAAAGAGCTGGTTTCAAGCAGGTGTGACTCAGCTAAGTGTGCATTTGAAGACTTGAGGGCAGGAGACTACTACAGGGGCCCAGACTGCAAGGGGATATGAAGAGGGAAGCAGGGCATGAAGTATAGCCTCCAACTAAGAAAAATGGCACTGGAGAGAAGCAGAAAGAAGACAGCTTGAAAAGTGGCCGTTGCCCAAAGAAGAAGGTTTTTGTTGTCTTTTGGCATGTGTACTGGCTGTGAGCCACAGATTCACTGGTGCAAGAGAGAGACAATGCTGAAGAGATGCAGGGTGGTAGAGGCAGTGAAGTCCCCCAGGGGAATAAAAGCCTGGGGAATTCTTTTCATAGTGAAAAGACGGGCCTTGGAGAAGAGGAAGAATGTGGAAATGGGGACATTTCCTGAGGTGATGTCATGCTGTGGCTGGGAACATGGGCAGACCACCTGAAGTCCAACCCTGGCACCTTCACCCATCAGTTCTGTGACCTGGAAGTCTCTGTGCCTCCATTTCCTCCTATGCAAAATGACAGAAATAGTGGTACCTACTTTGTGAGACTCATATAAGGATTAGATGAATAATAATCTAATGCACTTAGAACTGTACATAGCCCTTAGTAAGTACCAGAAAATAAATATCTATAGGTATTACATCAGGTAAGTTATACAACTCCCTGAAATAAAATAGGAACAATATTAGACACTTCAAACAATTGTGGTTTCAACTGCCCCTCCCAAAAAGGACAGTTTTCCACCTGTCACCTTTTTATGCTTCCTTCCCTTAGGCCTTGATTTTAAATTTCTTATCACTTAAAGAAGGAAAATTGCTCACCAGTAGAGTTCAAGGGGCCGTGCTTCACAAGACTTTATCTTGCTGTTAGCACTGAGAATGAGCTACAAATAACAACATACTGCCCACTGGTTTGCACTATTCAGTGTAGTGTCTTGCTTAAAAACAAGACCCGCTTCGACCTCCCAAAGTGCTGGGATTACAGGCGTAAGTCACCGCGCCCAGCCGGTCTCTTGTTCTTTTTAAGCAAGATACTATGTTGAATAGTGCAAACCAGTGGACGGTATGTTATTTGTAGCTCATTCTCAGTGCTAGCAGCAAAAGAAGGTCTTGTGAAGCACTATCGCTTGAACTATACTGGTGAATAGTTTTCCTTAAGTGATTAAGAAATCTTAAAATCAAGGCCAATGGGAAGGATTCAGTTGTTTGTGTTACTCGTTTCTAGATGTCAACTGGAATGTGCCGCCCTCTTTCTCCTAGCCCCCCCTACAAGTGCAGTGTTGGTGGGAGATTGTATTCTTCTCTGGGCTTTCAGTACCATTACATATGCTGGGGAGCCTGGCAGTTGGCGCCAGGCCTGACCCCAGACAGTATTTCCTTCAGCTCCAGCATTTACACTCTCACTGTTGAAAAGCATTTGGCACTCGGTTTGCATTTCTGTATTCATGAGTGTTAATTATTCATGAAAGCAAACTGTGGGAAAACTACTAATTCTATAAAACACTTTACTGGACTGCATTTTTCGTCCTTGCTTTCATCCTTTTTGTTGGTAATTATACAAATAATATAATTCTAATTTCTCTCTGTAAAATATTTAAACAATACAGATAAAGAACAGATCACTTTTTAACTCAGCCAGGTGTAACGTTACGGATATGCTGGGAGTTAGGGGTTTGGTGGGAAGTAAGGCATTTTATTTCGTTTACATGGATAGCAAATTGCTTCAACAGGTTTATTGAGTATTTCATACTTTTGCCACTGACTTAAAATTTTATATGAATTTTCATTTTATATTAATTGCCTATACGAAATAAGACTGTCTCTAGTTTCTCCTGCTTCACTGATGAGTTTACTCTGCAGTGTTCTGGGGCCGTGTTTATAGTATATTTGATGCCTTGGAAGGGAAACCCTCCTGAGCCCTATTCTTCTTTTTTCTAATTACACGTGTTTTTGAACAAGAATATACACACATCTTCAGTTGAAAGAGGAAGGAAAGATGGGTGGTGAAGACTGCTAACCCCATCTCCACTTTGCAGAGCTAACCACTGCTACCGAAGATACTCTGCTCACACAGAAGCACAGGACTCTCACCCACACATACCTTTTTTAAAATATTTCATTAAATAGTTTCGTTAGTCTACTCTTAGATGAACTTCAATATCATGTTATATTAAGTATCAAGTTATATTAAAAACTTCCTTTTTAACAAGTGGCAGAATACAACATTGAGTCTTCCCATCCAAGAAAATTGTAAAGCCTCTTCCTTTCTCAGGCACTGTTTTGGTGACATGCTCAAGTCTTATAGTAGATTTTGAGACACTCGTGAATGAGATGTATATGTACCTTGATTTAGTAGAGCTTAAACACTTGTTGAAGGAATGATAGCTTTAGGCTGAGCTAGTTCTACTTTTGTGATGTTATTTGTACTTACTTGATGTTCAATCCCTACACTCTTGTTTCTTCTGTCAGAAAATATAGTCTACTTTGCCGGGCGTGGTGCCTCACGCCTGTAATCCCAGCACTTTGGGAGGCTGAGGTGGGCGGATCACCTTTGGTCAGGAATTCAAGACCAGCCTGACCAATATGGAGAAACCCCGTATCTACTAAAATTACAAAATTAGCTGGGCATGGTGGCACATGCCTGCAATCCCAGCTACTCGAGCGGCTGAGGCAGGAGAATCGCTTGAACCCAGGAGGCAGAGGTTGCAGTGAGCCGAGATCGCGCCATTGCACTCCAGCCTGGGCAACAAGAGCAAAACTCTGTCTCAAAAAAAGAAAATATAGTCTACTTACTGTATTTTCTAGGAACAGAAAACTGAAAAGTGAGTCTTGTCTCTATTGGTAAAAATGTACCTTAAATACATTCATACACACACTCCTAATGAGCATATTTTTAATTAAATGAGAATGTGCTTTGACTTCAATTCATTATTTTCATTCAACAGAGAAATTGGACTTGACATTTCATTCTTTCAATTACTCCCTCTTACGGGATATATATATATATATATATATATATATTTTTTTTTTTAGACGGAGTCTCGCTCTGTCACCCAGGCTGGAGTGCAGTGGCCGAATCTCAGCTCACTGCAAGCTCTGCCTCCCGGGTTTAAGCCATTCTCCTGCCTCAGCCTCCCGAGTAGCTGGGACTACAGGCGCCCACCACCTCGCCCGGCTAGTTTTTTGTATTTTTAGTAGAGACGGGGTTTCACCATGTTAGCCAGGATGGTCTCGATCTCCTGACCTCGTGGTCCACCCGTCTCGGCCTCCCAAAGTGCTGGGATTACAGGCTTGAGCCACCGCGCCCGGCCTCTTACGGGATATTAATGCACGTGCCTGTGTTACTGGTAAACCCGTCAGCCAAGGGGGCATCCATGGATGCATCTCTGCTACTGGCCGTAGTGTCTTCCATGGGATTGAAAACTTCATCAGTGAAACTTCTTACATGAGCATTTTAGGAATGACATCAGGGTTTGGAGATAAAACATTGTTATTCAGGTAAAAAAAAAAAAAAAAATTTCCTTAATAACTGATAGACATTAAGTAAAGTTTTTAGAATTGTACTTTTAAAATTCAGTTATCTCGAATCTCTTAAATTTTAGAGTGGTGGTTTTCAGAGTAATAGATCTTTTGTTTTTTGAACCTTGGTATGATTCATGTAACTAGAACTGATTTAAGTATCTCTCAAGTACATGTGAAACTATTACCAACTATCACCAAATTCAACCAAAATATTGGTCAGTATTCAAACTTGAAATTGTATCTAGAAGGGCAAGTCTCTTAACATGATTTTCTAAGTTTTGTAAGTATATAGAAAGGTTTACACATTGACCCAAATTTGTTTGATATGGTAACATGTATTTTACTTAGGAGAATCTTAATTAAGTTGGAATTACTTTGAGATAGAAGTTGTGGCTGGGCACAGTGGCTCATGCCTGTATTCCCAGCACTTTGGGCAGCCAAGGCAGGTGGATCACTTGAGGCCAGGCGTTCGAGACCAGCCTGGCCAACATGGTGAAACCCCATCTCTACTAAAAATCGAAAAATTAGCGGGGCATGATGGCGGTGACTGTAATCCCAGCTACTCAGGAGGCTAAGGCAGGAGAATCACTTGAACCTTGGAGGCAGAGGCTGCAGTGAGCTGAGATTGTGCCATTGCACTCCAGCCCATGTGACAGAATGAGACTCGGTCTCAAAAAAAAAAAAAAAAAAGTTGTATTTCTCCAAATTAGTGACATCCCTTTTCACAACATGGAACATCTGATCATCAAGGTCTGAGGACCTGGTGGTATATTTAATACCACTGCCATTTATTGATTGATTGATTGAGATGCAGTCTCGCTCTGTCCAAGCTGGAGTGCAGTGACGCGATCTCGGCTCACTGCAACTTCAATCTCCCAGGTTCAAGCGATTCTCCTGCCTCATCCTCCCAAGTAGCTGGGATTACAGGCATGGGTCACCACACCTGACTAATTTTCGTATTTTTAGTAGAGACGGGGTTTCACCATGTTGGCTGTGGCTGGTCTCGAACACCTAACCTCAAATGATCCACCTGCCTCAGCCTCCCAAAGTACTGGGATTACAAGCGTGAGCCACCATGCCCAGTCATCATATTCTTAAACAGAGAATTTTATTGTTGAAAAGAAACTAGTTAGTACATTGTGGTTTTGTTTTTTGTTTTTTTTTTTTTTTTGGCAAAAGAATTTTGAGAATTGCTTCTAAATGAACAGAATGTGGATTTACATTGATCAAAATATGACTCTTGTTGTCTATACCAGGACTTTAATTTTTGTGTCATGGATAATTGTTCTTTACTGGGATTTGGTAACGTGGGCCAACACTCTATGAGATATTTACATCGTTTTGGTGCTAAATGTATTGCTGTTGGTGAGTCTGATGGGAGTATATGGAATCCAGATGGTATTGACCCAAAGGAACTGGAAGACTTCAAATTGGTATTAATACATTTTTATGGCATAGACACTAAATATAAACATTTAAACTCTGGTGCAGCTATTAATTGTGATTTTCAATCAATGGCAGCAACATGGGTCCATTCTGGGCTTCCCCAAGGCAAAGCCCTATGAAGGAAACATCTTGGAGGCCGACTGTGACATACTGATCCCAGCTGCCAGTGAGAAGCAGTTGACCAAATCCAACGCACCCAGAGTCAAAGCCAAGGTGACAACATTATAGAAACTGGAACCAATATTATCAATGTGAATGACATTAGGGGGATCATAGAAGAGTCTGATTGAATTTTCTTTTTAGCAGCTTTATTGGCATATATTGCACATTCCGTACAGTTCCCCCATTTAAAGTACGTAATTTAATGAATTTTAGCTCCCTGCACAGAGTTGTGCAACCATTACCAAAAAAACGCATCTGCCTGGCACTCCTGTTAAAAAGAAAAAAAAAACCTAGATAAATAGAAAAGTGAAAGGTAGTTTTATACACTTTGCAGAGCAAAATAACCTCTATTTAATTTTAACTGAAACTGTGCTTCTCTCCACAGGCCCTTGTTCATATATGCACATCTCTTGCCCTCAGTGGAGGGGATTTGACAGTGTTGTTGGCATTTCTCTATGTTCCTGACTCTCTTGCGGATCATTGCTGAAGGTGCCAATGGGCCAACAACTCCAGAAGCGGACAAGATCTTCCTGGAGAGAAACATTATGGTTATTCCAGTAGGTCATCTATATTTATTAGGCTTTATATGTACTTAGAATCATAATTGTCTTTTGCAGGGAATTTGGAGGAAGAGAGGAATTATTAGTCTCCCAAGCTCTAGTGAATTCATCTTTATTTCATTTTTCAGAAAATATAGTAGAAGCATGGTTAATTCTAAGCCTGTCACTTTTCACTGTGATCTAAACATTTATTCCAATTTCAGGCTGTTTACTGAATGTCTTTAGCCTTCTAAGAGTCTGGTTATAGAAATGTGTGCTGTGTTAGAAACACTATTCTAACTTAAGTTCTAAGATTTTCTGTATGATTCCTAACCTTATGCATTTCAAGTGCCCCTTCTGGCTTTACTCAGAAAACTAATATGAGGCACACATGCTCAGGTTTTTTAGCAGGTACGCATGAGTCTACACCAAAAAGTTATTAGAAATTAGTGTGGGCTTGGGATGCATTTTAAAGAACCCCCTTTACTGAAAGCGCTTAAGACATTTAACGTAACTGAAATGGGCTACCCTTAGGTAGGAGAAAGAATCCTATCTTCTGAGAGGCCCTGTGGACGGTCCAATCCAATTGGTTGGTGGGCAAGCCATTTAGTCTGAGAACTTCTGGTAGAGAAGAGGCTCTAACCAAAGATTATTAACATTCATTGATTAATAAGCCAAACAATGATCTTTTTTTCCCTAAATAGAAAAAGCGTTAGATGGAATTGGGCGGGGTGGGGAGGAGTGTTAAATTAAGTGTGAAATTCCTGATACTAGCTAAAATATATTTGTGATAGTTGAAGTTCAGTCTACCTTGGTATTGAAGTTAAGGTCTTAGGTTCATTTTAAGCTTTTACTAAAACCATCATCTTCTAATTTCTTTGGTGTCTTATTGTTGTGTATAGGATCTCTACTTGAATGCTGGAGGAGTGACAGTATCTTACTTTGAGTGACTGAATAATCTAAATCATGTCAGCTATGGCTGTTTGACCTTCAAATATGAAAGGGATTCTAACTACCACTTGCTCAGTGAATGCTGATAATCTTGTTCTCCAAAACTCATCTTTTTTTTTTTTTTTTTTTATAGAGCAGGAGTGAAAGTTTATTTAAAAACTTTTTTTTAATTATACTTTATGTTCTAGGGTACCTGTGCAAAATGTGCAGGTTTGTTACAAATGTATACATGTGCCATGTTGGTGTGCTGCACCCATTAACCCATCATTTACATTAGGTACATCTCCTAATGCTATCCCTCCCCCGTACCCCCACCTCACAATAGGCCCTGGTGTGTGATGTTCCCCTTCCTGTGTCCAAGTGGTCTTATTGTTCAATTCCTACCTATGAGAGAGAACATACGGTGTTTGGTTTTCTGTTCTTGCGATAGTTTGCTGAGAATGATGGTTTCCAGCTGCATCCATGTCCCTACAAAGGACAGGAACTCATTCCTTTTTTATGGCTGCATAGTATTCCACGGTGTATATGTGCCACATTTTCTTAATCCAGTCTGTCACTGATGGACATTTGGGTTGATTCCAAGTCTTTGCTATTGTGAATAGTGCTGCAATAAACATACGTGTGCATGTGTCTTTATAGCAGCATGATTTATAATCCTTTGGGTATATACCCAGTAATGGGATGGCTGGGTCAAATGGTATTTCTAGTTCTAGATCCTTGAGGAATCGCCACACTGTCTTCCACAATGGTTGAACTAGTTTATAGTCCCACCAACGGTGTAAAAGTGTTCCTAATTCTCCACATCCTCTCCAGCACCTGTTGTTTCCTGACTTTTTAATGATTGCCATTCTAACTGGTGTGAGATGGTATCTCATTGTGGTTTTGATTTGCATTTCTCTGATGGCTGATCATGTGTCCATTGGCTGCATAAATGTCTTCTTTTGAGAAGTATCTGTTTATATCCTTTGCCCACTTTTTGATGGGGTTGTATGTTTTTTTTCTTGTAAATTTGTTTGAGTTCTTTGTAGGTTCTGGATATTAGCCCTTTGTCAGATGAGTAGATTGCAAAAATTTTCTCCCATTCTGTAGGTTGCCTGTTCACTCTGATGGTAGTTTCTTTTGCTGTGCAGAAGCTCTTTAGTTTAATTAGCATTGCTTTTGATGTTTTAGACATGAAGTTCTTGCCCAGGCCTATGTCCTGAATGGTATCGCCTAGGTTTACTTCTAGGGTTTTTATGGTTTTAGGTCTTAACATTTAAGTCTCTAGTCCATCTTGAATTAATTTTTGTATAAGGTGTAAGGAAGGGATCCAGTTTCAGCTTTCTACTTATGGCTAGCCAGTTTTCCCAGCACCATTTATTAAATAGGGAATCCTTTCCCCATTTCTTGTTTTTGTCAGGTTTGTCAAAGATCAGATGGTTGAAGATGTGTGGTATTATTTCTGAGGACTCTGTTTTGTTCCATTGGTCTATATCTCTGTTTTGGTACCAGTACCATGCTGTTTTGGTTACTGCAGCCTTGTAGTATAGTTTAAAGTCAGATAGTGGGATGCCTCCAGCTTTGTTCTTTTGGCTTAGGACTGTCTTGGCAATGTGGACTCTTTTTTGGTTCCATATGGACTTTAAAGTAGTTTTTTCCAATTCTGTGAAGAAAGTCATTGGTAGATTAATGGGGATTGCATTGAATCTATAAATTACCTTGGGCAATATGGCCATTTTCACAATATTGATTCTTCCTATCCATGAGCATGGAATGTTCTTCCATTTGTTTGGTGTGTAGTTTTCCTTGAAGAGGTCCTTCACATCCCTTGTAAGTTGGATTCCTAGGTATTTTATTCTCTTTGAAGCAATTGTGAATGGGAGTTCACTCATGATTTGGCTCTCTGTTTGTCTGTTATTGGTGTATAAGAATGCTTGTGATTTTTGCACATTGATTTTGTATCTTTGCTGAAGTTGCTTATCAGCTTAAGGAGATTTTGGGCTGAGACGATGGGGTTTTCTAAATATACAATCATGTAATCTGCAAACAGGGACAATTTGACTTCCTCTTTTCCTAATTGAATACGCTTTATTTCTTTCTCTTGCCCAATTGCCCTGACCAGAACTTCCAACACTGTGTTGAATAGGAGTGGTGAGAGAGGGCATCCCTGTCTTGTGCTAGCAAAACTAATCTTTTGAGCCAGCTAAAAAAGGCTGTGAAAAGGTCCACTTAAGAAAACCTTTCCCTTTGGGTAAGAATTGAGTCCCAGAAAAGAAAATAATATTTTGTCTCATGAAACTTAGGCCAAAAATGCACAATGTCTTTCTGGATATTAACTCTCCCAGATACTTATATCCAGATTTTTATTCTGTGATGTAATGTTCACAGAATATAATCTACAAGTGAATTTTTTTTTTTTTTTTTTTGAGACAGAATCTTGCTTTGTCACCTAGGCTGGAGTACAGGGGCGCAATCTCAGCTTACTGCAGCCTCCGACTCCCAGGTTCAAGCAATTCTCCTGCCTCACCCTCCCAAGTAACTGGGACTATGGGCATATGTTGCCACACCTGGCTGAGTTTTGTATTTTTAGTAGAGATGGGGTTTCACCATGTTGGCCAGGATTGTCTTGATCTCCTGACCTTGTGATCCGCCTGCCTCAGCCTCCCAAAGTGCTGGGATTACAGCCATGAGCCACTGCACCTGGCCAATAATAATATTATTATTATTATTATACTTTATGTTCTAGGGTACATGTGCACAACATGCAGGTTTGTTACATATGTATACATGTGCCATGTTGGTGTGCTGCACCCATTAAGTCGTCATTTACATTAGGTGTATCTCCTAATGCTATCCGTCCACACAAATAATATTTTTTTAAGTGTGATTTTTAAACCCCACTGCTAATACTCATTTCTGTCTCTGGTTGCTCTTAGTAAAGGCCTATCTAGTGTCAAGAATTGTTTTTGAGACTCCTGATGAGAATACTTGTTTTTCTTTGACTAGAGTAAGCGCCACAGTTAAGAGTAGAATTTCTCATCAAGCTGAAATAAGACCAAGACCTCCTACTGAGCTTCTCTACTCAGCCCACTGTGAGAATCTGGGTGAAGTGTTCCATCTTTTCTTTTTCCCCCAGCATTTTCTTTTTAATAGAGCCAAGGAAAAACCCTGGTAATGGGTGTTATGGAAACAGAGCAGTGACCTAAATCCACATTTATATAGAAAATTGGTGATGTGTTTTATTCCTTCTTGACTGAGTTTTAAATGATTAACCCTTTTATGTCATTAAAACTCTATAATTCGATTTTGGGTTACAGTTATTGTTTGGGACTACTTTTGATTCTACTTCATTTTTTTTTTTTCTGTTAGCAATATCTTGATCTCTTTGGGGTTTTGTTTTTTTTTATAGTGTCTGTTCAAGAGAGTTTAGAAAGAAAATTTGGAAAGCATGGTGGAACTATTCCCATTGTACCCAAGGCAGAGTTCCAAGACAGGATATCGGTGAGTGTGCTCACCCCACAGTTGTACTTCACACATACTCCCTGCTCTTTCCTTCAGACAGAGCTGGTTAGGCTGATTTCATTTGTAGCATAGTCTTTGTAATTAGCTTGACAGTAAGTGCGTGACATGTGTGTTTTTTACCTTCCCTTTTCATTACATTCTAAAACTGGAGTAAGAATCCTAATGACTACTAATAAATTTAAAATAAATTTGGTATTTTTCACGCACATGTTAACAGTGAAGGATTATTATGTATTTTAATTATTTTAAGCTTCAGAGAAATAGGAAGAATTGAAAAGTAAGCATTAGATTGAACTAAATGAGAGTCCAGGAGTTTGAGACCAACCTGGGGAACATAGTGAGTCCCCGTCTCTACAAAAAGCAAGAAAGAACGAAAGAGGCCTGGGCACAGTGGCTCATGCCTATAATCCCAGCACTTTGGGAGGCCGAGGCAGGCAAATCACGAAGTCAAGAGATCGAGACCATCCTGGCCAACATGGTGAAACCGTGTCTCTACTAAAAATACAAAAATTAGCCGAGTGTGGTGGCACGCACCTGTAGTCCCAGCTACTCAGGGGGCTGAGGCAGGAGAATCCTTGAACCCGGGAGATGGAGGTTGCAGTTAGCCAAGATCGTGCCACTGCACTCTAGCCTGGGCAACAGAGAGACTCTGTCCCCACCTCTCCACAAAAAGAAAAGAAAGGAGAGAGGGAGGGATGGAGGGAGGAAAACTTCTCTACCAGTAAATGATGGAAGACATGAAAAACAAAAGTCCATAGCAGAAAAGCCTGGGGAAAAAACTTAACTTCATTGTTAAAGAAATACAAATTGTAAAAGGGTTTTTTTTTAATGTATTAACAAAAACAGTGAATGGATCTTATGTTCACCATGTATGTGGTGAAACAGTTGTACTTTTATTCTAGTGACAGTGCACATTGGTGTAGCATTTTGGAAAATGTGAAATTATTAAAGTGTTCCTGCCCTTTGGTGCTATGATAATCTCCCCTCTGGGAATTTATCCTAAGCAAATAATTCAAAAGACAAGAAACCACTCCATGCACGATGATGTTACTGAAACTATGTGTAGGCCGGGCGCAGTGGCTCACACCTCTAATCCCAGCACTTTGGGAGACCAAGGCGGCTGGATCACCTGAGGTCAGGAGTTTGAGACCAGCCTGGCCAACATGGTGAAACTCCGCCTCTACTAAAAATACTAAATTATCCGTGCATGGTGGCGCGTGTGCCTGTAGTCCCAGCTACTTGGGAGGCCGAGGCAGGAGAATCGCTTGAACCCGGGAGGTGGAGGTTGCAGTGAGCCAAGATTATGCCGCTGCACTCCAGCCTGGGCAACAAGAGCGAAACTCTGTCTCAAAAAAAAAATAAAAAAGAAACTATATGTAGACAGTTTTTAAATTTGGTTTCATTTAAAGTCCAGGGGCAGGGAAATGGCTGAGTTATAATGTATCTTATATCATCTTAGGAAATATTCAGTCATAGTTTAAGAATATATTACAATGACTAAGTTATATCTTCAAATATTCAGTGATGGAAAATAGTTCTGAGACTATATTGCAACATGGGAAAAAGTTAAAGGTTTTGTTTTAAAGAAAGAAAAAATGCTTTAGCCATTCTAGGTACTAACCGTTCCCCTCAGTAAGCCTTCCTTTTTCCTAGAGTGATGTCTTTGTTCTGGTCCTTCTATCTGGAATACACCAGTCCCTTCCCTGCTTAAGTGTCACTGCAGTTCTGTGGCTGTCATTGAAAGTCTCCTGTGTGCCACTGTTTCATACAGAACATCCATCCCAAGTGGCTAGTAGTGCATTGGAAGGGCTTGCGCTGCTACTGCCACTGCCAGAGGACTGTTCACACCTCCCTTTGGTCACCCCACTGCCCAGCATACGCCTTGTCAGTTAAAATAAAAGTTTTCTCCAGCTCTTTCCCTCTAGTTTCCCCCTGCCCCTGTTTGGCACTATCAGGACCCACATCATTGACCCTGCCATGTTTCCACTGTCCCTCATCCCCCAGTGCCCTCACTTCCCTTCTTAAATTCCATGCTCCATCATTACAGTCACTCCCCGGTCTTGTTTCCTTCGTCATACTCCCTTGTTAACACCTAAGCCCTGATTAAATCCCAGCAGTCTCTTCCATGCCTCTACCCTGTAGGAGGCCTGCTGGCAGTTCACGCCCTGACCACTAACCTCAAGTAGGCACTCAGAGCTGCCCAGCAGTCATACTACTTTTCCATGTTCCATTCATTCTCCCCGTTCTCCTGAGTGATTACATCATATTTTCTCCTCTTCTTGCTGCCCTGCACTCCAGCTCATGCCCTGCTATCTGTTCACAGATAAAACTGAGGCAGCCTGGGAGCTTCCACACCTACCCAGCTCCTGGTACCTGTACCCAGTCCTGTGTCATCTCTCTTCGAATAGATCAGCTCTTTGTGCTTTCATTTCTTAGGTCCAGTTCTTGTTGTGGGCATTGGATGCTTTTTCCTCAGATACACTGCTCTAGCAAGTCTGCTCCTCTCTCCTACATCAGCAGTTTTCCCTCCTCTGAGTCATTCCCCTCAGCTTACCAAATGCTGTTTTAAAAAATGTGTAAATCTTAATCCCACTTCCCCTCCCAGTACTGCCATTTGTTTCCTGTACAGCAAACCTTCTTGGAAGCGTTGTGTATACTCAGCCTCCGATTCTTCTTTACTTGAACCTACTCCACCAAGACTATTCTTGTTAAGACAGCCAGTGACACCAGCATTGCCAAATCCAATAGCTATTTTCAGTCCTCATCTTGCTTACCTGTCAGCAGTTCTTGTCACAAATGACACTCCCACCTTGAAACAATTTCTTCTCTTAGCTTCCAGGATACCACCTTCTCCTGGTTTTCTTCCTACCTCACTGAACATTTCTTCTCTATTGCCTCTTGCTGGTAACTCTTCAACTCTCCACTCTCCTAACATTGGAAGGCCTGAGTCCCTAAACCACTTCTCTATCTAGATTGAAAACTTCAGAAACCTACTTAGCCTCGTGGTTTGAAGTCCATGTATATACAACTCTCTTCCCACTAGAATATAAAGTCTGTGAGAGCAGAATTTTGGTTTTACTCTACTGTGTCCCCTGGTACCTGGAAGAGTATGTAATCAATGTGTCCAAACTATATCAGTGACCCATTTTAATTTTTTATCGGGCATATGTGTTTTTTGGCTCTGTATGTCACCTCAAGAGTGGCAGTGAGTTAATTGTCCTTAATTTTTTAGAAAGCATTCCAAGAAAAAAATTAGGAGAGAAGCTGATTTGATGGTGGAGGCCCTGAGTCATATCCCAGCTCTAAAAATAGCCATCTGTAACCTTGGCCAGGTCTCTGATCCTTAGTTTCCTCATCAGTAAAATTAAGAAGCTGCTAAGATCTATACAGCTTTAAAAGTTGCTGGCAGTACTGAATACGCAGGCAGAATTCTACCCCCAAGCCGCTTTGGGGTTTAATGAGATTCCTTTCTGGGTTCTGGGTGGTGTCCCTGTTCTCTGGGGAGCCGAGGTGAACGCACCATGGCATGAACAGCGTAACACATTGCTCAGTGCATCTGCGTCTCCGTGAGTGGAGGGTGCTCATCTCACTCCATACCCTCATGTCTCTTAAGTCCAAAAACTGTCTTCATTGTTGTACCATAATCTTATTTCATGAGTATTTATTCGCTGTCAAATATAATAAAAATAAATTGTGGTTAACAAGCAATTTCTTCAGTAAGTGTCAAGATACTGTATCTTTGATACTGTACAGAGATGACATATCTTTGCTGAAAGACAAAAAATCTGTCTGGTCATATATTTACGTAAGAATCCTTTGTCATCTTATCCAGGGACACAAAGCAGGTCTTTGTGGTTTTGTTAAACATGTGTTCTTTTTCCTAATAGGGTGCATCTGAGAAACACGTCGTGCATTCTGGCTTGGCGTACACAATGGAGCGTTCTGCCAGGGTATGTGTGCAGATGCTGTTTGCCTTCCTGCTAGTCACATGAAGTGTAACTCAACCGTGTTATCTCAGCCGCCAGACTGTGTGTGCTGATAGAAAGTAGCAATCTGTTCAATGGTCCTCATTTCTGTGTAGCAAAACACATGCTTTTTCAGTCTCAGATGATGAGCAATTTTTTTAGAGTCTTCAAATATGTTTATGAGGCTTTGGAAAGAAATAGTAAGGCCGAGTTAGGAGGTAATGATGTTGGCAGCTAGCCTAATATCGAGTAGTTAGCCAAATTGGATGGCAGCTCAGTGCGCACTGTTACAGCTACAGGAGGCTACCTTACTGTAGAATTTGGTATAAGCAAAAGTTATTTTGACTGCTCGATCCCTACTTTAAGGCCTCAACCACAATTTGAGTCCGGTTTTCCTAATTTCTTCTTGGGTTCAGATTCTGTCTGCTTGTATTTATGATGAAGTAGCGTAAGCAGATACTGATGAAGAAGGTGGTACTTCTTAGGGCTGTTGTTTTTCTTGTTAATTTTTTATTGAGATAGGGTTTATGTGCTATAAATTCATATTTTTAAAGTATACAATTTGGCATCCTTTATTATATATACTAGCCATCACCACTATAGAATTCTAGAACATTTTCATCACCCTCTTCTTTTTTTGTTTATTTGAGATGGAGTCGCCCTGTTGCCCAGGATGGAGTACAGTGGAGCAATTTCAGTTCACTGTAACCTCTGCCTCCCGAGTTCAAGCAATTCTTGTCCCTCACTCTCCCGAGTAGCTGGGATTACAGGCGTGAGCCACCATGCCCAACTAATTTTTGTTTTGTTTTTTTGTTTTGTTTTTTGAGATGGAGTCTCGCTGTGTCACCCAGCTGGAGGGCAATGGTGCGATCTCAGCTCACTGCAACCACCGCCTCTTGGGTTCAAGCAATTCTCCTGCCTCAGCCTCCTGAGTAGCTGGGATTACAGGCATCCACCCCCATGCCCGGCTAATTTTTTTGTATTTTTAGTAGAGATGGGGTTTCACCATGTTGGTCAGGCTGGTCTTGAACTCCTTACCTCCAGCAGTGATCCACTTGCCTCGGCCTCCCAAAGTGCTGGGATTACAGGCGTGAGCCACTGCACCCAGCCACCCCATTGTTAAGTCCAGAGAATTAGGCCCTCCTGCCTAGAAGTTCTGCTGCTACAGTAGTTTGTCTTTGGCTGCCCAAGTCCTGCCTTGAAACACTGAGAAGGTAACTTGGACCAGGCCTGTCTCGGCCTTGTGTGTTTTTGGCCTGGCCCCTTGAGTCAGGATCATCTTCACTGCATTTTCTCTTTTCTTTTCAGCAAATTATGCGCACAGCCATGAAGTATAACCTGGGATTGGACCTGAGAACAGCTGCCTATGTCAATGCCATTGAGAAAGTCTTCAAAGTGTACAATGAAGCTGGTGTGACCTTCACATAGATGGATCGTGGCTGACTTCCTCACTACCCTCTTCACCTGTAACTTCTGCAGACCTATCACAAGTTTACATGTAACCACAGAAATCCCTTTCTCTCCTGACTCAGTAATAATGGATACCATTCTCAACAAGTCAATCCAAATCAGGGGCTGGATTTGGATTGTGAAGGATTTTGGAAGTGAAGGAGAAAGAAGTTAAGGTTAGGGGATCATGTATAAGCTGAGTGTGAAAGTAGAAATCACCTACACCAGAGAGCCATTTGGGTATTTTGCCTTTAAATAAAAAGTCTCCTCCATCTGGCTGTGCAGCCTTGCTCTGTGGCTTTTCCCAACACAATGAGTGCTATTGCTGGGGAAGGGACAGGCAAGAGCAATCAGTTGCTTGCTTATTTCGCTCTGGATGAGTCTGGGACACGCTGTAACTTTAACACATTTAAGAAGTAGGTGTGTGGCCTTTTCAGAAGGTGGCATGGTCTTGAAGTGAGTTCTTAGTATTTTATATGCAAAATAACTGAATTTTGCAGGTTGCAAACAAATATAAAAGCTGTTTCTCTTTATGAATTTTATTATTTTAGAATAAAATAAGTACATGCTGCTGTAATAAAATTGCCTTTAATCACTTAACAAGCCTAACCTTGACTGAAATAGTGAATGCCTACAAAAATTATTAATGGAAAAAACTAATATTTTTTATTATAAAAGTGTCATTTATAGCTTATCAGTCATGTATTGTCCAGCAAACATTAAAAGCCCTGTGGATAATTAAGTTTTCTTCATACCTGCAAAGTGGTGGAGGCCATTTTCGTTAAAACTGTCAGAATTTGCTAAGTATAATTATGACACATAGTCCAAAGAATGCAGTAACCTTTTTATCATGTTACTAATTGTTCTCTTTGGAAGATCTGTGGTTGACTAATTAAACAGTAATTCAAGTAGAGTGTCCCAGAAGAAAACCACTTGGGCTCCCTGTTTGGAGTCTGGCTGGCTCTGAGCGTTGCCAATGGCCCTACTCACCGGACTTTGTGTCCTCTCCTTTTAGAGGTTTTCCATTCTGCACCCAGCGTCGCTAACAGTGGGCTGAAAACAACCTTGGGTGAGTGTTTCGTTTGGGAGTTATTTGGCCAGGGCCTTTTGAGCAGTAGTGTCCCTGTGAAGTGCTAGATACTATATGTGTAAGAATGAGCTTTTTATCTTTTTAACTATAACACCCTTGAGAAATTTCTAACTACTTTTTAACTGCATGGCTTAACCTGGTGATAAAAGCAGTTATTAAAAGTCTATATTTTCTAAAACTTATGTTTCTTCTCTTGTGTTTTTTTTACATGTGGTAGTTTCTCTTTTCCTAAGTTATAATACTGCAATTGGATTTCTGAAATGTTTATAGCGACCACGTATATAACATTTCCTTCCACTTTATTTTGAGCTGCCCAGATTTTATTCTTGAATTCTTTTTTTTTTTTTTTTCTTTTTCGGAGCTCTACATATTCCGAGAAACTTCCCTAGTAATGAACTATAGAAATGATCTCTTAGTCTTTATTCTCGAATTATTTTGTATTTTATTAAATAATATCTATAGCTGTTCTTGAGGAAGAGGCTCCAATGTTTAAAGCCGATATACTGAAGCAACTTTTAGTGCCGTTTTTCACTAAAGGAGATTTTATGTGGAATAATTTAGCCACAGAATGTAACAACTATTGAAGAGAGAATAGTAACTGTAATCAGAACTGAATTCTAGAGTTCATTCCACCAGTTACTAACTGCCAATGTGAAGCCTGACTTTCACTGGTCTTTGTCTGTGTTTCGCAGTTCCGCCTCTGCATGCTCCTGGCATTGGGTCAGTCAGATAAAAGGCCCCCAGTATATGGGCATAGTGAGCCCTTCCCCAGCCTGGTGGTGTCTATCTGCACTCTAGGTGGGCTACTAAAATGTGTAAGGGGAAAAGTGATACAAAAACCAGTTCCAGAATGTTCAAATAATGGTGGGTGGGGCAGCAGATTCAAGTCATGTGAATGTAGGATAAGTCTTAGTGGTGGCCTTTGACTATATATTGGAAGTTGGATATATATTGGATATTGGAAGTACCGTTTTTTTGCCTTGAGGGGGCAATTTTTGTTTTTTGAGACAGGGTCTTGCTGTGTCACCCAGGCTGGAGTGTGGTGGTGTAATCACAGCTCACTGCATCCTCTACCTCCTGGGCTCAAGTAGTTCTCCTGCCTCAGCCTCCTGAGTAGCTAGGACCACAGGTATGGGCACTACATATACCTGGCTAATTGTTTTTATTTTCTGTAGACATGAGGTCTCCCTGTGTTGCCCAGGCGGGTCTCAAACTCCTGGACTCAAGTGATCCTCCTACCTTGGCCTCCAAAAGTACTGAGATTACAGGCATGAGCCACCATGCCTGGCCAATAGTAATTTTTTAAAGGTTAATGTTGAGGAGTATTGTTGATAGTGTGCTAGTTATATAAAGATGAGAGCACTAATGTCAGTAAATTTGTCTCCTGAAGCTTTTAGTTTTTAAAATTCCAGTCAATTACTCTTTTTACCTTGATACAGAAATTTTATTTTTTCAGATTTATTTACAATTTTTTTTTTTTTTTTTTGAGACGGAGTCTGGCTCTGTCACCCAGGCTGGAGTGCAGTGGCGCGATCTCGGCTCACTGCAAGCTCCGCCTCCCGGGTTCACGCCATTCTCCTGCCTCAGCCTCCCGAGTAGCTGGGACTACAGGCGCCCGCCACCTCGCCCGGCTAGTTTTTTGTATTTTTTAGTAGAGACGGGGTTTCACCGTGTTAGCCAGGATGGTCTCGATCTCCTGACCTCGTGATCCACCCGTCTCGGCCTCCCAAAGTGCTGGGATTACAGGCTTGAGCCACCGCGCCCGGCTACAATTTTTTTTCTTTTTTTCTTTTTTTCTTTTTTTTTCTTTTTGTGACAGAGTCTCACTTTGTCGCCCAGGCTGGAGTGCAGTGGCACCATCTCGGCTCACTGCAACCTCCGCCCCCTGGGTTCAAGCAATTCTGCCTCAGCTTCCCAAGCAGCTGGGACTATAGGCGCATGTCACAACGCCCAGTTAATATTCTTGTAGTTTTAGGAGACATCGGGTTTCACCATATTGGCCAGGCCCGTCTCGAGCTCCTGACCTCGTGATCCACCAACCTCAGCCTCCCAAAGTGCTGGGACTACAGTTATAAGCCATTGCGCATGACCTATTTACAGTTATTTTAAAAACTCACATGTAATAATCAAGTTACTTCTGAAACAGCCATAGATGACTTATATAGCACCTGAAGAAGACTTAACTGTTGCTTTATGATCCTCTACACCAGAGTGTATTCTAATTACCCTGATTAAGGAGATGAAAAGTAAAGGCATGATTTTTCAGTGCTTTTGGCACATTAACTAGTAGGATTGATAATTACTTTTTAATATATTTTTCCTTTTTTTTTTTTAATTTAGGATTCTAGCCAAAGAGCTGATTTACTTTTTTTAAAAAAGCCTGGCATCTTAACTCACAAGCAAGTGAATTCCATATTCTCTAAACATCCCTGGCAGGCTTTCCCAGCCCTGCTGTTCAAAGCATGGCACATGAAGAAAACTACATCTGTGGGTCGGGCGCAGTGGTTCGCGCCTGTAATCCCAGCACTTTGGGAGGTCAAGGCGGGCGGATCACCTGAGGTCAGGAGTTCGAGACCAGACTGACCAACATGGAGAAACCACATCTCTACTGAAAAAAAAATACAAAATTAGCCAGGCATGGTGGCGCATGCCTGTAATCCCAGCTACTCGGGAAGCTGAGGCAGGAGAATTGCTTGAACCCAAGAGGCGGAGGTTGCAGTGAGCTGAGATTGCGCCATTGTACTCCAGCCTGAGCAACGATCAAAACTCCATCTCAAAAAAAGAAAGAGAAAGAAAGAAAGCTACATCTGTGGATATTGTACAAAAGATTTCTTTTTATTATTTTTTAATTTGTAACATAACTTTTATTGACTTGTGTTTGTACTTTTATCAAACATACTTCATTTATGTATTTATTTTAAGATGAAATCTCAGTCTGTCACCCAGGCTGGAGTACAGTGGCGCGATCTCAGCTCACTGTAACCTCTGCCTTCCAGGTTCAAGCAATTCTCCTGCCTCAGCCTCCCGTGTAGCTGGGATTACAAGCGTGTGCCACCACACCCAGCTAATTTTTATATTAGTAGTAGAGACAGGGTTTCACCATGTTGGCCAGGCTGGTCTCGAACTCCTGAGCTCAACTGATCCACCTGCCTCAGCCTCCCAAAGTGTTGGTATTAAAGGCATGAGCCACCGCACCCAGCCTCAAACATACTTTACGCAATTTTTCACCTCAGCACTATTGACATTTTAGGCTATGTAATTCTTTGCTATGGGGCTCTCTCTGCCTTGTAGGATGTTTAGTAATATCCCTGGCCTCTACATATTAGATGTCAGGAAGATCCCTCAGTTATTAACAAATGTATTCAGATTGCCAAATAACCCCTGCGGAGCAAATTCATCCATTGTTGTGAACTGTGATCCAGAGAGCCAAATAGTGATACAAGGTTTATTGTTCAGAATAGCTCGTCCCCTCCAATCCAGACACCTGCCTCCCATTTTCCACTCCCCATAGGCAACCACTTTCAGCAGTCTTAAATGTTTCATTTTTATTCTATTTAAAGCCTTTGCTCATTTTTAAATTGGGTTTTGTCCACATTATTGAGTGGTAAGGGTTCTTTATATATTCCACAGCCAGTTGTGGTGGTATAGGCCTATGGTCTCAGCTACTCAGAAGGCTGAGGCAGGAGGATCACTTGAGCCCAGAAGTTCAACACTAGTCTAGACAACATAGCAAGACCCTATCTCTAAATGAATTTTTGAAATATATATGTATTCTAGATAATTGACCTTTATCACGTATATTATTTGCAAATATTTCCTCTCGATCTATTAGTTGTCTTTGCATTTTCTTGGTAGTCTCCTTTTTAATCTTGAGAAAGCATAATTTATTTTTCCTCTGGTTGGTGTGCTTTAGGTTTTATGTAAGAAACCATTGCCTAATCCATGCAGATATATCCCTCTTTTTTTTTTTTTTCTTTTGAGACAGTCTCTCTCTGTCGTCCAGGCTGGAGTGCACTGGTGTGATGTCACAGCTCATGGCTAACTGCAGTCTCTACTCCTAGGCTCAAGTAATCCTCCCCCTTCAGCCTCCCAAGTAGCTGGGACTATAGCACCAGCTATAGTCAGCCTCACAGGTAGCTGGGAATATAGCACCAGGACTATAGCACATACTACCACAAAGCACAGCTAATTTCTGTATTTTTTGGAGAGACAAGGTCTCGCCATGTTGCGCAGGCCAGTCTTGAACTCCCAGGCTCAAGCATTCACTCACCTTGGCCTCCCAAAGTGCTGGGATTACAGGTGTGAGCCACTGTGCCTGGCCTAGAAAGACTTTTTTAAGAAATAGTGACCAAAAATATCCCACATTTGATGGGAGTTGTGAATCTACACATTCAAGATGCTCAACAAATTCAAAGCAGGATAAACTCAGAGATCCACACTGAGACACATTATAATCAAATTGTAGAAAGTTAAAGACAGAAAAGCAGCAAGAGATAAGTAATTTATCCTGTACAAGGGATCTTCAGTAAGATTAACAGTTGCTTATCAGAAATCACAGAGCACAGAAGGCAGTAGGATACTTCTTCCCCTCTCTCCCACCGATAGATGATATATTAAAAATACTGACAGGGAAAAATCAACCAAGAATCCTATATCTGGCAAAAAATAACCTCTAAAAATGAAGGAAACATTAAGACATTCCCAAAAAAGTCAAGGGAGTTTATCACTAGTAAACTTGTGTTATAAAGAATGCTAAAGTCTCCCCATATTACTTTCAGGAAAGAAAAAAAAATAGAATGCAAAAGTGGAGCTGGGGTCAGGAACGGTGGCTCACGCCTGTAATCCCAGCACTTTGGGAGGCCAAGGCAGGCGGACCACCTGAGGTCAGGAGTTCGAGATCAGCCTGGCCAACATGGTGAAACCCCATTTCTAATAAAAATACAAAAAAAATTAGCTGGGCATGGTGGCATGCACATGTAGTCCCAGCTGACTGAGGCGAAGACAGAATTGCTTGAGCCTGGGAGGCGGAGATGGCACCACTGCACTCCAGCCTGGGCGACAGAGCAAGACTACATCTCAAGAAAAAAAAGGTGGGGGGGGATTGGGGGAGTCCAGCATAGCGGCTCACGTCTGTAATTTCAGCACCTTGGGAGGCTGAAGTGGAATCACGTGAGGCCAGGAGTCCACAACCAGCCTGGGTGACATAAGGAGACCCCATCTCTACAAAATAAAAATAACCAGGCAGGGTGGCTCAGGCCTGTGGTCCTAGCTACTCAGGAGGCTGAGACAGAAGGATTGCTTGCAGCCAGCAGCTGACTAGCCCAGACAACCAGTAAGACCCCATCTCTACAAAACATAAATTTAAAACATTAGCTGGGCATGGTGGTGTGCATCTGTAGTAGTAGAGGCTCGCTTGAGACCAGAAGTTGGAGATTACAGTGAGCTATGATGACACCACTGCACTCCAGCCTGTTTGACAGAGCAAGAACTTGTCACTAAAAAAAATAATAAATGAATAAAAATATAAGAATGCTTGGCTGGGCACAGTGGCTCATACCTGTAATCCCAGCACTTTGGGCAAATCACCTGAGGTCAAGAGTTTGAGACCAGCCTGGCCAATATGGTGAAACCCCATCTCTACTAAAAATACAAAAATTAGCCATGTATGATCGCACGGGCTTGTAATCCCAACTACTTAGAAGGCTCAGGCAGGAGAATCGCTTGAACCCAGGAGGCAGAGGTTACAGTGAGCGGAGATGGTACCACTGCACTCCAGCCTGGACAACAGAGCAAGACTCAGGCTCAAAAAAAAAAAAAAAAAAAAAGAAGCTAAAGCGAGTCCTTCAGGCTAAAATGAAAGGACGCAAGATGTAACTCAGAACCATATGAAGAAATAAAGATCACTGGTGAAGGCAACTATATAGCTAAATATAAAAACTAGTATGGTTGTATTTTGGGTATATTATTCCTTTCTCCTTTATGATTTAAAAACCATGCATAAAATAATATGCATCTATGTTAATAGGCACTAATTGTTTAAAGACATAATTTGTAACAATACAGGTAGGGGACAGAGAAAGGAGCAGAGTTAATGTATGCTGTTGAAGCTAAGTTGGTATCAGTCTGAACTGGACTTCGAACTCAGCATGTTAAATGAAATCTTCATAGTACCCACTAAAAAAAACTTAAAATATACAGAAAAGGATTTAAGAAAGGTTCAAACTATTACAGGATAAATCATTAACCAAGCACAAAAGAAGGTATTGAGGAGCAAAACACTTTATGTAGAAACTGAACAGCGTGATGACATAAGTAAGCTCGTTGGTGTGTGGGTTTTTCTGTTTTTCTTTTTTGGGGTTTGTTTGCGACGGAATCTTGCTCTGTCACTCAGGCTGGAGCGCAGTGTTTCATTCTCAGCTCACTGCAGCCTTTGCTTCCCAGGTTCAAGTGATTCTCAGCCTCCTGAGTAGCTGGGATTGCAGGCGCCCGCCACCACAGCCAGGCAGTTTTTTGCATTTTTAGTGGAGACGGGATTTCACAACATTGGCCAGGCTAGTCTCGGGTTCCTGACCTCAAGTGGTCCACCCGCCTCGGCCTCCCAAAGTGCTGGGTACACTCACCGCATAAGCCACTGCGCCCAGCCTATTTTGGGTTTTTTTGAGACAGGGTCTGGCTCTGATGCCCAGGCTGGAGAGCCGTGGCACAATCAGCTCACTACAACCTTGACCTCCGCAGGCTCAGCTGATCCACCCACCTCAGCCTCCTGAGTAGCTGGAACCACAAGTGTGCACCACCAAACCCAGGTGATTTTTCTATTTTTTGTAGAGACAGGAGTCTTGCTATGTTGCCCAGGCTGGTCTCAAACTCCTGGCCTCAAGCAGTCTGCCCAGCTCAGCATCCCAAAGTGATAGGATTACAGGCGTGAGTCCAACCATAAGCAAGTTTTTGTTTTTTGTTTTTGAGCTGGTCTCACTCTGTCCCCAGGCTGAAGAGCAGTGGTGTGATCATGGCTCACTGCAGCCTCATCTCCAGGCAGGAGCCACCGTGCCCGGTCAAGTAACTTTTTGTTTCAGTAATCACTTTAAATGTAAATAATCTCACCAATAGAAAGATCGGCAGAACTGATTTTTTTTAATGATGTAATACATGATCCAAATATGCAACTTACAAAATACTCACTGTAGACCCAAAGACACAAATTGGTTGAAAGTGAAAAGATGGAAAGAGATAATCCACGCAAATAGTGACCAAAAGAGAGCTGGGGTGGCTATACTAACACCAGACAAAATAGATTTTAAGCCAAAAAATGTTACAGAAAAACATTTTATGTTGGTAAGAGAGTCAAATCATGAGAAAATTAACAATTATAAACACATGAACCAAAAAAAAGGGGGGCTCCAAAATGCACAAAGCAAACTAATAAAATTGAAGGAAGAAATAGTTTTACAATAATGGAGACTTCAATACAGGCTGGAGTGCGGTGGCTCTATCACAGCTCACTGCAGCCTCTGCCTCCCAGACTCAAGTGATTCTCCAACCTCAGCTTCCCCAGTAGCTGGAACTATAGGCACACACCACCACACGCGGCCAATTTGTGTATTTTTTGTGGAGATGGGGTTTCGTCATGTTGCCCAGGCTGGTCTCAAATGCCCAAGTTCAAGCAATTCTCCCACCTCAGAATCCCAAAGTGCTGGGATTACAGGCCTGACTTACTGCGCCCAGCCAATACCCCACCTTCAATAAATATAACATCTAGACAAAATCAGTAAGGAACTAGAGGAATTGAACAACACACCAAACCAACTAGACCTAACAGACATATAGAAAGCTCTCCATCTAACAAGAGCAGAATATATATTCTCAAGTGCATATGGAACATTCCCCATGATATATCATATGTTAGGCCACAAAACAATTCTCAATATATTTTAAAAGGTCAAAATTATACAAAGGGCCAGGTGTGGTGGCTCACAGCTGTAATCCCAGCACTTTGTGAGGCATAACGGCAGATCACTTGAGCCCATGAGTTCAAGACCAGCCCTGGCAACATGGTGAAACCCTGTCTCTACCAAAAAAAAATTTAAGAATTAGCCGGCTATAGTGGTGGTGAATGCCTGTAGCCCCAGCTACTCAGGAGGCTGAGGCAGGAGGATGGCATGAGCCTGGAAGGCAGAGGCTGTAGTGACCTGAGATCATACCACTACACCCCAGCCTGCAGGACAGAGCGGGACCTGTCTCAGAAAAACAAAACAGGACAGGCTTGGTGGCTCACGCCTGTAATCCCAGCACTTTGGGAGGCCAAGGCAGGTGGATGACCTGCGGTCAGGAGTTCAAGATCACCCTGGCCAACATGGTGAAACCCCATCTCTACTAAAAAATACAAAAAATTGGCTGGGCGTGGTGGCAAGTGCCTGTAATCCCAGCTACTTGGGAAGCTGAGTCAGGAGGATCGCTTGAATCCGGGAGGCAGACGTTGCAGTGAGCCGAGATCACGCCACTGTACTCCACCTTGAGCAACAGAGCAAGACTCTTGTCTAAAAAACAAAACAAACAAACAAAAAAAAAATTATACAAAGTGTCTTTTCCTACAAAAGTGTAATGAAGCTAGAAGTCAATAACAGGAAAACCTGGAGAATTTGCAAATAAGTGAAAGTTAAACAACATTCTTAAACGACCAGTGGCTCGAAGAAATGACTAGAGAAATTGAAATACTTTCAGATGAATTAAAATAAAATGCAAGATACCAAAATTTATGAGATGGTGTGACAGGGGTACTCAGTGAAATTTATAGCTTTAAATACTTACATTAAAAAAGAACGATCTCATGCTCACTTCGTCAGCACATATACTAAAATTGGAAAAATACAGAGATTAGCCTGGCCCCTGTGCAAGGATGACATGCAAATTTGTGAAGTATTTTATATTTGTTTTATTAAAAAAAAAAAAAAGGCCAGGCACGGTAGCTCATGCCTGTAACCCCAGCACTTTGGGAGGCTGAGGTGGGCAGATCACGAGGTCAGGAGATCAAGACCATCCTGGTCAACATGGTGAAATCCCGTCTCTACTAAAATACAAAAAATTAGCTGGGCGTGGTGGCACACACCTGTAATCCCAGGTGGGCTGAGATCGCGCCACTGCACTCAAGCCTGGTGACAGACTGTCTCAAAAAAAAAAGAAAAGAAAAGAAAAGAAAAAAAGAACAATCTCAAATTAACAACCTAACTTTACACCTAAGGGGTGTTTAATCCTTTGGTTTCCCTGGCCACATTGGAACACATTAAAAGAAGAACTGTCTTGGGCCACATACAAAATACATTAACCCTAACAATAAATGATGAACTAAAAAAAAAAAAAAAATTCCCAAGAAAATCTCATAATGTTTTCAGTTATTTGCAAAGTTTATGAATTTGTGTTGGGCTGCATTCAAAGCTGTCCTGAGCTTCGTGCAGGACAAGCTTGACCTAAGGTGTAAAAGAAGAGCCAACTAAACCTACAGCCAGCTTCTAAAGGAAGGAAACACTAGAGATTAGAGCAGAATGAAATAGAGAATAGAGGAAAAAGAATTGTCAAAACAAAAAGTTGGTTCATGGAAACAAAAAGCAACAAATTTGATGAGCCTTTAGTATGACTCAGAAAAAAAAAGAGAATAGCAAATAACTAAACTCAGAAAGAAAATGGAGACATTATTACCGACCTTACAGAAATTTTAAAGATTTTTAAGACAATACTATGAAAAATTGTATTCCAACATATTAGACATCTAGATAAAATGTACAGAGTCCTAGAAATACACAAATTACCAAATATGACTTAAGAAGAAATAGAAAATCTCAATAGACCTGTAACAAGTACATAGATTAATCAGTAATCAAAAACCTCCCAACACATACAGACAGAAAGTAGAACAATGAATACCAGGGGCTGGGGGCGAAGAATGGGCAGTTACTGTTTAGTGGGTACAGAGTTTCAGTATGGAATAATGAAAATGTTCTAGAGATGGATAGTGGTGATGGTTGTACAACAATATGAATATACTTAATGGTACTGAAATGTACACTTAAAAATGGTTAAAATTATAAATTTTATGTTATGTATATTTTACCACAATAAAAATGAACAACAAAAAAACAAAAAGTCCAGGCCCTGGGGCTTCACTGATGAATTCTAACAAACACTTAAAGGAGAATTAACACTAATCCTTCACAAACCGTTCCAAAAAAATAGAAGATGAGAGAATACTTCTAATACTTTCTATGAGGCCAGTATTACCCTGATACCAAAACCAAAGACGCCTGCAAACAAAGTAAACTATAAACCTGGGGTCCAGGCATGGTGGCTCACACCTATAATCCCAGCACTTTGGGAGGCCGAAGGTGGGATGATCACGAGGTCAGGAGTTCGAGACCAGCCTGGCCAACATGGTGAAACACCGTCTCTACTAAAAATACAAAAATTAGCCAGGTGTCATGGCGGGCGCCTATAATCCCAGCTACTAGGGAGACTGAGGCAGAGAATCACTTGAACCTGGGAGGCGGAGGTTGCAGTGAACCAAGATCATGCCATTGCGCTACAGCCTAAGCGACAAGAGCTAAACTCCGTCTCAAAAAAAAAAAGAAAAAGAAAACTACACACCAATATCCTTTAGGAATATAGACACAAAAATGCTGAATTAAATACTAGCAAACCAAAGCCAGCAGCTCACTAAAAGTGCTACACACCATGACCAGGTGGGACTAATCCTAGGAATGCAAGAGGAGTTCAACCTAAGAGATCAATCGATGTAATGCACCACATTAGTGAAACAAAGGGGGAAAACATATTATCATCTCAATAGATGCAGAGAAAGTAGTTGACAAAATTGAACACCCTTTCATAATAAAAACATTCAGCTAGGAATAGAAGGAATATCTCAAAAAGAACAAAGAGCATTTATGAAAAAAATCCATAGCTAACATATTCATTGGTGAAAAATGGAAAGCGTTCCCCTTAAGCACAGGAACAAAACAAAGATTCTCACTTTCACCACTACTACTCAACATTGTACTGGAAGTCTCAGCCAAGAAAATTGGACAAGAAAAAGATATAAAAGCATCTAAATTGGAAAGGAAGAAGTGAAACTCTATTGTCAGATGACATGATTCTATATTCAGAAAATTCCATAGAATACACACACACACATATACACAAACATGAACCTACTAGCCAGGCATGGTGGCTCACACCTGCAATCCCAACATTTTGGGATGTTAACGCAGGCAGGTTGCTTGAGCCCAGGAGTTCAAGACCAGCCTGGGCAACATGGCAAAGCCCCATCTCTCAAAAAGTACAAAAACTAGCAAGGTGTGGTGGCTCACGCCTGTAGTCCCAGCTACTCAGAAGGCTGAGGTAGGAAGATCACTTGAGCCAGGAGGTGGAGGTTATGGTGAGCCAAAGATTGCACCACTGTACTCCAGCCTGGTTGACAGAGCCAGACTCTATCTCAAAAACAAACAACAAATAAATAAACCTACTAGAGCTAATTTTAATTCAGCAAAATTGCAGGGTACAAAATCAACACACAAAAATCAGTTATGGAAATATACATGTTAAGATGGCCAACTAGATGCAGCCAGGTGCAACAGCTGCCACTGAGGGACTGATTTGACTGGTGCAGTCCTAACGGATCTTCAGAGGGAAGGCACTGAGAGTGGATGGAGGGAAGACACAGAAGCTAGGCTAAAGGGGGAGGAAGCTGGGAGGCCTGCATGGGGCTACTGCACCCAGGAACTCATTCCTAGCTCCCAATGATCTGGGGTAAAGGGTGAGTTGAACTGGCAAGGAGCAACGCTTCTTACGACCAGCCTCTGGAATCCTGGCAGGAGATCCTTTGACCACCATGGACACTGGAGTCGTAAGGGAGATACGCTTAGAGAAGTGGCCAGGGCAGTAGCCAGGTGATGAACCCAGAGGGTTTGCAGCGGGAGCAGCTGTCGTGGAGCACAGCCAGGGACGGCCACCCCTCTAGACTCAACTTGCTCCCACAGGAGACTTTCGCCCTAGGGGAACCGTTGGGCCTGAACTTCGCAGGGCAGTCTTACTCATCAGGCAGGGCTGGTACTACCTGAGCACTCCTTAGTTCGCTGGCCTCTCTCAGGGCCCACCCTGGCCATGCCTGATTGCAGGGAAGCCTTGAGCGCCCTAGGGGCCTACATCATAGCTCCAGTGCTGGTGGACCATGCCTGAAATGCGAAGGGCTCCCCCGGGGCAGCCCCCAGGGCCACACACCAGCCCTCACACTCCTACCACATTGCATCTTCCCCCAGGCCCACGGAAACACCCCACATGGCTTTGCCAGCACATGTGTGCACGGGCAGGTTTTGCTTATCTTGTCCTGCCAGCCTGCGTGTATGTGTACACCCTGCCCTGAAACTGAGACACAGAGCCAACCAGCCCCAACCAGCCCCTGCCAGTGCCCCACCCATTTGCCAGCACTACCCCAAGTGAAACTAGGCATAGAGAACAGCAGACTCTCCCCAATGCTGATGCTCCCCAGCACCCTGCTCCCATGTCAACACCACTACCACTGCAACCACACGTAGTCACCAGCAGGGGCCCCCACCATGCAAGCTGTGTTCCCTTTGCCACTGTGGTAAATGCTGGCACAGAGGCAGGCACACCAGCACCCACTAGCACCCTACTGCAGCCGTGCTGCTGCTGCCACTGCTGCTGGCACATGCAAACGAGGATGGATTCCACTGTCTCTGCACTACTAAATGCCTTGGCTGACATCACCCATTAGTGTGTAGTGACCAGCAGTCTAATGAGAGCATCTTGGCTCACCCAGTGCAGTGGATTCTTAACCTCAAGAAGACAGAACAAAGTTGGGGCTCAACACAAGTCCTCCAGAGTTTAAGCATGCAGTCCAGGAGCTGGGAACTAAGTGTTGGCTCTCTAAAATCTTCCAGAAATGAAGCCAGTTGACTGAATCCACCTTACATAACAGTGAAACCCTCAAGGTCATCAAATAGGATAAAAGGAAAAAAAATCCATCCAAAGGTCAGCAACTTCAAAGAATGAAGGAACATAACCCTGCAAAGACAAAAAAGAACCAGTGCAAGAACTCTCACAACCCAAAAAAACCAGAGTGCCTTCTTTCCTCCAAACAGCTGTACCACTTCTCCAGCAAAGGGTCTGAACCAGGCTGAGATGACTGAAATTACAGAAATAGAATTCAGAATATGGATAGGAATGAAGATGATCAAGATGCAAGAGTATGTTGAAAGCCAATCTAAGGAAGCTAAGAATCATGATAAAACAATGCAGGAGCCAACAGACAAAATAGTCAGTACAGAAAAGAATGTTGTAACCAACTTGATAGAGCTAAAAAAACACACTACAAGAATTTCATTAATAGCAGAATAGACCAAGTGGGAAAGTATCTCAGGGGTTGAAGACTGGCTTTCTGAAAGAAGACAGGCAGACAAGAATGAAGAAAATAAAATACAAAGGAAGGAACAAAACCTCTGAGAAATATGGGATTATGTAAAGAGACCAGATCTATGACTCATTGGTGTCCCTGAAAGAGATGAAGAGAGTATAAGCAATGTGGGAAATATATTCCAGGATATCATTTAAGAGAACTTCCCTGACCTAGCTAGAGAGACTGACATTCAAATTCAGGAAATGCAGAGAACGCTAGTAAGATATTTCACAAGAAGATCATCCCCAAAACACATACTCATTAGATTCTCCAAACTCAAAATGAAAAAAAAAAAAATGCTAAAGACAGCTAGAGAGAAAGGTCAGGTCACCTACAAAAGGAACCCCATCAGGCTAACAGTGGACCTCTCAGTACAATGCCTACAAGCCAGGAGAGATTGGTGGTCTATCTTCAACATTCTTAATAAAAAGAAATTCCAACCAAGAATTTCATATCCAGCCAAATTAAGCTCCATAAGTGAATGAGGAATAAGATCCTTTTCAGACAAGCAAATGCTGAGAGAATTTGTTATAACAAGACCTGCCTTACAAAAGCTCCTGAAGGAAGCACCAAATGTGAAAGGGAAAGACCATACCAGCCACTGCAAAAACATACTGAAGTATGCAGACCCATGATACTATAAAGCAACCACACAAAGAAGACCACATAATAACCAGCTAACATCATGACAAGATCAAATCCACACATATCAATACTAACCTTGAATGTAAATGGGCTAAATGCCCCAATTAAAAGGTACACCATGGCAATCTGGATAAAGATTTAAGACTCATTGGTATGGTGTCTTCAAGAGACTCATCTCACATGCAATGACACCCATAGGATCAAAATAAAGAGATGGAGAAAAATGTACTAAGCAAATGGAAAACAGAAAAAAATCAGGGGTTGCAATCTAAATTTCAGACAAAACAAACTTTACAAACCAACAAAGATCAAAAAACACAAAGAACAGCATTACATAATGGTAAAGTGTTCAATTGAACAAGAAAACTTAACGATTCTAAATATTAATATTTATGCATCCAAAACGGGAGCACCCAGATTCATAAAACAAGTTCTTACAGACCCTCAAAGAGACTTCGACTCCCACAAAATAGTAGTGGGAGATTTTAACATCTCACTGACAGTATTAGATAGATCACTGGGGCAGAAAATTAACAATGATATTCAGGACTTGAACTCAGCACTGGATCAAATGAACTTGACAGACATCTACAGAACTCTCTTCGCTAAAATAACAGAATATACATTTTCATCACCACATAGCACGTACTCCAAAATCAGTCACAAAATAATACAGGAAATACTCCTCAGAAAATGCAAAAGAAGTGAAATCATAATGACCAATCTCTCACCCCATAGTGCAATCAAATTAGAAATCGAGACCAAGAAATTCACTCAAAATCATATAATTACATGGAAATCGAATAACCTGCTCCTAAATGACTTTTGGATAAATAATGAACTTAAGGTCAAAATTAAGAAGTTCTTTGAAACTCATGAGAAAAAAGATACAACATACCAGAATCTCTGGGACACAATCAAGGTGGTGTTAAGATGGAAATTGACAGCACTAAATACCCACATCAAAAAGTTAGAAATATCTCAATGTAACAACCTAACATCACAACTAAAATAACAAAGGAACCAAGAGAAAACCAGCCCCAAAGCCAGCAGAAGACAATAAATAACCAAAATCAGAGCTGAACTGAAGGAAATTAAAACACAAAAGTATTCAAAAGATCAATGAATCCAGGAGTTGGCTTTTTGAAAAAAATCAATAAAATAGAAAGACTGCTAGCTAGACCAAGAAGAGAGAAAATCCATATAAACACAATCAGAAACAATGGAGGAGAAATATTTCTCCAAAGAAATACAAATAACCATCGGAGAATATTATGATTACCTCTATGCACACACAAGAAAATCTAAAAGAAATGGATAAATTCCTGAACACATACACCCTCCCAAAACTGAGCCAGGAAAAAACTGAATCCCTGAACAGACCAATAGTGAATGAGCTCTGAAACTGAATCAGTAACAAATAGGCTACCAAAAAAAAAAAGCCCAAGACCAGACAGATTTACAGCTGAATTCTACCAGAAGTACAAAGAAAAGCTAGTACCATTCCTGCTGAAACTATTCCAAAAAATTGAGGAGGAGGGACTCCTTCTCCTTCAAAACTCACTCTGTGAGGCCAGCATCATCCTGATACCAAAACCTGGCAGAGATACAACAAAAAAAGGAAACTTCTGGCAAATATCCTCGATGAACATCAATGCAAAAATTCTCAACAAAACTCAGCAAACTGAATCCAGCAGCACATCAAAAAGTTTGTCCATCACAGTTAAGTAGGCTTTATCCTTGGGATGCAAGGTTGGTTCAACATACACAAATCAATGAATGTGATCTGTCACATAACGAGAACTAAAGACAAAAACCACATGATTATCTCAATAGATGCAGAAAAGGCTTCTGATAAAAATCAACATCCAACCATGCGCAGTGGCTCAAGCCTGTAATCCCAGCACTTTGGGAGGCCGAGGCGGGTGGATCACAAGGTCAGGAGATCAAGACCATCCTGGCTAACATGGTAAAACCCCATCTCTACTAAAAATACAAAAAACTAGCCAGGCATGGTGGTAGGCGCCTGTAGTCCTAGCTACTTGGGAGGCTGAGGCAGGAGAATGGCGTGAAACCAAGAGGCAGACCTTGCAGTGAGCCGAGATCATGCCACTGCGCTCCAGCCTGGGTGACAGAGCGAGACACCATCTAAAAAAAAAAAAAGAGAGAGAGGTGCCATGTGTACAAAAATCAATGCACAGTTATGAACTTTTTTTCAAATATATTTTGACACATCTTATCTAAATACAAAATACAGAAGCCTGTGTTACTCAGGCATGTGGCCCAGGAGGGCCTGAGACTAACACACACACTAAGCAAAAGAACATAAAATTTATCTTACAGTCGGAAAAACCAACATTTTGTGTATTTACTTATTTTACAAAATGTACTCAAAATGCTATTATTAGCTGAATTTGTGATTTCTTTTTGAATTTCTGAGTTATTCTTATTTATTTTTCCCATTTTGTTTTTGCACCAAGGAGACTGCAGTCAAATAAAATTAAACAGATACTACACGCGCTCGTCGGGGCAGCAGTACTGCAGCAGTAGGTTGATGCACTCCTGGCTGGAGGCCTGCCAGGCGTAGGCCAGCGCTGTGTTCCCGTGGGCATCTCCAGCCATGACATCCACCCCGTACCAGATCAGGAGGTGCACCAGGACCACATTCCCCTTGCGGCAGGCCAGATGGAGCGCCGTGCAGCTGTCTCCCTCCCCACAGGTCTCAAGTTCACCTCCTCCCGGGAGCCATGTGCCAGCAGCAGGAGGGCTGGCCGCAGGTCCTCATCAGCGGTGGCCTGCAGCAGGTGCTGGCCCAGGGACAGCTCCGTGGAGGGTAATGGAGCCAGGAAGAGCTTCTGTTCATATTTGGCACAGATCCACCATTCCTTCTCTTCCCTTGTGGAATCTACTGAGGGTTTCGTCCGCCCCGGCTGCTCTCTTGCCAGATGCTGTTGGCTAGCTCATTGCCAATAGATGACAAAACCTGCATGAGCTCGACTGGCCAGTCATCCAAGTCCAGAGATCGGACTCGGGAAAGGTGGGTGCAAGATTACGGTGGATCCCTGAGCATTCAATACACATGAGGACTCCCAAGTTCAAACTGGCCCAGTTAGGATTCTGGGTCTCACAGTCCACACATCAGCCAGAACTTGCTTTTGCTGCTCTCGCATGACTGCAGGCTGGCCAGGATCTGGCTCTCAATGGCTTGGACCCAGGCATCCCGCTCCTCATACGTTGTGGCTTCAAAGTGCCACGTTTGGCCAGTGAGGGACACAATGATAAACTTTTCTTCTTGTTCTTCAGCAGTGCTGGACAGGCCATCGTCTTTCAAGCTGTTGGTGCTTTTCTTCCTTCGATGTTTCTTTTTGATGGCATGAGGAGAGTGGGGCGGATTGAGCTTGGGGCTGGTGGTGCTGGAGAAATTGGGGCTGGAGCATATGGAGTCACCCAGCCCGGTGTCTGAATTGGCTGAGGTACTTAGACTGTTCATGTCCTTGAATAGGCCATTGCTTTTAGAGCTGGAGATAGGCGCGCAGGCCAATGTGGCTAGGGGTAGCCTCTTTCCTGGGACTTTGATGGTAGATGTCCAAAGGTCAATCTCTTTTTTATGAATGTTCTTCAGGTAATCACCTAAGCTTGAATAATAGGTGAGCACGCCATTGTCACAGAGGGTGACATATTTCTTTTTCCATTTCTTCAGCCATTTCCCACTTAGCTTTAAGAGCATGCCCTGTTTAATGGGGATGGCTCTGCCGCTCCCGATGGTGTCAGCATGACTCTCCGGGGCTTTCTTCTCTTTGTCTGGGTGACTCCCTTTCTCAGATGTGAACAGCTTGGACCAGCGCTTGGACTGCTTGCAAACGGGCATGGGTGTTTTGGCAGTGGGAGGAACATTGATCTGAAGGTCCTCCTGGCTGGTGCTGGGAGTCGGTGGAATGGAGGAGGAATCGTTACTAAAACTCCCACCTCCATTTCTTGTCTGGGTAATGTGTATGGTGGAAACCTGTGTGGAACAGAAGGAGGAATGGCTTCGAAAATTGGGTAGTGACTTGCAGGGTCCTATGACAGCTCACAGTTACCTTTTAAAAAGATACATTTTCTGGGCCAGGCTTGGTGGCTCACACCTGTAATCCCAGCACTTAGGGAGGCCAAGGTGGGTGGATCACGAGGTCAGGAGTTCAAGACCATCCTGGCCAACATGGTGAAACCCTGTCTTTACTGAGAAAGAAAGAAAGAGAAAGAAAGAGAAAGAAAGAAAGAAAGAAAGAAAGAAAGAAAGAAAGAAAGAAGGAAAGAAAGAAAGAAAGAAAGAAAGAAAGAAAGAAAGAAAGAAAGAAAGAAAGAAAGAAAGAAAGAAAGAAAGAAAGAAAAGAAAGAGCGAGCTGGGCACGGTGGCACATGCCTGTAATCCCAGCTACTCGAGAGGTTGAGACAGGAGAATTGATTGAACAGGGACCTGGGAGACAGAGCCTGCAGTGAGCCGAGATCATGCGATTGCACTCCAGCCTGGGCTACAGAAAGAAGATACATTTTCTGTTATTTGGATAGTATATTTACTCATATTAGCTCACTAACTAAACAGAACTGCAGATCAGTTCTTATTCCAGCACATTCTTTTTACAACACTTAAGATGACTAAATACCACCTGAAATGGGGAAGATTTTAAAAAAGATGCCTTTGACTTCAGCATGAAACAGATACAAGTGTATGATGAAAATACAACCGCAATAAAAGTGTCACTTACCGTAAATGAGTATAACCGTTCGTCAAATAGGCTCAAATATCTATCTGCATCTCTATAAAATAAGAATGTGCATTACTTCAAAAACGGTTAATATATTAGTATCACATATGTTTAGTAAAATACGGCCTCCTGTGTGCTTTGGTGTTTACTTCACCAAAGCAGTTTTTATGAATTCTTCTGGATCCTGACTTGCAGAGCGTTTCCTGATTTCTTCTTTCTCGGCACTTCATGTCCTGTACTGTGAAGTCTTTTATATGATAACCAGTCAGAAATGCCCGTAAGTATTGACTCTCCCTAACAGGCAATGGCAACAAACCAAATATATTTTCACTCTTCTAACCACACACTGAAACACAAGAATGTTTTACAAAGCAGTAGTGATGAACTTTAATAAATGTAAACGTGATTCAGATTTCCGAGCTTCCTTTCTCTTTAGTTCTCTGTAGTATAGTCTCATGATGTATTTGTGTATTTTCTGTTGTTTGAATTAAAAACTCATCTGCCCCAGTCTTTGATGAACTTTAAACTTTGTAAAACTAATGCATTGTGCCTGTGTGATAAACCAGTGGTTTTCCAAATGTGCTCTGTGGACCTCTCAGGATCCCCAAGACCCTTTCCAGAAGGGCTAAGAGATCAACCCTGTTTTTTTTGTTTGTTTGTTTTGTTTTTTTTGAGACTGAGTTTCACTCTTGTTGCCCAGGCCGGAGTGCAATGGCGCAATCTCAGCTCATGGCAACCTCCGCTTCCAGGGTTCAAGTGATTCTCCCACTTCAGCCTCCTGAGTAGCTGGGATTACAGGCGCCCGCCACCACGCCCCGCTAATTTTTGTATTTTCAGTAGAGATGTGGTTTCACTATGTTGGCCAGGCTGGTCTTGAACTCCTGACCCCAGGTGATCCTCTCGCCTCGGCCTCCCAAAGTGCTAAGATTACAGGCCTGAGCCACACTGTGCCTGGCCGACACTGTTCTGAATCATACTAACTAAACCTGAGAAAGCTGAATAAAAATTAAAGAATTTGTAAAACTAATACAAAGTCATTGCCTGCTTTTTCGTTGACACTTGCCATGACTGTATAAAAGCAAAAGTGGGTAAACTGCTGGTTTCTCAGCATAAATCAAGGCAGTGGTACCAATTACATTAGTCATTCTATTATTTACTGTCCCCTACAGTTAAAAAAGACAGCCTGAATTACTTAAGAATGTTCTTGATGAGGCAGTAAAAATTAATGTTGTTATTAAATCTTGACATGTCTCTTTAATATTCTGAATAAGTGGAAAGTTAACAAGAAGCGCTTCTGCTGACTGCAGTACAGTTGTTTTCTGTTTTATGTTTTTTTAAATAATTAATGATTTAATTGTGAACTGAACGATCACTTTTTCACAGAATATCGTTTTTATTTAAAAGTACAACTGGGTCAGCGCAGTGGCTCATGCCTGTAAAATCCCAGCACTTTGGGAGGCCAAAGCAGGCAGAAGGCTTGAGCTCCTTCAGGAGTTCGAGACCAGCCTAGGCAACATAACAAAACCCTGTCTCTACCAAAAGTACAAAAACAGCCTGGCGTGGTGCCACACATCTGTGGTCCCAGATACACAGGAGCCTCAAGTGAGAGGATTGCTTGAGCTGAGATCATGCCAAAGCACTCCAGCCAAGTGACAGAATGAGACTCTAAAAAAAAAGTACAACTATCATTCTCAAAAATAAATGAAGTGAGACGTTGTCACTTCAAGGAAAATAAGTATTTGTTCCCAATGATAAAATTTAAGCTTTCCTGAGGACTTTGAAAAACTTGTTCCTTCTACTATAGGTTTGACAGCTTTTCAATACTTAACGGCATTTTAAAGTAAGATTGGTGGTTAAACTAAAAATGATTTTTGACATAATAAAACACAAACCAATATATTCCGAGTAACTAATACATAATATTATAAATGCAAGTATGGGGTGAAAGATTCATTTACTGTGCAAGAAAGATCAATGAGTACTGATGGAATAAATTTATTAATATGGAAAATGCCACCAAAACTAATTTAAGAAACTAGCACTTGTGAAGTTTTGATTTAGTATTAAAGAATACCCCCAACTGTCTGCAAACTTTAAAAATACACCTTTTATCAGCTACACAGTTGCATGAGGTTAGGTCATCTTATTGCTTCTTTTTTTCCTTTTTTGAGATGGAGTCTCCCTCTGTCTCCCAGGCTGGGGTACAATGGCGAGATCTCGGCTCACTGCAACCTCCCAGGTTCATGTGATTCTCCGGCCTCAGCCTCCCAAGTAGCTGGGACTACAGGCACGCACCACCACGCCCAGTTATTTTTTGTACTTTCAGTAGAGGCAGGTTTCACCATGTTGGTTGGGCTGGTCTCAAACTCCTGACCTCAAGTGATTCGCCTACCTTGGCCTCCCAAAGTGCTGGGATTGCAGGTGTGAACTACCACACCGGGCCATTTTATTTTATTTTATTTTATTTTATTTTATTTTATTTTACTTTTTGAGACAGACTCTTGCTCTGTCTCCCAGGCTGGAGTACAGTGGCATGATCTCAGCTCACTGCAACCTCCGCCTCCCAGGTTCAAGCGGTTCTCTTGCCTCAGCCTCCAGAGTAGCTGGGACTACAGGTGTGTGCCACCACGTCCGGCTAAGTTTTTGTATTTTCAGTAGAGATGGGGTTTCACCATGTTAGCCGGGATGGTCTTGATCTCCTGACCTTGTTATCCACCCACCTCGGCTTCCCAAAGTGCTGGGATTACAGGCATGAGCCACCGCGCCTGGCCTCTTATTGCTTCTTTGAAGCAAATTGCAAAGAAAGATCTAGAGAATCCAGTTGTCTCCTATGAAGCTCAACATGAGAGACTTTAAATACTATAAATACATGACATACTTCTTACTCAACTTTTTGTTGTAGAAAAGTTACTTTTTGAATGAAAAATGTCTGTTAAAAATATTGTTCTCAAGGAACATTTTCTGTTGTCACAACCTGGGCCATGGGTTGCTACTGACATCTAGGCGGTAGCGGCCATGAATGCTGCCAAACTCTCTGCAATGCACAGGACAGTCCTCACAACAAAGCGTTATCTAGCTCATAATATCAACAGTGGTGAGGCTGTGAAATCTAAACTAAAAATAGATTTTGAAAAAAAACTCAATGTTGTATTTCTACCACAGTAAATATCAATATAATCAATATAAACACACACATACTCTTTGAGATTCTCAATAATTTAAGAATTAAAAGAGTCTTGGCCAGGCGCAGTGGCTCACACCTGTAATCCCAGCACTTTGGGAGGCCGAGATGGGCGGATCACGAGGTCAGGAGATCGAGACTATCCTGGCTAACACAGTGAATCCCCGTCTCTACTAAAAAATACAAAAAAAAAAATTAGCCGGGCGTGGTGGAAGGCGCCTGTAGTCCCAGCTACTCAGGAGGCTGAGGCAGGAGAATGGCGTGAACCCAGGAGGAGGAGCTTGCAGTGAGCTGAGATCGCGCCACTGCACTCCAGCCTGGGAGACAGAGCAAGACTCTGTCTCAAAAAAAAAAAAAAAAAAAAAGAATTAAAAGAGTCTTAAGGAACAAAGAAAACACAAATAAATTGCTTCGATATTTTAGTAGGCACAATACAGCGTATGATGTCTATAGCTGTGACCTAACACTGAGCTTGATATCTTGCAAAGTAATTAGCTAGAATAATAAGACAGGTTTCTGAAAAGCTCACCTTCGCGTGATATCATGATGTATCTCCAAGGTCACACTGTGGAAGGAAAAACAATTCATAATAATAGACATTATCATTTGTTAGGCCTAAAGACATTTTTTTAAAGGTGGGGCAGAGGAAACTCTCCTAGCAGCCCTGAAATTCAAATTTTCAAGTTCAGTACAGTACCATAAGGGCACTTTGTTTTTATTTCTTGGTTTTTCACAAAAATATGAGAACCAAAATACGAGGCAATATGCTGTTAGAAGACACGTTTCTGTTGACTATTATAATATATAAATAATAACAGATTTCCCTGTTATATGCTCTTCTACCCACAAAAGCTTTTGCCCCATGCGATTTATTTTATGTATTTATTTTTTGACTCAGAGTCTTCTTCTGTTGCTCAGACTAGAGTGCAGTGGTGCGATCTTGGCTCACCACAACCTCCACCTCCAGGTTCAAGCGATTCTCATGCCTCAGCTTCCCAAGTAGCTGGGATTACAGGTTTGTGCCACTATGCCTAGGTAATTTTTTTTTTTTTTTTTGAAATAGTTTTGCTCTTGTTGCCCAGGTTGGAGTGCAATGGTGCCAGTCTCAGCTCACCACAACCTCTGCCTCCCGGGTTCAAGCAATTCTCCTGCCTCAGCCTCCTGAGTATTTGGGATTACAGCCATGTGCAACCACGTCCAGCTAATTTTGTAGAATGAGGCTCAGAACAACTAGGGGAAGGAAAATCTCAATTTTAGTAATAGGTCTATACAATATTAGCACTTTTTTAAAAGCTTGTAACATTAGCAAGTAAGATGGGTATGTCTGTAGTGCTTCAAGTAGTTTTCATCTCTGAAATAATTTCACAATCACAGAATTTAAAGTTACATGCTGGAAAGGACCAATGACCTTACATGACATTTAATTCAACACTCATTTTGCAGATCAAGGAAACAAACCTTAAAACTGACTTGCCCAAGGTCCCACCAAATAGGAGCAGTTTCTCGTCCTAAACTCAAATGAAGCCGTGGCTCTCAAACTTTGCTGCACATTGAAATCACCTGAGAAGCTTTAATAACTGCCTCATCTTCAACATGAGACATTTTAATGTAATTAGTGTTGGGTATGAGTTTGGGCATCAAGGTTGTTGGTAAAAGTTTCCCAGGTGATTTCAATGTGCAGCAAAGTTTGGAATGATTGCAGATACACTGTGGTGCCAGAAGAGGAAAAGCTGTTCCTTCTTCCAAGGCTAATGTCCAAAGTAGTATATACTGATTTAGGCCTATAATGCACTGAACAACTAAGTTTTCACAAAAAGCATTCAATAAAGAGAACCTATCCTTCTAACTGCATTCAACATTGTCTCAAGGCATAAAGGCATCAAAAAACCACACTTTTTCTGGGATTGTTCCTTTGCTAACTGATTTTTCCTTCCAAGACATCTAAGATTAAGAGAAATTGATACTTAATATTTAGAATCTGGATATCAATATATAGTTGACTCCAATTTCTTAAACTGATTGTGGAAGAGGACAACCAAATGGCTGAAATAATTTTAGAATAAACGAATCTATCCCTTGGCAGTATAGTTGTACTCACGATATTATTGTCATTGTAAGATAAGGCTGGCTGGCTGTGCTGTCATCAAGGAAGATTGTCGAACATGAGCTGTATTGTTGACTGAAACGCACAGTAGATACCTGAAGGGGAAGGGAAGTGTAAGCTAAACTTATCAAAGTGTATTTTTTTCTTGGTTAAAATGTCAAATACCAAAGCACTAAGATATTTCTTACACTTCATGAACTGCCTGAGTGCGGTATCATGTGCACTCCATAGAAAACCCATTGCAGGCTCTTAACTTCCAGAGACGATGTTTAAGATATGGGTTATAAAATGCTGCCCTTAATATGGTACCTGTCATCAAACCTAACAAGGATTTTATGAATTACCTTTAAAAATCATGAGAAGGCGGGGCAGAGCAAGATGGCCGAATAGGAACAGCTCCAGTCTCCAGTTCCCAGCGCGAGCAACACAGAAGACAGGTGATTTCTGCATTTTCAACTGAGGTACTGGGTTCATCTCACTAGGGGGTGCCGGACAATGGGTGCTGGTCAGCTGCTGCAGCCCAATCAGCAAGAGCTGAAGCAGGGCGAGGCATCGCCTCACCTGGGAAGTGCAAGGGGGAAGGGAATCCCTTTTCCTAGCTAGGGGAACTGAGACACACAACACTTGGAAAATTGGGTAACTCCCACCCCAATACTGTGCTTTACCAAGGGTCTTAGCAAACAGGCACTCCAGGAGATTATATCCCACACCTGGCTGGGAGGGTCTCATGCCCACGGAACCTCCCTCATTGCTAGCACAGCAGTCTGCAATCTAACGGCAAGGCAGCAGCGAGGCTGGGGGAGGGGGGCCTGCCATTGCTGAGGCTTAAGTAGGTAAACAAAGCCACCGGGAAGCTCGAACTGAGTGGAGCCCACCACAGCTCAAGAAGGCCTGCCTGTCACTGTAGACTCCACCTCTGGGTGGAGTCTGACAGCTGTCTGACAGCTTTGAAGAGAGCAGTGGATCTCCCAGCACAGAGGTTAAGATCTGAGAACGGACAGACTGCCTGCTCAAGTGGGTCCCTGACCCCTGAGTAGCCTAACTGGTAGACATCCCCCACTAGGTGCAGACAAACACCTCACACCTCACACGGTGGGGTATACCCCTGAGACGAAGCTTCCAGAGCAAGAATCAGACAGCAGCACTCGCTGTTCAGCAATATTTTGTCTTCTGCAGCCTCTGCTGCTGATACCCAGGCAAATGGGTCTGGAGTGGACCTCAAGCAACCTCCAACAGACCTACAGCTGAGGGTCCTGACTGTTAGAAGGAAAGCTAACAAACAGGAAGGACACCCACACCAAAACCCCATCAGTACGTCACCATCATCAAAGACCAGAGGCAGAAAAAACCACAAAGATAGGGAAAAAGCAGGGCAGAAAAGCTGGAAATTCAAAAAATAAGAGCATATCTCCCCCTGCAAAGGAACACAGCTCATCGCCAGCAACGGATCAAAGCTGGATGGAGAATGACTTTGACGAGATGAGAGAAGAAGGCTTCAGTCCACCAAAATTCTCAGAGCTAAAGGAGGAATTATGTACCCAGCGAAAAGAAACTAAAAATCTTGAAAAAAGAGTGGAAGAATTGGTAACTAGAATAATTAATGCAGAGAAGGCCATAAACGAACTGACAGAGATGAAAACCATGACACGAGAAATACGTGACAAATGCACAAGCTTCAGTAACCAACTCGATCAACTGGAAGAAAGAGTATCAGCGATTGAGGATACCATCTCACACCAGTTAGAGTGGCAATCATTAAAAAATCAGGAAACAACAGGTGCCGGAGAGGATGTGGAGAAATAGGAACACTTTTACACTGTTGGTGGGAATGTAAACTAGTTCAACCATTGTGGAAGACAGTGTGGTGATTCCTCAAGGATCTAGAACTAGAAATACCATTTGACCCAGCCATCCCATTACTGGGGATATACCCAAAGGATTATAAATCATGCTGCTATAAAGACACATGCACACGTATGTTTATTGCGGCACTATTCACAATAGCGAAGACTTGGAATCAACCCAAATGTCCATCAGTGACAGGCTGGATTGAGAAAATGTGGCACATATACACCATGGAACACTATGCAGCCATAAAAAAGGATGAGTTCGTGTCCTTTGTAGGGACATGGATGCAGCTGGAAACCATCATTCTCAGCAAATTATCGCAAGCACAGAAAACCAAATACCACATGTTCTCACTCATAGGTGGGAATTGAACAACGAGATCACTTGGACACAGGAAGGGAAGCGTCACACACCAGGTCCTATTGTGGGGAGGTGGTAGCGGGGAGGGATAGCATTAGGAGATATACCTAATATAAATGACGAGTTAATGGGTGCAGCACACCAACATGGCACATGTATACATATGTAACAAACCTGCACGTTGTGCACATGTACCCTAGAACTTAAAGTATATTAAAAAAAAGAAATATAAAGCCATTAATGGGTAGGAGTAGGATTAAATCCTCATCAAAAAAAGAAAAATTTAACATTTTCCCAGCTAGATTTCAGAACTCTCATTGACTGCTGACTTCTGGATGTCTCCATTTTCCCTCTATTAAGTCAGAGTGCCTATGATGATGATTCTATGCCTGTCTCATCATTTTATGATGGATGTGTGAAAGATAGGTAAGTTGTTTCTTTAGTTTCAAAGGTCTTCAAATCAAGACAAATCATACTCAAGGAGCTGTATTTGCACCTAGACCTGATTTAAATGACGAGATTCTAGACTTAAAGTTAATGCTGTGATGAGATGAAGCTTTGGTAGACTTAGGGTACAATTAGTGAGGTGTGTGCATTACTTGGAGCCAGAGAGCAACCTACAGTAACTGGCCTCTAAAAAGAACCCCAATGAACATTACCTCCTGGTATTCATGCGCTGGTGTAGTTTCCTCCCACAATGTACCAGGGTTCATCTATATGACCAGTAGAATATGCCACTAGTGATGGTATTGTGTCTGGAATTGGTGGGTCCTTGGTCTAACTGACTTCAAGAATGAAGCTGCAGACCCTCGCTGTGAGTGTTACAGTTCTTAAAGATGGTGTGTCCGGAGTTTGTTCCTTCTTCCCGGAAACAGATGGGAAACACTCAGGCATCAACAGGCTCACCCTTGAAATGCATCCTAAGCCATTGGGACCAATTTGATCCACAAACCCTGAAAAAGAGGCGGTTCATTCTTTTTCTGCACTATGGCTTGGCCCCAATATTCTCTCTCTGATGGGGAAAAATGGCCACCTGAGGGAAATACAAATTACAATACTATCCTGCAGCTTGACCTTTTTTGTAAGAGGGAAGGCAAATGTAGTGAAATGCCTTATGTCCAAGCTTTCTTTTCACTGAAGGAGAATACACAACTATGCGAAGCTTGCAATTTACATCCCACAGGAGGACCTCTCAGCTTACCCCCGTATCCTAGCCTCCCTATAGCTCCCCTTCCTATTAATGATAATCCTCCTCTAATATCCCCTGCCCAGAAAGAACTAAGCAAAGAAATCTCCAAAGGACCACAAAAAACCCTGGACTGTCGGTTATGCCCCCTTCAAGCTGTAGGGGGAGGGGAATTTGGCCCAACCCAGGTACATGTCCCCTTCTCCCTCTCTGATTTAAAGCAGATCAAGGTAGACCTGGGGAAGTTTTCAGATGATCCTGATAGACACATAGATGTCCTACAGGGTCTAGGACAAACCTTTGACCTCACTTGGAGGGATGTCATGCTATTGTTAGATCAAACCCTGGCCATTAACGAAAAGAATGCGGCTTTGGCTGCAGCCCGAGAGTTTGGAGATACCTGGTATCTTAGTCAAGTAAATGATAGAATGACAGCTGAAGAAAGGGACAAATTCCCTACCGGTCAGCAAGCCATCCCCAGTATGGCTCCCCACTGGGACCTTGACTCAGATCATGGGGACTGGAGTCGTAAACATCTGTTGACCTGTGCTCTAGAAGGACTAAGGAGAATTAGGAAAAAGCCCATGAATTATTCAATGATGTCCACCGTAACTCAGGGAAAGGAAGAAAATCCTCCTGCCTTCCTCGACCGGCTATGGGAGGCCTTAAGAAAATGCACTTCCTTGTCACCTGAATCACTTGAGGGTCAATTGATTCTAAAAGATAAGTTTATTATCCAATCAGCCACAGATATCAGGAGAAAGCTCCAAAAGCAAGCCCTGGGCCCTGAACAAAATTTGGAGGCATGATTAAACCTGGCAACCTCGGTGTTCTATAATAGGGATCAAGAGGAACAGACCCAAAAGGAAAAGCAAGATCAAAGAAAGGTCACAGCCTTAGTCATGGCCCTCAGACAAACAAACCTTGGTGGTACAGAGAGGACAGAAAATGGAGCAGGCCCATCACCCAGTAGGCTTTGTTATCAGTGTGGTTTACTAGGACACTTCAAAAAAGATTGTCCAATGAGAAACAAGCTGCCCCCTCATCCATGTCCACTATGCCAAGGCAATCACTGGCAGGTGCACTGCCCCAGAGGATGAGGGTTCTCTGGGTCAGAAGCCCCCAACCAGATGATCCAACAACAGGACTGAGGGTACCCGGGGCAAGCGCCAGCTCATGTCATCACCCTCACTGAGCCCCGGGTACACTTAGCCATTGAGGGCCAGGAAATTGACTTCCTTCTGGATACTTGCATGGCCTTCTTAGTGTTAATCTCCTCTCCTGGACGACTGTCCTCAAGGTCTGTTACTATCCGAGGAATCCTGGGACAGCCGGTAACCAGGTATTTCTCCCACCTCCTCAGTTGTAATTGGGAGACTTTGCTCTTTTCACATCCCTTTCTTGTTATGCCTGAAAGTCCCACACCCTTATTAGGGAGGGATATATTAGCCAAGGCTGGAGCTATTATCTACATGAATATGGGGAACAAGTTACCCATTTGTTGTCCCCTACTTGAGGAGGGAATCAACCCTGAAGTCTGGGCATTAGAAGGACAATTTGGAAGGGCAAAAAATGCCCACCCAGTCCAAATCAGGTTAAAAGATCCCACCACTTTTCCTTATCAAAGGCAGTAGCCCTCAAGGCCTCAAGCTCATAAAGGATTATAGGATATTCTTTTTTTTTTTTTTTTTTTTTTTTTTTTGAGACGGAGTCTAGCTCGGTCGCCCAGGCTGGAGTGCAGTGGCCAGATCTCAGCTCACTGCAAGCTCCGCCTCCCGGGTTTACGCCATTCTCCTGCCTCAGCCTCCCGAGTAGCTGGGACTACAGGCGCCTGCCACCTCGCCCGGCTAGTTTTTTGTATTTTTTAGTAGAGACGGGGTTTCACCGTGTTAGCCAGGATGGTCTCGATCTCCTGACCTTGTGATCCGCCCGTCTCGGCCTCCCAAAGTGCTGGGATTACAGGCTTGAGCCACCGCGCCCGGCCAGGATATTCTTAAACATTTAAAAGCTCAAGGCTTAGTAAGGAAATGCAGCAGTCCCTGCAACACCCCAATTCTAGGAGTACAAAAGCCAAATGGTCAGTGGAGACTAGTGCAAGATCTTAGGCTCATCAATGAGGCAGTAATTCCTCTATATCCAGTTGTACCCAACCCATATACCTTGCTCTCTCAAATACCAGAGGAAGCAGAATGATTCACTGTCTGGACTACTCATGATGTAAATGGCATACTAGGTGCCAAAGGAAGTTTATGGCTATCAGATAACCGCCTACTTAGATACCAGGTGCTGCTCCTTGAGGGACCAGTGCTTCAAATGTGTGCATGCATGGCCCTCAACCCTGCCACTTCTCTCCCAGAGGATGGGAAACCAACTGAGCATGACTGCCACCAAATTATAGTCCAGACTTATGCCGCCCGAGATGATCTCTTGGAATTCCCTTTAGCTAATCCTGACCTTAACCTATATACCGATGGAAGTTCATTTCTGGAGAATGGGATACGAAGGGCAGGTTATGCCATAGTTAGTGATGCAACCATACTTGAAAGTAAGCCTCTTCCCCCAGGGACCAGTGCTCAGTTAGCAGAACTAGTGGCACTTACCGGAGCCTTAGAACTGGGAAAGGGAAAAAGAATAAATGTGTATACAGATAGCAAGTATGCTTATCTAATCCTACATGCCCATGCTGCCATATGGAAAGAAAGGGAGTTCCTAACCTCTGGGGGAGGTAAATACCACAAGGAAATTACGGAGTTATTGCACGCAGTGCAAAAACCCAAGGAGGTGGCAGTCTTACACTGTCAAAGCCATCAAATTGGAAGGAGAGGGGAAAACAGCCGCATAAGCAGCTGGCAGAGGCAGGAAAGACCACCAGAAAGGAAAGAGAGAAGGTGACAGGAAGTCAGAGAAAGAGAGAGGAAGAAACAGGAGAGACAAAGAGAAGGAGACAGAGGAAGAGACAGACAGTCAAAGAAGGAAAGACAGAGAGTCAGAAAGAGAGACAAGGAAGAAGTCAAAGAGAGAAGGAAAGAGAGGAAGAGACAAAGGAGAAAGAAAGAGAGATGGAAGTAGTAAAGAGAAAACAGTGTACCCTATTCCTTTAAAAGCCAGGGTAAATTTCTGTATACCCAGCCTAGGTATATTCTTCTTATGTGGAACATCGACTTATATCTGCCTGCCCACTAACTGGACAGGCACCTGCACCTTAGTCTTTCTAAGTCCTAACATTCATATTGCCCCAGGAAAACAGACTTATCAGTACCCCTTAAAGCTCAAGTCCGTCAGTGCAGAGCCATACAACTAATACCCCTACTTATAGGGTTAGGAATGGCTACTGCTACAGGAACCGGAATAGCTGGTTTATCTACTTCATTATCCTACTACCACACACTCTCAAAAGATTTCTCAGACCGTTTGCAAGAAATAACGAAACCTATGCTTACTTTACAATCCCAAATAGACTCTTTGGCAGCAGTGACTCTCCAAAACCAAGGAGGCCTAGATCTCCTCAATGCTGAGGAAGGAGGACTGTGCACCTTCTTAGGAGAAGTGTTGTTTTTACACTAACCAGTCAGGGATAGTATGAGATAACGCCCAGTGTTTACAGGAAAAGGCTTCTGAAATCAGACAACACCTTTCAAATTCTTATACCAACCTCTGGAGTTGGGCAACATGGCTTCTCCCCTTTCTAGGTCCCCTGGCAGCCATCTTGCTGTTACTCGCCTTCGGGCCCTGTATCTTTAACCTTCTTGTCAAATTTGTTTCCTCTAGAATGAGGCCATCAAGCTACAGATGGTCTTACAAATGGAACCCCAAATGAGTTCAACTAACAACTTCTACTGAGGACCCCTGGACCGACCTGCTGTCACTTTCCCTGGCCTAGAGAGCTCCCCTCTGGAGGACACTACAACTGCAGGGCCCCTTCATCGCCCCTATCCAGCAGGAAGTAGCTAGAGCAGCCATGGGCCAAATTCCCAACAGCAGTTGGGGTGTCCTCTTTAGAGGGGCAATTGAGAGGTGACAATGTGCTAGCAGCCCTCGCTCTCGGCGCCTCCTTGGCCTGGGCGTCCACTCTGGCAGTGCTTGAGGAGCCCTTCAGCCCGCCACAGCACTGTGGGAGCCCCTCTCTGCCCTGGCCAGAGGCGCCTCCGTCTGCTTGCGGGGAGGTGCAGAGGGAGAGGCGCGGGCGGGAACCGGGGCCGCACACGGTGCTCTGGGGCCAGCGCCAGTTCCAGCGGGCACTGGTGCCGGCTCTGTACGCCCCACACATGGACGGGCCGGCCTGTGCTGCCTGCCCAGGGCAGTGAGGGGCTTAGCACCCGGGCCAGCAGTTGCAGAAGGCCGGGGCGGCGGGGGGGCGGGGCGGGGGGGGGGGGGGACCGGCACTGTGCTCCAGTTCTCGCAGGGCCTCAGCTGCCTCCCTGCAGGACAGGGCTCGGGACCTGCAGCCCACCGACATGGTGAGCCCCCCTACCCGCAGTGGGCTCCCGTGACGAGCCTTCCGGAGGGGTGCCGCCCCCTGCTCCATGGCTCCCGGTCCCATTCAGCGCCCAAGGGTTGAGGAGTGCAGGTGCCGCTAGGGACTGGCAGGCAGCTCCCCCTGCAGCCATGGTGCAGGATCCACTAGGTGAAGCCAGCTGGGCTCCTGAGTCTAGTGAGGACTTGGAGTCTAGTGAGAACTTGTCTAGCTAAGGGATTGTAAATACACCAATCAGCACTCTGTCTAGCTCAGGGTTTGTAAATACACCAATCAGTACTCTGTGTCTAGCTCAAGGTTTGTAAATACACCAATTGGTACTCTGCATCTAGCTGACTCTGTCTAGCTAACCTAGTGGGGACTTAGATAACTTCCTTCTAGCACTCTGTCTAGGTCAAGGACTGTAAATGCACCAATTAGCACTCTGTCAAAACGGACCAATCAGCTCTCTGTAAAATAGACCAATCAGCTCTCTGTGGGTGGGGTCAGATACGGGAATAAAAGCAGGCTGCCCGAGCCAGCATTGGCAACCCACTGGGGTCCCTTTCCAGCCGAAGAACTGCTGCTTACTCTCTGGGTCCATGCTGCCTTTATGAGCTGTAACAGTCACCGCGAAGATCTGCAGCTTCGCTCATGAAGCCAGCGAGCCCAGGAGCCCACCGGGAAGAACAAACGACTCCAGACATGCCACCTTTTAAGAGCTGTAACACTCACCGCGAGGGTCCGCGGCTTGTTTCTTGAAGTCAGTGAGACCAAGAATCCACCAATTCTGGACACAGTATGTCATTTCTAAGATGATGCTTTGTGGAACTCAAGGAGTTAGACTTTTGGGAAACATAGGGTTTGGGATTTGAAAATTTATAAACTAAGCAACTTTTATTCTGGTAGTTAACATACTCTCATTGCTGATTCTCTATATGTTTCTAATAATAATTATCTTCTTATTCTCACCATACAGTGTTTCATGTTTTACTATTGGTAATGATTTTTACTACTACAGAAGTGGTCTATATGTCTCTGCCTATTTGTCTGTGTCTCTACAAGTGTATAAATGTGTGTGTGGTGTGTAGGGGGGAGTATGTGTATATGTGTGCTTATCAGTTCATGGACGAATTACAAAGCTCTCATATGTGCATTTCAGTTTATTCAGGAGTTAGCAAATTTATTTTTGGACATTTTAACTCCATTACTATGAAAAGATCCACATTTCCATTTTCATGTATTCTATTTCTCCCTCTCTGTCACACACTCACACACATGCACACACACACACACCCCCCACACTCTAAACAATTCTTCATTTGTGTAGATTTGTATATTTCCCCCTTCTTGGTTTCATGTCTCTAAACTATTTAAATATTAAGTTAATTTGTGTTCCCCCTCTATAATTTCCATATACAGTTTACCTTTGAACAATACAGGTTTCAACTGCATGGGTTCACAGATACATGGATTTTCTTCTGCCTCTGCCATCCCTGAGACAGCAAGATCAATCCCTCCTCTTCTTGTGCCTCAGCCTACTCAACATGAAGATGATGAGGATGAAGATGTTTATGATGATCCATTTCTACTCAGTGAATAGTGAAGATCTTACAATTCTCTTAGTATTTTCTCTCGCTTACTTTATTGTGAGAATGCAGTGTGTAATACATATAACATACATGACATATGTTAATTGTTTGTTATTGGAAAGGCTTCTGATCAACAGTAGGCTATTATATTAACAGCAGTTAAAGTCAAAAGTGATACAGTGATTTTTGACTTAATAGGGGTCAGCACCCTAACCACTGTGTTGTTCAAGGGTTAACTGAAAATGCACTGGATTGCATGAACGCAAGAAAACAATGAGACCTTACTACTTTCCAACTGAGGTAAGGGAATTTAGATTTTGCATAATATCTGCTGTCAATAGATTTGCCCAGTAAAGTTGTATATCAAATAACTTCTAAGTCTTACTTCACATTATTTTTATTTATTTTATTTTTTTTTTTGAGACGGAGTCTCGCTCTGTCACCCAGGCTGGAGTGCAGTGGCCGGATCTCGGCTCACTGCAAGCTCCGCCTCCTGGATTCACGCCATTCTCCTGCCTCAGCCTCCGGAGTAGCTGGGACTACAGGCGCCCGCCACCTCGCCCGGCTAGTTTTTTTTGTTTGTTTGTTTTTTTTTTTTTTTTTTTTTTTTTGTATTTTTTAGTACAGACGGGGTTTCACCGGGTTAGCCAGGATGGTCTCGATCTCCTGACCTCGTGATCCGCCCGTCTCGGCCTCCCAAAGTGCTGGGATTACAGGCTTGAGCCACCGCACCCGGCCTTACTTCACATTCTTATATCAGTTTCTAAATGTGCCATTATTACATTGGATTTAGGAGCAATATCCATTATAATCTGTTCTAACAAGAAGATCGTTTTTTGCTGGTCTCTTAAACTTCATATTGGGGGAAGATTACGCTCCTTGAGGATAAGATTCATATTGTAGCAATTTTCTATATCCTCCACAATGTTTTGCAGATTCAACAACTATTTAACGAATTGAGTTAAATTTGCCTATACTCTTACAAATCATACTCTCATAAATAACCTTCTAATCCTCAATTCCTCTAAAACAGAAAAAATTGCCAATATAAAAAATCAAGAAAAGGTATTAACCATTTTATCATTCAAAATATGACTCATTCTTTCTTATACCAACTACCTTTGTCAGTATTCTTGCCATTGAACTGTCTAGCCCTTCAGTCTGTTATATCATGGCTTGTTGTTAGAGAAGGTAAAGTTTGGAAAACAGAAGCAGTTATGTAAAGCATTGTTAGAAAATCCTTGAATTTCCCTTAAAATCCTGTCTTCTACATGTTTTTTATTTCACATAGATTAAGTTTGCAGAGTTGTGTCATAATTTCATGAGTGTATCTGTCAGAGAGCCTTTTGAAGGCCTATTTAATCCAACTAAGACTATTTTTTATTGTTTTAATACCATTAAACTTGTTCTCTCTTTGATGATAATTGAGGAAAAACAGAAAGACATTCCATATAATACATCAGATGCTTAAGTGCTTTGGGTAGTCATAAGCCTTTTCTCCTATAGCTTCCTAATTAGAAATGCCTGCTCCTCAGAGTTTTCTTAAGCTTTCCAACTTGCTCCTTCCATTTTATAAGAATAATAGTCTATTTAGGAAGACTATTATCAAATAAATATCAGAATGATCAGTGGACACCTATTTTAGCCTTGGGATTTATGTCACAATTCCCTAAGACTTTGTATTTCCAGAAAAGAAATTCAAATTAAAGGTCACAATTACTTTTATTATGGTAATCCTGATAAGATGTGCATTTCAACTAAAAGAAGTTCCCACTATTTTTCTTCTTTCTACTTTTCAATAATCCTTGGTACCTTAGTAGGAGTGTGCAATACTCTTGTGGTGTATTTTTAGTTTAAAAGTCTGAGTATATCTAATTACCACTTGGTAGATGTTGTCCAAACTCACTTTTGAATCCAAGTGTTTTTACCCTCATAGAATTTTTTTAAAGGAGTATTTGCTTGTTTCTACTATACTGTAACTATTGGAGCTGCTAGGAGGCCTTTTCAATTCACCAACAAGTAGGCAGAATGGAGACTAACTGAAGGGTTGATGGGCTTAAAGAAAATAAATAACCTAACAAAACCACCAGGCTAATAGCAAAATCAACATTGGGAACCAAGTCACTTTACTTGGGATTAGTGGATACCAAAATGTGCTTTCTCTGAAGCAGTACTTTACCAGGAAATATGAAAATACACCTTTGTTGTCCTTCAACTAAAGGGAATAAAATTTTGTACTTTCTGTAATTTTAACCTTGTTCTAACAGATGCTACATGAACTCAAGTAGAACTCTATCTTGAGAGCTCAATAAAATGCATCCCACCATCCATTGCTGTTGCATCAGGGTATTAAAAAGAGAGACAGAAGGAAGAGGCGAGAGCAGCACAAGTTCAACAGTGTGAGGGACTCAGACACAATGGGAGGGAGAAAGAAATAAATGTCTGAATGTCATTGAAAGAATAGACAAGGCATATGTAAGAGGCCTGCTAAAGCTTCGGGACCTCAGAAGCCTATTTGTAAGAACTACAGTTTAGAATAGGGAACTTGCAATACAATGCCTGAGCTTTATTTCCTTACCTGTCTCCAACTTGTCAAAACCTTTGATCGATTTTGATATGATTAAATTACTGCTACAATATTCAGTTGAACTACATACATTTCTCAAAGCAGTAATACAATGCTACAGCATAGCTTAACTGTAAGTAATATGGTTTGCTTATATTTAAGTCATTTCTAAGGAACCCATGCAAACACAGTCAGGAGATCTATTTCTGATGTATTTCCAAGGCTAAAAACAAAAAATGCTGTTAATGCATAAATAGTCAAAAAGTCAGGCACTGTGGTTTTACAGGGACTTCTATTTCTAAAGATGATTGTTGCATGAGGGCCTCTGCCTTTATGAAGGGAAATGTGTAGATTTTAACTGGCTCTGTATTACAATGTTTTTGTTTTGAAAAAGAAAATCATGTTTCTGCATTAAAAAATAAATTCTTAATCAAATCTTTAAAATTAACATTTAGAACAGGGACAGAAACTTCTGTTGTTTCCTAAGTGTTTTGTTGTTGCTGTTTAGGTTTAAATCATTTTTTAGAAGTTTTATTGAGGTATAATTGATATAAAAAATTGTACACTTTTAATATATTCACTTGGGTGAGTTTGGACATGTGTGCATACACCAATAGCATCATCACAACCAAGGTACTGAACATACTTATTCACCTCCAAAATTTTCTTTTGTTCTTTTTTAATGGTGGTAGTATATTTTTAAGAATTCAGCCTTCGAGCAGAGTACTAAGGACCTTCAACAAGAAATGGGAAAGTAAATGAACTAAGTCCATATAAAGGGTTAGCTCTGGTGAGATATTCAAATTATGGCCAATTCCTCAAGAGGCTTGTAAACTGACTGTGGGTTTCCAGTTTGGTTATTCACAGGTAAGCCTTCATTTGCTCATTCACCTATTCATTCATATATCCACTCTCAAGAAGAGGTATTTGTCCATATCTCACCATGTGGATGAGCAGGTGGTCAGGTCTCACTTCATTTGCCATTAGGTGTACTCACCCTTGAGCTCCAGGATGATATTTTCTCTCACTTTGCTTCATTACCAAAGTGGCTATGAAGATTCCCTCCCCTACCTTCTTTTTCTTTATTCAAAGTTTAACAGCTGGAGTTAATTTCTTGACTCCTTTAGTAGCACATGCGTATATATACCACTAAAGGCTTGTTGGATTAAACTGTTAAATTTGTCATTTAGCTAATGTTTTCTCAGAACCAGAAATAATAAACAGATTCAATTGTTGAAATTATTTCAAAAGATAATCATAGAATGGAAATAAACTACAGAAAGTAGGGAACATGAGTAACTAAATCTCCTAGGAAACATTTGCAGAAGATGGTAAAGCATCCAGTCTCGTTATTATAAATGAATTTCAAAGAATCTCAGAGCAGCTTTACAAAATTTTACAGCACAAACAAATGGCAGCCAACCTCTGTAGTCAACACAAAATACTCCACCATCCTTTGTACCTCCTTAAATTAAACCAATTTCTGCTTACACAGAAAACCTGTCTGGAAAACATTGCTTAGAATATGCAAGCACATTAATCTGGAAGCCACAAGAGAAGCTTGCTTCAGAAAACTTCTTAATATTTTTCTTGTGAGTTATTCTCCTTACGCTTTTCACATTACAATATTACCAAATTATCGTGATGTATTTTCTTCACTGTCAGAGCAAGATAAGACTCTAGTTGTTGCTGGGAACTATGCATTGTCTAACTGTGGGTTCACATTCTCCCACAGTGATTCTGGAATCACATACACAAATGAGATCACTGCTGTCAGATCACTGGGATTAAGACTCAACTTCTCTACTCACTGGCCATATAAATATAGATACAGTACTCAAATCCTCTGAGGCTTAGCTCATTATTGGTTGATTTGGTCTACATTTACCATATTAACTATTTGAAAGGATTCATTGATATAACATGTGCTGAGAACAGTTCCTGACTCATAACCATTATTAAGGCAATATTTACCAATGTGTGACTTTAAAACAGATACTACTATTAGAGAATAATTCATACTATACATTCAGTATTTAAACAACAGAATTATAATTTTGTGAAGTAAATTTTGCACTCAAATAAACAAAATCTAATTCTATAACTATTTTTTACAATATTGGGTCATAGACCCAACAAAGAATATATGACTGGGTTAGACATATGTATTTACTTATGCAATTAGTAATAAAATTCTTCACTCATTCCTAGATTTGAATCCCAGATGCTCTGCGTAGCAGTTGTATAGTCGTGGACAAGTTGCTTAATGTGTCTGTACCTCGATTTCCTCATTTGTACTTCAATTTTCTTATGTGATAAATATCAAATTACTTAACTCAGAGCTATGAGGTCAGTTTTATCTGAGAGAATCCAGAATAAAATACTTAGCACACATTTCCTAGCATTCAGCATGCATAATAGATACTTAAGGAAATTTTAGATCTCTGTATATGATTAATATATTAAATCCTCAAACTGACTGTAATGTCTGAAAATGCATGTTTTTATGTCACTGTACCTCTCACTGCACTTGGCACAGTGTTGTGAATATATTTGCCATTTGTATGTTCTTTCTACCATACAATTCTGCCACTCCAATTAGTATATTGTGTTGGAAAACAATTGAGTGCTTGCTTTATGTTTTACTAAATTTATACGGAACTACACTGACACTTCCTTGCTTTCAGATGCTGGGACTCACTGGTTGCTTTCTAGTTCTCGGGAGTCTCTATGTGACTCTGTCCTTTACACTTGCCCTGCAACATCACCCTCAGCCCTAGACAAAGCCAACATCATTTTTAAAAACCTTCAAATATGTCTGCAATTCACTGTATGAATGTTCTCATTCTATCAAAACCCTGACCTCACTAACTCAATGGAGCAATATAGAATGATAAAGTAGTTTACATGAAAGTCATACCAAGTTTGCTTTGTTTATTCATCCAAATGTATGTTTTTAAAGGACAAGGCTTTTATCTGAAACAAAATTATAATTTGAAATTCCAAATAATGTGACTAATAGATTATGAATTCATTTCCAAATATAGAAATAATTAAAACACTTGGGGGTATAGAAAAAGTGAGTGCTGTATCTATTCTTTTCTTATATTAATTTTACCCTAGCTGCCAGATTTTAGTTTTTGTCTTTTTTTTTTTCTCTTTTTCTTTTTATGAGAAGGAGTCTTGCTCTGTCGCCCAGGCTGGAGTGCAGTGGCTGGATCTCCGCTCACTACAAACTCCGCCTCCCAGGTTCACGCCATTCTCCTGCCTCAGCCTCCCGAGTAGCTGGGACCACAAGCACCCGCCACCACGCCCGGCTAATTTTTTTGTATTTGTAGTAGAGATGGCGTTTCACCGTGTTAGCCAGGATGGTCTCCATCTCTTGACCTCGTGATCCACCCATCTCAGCCTCCCAAAGTGCTGGGATTACTGGTGTGAGCCATGGCGCCCGGCCCAGCATTTAGTATTTTTAATATCAACTGAGAGATTTAAGGCTATTATAATTTTCCTATTTTGATTTTCCTCTTCTGTTTATAACTCAAAGTAATTTGACAGTATACACTGTGATGTGTCCCCGTGTATCAAACATTTAAAATATGTATTTGGAAGCAAAAAATTATATGTGTGTACATATATATAAATTTATATATATATACATATAAAATTTTTTTTATCATTCTGTCTCCCAGGCTGGAGCTCAGTGGCTCAATCTCTGCTCACTGCAAGCTCCGCCTTCCAGGTTCACACCATTCTCCCAAGTAGCTGGTAGCTGGTACTACAGGCGCACACCGCCACGCCCGGCTAATTTTTTGTATTTTTAGTAGAGACGAGGTTTCACCGTGTTAGCCAGAATGGTCTCCATCTCCTGACCTCGTGATCTGCCTGCCTCGGCCTCCCAAAGTGCTGGGATTACAGGTGTGAGCCACCGCGCCCTGTGCAAAGATCTGTTTTACTAATGCCACAGAGGTAAAATCTGCTATTTCTTGATCAGGAGTAAACAAGTTGACTTCACAGCAGTTGATGTAATTTTCTTCCCCATTCATTCAATGGTATTTTTTGATTGCTATAGAATACTGAATAAGTCCTTTTTCTTTTTTTTTTTTCAGAAATGGTTTCTCTCTGTTGCTAAGGCTGGAGTGCAGTGGCACTATCTCAACTCACTGCAGCCTCTGCCTCCTGGGCTCAAGAAATCCTTCTACCTCAGCCTCCTGAGTAGCTGGGACTACAGGTGAGCACCACCATGTCCACCTATATGATTTTTGTATTTTTTTTTTAGAGACAGGGTTACACTGTGTTGCCTAGGTTGGTCTCAAACTCCTGGGCTCACACCATCCTCCTCCTCAGCATCCCAAAATTCTGGGATTACAGGTGTAAGCCACTGTACCTGACTGAGAAGGCTTTTTATTATAGGTTGTTCTTATTGTTTTATTTATTTGGTTTGCTTGTTGCTTTTCAAGGTAAGGTTGACATATAAGGTGGTATAATGCTCAAAGGTCAAGTTGTAGAGATAGCTAGAATGAAGTTCAAATCCAGAGCCAAGTTACTTAGACTCTCTAAGGACTTGCTTTTCCCCTATAAAATAAAAATAAAGCAGATAGCCACTTCATAGGTTTGTAATAAGAATTAATATGATCATGCTGTCACACAGTTGCAAAGAGATACTGAAACTTGGCTCTGGCAAAAAATATTAGCTATTGCCATTAGGACTGTTCTCCTTAATACCTAACGCATTTGCTGACAATGAGGTTACTCATCATGTCCTTCCAGGAAAAAAATTTAAAAATGTTTAAAACCTAGGAACTACTTTTAAAATTTAATTTTCAGACCTGTCATAACAGCTGAGGAAGAGAAGTGGCAGCTGATTGGGGACAGATGTAGAGATCCTTAATGGTATAAGAGTGTGAGAATGTGAAGCATGATAGGATATATTACTCATGCAGATTGCAAATACATGTCAAAATTATACTTATCATTCATTTAAGTAAAATTCAGCATTGTTTTCTTCAAAGAAGAAATTACACCTTTCACTCTACCTATTTAACTCTGGGGAATTTTACAAATTCAGCATGCCATTGTTTAGTATGAATTCCTTTATGTCAGCTACCCTGCTAACTTTGCCTTTGGCATGATGAACAGAAAGAAAAGAAACAGAATGATTAGTTCTGGAATATGAAAAAGTATCCAAGAAGAGAAGCAGTCTTGAGAAGTAGGCAACAGGATGAAGTCACTAGGGGACAGAAGAGTTAGGAGGGAGTGGGACCAGACAAGCACTGAAATCTGCATGCACACGTAACCGTCTAAAATAGTCATCCAGCACGCAGACTCTAGGTCAAGATAACCAAGATGAATTGCAACTTCTCCACAAGCAACATGACTTTGGGTAAAGTATTTAAGTTTTCTGTGTCTTAGTTTCTTCAACTGATAATTAAAAATGTCATGTCTACTTCATAAAATTGTGATAACTTATTAATACATGTAATGAATAGTGTTTGGCATTTAGCTTAATAATAAGACATTTCGTTAAAATATTAGCTACTTTTGTTAGCTAGCAACTCATAATTTTGCCTAAAGCTGACCCCATATCTAGGGTTAGGTTTGAAAGAAACTCATCACCATCAGAAGTAGCTCTGGAAGTTATAAAGGAAAGCTTAAAGACACAGAAGTATGTGCAACACCTATTTACAAAGAATCCATTGGAAAACCCCCATTGAGCCCAGGTAGATGGCACATGTCCCCTTTGGGTATGTAATTCAGTTCCCTGAGGGTCACTGTACTGTCTTTGTTCCCAAGGCAAACTTTTTAATAATTGTGATCCCACTCAATAGTCATGTTCACTTGCTTTATGGGTACATTTGTGGCATATTTTAAAATGTGAAGTTGAGTACATTTCACTTAACAACCAAAGGCATATAGTGACTTGTTTTAGAGGAAAAATTATTGATTTTTGTAAATAGGTAAATCTTGTTTGTATTTTAGCTCCATCACTTACTAATTTTGTGATACGGGCAATTTATATCCTATCTGAGCCTGTGTTTCCTCTACAATATGTTTATTTATATAGTCAGTTTTCACATTAAATGGGAGAAAAACACATTGTTCAATTCACACCCAGGGAAATTCTGTGTGAAAGACATCATATGATATTTCTTTTAATGCTCCAAACAATGTTGTGAGGTAAGTGTTACCTCTGATTTACATATGAAGAAACATATTCCCAGATTAATGAATTGCCCAGTTTCACACAGGGAATAAATTGCAGCACAGGAGTTCTACATAGATAGACCTGTATGACTTCACAGAGTGAAATGGATGGATAAACAATTCACTTTCCAGGAGAAATCACAGGACAATGGATATCAGAAGAAATGATGGGAACAGGGTAATATTGGATGTTTTGTATATGAAAAACTAATTTGGGCAACAAATAAGTGTATAAAGTCACTGAAGCAAAATATATATTACCAAATCTAAAAGAAAATATGCTATTAGTAGGCCATGGCTACATTATAAAAAACATTTCATTTCACATAAAGTACTAATACTACACTATGACTATGAGTTAATATTAAAACATTGACCACATAGGAAATAGGAGAAACAAGTAACACACTGTGGAAAGCAAAGAAAATGACTGCAAGATGCAGCCATCACCACCATCTCCTGGCCACATAGGGGCCTCCTCAGAAGCTTAGATGAATGAAGGGAAGAGACTGGAGTTATTACAATTAAAGCTCAGAGTAAAAGCCTTCCTGGGCTGAGACTAGATCTCTGAGGGAGAGATATGTTCCAACTGCTGCTGTTACCTCTGAAGAGGCACTTTCTGGGGCTCTGAAAAAATTGGTAAACTGAAACAATTACTGCTCCTACGGCAAGGGGATGTTCTTGGGAGAATATCGGCAAGGACAGCAAATAAACAGGAAAAGGAGATCTATTCTTCCATTCTCTTGCCTTTCTATGTTTCTCTAGTACCTCCCAATAGCAGAACCAACAGGATCCCACTAGAAAGAACTTGGAAAACGTAGCTTGCTGATCCCCATCATGGCATCATAGCAAATTTATTGCAGAGAAATGTGGCTAAAGATCAAGATTGTTAGTAAATAATCTTGTGCTAGTCTAAAGCAGCCGGAACTTGCTTTTGCTGCTCTCGCCTGACTGCAGGCTGGCCACGATCTGGCTCTCAATGGCTTGGACCCAGGCATCCCGCTCCTCATACGTCATGGCTTCAAAGTGCCACGTTTGGCCGGTGAGGGACACAATGATAAAGTTTTCTGCTTGTTTTTCAGCAGTGCCAGACAGGCCATTGTCTTTTAAGTTGTTGGTGCATTTCTTCCTTTGGTGTTTCTTTTTGTTGGCATGAGAAGAGGGGGGTGGGTTGAGCTTGGGGCTGGTGGTGCTGGAGATATTGGGGCTGGAGCATATGGAGTCACCCAGTCCGGTGTCTGAATTGGCTGAGGTACATAGACTGTTCATGTCCTTGGATACGCAATTGCCTTTAGAGCTGGAAATGGGCGCACAGGCCAATGTGGCTAGGGGTGGCCTCTTTCCTGGGACTTCGATGGTAGATGTTCGCAGGTCAATCTCTTTTTTGTGAATATTCTTCATATAATCACCTAAGCTTGAATAATAGGTGAGCATGCCATTGTCACAGAGGGTAACATATTTCTTTTTCCATTTCTTCAGCCATTTCCCACTTAGCTTTAAGAGCATGCCCTGTTTAATGGGGATGGCTCTGCCGCTCCCGATGGTGTCAGCATGGCTCTCCCAGGCTTTGTTCTCTTTGTCTGGGTGACTCCCTTTCTCAGATGTAAACAGCTTGGACCAGTGCTTGGACCGCTTGCAAACGGGCGTGGGTGTGTTGGCAGTGGGAGGAACATTGACCTGAAGGTCCTCCTGGCTGGTGCTGGGAGTCGATGGAATGGAGGAGGAATAGTTACTAAAACTCCCACCTCCATTTCTTGTCTGGGTAATGTGCATGGTGGAAACCTGTGTGGAACAGAAGGAGGAATGGCTTTGAGAATTGGGTAGTGACCTGCAGGGTCCTATAGACAGCTCACAATTACCTTTTAGAAAGATACATTTTCTGGGCCAGGCACAGTGGCTCACACCTGTAATCCCAGCACTTAAGGCGGCCGAGGTGGGTGGATCAGGAGGTCAGGAGTTCAAGACTATCCTGGCCAACATGGTGAAACCCTGTCTTTACTAAAAAAAGAAAAAAAACATTAGCTGGGCACGGTGGCGCATGCCTGTAATCCCAGCTACTCGGGAGGCTGAGGCAGGAGAATTGCTTGAACAGGGACCTGGGAGACAGAGCCTGCAGTGAGCCAAGATTGTGCGACTGCACTCCAGCCTGGGCTACAGAAAGAGACTCCGTCTCAAAAAAAAAAAAAAAAAGATACATTTTCCGTTATTTGGATAGTATATTTACTCATACAAGCTCACTAACTAAACAGAGCTGCAGATAGTTCTTATTCCAGCACATTCTTTTTACAACACTTAAGATGACTAAATACAACATGAAATGGGGAAGATTTAAAAAAAGATGCCTTTGACTTCAGCATGAAACAGATACAAGTGTATGATGAAAATACAATCTCAATAAAAGCGCCACTTACCGTAAATGAGTATAACTGTTCATCAAATATGCTCAAAGATCCATCTGCATGTCTATAAAATAAGAATGTGCATTACTTCAAAAACTGTTAGTATATTAGTATCACATATGTTTAGTAAAATACGGCCTCCTGTGTGCTTTGCTGTTTACTTTACCGAAGCAGTTTTTACAAATTTTTCTCCTGGATCGTGACTTGCAGAGGGTTTCCTGACTTCTTCTTTCTGAGGACGTCATGTCCTGTTCTGTGAAGTCTTTTCTATGTAACCGGTCAGAAATGCCCGTAAGTACTGACTCTCCCTAACAGGCAATGGCAACAAACCAAATATATTTTCACTCTTCTAACCACACACTGAAACACAAGAATGTTTTACAAAGCAGTAGTGATGAACTTTAATAAATGTAAACGTGATTCAGATTTCCGAGCTTCCTTTCTCTTTAGTTCTGTGTAGTATACTCTCATGATGTATTTGTGTATTTTCTGTTGTTTGAATTAAAAACTCATCTGCCTTCTTAAGAGGCCAGTCTTTGATGAACTTTAAACTTTGTAAGCCTAATGCATTGTGCCTACGTGATAAACCAGTGGTTCCCCAAATGTGCTCTGTGGACCTCTCGGGATCCCCAAGACCGATTTCCAGAAGGGCTAAGAGGTCAACACTGTTTGTTTGTTTGTTTGAGACCGAGTTTCACTCTTGTTGCCCAGGCTGGAGTGCAATGGCGCAATCTCGGCTTATGGCAACCTCCGCCTCCCAGGTTCAAGTGATTCTCCTACCTCATCCTCCTGAGTAGCTGGGATCATAGGCACCTGCCCCCACGCCTGGCTAATTTTTGTATTTTCAGTAGAGACGTGGTTTCACCATGTTGGCCAGGCTGGTCTTGAACTCCTGACCTCAGGTGATCTGCTCACCTTAGCCTCCCAAAGTGCTGGGATTGCAGGCCTGAGCCATTGTGCCTGGCCAACACTGTACTGAATCATACCTGAGAAAGCTGAATAAAAAATTTAAAAATTTGTAAAAGGAATACAAAGTCATTGCCTGCTTTTTCGTTGACACTTGCCATGATTGTATAAAAGCAAAAGTGGGTAAAACTGTTGGTTTCTCAGCATAAATCAAGGCAGTGGTACCAATTACATTAGTAGTCATTCTATTCTTTGCTGTCCCCTACCATTAAAAAAGACAGCCTGAATTACTTAAGAATGTCTTTAATGAAGCAGTAAAAATTAATGTTGCTATTAAACTTTGGCATGTCTCTTTAATATTCTGAATAAGCGGAAAGTTAATAAGAAGCATTTCTGCTGACTGCAGTACAGTTTTTTGTTTTTGTTTTAAAAAGAATTAGTGAGTTAATTGTGAACTGAACAATCACTTTTTTCACAGAACATCGTTTTTATTTAAAAGTACAACTGGGTCAGCGCAGTAGCTCATGCCTGTAAAATCCCAGCACTTTGGGAGGTGAACGCAGGCAGATGGCTTGAGCTCCTGCAGGAGTTTGAGACCAGCCTAGGCAAGGTAACAAAACCCTCTCACTACCAAAAATGCAAAAAAGAATTAGCCTGGTGTGGTGCCACCCATCTGTGGTCCCAGCTACAGGGGAGTCTGATGTGAGAGGATTGCTTGAGCTGAGATGATGCCAATGCACTCCAGCCAAGTGACAGAGTGAGACTCGGTCTAAAAAAAAAGTACACCTTTCATTCTCAAAAATAAATGAAGTGAGAGGTTGTCACTTCAAGGAAAATAAGTATTTGTTCCCAGTGATAAAATTTAACCTTTCCTGAGGACTCTGAAAAACTTATTCCTTCTGCCAGGCATGTTGGCTCATATCTGTAATCCCAGCACTTTGGGAGTCTGAGATGGGCAGATCAAAAGTTCAGGAGATCGAGACCATCCTGGCTAACACAGTGAAACCCCATCTTTACTAAAAATACAAAAAATTAGCTGGGCATGGTGACATATCCCTGTAGTCCCAGCTACTCTGGAGGCTGAGGCAGGAGAACCGCTTGAATCAGGGAGACGGAGGGTGCAGTGAGCCAAGACCGCACCACTGCACTCCAGCCTGGGTGACAGAGCAAGACTCCATCTCAGAAAAAGAAAAAAGAAGAAGTGGGGGGCGCCCAAGATGGCCCAATAGGAACAACTCCAGCTTCCAGCTCCCGGCGTGAGTGACACAGAAGGTGGGTGATTTCTGCATTTTCAACTGAGGTACTGGGTTCATCTCACTGGGGCATGTCGGACAGCTGATGCTGGTCTGCAGATGCAGCCCAGCCAGCAAGAGCTGAAGCAGGGTGAGGCATCGCCTCACCTGGGAAGTGCAAGGCGGAAGGGAATTCCTTTTCCTAGCCAAGGGAAACTGAGACACACAACACCTGGAAAACTGGGTAACTCCTACCCTAATACTGCGCTTTACCAAGGGTCTTAGCAAACGGCACACCAGGAGATTATATCCCACACCTGGCCTGGAGGGTCGCATGCCCACGGAGCCTCCCTCATTGCTAGCACAGCAGTCTAAGATCTAACTGCAAGGTGGCAGCGAGGCTGGGGGAGGGGCACCCACCATTGCTGAGGCTTAAGTAGGTAAACAAAGCCTCCTGGAAGCTTGAATTGGTTGGAGACCACCGTAGCTCAAGGAGGCCTGCCTGCCTCTGTGGACTCCACCTCTGGGGACAGGGAATAGCTAAACAAAAGGAGTAGAAACCTCTGCAGATGTAAATGTCCCTGTCTGACAGCTTTGAAGAGAGCAGTGGTTCTCCCAGCACACTGAGATCTGAGAATGGACAGACTGCCTGCTCAAGTGGGTCCCTGACCCCTGACTAGCCTAACTGGAGACATCGCCCACTAAAGTGCAGACCAACATGTCACACCTCACACAGCTGGGTACACCTCTGAGACAAAGCTTCCAGAGCAAGAATCAGACAGCAACACTCGCTATTCAGCAATATTCTATCTTCTGCAACCTCCGCTGCTGATACTCAGGCAAACAGGGTCTGGAGTGGACCTCAAGCAAACTTCAACAGACCTGCAGCTGAGGGTCCTTACTGTTAGAAGGAAAACTAACAAACAGAAAGGACGCCCACACCAAAACCCCCAGGTACGTCACCATCATCAAAGACCAAAGGCAGATAAAACCACAAAGATGGGGAAAAAGCAGTGCAGAAGAGCTGGAAATTCAAAAAAATCAGAGTGCATCTCCCCCTCCAAAGGAAGGCAGCTCATCATCAGCAATGGAACAAAAATGGATGGAGAATGACTTTGACAAGCTGAGAGAAGAAGGCTTCAGTTGATCAAACTTCTCAGAGCTAAAGGAGGAACTACGTACCCAGCGCAAAGAAACTAAAAACCTTGAAAAAAGAATGGAAGAATGGATAACTAGAATAATCAATGCAGAGAAGACCATAAACGAACTGATAGAGATGAAAACCATGACACGAGAACTACGTGACAAATGCACAAGCTTCAGTAACTGACTCAATCAATTGGAAGAAAGAGTATCAGTGATTGAAGATCAAATGAATGAAATGAAGGAAGAAGAGAAGTGTAGAGAAAAACGAATAAAAAGAAATAAAGCCTCCAAGAAATGTGGGATTATGTGAAAAGACCAAATCTACATCTGATTGCTGTGCCTGAAACTGACGGCAAAATGGAACCAAGTTGGAAAACACTCTGCAGGATATCATCCAGGAGAACTTCCCCAACCTAGTAAGGCAGGTCAACATTCAAATTCAGGAACTACAGAGAATGCCACAAAGATATTCCTCAAGAAGAGCAACTCCAAGACACTTAATTGTCAGATTCACAAAAATTGAAATGAAGAAAAAATGTTAAGGGCAGCCAGAGAGAAAGGTCAGGTTACCCACAAAGGGAAGCACATCAGACTAACAGCAGATCTCTCGGCAGAAACTCTCCAAGCCAGAAGAGAGTGGGGGCCAATATTCAACATTCTTAAAGAAAAGAATTTTCAACCCAGAATTTCATATCCAGCCAAACTAAGTTTCATCAGTGAAGGAGAAATAAAATCCTTTACAGACAAGCAAATGCTTAGGTATTTTCTCACCACCAGGCCTGCCCTACCGGAGATCCTGAAGGAAGCACTAAACATAGAAAGGAACAACTGATACCAGCCATTGCAAAAACATGCCAAAATGTAAAGACCATTGATGCTAGGAAGAAACTGAATCAACTAACGAGCAAAATAACCAGCTAATATCATAATGACAGGATCAAGTTCACATATAACAATATTAACCTTAAATGTAAATGGACTAAATTGTCCAATTAAAAGACTCAGACTGGAAAATTGGATAAAGAGTCAAGAACCATCAGTTTGCTGAATTCAGGAGACCCGTCTCACATGCAGAGATACACATAGGCTCAAAATAAAGGGATGGAGGAAGGTCTACTAAGCAAATGGAAAACATAAAAAAGCAGGGGTTGCAATCCTAGTCTCTGATAAAACAGACTTTAAACCATCAAAGATCAAAAGAGACAAGGCCATTACATAATGGTAAAGGGATCAATTCATCAGGAAGAACTAACTATCCTAAATATATATGCACCCAATACAGGAGCACCCAGATTCATAAAGCAAGTCCTTAGAGAATTACAAAGAGACTTAGACTCCCATACAATAATAATGGGAGACTTTAACACCCCAGTGTCAAAATTAGACAGATCAATGAGACAGAAAGTTAACAAAGATACCCAGGAATTGAACTCAATTCTGCACCAAGCAGACCTAATAGACATCTACAGAACTCTCCACCCCAAATCAACAGAATATACATTCTTCTCAGCACCACATCACACTTATTCCAAAATTGACCACATAGTTGGAAGTAAAGCACTCCTCAGAAAATGTAAAAGAACAGAAATTATAACAAACTGTCTGTCAGACCACAGTGCAATCAAACTAGAACTCACGACTAAGAAACTCACTCAAAACCGCTCAACTACATGGAAACTGAACAACCTGCTCCTGAATGACTACTGGGCACATAACGAAATGAAGGCAGAAATAAATATGTTCTTTGAAACCAATGAGAACAAAGATATAACATACCAGAATCTCTGGGACACATTTAAAGCAGTGCGTAGAGGGAACTTTATAGCACTGAATGCCCACAAGAGAAAGCAGGAAAGATCTAAAATTGACACCCTAACATCACAATTAAAAGAACTAGAGAAGGAAGAGCAAACACATTCAAAAGCTAGCAGAAGGCAAGAAATAACTAAGATCAGAGCAGAACTGAAGGAGATAGAGACACAAAAAACCCTCCAAAAAATCAATGAATCCAGGAGCTGGTTTTTTGAAGAGATCAACAAAAGTGATAGACTGCTAGCAAGACTAATAAAGAAGAAAAGAGAGAAGAATCAAATAGACGCAATAAAAAATGATAAAGGGGATATCACCACCGACCCCACAGAAATACAAACTACCATCAGAGAATACTATAAACACCTCTACGCAAATGAACTAGAAAACCTAGAAGAAATGGATAATTTCCTGGACACTTACACTCTCCCAAGACTAAATCAGGAAGAAGTTGAATCCCTGAATAGACCAATAGCAGGTTCTGAAATTGAGGCAATAATTAATAGCCTACCAACCAAAAAAAGTCCAGGACCAGATGGATTCACAGCCGAATTCTACCAGAGGTACAAGGAGGAGTTGGTACCATTCCTTCTGAAAACTATTCCAATCAAGAGAAAAAGAGGGAATCCTCCCTAACTCATTTTATGAGGCCAACATCATCCTGATACCAAAGCCTGGCAGAGACACAACAAAAAAAGAGAATTTTAGACCAATATCCCTGATGAACATCGATGTAAAAATCCTCAATAAAATACTGGGAAACCGAATCCAGTAGCACATCAAAAAGCTTACCCACCATGATCAAGTGGGCTTCATCCCTGGGATACAAGGCTGGTTCAACATATGGCAATTAATAAACATAATCCAGCATATAAACAGAACCAAAGAAAAAAACACATGATTATCTCAATAGATGCAGAAAAGGCCTTTGACAAAATTCAAAAGCCCTTCATGCTAAAAACTCTCAATAAATTCGGTATTGATGGAACGTATCTCAAAATAATAAGAGCTATTTATGATAAACCCACAGCCAATATCATACTGAATGGGCAAAAACTGGAAGCATTCCCTTTGAAACTGGCACAAGACAGGGATGCCCTCTCTCACCACTCCTATTCAACATAGTGTTGGAAGTTCTGGCTAGGGCAATAAGGCAAGAGAAATAAAGGATATTCAGTTAGGAAAAGAAGTCATATTGTCCCTCTTCGCAGATGACATGATTGTATATTTAGAAAACTCCATCATCTCAGCCCAAAATCTCCTTAAGCTGATAAACACCTTCAGTAAAGTCTCAGGATAAAAAATCAATGTGCAAAAATCACAAGCATTCTTATACACCAATAATAGAGAGTCAAATCATGAACTCCCATTCACAATAGCTTCAAAGAGAATAAAATACCTAGGAACCCAATTTACAAGGGATGTAAAGGACCTCTTCAAGGAGAACTACAAACCACTGCTCAGTGAAATAAAAGAGGACACAAACAAATGGAAGAACACACCTTGTTCATGGATAGGAAGAATCAATATCGTGAAAATGGCCATACTGTCCAAGGTAATTTATAGATTCAATGCCATCCCCATCCCCAGAATTGGAAAAAACTGCTTTAAAGGTCGTATGGAACCAAAGAAGACCCTGCATTGCCAAGACAATCCTAAGCCAAAACAACAAACCTGGAGGCATCACGCAACCTGACTTCAAACTATACTACAAGGCTACAGTAACCAAAACAGCATGGTACTAGTACCAAAACAGAGATATAGACCAATGGAACAGAACAGAGCCCTCAGAAATAATACCACACATCTACAGCCATCTGATCTTTGACAAATCTGACAAAAAAACAAGAAATGGGGAAAGGATTCCCTATTTAATAAATGGTGCTGGGAAAATTGGCTAACCATAAGTAGAAAGCTGAAACTAGATCCTTTCCTTACTCCTTATACGAAAATTAATTCAAGATGGATTAGAGACTTAAATGTTAGACCTAAAACCATAAAAACCCTAAAAGAAAACCTAGGTAATACCATTCAGGACATAGGCATGGGCGAGGACTTCATTTCTAAACACCAAAAGCAACGGCAACAAAAGCCAAAATTGACAAAGGGGATCTAATTAAACTAAAGAGCATCTGCACAGCAAAATAAACTATCATCAGAGTGAACAGGCAACCTACAGAATGGGAGAAAATTTTTGCAATCTACTCATCTGACAAAGGGCTAATATTCAGAACCTACAAAGAACTCAAACAAATTTACAAGAAAAAAACAACCCCATCAAAAAGTGGGCAAAGGATATGAACAGACACTTCTCAAAAGGACATTCATACAGCCAACAGACACATGAAAAAATGCTCGTTATCACTGGCCATCAGAGAAATGCAAATCAAAACCACAATGAGATACCATCTCACACCAGTTAGAATGGCGATCATTAAAAAGTCAGGAAACAACAAGTGCTGGAGAGCATGTGGAGAAATAGGAACACTTTTACACTGTTGGTGGGATTGTAAACTGGTTCAACCATTGTGGAAAACAGTATGGCGATTCCTCAAGGATCTAGAACTACAAATACCATATGACCCAGCCATCCCATTACTGGGTATATACCCAAAGGATTATAAATCATGCTGCTATAAAGACACATGCACACGTATGTTTATTGCGGCACCATTCACAATAGCAAAGACTTGGAATCAACCCAAATGTCCATCAGTGACAGATTGGATTTGGAAAATGTGGCACATATACACCATGGAATACTATGCAGCCATAAAAAAGGATGAGTTTGTGTCCTTTGTAGGGACATGGATGCAGCTGGAAACCATCATTCTCAGCAAACTATGGCAAGAACAGCAAACCAAACACTGCATGTTCTCACTCATAGGTGGGAATTGAACAATGAGATCACTTGGACACAGGAAGGGGAACATCACACACTGGGGCCTATTGTAGGGTGGGGGGAGGGGGAGGGATAGCATTAGAAGATATACCTAATGTAAATGATGAGTTAATGTGTGCAGCACACCAACATGGCACATGTATACATATGTAACAAACCTGCACATTGTGCACATGTACCCTAGAACTTAAAGTATAATTAAAAAAAAAAAAATGAAAAAGAAAAGAAAAACTTGTTCCTTCTACTGTAGGCTTGACAGCTTTTCAATTCTTAAAAGCATTTTTAAAGATTGGTGGTTAAATTAAAAGTGATTTTTGACACAATAAAACATAAACCAATATATTCCAAGTAACTAATGCATAATATTATAAATGCAAGTATGGGGCAAAAGATCCATTTACTGTGCAAGAAAGATCAATGAGTACTGATGGAATAAATTTATTAATATGGAAAATGCCACCATAACTAATTTAAGAAACTAGCACTTGTGAAGTTTTGATTTAGTATTAAAGAATACCCCCAACTGTCTGCAAAACTTTAAAAATACACCTTTTATCAGCTACACAGTTGCATGAGGTTAGGTCACTTTATTGCTTCTTTTTTTCTTTTTTTGAGACGGAGTCTCCCTCTGTCGCCCAGGCTGGGGTGCAATGGCGAGATCTCGGCTCACTGCAACCTCTGCCTCCTGTGTTCATGCGATTCTCCTACCTCAGCCACCCAAGTAGCTGGGACTACAGGCATGCACCACCGCGCCCAGCTATTTTTTGTACTTTCAGTGGAGGCAGGTTTCACCATGTTGATCGGACTGGTCTCAAACTCCTGACCTCAAGTGATCTGCCCACCTCAGCCTCCCAAAGTGCTGGGATTACAGGTGTGAACCACCGCACCCAGCAGTCTTACTGCTTTTTTTTTTTTTCTTGAGATGGAGTCTTGCTCTGTCACCCAAGCTGGAGTGCAGTGGCGTGATCTTGGCTCACTGCACCCTCCGTCTCCCTGATTCAAGTGGTTCTCCTGCCTCAGCCTCCAGAGTAGCTGGGACTACAGGCACGTGCCACCATGCCCAGCTAAGTTTTTGTATTTTTAGTAGAAACAGGTTTCACAGTGTTAGCCGGGATGGTCTCGATTTCCTGACCTTGCGATCCGCCCGCGTTGGCCTCCCAAAGTGCTGGGATTACAGGCCTGAGCCACCCCGCCCGGTCTCTTATTGCTTCTTTAGAGCAAATTGCAAAGAAAGATCTAGAGAATCCAGTTGTCTCCTATGAAGGTCAACATGAGACTTTAAATAATATAAATACATGACACACTTTTTACTCCACTTTTTGTTGTAGAAAAGTTACTTTTTCGATGAAAAATTTCTGATAACAATATTGTTCTCTAGGAATATTTTCTGTTGTCACAACCTGGGCCATGGGTTACTACTGACATCTAGTTGGTAGAGGCCATGAATGCTGCCAAACTCTCTGCAATGCACAGGACAGTCCTCACAACAAAGCGTTATCTAGCTCATAATATCAACAGTGGTAAGGCTGTGAAATCTAAACTAAAAATAGATTTTGAAAAAAAAAACTCTGTTATATTTCTACCACAATAAATATCAATATAATCAATATAAACACTCTCGGAGATTCTCAATCATTTAAGAATTAAAAGAGTCTTAAGGAACAAAGAAAACACAAATAATTTGCTTCAATATTTTAGCAGGCACAATACAGCTTATGATGTCTAGAGCTGTGACCTAACACTGAGCTTGATATCTTGCAAAGTAATTAGCTGGAATAACAAGACAGGTTTCGAAAAGGCTCACCTTTGCGTGATATCATGATGTATCTCCAAGGTCACTCTGTGGAAGGAAAAACAATTCATAACAATAGATGTTATCATTTGTTAGGCCTGAAGACACTTTTTAAAACGGGGGCAGAGGAAACTCTCCTAGCGGCCCTGAAATTCAAATTTTCTAGTTCAGAACAGCACCATAAGGGCACTTTGTTTCATTTCTTGGTTTTTTGCAAAAATATGAGAACAAAAATGTGAGGCAATATGCTGTTAGAAGACACGTTTCTGTTGACGATTATAATATATAAATAATAAATAACAGATTTCCCTGTTATATGCTCTTCTACCTGCAAAGCCTGTCGTCCCATGCGATTTATTTTATGTAGTTATTTATTTTTGACTTAGAGTCTCGCTCTGTTGCTCAGATTGGAGTGCAGTGGTGCGATCTTGGCTCACCACAACCTCCACCTCCCAGGTTCAAGTGATTCTCATGCCTCAGCCTCCCAAGTAGCTGGGATTACACATTTGTACCACTATGCCTAGGTAATTTTTTTTTTGAAATAGAGTTTTGCTCTTGTTGCCCAGGCTGGAGTGCAATGGTGCTGATCTGGGCTCACCACAACCTCTTCCTCTCAGGTTCAAGCAATTCTCCTGCCTCAGCCTCCTGAGTATTTGGGATTACAGCAATGCGCAACCGCACCCAGCTAATTTTGTAGAATGAGGCTCAAAACAACTGAGGGAAGGAAAAATCTCAATTTTAGTTAATAGGTCTACACAATATTAGCACTTGTGAAAAAGCCTATAACATTAGCATGTAAGATGGATATGTCTACAGTGCTTCAAGTAGTTTTTATCTCTGAAATAATTTCACAATCACAGAATTTAAAGTTACATGCTGGAAAGGACCAATGACCTTACATGACATTTAATTCAACACTCATTTTACAGATCAGGGAAACAAACCTTAAAAACTGACTTGCCCAAGGTCCCACCAAATAGGAGCAGTTTCTCGTCCTAAACTCAAATGAAGCCGTGGCTCTCAAACTTTGCTGCACATTAAAATCACCTGAGAAGCTTTAATAATGGCCTCATCTTCAACATGAGACATTTTAATTTAATTACTATTGGATATGACTTTGGTCATCAAGGTCGTTGGTAAAAGTTTCCCAGGTGATTTCAATGTGCAGCAAAGTTTGGAATGATAGAGCTGGGGTGAAAATCAGAATCTTCTGGGATGCCTTTCTCCACATAAAGATGCCTCACATCCATCCCATTTTCCTAAAAGGCTTCTCAGTGCCTAGAGATAGAGGGAAAGTGGAGATGGGAAGATACATGTGTTTGCAGACATGTATTTTGAAAAAAAAAAAACCTTGCATAAGTGATCTCAGTGAGTTCCACCTATCCCACTGACAACACTGCACTACTGACTCATGATAAACATTTTTCAAAATCTTTTCTTGAAGCCAATTTGCCCTATTAATTTGCTCAATAAAACTTTATTTAACCAATAGTGAATATACCAAATGATTATTTCTCAAACTTGCTGACGGCAAATTAAAACTGACTTTACTTTCAAAAGTAGACTTCTACAAAGTAGAATAATGAGAAAAAAAGCATGAAATTTGTTTGAGCAAGATTAATCTTCAAAGCTACTTTTGAATTGTATGCTAACACATCAAAATCTTTTGAACTCAAAAGAAGCCAGGGACTCTAGGTAAAGCAGTTTTTGTGTATGTGTGTTCAAAGATTTAAGAGACTCAGCTGACTACAGACATTTAGTGATTACTCAATAGGTCCCAAAGCTCAGGACTTGAGACAGAGTTTGAGTCCAGTTTTTGCTGAAACACAATTTCATCACAACTATTGTTAAAAGGGAGGGAGGAAAGTGACATTATTATGAGTGTAAACTTGCCATTTTTAATGGCAGTAAAAGTTACTGCCAATTGAATTCGCTAAAAAGGCTAGTGCATTTGAAACAAAATTGTTTATAAGCTAGTTATGTTTACAGAATGAATAGTAAAATTAAAGACATTAATATTCTAAATGAGCACTTTCCAAACTGTGTTCTAATAAATTAGCACTTTCCAAACTGTGTTCTAAAAATCAACACTCCTATCCCAAGGAGATGATAATAATGTACACTGGACAGCCCCTATGTAGCTGGTGCTGGTGTTGGTTGTTCCTTTTAAAATAAGCTTCATCTCAGGGTGATCTCAAAGCGCATCTTTGTGGCCCACGAGGTGCTCATGCACAATGGGAGAAATTCAAATGCAGATACACTGTGGTGCCAGAAGAGGAAAAGCTGTTCCTTCTTCCCAGGCTAATGTCCAAAGTAGTGCACACTGATTTAGGCCTATAATGCATTGAAACACTAAGTTTTCACAAAAAACATTCAATAAAGGGAACCTATCCTTCTCACTGTGCTCAACATTGTCTAAAGGCAAACAGGCATCAAAAAGATACACTGTTTCTGGGATTGCTTCTCTGCTAACTGATTTTTTCCTTCCACCAGGAAGTCTAAAATTAAAAGATAAATTGATACTTAATATTTAGAATCTGGATATCAATAATATATAGTTGATTCTAATTTCTTAAACTGATTATGGAAGAGGACAACCAAATGGCTGAAATAATTTTAGAATAAAGGAATCCATCCCTTGGCAGTATAGTTGTACTCACGATATTACTGTCATTGTAAGATAAGGCTGGCTGGCTGTGCTGTCAAGGAAGATTGTCAAACATGAGCTGTATTGTTGACTGAAACGCATAGTAGATACCTGAAGAGGCAGGGGAAATATAAGTTAAACTTATCAAAGTTTTCTTTGTTAAAATATGAAATGACAAAGCACTAAGATATTTCTTACACTCCATGAACTGCCTGAGTGCGGTATCATGTGCACTCTATAGAAAACCCATTGGAGGCTCTTAACTTCCAGAGACGATGTTTAAGATACGGGTTATAAAATGCTGCCCTTAATATGGTACCTGTCATCAAACCTAACAAGGATTTTATGAATTCCCTTTAAAAATCATGAGAAAAGTTTAAAATAAGATTTCATTGTTTTTTTCTACAGCAATATAAAGCAGCTGAGAATTTCTATTTCTATGATTTATTTACTACGATAAAATGTAATGCATTAAATAATACTGGTACAAGAGCATTTTATTGCAGTGAATACAAGACTAATGCATTTACTAAATTACTCATCCTAAATGTATTATTTCAGGCGATATTGTGACAAAACAAGTGTTTCAGATTCAGAGGCTCTGTGTGCCAGGGCTGCTAGGCCACCAACAAGTGAGGAAGCCATAGGTTTCTCTAGTCCTATTTTCTTATGTGGAAGATAAAAAGAGTATCACTTAAATATTCTCTCACACCCTGAAAACAGATGACAACTTAAAAAATTTAACTTTCACTTCATGTTTAAATAAGACTGCCATGACATGACTCAAATGAGACTCTCAGAGAATATTTTCCATTCATTTCAAAACTTGATCCATTTCATTCTATAAATCATCTGACCTGCACCTAGTCATTTTCCTGCTCTAGCCCTGCTCTCTGCCTAGAATACTGCTGTTCTCTTTCCTTGTTTCAGCAAGCTCGACTCCATCTACCCTCTTGGATCTCTTTGTTGGCAGCCACACCCAAAAAATTTTTTTGTACACTAATTAGTAGCATTCACCACTGCTAACAAGATACAAATTCTTGCAGAGTGTTCCCCTCATGAGAAAGTATGCCTCTCCATAACAGTAAGGGAGGGCCCCTACTCTTCCTATCTCCAGCTGCTGAGCATAGAATTTTGAGTAAATCCAAAACTTTGACAAGTGTTTGACAATTTGGTTATCATTTGGAAGATAAATCTTACTACATTCAATTACAGCAAAAACATTACTAACAGTTTACTATTTATAGGTATTATTTAAGGTAGTCACAAAATAGAAACAAATAATCTAACGTCAGTCAGCATAAATTAGAGCATGAAATTTTACGCTCTTTAACAATAAATGGAAGGGGTTACTTAGTAGTTTTAAGGTTTAATGCCAAAAACTAGAAAATAATAGTACCTAGTAACTTAGTAAGTAAAAAAAAAAAAGCCTTACCATCAAAGGTCCAGTACCTGTTGGACACCGAAGCCCACCCACTGATTTCTTCCACTGTACCTGCTGCCTCTCATTTTAACCCATTAAAAATACTAATGTTGTTTTCCTTGTAGAGGTCTTTCACCTCCGTGGTTAGGTCTATTCCTAAGTATTTTATTTTATTTTATTTTGCAGGTATCATAAAGGGGTTGAGTTCTTGGTTTGATTATAAGCTTGGTCGCTGTTGGGGTATAACAGAGTTACTGATTTGTGTACATTAATTTTGTCTCCTGAAACTTTCCTGAATTCATTTAACAGTTCCAGAAGCTTTTGGGAAGAGTCTTTAGGGTTTCCTAGGTATATGATCATATATCATCAGCAAACAGCAACAGTCTGACTTCCTCTTTACCGATCTGGATGCCTTTTATTGCTTTGTCTTGTGTGATTGCTCTGACTAGGCCTTCCAGTACTATGTTGAATAGAAGTGATGAGAGTGACTGCTGCAAACCTTAGTTACATCCTAGGAAAAAGAATACTTCCTAAAATAAAACTAAGGTATCATCCTTACCCTTCTCTTTGTCTCACCCAGAAATATGATGGGGGGAATTACCTGCCCTAACCCCTTCCTCAAGAAATATATTACTGTACTCTGGAATTTAGACAAAACCTTAAATCTCCAGGCTTTTTAAAGCACAAAATATAAATAAAAGCTGGGAAAGTAAACCAAAATTCTTCAGATTGTTCCTCATGAATATCCCCCTTCCTCTGCAATTCCCCAGAGTGGTAACAGATGGGTAGAGGCAGCTCAGGTGAATTACCCAGCTTGCCCCTCAACTCATTCCTCCTCCTCCTCTCAAAGGCTGAAGGCAGGGCCTTTCCAGTCCTCATGACCTGCCCTTCACCTAGTCCCTCCTGACCTAGGGATGGAGGCTTTGAGTCCCACAGTGTGGTGATACAGAGCACTAGTTGTCACTGTCTGGCTTTATTTAAAGGAAATGCAGTAGGCTTCCTCTGTAGAGCTCTGAAAAGGTTGACTGTACAGAGGTCTTTTATGTTTTTACTTGGTGAAGTATTTCTCACATCTTTTGTTATCAGAGTACCATTCCAATCTCTTGCAGTTGTGTGGAAAACTGTTTTGTAATGAAAGATCTTCACTGGGGGATTGAGCAGCATTTAGTAACGTCTATGTTTGTAAAAATACAATAAAACAAAAAAATAAGTGGTGAGAGTGTGCATCCTTGTCTTGTTCCAGTTCTCAAGGGGAATGCTTTCAAATTTTCCCCATTCAGTATTATGTTGGCTGTGGGTTTGTCATAGATGGCTATTACATTGAGATATGACCCTTGTATGCCGATCTTGCTGAGGGTTTTAATCATAGAAGGATGCTGCATTCTGTCAAATGTTTTTTCTATGTCTGTTGAGATGATCATGTGATTTTTTGTTTTTAATTCTGTTTATGTGGTGTATCACATTCATTGACTTGTGTATGTTAATCCATCCCTGCATCCCTGGTATGAAACCCATTTGATCATGGTGGATTATTATTATTATTATTATTATTATTATTTTGAGATGGAGTCTTGCTCTGTCACCCAGGCTGGAATGTGCAGTGGTGTAATCTTGACTCACTGCAACCTCCACCTCCCAGGTTCAAGCGATTCTCCTGCCTCAGCCTCCTGAGTAGCTGTGATTACAGGCACGCACCACCATACCCAGCTAATTTTTGTATTTTTAGTAGAGACAGGGTTTCACCATGTTGGCCAGGCTAGTCTTAAACTCCTGACGTCCTGATCCACCTGCCTCGGCCTCCTAAAGTGCTGGGATTACAGGCGGGAGCTACCGCGCCAGGTTGGATTATTTTTTTGATATGCCGTTCGAACTACAAACCATAGTTGAAAGAAATCATGGACACAAACAAATGGAAAGACATCCCATGCTCATGAATCGGTAGAATGAATATTGTGAAAAGGACCATACTGCCAAAAGCAATCACAAATTCAACACAATTCCCATCCCAAACCATATATCCCAGGTTTAGGCCATGGTATCTCTGAGCCAGAAAAACCTCACACTGAGCGCTATCAGTTAACAGAAATCCTGCTTCCAAATAAAGCAGACCAGGGACCACCACACATTGGAGGGAAGCCTCCAACAAAAGAGATCAAAATAACAGAAAAAAGGAATTCATGAGACCAGTCAAAATCAGGAGCAAAACTTAAAAAAAAATCTTAAAATACTCTCAAAAATATAAAATTCAATAAAAATGTAGAGGATAAAATGACAGAATATCCCAGAAATGGAATAAAAAGACAAACTGAAAAAAACAGAAGGGGAAAAATTAAAAACCAATGTCTGTATAGTGGTCTAAGCAGCCTAGCATCTGAATAACAAGACTATCGATAAAAAAGTAACGGAACATAAAAAAATTCTCAAGAAAAGATAGTCTGCAGGTTTAGTAGCCTCAATAAAATGAGAAGATCCCCACCAAGCTGTGACTGTTTGTTTTGTTTTGTTTTTTTGAGATGGAGTCTCACTCTATTGTCCAGGCTGCAGTGCAGTGGAGCAATCTGGGCTCACTGCAACCTCCGCCTCCTCGGTTCAAGTGATTCTCCTGCCTCAGTCTCCCAAGTAGTTGGGACTACAGGCGCACGCCACCACTCCTCGTTAGTTTTTGTATTTTTAGTAGAGATGGGGTTTCACCGTATTGGCCAGACTTGTCTCGAACTCCTGTCCTTGTGATCCACCCACCACAGCCTCCCAAAGTGCTGGGATTACGGGCATGAGCCACTGTGCCTGGCTCCCACCAAGCTGTTATTATAAAATTTCAGAACCTCAGAGATAGAAAAGATCCTAAAAAGTTTCCACAGCTACCTAAAACTTGGGTGTAAATAGTGTATCACACACTGGCAATAGATTCAAAAACAACATTGTAATGAGAGCACAACTGCAAAATGTCTTCAGAAACATAAAATTTAGATTCAACCTAGAGGTGTCCTCTCTATCAAAGAGGAGGGATTTTAAGATTGGCCAGCTCTCTAAACATCTCCACCCAGGACAATGTGTTGAAGTACAAATAGAGAGGATAACAGGACAGAAGGAAACACAGAATCAGGGACTCAGGGACAGAATCAGGGACTCAGATGATCCCACACAAGAGAGCAGTTATGTGAGATCCCAAAAGACTTTAAGGAGATAGCACTGAAAAGCAGACATCGAGCATATCTAGGGAAAGCCACTCTATATTGAGCTAGGATGACAAAAGGCCAAAGAAAGTTGCCCTTCTACAAAGAAAAAAAGGAACAAATGTGTTTTCACAGACAGAAAATATCTTTGAAAGGCATGTGATAAATGCTACAATACTTAGGGGAAAAACAGCTGTTAGAAAATAAGCAAACGAATAGTCAGAAAATTAACTTCATGCTGAAAAATAATGGATGTGAAAGCAAACAGACCACCCAGAGGCTACTTATTATATTTGGATTATATTTGGATGGATAAACTAACATCGGCTAGGGAAAAAGAGAAGATCCAGGAGAGTTGCAGAAGTGCTCAGATTTGAGAACTGTTTCAGAGACAGGATGAAGGACATGTAATACAGAGGCACAGTGAAAACACCATATGACTTAGCAGTGAATAATATTTGCAGAGTCATAATCATGTAAATATTACTGATTTAATGAAAAAGTGTGCTACAATTGGAAGAAACAGAGGGAGGAACACAAGATCATGGTGTAGCGAGGAAGGTATGCTTTCACCTGCTGTGATAGAAAATCAGTAGACAGTGCTGGCATTAACTTATTCTATTTTTGTTATTTCATTAAAAATAAGATTAAATATTTAAGGCAGTTTTGGGGGTTTTTTTTGTTTTTTTTGTTTTTTTTTTGAGACAGAGTTTCACTCTCTCGCCAGGCTGGAGCACAATGGCACCATCTCGGCTCACTGCAACCTCTGCCTCCCACGTTCAAGTGATTCTCCTGCCTCAGCCTCCTGAGTAGCTGAGATTACAGGCATGCGCCAACACACCTGGCTAATTTTGTATTTTTGGTAGAGACAGAATTTCACCATGTTGGTCACGGTTGTCTCGAACTCCTGACCTCAGATGATCTGTCCACCTTGGCCTCCTAAAGTGCTGGGATTACAGGCATGAGCTACCATGCCCAGCCTTAAGGCAGATCTTTTTACCACAACCAGACTATTGAAATGTAACTTAAATATCAGACATCCTTAAAAGGTGGACACACTAAACTAAAGACTTTTCTAGATAAATTTAATACTTAGGAAAATAGAAGAGATTTAGAAAATCCACAAAAAGAGGTCCATGCTACCACCACTGGGTCCACACTGTAATTTAAAGAAATCAAGAGAGACAACTTTTATGTCAAACTATCAATTTCGTAACTATTTGACTGTTTACTTACATGGTTTGTACAACTGCTTCTTCTTATTTCTACAACTAAGAATAAAAAAAAAAAATGGTCACTTCTGATACGAATACCATAAAATAAAAGTAGTTGTTAACATCTTAGTGATTACTCCTATGTAAAATGAGACAAAATTCCATTTAAAGAAACTATTTTCAATAATTTGTAATTTAAATTATCTGGCACGATTAATGTTGTAAAGTCAAATCTAAAATTTTAGCTTTTCATCTACTTTACCTTTTGTTTCTATTACCTACAAATGAAGGAATCCTCATGTACAAAAGAAAAGGGCAAAAAAATTAGGCCAGATGAAAATCTTAGCTAATAAAAAAGTTTAACTGTTGCATATATAATCCATGATCCATTAGTATTCTCTCACTCGGTATTTACACATAGCTTACTTTAATTATCAGAAGCTAAGAGCTAACAGCTCTAAGAACTACTTCCTGACCAGGCACCTATCTCTAGATGCAACAGAATCCCCGTAAGCATCTTGAACCACACTTAGTGGTTACCTACTAATATGCCACTAAAAACAAAACAAAACAAAAAAGGGGTCTTTACACAACTCAAAAGTAATGTATCCTAATTTTTTTTTTTTTTTTCAGATGGAGTCTCACTCTGTAACCTAGGCTGGAGTGCAGTGGTGGGATCTCAGCTCACTGCAACCTCTCTGACTCCCGGGTTCAAGCGATTCTCCAGCCTCAGTCTCCCAACAAGCTGGGACTACAGGCACATGCCACCATGCCTAGCTAATTTTTCTTTCTTTCTTTTTTTTTTTTTTTTGTATTTTTAGCAGAGAGGAGGTTACACTGCATTAGCCAGGATGGTCTTGATCTCCTAACCTCATGATCCACCCACTTCGGCCTCCCAAATAGCTGGGATTACAGGTGTAAGCCACAGAACCTTTCGTAAATTTTAATTGTAAAATGAGTATACAAACCTAATTGGACATAGTGTCTGCAGCACAAAAAAATCATTTTTGTTTTTCTAAAAAAAGGCCAGAATAATAAAAGCCTCAAGAGGGACTTGGGTCATGCTTTGTTTCCTACACTGCCTCTGCCTTTGATGCTGGAAGGGCCTTGTAGGCAAAAGTTCCTACCACTGAAGAGTGAGGGACATGGAATAGCTTTTCTTTTACCGCTTCCATGCTCTCTAGGTGAGAGAAGCCTATGGCTCTGGAAGGAGCTGGGAAATACAATTCTGGTACGTTTTAGATATATTCCCCCTCCAAATCTCATGGTAACATGTGACCCTTAATTTTGGAGACAGGGCCTAGTGGGAGGTGTTTGGGTAATGTCGGGGGATTCCCAATGAATGGCTTGGTCCCACCCTCATGGTAACAAGCAAATTCTCCTTTTGGTAGTTTAAAAGAGTGTGGTACTGGCCAGGTGCGGTGGCTCGAGCCTGTAATCCCAGCATTTTGGGAAGCTGAAGCGGGCGGATCACCTGAGGTCAGGAGTTCGAGACCAGCCTGGCCACCGTGGTGAAACCCTGTCTATACCAAAAATACAAAAATTAGCCAGGTGTTATGGTGCCCGCCTATAGTCCCAACTACTCAGGAGGCTGAGGCTGGAGAATTGCTTGAACCTGGGAGGTAGAGGTTGTAGTGAGCCAAGATCACTCCATTGCACTCCCGCCTGGGCAACAGAGCGAGACTCCATTTCAAAAAAAAAAAAAAGAGTGTGGTACCTTCCCTCTTCCCCTCTCTCCTCCCTCTTTACCATGTGGAAAAACCTGCTTCCCCTCTGCCTTCTATCATGATTGTAAGCTTGCTGAGGCCCTCTCCAGAAGCAGATGTTGAAGCCATGTTTGTACAGCCTGAAGATCTACAAACCAATTAAACCTCTTTTTGTTATAAATTACCCAGCCTTAGGTATCTCTTTATAGTAATGTAAAAAATGAACACAAATTCTGATCAGAAATAACTGACTCAAGATGGGCAAAGTCTACTCAAACTATAAAAACAAAGGTTACAAACTCCCATGTTTTACTGTGCTGCATTACTTCGCATATTATTATAGAACCCTCACTTGTATTCTTGCTGTTTAAGTCAACTGGAAAACTTGCTTGTGCGTGGCTTTTTAGCAAATACATGAGGATTTAACGATAACTTTAAGGAAAATAAGCAGGAGTAGGGCATGTTTAAATTGACATTACATCAAATGAAAGGGTTAATAACTTAAAAGTTTTGAGTAGCACAAACTTGGATGTGGTAAATGAATGTGGTCAGAGGACTGTGTGAGAGGAGACCCAAATCACAGATTCAATTCCTGATAATAAACAACTATGTTTGTAATTTGTTTAAAAGAAAACCAAGCTGAAGCCTAAGTTCTGTCATTCATCTTTAAAATGTACTCTTTGGAGCAAGAAAAAAGGGGCCAAGAATTATGAATAAAGAGAAATCCATGACTCCTCCATCACATGACAAATTAATTATGTTGATAAAAAGATGGCAAAAATGTATAAACAAAAAGTTTAGATGTTTTCACTAACAAGATAACTAAAGGAAAATATATCACATGTTAAAATAAGACAAGTGAATATGTGAAAAGTTGAAAAATTTAAACCAGTGTGAGTTTTTCTAAATACTTCCTATAATACACCTGATCAAACAAGAGTTTTTACTCTTTCTCTTGGTAGAAAAAACAATGTTGTCTCACCATCTGTCTGAGAGTTCCTCTGGAATATTGTGCTTGCCTCTGGATTGGCAGAAGGGTTAAAATCCAAAGCTATATGTATAGAGGGAGAAAAGAAAAAAGACGCAATCATTTATTAAAATTTATCAACTCGTTTACTCAACTGCTGCATTTAGGCTCTTTCACTACTTTTACTTTTATTCTTATCCATTGAAATGAATGTATAGACATAAGATAGAGCCAGGCAAGGTGGAACATGCTTGTAGTCCCAGCTACTCAGAAGGCTGAGATGGGAAAATCACTTGAACCCAGGTCAGGAATTTGAAGCCAGCATGAGTAACATAGTGACACCCACCTTTATTCAAAAAAAAGAAGAAGAAGAGAAGAAGAAAGAAGAAAGAAGAAGAAGAAGAAGAAGAAGAAGAAGAGGAGGAGGAGGAGGAGGAGGAAGAAGAAGAAGGGGAAGAAGAGGAAGAAGAGGAAGAGGAAGAAGAAGAAGAAGAAGAAGAGGTAAATGTTGGCTTTGAGTTGTGTAAAATCAACTTTGCATAAAATAAATCAAGATGGCAGTAAGTTTTAAAAGACAAGTCTATTTTATAGGCAAAGTATAAGATGTATTCTAGAGTTTTTTAAATTTTTTAAAAGTAAATTCAGCATATCTGTCACTTCCATGTCATTCTGAGGATATAGAACCTTAGTTCTGTTGAGTAGCTGTCTTCCACAGTCATGTGATATCTCTAAGTCTTCATTTCTTCATTAGCAATACATAGGGAGAACATACACAGGCCTTATTTATACTGGAAAGGGCCAAGTGAAACATACATAAACTGTGTTGTAATCCTAAAGAATGACAATAAAGAGCCATTTTGGGGCTCTCATCCGACACTACCCAGCTACTAACTGGTGTGTAACATCACTCAGAGGTTTCCTTACATCAGCGAGCAGAGTGTAAGTTTACACAAGTACTTACACGCTTTGTGTATAAAGGTATAATCAATTAATTCACATAATATATTTGTTTATTCTAAAGCAATCCTTAAATATCTTGAAAAGTGAGGATAGTACTTCCAAGTTACAAAGTCACACTCATCATGAGTCTTAATTATCCTACTTTTTAAAAACTTAAAAGCCCAACCAAAGTTTAAATAGAAGAGCTACAAGACATTTCCTCTACAGGAATGAAATCTCTGGCATTTAAATGAAACCAATAAGCCAACTGGATTTAATTTCGTTGTGATGTAATGTTTTCCAAGAAAATTTTAGTTTTTATTCAAGAACTATATTACTACCCAGAATTACTTTTACTTAGATTCATCTCTTCGCAAAATTTTAGAGGCAAATCAACTAATTGTTTTCTCTTTTCTACCACCACCCATCCCCTGCCTCTCCCATAAGGATAGAGACTGAAAAACTCCAACTTTCTTTTTTTCTTTTTTTTTTTTTTTTTGTGAGATGGGGTCTTGCTCTGTCAGCCAGGCTGGAATGCATTGGCGTGATCTCTGCTCACTGCAACCTCTGCCTCCCGGGTTCAAGCAATTCTCCTGCCTCAGTCTCAAGAGTAGCAGGAACTACAAGCATGCGCCACTACGCCCAGCTAATTTTTGTATTTTTTTAGTAGACAAGGGGTTTCAGCATGTTGGCCAGGCTGGTCTCGAACTCCTGACCTCAGGTGATCCACCTGCCTCGGCCTCCCAAAATGGTGGTATTACAGGCGTAAGCCACCATGCCTGGGCAAAACTCCAATTTTCTTATCTTTGAACAAGATGCTATTGTCAGGAGGGGAAAGGACAAAGGGGAAGCCATGGCAACAATCACTCTTTACAGGGAAGGTCAGAGATTTTAACCTGCAATTTTTATATTACACATTAAAAGTCTACATTGATGTTTCATGTCTTTTGAAAGTTTTGACCATGAACCTCACCTATCTTTTAGAACAAGGAGGTAAATAAAATCTGTTAAGTCACCAGAATAAATCTGGAGACACATTTTGTGTTAAAGTAAGAATTTTAAAGTCATCAGAGCCTCATGGGCAAACTTCTTTGACAAACCCTACCCGCCCCCACACACACACAGCCATTTCTCTGCCTCCCTGGTCGTGACATTTTGCACCTTTCACAATTATTTTAAACACCCTCTTTCCCCCCACTTCTGTGTTCAAATTACAGTTAGAAGAAACTCAGCAGCCTCTATCAAGGTGACTTACAGCAGCCCATTAAGAATACCATACAGCCTCTCCCATGGCAACCTCCATTCTGATTTTAAACAAGAAATCCCCAAATATCTGAATATGAACTGTGCTGAGATTTAGCTACTTTAACAAAGCAAACAATTAGGCACTTACCTGGTTCCTTCACTTAGGTACCATCTGGATAGGTAAAAAGAAAAAATAAGATGGGTACTGGAAAGTTGGGATATTTGAGTTTTTATTGAGAAAAGGAAGAGAATAGTCCAAAGAAGCCTCAGCAAAGTCCCACAGGATAATAAATAGAGCTACAGACAATGTTGTCTCACCATCTGTTTGAGAGTTCCTCTGGAATATTGTGCTTGCCTCTGGATTGGCAGAAGGGTTAAACTCCAAAGCTATATGTATAGAGGGAGAAAAGAAAAAAAGATGTAATCATTTGTAAAAATTGATCAACTCATTTATTCGACTGCTGCTTATTCGACAAGAAGAGCCATAAATAAATGGTCCCATGGCAGCCTGGGAGAAAGATGAGAGAGCAAGCACTGAGCGATTGGGAGGGGAGGCGAAAAGAAACTGCTGGACTTGGTGGGGAAAGACTAAGGGGTGGGAATGCAAGGCAGAGCCAGCTTGTGCTCCTGGCCAGCCCCGGGAAAGCTGGCTACAGGCAGAAAGGAGCTCGAAGTGGGCGATGCCTCCCAGGGGACCTTGGGGACAGCAGCAGCCAGAGGCAAGCAGAAGGCAGATGGCACCCGTCACCTCCTTACCTTCAGGCATCTCCCAGTCATGGATGTGGTGCATGTGGAGGTCCTCACTAACTTCGACAGTCACCGCAGCAGGCTGCATAGCAGCAGCCATGGGTGCCCCTGCCATCCTGTCCCCAGCTCCTGCCATCTTGTCCCCAGCTCCTGCCTCATAGATCTCAGATTCAGAGGGACACACGGACCCCTGTTGCTGGTCAAACTCAGGGTCACTGGGGCGCACACAACAGGTCAGTATGTTCCCCATGGGACACCTCTACTGTCTGCCACCACCTGGGCCTCTGCTCACAGCTTTGGCCACGCACTCCTGCTATCCTAGGCCGAGGCTATGCTGCACTTGCAGAGATGGTCTTGTCTGCTGCTCGCCTGCCCACCTCACAGGCCGGCCGTGGCCCCAGCCCCGGCCGCGACTGTGGGCCAAGGCCCGCACCCTGCCGCCTCCCCTGAGTTGACTTGTCTGGGAGGGTGAAGACCAGCCGCTTATTTAATAGGCTGTGAACCCAACAAGCGCTGAGAGACACAACAACTGCCTGAAGAGAGAACAGACGGAGCTCCTCCTCCTTCTGTAGTCACCTACAGACTGAAGCCCACTGGCCCAGGTGGGAGCCCAGGCATGTGGCACACAATGCCCCACCCCACACTTCACAATGCCCTCCCCGACAGTTCACAGTGCCCCACCCTGGCTGCCACCCCTCCCCAACAGCTCAGAATGCCCCTGCCTGGGCTGCCCCGCCCTGTGGCTTATGAGGCTGCTGCTCTCCTGGCCCCTCGTGCAGTGCCAGTGGGACTAAGGTTTTCATCCATCACCAGCTTCCTGAGCTTTTTAGTCCTAAGAAAAGCACAGGCTAGTTCGTTGCTTGAAGCCATCTTCCTCTATGAGTTCTACACAAAGCCTCAGTAGAGTGGGTCCCATTAGCAACCAAGCTGAACAACTTTTATTTGCTGACTGAATGTAGATACACCTGAATGGCTGACTGCTTTTGTAACAAAACACTCCTCTCCTGTCTTCCAATGAGTGGTCGTTTTTGTCTGCAAATTGACCACAGCAATCCCTGGGGCCCTAGTCTATTCTCAGTAAAGAGTTACGGCTGTGTGTCTTGAATGACACCTTAGGACCCATCCTGCCTCCACCTCCTTCTCCATAAAATAGAAACCTAACTTGTCCCTCCAAGCTCTGAAATGCTGAAACTTACCAACTCCCTTTTCTCCCCGCTATTTCTTCCTTCCATGGCAGAGACTTTCAGATTTTCTTTCTTCTACTAACAAAGCACTATGCATGATTTTGTCATACAAAATTGAGAGCCATAAAGTGGGTTACCACCATCCTAATTCAATAAAGATAATACTCGACATCTGGCAAGTAGTGTGTGCTTGACAGTGTCCCCACTGTGCTATGCTCACTTAACCCTCAGAAACAATCTCATTTTACAGATTTTACAGAAAAACTTGAGATGGAGAAGGTAAGTAATCTCCTTAAGTAACCTCACATGACTGCTAAGGGTGGGGCCACAATTTGATCCCAGGTAGTCTGAATCCCCCAGTTCTTCAAGTATGATTATCAGAAATTATATCAGTCTGTTTTCACACTGATAGAAAGAAATACCTGAGGCTGGGCAATTTATAAAGGAAAGAGGTTTGATTGACTCACAGTTTCACATGGCTGGGGAGGCCTCAGGAAATTTATAAACATGGCAGAAGGAGAACCAGGTCCAACTAACATGGTGGCCGCACAGAGAGTGTGAGCATGTGAAGGAGCAACTGTCAAACATGTATAAAACCATCAGATCTCAGCTGGATACAGTGGCTCACACCCATAACCCTAGCACTTTGGGAGGCCAAGGTGGGTGGATTGACTGAGGTCAGGAGTTCGAGACCAGCCTAGCTAACGTAGTGAAATCCCATCTCTTACTAAAAATACAAAAATTAGCTGAGTGTGCTGGTGCATGCCTGTAATCCCAGTTACTCAGAAGGCCAAAAGCAGGAGAATCGCTGGAATCCAGGAGGCAGAGGCTGCAGTGAGCCAAGATGGCGCCATGGCACTCCAGCCTGGGCGAGAGAGCAAGACTCAATCCCAAAAACCAAACCAAACAAAACAAAACAAAATCCTGTAAGATCTCATGAGGACTCACTGAATACCACAAGAACAGCATGAGGAAAACTGTCCCCATGATCCAGTCACCTCCCCCCAGGCCCCTCCCTGGACACATGAGGATTATGGGGATTATAATTCATGCTGAGATTTGGGTGGGGACACGGCCAAACCATATCAGAAAGTAAAGGTAGAAGTCAAGCTTGGATGGCAAGTGACACTGTAGATTACTATTCTTTTTTTGTTTTTTATTTTTGAGACGAAGTTTTGCTCTTATTGCCCAACAAATTTTTGTTTTTCTAATTTCATGTTCAGATTGTGTCTTGCAGATGTACAGAAATACAATTAATAAATGATTCTATTAACCCTTTATGCTTCAACCTTGCTGAACCCTCTTTTTTTTTTTTTTTTTTTTTTAGATGGAGTTTCATTCTTGTCGCCCAGGCTGGAGTGCAGTGGCGCAATCTTGGCTCACCCCAACCTCCACCTCCTGGGCTCAAGTTATCCTCCTGCCTCAGCCTCCCGAGTAACTGGGATTACAGTCATGCGCCACCATGCCTGGTTAATTTTGTATTTTTAGGAGAGATGGGGTTTCACCATGTTGGCCAGGCTGGTCTCAAACTCCTGACCTCAGGTGATCTGCCTGCCTCGGCCTCCCAAAGTGTTAGGATTACAGGCGGGAGCCATCACTCCTGGCCCCATTTTGTGTTTTAACATCAGTCAACCCTCATATTTTAAAATAATAACAATGAATGGCGGTACTTTAGAATAAGGGAATTATACATCTTCCTCTTGTCCTGATCCTGGTGCAGACATTTTGCCTATAAAATGTTACTCACAGATGAATTCATGAGAACATTATTGTGACTTTCAAATCCATATACAAGTCAATGCTCATTCATGAATATTTCAATAAAATAAAACTAATAGCAAAATAGAATCCCAGGGTTGAAGCAGTTTCAAGAAAAAGGAGTTGGCAATATGAAGTAAAATAGCAAAAAAAACGGTTTTTTAAAAAAAAAAAGGGTATATTTGTGTCTACAAGTTTTTTTAACTATAGCATTAGATAATGTATATATGTTATATATATACATACATAAATATACACACATACACATATATAAAGCAATGGAAGTGCCATTGTTTTCACACTAGTCTAGAATATTAAAATATATGTATAACGTGGTCAGCAAAATAATGGCCCTTCAAAGATGTCCACAGATTCCTAGAACCTTACATGAAAACGGTACGTCATACATATGATTAAGGTAAAGACCTTGACATGAGGAGACTACCCTGGTGCTATGGAAGGAACATTGTGTTCCGTCAATGTTCCTGTGTTAAAATCCTAACCCTCAAGGTGATGGTATTAGGAGGTTAAGCCTTACGGGAGACTCTGCCCTCATGACTGGGATTAGCACCCTTATTAAAAGCACAAGGGAGCTTGTTTGTTCCTCTCACCATGTGAAGACACAGCAAGAAGGAAGCCTCTATGAGAAAGCAGACCTTCTCCAGACACCAAAACTGCCGGCACCTTGATCTTGCACTTCTCAGCCTCCAGGACTGTGAGAAACAAAGTTCTGTTGTTTATAAGCTGCCCGGTCTAGTGCATTTCCTTGTAGCAGCCTGTATGGATTAGGACAGTGGGCTCATGTGGATGAGGATGGCGTCTCCATTCAGGACTAAGTAAACACATGAGTCCTTAACAGTGGAAGGAAGGGGGAAGGAAAGAGCCACAGAGACATGTAGCCATAGAAGAAGGGTCCATGAGATGCAAGGTTGCTAATGGTGAGAGTGGAGAAGAGCCCAAAGCCAAAAAATGCAGGCAGACTCCAGAATGTGGAAAAGGCGAGAAGAAAGATTCTCCCCTAGAGCCTCTAGAGATGAAGGTAGCCTTTCCACCACCTAGATTTTAGCCCAGGGACATCCACATCAGACTCTGACATACAGGAGTGTAATCAATTTATTTTATACCCTGACATGGTAGTAGTTTGTTGTAGTAGCAATGGACTAGTAATAAATAAATATATATATATACACACACAAATATCCATTAGCCGGGTGTGGTGGCGTGTGCCTGTAGTCCCAGCTACGCGGGAGGCTGAGGCAGGAGAATTGCTTGAACTTGGGAGGCAGAGGTTGCAGTGAACCAAGATAGTGCCACTGTACTCCAGCCTGGCGACAGAGCAAGACTCCACCTCACATTACCTTCATTCTGAGAAGGTATAATCATCAATGCATTCTTGAGCACAACTATGCACACATGCACTTCTGCATTCACAAGCCATGCTGCGTGCACACACTGATGCCCCTAGATTCCTTTTTTGAAGAGATGGTGTCTTGGGGGGTGTGTGTGTGTGTGTGTACATATACACACGCACTACCCACACATACACACAGAACTACATACATCCTGCCCTTCAAAACTGAAGCAGATAAACTATACGTTAGCATTAACTTAGCTGGGTGTGGTGGTGCACGCCTGTAGTCCCAGCTACTCAGGAGGCCGAGAGGGAGGATCACTTGAGCCCAGGAGTTTAAGACCAGCCTGGGCAACACACATTTCAAAAACAAACAAACAATAACACAACAAACCTTTGATTAAACTCATTTCCCAAATTTGAAGAGGAGACAATTATTAGATAAAGAGGAGAAAAGAGAAAGGTAGAGCTGCTGACTTCTGTGGTGGAAGCACAGGCACAGACCCAAACATACTCCTGTCCTCCTGGCTTTCCTGTCCCTTCTCATAAGGAACACATGAACCTCTCAAACTGAAGCACGGATCACAGACCCATAGTCAGAACTCAATGCAGTTTTGTTCTATGATTTTTTATACATGTCCTTGTTTCTGCTTCCTGTTCCCAACTCCCTTATTCTAGTTAGAGAAAAAATGGCTATTACCAAATATAAGTACATCCTCATGTACTAATGCCAACTGATCACCAGCTGGTTTTCTTCTTTTACAAAGTCATAAATCTTTAGGCTTTAACACGTCTTCCACGCAACAGAATGTTATTTTCCAGTTCATTAACACAAATTCTATATTTAAAATGAAGACTTCACAAGTTGATTTCAATAATATATTAACCAAACTAGACTGGCCATGGTTCAAACTGACATTTTAATTAAATGTGATGATAGGTTGAGTAACCTAGCAGTACTCTAACATGACTTTTGGTTATGGCTTTTTCCATATTATGTTTAGGCTGAGGCATCCCTAAATGATTCAATTGTAATTCTCCTTCTTAAACATGAGATTTATCCTCACAAAATAATTTATTTTCTTAAAATTACAAGCTAATTCTATAGTTCATGCCTGCATAATCTCACTAGATATCAGCTGTATGTGTACACACATACATATAGGTATTTGTATATATACACATTACATAATATTTTTAAAAACTTATTAGGGTACAACCACAAAGACAAAGAGGCTTCGTGTAATGTGATGGAAACACAATTGCAGGACAAACAACAGGCTGCTGTGAGGGCTGTATTTACCGTTGCTGCTGTAAAACTTAGAAAAACATGGATAGTGGATATTTAATCCCCATAACAGAAAATTTAGCATGCAGAAAACTTCCCACAATTTTTACAGAGAATATCAACAGAAAGGCATTCAATGCAGGGAATACACAGTGTGACAGTATACAAAAATAAGCAGGTTGATGGTTTAGATTTATGAGATAAGAGACAGAAATAGTAGATGATGTCATAATTCTCCTTTTATGGAGTTAGGAAAATTCTTCATTTTATATATGGTCAGGTGCTTTCAAATGTCAATGAGAAAAATATTTAAAGGAAGACTCAAATCTGAGATGTGGAGAGATCTTTACAGAAGTGACCTTCAGGCCAGGCACAGTGGCTCACACCTGTAATCCCAGCACTTTGGGAGGCAGAGGCAGGCGGATCACGAGGTCAGGGGATCGAGACCATCCTGGCCAATGTGGTAAATGCCATCTCTACTAAAATACAAAAAATTAGCCAGGTGTGGTGGCGTGTGCCTGTAGTTCCAGCTACTCAGGAGGCTGAGGCAGGAGAATCGCTTGAACTCAGGAGGCAGAGGTTGTAGTGAACCGAGATAGTGCCACTGTACTCCAGCCTGGCAACAGAGCAAGACTCCACCTCACATTATCTTCATTCTGAGAAGGTGTAATCATCAACACATTCTTGACCACAACTATGCACACATGCACTTCCGCATTCACAAGCCATGCTGCGTGCACACACTGATGCCCCTAGATTCCTTTTTTAAAGAGATGGTGTCTGGTGTGTCACCCGGGCTGGAGAGCAGTTTTAGGATCACAGCTCACTGCAGCCTCAAACTCCTGGGTTCAAGTGATCCTCCTACCTCAGGCTCCTGAGTAACCTGAACTACAGGAATGAGCCACCATGCCCAGCCAATGTTTTCATTTTTTTGTAGAGATGAAATCTTGCTGTGTTGCCCAGGCTGGTCTTGAACTCCTGGCCTCACGGAATCCTCCTGCCTGGCTCTCCCAACATGCTGAGATTACAGGTATGAACCATTGTGCCCAGCCACCGGATTCTTTATTGAGAAGAAAATTTGTTTGCTGACATGTAGGCAATGAATTCATAAATAATAGGTCACAAATTACTAATTTACAAGTCAATATAATGAGTTGAGTAAACACAAAATAACAGCATAAATTAATAAACAGTTGATAACTTCAGAGTTTCTTTTTTTTCTTTAAAATGCAGCTCTGACAGAGACCGCTACTTGTCCATTCGATGGAACAGTCAGAGGTGTTTAAAATCTCATAGGTACACTTATTAATACCTTGCTGCCTTTTGTGTAGCTTCCTCTCAGTACTTCACCAGACTCACCTCTCCAGCTGGGTTCAGGAGCCAGACAGGAGCACACAGAACTGGGAATCCAAAGCCATCTCTGACACTAAAAGCAATGAAAACATAACTAATCAAACATATTATCAAGAAGTGAAGAAGAGATTGATATCAAGTCCAGCAAGAAGGGAAGAAAGCATTAAATCTGCCAGGCTTTCATTCTGACAAAATAATTTACAACATGCATGTCTCTATCTGACATGTGTGAATAGAAAAAGAACCCAAATACCCGGTTAATTGCAAGATGAAAACGAAAAAGAACTCTTGCTTATTCACCAGTGTACAATCAAATCTGGGCTACTAAAACACTTTCATGCACTGATTCTCTCTATGCAACACACGCTTTATTGCCATTTGGAAATGGGATTTCTTGCTTTGATTTAAATACACTTCCTTTGATTTCTAACTTTAAGTATACTTTCTTAACATATTCCCAGCTATATTCTCGGTATAAATTTTCAGGTGTAAGTAACTACTTCTGCTTTTGATAAACAGATAGTATAATTGGTGAAATAGGTACACTCCCATGCAAAGGTGAGAGTACAAAGTAAGACTCCAGAGTCCAGTAAAATATAACAGTCAAGAAAAAAAAAAAGTGAGAGTAATTGGGCAGTGGGGAAATCTTGTGTGTGGAAAGAATGAATCTGGAAAACTGTTCTTCCCTAAGACTTCAGCAGGATTTGGATGGTAGAGAGCTTTGTGTACAAGGGTTCCAGTTCCACACAGTTCAGGTCTAATTTCAAAGGCAACTTCTAGTGCAACCTGTGACTCACCCTGTCCTAAAGTGCCATCTATAAAGGGTCTGGAGATAACACACAGGCAGCACTGTGAACCCCTGACAGCCCTTCCAGATAAATACCAAGTCAGTGTCTACAGCTGATGACACAGAGCAGAAGATCTGAAAAATAATACTTCTTCAGCCAATGGACTGCCAGTCACTATTATTTAGTGTAAAATACTATATTACATATACATATACAATACTAAATTACATACTACGTATCTGTGATTTTTTTTTAATTGCGGTGTTTCACATTGAAGCAATGAAATATAAAAACCAAACGTTTATTAAGCTTAAAGGCAACTTAGAAATACTGATGCCAGATAGAAAGATGCTTTAGCCCCAAGTCAGCTGTTTGGAAATGTCACAACTAAACCAACAAAGGGATCTTGAGGCATAATAAGCGTTCATACCTTTCCAGCTATACTTGTGCTTGTCTTGAATATGAAAACCTAAGCTGCAGTTATGCCACAGCATAGAATGTGTTATATTTTACATCACTGAGCCTTAGTTTACAAATGGTAAAACACAGGGAAGGTAAACTGTAAGGTTTTTCTTAAGGAGCTGTTATATCCAACAGACTCATGAAAATCTTTGCCAAATGTCCCCGGTACATAGCTCCTCCCCACTGATGGGCTCAACAGGGAGAAGTTATGCACATGTCTCAATTTTCATATGCTCATTGGCAATACAGGATTCCTAGGATAAAGTAAGGGATATAAATGACACAGCACACTGAAAAGACTGTAATGTTACTTCAGAGTGTTGCAAAATAAAGATCACAGATGAAAGTTTTAGTTCATTGAAGGATGTAATCATGTATATTTCATTAGTGTGTTTTAAAGTCTTATACTGCTTACGTTCTTATGTGGGAAAATATATCTTGTTTGTGCTTTATCGATGAAATGTGAACAGACAAAACTAAAAATAATTTTACAACCCAAATCACCAGATGTTAATGGCTGGTAATTCAACTGGAAATCTGAAAGATAGTATCTGTTTCATTGTGATACCAAATATCAGTGACAAGGAAAATTTTATTTGTGGTATTTAAGTGTAGGCCTCTGGAACAAATGACTTAGTTCACAGGCAGCACGCCCACTGCTGAACTGCCACGGCCTGACAGCCTGTCTTATCTGCCAAACTGCTCATTAGGTTTGGCAATCTTCACCTGTGCCTCCAGCTTACATTTCAGCAAGTAATACACATCAGTCTGCTTTTATCGTCTTCTGCAGTGAGCTTCCAACACTCCTTTAGCAGTACGGTGCCCCTGCATCTGCAATCCTCCAAACACACCTTGTATACGTGTCATTATTTTTCGACTCAATTCAGCTTCCAGCTTTGGAGGCTAGCTTAGCTTAAATAAAGCAAAAATACAAGACACAGAATATGCAAAGTAAGTCCTGCATTGTAAATATTAAGTGGGCTGACCAATCATTTACTTTTTTAACATTAAAAAAGAATACATTCACCATATAAATTTAATATTTAAATATGGATTTCAGAATGTATTTTGGCATGGGGCACAGGGGACAATAGAGTAGAGGATTCCTCTTCCAATTGTCTCTGACCTATCCAACCTTTGTTACAGGTCAGAGAGTTCTCCAATTTATTAATAAACAACAGAGATAATGTGGCAACCAGGACACAGAGACATACTGAGAGTACTGCTCAGCTCTCTGCCTAGGCCTGATTCTGCTGATTCCTGACAATGAGCGCTGTGAAATTTCGAGGCAGATCAATACACACACGCACAAACACACAAAGGAGATACTTCATGGGCAAAAAGCACCAAAGATATAAAACAAAATGTCTGAAAGACCATCAAACAACTTCTGATGAAATGCTGTTTACATTTTGCAGGAGCAAAATATTCACCACCAAACCTACAATTAGCTTAAAAATTACAATAAGTACAGTAATTTTGGATCCCACCTCCAATTCATACCTTATCAACATGTAATAATCACACTGCATCTAAAACAAAGCTGGATAGACTTTATATGCCAAATACAACTTGTACAGTAAGAAGGTAATTTTTTGAAATACTGTGAATACAACATTTGTATGCCATGCTCTACTTCACAAGTTAAAAGAAAATACAATCATTTCTACTCTCAAAACGTATTGAAGTAAAATACAGAAAAGGGTATTCTAATACCAATTAACATTAAGAGAACATATCTCTAAACCAAAGATCTTGGATCTTCTAGAAAGACAAAATCAACCTGTATATACTTGGGTAAGAAAAAAAAATTAAGAGCTCAAGAAAGGAGAGAGGATGTTAGCATAGAATCATCTCCAAAAATGGCTTTCTGATGCATCTGACCAGTTTTGAAGTCCATTTGTTTTTCTTCCTTTAGCATCAACAGCCGATATTACCAAGGAAATGCAAAATAATTCAATTTGTACATTAACCAGCTAATCTAGAAATGGCAATATAGTCAATGAAAATACAGAGAAATAGAAAAATGCCAAGGAATTGTTTAAGATGTTTAAGATGACATAGCATAGGGAAAAAGTGATCTGATAAACACTGGAAGAGTTAATAAGCAAACTCATGCATGGTTCCCTAACACCACACTTCAAAAGAACTTACAGCGAGAATAAAGGAATAACCCTTTTTTAAAAAATCTAATTTTAGAAAACAATTGCTCAACAGGGAAGTTAGTGTTTTGTAGATCTTTTGGAAAGCTGATTAATTTCTAAGCTAAAAACACATGATCCTTAAGAGAAATGGCTGAGTCCAGGCCCAAGGCAGGAAGAGGGCAAAATGAGCCTGGATTCTCTTGTTCTGTGAGAAAGTAAGAAATGCTAAAGACTAACAGAGACAGTTGAGAGGACACAGGATACAGGCTGAAGGCTCCCATGGCCAAATCTGGGACAGCATAGACATCAGAAAGAACGACGACAGTGATGGAAAATAACCCATAGAATAAAACGCAAGTGCATTAGTCAGCAGTGAGACCGAAATAAAGAGGAGAAGTGAAAGCTCTTTGTTAAAAATGCCAGGTAACAAACGTAGGAGGAATGACACAGGAAGAACATTCAATTTAAGTCACCAGTGCCATAAATGATAGAGAAGATCATAAGGAGGCTAAAATCACTGGATAAAAGAAAACTATACAGAGCTATTTAACACAGCACGATATATAAAAGTATGAAAACCTAAATTAGAAAAAAAGAAAAATCATACCATAAGAGATGGCCAAGTTTGAATACAACAATAATAGGCCAGACACAGTGGCTCACACCTGTAATCCCAGGACTTTGGGAGGCCAACGTGGGAGAATAGCTTGAGCCCAGGAGTTCGAGACCAGCCTGGGCAGCACAGAACTAATCTCTAGAAAAAAAGAAAAAAATCAGTCGGAGTGATGGTGCACTCCTGTAGTCCCAGCTACTTGCAGGGTTGAAGTGGGAGGATCACTTGAGCCTGGGAGTTCCAGGCTGCAATGAGCCAAGATCACGCCACTGTACTCCAGCCTAGGAGACAAAGCAAGACCTTCTCTCAAAAAAAAAAAAAAAACACCAATAATAACAAAATATGACTACATAAAGACTATAAAGACTGTATAGAAAAAGGAAATGCTGAGAATACAGAAATAAAATTACGTATTTTAACTGTAACTATATTAGAAGAGGGTAGGCTTGTAGACAAGGATGACTAGAAGGATATGCAAAAATGAAAGTACCTAATAACACTCATTATGTCAGTCACTGCAGTAGGTAGTTTATGCACATTATAACAAACTACATACTAGATTATCTCAAATTTTTCAGATAAATTTTACTGGGAGTCATAAATCACTACAACAAAACCAATGTTTTGCAAACATCCACTATGGTATACAAATTCCTAACCCAGGCTGAAAAATAATTCACATAAGCCACATATCAGTGTAAACCTACCCATGAGATAATACAACATAATCTAAATAAAACTTTCGGAGACAAGGCATGTGGCTTCTGGACAGCCACAAACTCCCTGACTCTGCTCTAGTGTTTCGGCCACCAAAAGAAAGCCAAGTGGCCTCAGGTCTCCTAAAAAACAAAAAAGCAACCAATGGAAGATGGCGTGGTATTTGGGGAATATTTGGGGTCTGTTGAAAAATTCATCCTGTATTTTATTTCAAGAAAAGACTCCCTCGTAATGTCAGGTAAGTGAAGAGCCCTCAGAGACACATGCACACACAAAGAAAAACAAAAAACAGAATGAATCCCAACAAAATGTGTTATGATGGCAGAATTACGGGTGATAAAATCTTCCATAATATATCTTTTAATTAAAAATAGGAAAAAAGCATACTTACCCATGATTATCTATATTCTCTGACCCAAGTGGCTTGGAACCAGAAAATAGCATCACTCGACTTGAAGCCATCTTGGTGGAGTGAGTGGAGAAGAAAGTCTGGACCAGCTCATGGGTGGGCCCCACCTCGTCCTGTCAAGACCATCAAGAAAGGGCACATGAGGAAAGCACAAAGATCCTGGAGAGACACTGGTTTCATGCAGTTTCTCAAAATTATCTTAGACACATTTCCCGAGAACCTTTCTTAATGCCTCAAAAAGCAGAGAAGAGACCGGGCACAGTGGTTCACGACTATCATCCCAGCACTTTGGGAGGCCAAGGTGGGTGGATCACAAGGTCAGGAGGTCGAGACCATCCTGGTTAACAAGGTGTAACCTCATCTCTACTAAAAATACAAAAAAATTATCCAAATGTGGTGGTGCGCGCCTGTAGTCTCAGTTACTCAGGAGGCTGAGGCAGAAGAATGGCGTGAACTCGGGAGGTGGAGCTTGCAGTGAGCAGAGATCACGCCACTGCACTCCTGCCTGGGCAACAGAGCGAGACTCCGTCTCAAAAAAAAAAAAAAAAAAAAAAAAGCAGCAAAGAAAATCCTTACCACAAAGCTTGAAATGGACCCCCATCTCCATTAAACTTTTCCAAAGTTCAGGGAGTATATAACCTGATAACCTGAACACCTAAGTAGAAAAACCTCCGTTCCAGTGCTACAACAATGCTAGTTTTTCTAACATTTTAAAATAACCCTGATTTTAACCCAATAAAATTCCACTTCAGAACAAGATATAAACGTTTGAAATCCACTTTAAAATACAGAATGAGGAGACCACTGAGAATGAGAAAAAGACCACCAAGAGCTGGAAAGCACGCTGATTTTGTAGAAATGGAGATGGGCCGTGCAGGTGCCACACTGGCAGCAGGGCCCGTGCTGGGGCCACAGAACAAAGAGGCATGGAGGACAGGACTCTTCTGCTTGGTACAATGAACACAAGGTATTCTTTTTATTCTACATATTTACAATATGCATTTGAGCCTTTATTATAAGTACAAGAGAGAAATCTTCAATAAATAAAAGCTGCGTACATTACTATTTGTGATGAAAAAATAGATTCAGAAAGAATAATGAGAGTTCAGAGCAATGACTCCCGTCTCACTGATGCCTGAAAACCGTGGCTGCCACCAAGGTCAACATAGACAGCGTCTTTGTCATACAGCACTCGCCCAACTCCAGAAAGTGGCGCATAAACCAGCTTCTCCTTATTTAAACAGTGCTTCTTTCGTTGTTCAGGAAGAGCACAAGGTTCTGGGAGGAAACTGACGTCACTCATGGCAAAATCTCCTACCCTAGAAGACAGGACCCAAAAAGCCAGCTTCAGCAGACAAGAAGTCAGTAAGTATCTACCGTTGACTAGGGGTTAAAAACGATCCACAGTCCAAACTAGTTCAACTATTGTGGAACACAGTGTGGCGATTCCTCAAGGATCTAGAACTAGAAATACCATTTGACCCAGCCATCCCATTACTGGGTATATACCCAGAGGATTATAAATCATGCTGCTGTAAAGACACATACACACGCATGTTTATTGCAGCACTATTCACAACAGCAAAGACTTGGAACCAACCCAAATGTCCATCAGTGATAGACTGGATTAAGAAAATGTGGCACAGGCCGGGCATGATGGCTCACACCTGTAATCCCAGCACTTTGGGAGGCCAAGGCAGGTGGATCACGAGGTCAGGAGATCGAGACCATCCTGGCTAACATGGTGAAACCCCGTCTCTACTAAAAATACAAAAAAAAAAAAAAAAAGAATTAGCTAGGTGTGGTGGCGGGCGCCTGCAGTCCCAGCTACTCAGGAGGCTGAGGCAGGAGACTGGCGTGAATCCGGGAGGTGGAGCTTGCAGTGAGCCAAGATTGTGCCACTGCACTCCAGCCTGGGCGACAGAATGAGACTCTGTGAAGAAAAGAAAAAGAAAGGAAAGAAAGGAAAGGAAAGGAGAGGAAAGGAGAGGAGAGGAGAGGAGGGGAGGGGAGGGGAGGGGAGGACAGGGGAGAGGAGGGGAGGACAGGACAGGGGAGGGGAGGGGAGGGGGGAGGACAGGACAGGGGAGGGGAGGGGAGGGGAGGACAGGACAGGACAGGACAGGAAAGGACAGGACAGGACAGGACAGGAAAGGACAGGAAAGGACAGGAAGAAAAGAAAAGAAAAAAAGAAAAGAAAAGAAAGAAGGAAGGAATGAAAGAAGGAAGGAAGGAACGAAGGAAGGAAGGGAGGGAGGGAAGGAAGGAAAGGGAAAGAAAGGAGAGAGAGAGAGAAAGAGAGAGGGAGAGAAAGAGAGAGAGAAAGAGAGAAAGAAGGAAGGAAGGAAAAAGAAAGAAAGAAAGGAAAGAAAAGAAAAAAGAAAGAAAAGAAAGAAAAAGAAAGAGAAAGAAAAAGAAAGAAAGAAAGAAAGAAAGAAAGAAAGAAAGAAAGAAAGAAAGAAAGAAAGAAAGAAAGAAAGAAAGAAAGAAAGAAAGAAAGAGAAAGAAAGAAAGAAAGAAAATGTGGCACATGTACACCATGGAATACTATGCAGCCATAAAAAAGGATGAGTTCATGTCCTTTGTAGGGACATGGATGAACCTGGAAACCATCATTCTGAGCAAACTATCGCAAGGACAGAAAACCAAACACTGCATGTTCTCACTCATAGGTGGGAATTGAACAATGAGAACACTTGGACACAGGGTAGGGACCATCGCACACCGGGGCCTGTTGTGGGGTAGGGGGAGCAGCACACCAACATGGCACATGTATACATATGTAACAAACCTGCATGTTGTGCACATGTACCCTAGAACTTAAAGTATAATAATAATAATAAAAGAAACATCCAAATGCATGCTTTCTAAAGAGCATGACTGATGGGGTCAGTCACCACCACCAACAACAAAAAAAGATCAACAGTCCAAGGGCTTAAACCATGACCCTAAAGAAGGGCATCATGCCATACTGGAATAGTATCCCTCTAGCTGCAAGACAAGAGGTCAGAGAAGAGGGGATTCGGTAACACCTCTGCAGGCCTACACACAGCTGGCTTACTTTTAAAACCTCCAGCAAGGCCATCTTCCCTTGTTGGGTCATTTTTCAGTTTTCCTGAGAAATGAAGCCATCCTAAGAATCTTATGTGTAATTCTAGTATGTTCTACAACAAGAGAATAGCTGCCATGTGAATTTGGTTTTTACTTTTCAAGTGTGCTCCTCTTAAATAACCATAAAGTAACACCTGCCAGTCACATTTCATGCTTGTTCGGATATCCTCTGGGTTTGTCAAATCTTCCATCCTAGAAAACTAAACTCAATCATACAGCAGAAATGAATGGCAAAAGTTCCTCTACCTCCTTTCATGTGTCAATGACTCATCACACTCTTGTCCACTAAGCATGTCGTTTAGAAAACTAGAAAATGCAGAAATAAGGAAGCACCATTCACCATCCAACAGCGGAAAGGGGACAGGCACACAATTGCGTCTCTACGCTGAAAGTGACATTTATTCCGGAAGACACCAGACAGGGAGATGACGTCCACCTGGGGTCAGGGAAGAGTGAAGAACATATTCAGAAAATCCCTTTCTGGAAGAGGGTGAGCCTGTGCTCTGGGATTTTTACTGTGGTTTGGATTCTGGCAGGTGGAAAAAGGGTATTCCAGGCTGAGAAAACCACAGCACAAAGAAGAGCACAAAGGAAGGAAACTGAAGGCACACATGAAGGACTCAAGCACCCGGGCACAAAGGCAGCATCACTGAAAACTGAGGCTGAGCATAGGATGGGGCCACATCCTGTAGGCTTAAATGTTTCCAAGTCTTCCCATTCTCCTAAACATCTCATAATTAATTTACTTCCAAAGGCACAGCATCTTTAAGCAATGATATAAGTAGACATTTTCCATCAACTACACTTCTACTCCCACTATTCAAATAGGCACAAAATAAATCCTATCACTGTTCTTTTTCTAGCCTTTTTAGCTTTGAAATATATGGCCCAGGAAGAAAAAGTTTATAATCACTTTTTACCTGTCTGCCAGGATATAAGGGTGAGAAGTTTGCCATGTGAAAGGCCTAAACTTCATAACTGTAATAAAATGGCCCAGATTGTGGATTTCTTGGTTTTGTTATTCTCCATGCATCATTCCAGAAAGGTAGAACAGTTTGGCACCCTAAACATTAAAGGAAAATTAAAAATTAAATTTCAATTAAGTTCTTGTCAAAACTGCAACAAAATAAAAGCTCTAAACAAGAAGCAATCCTAAGAAGGGAGACTTCCAGCAAAGCCACTGTCCTGAGGCTTCCAGAGCCTTGCTGGCTTCTTTCAGGACTTATGAGAGCCCCACAGAGGCAGACTGCTCTGCAGCCGAGCAGGGGCATCCATCTAAGTATGGTGAGGAGAGGGAGGTGAGGCCTCTGGGCACAGACACGGTTCTGTGGCCGATGGACCAGAGCAGTATGGAAAGGAAGGGGCAGTGCCTGGTCCTGTAACTGGGAGAAACTTCTGATGTATTCTATTAAGTACTAACCCCAAAACAGCCAAACACTGCCTGGTGCAGCAGGTACAGGGACAAATGAGATACACCAAGAGGCCCAGAATAAGCGCTCTCCTGAGGGAAACCTTCCAGAGACTGTGAACACAAACACAATGGGGATTCAGGAGGTCAGGGACTGCGAACACATACACAATGGGAATTTAGGAGGCAAATCCTAGAGAGACATTAAGTAATGTCTCTTCAGTTTTTTGTTTGTTTCTTTGTTTTTTGAGATAGAGTCTCACTCTGTCACCCAAGCTGCAGTGCAGTGGCACAATCTCAGCTCATTGCACCCTCTGCCTTCCAGGTTCGAGTAATTCTCACATCTCAGCCTCCAGAGTAGCTGGGATTACAGGCATGCACCACCACACCTGACTAATTTTTGCATTTTTAGTAGAGACGGGGTTTGGCCATATTGCCCTGAGCTCTAAACTCCTGGCCTCAAGTGATCAGCCCGACTCTGCTTCCCAAAGTGCTGGGATTACAGGGAGGAGCCACTGTGCCTGCCTCTTCAGTCTGTCTTAAAAGGATTATACTATCAGTATCTAACAATTATTTCTCTTCCTACCGGGAAAACTTCTGTCCAGAACGTGTGTTTTAATCGCTTGTCTTCTTCAGTTGCTTATTATGCTTGAAGGAGTCGAGGTGGGTGAGAACTCCCATACTTTTAGGAAACCCATGTACTTGACAGATGTTTAGAAACTCAGAGGTTTCCATTTCAAACCCAAAGCTGGCATCTATAAGCATCAGTACCTACAAGCAGAACACATTATTTCTCAAAGAAACGACCAAAACAGACCACCTACACTAGGGGTTGGCAACTGGCCCACGTGCCAAATCCACCCATCACCTGTGTTTGTAACTAAAGTTTTATTGGAACACGGCCACATTAATTCATTTACATATTGTCTATGGCTGCCTGGGCACTACAACTGCAGAGCTAAGTAGCTGTAAAAGACATGATCCACAAAGCCGAAAATATTTAGTATCTGGCCCTTGACAGAGAAGTCCCACTGCAGACTAAATCAAATGACTACACAGACATCACCCAGAGAAACCACCACCCTCTGACTTGCTCTAAAAGGCAACCATAAGACAATGCCCACTAGGATATAAACTTTCATTTTAAGAATTCTAATGCATGAGAAGTAACTCAGAAAAGGCTGGGTCTCACCTGGCCCTTACGTAAGAAATCCTAATTGAAAGAAATGAAGTTTTCTGTAAGGTATTTTTAAGCCAAATAACAGGTCTCTGACATCCAAAGAATGGGAAGAAAGTGATAATCAATGAAATATATTAAATAGGTACAGAAAATCAACCTCTTCTTTCAATCACTTCATAGAAAAAAAAAATCTGTTTTTTGCCGGGAAGTATGCAGTGGAAACCTCTTATCTTACATGTTAATTTCTATAACTCAATTGCTCAGAATTTTTTTTTTTTTTTTTTTTTTTTTTTTTTTTTTTTTTTGAGACGGAGTCTTGCTCTGTAGCCCAGGCTGGAGGCAGTGGCGCGATCTCAGCTCACTGCAAGCTCCAACTCCTGGGTTCACGCCATTCTCCTGCCTCAGCCTCCCGAGTAGCTAGGACTATAGGTGCCCGCCACCACACCCGGCTAATTTTTTTTTGCATTTTTAGTAGAGACGGGGTTTCACCGTGTTAGCCAAGATGGTCTCAATCTCCTGACCTCATGATCCGCCCGCCTCCACCTCCCAAAGTGCTGGGATTACAGGCGTGAGCCACCGCGCCCGGCATAGAAATTTTTTTAAATAGCTACCAGTTTAGAATTAAGTCAAAAAACAGTAAGATTATGATGAATGGTAGTCTATAAGAAAATATAAGCAGATAAGACCAATTTTTTAAATTTAAGACACTTCAAAGATGCAAAATAATTTCAGAATTGATTCCTGGAAACTTCTAGGTTTAATTTTAAAGACATTTCTATTCCTATATTTCCACAGATAACTAAAAATAACACAAAATGGAAACAGAAATGCCCACCTTTGATTAAACTAGGAAACATTCAAAATCCAAAACGACAGAATATATGAAGTTGGGCTTGCAGGAAAGCACAGCTGCCACTGCAGACCGAGGCAGCAAGCAGAGCTCTCCAGCAACACTGGACCAGCTCAAAGAACAGGTGGAAAATCCTCACACCACATCTGATGCCACAGAGTGCCAAGGGGTAAGCAGTTGGTTGTAGGGTCAGGAAGAACAGGGACCAAACAGTCCCTCAGCTGCCAATCTTTGTCACCTAAACCAGTGTTACTCCCCTAATCCACACACTCACGTACACACCCAAATCCATGTATTGTGTGTGTCTCTGCCATACTCAGGAGGCTCTGAAGACCCAGAGCAGAGCAATCAACATAAGTTAGGCTAAATAAATTATGGTGCATCCATAGAATGGAATATTATATTAAAAAGGAGGAGGCAGAGCTACAGTACTTACTGATTATATACCTCCAAGATATATTACATGAAAAAAGCAAAGCATAGAAGAGTGTGTAAAATAAGCTACCATTTGTGTTTTTAAAGGGTGGCATGTGTGTTTATATGTATCTGGAAGGATACTGCTCTGCAGGGCCCCGAGAGACCAGCAGTTAGAGCAAGGAAAGAGAAAACGCGCATTGTGTGTACCCTGCATTAGTTAGAGTGCGTTACCAAATGTGTGTGCTCCTTTTGAAAATCTTAAAAAGATTCACATAGGCATCTCTCTCAATGATGGTTAAGAGGCTGGGAAGGGGAGCAGGGAGGGAAGGACAAAGAGGGAAAGGTTAACAGGTACAAAAATACAGTTAGAGTAAATTCCAGTGTCCAACAGCACAATAGGGTGACTATAATTTATTATATAATTCGGAATGACTAAAAGAATGAAATTGAAATGTTCCTAAAACAAAGAAATGATAAATGTTTGAGGTGATGGATATCCTAATTACCCTGATTTGATCATCACACACTGTATGCTTCTATCAAAATACCCCATGTACCCCATAAATATTATATATCCATAATAATGAAAAACAAAAAAGTAAAGGCATATCTCTTAATATGTATGTCTTTAAAATTAGAAACTTGCTTCATTTTAAATAAAAGAGAAACAAATGACCTCTATGAACTATTTCAAGTACACATGATTTATACATAACTTTATGTTAATAATAACACTTATTTTTACTAATAGTAGCATTACGGGTTCAAAATTCGAATGTTATTTAGTTTTCTGACATTACAATGGCACAACTTTAAAATCTGTATTACTTTTCACTTTATATTTTAGGGTTCTTCCTGGGCCAAAGGATAAAATCTGTAGCTCTAGAAAAAAACTAAATAAAAGGCTGGGCGCAGTGGCTCAAGCCTGTAATCCCAGCGTGTTGGGAGGTTAAGGCGGGTGGATCACCTGAGGTCAGGAGTTCAAGACCAGCCTGGCCAACATGGTGAAACCCTGTCTGCAATTAAAACAAAACAAAACAAAAAATACATAAAAATGAAAAAAACAAGGTATCTGTCACCCCACACTTCCTAATCAATATGGCGTATTTTTTTGCTAATTCTTTTTTTTTTTTTGACGGAGTTTTGCTCTTGTTGCCCAGGCTGGAGTGTAATGGCACGATCTCAGCTCACCACAATCTCTGCCTCTCAGGTTCAAGCAATTCTCCTGCCTCAGCCTCCTAAGTAGCTGGGATTACATGCATGCGCCACCTCACCTGGCTAATTTTGTATTTTTAGTAGAGACAGGGTTTCACCATGTTGGTCAGGGTGGTCTCGAACTCCCGACCTCAGGTGATCTGCCCACTTCAGCCTCCCAAAGTGCTGGGATTACAGTTGTGGGCCACTGCACCCGGACTTTTTTTTTTTTTTTTTTTTTTTGCCAATTTGTGTTTTATTTTTGCTAAATTAAAAAATAGTTAATAAAATATCAGAAATAGTGAACATTATCATTTCTATAAATGCAAGAGCATGTATGTTTTTCACACACTGAGTACTATCCAGATTTTCTACTGATAAACTCTGACCACTTCTTCAGGCAATTCATGTACTTACTTTAGCGTTATCATTAAGGATGAAGGTTCTAGAACCATCAGGAACAAAGGGTCCATCTTCACACAAGTTACTTAACTGCTGGGAGGCTCTATTTCATCTTATGTAAACTATAGATAATACCTACTCACCTGAAGGGTATATCAAGGGTTTATGTAAGCTAAATTTGTAGAAAGCAGTTAGCACAGTGCCAGGAAGGGTCTAAGAAGAAATGGTACTTACTATGATATATTTGTACGTATATATGTATGCATGTTAATATGCTGTTATTAGCTGTGTTCATTAAAGATTTTCTCTATCCTGTGATTTGCTTTTAGATTTTGGAATACATTCCGTTGTGCACATTCCATTTGTATTACTAATATAACAACATTTATTACTATTATTATCATCATCAATTCAGTCACATCTACTATATCCCTGAAGATGACCATAATTCCTTTAATAATCATAAAACTCTCTTCCCTTCACGGGGTAAATAACCTATCACAACACTGTAAGTCTCCATCAGCACCCCAGGCTGCCCCTGCTGACTTACCAGATCTGCTGCTTTAGCCAGATCAATCATCATGTTAATATCACACCCACATTCAATAATGGCGAGTCTGTGCTTTTTACCTGTAAGTGAAAAGATGAAAATTTTACTTTAAAAAGACCCTGAAAAAACTCTAAGCTTCAACTCTAACTTTCATTTTTAACTGCATCCAGTAAAACACCATATACATTTACAGGAGTGTACCAGAAGTTCATTTTTATAGGCAAAAACTGGTAAAATAAAATAAATTCCATCCTGTTTTTCTTGCTGTATTCTAAATTTAAATAATATCAAAAGTCTACCCAGATGAATAAAAGTGCTTGAACAGGGAAAATTCTGACTGCACAGGCTCCATGATAACCACGATCCTGCTGTTCAGTTCCAGGTGTCTTCACCTCTATCAAAACTTCCCACATTCCCACTATTGCTAAAAACTTCCTCAAACATAATATAACAGAATATTCAAAATGATAATTATGTCTAAATTAAGGTAAAAAGAAAACGGTCAAGAAAATATGAACTGGGCACAGTGGCTCACGCCTGTAGTCCCAGGACCTTGGGAGGCCAAGGCAGACGAATCCCTTGAGCCCAGGAATTTTGAGACCACCCTGTGCCACATGGGAAAACCCCATCTCTACAAAAAGAAAAAAAAAAAAATTAGCCAGGCGTGGTGGCATACACTACTCAGGAGGCTAAAGTAGGAGGATTGCTTGATACTAGGAAGTTGAGGCTGCAATGAGCTGTAATCACACCACTGTACTCCAGCCTGTGCTACAGAGTAAGACTCTGTCTCGAAAAAAGGAAAAGAAAATATGGTTGCGCCAAAGATAAAGAAAAGCCTCAATCCAACTATATTACTGCAATCACAAGAGATTTCAGAGTGTGCATTGCCATTCTACCACTAGAAGTTTGTTTCACTTTCCCTCAAACTTGGAAACGTCACCATCTCCCAAAGCTGACAAATTCTCATGGGGAAAAGAGAAAAGGCGCACTTCCACCAGCATGTGGCTTCATAAGGGCAAGCATGTGCACCTGGCACATAGGAGGTACGTGCTCTCTGTTAAATGATGTGTTCACAGTGACCAGGCCTGCTAGGCCCTTCCAAGGAACATGCTTGGCAAAGCCATAGAGCAGTCAGGATAAGATACGTATCACATCCTTACCTCTGGGAACTTACCCTTTTCTGAAGTTATAACTAACTTAGTAAAAGTATAAGAGAGGTAACATGATATGAAAATATTTAACATGTTCCACTCAAGAAAACAACAAACACACGCATGTCCGTCAGATAACAATAGTCACACCAACTCTGTGTCTGTGGCGGCATCTTCTACCTGACACGATCGTCACAGGGCCTCTGATCTCGGGCAACTTCTGCCGGGCGAAGTTCCGAATGAGGCATTATATCAAAGTGCTCTTTCCAACTTTGGAGGCCCCGTCACCACTGCCACTATTGGTGGGGGCTCTAGTGGAGTTTGATCAACCACTGGAATATGATGCTTTTTGTCTTCAAATCCTGACTCGTAGTCATTAAAAAAAAAAGTAAACTCATTTTCAAAATAGAGTGAAAGGCATCACCCTTATAAGTAGACTTTTTTTAGTAGACTTATAGATATGAGTACTTTAGTATATTTCATAGAGAGTACAAAACAATATGTAAATATAATTAACCTGTCAATTATTAACTTAACTACTGGCCCCCATCCAAATAATTGCTGTTCAATAAAGATGTAACAAGATGACTTCAATAGTATAGAGAGTTGAAAATTAAACACTCCTTAAACCTGACTGCTTTATGAGTGATTTTAATAGTTTTTTTAAAAAACCAAAAGGTAAATACCGAGGCAGTGCATCAAAACAGATAAGAGCAGAGGCTCTGGAGTTAAATTTGGCTCTCCTACTTACTAGTTATATATGATTGGAGGTAACTCGTTTTCTTGACCTCAGTTTTCCTGTCTATAAAATGAGAGCAAGAATGATTCCTACTCTGGTAAGGCTGCTGGAAGGATTTAGTTGAATAATGTTTAAAGTACACTGCTAAGAATATCACAAGGACTCACTAAATAAAGCTATGTTAGTATTAAATATTGTAACTTTTGTATTTCATATTACAACTTTGTAAAACATATCTGGGTGGGGGAAAGCACACTTATCACCATAGAAACAGTTTAAAGTTTAGGAAAAAACAAATTCTATAAATTCTTGTATCTTGGGCAAGAAACACCAACCAGTGTGCAGATGCTGGAGGCAAGGCAGCTTCTATGGGAAGTCTTCTCAGTTTTAGTGAAAGCCACACAGCATGCATCTGCATGTCCTTTGGAGTGGGACTAAACTCGTAAATCCAAATGTCACCTGTGAGAGGCTCCTAGTATTTAAAAAGAATCAATGGAAGAAGCATCAGACTGTAGCTAAACATAACTGTGAAAGGATCGAGCCATCCCCACAGCAGACTGAACTGCAAAGGCTTTGGGATTTCTCTTCCGGGCATCTTCTTCGTCTCCTAGCTGGAGATCCTGCAGATGCCGCTTCTTTTTCTCTTCAGCTTTGGGCCCACTGTTTTTCTTTCTGTAAAATTTCTTTCTGTGTTTCTTCTGGTCTTTAGTCTCCATAGTGGCTATTTACCAATAACAAGTAACTCTAACCTACAAGGAAGAAGGTTGGGGTAAGAAGGTGGGAGAAGCATTTTACAATCCAGGCAATACCCAAGGAAAAACAGTAAATTTCATATATTTCATTATGAAGAGATGACATATATGTTGATTCTTTAAGATTTTCTGCATAGACAATCATGTCATCTGTGAGCAAAGGCAGTTTTATTTGTTCCTTTCTCATCTCTATTGTTTCTTTCTTACCTTTTATTTTCTTTTCTTATCACATTTGCTAGAACTTCCAGTATGATACTAAATAGGCGTGGTGAGGGTGACACTCTTTCCTTGTTTTAAATCTTAGAGGAAAGGCATCTAGCTTCTCACCATGAAGTACGATGTTAGCTGCAGGGTGGTGGTTGTAGCTATTCTTTATCAAGTTAAGGAAATTCCCCTCTATTCCAAGTTTGCTGAGAGTTTTCATCATGAGTGGGTGCTGGATATCACATACTTTTTATTTATTGATATGACCACATGATTTTTCTTCTTCGATATGATGGATTACATTTATTGATTTTCAAATGTTGAACTAGCTTCACATACCTGGAATAAATCTCTCTTGTTGTGATTTATAATTCTTTTTATACAATAGTTCATTCAATTTGCATACACACACACACACACACACACATATATATATATATATATATATATTTTTTTTTTTTGAGATGGAGTCTTGCCCTGTCACCCAGGCTAGAGTACAGTGGTGTGATCTTGGTTCACTACAACCTCCGCCTCTCGGGTTCAAATGATTCTCCTGCCTCAGCCTCTCAAGTAGCTGAGATTATAGGCACCCGCCACTGTGCTGGGCTAATTTCTGTATTTTTAGTAGAGATGGGGTTTCACCATCTTGGCCAGGCTGGTCTTGAACTCCTGACCTCAGGTGATCCACCTGCCTCGGCCTCCCAGAGTGCTGGGATTACAGGCATGAGCCACCATACCCAGCTATCAATTTGCCAATATTTTGTTGAGAATTTTGCTTCTCTGTTTAAAAGAGATATTAGTCTATGCTTATCTTTTGTTGTAATTTTTTTATCTGCTTTCGGTATTAGAGTTATGCTAGCCTTACAGAATGAGTTAGGGAATATTCCTTCTACTTTTATTTTCTGAAAGAGATTGCAGAAAGTTGGTGCCATCTCGGCCAGGCATGGTGGTTCACACCTGTAATCCCAGCACTTCGGGAGTCCGAGGTGGGCGGATCACGAGGTCAGGAGATCGAGACCATCCTGGTTAACACAGTGAAACCCCGTCTCTACTAAAAATTACAAAAAAATTAGCCAGGCGTGGTGGCAGGCACCTGTCTTTCCAGCTACTCGGGAGGCTGAGGCAGGAGAATGGCGTGAACCCGGGAAGTGGAGCTTGCAGTGAGCGGAGATTGCACCACTGCACTCCAGCCTGGGTGATTGATAGAGTGAGACTCCATCTCAAAAAATAAAAATAAAAAAAAGTTGGTGCCATCTCTTCCTTAAATGGTGAAATTCACCAGTGAAACCATCTGGGGCAAGTGCCTTCTGTTTTGGAAGATTATCAGTTTTTGATTTATTTAATAGGTACAGGTTTATTTAGATTACCTCCTTCTGTTTCTGTTCTCCTAACAGAACCCTGTGAAACCTGAAGAAATTACGGCACAAGGTACCTGTAAGGCACATGAGGTAACTGTGAGGTGCAGGGAAGGTGGACGACTAGGCAGCCAATGCAAGGGCAAGGGTAGGAAAATGCTTTTGAAAATAACATAAGATGATACAGAAACTTCACTATGGAGGACAGAAGATCAAGTTGCCAGTCCATTCGAGGAGGACTCCACTTTAAGAACCCTCCCTCATCCTATGCAGCCAGACAACTAAACCTTCCACTGCCAGAAATAAACGGAAGGTTTATCTTTCAGATAAATTAAACCACAGTAGCCCTGAGCCCAGGGACACTGGGCACACAGACACACATGTGGATAGGCTACAGTATCCTCCCCAAACAGCATTTTAAAGTGAGTTCTACATATACCAACAGGCACAATTATCAACTCTCTGCTTCCATTCAGCTTCCATAACAGTTGCAGTCAAATATGTAGCCCTTAGCAGAAAACTAAGTTATTTTCATGAGAAGAAAGCTGACCAGCTCAGCAAAAAGACTCACGAAAACCTAAAAGAAATACACAAATTCCTAGATACACACAACCTACCAAGATTGAACCATAAAGAACTTCAAAACCTGAACCGACCAGTAACAAATAATGGGATCAAAGCCTTAATAAAAAGTACCAACAAAGAAAATCCTGAAAGCAACAGCTTCATTGCTGTATTTTACCAAATATTTAGAGAAGAACTAATACCAATCCTACTCAAACTATTCCAAAAATAGAGGAGGAAGGAATATTTCAATGGCTGATACTTAAACCAAAGACACATTTAAAAAGAAAACTACAGGCCAATATCCCTAAGGAAAATTTCAGGCAAAAATCCTCAAGAAAATTTATAAGCAAAACAAATTCCACAACATATTAAAAAAGTATTCATAATGACCAAGTGGAATTTATCCCAGGAATGGAAGGATGGTTCAACATATGCAAATCAATGTGATCATATCAACAGAATGAAGGACAAAAATTATATAATCATGTCAATTGATGCTGTAAAAGCATTTGATAAAATTCAACATTTTATTGTAAAAATGCTTAAAAAACAGGGTATAGAAGAAACACACCTCAACACAATAAAACTCATATAAGACACACCCATAAGTAGTATCTTACTGAATGGGGAAAAAAAAAACTGAAAGCCTTTCCTCTAAGATCTAGAACAAGAGATGCCCACCTTCACCACTATTAATTCAGTATTAATTGAGCTTTTTCTGGAAGTACTGGAAGTCGTAGCTAGAGCAATCAGACAAAAGAAGGAAATAAAACACATCCAAATTGGAAAGAAATCAAATTATAATTATTTGCAGACAATCTCTTATAATTGGAAACACCTCAAGACTCCAAAAAACTATTAAAACTGGTAAATTCAAGAAAGTTGCAGGATACATAATCAACATTAAAAAAATCTGTGGCGTTTTTATATGTGAACATCAAACGTTTTGAAAAAAACTAAGAAAGCAATCCCATTTACAATAGCTACAAATAAAATGAGGAATAAACTTAACCAAAGAAATGAATGATTGCTACAATGAAAACTATAAAACACTGATGTAAGAAATTGAAGAGGGCACCAAAAATGGAAGGAATTCCAGCTTCATGGACTGGAGGAATCAATATTGTTGAAATGTTAATATAACTCAAAGAAAGCTACAGGTTAAATGCAACCCCTATCAAAATATCAATGACATTCTTCACAAAAATAGAAAGAATAGTTCTAAAATCTATATGGAACCACAAAAGGTCCAAAATAACCAAAGCTATCCTGAGCATAAAGAACTAAACTGGAAGGATCAGATTACCTGACTTCAAATTATACCATAGACCTATAGTAACCCAAACAACATGCTACTGGCATAAAAACAGACAAAAAGACCAATGAAACACAATAGAGAACTGGAAGAAATCCATCCATCTACAGTGAGCTCATTTTCAATAAAGGTGCCAAGAACATACACTGGAGAAAGGATAATCTCTTTTATAAATAGTGCTGCAAAAATAGGATATCCATATGCAGAGGAATGAAACAAGACTTCTATCTCTCATCATATATAAAAACCAAACCAAAACAGATTAAAGACTTAAATCTAAGGCCTAAGACTTAAATCTAAGCTATTATAAACTATGAAACTGCTACAAGAAAACATTGGGGAAGTTCTCCAGGACATTAAACTGGGAAAAGATTTCTTAACCAATACCCCACAAGCACGGACAACCAAAGCAAAAGTGGACAAATGGGATCCCATTAAGTTAAAAAGCCTCTGCACACCAGAAGAGACAATCAACAAAGAGAAAATCCACAAAATGGGGAAACATATTTGCAAACTATCCATTTGATAAGGGATTAATAACCAGAATATATAAAAAGCTCAAACAACTGTATAGAGAAAAATGTAATAATCCGATTTTAAAATGGGCAAAAGATCTTAATAGACGTTTCTCAAAAGAAAAAATACGAAAGGCTAACAGACTTAGGAAAAGGTGATCAACATCACTGATTATCAGAGAAATGCAAATCAGAACTATGAGGAGATATCTCGCCCCAGTTAAAACGGCTTTTATTCAAAAGACAGGCAATAGCAAATGCTGGTGAGGATACAGAAAAAAGCGAACCCTTGCATACTGTTGGTGGGAATGTAAATTAGTCCAACCACTATGGAGAACAATTTGGAGGTTCCTCAAAAAACTAAAAATAGAGCTACCAAAGGATCCAGCAATCTCACTGTTAGATATATACATGAAAAAGAAAATCAATATATCGAAGACATAGCTGCACTCCTATGTTTACTGCATTACTATTTGCAATATCCAAGAGGTGGAAGCAACCTAAGTGTCCACCAACAGATGAATGAACAAAGAAAATGTGCATATATACAATGGAGTACTATTCAGCCCTAACAAAGAATGAGATTCTGTCATTAGTGACAACACGGAATGGTGCTGGAGGATATTATTTTAAGTGAAGTAAGCCACAGTTTATCTTTCTGTGCACAGAAAGATAAACTGTGCACATTCACAGTCATTTTGGGGAGCTAAACATTAAAACAAACTCACAGAGATAGAGTAGAATGCTTGTTACTTGAGGCTGGGAAGTGTAGTCGGTGGGGGGAAGTGAGGATAGTAAATAGGTACAAAATATAGTTACAATAAATAAGATCTATTAATTGGCAGCATAACGGTAACTATAGTCAGCAATCGCTTTTTGTACATTTTAAAATAACTGCGTATAACTGAATTGTTTATAATACAAAGAAATGATAAATGTTTGAGATGATGGATATCCCATTTACCCTGATGTGATTATTATACATTATATGTTTGTATCAAAATATCTCATGTACCCCATAAATATGTATACCTAGTATGTACCCATAAAAACTAAAAAGACCCATGAATGCTGACATCTGGGGATCCCCTAATACAATAGCGGGTTCTGGCTGATCATCCCACAGGGAAGCCACTCAGCAGCCACACAGTTCCCCATACACACACACACCGCTAGTAACCAGCTTTGTTAGTGTATAAACCTTAAAATATGTGCAGACAGTATCACAAGTCATAAGGGAAATGGAAAGCAAGACCACAATGTGGGACAACTTCGCACCCATTAAAATGGCTATTATAATGCAAACAAACAAAAGATGGAACATAACAAGTGTTGACAAGGATATGGAGAAAATGAAACCCTTGTGCATTACTAATGGTAGTGTAAAGTGCTGGACTGCTCTGGAGAGCAGCATGGTGGTTCCTCAAAAAGTTGAACACAGAATGATGATTATGACCCAGTAATTCCACTTTGAGCTACACAGCCCCAAGAATTAAATGCAGGGACTCAAAAAGATATTTGTATAGCAATGTTCACAGCAGCATTACTCACAGTAGCCGGAAGGTGGAAGCAACACCATGCCCACCGGTAGATCAATAAACAAATGTGACATATGCACGCAATGGAATATAATTCAAATATTATTCATTTTTAAAGGAAGGAGATTCTGATGCATTGGATGAACAATGTGGATGAACAATGAAACCTTGAATACATTATGCTAAGAGAAATAAGCCGAACACAAAAAGACAAATACTATATGATTCCACTTATATGAGGTATCTAAGATAGGCAAAATCATAGAGGCAGAAAGTAGAATGGTGGTTAACAGGGCCCGGAAGACGACTGGAGTTAGGAATTACTGTTTAACAGGTACAGAGCTTCAAATGAAAAAGTTCTAAAAAGGAATGGTGGGAATCATTGTAAAACATTATGAATATAGTTAAAGCAACTGAACTGTACACTTAAAATAGTTAATATGATACATTTTATGTTACATATATTTTGCCCAATGAAAAAATAAAAATATATAAGCACAGAGCAAATGATCACCAGGCCTTTGAAGAAAGTCTATTAAATAAAATTAAGAAACCAGAACACCAAGTGGCAATGGGGCGAATCGAAGAGGTGGGCAGAGAAAACAGAATGCAAGAGCAAGGTCAAGAGAACACTTTTGACAACTGAAAGTAAGAACATATGAAAATGTCACCAGAAAGATAGAAAATCAAGGTAAATTAGATACCAGAAAATTAAACACAAAATACAAAAAATGAGAGAGGAAGATGACAAAAATTAGAAAATCAACTCAAGAGGTTCAACATCTAACAAGACATCCAGAAGAAACAGGGAAGCTGGAGGGGAAGAAAATTACTATAGAAACAATAGAAAGATATTCCCAAGAATTAACAAGAAAAACAGATATGTACCACTAGAGGTTCATTGAATGAACAAATTAAAAAAAAAAAAAAAAAAAAAAAAGCCTACCCCATAATTGCAATGGTATATGCTAAGGATATGCAGAATATTTTAAATGCTTCTTAAGCAGGTAAAGCCAGAGTGGGGCGGATTGGGGGAGAGACAGGTCACACACAAACATATTATTTTGAAATATAAAAATACATTTTTTAAAAAATAAAAATTGTTGAAGTTGGCTGCATCTGGGGAGTAGGCAGGAAGTACTGAATCAAGAGCAGTCTGTTTTTTGTGAAGTCTTATACTACCATTGGACTTCTAAAACCATGTTTCTTTACATTTTATCCTGGTTCTCTTTCAAAGTAATGTATATGCAATTTGTATTTACATGTAAAAATATGCAGGTGAGAAATGCTAATATAAAATTATTCCAAAGCCTTTTCTAAAGTGTCAAGAAGTGCTAGGATTTACCTAGCAGAAATCACCTGAGGATGAATTCCTTGTCAATTCTGGGAAGTGACTGCCAGAGAGAGGAAAAACAGAGTGGTCACAAAACTGTGATCAAAAAACAGTCTGATCAAAACATACACTAAGAAATTCGTAATTGTTAGATAGAAAAGACAAATGTGCAGATTCCCTGAGACTCCTCACTAAGTTAGTATTTGCAGAAGTAAACCATATTTTAACCGTTCAGTTTCCTTTAGGACCCATTTAGTTTTAAAAACATTCAATATTAATGAAATACCTAAATCTATTAGAAATATTCTTTCAAAACATCAGAAAGTCAAGATAATTTGACTAAGTAGCTAAAAATAAACTCATTTTGTAGAAAGAATGCAAGTAAAATGTTCAATAAGTGAACATTTTACCACAGGTTATTCTGGCAATGCTGTACTTCTTGTAGTTCATGGTAATCTATGTAAGAGTCCTAGTCTTGTCAGGAAAGAGGTATTTTACCTAAATAAAAGAAACAAAAATGTAGTATTCTGTTGTTTTTGACTCCATCTCGAGTTGGATTAAGAAGGCTTATTCTGAAATAGCACAGAAAAACATGTGAATCTTCTGGATCACTATCACTATTACAATTAAGATGCATCTGAAAACAGCATGGGTCAGCTACAGATTATGTCAATTCCCAAGACGCAAAGTTTTACAGACTTCATACACAAAGCTCTCAACTCACAAAGGTGAAAAGATAACTGACTGACTAGGTCAACAAGCAAACCATCTCAACAAGATTAAATGAATGCAAAACAGATGCACTCCAAATGCAAATGTGGTGCGCAGATTATGCTACCTCTGGCCATATGTACTAAAGAAGAGGGAGAGAACTCAAGGCCCCAGAACAAGAGAGAAGTCCAGGCCAGGCTCTGGGCACTAACTAGTCATGTGGACTCTGAACACTCACCTCATCCTTCATGGCCTCAATTTCCACATCTATGAAATAAAGGGTCTGGCCAGGAGACACAGAACAGCATTCTACATGTAACTGGAGAAATTGTGTCTTGGATAGGTGAGGGAGGGTAATTAATGGAATTGCCTCTAGAGGGCGAATAATTAAAAGAATTGCCTCCAGTTTCTCCATGGCTTTCTAAAGAGGGGTCAAGACTTGCTGGATGCCAGATGTCTTCCAGGGATCCCAAAGAGTTGGTCTAGGGAGGCAGTGCTTTACTGTATTATAGCAGAGGAATTAATCACACTAATTGCTTACTCTGTACTTCTGCTTAAAGATACAATATAAACAAACACGAGAATTAATTTTAAAGCAATCAAAAGGCCTTCAAATTATTAAAGCTCCTGAAGATTCAAACATTACATCCACATATAGAATTATTACGCTAGGGGCAATTAATGATTTGATTTATAGATATTTCATATAGGTTTGATATGCAACAAGTCTAGGGGTATAAAAATCACTAAAATCTGCCTTCTAATAAGCAGTGATTTCTGCCTTTTTCTTAAAAAAAAAAAAAGTTATATCAAAATAGTAAAAAATGAATATTTTAAAATAAAAAATGGCTGGGCGCAGTGGCTCACACCTGTAATCCCAGCACTTTGGGAGGCCGAGACAAGTGGATCATGAGGTCACGAGCTTGAGACCAGTCTGGCTAATATGGTGAAACACCGTCTCTACTAAAAATACAAAAATTAGCCAGGCATGGTGGCTGGCACCTGTAGTCTCAGCTACTTGGGAGGCTGAGGCAAAAGAATCACTTCAACCCAGGAGGCGCAGGTTGCAGTGAGCCGAGATGGCACCACTGCACTCCAGCCTGGGCGACAGAGTGAGACTCTGTCTAAAAAAAAACATAAATAAATAAAAATTAAAAATAAAAAATCATCAAGATTTATTATTATTCTGCCTACTGAATTTTAACTTATCCTTCAAGTTCATAAAAAAAAAAATTTCTTTCTCATGCAAACTTTCCCCATATCCCCAATTAAGATGAATTATTGAAGCATCCTGGGTGATTCCTGAAAACGTTCAATCCTTCAATTATTCAGGCCCAGTTTAATGGCACCTGAGAACAATTATATACTGAGACCTGTGCTAAACTGACAAAGGCGACCAAAGATCCTATACAGGGCACACCTGTACCCTCACGTCGGCTCCAAAGTCTCCAGAGGGAAACGGACAGGACATGATGAATCAGCTCTCTTTTTACTGTATTATGCTTGGAAAGATTGTTATGGAAACATAGACAGATAAATCAACCTTGCCTGGAAAAGTGGAAAAAGGTTCAAACCAGAGGCAAATTTAGATCAATATGTACCAAGAACTCACTGATTCTTACAGGAGTAGGATATGACCAGACAGACAAGTGAAATGACAACGCCATTCTAGAAATAGAGACGATAAACAAAAGAACCAAGAAGTGGAAGTTGAAGGCCAGCTCAGGGTGCTTTGTGACCAGGCCTAGTCAGCAGTGGGGAGATTTGTGCTCTATGCTAAGAACATTCTCTGTAATGACAATCCACCCTGTTGCACTAAGAATTTAAGAGCATTTATATGAATATATACATTCAAGGAAAGATAAAGTGAAAAATTTGCTATCAACTTTGTGTAAATTTGGGACAGCTTCAACTGCATTTCTTTGTCTAGAAAGTTTTATTTTATTTAAAAATGTAGTCTACAAACTTGAGCCTCAATTTTCGGCAATAAACTCAAAAATGATACATAAAGCATTACAGAATTCACTTTGTCCTTGCAGGAAAGAAAAAAGAAGAAAACAAACCTCCATACAAGAGGAGGTCTGAAGGAACTCCCCAAACCTCCATGATTTTGCAGGAGACGAGATAATGGTAATCACCTGCAGCACCTGAACCCATCTAGATTAACTAAATTTACTGAGGCTCCAGAGGAAGGTCTTCAGGACTCAGACCTTACTTATAGATTAGAAGTTAATCAAAGGAAAGAAGTTTAATTGATTCGCAGTTCCTCACGGCTGCGGAGGCCTCAGGAAACTTGCAATCATGGTGGAAGGGGAAGCAAATGCGTCCTTCACATGGCAGCCGGAGAGAGAAGTGCAGAATGAAGAGAGAAAAGGCCCCTTATAAAACCATCAGATCTCGTGAGAACTCACTATCACGAGAACAGCATGTGGGAACCACTCCCATGATGTAATCACATCCCACAGATCCCTCCCCCAACACGTGGGGATTACAATTCAAAATGACATTTGGGTGCAGACACAGAGCCAGACCGTATTACAGAGCCGGAAGAGCTGAGTAGTGGGCGCTTAGTAAATGTTCATGTCCCTGCACAAGGATGGCTTCAGAGAGGTGCCACTTGTGCAGTGCAAAAGCCCCACACTCAGAGGGGACCTGAACTCGGTTTAATGCTCTCTTGTCACTGCCTTGAAATTCTTAACAATTTTTGAACGACAGACTCCACATTTTCAGTTCTCACTGGGTCCTGCAAATTATGTACCTGGTCCTGCCCCTGAAACAAAGATATGGTTTGTCCATGAAGGGGCTCCCTCGACGCCTCCCTGCCTGTCTCACTCCAAGATGCCCTAAGTGTAGGGGAACACAGAGCTAGGAGAAGGTGGTATTTGATGATGACCTTGGAGGTCCCACCTGATCATGGCTGGCAATGCATGTGTGTGGGTGGGAGAATTTGGTTGCTCTCTCCTGGCAGCCTCCATCCCATGCACAAAGCCTGCACTTAGCCTGTCTGTCCCCCTATGTACTCCTACTTGACTCAGACCAGGAGTGTGGATGGGGGGGGGGGGCACTGGGCCCACTGTTCCTGGTCCCAGCTGTAGTTCCCTGTTGATTGGGGTGATTTGGCTCCTCTGACTACTCCTGCCCCATCCCCACTAGGACAGGAGGAGTTGGTGAAGGGGACAGGGTGGGAGGTTTAATTAGCAGCCAGGGCCAGGCAGCAGGCAGTAGGGCAAAGATCAGGCTGACTTTTCTTGCTACAGATCTGCTCTCTGGAAGATGCATTCATGGACTGGCTTAGACTGTGGCTTGGCTATTTTAGGAATATTCTTAACCCTTCCTGAGTTACTCCCATCATCAGACTTCTCTCCCAGAGCACAGAGCACCAGACTGTTCCCCCTCCCTGTTCCCTCCTCCCCAGTCCCTGTTTTCCTCCCTGGCAGGTGAGGTCAGAGTTTTCTCAGGGGTGGGACAAGTTGACTTCTGCCAAGGAAAACTCCCAGGTCCCTAAGCCCCCTTCTTTGTCCTGCCCTGTGCCTTCTTCTTCACTTCATCACAGCTCTGGACTCAGCAAGGTGGCAGAATGGGCATGATCTCAGCCCTTCTTCTCATGTTATAAAATTGGAACCTCCCAGCCTGACCAACACGGTGAAATCCCATCTCTACTAAAACTACAAAAATCAGCCAGGCGTGGTGGTGTGTGCCTGTAATCCCAGCTACTCAGGAGACTGAGGCAGGAGAACTGCTTGAAGTCAGGAGGTGGAGGTTGCACTGAGCTGAGATAGCACCACTGCACTCTAGCGTGGGTGACAGAGCGAGACTCCGTCTCAAAAACAAAACAAAACAAAAAAATTGGAATCCGACTCTCTCATCTGAGGGAAAACAGCTGACCTGCATCCCAGGAGTAAGAAGGGAAGATGCAGTCCTGTCTTCCAACCTCTGGCAGAGCAGGAGCCCCTGCCTGCCTGGCTTTGATGCCCCATTAAAGGCAAGCTTCCAACAGGGTGTCCCATACAGCAGCCAGAGCCCCTCAATGTCCTGGGGTTCCCTTTGCCTGGTTTTTCCTCCACTTCTGTGGAGATGGGCTTTCACCGTACTGCCCAAGCTGGTCTTCAATTCTTGAGCTCAAGTGATCTGCCCACTTCAGGCTTCCCAAAGTGCTGAGATTACAGGCATGAGTCACTGTGCCCAGCTATATTTCTGTATTTATTTGTACAGAAATAAAAAATTCTGAGTTTACACTCATACTTCAGATTCCAGTACAACACCACATGGGGTGTTGGAAGAGGGTTCCCTGTTTTTTCTTTCTCCAGGAGTGACAAACCTAGTTATTATTTATGATACACTTACTTACGCATTCAATTATACTATATAAAGTTGTCTCAGAATTGCTTACCCACAATCCTATGAGAAAGCATATATTTACTGACTAGATTACAGAATTTATGGAGAGTGTTTGCTGCATTTAACCCTACAGAATCCACTCAACATACTGATTTTCAAGGTTACTTGGATTTTTTTCTTTTGAGTGTGGTTATTTTCTTCACTTGTAGTAGAGTTAGGTTCACTTGTTAGTATTTGCATTCCATTTTGGGTACTTCCCTCCCCTATATTCTGCTTGGTTTTAATTGTTTTGTCTATATTTTGAGTATATGAACATTACTATGGTTCTGAGAACCACAAAAAAAGATATATTCAGAGCATTGTCACTCTCTTCTTATCCCTGCTAGCCTGTTCCCATTCCCTCCCTCTTTCCACCCGTTTCCCACCTGCCCCTTATAAGTAACCAATCCGCAATCCCTTTAGTTTCTAGTTTATCCTTCTTGCATTTTTTTTTTAAGTCAGAGTCTTGCTCTGTCACCTAGGCTGCAGTGCAGTGACACAATCTTGGGTCACTGCAACCTCCGCCTCCTGGGTTCAAGTGATTCCCATGCCTCAGCCTCCCGACTAGCTGGGATTACAGGCATGTACCACCATGCCTGGCTTATTTTTGTATTTTTAGTAGAGACAGTGTTTCATTGTTGGCCAGGCTGGTCTCAAACTCCTGGCCTCAAGTGACCTGCCCACCTCGGCCTCCCAAAGTGCTGGGATTACAGGCGTTAGCCACTGTGACTGGCCTTCCTGCACTTTATACAAATAAACAGAGACATTGTATTTTCTTTCATCCTCTCTTTTTTTTTTTTTTCTTTGGAGATGGATTCTCACTCTGTCACCCAGGCTGGAGTGCAGTGGCACAGTCTCGGCTCACTGCAACCTCCGCTTCCTGGGTTCGAGTGATTCTCCTGCCTCAGCCTCACAAGTAGCTGGGAACACAGGCACGTGCCACCACACCCGGCTAATTTTTGTATTTTTAGTAGAGGCGGGGGGTTTCACCATGTTGACCAGGCTGGTCTCGAACTCCTGACTTCGTGATCTGCCTGCCTCGGCCTCCCAAAGTGCTGGGATTACAGGCGTGAGCCATTGCGCCCAGCCCATCCTCTCTTTTTTACAGAAAGGACAGCATACCATAGATATGTATTTCTGCCCTTCCCTTTTTTCTAGTCAACGGTAAAAACATACTATTTTTAAATATAGAAAAAGAATAGTCAACGTTCCAACATGAATTTTAGGAAGAAGAGAAGACACTTAATAAACAACAGCTGTTATGAAGGAAGACTGTAAAGCAGTTGCCAGAACTCTGAGAGGAGATGGCCAGACAGCAAGAGCAGGCAGAAGAGAAATATATCTCAGAAATGAATAGAAGAAAAAAGACTAAACAAACAATGGCAGATAAGCACAAGAAGGCAGATGCCACAGTAGATGCCTACAGAACAGAAATGGAAAACGTAAAGAAAAAAAGGAATTATATGAAAAAGATACACAGTATTTGGGAGACAACAGCAGATATGGAAAGTAGGAAGAAAAGAACTTCATAATGACACTTGGAATTCCCAAAAAAGAAAGCTGAGCAATGGAACAGAGCAAATATTTTAAAACACAATTAAGCAGGAGCTGGGCACAGTGGTGCACGCCTATAGTCCTAGCTACTCCAGAGGATGAGGCAGGAGGATCACTTGAGCCCAGGAGTTCAAGGCCATAGTGTGCTATGTTCGTACCTGTGAACAGCCACTGCACTCCTGCCTGGGCAACACAAGGAGACCTCATCTCAAAAAAAATAAAAAATAAAAAATAAAAGACAAAGGATAACAAGTGTTGGTGAGAATGTGGAGAAAAGGGAACCCTCGTACACTATTAGTGGAAATGCAAATTGATATAGCCATTATGAAAAACACTATGGAAGGCCGGGCATGGTGGCTCACACCTGTAATCCCAGCACTTTGGGAGGCCAAGATGGGCAGATCACGAGGTCAGAAGTTCGAGACCAGTCTGGCCAACATAGTGAAACCCCACCTCTACTTAAAAAAAAAAAAATTAGCCGGGTGTGGTGGTGTGTGCCTGTCATCCCAGCTACTTGGAAGGCTGAGGCAGGAGAATTGCATGAACTCAGGAGGCATAGGTTGCAGTGAGCTGAGATCGTGCCACTGCACTCCAGCCTGGACAACAGTGCAAGACTCCATCTAAAAAAAAAAAGAAAGAAAGAAAAACACTACGGAGATTCCTGAAAAAATTAAATATAGAGCTAACTTATGATCCAACAATCTGTCTTCTGGGTAGATATGTATATATACACATATACACACATGCACAGGTACATATATGCACACACACACATATGTATGTACACATATGTATACACTTTTTTTTTTTCTGAGATAGGATCTCACTCTGCCACTCAGGCTGGGAGCACAGTGGCGCAATCATGGCTTACTGCACCCTCCAACTCCTGGGCTGAAGGGATCCTCCCACTTTAACCTTCTTAGTAGTTGGGACTACAGGTGTGCACCACCACACCTGGATACTTTTCCTATTTTTTTTGTAGAGATCGGGTATCACTATGTCACCCAGTCTGATTTGAAACTCCTGAGTTCAAGCTATCCTCCCACCCCAGCCTCCCAAAGTGCTGGGATTACAGGCCTGAGCTACCACGCCCAGCCTTGAATTAGTATTCAAAGGGCAAGCTGCACACCAGGGAACATTGAACCAGAACAATAATCACTGAGACAAACTCTAGAAAAATTATTGTACTTCAAACATAAAGAAAGAGAGCAAGCCAGAAATATCATGTTGCTTATTAGAAATTCCTGTGGCACTCTGGACACAGTGGCTCACGCCCGTAATCCCAGTGCTGTGGGGAGACCAAGGAGGGAGGATCGCTTGAGCCCAGGAGTTTGACATCAGCCTGGACAACATGGTGAGACTCCATCTCTACAAAAACAAAATTTTTTAATTAGCTGAGCGTGGTGGCACACACCTGTAATCCCAGCTACTTGGGAGGCTGAGGTAGGAGGATCGCTTGAGCCCATGAGTTTGAGGCTGCAGGAAGCCATGATCAGGCCACTGCACTGTAGTCTGGGTGACAGAAGCAGACCCTCCCTGTCTCTACAAAAAAAAAAAAAAATTCCAGTAGGGGGCTGGTGCAGCGGCTCACACCTATAATCCCAGCTCTTTGTTAGGCCAAGGTGGGAGGACTGCTTGAGGCCAAGAGTTTGAGACTGGCCTGGGCAACACAGACCAGCCTGGGCAACATCTCAAAATAAGTAATAAATTTAAATTTAAATTTAAAAAAATAAATTTCAGTGGGCATCAGACATGTAGGGCCTGCTCAACCTTCTATGCCAGAAGGCAGTGCAGCCACGCCTAGAAGATACTCAAGCTGAAGAGGGAGCCACAAACCTCAAACCCAGCCAGGGAGAAAGTCTAAAGGCTACAGACTAACAATACCAACCAAACATTTAAAAATCAGAATACTGTTCACATAAGTCCTTTTTTTAAAAAAAATTTTATTTTAACTTTTTTACCTTTTTAAAAATAGAAAATGTGATACACAAAAATAGAATATAATGGGCCAGGCATGGTGGCTCCCGACTGTAATCCCAGCACTTCAGGAGGCTGAGGTGGGAGGATCACCTGAGGTCAGGAGTTCGAGACCAGCCTGGCTAACATGGTGAAACCCTGTCTCTACCAAAAATACAAAAAGTAGCCAGGCATGGTGGTGCATGCTGTAATCCCAGCTACAGGCATGCGCTGAGACAGGAGGCTGAGACAGGAGAATCGCCTGAACCCAGGAGACGGAGGTTGCAGTGAGCCAACATCGTGCCATGCACTTCAGCCCAGGCAACAGAGTGAGACTCTGTCTCAAAAAAAAAAAAAAAAAAAAAAAAAAAAAAAAAATATATATATATATATATATATATATATATATATATGAACCCTCATGGACCCATTACCCAGCTATAAAAATTATTAACTCAAGTACCAGATGTCTTATCTCTGTAAACATTTATCATCTGTAACTATTTCATTCTTGAGAAGACTCTGGGCTGGGCGCGGTGGCTCACGCCTGTAATTCCAGCACTTAGGAAGGCTAAGGTGGATGGATCACCTAAGATCAGGCATTGGAGACCAGCCTGGCCAAGATGGTGAAACCCCGTCTCTGCTAAAAATACAAAAATTAGCCAGGCGTAGCGGCAGGCACCTGTAATCCCAGCTATCCCGGAAGCTGAGGCAGGAGAATCACTGGAACCTGGGAGGCAGAGGTTGCAGTGAGCCGAGACGGCACCGTTGTGCTCCAGCCTGGGCAACAGGAGTGATACTCCGTCTCACAGTAAAAAAAAAAAAAAAAAAAGAGAGAAGACTCTGCAGGACTAATTCTAACCAACCAAGAGACAGCAGAAAATATTCAGTCGCAGGAATGGCAAACAGCTTTTAATATCTTCAATTGCAGATCCAAGACAAAAACAAAGGTGTGGTTCAGGGCTAAGGAATGGAATGCGAATCTACGTGCTTTCACAGTGTAGAAATGGGACAAACAGCATTTTTTAAAAAGGAGGGGGGAGGGAGAGAAGGGGAGAGGAGGTGAAAGTGGAAGAATCTGCACCCTGCCTCATGCGTAGTCTGATGGGGGTCAAAGCTGAGAACTCCAGGGGTAGATGTTTGGGAGATTAAATACAAAGAAGCTCGTCCTACGGACTGAAAATGGGGATGAAGAAGAGGAGGGAAGAAGGAACACCGTCCAGAAAGAATGGTTTAAGGGAACACCTCCACCCGAAAATGCAGTTATTTGTAAGTGGAACCACAATGTAATATTAGTGACTGTGTGTTGGGCTAGATGGGGAACTGGAATTTGGAGAATTAGGAATTATTTGTGGCACTGCTAATGGAAGAACTGATCTCCGGAGAGTTGACTGACACCCAATAAGTGTAGTGTAGCCACAGTCCTTCCTCCTCAGCCAGTCTGGGCTGCACTTGCTCCATGAACCTGGTAGAGACAAGCCTGGGCAGTATAAGCTCCCAAGGGTTTCTCTGGTGAAGCTGTCCTCACAGGGTTAACAAGCATTCTACACAGAAATATAGTGATAATTAAGCATTAGCAGCTATAATTAAGCATTAATGAGGCTGTGCTTTGACTAAATTCCTTCTATGGAACTTCCCATGGCACTGGATACTGACCATCTGCATCCCCACTGTTCCTACAGTTCGGCTTTCTGATGTTAGAATCATATGCTTTCGTTTAGGAATTGCTTAAAACATTTTTTTTGTTTGTTTTTTCAGTTTTTTTTTTTTTTTCCCAAGACAGTCTCACTCTGTCACCCAGGCTAGAGAGTGCAGCGGCACGATCTCGGCTCACTGCAACCTCCACCTCCCAGGTTCAAGCGATTCTCCTGCCTCAGCCTCCCGAGTAGCTGGGATTACAGGCGCACACCACCACACCCAGCTAATTTTTGTATTTTTAGTAGAGACACGGTTTCACTATGTGGCCAGGCTGGTCTCAAACTCCTAACATCAGATGATCCACCCACCTTGGCCTTCAAAGTACTGGGACTACAGGAGGGAGCCACCGCACCCAACCTAAAATGTTTTTCAGATTCCAAATTCCAGTGAAACAAGTGACCCCAACCAGTTCGAACAGCCCAGAAGAACTTAATCATCATGAGAACACGGTTTTTTCATCTCCCGAGCCCCATGACTTCACTCTGCACTCTTGAACCTATCAAAAATCTCCACATTTTGGCTTGTTCGAAAACTCTTACGAAACCTAGCCCCAAACTTCTCGGAGAGAGATTTGAGGTTTTCTCCCATCTTGTCTGGTAGCCCTGCAATTAAACCTCTTTCTTCTGCTGCAAACCGGTGTTTTGGGTGTATGGACTTGCCCTGCAATCAGGCAAAGGACCTATTACAGAGACACTGGCTGTGTACCCTCCGTGTCCCAGACATGGTCCAAAAGCAAGTCCCACCTGGCCCTGCCCTCCAGGGCTCCTAGTGTTGGGGGAGCAGAGGCACACAGGAACAGGCAATTGCACAGTGCCACGGGAGTGCCAGCTCCATGGGGCTGGGGCAATGTGGAAGGGGCTGCATTGCAGAAATGGCTCCATGGTGAACCTGAAAATGAGAAGTCACTGTCATCCAGCAGGAGAACAAAAGGATGGTCCTCCATGCATTCATTTAGCCAGTGCTGCCTGAGCACCGCGGAAGGCACTGGGCATACACTAAAAAGGAGAAAGGACTGGTTATAGCCCCATGAACCACCACCATGGAGAAGCACACATGAAGGCAACGGATTAATTCACTGTGACTGTAAAAAGGAGGTACAGGGGGTATGAGAATGTGTCACTAGGGACCTGATGCATCGTGTGTGTGTGCGCGTAAGCGCACACCCAAGGCCACTGAGACCTGACGTTTGGAAGAGCAATAGGCAAGGGTGATTTATGGAGAGTATGCCAGGCAGAAAACGCAGCAGGTGTGAAGATACTGAGGCAGCAGAAGCATGATGGGAAGGTCAAGGTGGCTGAGGTGGACAGGGAGAGGGTGTTGTGGGAACAGGCTGGAGGTCTGGGAGGCTCTGCCCTAATCAGCAGGTGGGCTTTTCCTCGGGCTTGTTCCTCCTGCGGTTGCAAGTAGCTGGTTCTAGGGATCCTTTCCTGCCACAAGATGTCCAGTGGAAGACGAAGGGCGGCGTGTGTGTGTGTGTGTGTGTGTGTGTGTGTGTGTGTGTGTGTGTGTTTGTTTTCCTGAGACAGTGTCTCATTCTGTTGCCCAGACTGAGTGCAGCCGCCCTCGACCTCCCGGGCTCAAGCCATTCTCCCATCTCGGCCTCCCAAAGTGCTGGGATTACAGGCTGAGCCACCATGCCCTGCCTTCAAAGCAAGGAAAGTCTTTTCTAGAAGAACTCTGGCCTCAGGCCTCACCTCTCTCCTTGGTCGCACCTGGGTCAGCTTAAGAGGCTCACTCACAAGGAGAATAGGTGAAAAGTCCCTTGGGATTCATCCCTGCGTCACATGGGAATGATGCACACCAGAAGGATGCCGGGCTCTGCCAGTCCAGCCCCACCAGCCTCCTGGAGTGGCCTCGAGGCGCGCTCTCCAGGCCCTGGGACCTGCTCCTGGAGGCGGGGGCTCCTGGAAGCGACCCCGACACTGCTCCAGGTGTCTCTTCAAGGACTTTCCCACGTTTTACAAAGAAACCTTTTGGGGACAGTCAGCAACAAGTAACCGGTCGTGGAACTGTGGCAGCCCTGGGGTGAGGGTGAGAGACCCGTGCTCCGCGCCGAAGATCTCAGACTGGAGAAGGGAACGATCTCCTACGCAGACCTGCACTGCAGCACCTGGGCTGGCAGCCAGACTGGGGACATCGTCCCCTGCTGGGAGGCCAGAGAAGGCAGGGAGCGCGCCTTGAGTCCGCTGGCTGAATCTCCCCAGAACTGGAAAGCACCGCCTAGTCGGTACCTTTGAACTGAAACGCAAAGCCCACGGGCGCGCAGTCCGGAGAGGAGGCGATTGCGGGTGGAGGTAGTGCCAGGGTAAGGACGTGGAGCGGGTGGACAAGAACCGCTAGGGGACCGCTGGGGCGTAACGGGCTTTGGAAGGAAGGGGCCGCAGCAGCCTGCGCCCCACCCCAGGGCCGGGCCTCATCCGGCGCTCAACCAGTGCCACGTTGAGTCACCTACCGGCAGGGCATACTCCGTACCGGGGCCGCGCGCGTGAAGTGCCGGGGGATGTTGGGAACCCCAGTCCATCCGGGACCCGCCCAACAAAACCGTTCAGGGCCGGAGGTTACCAGTTTGTACCGAAGGGAAGCGGTGTGGAAGGGAGGGGGGTCTCCAGCACGCTGGCGCAGGAGCGCACGTGCACGGCCCCCCCCCCGTGCTTCGTTCTCACGTGCACGGCCCCGTGCCCCGAAGCCCCTCCCCGGGGAGTGTCAGGGCGGGACCCCGCTGGGCGGCAGCGCCCCACTCAACAAAGCGTCCCGCGTGCCCTGCCCCATGACTCACCGCTGGGTGGGACGGGCTCGCGGCAACCCGCGGGCCCAGACGGGGTAGCGAGGGCCGGAAGCCCGGCTCCCGACTCGGCTTCGCCCCCACGACCTCCGGCCGCCTGAAGTCCCGAGGGGCCGTGGCCCTGGGTCGTCTCCCCTGTTCCCAGCCCCTAGTCCCAGTTGGCAGAGAGAAGTTCCCGAGGCCCCCGCCCTTGCAGGGCTCCTTGCCCCGCCCAGAGCTGAGCCTTCCGAGGATCTGAGGACCGAGTCCAGTCCGGCTCCCAGGAAGGGCCGGGATCCTGGGGCAGGGAATAAGGGGCGGGGGCTGGCTCCAGAGTCGGGCGGGGGAGGGGCAGTAACAGAGATGGGGGCTGAGCCTCTGGTCGGGGAGCGTCGGGAGGCGAGTGGCGGGATGGAAAACATTCCTGAGACAGTTGGCTTGGATTTCCGAATTTGGGAAGCTAAGACTTCAGCTATGGTGGCTCTGCTCTTGGGATGGGAGGACTGGGCCCAGCTTGCGAGGAGTCATGAAGTGAACACAGGATGGGAACGTGAATTTTAATGAGGGGGCAGACCGAGGAGGTGGCGGATGCCCGGAGGTCTGGGCCAGGCTCTGCTGGATGGCGCCTGGAGGGGGGTCACCCAAGTCTCCCTGCTGTTATTTCAGGAGGCCGAATTTTTTCCCGATCCCAGAGAAGGTGTCAGAGGCCTGGCTAGCAGTCTTGTCGATGGTTTCCTGGGTGGTCTTGGCCAGCTGGTCCATGGCTGGGGAAGGGCAGGAGAGAGGGCAGGTCAGGCAGGGCCCCGGGAACCAGTGCACGTAGGTTTAGCCTGGCCTGGGTCTCCCAAGGGACCTGCTTGGGGCATTGTGCACAGAGGGCTCTGCATAGGAGAGGATGTGCCTGGGCCCCGGGCCGGGGTGGGGCGGGGCAGTGGGAGGTGTGCTGGGGTTGCCCGCCTCCCTCCAGCCCCACCAGACCTTTCTGCCCCGCCTCTGTGGCCTGATCCACCACTTGCTGAGCTGCTGCTCCGGCCGCTGACACTGGAACAGAGAGATGTGGCTTTTAGCCCCTGTTGAGGCACCACTGACCACAGGTACCCCACCATTGCCATGCCCCTTATGTGTTCTCCAGAATATTCGGTGGTACAGGTCCAAGGGATGGATGCCATGGAGATGAAGTCCCTGGCCCAGGGCCGCCCAGCCCGAGGGGCAGGATCCCTTTCCATGCCTCTGGGATGTTTTTGTTGATTTCTAACTCTGAGCTCCTCCTCTGTGGGGGAGGAGCTTCCCTTTCCATCTCCAGGGCTGCTGAGAAAATGTTGGACAGAGGAAGGAAGGCAGGGCAGGGCCAGGCTGCAGCTAGCATCTGGACTGTTGGCTAATGCTGGGCATAGCCCAGAAGACCCCTGCCCCCTTTTACAGCTTCTCGGCTAGAAGCCTGGCCCAGATGCCTGAATTCCCACCTTTCATGCACTTGGCCCTGGGGCTTGGACTTTTGCCAGGTTCTCACTGCCTCCTCCCTCCTTTGGCCTGCCCCGGACGGCACACAAGCAAAGCCAGTGCCTCTGTGGACAGGCAGCTCAAGGCATTAGGAGACAAGCGCAGGAAGGAGGCAAAACTTCCAAGGCGGGCCACCTCCTCTGGACCACATTTCCGCCTGCCAGGAATGGAGTCACCAGCCCCCGGTGGGCTGACAGGTGGCTCCGGCCTGCAGAGCGGTAAGTCGTCCCTGCTGCTGAACAGGAAAGGGCCTGCCTTATCCAGACCCCATCCTTCGGAGAGGGTTAGTGAGGCAAGTGTGCTGAGAGGCCCCTGGGAACCTCCTCTCGATTTAACCCATCAGAAAGCAGCCCATCCTTTGCACCCAGCTCTCAAATGGAAAAGTGAAGCCCAGAAGGAAAGAAGCTGACACGGAGGCTTCTTTGGTAGCATTTTAGTCTCAAGGGAAGAACTGTGGGCCTCCCCTGGGGCACTGGTGAAGGAAGGGGTTGGTTTGGATATTGTCTCCTGACTGAGATATGAGCAGGACTGATAAGGAACTGTAGTCCTGAGGAAGGCTGGGCTAGGTACAGGGAGAGCCCACCCAGTGAGGCAGTGGTCTCCTCACATCTCCCATGCCCCCACCGCAGCTGGGTCACCTCCAGAATAAGGAGGAGAGAGCTGGAGGTGGAGGAACTAAGGACCTTCTTTGCCAGATGGGGACTTAAAGGTAAGGCGACGATTACTTTTCGGGGTTGGGGATGGGATGGAAACAAAGCCCTTTGGGGTCTGGGGCAGCCTCTGGTGGCGGGCGCGGGTGGAGGTGATGGCGGGCCGCCCCTGGTCCTGGTCCTGGACCTGGACCTGGACCTTCACCCTTGCCTGAGGCCTGGGTGGGGCCGCCCAGCGCCGGCATGTCCTCCTCTGAGGGGCTCCCGCAGTGCCCGCAGCGCGGCTCCGGCTCCTCTGGAGCCTCTGTTCCGCTGCCTCCCTCCGGGCACCATCTCTCCGCGGACCGGGGTGGGCGTCCTGCCCGCCCCTGCGTCTCAGTGGAGGACCGAGCCTTCCGAGCCAAGCTGCCGGTCAGCGAACTTGCCGACCGCGCAGACCCGCCGCTTCTGCCTGCGCGTCCACGCAGCTGCCCCTGCCTGGGCCCTAGGTCGCGCGCTGTACTCACCGGCTTCCTGGGCGGTCCCCTCCACCTGTTGCTTCAGGTCCTGCAAGCCCTTGCTGGCCATAGCTTCGGGGAATCTGTGGAGTCGTCAAGAGCAGCCGGAGCGACGTTGGATCCAGCCCAGAGTGGCGCTGCCAAGTGCCAGCTCCGGTTTTTAAGGCGCCCCAGGGCCGGCCTGCCCCGCGTAGGGGAGAGGACGCGGGGCGGTTCCCGTCATACAGGCTCCGGGGAGTGGCCGGGCCCTGCTCCAGAGTCCGCAGGCCAGGGAGCACATCCTGACCTAAGACGGGCCGCCGTGGGAAAGGGGCAGAGGGAACCAGGGACCGAAGAGGGGTTAGGACAGGGGTCCAGAGAGGAGCTGGGGGCAGGAGAAGGGCGCACAGCTCCTCCCAGCTCATCAGCCCCAGCCCTCCCTTTCTTATCTTGGGCATGAGCACTGGGTCAGCTCCAGGGCAGGAGCTCAGGGCTGGTGTTGACATTAATGACAGCAGCGGTCTTTTACTGAGCATTTGTCTTGTGCCAGGCGCTGCCTAACACTCTGCAGTCTCTTGTATAATCTTTACAACCACCTCCTGAAATGGGTATTTTTATTAATAGCATCAGTGTATAGGAGGAAACTGAGGCAGCGAGGTCAGCCTCACCCAAACTCACGTGGCAGGGACTTGGATCCTCGAATCTGCCTAGGTGCCTGTCAACCCTAGGGCTCTGGCAACGTCAGAGCCCCCAGCCCCAAACACCTGCAGGGGCACTGCTGACTGGCTCTCTGCCTGTAGCCACTGAAATCCAGTGGATGCAGACGGAGAGGGCCTGGTAAATCCTTCCCCTGAGAGGGCGAGACATAGGAGTGTGCACCTGCAGACCATGCAACCCCAAGGGGGAGAGGGCAGTGTGCCTGTGCAGCCCAGGCAAGGAGACTGCCATCAGTCACTGAAGCCTGAGGAAGCTGGGCAGAAAGCATGGCTCAGGGAGGGCAGGAATAAGCTTGGGCCTTTCAGGTCACCTTTCCTGAGATGGGGCAGGCAAGGCTCTAGGGTACAACTTGTGACTGTTAGGAGGGGACTTAGGGATCTGGGCCAGAGTGGAGAAGGTCATCCCTGGGGGCAGCAAAATAGCCTGTGAGATACATTCCCCTGGCATACAAGGGGGCGCAGGTCAGGCCCCACCAAGCTGGGTGTACTCCCATTCCAGAGTCGGTCTTCAGGACCTGGAGACCAGTGCTCACCCACCCTGCCTCTCTGGGTCTCTCTAACGCTTCCTGTCTGGGGCTGTTTCTTGCACCTCTGGTGGCGTCTCCCCTATTCTGGAGTGCTGGAAAGCCCCTGCCACCCAGGCCCGGTCTGCTGGCACATACCCTGCTTCTAGTGGTGCAGGGTCAGCCCCTAGAGGGAGGTGTCTGGATGTGCACCTGTACACACACACACACACACACACACACACACACACGCTGGGTATGGATTAATGGAGATAAAGTCAATCCTGGGCAAAGGGAAGAGGCAAGCCATGAGATTAGGTGGAGGAAAGGGGAGGGAGCGGGTCTCAGGCAAAACAAAGTGGCAACAAGAGTCCTCCCAGCCCCCGCCCCTCCTGGACCAGAGCCTGGCCTTGCCCTGGGAGTGGCCAGATCGATGCCTGGGGCACTCTGGGGAGCCCAGCTCAGCCCTGCCCTGCCTGGCCAGCCGCAGCCCTGCCAGCCCTCCTGAATCCCACCAGTAGTGTCCAATAGCCAGGCACGCCTTTGAGCACTCCAGTTTATCACAGGCTGCTGGTGCCACTGGGTTCTGGGTCCCATGGGCAATGAGCTGTGAGCTGGACAGGAAGGGAGCAGCCTCTGTGGGGAGAGACAGCCAGTCCCCAGCAGATGATGGTAGTGATAGCTCCGTGTGGCCTTAGTGGCAGGCACTGCAGTCAAACCTCCTGGGTTCATATACTCTTAGAGCAAGCCCCTCACCTCTCTGAGCCTCAGCGTCCCCATTACATCACAGCATCTCCCCAAAGTGTGTTTGTGAAGATTAAATGGGCTGAAGGGTGCCCAGCACTCGGCAGCAGCGGACTTTGTAAGAGGGTCCAGGGCACCGGGGCTTCTCAGACAAGGGCAGGCAGAAGGAGGAAGCACATTACCAAATTACCATTGCCCCCCCCACCCCCATTTGCTGTGGTGTCATTTTTTTTTTTTTCCGTTTTTTCTTTTTGGAGACAGAGTTTTGCTCTTGTCGCCCAGGCTGGAGTGCAATGGCAGGATCTCGACTCACTGCAACCTCTGCCTTCCAAGTTCAAGCGGTTCTGCCTCAGCCTCCTGAGTAGCTGGGATTATAGGTGTGCACCACCATGCCCAGCTAATTTGTGATTTCACTTTCTGCAGTTTCAGTTACCCATTGTTGGGGCTCAGAAACCCATACCCCAATATATAGTGCTGTGACATTCTGAACTGAAGAAGCCTTAAGGTCTCTCCGACCAGGCTCCCCCAGGCCCCTCAACCCTTTGTCTCTTCCAAATCATACGGTGAAGTTGTTCCGTGAAGTCCCTCATCTGCCTAAAGTCTGGACCCACCAAAGAAGAAAACGATGACCCCTGGTCCCTTCCCAGAGTTTTCTCTGACTGAACTCATGTCACAGGGAGAAAGACTGAAGCCTGCTCACACACCTGGACAGGTTTTGCAAACCGTTGTCTGCTGTGTGAGCCCAACAGACTTTGTTCCAGGCCACCGTGTGTTCTTCAAACCCACTGAATTCCCCTGAAAATCATTTACTGGCCCCCTGAAATCACCCGCACTTCCCCATTGCATCTGTACCCCATTTCGGGGTGGGGCAGTCACTCTGATTTCCCCCATGCATGCTAGTGAATGTGTATTCCATTTCTAATCTGCTTTTATGAGCTGACTTTTCAGTGACCCTTCAGAGGGTAAAGGGAAAGTTTTCCCTTGGCCCCTGCATCGCAATTGGTAAGGTCCAAAATGTCAAATGGAAAATTCCAGAAATAGCTGGTCGTGATGGCTCACGCCTGTAATCCCAGCACTTTGGGAAACTGAGGCGGATGGATAGCTTGAGGTCAGGAGTTTGAGACCAGCCTAGCCAACATGGTGAAACCCTGTCTACTAAAAATACCAAAATTAGCCGGGTGTGGTGGTGCACACCTGTAGTCCCAGCTACTTGGGAGGCTGAGGCAGGAGAATCACTTGAACCCGGGAGGCGGAGGTTGCAGTGAGCAGAGATCACGCCACTATTCCAGCCTGGATGACAGAGTGAGACTCCGTCTCAAAAAAAAAAAGAAAGAAAAAGAAAATTCTAGAAATAAACAATTCATGTTTTAAATAACTTTTATTACAGTATATTGTTATAATTGTTCCATTTTCTTATCGGTTATTGTTAGTCTCTTACTGTGCCTAATGTATAAACTTCATCATAGCGAAGCACATGTGTATGTGTAGGAAGACACATTATATGTAGGCTACCTTGGTACTATCTGGGGTTGCAGGCAGCTGGAAACATCTTGGGTGTATCCTAGTGGATAAGGGGAGTTGACTGTGCTACCGCAGGGAGGTCAAAAGCAGCCTCACAGGGTGCAGAGCACATGAGGGTTCAAAGGCAAAGAGCACTGCCAGTGCCCATGGCTGGGAAGGGGCTTCCTGGTGATGTTGGTCATTTGAGCCCAGGAACAAGCCCTGAGTGTATGTGAGAGGGGGTCGTGGGGGTGCTGTGGTAGGGGCAGCAGGGACCCCTCTGGGCTCCTCCAGCAGAGGCAGAGGGCGCTGGAGCCTGGGGAAGGCTGTCGCTGGGAGCCTGGCATAGGTGCCCTCTCCCTCACCCCTATCAGCTGACCAGCCTTGCTTCTCCTTGCTTTCTTCACAGCCCAGAGGACTCTCGGGCACACCCAGGCCCCAGGTGGCCTCCTCCTGGGGTTCATACATGCCTGCTTATGTGCACATGTCTGGACTGGGGAGCAGGAACAGCCCTGACTGCCCTGAGCTGCTTCCAGACCCTTCATGCCTGCCCGTGGCAGGGTTTGGGGGTGTGGAGACCAGCAGCCCCCTGCTCCATTCTGCCTCCTCAGTGGATGCCCATGGCCAGACAGTAGATAGAGCCTGGCTCAGCTGGGTCTGACTGGGCTCCCAGCCTCCTGGGCTGCCCTTGAATCCACTGCAGAGGCTGGATGGGGAGGTGGTGTGGACAGGGCAGTGTCTGAAGTCACATGTGGACAGACTCAAGCTCTCGCCCCAACACCCAGGCCTGAAGGCCTGGGGCAAGCCACTGAAATGCTCTGAGCCCAAACTCAGATGAAATGCATCTGAGTATCAAAGGGGAAGGCGGGATGTCGAGGGAACTCTGGTCTGAACAAGCCTGCCCGGCATGCAAGTTTTCAAAACAATGCAGGGCCTGCTGGCCAGTGGCTTATATGAAGGGCTTGCTTAGAGTGGGCTGGGCAAACAGCCCTTCGTGTAGGCCACTGGCCAGCAGGCCCTAGTTGTTTTGAAACCTTGGATTGGGGGAATCCACCGTAAGCACCTTGGGGCCCATGCAGCCATAGCAGGGCTGGGGAGCCACCTGGGCTTCTGCCCGGTCCTGTGCTTCTCAGCAAAACCTGGATCTACAGCTCCAACCTGAGAGGTTTGTTCTGAGGATTAAATAAGGTGAAGTGCTCACAACAGTGCCCAGGCAACGCCTGCGAGGAACTCAGCAGCTGTTGCTTTTCACCACTTTTCTTTCAAGGTGCAGCCTCGTGCATCTCCGCTGTTGTGTTTTTAGTGGCACGTGGCAGGCTTCTGGGTGTAGCAGGGGTGCAAGGGGTACCCAGCTCCAGGTCCAGTGGGGAGCATGGGACTGGGTGGGGCCAGGTGGGAGGCGCCACAGGGTCACCTCCTGTCTCTCCTGGGATCCTCACTGGGTTTAGACTTCTCCATCTTTGAAAGTTATCGTCTGCCCCAGGGAGGATGTTAGGTGGCCCTGTTCCTCATGCGACCCTGGAGCCCAGGCCGCACATGGAGGGAAGGCCCAGGAGCCTGTCTTCGCCTCCTGCTGATAGTGGGTTCCTCAGGGATGCAGAGCAGGCAGGCGGGGGCTACCCTGAGGCTGAGCTAAGCTGTCCTGTGGATGGGATTGTGAGTCCTGTCGAATGTCTTGGGGAGCCGAAGGCAGTGCTGCCTTCTCCATGTTAAAGGCAATGGGTGGGTTGGGGGTGTTGCTGAAGGCAGCGCCTGCTCTCACAGGTCCCATGAATGCCGTGTGTGTGTCCCTGTAGGATACTTGGTCCTATCAACAGGCTGAACCCGCTCCTGTTCCTGGGCGGACCTGGGGACCCTTCCTCAAGCTACACAGCACCCGGAGGAAGCATGGCAGGAGTGGGCTCAAGTTTTATTTGGAATCATTAAAAAAAAAACTCACAGCAGCATATGTGGGGTCAGAAGGACCAGAGGGCGGGCGGGGCCGAGGGAGGGCAGTGAGGTCGGTGCAGCAGCACAGGTGGACAGGCCAAGGGTGGCCAGGGACGAGGGCAGGAGCATGGGCAGCCGCAGGTCACTCAAGGCGGGCACTCCTTGTGCTAGGAAGGGATGGTGTCCAAGGCAGAGGAGCATTCCTCAGGGTGTCCGCGCTGGCCTGTAGCCCTCTAGTCTCCCCCACTCTGGGCCTGGGAGAGAGAATGACCTGCACACCCAGCTCCGGGCCCCAGCCCTAATGGGCCACCCTGAGTCGGCTGGGAAAGGTTGTCCCCTGTGCCTCATGCCTGAGGGGTCATCCGTGGGGGGACCTCCCACTCAGGTTCAGGGTTAGCCCTGCCCACAATCCCTGTGGGGGCTGCGGAAGGTCTGGTGGGCCCTGGGAGCCCAGGAGGGAAGCAGTGAGTCTGTGGGGGATGGGGTCTCTACCCAGGAACCCCCCCCATGGTACACCCCAGAAGCCCAGCTCCTACCTCCTCTGCCACTTCCTCTTTCTCTTTGGCTGCCTCACCCTCCTGTTGGGGGGCAGATGGCTTCAAGTCCTCCTGTGGGGACAAAATGGGGCATGAGACCATGCAGAGAATGCAGACACCCCTAGCTGCCCTGCAACCAGGGCCTTGTCTACCCCGGCCTCAAGGAGGAGCAGAGGCCCCTCATGGCCTTATTGTACTTGGAGGGGCTGGAGGTGTTGGGGGTGTGCAGTTCAAACAATATCTGGGGCTCTGTCTGATGATGCCGAGGCCTTCCGGGGCACCAAGTACCCTGGAGCCCAGCTTCACCCCTCAAGCTGGTCCCCAGTCTCTGGGAAGCCCCTAGCTGGGCTTCATTGATGAGGAACCTGGGTGGGGTGGGGTGGAGTGGGGGTGAGAGTAGGCAGAGGCCCCTGAAGCCCCAGGTCTGACCCCACCCTCAGTAGCCCTACAAGGAAGGCCGATTGGGGTTCACATAGGGACTCTGAGGCCAGGCAGGCTTGGCATGCAGCTCAGGGCCTTGGAGCTCAAAAGTGGTGGGGTGTGTTGGCATCAGATCAGGCTTGCTCCAGGTCCACTTCAGTCGCCAGGAGCATGAGTCCTTCTCCTTGCCTCCTGGACAGGCTCTGGGCTCAGGCTGGTCAGGGCCAGCAGAGGTTACACACTCCTCTCCCACTTTCCATCTTCTTCTATCTCCTGCACTCTATGCCAGCCAGACACTTGTGTGAGAGATCATGACAGCTGGGTATGTAGGACCACACTGGTGATTGGCCTCACTCTGGCCTCAGCACCTGCCTCTGGTGGGGGGTATCCTGTCACCTCTGTGTTGCCCCAGGGCCATCCTGCCCCTTGACGGAGTGGGGCATAAAAGAGCAGTGCTGTGCTGGCTGGAGTCGGCCAGGCTCTCCAGGGGCAGGGCAGGTGGCCACCTGCTGAGTCCTGCCACCCTAAGGCTGATCATGAGGCCAAGGGCATGAGCGGCTAGATAGTCCCTGCTGAGGCCTTTCACAGTTCACTGGGAGATGAGTCGTGATTGGTTTTTGGGTGTCACCAGGAAATGAGTCTCCCTTGAGGTGGCTCCAAGGGCTCACTAGCCCTGCTCCAGGATTCACTAGGAACGCCCGGGCACCCTCGCCCCAGCGTCTCTTTTGCTGGGGGTGAGGAGGGAGGGGCCTCCTGGGGCTCTATGTATTCTGCCCAGGACACATGATGATGATGATGATGATGGTCACCTTCCTCTGCTGGGTGCTCACATAGACCAGGAGAATCACTTCATGGAGGTCATGGCCCTGCCTCATCACACTCCCTGCCTCATCACATCCCCAGGGAGACTGACACTCTCACCTCCATCTTGCAGATGAGGACACGGAGGCCCAAAGAGCTTCCTTCACTTCTCGAGGTCATACAACGAGGAAGGGAAACTAGGAGAGGGAGCAGCTGCCAGCTCCAAGGACATGGAGACCCTGTGCTGGCCCTGGAAGCAGACACCTGGGCATTGCCCCAAAGCCAAGAGGAGTAGGGCAGCCCCCACCCTTCCACCCACCCACTCCCAACGCAGGGGTTCTCCGTGCTGGGAGCCTCAGACTCCGCCACCTAGGAGGTCTGCAGCAGGTAGGAGAGCTGGACACTGCTCCCCCACCCCACCCCCAGGCTGGAATCCTAGCCCAGGCCAGCACCTGCACTGCCACAGGGTCTCTCAGAGTACAGGCTGCTCAGGGGAATTCCAAGCTCACATGAAGTAGCCATGGGACCTTGGGCACATTAATCTCTCTGGGCCTTAGTTTCCACACCGTCTCATGGGATTTTGTGTCTATTAAATGAACTAATAAGCGTACAATGCATAAAGCAGAGCTTGCTGTGTCTCAGGTGCTGGGACAACTCACCCAGCAGACACCCATCCCTGGGGAGCGCCCCACTGCTCCTGTGCTGTCTGCTATTGGGCCGCACACACATGTGTACATTCACACACATGTACACCCACACATTCGCACACAAATGCACCCACATGCTCACTCAGCACTCGTGCACACACACATACACAAAGGCAGCTGCACAGGGTAGGGTCAGAACCAGCACTGCTTTCCCACCACCAGGGGACGCTGCTTCCCTGAGGCTCCCAGCAGGAGGCAGCTGCCCCGCCCAGCGCAGAGAGGGAGGCTGGGCCCTAGGGGCGGGGCGAGTGTGACCCAGCCCCCGGCCTGGTGACCACTGCCCGGGAGGCTGTCTGTTACCATGTGGGACCCTGTTTTCACTTATAAAATGTGGTGTCTCCTAAATGCTGACAGCCGTCCAGAAAGAGTGGTTCTGAGCCTCACTTTCCTTGTCTATGAGATGGGCCCCCAAGTCTCCTCGATGGGGTGGTTGTGGGGATTCCAGACCCGAATGCAGGTCGAACAGCAAGCACGGACCCCACCGTGCTCGGTACTGAAACTAAAGCCAGCCCCAGCCCCCCGTCATGTTTCCTGGGGTGTGGAGTGGAGTGATGCCGCCTCTACCCAGCAGCCTCTCTGGGCCCAGGAGAGGACTGAGAGGGTCTGAGGGTTGGGGCTCACCTTGCGCACCACCCCGGAGGTGACCGCGATGTTCTCCGCCTCCTCCACGGTCTTGGCGGCCACAGTGTTGACGCTGCTCACCACAGCCTCGCTCACGGCGTTGGCCTGCTCCTTGGTCTTCTCGGCCACTGTGGGAGGACACTGACTGGCCTCCGCCCCAGCCCCCAGGCAGGCCTGCTAGAGTCAGGCTCGCAGCCCCTTACTAGGAGCTCAGAGCCCTGGCTCTGCTGGGACCCTCTCCTGCTCCCTCAGACTCCAGGGCACCTCTGATGCTGGTGGGGGTAAGGAGACACCCACCCTAGTTTAGCCTCATGATCTGCAAGGGTCTGCAGGGCTTGGGACCCCAGCTGGGGGTAAGGCAGGACTCTAGGTTTGAGCCTAAGCACTAGGATGCAGGAGCCCAAGGGGTCCCAGCCCCCACGTGTCCCCTGGCCCTGAGGCTCCTCACCTGAGGTCACGCTGTGTACAACATTCTCCTTGGTCTTGGTTCCTGGGGAGGAAATGGAGCCGTCAGCCCAGACCCCACTCCAGGTGTTGTGGGCGGTCAGGACAAACACAACAGAACAGCTGGACAAGCTGCAGGGTGGGCGGTGGGGGCCGGGGTGGGGCGGGAGTGAGGATGGTGTCTGTGGGCTGGTGGCCCCTTCAGAGGGCCTCTTCCTGCTGTGTCTGGAAGAAGTGGATGGATGGCAAGGGGACAGGACAGAAGGTGGGGGACAAGAGAGAGCAAGCCTGAGGTAGGGACACTGACTAGACCCAGGGTCCAGCCCCTGCCTGGGTGTGGCCGGGCCTCAGAAGCAGCAACAGGACGGGCCGGAGCTGAGTCATTGGTTTGACCTCCCCTTCCTCCTCCGGAGAGCGCCAGGAGAGGATGCGGGGGAGGGAACACTGAGCCTAGGTCTCATCCCCCAGCCCACCCCTTCTCTCTGGGGAGGGTGGGGATCCGTGGCCTGGCTGCAGCCGCTCCCGTGTGGAGAGGGTGGGGGCCACCTGAGCACAGGCTGCTCATAGCTTCAGGGGCTCCAGGCTCAGGGGAGGCTGGTGTGCATGGGCATGTCTTTGTGCATGCACAGACAGGTAGCCAGCCCTGTCTGCGGTCTCTGACACCCAGAGGCCCCGAGAAGGCCAGAGACAAACACACATAGGTGTGCAAAGGGCATCGTGGGTGCTCCAGGGTCTGGAGACCCCACCTTAATAGCCAGGGCCTCACCCCCTCCCAAAATGCCTCCCTGGGGCTGGGGAGTAAGGTCTGGCGAAGGTAACTGGGCACCTCATCCTCTGGCCACTACACTGTCCCACCCTGCCATGCCCCACTTACCCACATACATGACCCCCTCCTTGGTCTTCTCAGCTGCTTCCGTCACCCCCTGCTTGGTCTTCTCCACCGCACCCACCACGCCCTCCTTGGCGATGGAGAAGCCCTTCTTGAAGACATCCATGGTGGGTGTGCAGGGTTGGGCTGCTGCGGGCAGGACGGAGCTGGATCTCCCTGCGAGCTGCGGGCTGGAGCTGGCTCGAGTGCTGCCGCAGCGGCTGTCCCCGCTGCCTCCTATTGACGCCGATGAAATATTGATGCGGAGGCCAGCTGGAGCCCAGCCAGCCCCGCGTGCAGTGGGGGCAGGGAGGGAAGGAGGGAGGGAAGGAGGCTCGGCCTCACCTTCCTCCAGGATAGGAAGGCAGAGACCGGGCTCCCTGGGCTCCTGCTGGCTCAGCCCAGCTCTCCTGCCCCGTGCCCTCCAGGGGCTGGAGGGGGCTGGCCACCTCCCAACCCATCCCTGTCCCTCATTCATTTGCTGCCCTGCCCACCCATGGGGGCAGCTCTAGCTGGGTGCTCTTGGCCCCGGGGGCGCTGTGTCTAGGCTACAACTGGACAGACAGGCACAGAGAGGGGAGGCGCCTTGGTCAATGTCCCCCAGCATCCCAGTTAGGGGTCAGGGCTCCACATAGGCCTGTCAGGTGAGAGTGGCCAACCTCCCGCAGCCTGGGCTGTGCAGCTACCCACCAGCATCCTGGATGCCGCTAGACCCTGGTTGGAGGATCTGAGGTGGGTGGGGGTGGGGAAATGAAGGACTTCCCCATGTCCTGGCCTCTGGCTGCATGCTGTGTGACCCCAGAATAGTCCCTTCCCTTCTCTGAGCTGAAGGTGCTGAGGAGGCATGAAGTGCCCCCCATTTCCCGGCCAGCAGTGTGGCTGGGCAGCAGGTCCCCCGAGATGGACCTGACCACTTCCTGTGGCCCTACCTCAAAGTCCACGCTCTTTTCATGGCTCCCAGGGAGCAGGTTCCCATAAGGATGCGTTTGGTGGGGCCACCCGCTGTGTCTACCACATTCCCAGAGTCCCCTGAGCCAAGTCCTCAGGGACAGGAACTGGCTTGTGTGGTTGGCAGCGCCTGTGGGGGCCAGCCAGGGTGGTTGGGGGGCAGGACAAGACCCACCGGGTAGGCCGGCCCAGGCCACTTCCTCTCTTTGTTGTCCTCATATTTTCTTTTCCTCCTGAGATTTAACTTGAAGACAACGTCACTAGCAGTTTCTGGAGCCACTTGCCAAGGCTGAGTGTGAGCTGAGCCTGCCCCACCGCCAAGATGATCCTGAGCTTGCTGTTCAGCCTTGGGGGCCCCCTGGGCTGGGGGCTGCTGGGGGTATGGGCCCAGGCTCCCAGTACTAGGCTGTCTGATATGCAGAGCTCCAGGCTACCTGGGGTCTGGAGGGCAGAGGCTGAGGACACCGGCGAGGACCCCGTTGGACGGTAAGAGGGCCTGGACCTTGGCAGAGGTCATGGAGTAGGATCTGAGTCCCAGCTCAGCTAGAGCAGAGCCTCTCTAGACCTCACGTCCCATCTGTGAAATGGGCTAATCGAAGCTATCTGCTGGGCCAGCTGTGAGGCTGAACAAGTCTAGCCTGGACTCGGTGTTTCAGGATCCACCTAAGAATGACAGGGAGTTCCCTGTCGGAGCCATGGCAGGGAATGGGGCTCGGGGGGCTGGTGGGGAGGCACAGCTCCTACCATCAATCACCCAGCATGGGGCACTGGGGGACTGTGGCTGAAGCCATTGCCAGCTGGCCTGGCCATGCCTCCTGTTCTTCGAAAGAAATCAATTCTGAAAGCTGACACCCAGCAAGGCTGCCCTCAGATTTTGATCTGAGTTCCCTGGGGACCTGACTCTGAGTGCCCAGCAGTGAGCAGAGAGGGCACCCTGCTCTCCACAGCATAATCCAGGGAGCTCTGCCTCAGTGACCCCAAAAGTGGGCAGGATGGTCTTGCAACTGGACCCAGAACACAGCTTTCCAACATTCTATTTGTACAGGGCCAGGGCCCCTCCTGCTGATGAGGTATTGGGCCTGTAAGTCCCCCCTCGTCTCCAACTGCCCCCCAGTCAGAGCAGCAGGTGCTGTTTACGGGGCTAGTCTCGGGGCCAGGCACCTTGCCATGTGTGTCTCAGTTCATCCCTCCAACAGCCCCACTTACAGAGGAGGAGCCCGAGGCTCAGAGAGGCTGAGGGGCTTGCCCAAGGTCACACAGCTAAGGAGCAAGATCTGAGTCTGACTCCAGAGCTCATAGTCAACTCTTCGCAGCACTCGAAGCCAGCCCCAACTCCCAGATGCTCCTACCCCCACCCTCCTGCCCCCGCACACCAGACCTGTTTGGCTAAGGGCATCTACATGGATGTAGGGAGTGAGGGGAGCCAACTTACACTTCTATGAGGTGTATGAGAGCCGCCATCGCAGAGCGGACCTGCCTGGGAGAGGTCTCATTTGGCTTCTGAGTTGTAGGTTTGTTGGGTCCTTTCCTGAAAACGGATTTGACCAGGGAGGGGCAAGAGGCCCCTTAGTGAGGGGCTGGTGGCAGTGGTGTGGGGAGCAGTGGCTGAGCAGCTGGCCATGGAAAAACCTCATTCCCGCCTGCCACCAACTCTGCTCAGGGCTGGGAAGCGCAGGTGATTCTCAGTGGTGGGGCGGGGAGGGGGTGCGGGGCAGGGGCAGGGTGGATCCAGACACTCCGCTCTGATTTCAGCACCAAGGAAGCTCCATGCCTGAGTCTCAGGCCACCTTCCTCCTTTTGATGAAAGGGAGGATGAGGGGACCCGGTGGACAGGAGGGAGGAGGGAGCTGCTCCTCTTCCTCCCCGGGGTCTTGGTTGTGGGAGACATTGCTCCCTTAGCCCCAAGGAGTGAGGGTCTGGGAACTGTTGTCGGGCAGCCCTGCAGGGGCCCTGCAGTCCTTCTCTGGGGGTTCTCAGAGTGGGAGGGTGCATGTACCTGGACCAGGAATGCCCAGGTGTCCCAAGCCTGGAAGCCCCCTGCCTGCAAGGCTCTCCTTCCCACATCCAGAAGCTGCAGTCTCCACAGGACAAGCCCATGTTCTCTCAACAAGCCCGGATGGGCTGGTGAGAAAGGAAGGAAACGCCACGGCTTCCTGGGCTGATTGCTTCCCGTGCTCCTGTGACCAGGGAGGCGGAAGCGTGCTCCAGTCCCCGTCCCTGCAGCAGGGGAAGGGGAGGCAGATTGGGTTCCACTAGCAGGGGTGGTGACACCGACACCATCACAGGGAGGCTCGGCTGCCAGAGTCAGGCATTCTGCCCTGCCTTTGCCGCTCACGTTTCCAGAGGCCCAGGGCTAGGCCGGGCCCTGGATGCAGGCCCCAATAAGACCCTTTGCAAGGAAAAGCTTGAATAGAACCACTATGTCCTCAGACTTCCCTGCGGTGGAGAAGTGAAGGGGTTAACTGCTTCTTAGGTCGCCAGGGACCCCGAGGGGCCCAGCCCAGGGAGTCAGCAGCCTGAGCATTAGGACTCTGGGAGGACGAGGCTCTTTCTGTGCCCTGACTCGGGGATGTCTAGAATGTGAGCGCCTCAGACCCAGGATTTGCTGTCCCAGTGGAACTCAGTCTGCGGTAGGGACTGTGCTGAGCCCCAGGCAAGGTGTCCTATCTATCACATTGCTGTGACAGCTCAGAGGGGTGGGGATGCCCCCCAGAGCCACAGAGCTCTTAAGTGACAGTGAGAGCCGGGGCCCACCCAGGCATTCTCTGTCCTGTCCCCCCAAGAGGGTGGCCGTGTAGGGGACGCTGCTGCCAGCAGGCTGGTTGGCCCCAGTCACCAGCCTCAGGCTTCTCCTGACCCTCACACCAGGAGCCTTGGGATCTTCCCAGCTGGGAGCTTGTGGCCCGGAGGAGTCCAGCATATGGCTAGAGGTCACACAGGAGCAGGGCGGAACACAAGCCACGATGCACCTTTTGCACTTGTTCCTCCCCCATCCTCACCCCCCCTCCCCCCCGTGCCTGACCCCTGCCGGGCACAGAGCTCTTGACATCAACAGGGAAGAGCCCCCACTGGCCAGAGCTGAAGATTCCAGAACCACGCTCAGGGGTTCTCGGCTCTGGGCTGGCCCCTGAGAGAGCCTCGGGCTTCTCTGCCAAGGCCCTTTTCTGACTCAAGGACAAAACCCTGTGAGTTTCTCCCCTGGAATGGTCAGGTTAATGGCTGGCTTCAGGGCATCAGAAAGCAAGGCTGCTGAGAACACGCCCTCCTTGCCAAGGAAGACTTGAGGGCCTCTGGGAGGGCGTTTCCTGGCTGGGGAAGGGAAGGCACTCCACACAATCTGCATAATGGATGCGCCCTCCCCCACCTACAGGCTCCCTTCCCCTTCCCCCCAACACTCGCTCTGCTCTGTTTGCCGCAGAGGCACAGCTTCTTCGCATTTCAATGACGGGGGAAGTGCCTTGCTCAAGGTCACTGTGGGTTCGGGGAGGAGGAGGAGAGGAAAGCACAGGCCACCCAGCTTCCATTTAAAGCTCCAAAGGAGTCCACATACCCTCCCATCTGGGTGGGGAAGCAGGTTGGGGCAACAGAAGACCAAAAGCAGCTCCAAACCAGGCCAGGGGAGCCCCACATTCACTCTGGGTTGGCCACTGGGAGATGAGGGCACCCAGCAGGACTCCCCAAGGGAGGGCACAAAGATAAAGCCAGTCTGAGATGGAGGGGCAGAGGGAAAAATGGGCGCTTCAGCAAGTTGGGCCGGGGGCATGGGCATCAAGGGCCAGCAAGAAGCTGCCAAGAGCTGGAGGAAGCCAAAGCAAAGGTCAAGAATGTTCCCAGGGTTCTGGGCCAGCAGCCTGTACTGTGCCAAGGGAGGGCCTGCCCAGGGCGGGCAGTGTGGGCAGAGAGAATAGCGGTGCTGAAGCCCAGGGTCTGCGCAGGTCAGCGGAGAAAGTTCCTGGGCAGGAAGGGTGGGCGGCATAGTTTCCACTTCCAGGAGCTTGAGGTGGAAAGTCCCGGTCACTCCTAGCAGACTGGACCAGGCCAGGCGTGCCTGGGGCACAGGCCTTCCAGGCCCTCTGCAGTAGGTCAGAGGTTTGCGAGGAATGGAACTTTGTTTAGAGAGAGTTTCTCAACCCTGGCACTACTGACATTTTGGACTAGACAGTTCCTTGCTGTGGGGTGTGGAGATGTCCTATGCATTGTAGGTATTTGGCAGCATCTTTGGGCCCCGCCCATGAGATGCCCAGTCGTGAGTAGCACCCACCACCCAGTTGTGACAATGCACCTGGGGAAAGTCCCCTCTCCTCCCATTGAGAACCACTGGTCTAAGAGAGATTTTTCCCTAGGACTGAGCCCATATTCCAGGAGTTTCCATGGGGCCCCAGGTGGGTGTCTGTGCAAGCGAGCCTGTCACCTGTGGCTCCTGAGCTCTGGGGCCAGTGCCTTCCCAGCCCTCTGTTTCAGTGTTGAGTGAGCATTCCTTCCTTCCATCCTTATGGTGAGGTGACCCCTTTTCACACTGACTGATTCCTTGGAGATGCACCGGCCCCTTCCTAGTCTCTGTTCCCATTGGCTGGCATAGCAAATCCTGAGCCAACACCCATCGTTTTCATCCCTTGGCTTTGGAGTCAGTCTTGATAGTTGTGAGAGAAACTCCCTACTCATTGTTGTCTTCCAAAATGTTCTTTCTTTTTTTCTTTTGAGACAGGGTCTTGCTCCATTGCCCAGGCTCGAGTGCAGTGGTTCACTGTCGGCTCACTGCGACCTCCACCTCCTCGGCTCAAGCAATCCTCCCACCTCAGTCTCCCAAGTAGCTGGGACTAGAGGTGTGCACCACCGCGCCCAGCTAATTTTTGTATTTTTTGTAGAGACAGGTATGTGCCACGTTGCCCAGACTTGTCTGAAACTCCTGGACTCAAGCAATCCACCCGCCTGGGCCTCCCAAAGTGCTGGGATTACAGGCGTGAGTCACTGTGCCCGGGTTCCAAAATGTTCTTGATTATTCATCTGCATTTTCTTTTCCTGATGAAAATGATTTTATTTATTTTTTAAAGTTTCATTTGTATTAGTTATACGTACTCATAGGCAGGGGAGTGGGCCAAATCCAGCCCCTCACCTGTTTTTGCTAACAAAGTTTTATTCAAGCACAGCCAGGCTGGTTCATTTACATATCGTCAGTGACTGCTTTTGTGGTACAATGGCAGAGTTGAGTAGATGGGACAGAGTTCATGTGGCCTGGAAAGCCTGAAACCATGGCCAGCATCAGGGGCATGTGACCTATGCAGTCACACACAAGGCCCTGCCCTCTGGAGGGCTCCTCCCTGGGTGTCATCATCTTGAAATTCTTCATACTTTTTGAAGGAGAGGCCCCACGTATTCGTTTTGCACTGGGCCTTGCAGATTATGTAGCTGGTCTTGTGTCAAATATTTACTATCTCTACCTTTAGAAAAAAAGTTTGCTGATCTCCTGATTAGGAATCAACTTGTTCTATAAGGCTTGCTGAGACGGTCAGAAGCCCCAGCTCCCTCTGGTCCCAAAGGCAATGACTTTCAACTTTGCAGGTGATTCTTTCGCATTTACCTCTGTATCACTAAATAACATGCTTGCATTGCTGCTTCTTGGGAGGTAGCATTATCTTTTTTTTTGAGACGGAGTTTCACTCTTGCTGCCCAGGCTGGAGTGCAATGGCGCGATCTTGGCTCACTGCAACCTCCACCTCCCAGATTCAAGCGATCTTCCTGCCTCAGCCTCCCGAGTTGCTGGGATGGAGATAGCATTATCTTTGAGTCAGATGTCATTCCTACCCCAAAGCAAATGCATGTGCATGTATTCATAGGGCCACATGTACTGCTCAGCATTAAGCCTTGAACTAAACTGAAACTTTTTTGCCCCCTTGCACACTTTTTGTTTTCCCTGTAGTAAGAATTTAGAACTTCCAGAGTTCTAAAATTTCATGTGTCTTGCTTTTTTCTTTTGCTTATTCCGTGTCTTTATCACTAACTCAACTCCACACCCTCAGCCAGTTGTCCACATCTGCTCTCTACACTCTCATTCACGCCGGGTGTCGGAGCAGCTGCGTCTTCTTGGAGATGCGGCTCCCAGAGCCTCCAGGTATGTTCCGATGTGGACTGCTGCCCTCATACCATAGCCCATTGTCGTCCTGGGGGTTCCCTTCACCTGGTTTTTATGTTGGAACCTGTTTCCTGATCCTGTGCCTTCTCTTTCTTGATTTTCTCTGTTGTTTTGTTGGAGTGTTTCCTGTGGCACCACGGTTCTGCATCCTGGGTGTGCCATGCAATGACCCAGAGAGCCTTAAAATGCTGGTGCTCAGGCCCTAATCTCAGGGGGTCTGGGAGACTATTGTTTTTCTTTCTTTTTATTATTATTATTATTATTGAGATGGAGTCTCGCACTGTCACCCAGGCTGGAGTGCAGTGGCATGATCTTGGCTCACCACAATCTCCACCTCCCGGGTTCAAGCAATTCTCCTGCCTCAGCCTCCCAAGTAGCTGGGATTACAGGCACCCATCACCATGCCCAGCTAATTTTTTGTATTTTTAGTAGAGACAGGGTGTCACTATGTTGGCCAGGCTGGTCTCAAACTCCTGACCTCATGATCTGCCCGCCTCGGCCTTCCAAAGTTCTGGGATTACAGGCATGAGCCACCGTGCCTGGCCTCTTTTTATTGTTTTTTGTAGAGATGACGTCTCACTATATTGCCCAGGCTGGTCTCAAATTCCTAGTCTCAAGCAGTCCTCCTGCTTTGGCCTCCCAGTGTTGGGATGACTGGCATGAGCCACTGCACCTAACCCAAGACATCATTATTATTATTATTATTATTATTATTATTATTATTGAGACGGAGTCTTGCTTTGTCACCCAGGCTGGAATGCAATGGTGCAATCTCCACTTACTGCAACCTCTGCCTTCCGGGTTCAAGTGATTCTCCTGCCTCAGCCTCCCAAGTAGCTGGGATTACAGGCATGCACCACCATGCCCAGCTAATTTTTGTATTTTTAGTGGAGACGAGGTTTTGCCATGTTTGCCAGGCTGGTTTGGAACCCCTGACCTCAAGTCATCCCCCTGCCTTGGCCTCCCAAAGTGCTGGAATTACAAGCATAAGCCACCACACTCGGCCCCAAGACTATTATTTTTAATTATTTTTAAAGTGCCACACAATGGTTTTGTTTTTGAGTGTGGTTTTGTTTTGTTTTGTTTTTTTGAGGTGGGGGTCTCACTATGTTCTCCAGGCTGATCTCGAACTCTAGGCCTCAAGCAGTTCTCCCACCTCAGCCTCTTGAGTAGCTGGGATTACAGGTGCAAGCCACCACATCTGGCTTGCATGATGGTGTTGATGTGCAGGCAATATTTCAAACCACTGCTCATCAGGTAGTCTCCTGATGAGGGATACGTGGGAGGTGAATGTTCTGAAACCTGGGTCATTTGAAAATATCTTTATTCTCACTCCCACACTGATTCATAGTTAGGCTGGATATAGGATTCTGAGTTGTAAATTATGTTTCTTCAGTATTTTGAATGCAATCCTCACTGTGTTCCAGTTTCCAATATTGCTGTTGAGAGGTTCAAAGCCATTCCAGTTACCGATTTTGTATGCATGTGTTTGTCTTGGTTTTCCTCGCTGGAAGCACGTAGAGACCATCTTTGTTCCCAGAGTTCTAAAATTTCATGATGACATGTTTTGATATAAGTGTATTTTCATCATATTGCAGGTAATTGGTGCTGCTCTGAATCTGGAAATTGAAGTCCTTCCCTTCCGGAATATGTTTTTGGTTTGTTATTGAGACAAGGTCTCGCTCTTTTGCTCAGGCTGGAGTCCAGTGGTGCAGTCATAGCTCACTGAAGCCTCAACCTCCCGGGCTCACAGGACCCTTCCACCTCAGCCATCCGAAGAGCTGGGACTACAGGTGCACACCAGCACACCTGGCTAATTTTTCAGTTTTTTTGTGGAGATTGAGATCTTTCCATGTTGCTCAGGCTGGTCTCAAACTCCTGAGCTCAAGTGATCCTCCTGCCTCAACTTCCCAAAATACCGAGATTACAGACATGAGCCACCATGCCCAGCCTGATTTTTTTTCATTGATGATTTCCTCCCTCTGTTCTCTCTTTCTGAAATTTGTACTATTTCAATGTTACATTTGCAAGACTGGTCCTCTATTTTTCTTTTCTCTTTCCAATTTTTCATCTCTCTGTTTGCTCTTTTAGGGAAATTTCTTTAACTTGACCCTCTGACATTTCCATTAAATTTATTTTCATTTCTACTGTTATGTTTTTAATTTCCAAGAGTTCTTTTTTGTTCTTTGAATGTTCACCCTTCCTCTCCCATCCCCCCTCATTTTTTTTCTTTTTCATAGATTCCTGGTCTTGTTTCTTCGGTGCAGTAATTTATTTTATCAACCTGGAAATCTTAGTGCAAATGTTTCAGTGGTTCTCTTCTCCTTACGCAGGCTTAGTTTTTGTCCAAGTTGGTATTTTTTCGTTTGCCCACTTTGACCTCTTTTTTTTTTTTTTTTTTTTTTTTTTTTTTGGAGATAGGGTCTTGCTCTGCACCCAGGCTGAAGTGTAGTGGCATAATCATGGCTCACTGCAGCCTCGAAATTCTGGGCTCAATCAATCCTCCTACCTCAGCCTCCTAAAGAGCTGGGACTACAGGCATGTGCCACCACACCTGGCTAATTTTTTGTAGGGATGAGGTCTCACTATGTTGCGCAGGCTGGACTCAAACTCCTGGGCTCAAAGGATCCTCCCACCTCAGCCTCCCACAGTGCTGGGGTTACAGGCGTGCGCCACTGTACCTGGCCCTCTTTTGGAATACAATGTTTCTCGGGTAAATCTTGGATGTCTGCTCACTTGAGAAAGACTGAGAAACTGACTGGAAGCTGGGGTGTATGGATACCCTTTTCTGACCCATTTTGTCATAGGATCTTCTGGTTGGCTATTTTTATGGGAGAACCCCTCGTGTCAGCAGCTTTGGGTCTTTTCCTCTTGGGCTGGCTCATTTTCCTGAGAAACTTTTCCAGTCTGCTGCTGAGAGGGTAAAGCAGGCTAGGGGCTCAGCACTCAAAATATGGTCACTCAGCTGGGCACGGTGGCTTATGCCTGTAATCCCAGCACTTTGGGAGGCCGAGGCAGGTGGATCACGAGGTCAGGAGTTCGAGACCAGCCTGGCCAACATAGTGAAACCCCGTCTCTACTGAAAATACAAAAAAATTAGCCGGGTGTGGTGGCGGGTGCCTGTAATCCCAGCTACTTGGGAGGCTGAGGCAAAGAGAATCGCTTGAACCTGAGAGGCGGAGGTTGCAGCAAGCTGAGATCGCGCCACTGTACTCCAGCCCAAGCGACAGTGCAAGACTCCATCTCAAAAACAAGAAAAAAAAAAAAAAGTCACTTGAATCCCCCACCCTTGCCTTTCCCAGCACTATCCCTGTGTGACAGTGCTTGACGGCCCCAGGACAAAGACCAGCTCCGGAGAATAAAATCCTGGCACTGACAGTCACTTTACCACCAAGGCCTCTGAACGCCGCTAAGAGCTCACAGATGTGGCCACTTCTCCCACGTCCACCATCACTCAGTCAAAACTGCCGCCATCTCCCCCTAGACCCTGGACACAGCTGCCAACATCTTGCCCTCCCATCCTCTCTGCACCCAGGAACCAGGGTGGCTCTTTCACGCCACTTCCCTGCTGAAACCCCTCCATGACTTCCCATGCCCTCAGGACATAGGCCAGCTCCTCCGCTGAGGTCTGGCTTCTCCTTTCATCCCAGCCTCCTTCTGCAGCCCCTTCCTCACCCCTATGCACCCCTGTCACATCTGGTGCCTCATCCAACTTTCCGGCTTTAAGACATAGCCCCATTAGCTCCTTCTCCTAAAAGTCTCTGCAGATCCTGGCACCTCTCACCCATTCTAAGAGTGCTCTCCCTGGGGACCCTGAAGGGAAAGTCTGTACCTCCACATCCACACCCTGAGCTTGAGCGCAGCACCCAGCACCCAAGAGGTGCTGAGCTGTACTGTGCCACGGAGATCATTGCCACTTGCCACTTTGATGAGCTCTGTTCTGGGAGCTGGCTGCCTGGGGAAGGGCTCTCTGACCACTGCCACGGACCCCATGGAGTCAGCCACTGGGTCAGTGAACTGGAGCTCCATCAGCATGAGCGTCCCCCGGCTCCTGGGATCACCACAGTGCATGCTGGTGAAGGGCCAGGATGGAGGGGCTACCTTTCAAGTGTGCAGGATACTGAGTGTGACCTCCAACCACCTTGCATGACCTTGATGTGGTGGCCATCCCAGAGAAGACACTGCTCCACCCAGCTGCTTACCTTTCCTTAGGACAACTGTTTGAAAGTCCATTTCTAGAATGATCCTAATGGGCATGGCCAGGGAGCTGGTCCTTCACATAAGTAGCAACTGGGCAGGCTGCCAGGGCAGTTGGAATGGGGCAGTGGAGCTGTGTTCACAGAACACTTGTCAGGAGCCAGGCACCTGGTATTCCTCTACCCACTTAAAGGAGGGCATTACCATCGCCATTGTATAGATGGGGAAAGAGAAGCTCCCTAAGCGCCTCACTCGGGGTCACACAGTCAGAAAGCGTGAGGGATTCAAACCCAGGACTCTCCAGCCCCAGCTGCACCTTGGTAGCAGGAGAAACAGCGAGAGCTTTCTGGGTCTGCGGCTAACGTCACCGAAGGGAATCCATGCAGACAGCTGCAGTGCACATGGTGTTTTCCCACACTCTGACTGTTAGTTTTGTTGGCTAAAACAGTCATCACCCTGGAGCTGCTTTTCACAGTTCTAGATTTTGGTGGGTTTCTCAGCCTCTCTGTGCTGGCTCGGGGAGGCTTCAGGAAGGGGGTGGAGCAGGTGCCCTCTGCAGGTAGGGATTGTGAAACATTTGGTCTGGAGCCCAGGGATGAACAATGCAGAGGGCTCTCTTCACAGGATAATGGATTCCAGAATCCCAGCACTGCTCCGGCAGGAGGTGGGGACTGGTGGCTCTGCACTGGCACCCCCTGTTGACCTGGGTGTGGCTCAGCAGCCTTCTCCTCTTGCTTGTTTTCCAGTAACTGGTGCCCCTACCCGATGTCCAAGCTGGTCACTTTACTAGCTCTTTGCAAAACAGAGAAATTCCTCGTCCACTCGCAGCAGCCATGTCCGCAGGGAGCTCCAGACTGCCAGAGAGTCAAAGTCATGTGAGTAGGGGAGGGTGGGCCATTCGCCCAGGCCTGGAGCGAGCCCTCCCTGGAGTCACTGAGTCAGCCCTCCTCCTCCTCCAGGTACCGCATGGCCCACAAGCCAGTGTACCAGGTCAAGCAGAAGGTGCTGACCTCCTTGGCCTGGAGGTGCTGCCCTGGTTACACGGGCCCCAACTGCGAGCACCACGGTAGGGCTCCCTGCTGCCCCCCTCCCCACTTGACCTCTGATCCCCAAAGTCAAGCAGCTCCTCTGACCACTGGGGTCAATATCTAATGCTTTCTTCTGCAGATTCCATGGCAATCCCTGAGCCTGCAGATCCTAGTGACAGCCACCAGGAACCTGGGGATGGACCAGTCAGCTTTGAACCTGGTGTGTTGCTTTCCGGAAGGGGCAGGCAGACAGGCAGGCAGGCTGCTGGGGCCCACGTAGCCAGCTGGCCCTTTCTCCTGTGATACAGCAGTGCCATTTCAGGGAAACCTTGCCTCCAGAATCAGCAAGGACTCCTCTGTGGCCTGCACCACCTCCCACCTTGAAGGCCAGGCTCACCGGGCTCCCAGCTGCCTGCTGGCCAAGCACACACACCCTTTTCCTTCACCCCATCTTCTGGGAAGTACTGGTTCATCTGACACTTTCCTTGTCCCCTGAACCACACAAACCCTTGTGCCTGGAAAAAGCATTCTCACCCTTCCCCACAGCCCTAACCAGAGCCAGGAAGTCATACTGTCCTTGGTCTTGGAGTCAGCACAGGAAACCCACCAAAAGACATCATTTGCAGCAGGGCCCTTCAAGCCTGGGCCCAAGATTGAGAAAGCAAATGAGTGTCATTATGTGGTGAAGTATTTATTGACAAGGGCTGCCAAGAATGAAGTTGTGAGGCCATGTGCATGTGCTGAGGAGGGGAGTGGACCATGATTGATTAGTCATGTCTGCTGTGGGTGTAGGAGGCAGGATGAGGGTTCACTTGCTATGCATTTGCCCTCCAGGGGCTTAAGGCTTCTAAGCTCCTGCTCAGAGGACATCAGCAGCTACCTTCCCTGCTCTCAGCCCTCAACGATCCTTCTCTGAACCTCGTGATTGTCCCAGACCTGGTGAGTTAGCCCTTGACATTTATGTCTGCTGTGCATTTAGGCCACCTGGCTGCAGCGATCAGTGAGGTTGAGGTGCAACAGGAACAGCAGGAACACCTTCTGGGAGATCTCCAGAATGATGTTCACCGGGTGGCAGACAGCCTGCCAGGCCTGTGGAAGGCCCTGCCTGGTAACCTCACAGCTGCAATGATGGAAGCAAATCAAACAGGGCACGGTGAGTGGCAGGCTCTAGGGGCTGAGGAAGAGCCTGGTCACATTGAGGGGAGGAGGGGAGGACCCCGCTGGTCCCAGCCTGGGAGGAATGTTTGCTCCTGCAGGGCTTGTGTCACACCACACGTCTGTTGCAGAGTTCCCTGACAGATCCTTGGAGCAGGTGCTGCTACCCCACGTGGACACCTTCCTACAAGTGCATTTCAGCCCCATCTGGAGGAGCTTTAACCAAAGCCTGCACAGCCTTTCCCAGGCCATAAGAAACCTGTCTCTTAATGTAGAGGCCAACCGCCAGGCCATCTCGAGAGTTCAGGACAGTGCCGTGGCCAAGGCTGACTTCCAGGAGCTTGGTGCCAAATTTGAGGCCAAGGTCCAGGAGAATGCTCAGAGAGTGGGTCAGCTGCGGCAGGACGTGGAGGATCGCCTGCACGCCCAGCACTTTACCCTGCACCGTTCGATCTCAGAACTCCAGGCCGATGTGGACACCAAATTGAAGAGGCTGCACAAGGCTCAGGAGGCCCCAGGCACCAATGGCAGCCTGGTGCTGGCAACGCCCCAGGCTGGGGCAAGGCCTGAGCCAGAGAGCCTGCAGGCCAGGCTGGGCCAGCTGCAGAGGAACCTCTCAGAGCTGCACATGACCACGGCCCGCAGGGAGGAGGAGTTGCAGTACACCCTGGAGGACATGAGGGCCACCCTGACCCGGCACGCGGATGAGATCAAGGAACTGTACTCCGAATCCGACGAGACCTTCGATCAGATTAGCAAGGTGGAGCGGCAGGTGGAGGAGCTGCAGGTGAACCACACGGCGCTCCGTGAGCTGCGCGTGATCCTGATGGAGAAGTCTCTGATCATGGAGGAAAACAAGGAGGAGGTGGAGCGGCAGCTCCTGGAGCTCAATCTCACGCTGCAGCACCTGCAGGGTGGCCATGCCGACCTCATCAAGTACGTGAAGGACTGCAACTGCCAGAAGCTCTACTTAGACCTGGACGTCATCCGGGAGGGCCAGAGGGACGCCACGCGTGCCCTGGAGGAGACCCAGGTGAGCCTGGACGAGCGGCGGCAGCTGGACGGCTCCTCCCTGCTGGCCCTGCAGAGCGCCGTGGACGCCGTGTCCCTGGCTGTGGACGCTCACAAAGTGGAGGGCGAGAGGGCGCGAGCGGCCACGGCGCGGCTCCGGAGCCAAGTGCAGGCGCTGGATGGCGAGGTGGGAGCGCTGAAGGCGGCCGCGGCGGAGGCCCGCCACGAGGTGCGCCAGCTGCACAGCGCCTTCGCCGCCCTGCTGGAGGACGCGCTGCGGCACGAGGCGGTGCTGGCCGCGCTCTTCGGGGAGGAGGTGCTGGAGGAGATGTCTGAGGAGGCGCCGGGACCGCTGCCCCTGACCTATGAGCAGATCCGCGTGGCCCTGCAGGACGCCGCCAGCGGGCTGCAGGAGCAGGTGCTCGGCTGGGATGAGCTGGCCGCCCGAGTGGCGGCCCTGGAGCAGGCCTCGGAGCCCCCGCGGCCGGCAGAGCACCTGGAGCCCAGCCACGACGCGGGCCGCGAGGAGGCCGCCACCACCGCCCTGGCCGGGCTGGCGCGGGAGCTCCAGCGCCTAAGCAACGACGTCAAACGTGTCGGGCAGTGCTGCGAGGCCGAGGCTGAGGCCGGGGCCGGGGCTGCCTCCCTCAACGCCTCCCTTGACGCCTCCCTTGACGGCCTCCACGATGCACTCTTCGCCACCCAGCGCAGCTTGGAGCAGCACCAACGGCTCTTCCACAGCCTCTTTGGGAACTTCCAAGGGCTCATGGAAGCCAACGTCAGCCTGGACCTGGGGAAGCTGCAGACCATGCTGAGCAGGAAAGGGAAGAAGCAGCAGAAAGGCCTAGAAGCTCCCCGGAAGAGAGACAAGAAGGAAGCGGAGCCTTTGGTGGACACGCGCGGCACAGGGCCTGTGCCAGGTGCCTTGGGCGCGGCGCTCTGGGAGACAGGTGAGTTCCTGGACCGGGGAGACTGGACGAGTCTAGGAGGCCAGGGAGGGCTGGCGGCAGCTCTTCTGCCTCCAAGAGGGCCAGGAAGAGAGAGAACAGCATGGCCATCGGTCACCCCTATTGGGTCCACCTTCCCTTTGGCCCACCTGCTTTTCAGGGATGTGGGCCTCTCAAGCTACCTGGCTTATGGGGAGACAGGAGAAGTCACAAAAACCACCTGCTAGTGCCATAGCCCGTGAACGGCAGAGCCTGGAGGCCACACGCACACCAGGGCCGCGTACTGCTCCCGCTGCAGAGAGGGGAGCGCCTCCTGCCCTGCCAGGGCAGCCCTCAAGTCCCCGCATCTCAACTCTTCACCTCACCCCCTTCATTCCCATGTGCGTTTAAGCCACTGTATCTAGGTAGAATGTGGCTAGGGACTGCAGCCACTTGCAGCCCCACTTAGCTACTGTTTCACTTTCCATGATTTTAGTTTCTTTTTTCTGGTTTCTTTTTTTGAGATGGGTCTCACTTTGTTGTCCAGGCTTGAGTACAGTGGTAGGATCATGGCTCACTGCAGCCTCAACCTCCCCAGGCTCAGCTGATCCTCCCACTTCAGCCTCCAGAGTAGCTGGGACTTACAGGCATGTGTCACCATGCCTAGCTAATTTTTGTACTTTTTGTAGAGACGGGGTCTTGCTATGTTGCCCAGGCCGGTCTCAAACTCCTGGGCTCAAGCAATCTGCCCACCTCAGCCTCCTAAAGTGTTAGGATTACAGATGTGAGCCATGTGCCCAGGCTTGATTTCAGTTTCTTGCATCAACCACGATGAGAAAATAGGTGAGTACAGTAAAATAAGATTTTGAGAGAGGGAGAAACCACATTCATATAACTTTTATTGCAGTATATTGTTATAATTGTTTTATATTTTATTATTGTCATTAATCTCTTACTGTGCCTAATTTACAAGTTAAACTTTGGCACAGGTATTTACATAGAGGGGAAAAAAAGTATATATTGGGTTTAGTACTGTCTGAGATTTCAGGCACCTGCTAACATCTTGGAACACACCTCAGTGGACTGTACGGGGAAAGCCATGGGCCCTGTAAGGAGCTCATTCCCTCTGCAAATACAGTTAACCTGTCTCACCGCTCTGTGCTAGTCTCCTTCCTGGGCTTTACCACAATGACCCATCCCAACAGGTCAATGACACACTCATCAGCACTACCACCTTACGTGAAACTGAGGCACAAACAGAAGTTTCCTGCTTGCACAGCTAGTGAGCAGCAGAGGAGCACTGTCTTTAGGGTGCTCGTTCTTCCCCTCCAAAAGGCCCTCCATGGCTGGTCCCTGCAGGGCCCTGGGCCTGGGAGCTGGCTTTGAGGTTGAAGGGATGTGTGACCAAGCTTCCCATCCCCTCCCTGAGTGTGGTCCTGGGAGGGGGACAGCTAGGCTCTGTGTCTCAAGTGACTCTCTCTGTTAGAGGCTGGCCTTGGAGCTGTGGCCACACCCCACCCACACACAGGGCTAAGTACAAGGCCACCATCTTAGCCATGGCCATGCGCAGCCTGGCGTGTGGCAAGTCCAAGGCCTTGTTGAAGGTCCCGTCCCAGGCAGCCCCTGCCCCTGCTGACCCTCCCTATGGCCCAAGAGGCAATGTGGAGCAGTGGGAGGCACCCAGGCTCTGGCATCACTTGTCTGCTTCTTCCTCAGTAAAATGGCAGAATCCCTACCCATGTCAAAGTTGTGTTATGAAGACTGCTGCGTTTACCAAATACCTAGCACAAAGCTTACCTCATGTAGGAATGCAGTCAACTTTTTCCCAGTTCCCCAGCATTTTCAGGGTCCAGGCTGTGTCCACCTACACTGACACTTCCCTCTTGTTTCCTCTTGTGGTGGGGCAAGGCTTCAATATGCTGATGACTTTCAGAATTTGCCTGATGGTTTGGAAATGTGTTTACCATGACGATATTTATTTCAAAAAAATGTTTTCCTTCAAAACAAATTTCCAGGCCAGGCGCAGTGGCTCATGCCTTTAATCCCAGCAGTTTGGGAGGCTGAGGCGGGTGGATCACCTGAGGTCAGGAGTTTGAGACCAGCCTGGCCAACATGGTGAAACCCCATCTCTGCTAAAAATACAAAATTATCCGGGTGTGGTGGTGGGTGCCTGTAATCCCAGCTACTCAGGAGGCTGAGACAGGAGAATCACTTGAACCTGGGAGGCAGAGGCCGCAGTTAGCCGAGATTGCGCCACTGCACTCCAGCCTGGGCAAGAAAAGCAAAACTCTGTCTAAAAAAAAAAAGAATTAGCCAGGTGTGGTGGCAGGCACCTGTAATTCCAACTACTTGGAAGGCTGAGGCAGGAGAATCGCTTGAACCTGGGAGGCAGAGGTTGCTGTGAGCCAAGATAGCTCCACTGCACTCCAGCCTGGGGGACAGAGTAGGAGTCTGTCTCAAACACAGACACACACCCACACACACCCCAAATTTCCCTTTATTTGTCTGTAGGAAAGCTGTAGGGCTTCAATGTGTGCCCTGCAGGGAAGCACACTCTGAGTTTGCACAGCCCTTTGAAGCCACATCTTAGGGCCTGTCTGGCGAAAGGCTGGGTTGAGGGGGTCTTCCTCTGCGGCGAAACTCCCTGCGCAGGCGCCCGGACGGAACGGCCGGAACAAGGGCCTAGCACCGGTAGAGGGCGCTGCGGGCCGGCCTGCCTTTGGCTAGGCGAGAGACCCACCTGCTGGGTGTTAGGGGAATTGCAGAGGCAGCCGCTGGCCTCTGACTTGGCACAATCTTTTTTTTTTTTTTTTTTGAGACGGAATTTCACTCTTGTTGCCCAGGCTAGAGTGCAATGGCGCCATCTCGGCTCATCGCAACCTCCGCTTCCCGGGTTCAAGCGATTCTCATGCCTCAGCCTCCAGGGTAGCTGGGATTACAGGTATGCGCCACCACGCCTGGCTAATTTTGTATTTTTAGTAGAGATGGGGTTTCTCCATGTTGGTCAGGCTGGTCTCGAGCTACCGACCTCAGGTGATCCGCCTGCCTTGGCCTCCCAAAGTGCTGAGATTACAGGCGTGAACCACTGCGCCCAGCTGACTTGACACAATCTTAACACAAATGGGAAAGCTATTCTCAACTGTCTAATTCTCAGAAAATCTTCCAGAACTAGAGAAAAGCAACATTTTTTTATTCAAAAGTCTTGCTGAATTGGGAGTCAAAGAGCTGAGGCTCAAGTTCCGGGAGCCAAGTCAGTAATTGCTCAGCAAACTGCTCCTTTACAGGCTTTGGTTTCATCACCTAAGAAGTGGGGACCTTGTTTTAAACCCCTACAGAGGGAGCAGGTTGAGGAACCCCACAGTAGACATGACCTCGTTGGTGCCAAGGCCAGTGTCACAGCCAGGACCCAAGTAGGACTCACCCTTCCTGTGCCGTCTCATGACCCTGTCCCCACCTGCCCAACCATGCTGGCCAGGCAGCACGACTGGCTTCTTCCTGGCTGTTTGTGCACCCTCCACACATGGCAGCTTCCTCTGCCTCTGCCCGTGCATGGGCCCAGCACCAGTGTTCTGTCGGTGTTCCTGTCCTAAGGCTGGCCAAAGTGCTCCCTGCAGAGAACCAGAAGTCAAGAGATTCAAGGTCTGCTCCCAGGAGGCTTGGTAATTTACTAGTTGTGTGGTCTGGAGCAACAAGCTTTTTCTTTCTGGGCCTCAATTTACCCATATGTAATCTCAGGGTTCTGTGCAACATTTTGAAAAACCACATTAAGATGACCAGCTCACACCTGTAATCCCAGCACTTTGCGGGGCTGAGGTGGGAGGACCGCTTGAGCTCAGTCTGGGCAACAGAGCAAGACTCTGTCTCTACAAAAAATGAAAAATTAGCCAGGCATGATGGCGCGTGCCTGTAGACCCAGCTACTCAGGAGGCTGAGGTGGGAGGATTGCTTGAACCCAGGAAGTTGAGGCTGCAGTGAGCCATGATCTCAATGCACTCCAGTCTGGGCAACAAGAGACCATTTATCAACTAAAAAAAAGACCAGCTTGAAGGGGCTTCTCTTCCCTGGCTTCACCTGCTCTTTCCTTCTTTCTCCAAGGTTCTGTCTTCAACATCCAGGAGGAGGATCCAGCCTTCATAGCTCTGCAAATACCTTCCCAGTGTTAGCATTATTATTACCTTGAGGATGGATATTTTCTCCCTTTCCCCTGAGTATCTCAAGATTCCTAGCAGGTAGTGGTCTGGGAGTCAGAGACCCGTGTTCCTGTCCCAGCCTGCCATTTACAAACCATGTAACCTTGAGCAGCTGGCGAAGGATTCAACCTGTTTTGTCAATCGGGAATACTGTCTCTCAAGGAAGGTGGAAGGAAAAGGAATCAAATGAGAAAGTGCTTTGTGGCTGGGCATGGTGGCTCACCTGTAAGCCTAACATTTTGGGAGGCTGAGGCTGGAGGATCACTTGAGCCCAGGAGGTTGAGATCAGCCTGGGCAACATAGTAAGACTCCATCTCTACGAGAAAAAAAAAAAGGCAGGGGGCTGCAGTGTCATGACCGCCACTGCACTCCAACCTGGGAGACAGAGTGAGACCCTGTCTCAAAAAAAAAAAAGAAAAAAGAAAAAGCGTTTTGTTAAAATGTTAATCAGCTGAGACAACAGACTTGCATTTTCCTTCCTCTCAGTTAGTGAAAAACTGAGAATTGGCCATCTAGCTCTGCTCCTGCAATAACACTGCTGTTGCGAATATCTAGGTTATCTAGAAATAGTGACCTATTTCCAGTGCTAATAAGGTGAGGACGGCGGGGCTCAGGGTTTAATTTCCCACCCAATGGCGTAAGGGATGAGTCACTGAGCACTTTCATGTTTCAGGATCCCCTGTGGCCTTCTATGCCAGCTTTTCAGAAGGGACGGCTGCCCTGCAGACAGTGAAGTTCAACTCTACGCACATCAACGTTGGCAGCAGCTACTTCCCTGAACATGGCTACTTCCGAGCCCCTGAGCGTGGTGTCTACCTGTTTGCAGTGAGCGTTGAATTTGGCCCAGGGCCAGGCACTGGGCAGCTGGTGTTTGGAGGTCACCATCGGACTCCGGTCTGTACCACTGGGCAGGGGGGTGGAAGCACAGCAACGGTCTTTGCCATGGCTGAGCTGCAGAAGGGTGAACGAGTGTGGTTTGAGTTAACGCAGGGATCAATAACAAAGAGAAGCCTGCCGGGCACTGCATTTGGGGGCTTCCTAATGTTTAAGACCTGAAGCCAGCCCTGATCTGATCAGACATCATGGACTCGCCCAGCTCTCCCTGGCATGGGTCTCTGGCCAAGGATGGGCAGGAGGTCATTCAGTTGGTCTGTCTTTTCCCTGGAAACCTTCTGCAAAGACAGTGTGGTGTATGTGGCCTTCCTCTAGCTGCATGGGGCTTGGCCACTTCTCCAGGATGAGAAGGACTAGAATGCTTCTCTGGACAGGACATGGTCCTAGGAAGCCTGAACCTTGGCTTGGCATGCCTTCTCAGACAGCCTGGCCTGGGCTCCAACTCTTCACCACACCCTGTATTCTACAACTTCTTTGGTATTTTGCTCCTCCTGTGGTTGGAAACTTCTGTACAACACTTTAAACTTTTCTCTTGCTTCCTCTTCTCTTCTCCCTAATCGTATGATAGAAGGATATTCTTTCCCAGGAAGAATGTTTAAAATGGAGGCAACATTTTGGCCAACACTGGAAAGCACTAGAGGGCAATGGGATTAAACCAACCTGCTTGGTCTCTATTAGTAATGGAGATGACAGTCTGGCCAATCAAGGGAAAGGAAATTAGTACCTTTAGTTTCAGTCATTCCTTGTATGATATGGTTTGGCTGTGTCCCCACCTGAAATATCATCTTGAATTGTAATCCCTATAATCCCCACATGTCAAGGGAGAGATCAGGTGGAGGTAATTGGATCTTGGGGCAGTTCCCCCATGCTGTTCTCGTGATAGTGAGTTCTCATGAGATCTGATGATTTTATAAGTGTTTGGTAGTTCCTCCTGTGTTCTTTCTCCTTACTGCCACCTTGTGAAGAAGGTGCCTTGGTTCCTCTTTGCCATCTGCTGTGATTTTAAGTTTCCTGAGGCCTCCCCAGCCTTGAGGAACTGAGTCAATTAAACCTCTTTCCTTTATAAATTACCCAGTCTTGGGCAGTTCTTTATAGCAGTGTGAAAATGGACTAATACATTTGTATTAATCTGTAATTTAAATTTCATCTCTTTCTCCTTGCCTTACGTAGAGTAAAGGCCAAGACATGCCAAACGTGAACTAAAATGTGTAGGGCCTTCACCTTTTTTACTTCCTCCAGTATCTTGGGACCATCATAATTCTTGTTAGCGTCTCTAACCAGGAGGCAGCTGAGGGAGGAGGGAAGGAAGACTGTAAAAAATCCCCCTCAATAATGATCAAATTTGGAATAAAGTGATGCCCTTCAAATCTCTGCCTCATTTACTTCTGGAGGGCAAAAATAATTGGTAGAGTAGGTAGAAAAATATGGGACAATGTGAAACTATGTGGGTAAATGTGACTTTGATTATTCTAGGCCCTGTTATGTAGAATGATTTCAGTTCTACAGTATACAGATACAGTATATTCCTGTAATATACCAGCATACGGTTTTCAAAAAATTTCAGATCCTAGAGCAAACTGGCCTGAGAAAGCAGTCGTCTGGCTATCAGAAACAAGGGTTTTTTTGATATTAGGTACTCAAAATTTGTTGAATATAGTCTTCTCAGATTGCTGAGGCAGGAGAATTGGTTGAACCTGGGAGGCGAAGGTTGCAGTGAGCTGAGATCGTGCCACTGCGCTCCAGCCTGGGAGACAGAGCAAGACTCCATCTCAAAAAAAAAAAAAAAAAAAAAAAAAAAAAATTCAGATGGAACTTGGTAGTGAGTTGCTTGTTGGCGTTAACAAGGTTACCAGCACTTCTAATTGTTTGCTAGGAGTCATTACTTCACTTGTTCCTCAGAATTTATTTATCACTAAGTTTTACGCACTCAATGTGCATCGGTGTTAGAAGGAACAGTATGCCAGGCCACACTGCTGACTAAAGTTTGACCTGGGGTAAATCACAACCTCTCTTGAACTTTATCTGTCTGTATGAGGTGTGAGGTGGTTGATCTTACAGCTCTCGTTAGTTATTCTGGCTTTTTTTTTTTTTTTTTTGAGACGGAGTCTTGCTCTATCACTCAGGCTGGAGTGCCATGGCGTGATCTCGGCTCACTGCAACCTCCGCCTCCCGGGCTCAAGCAATTCTCCTGCCTCAGCTTCTCGAGTAACTGAGATTAGAGGCACCTGCCGCTATGCCCGGCTAATTTTTGTATTTTTAGTAGAGACAGGGTTTCACCATGTTGGCCAGGCTGGTCTTGAATTCCTGACCTCAAATGATCCACCCGCCTCAGCCTCCCAAAGTGGTGGGATTACAGGCATGAGCCACCACGCCTGGCCTCTGGCATTTTATTATCTTAAACACAGGTTTAAATATCACCCACCACCAGCGCAGTTGGCCACGCCAGAACAAAGACTGGAAGCCCAGTAGCAGGTGAGCCTTGGTGCTGCAGACTGTGCTGCTGTCTTCTTTCTGCTCAGTCGTGCAGTGACTGGTCAGACTCTGCTGATAACAGTTGAGACATTAGGTAATGCAGTGTTATCCTCTGGAAGTTACTGCCCATAGTGAATGAAGTGAACTGACCCCTTCCGGAAGGGGTACATGCCATCCAATCCGCATGCATTTGGTCCTCTTTGACAGGAAGGTTATACATGAAAGTGCTAATGGGCAAGCTCTGCCAACAGCATGGATGTGTCACTCCAGAAGTTTCTGGGATGAGAACTAGAGAAATAATCGTTCTTTTAGACAGGGAATTTTCCATGCAAAAAAACATATATGACTGTATTTCACAAAACTTTAACATCAAGTTTAAGGGCAAATTTTCTGTTTAAACGAACCCCAGATTAGCAATAATTCTGAAGTTCATCTGATAGACTTCCTGTCTCCGCCTGGGAGGAGGTTCCTCCTGACTGTCCTGCAAGCAGACCCCCCCGTTACCCAGACCACTGGTCAGCACCCTCACTGTGGCACCCAAAACAACACAATGGACGGAGCACACGGTGGTACCTGCAAACCTGATGTGGAAAAAATATTTCAAAATCCCCAAATCGGTGGCTCATGCCTGTAATCCCAGCACTTGGGAGGCCGAGGCAGGCGGAACACCTGAGGTCAGGAGTTCAAGACCAGCCTGGCCAACGTGATGAAACCCTGTCTCTACTAAAAATACAAAAATTAGCCAGGCGTGGTGGCGGGCGCTTGTAATCCCCACTACTTGGGAGGCTGAGGCAGGAGAATCACTTGAACCCAGGACGCAAAGGTTGCAATGAGCCGAGATCGAGCCATTGCACTCCAGCTTGAGCGACGACAGCGAAACTCCATCACAAAAAAAAAAAAAAAAAAAAAAATCCCCAATCGAAAAACAAGAGATGGTACCATAGGTACATCAGGACATTTCAGTATTTCCTGAAAAATAGAAGGGATCAGGTCTGAAATGAAACAGCAACAGGAAGTCATGACCCCAAACATGTGAGACTGCTGGGGAGATGGGAGTGCTTTGCGGGGAGCCCCAAACTCAAACCCAGCCCTTGAGACATGTTGAGGACGCAAGGGTTGAAAAAGTAACTGTTGAGTACTATGTTCAGTATCTGGGTGATGGCATCGTTCATACCACAAACTTTAGCATCACACAACATACCTAGGTAACAGACCTGCACATGTAGCCCCTGAATCTAAAATAAAAGTTGAAAAAAACAAAAACGAAAACCAACCCTAAAACAGTTCCACCATCACCACAAGGAAAAAAATAAAACACACACTTGGGGTCACTGAGTGCCAGAACTCCAGCCCTGCCATCAGCCCTGAACCCCAGGTACAGAGCAGCTGCTGGGCCTCTGGAAGCAGGGAGCCCCCACACCCTGACAAACACGCCCTTAACAAACCTGCAGGGGCCAATCCCAAGATGTCTCCAGAAACCACAATGTCAAAGTCACTCACTACTGTTAGATTTTATTTCAGAAGCAGCGTGAAGAGGCTACACAGCTCTTGACATGTTTCTTAGAACTCTTTTTCTCAGCCTCTGCACCCTCTGTTATCTCTTTAGCTCAAAAACAGAAAAGCTCTCCCCGCTGTAGCCTGAGCACCCTCCTTCCATCCCCTCCATCAAGAAAGCTCCCCAAACCTGGCTTGACAATGACTCAGCTCTCTTGGAGGGGGTAGTGGAGGTAGATGAATGGAGCAGGGAAAGCCAGAATCCTTTTGAGAAGGAAAAGGGAAATGAGGCCAGCACGGTGGCTCATGCCTGTAATCATAGCCCTTTGGAAGGCTGAGGCAGGAGGATTGCTTGAGGCCCAAAGTTTGAGGTTGAAGTGAGCTATGACTGTGCCACTGTACCCCAGCCTGGGTGACAGAGTGAGACCCTATCTCAAACAAACAACCCAACCACACCCAAATAACAATTAGCAAAACTTCAGTAAGGTCTATAGATTATGGTATTGTTAGTTATTGCTATTGTATCAATGTGAACTTTCCTGGTTCTCATAATTGTACATAATTGGTTAAGTAATAGAACATCCCTGAAGTATTTAGGGATAAAGGGTTGTTAGCTCTGTAATTTACTTCAAATAGGTCAGAAAAAAAAATGTGTGCATACACAATACACGGACATTACAAACATTACAAGATGAGTCTCTGTGATTCCTATACACACATACAGAATGACAAAGCAATTGTGCAATGTTAGCAGTTTATGAATCTGGGTGAAGGGTAAATGGCAGTCCTTATACTATTCATGAAACTTCAATGGAAGCCTGGAATCATTTCAAAATAAAACATTTGGCTGTTGAAATAAACACAGATGGGCTGACAAAAGTAGAAGGTAGGATGAAACATATGAGAAGCATGGTAACAATTATGGAAGAAACATCCAGGGGACCTAAGATTTGTCCTAGAAAGTTCTAGAAAAAGAAAAAAAAAACGGAAGAAACAAAAGAAATAATGGGAGAAAATTTCCCAGGTCTAAGAAAATACCCCATTAGTACTAAGCAACAGAATGAATATATTTAGATATGGCCAGTTTCAACTTCCAACATCAAGAATAAAAAGAAAATTCTATTTCTTGAAAATAAGTTAACCTGTATAACATGTCACTTATTAGATCCACATCAGACTTCTCACTGGCGACAAGGGATGCTAGAAGATAATGGAGTATCATCTTCAGAGTTAGATTCTGTCTCCAGCCGAACTCCTAGCCAGGTATTGCCCAGGATCAAGTAATAAAAATTGCTTTTAAAATGTCTGATTAAAATCTCTTCCACAGCAGTGTAGGTCTTTCGGTGGAAACTTCCAATTTTTTATGTTTTTCAACACTGACCTGCATTTCAGTGATACAGTAGAGCAACAGATGTCATCATCCGGATTCTAAAATGGCTTTTAAAAGTGGCTTCTCCCTTAAAGGAAAACAAGGGGGCCCAATTTTTTCTTCATGTTGCTTGAATATATATATATATATATATAATTACATATATATTTATTATATCATAATTATATATTTATTATATATTATAAATTATATATATATAATTTTGTTGTTGTTGTTTAGAGACGGAGTCTTGCTCTGTTGCCCAGGCTGGAATGCAGTGGCGCAATCTCAGCTCACTGTAACCTCTGCTTCCTGGGTTCACGCAATTCTCCTGCCTCAGCTTCCCGAGGAGCTGGGATTACAGGCGTGTACCACCACACCCAGCTAATTTTTGTACCTTTTAGTAGAGACAGGGTTTCACTATATGTTGGCCAGGCTGCTCCTGACCTCAGGTGGTCTGCCCGCCTCGGCCTCCCAAAGTGCTGGGATTAGAGGAGTGAGCCACTGCACCCGGCCGAAGATATTTTCAATATAAACATTCCATATTGATTTTTAGATGTTAACACTTCAAGCTTCCTGCATAGTGTTTAGAATGTGAGCCAGGCATGGTGGCATGGTCCCAGCTAAGAGGCTGAGGTGGGAGGACAGCTTGAGATCAGGAGTTTGAGGCTACAGTGCATTATGATTGTGCCTGTGAACAGCCGCTGCACACTAGCCTGGGTGACAGTGTGAGACTGTCTCTAAAGAAGAAAAAATTAGGAAATGAGCACTGAGATGGATGTAGGGACACTGAGAGATAGGGAATTGACTTAGATTTCATTTGAACAAAGACCAAGAAGCTGCTAAGATTCAGAGGAGCAACAGGCAGGCCACACATATTCCATCAAAGAATGTGAATTAACAATTCCTATATCAAAAGGAGATTATGGGCTGGGCGCAGTGGCTCATGCCTATAATCCCAGCACTCTGGAAGGCCGAGGTGGGCAGATCTCCTGAGGTTGGGAGTTCAAGACCAGCCTGGCCAACATGGTAAACCCCGTCTCTACTAAAAATATAAAATTAGCTGAGTGTGGTGGTGCAGGCCTGTAATCCCAGCTTCTCAGGTGGCTGAGGCTGGAGAATTGCTTGAATCCGGGAGGCAGAGGTTGCAGCGAGCTGGGATCACCCCACTGCGCTCCAGCCTGGGTGACAGAGCGAAACTCCATCTAAAAAAAAAAAAAAAAAAAATTGTGAATGAACCTTTCAGCCCTAGTCCTTGCTCCCATCCAAAAATTAATTTTTGTATGTGCCACTGCACTTGAACTAAGCTGCCATCTGGATCCCAGCATCAAGGTGACTCTCCTCTTCTGCTTATACCAGCACTCACACATTTAAGTCTCCATGCCTGCAGCAGTGCTGCTGACAGTAGGTGGCCTCTGCTCACTGCTGGCCACTTTCAGCGGATCATCTCCACCCAGTCAAGATTGTATGCTCCAAGGGCTGAGCCAAGGCTGTGTAGGAGCACGCGCCTAACTTAATATAAGGATGACATTCAGAATGGTCAATATGTTGCTATCAGCAGACAAATGTTTCTCCAAGTGAAGACTTAGTAACTGACTTAGTGTCTGCTTGAAACTCTCTACAAGGATTAAACCTATTTTGGAAGAACAAGGATTAGACAATTCTGTTTCTTAATGTCTGTTCTATTAATAATATTAAAGAAACTTGGAGTGGAGCAGTGAGACTAACAGATTGCTGGAAAGGAGAAATGAATACATTTATACGGTGTTTCCACAGACAGAAGGAAAGCTAGCAAGCATTTGCAGGCCCCAGAAATCACCGAGTCTTCTTCACCAGGCTGCATCAGAGCGCCCGCGATTATTCTGAGAAACTGTCTTACAACGACACTGAACAGAGACTCCCGTGAGCAATCTGTAACACGCTATCTCCAAACACGCATTTCTTTTGAGGAACATTAACCAGTGCCACATCTTGTCTGTGATTTAACATGTTCAGTTCCCTAGGAAAAGGCAGCAGAAGGCATACTGCTGGGATGAGTTCACATACACCTGAAAACAGCCCTGACTGGCAGTGGGACTCAGGGCAGGGGGGAAGACGACAAGACAGTATTGCACAGCAGGAGGAAAGCCATCCAAGGATTCAATTCCCATTGCAGCAGGAGCAGCTAGCTGAAGGTCAGGTAAATGCATCCCATCACTCTAAGCTCATGAACTGCTAGCAGGAATGAAAATGAAAAGCTTTGTGAGCAGCAATATGGCAATGTTTTCCAAGAACCTTAGACTTTTTCCACCTTTAACAAAGGATCTTTTAAAAGTTCATATTCACTAGTCCCATTTTCAGAAATGCAATATAAGAAAATAAAGATTTATGTATAAAGATGTTCAGTATCTATTTTTCAAAACGAGAATAATCCAAATATTCAATAGGGGATTGAGCACAGAAATTTCTCCATCTACCTGGTCGAATATTGTGCAGTCATTTTAAAAAGTTCTCAATGGCTATTTAATGGCATACTAGGATCCTAATATTACAAAAACAATGCCACATAAAAAAAAAGAGTAAGGCCAGGTGCGGTGCTCACTCCTGTAATCCTGGCACTTTGGGAGGCTGAGGTAGGCAGATCACTTGAGGTCAGGAGTTCGAGACCAGCCTGGCCAACATAGTGAAACCGCACCTCTACTAAAATACAAAAATTAGCCAGGCTTGGTGGTGTGCACCTGTAATCCCGGCTACTTGGGAGGCTGAGGCAGGAGAATCGCTTGAACCCAGGAGGCAGAAGTTGCATTGCGCCGAGATCGCACTACTGCACTCCAGCCTAGGTGACAGAGCAAGACTCTCTCTCAAAAAAAGAAAAAAAGATTGAAAAGAAACACTCAAATGTACATAGTGGTAATGTCTGGCAATAGAATTTTGTGTGAATTTGCTTTATTCTTGCCTGTTGTTTCCCAAATTTTCTGCCATGAGTACATTTCCATAATCAGAACATAATGTTTTGGCCAGGCACAGTGGCTCATGCCTGTAATCTCAGCACTTTGGGAGGCCAAGGCAAGTGGGCCACCTGAGGTCAGGAGTTTGAGACCAGCCTCGCCAACATGGTGAAACCCTGTCTCTACTAAAAATACAAAAAAATCAGCCAGGCGTGGTGGCAAACATCTGTAGTTCCAGCTACTTGGGAGGCTGAGGCAGGAGAATTGCTTGAACCCGGGAGGCAAACATTGCAGTGAGCTGAGATCATGCCATTGCACTCTAGCCTGGGCAACAAGAGCAAAATTCCGTCTCAAAAAAAGAAAACAAGGTTTTGTCTTGTTTTTTAAAGTAAAACCCCTGCATTGTGATAGGTTTAGAAGTTCTCTATCTCCACAAGGCAAGCGTGTACCTACCTGTGCTCCATACTGGGTTTCTGGTAGCTGAAGTGCACATCTCAGGAACATATGTATGTACACTAACTTATGTGTTACAAAATCTCAACAGATGACTTCTGATGCACAATACCGTCTGAGTGTAGCATCACAAAAAACATTACTAAAGTGTACTAAAATAAGGTTATTTACTTCAAAATGATACATTGGACATAATCTGTATATAGAACAAAGCAAGTAACGGTAAACTTAATAAGGCACCTTTTAAACCAGATGCTGTACAAAATACATTTAGTGTGTTACATATCAAAGACAAATCTATATTTTTGGTGTTTTACAATTGCCTGATAAAACTGCTTGCTTTTACCCTTTTTTCAATGCCTATGTACAGTTTTCCCTAATGAAGCAATAATGATATTTTCATTTTATACAATATATACTACATTTTAGTTTTTAAATGGGCCAGGACAAAGGTCACTAAAAGGGCTTAAATAATTCCATAGAAAACAGAATACAGAGCATAAGCTAAAATTACAATAGTTAATCCTTTGCAAAAACCATATTCCCACACGTTCCTTCTGGGACCATCATCACACGTGGCTTCACAGGCTGCTGCCCTGGATTGTGGTTCTTAGCAACACGTCTCCTCCCTGCAGTTTCCACTGTGACTCTCACAATAGCACTTAGGCAAGAGACGAGCTGTGGCACTGCTATTTTAACACCTGACTCAAGTCAGTAATAAATATGACCACTTTTAAACACTGCGAGGGCCATCATAATCTTTTTGTTAAAATAAAAATCATTTCTGCCGTTGAAATGATTTTAGATACTTAGAAACATTTCAAAACAACATCTATGAAGTGTGTTTATAAAAGCTGCCCTGGAATAAATTATTCAATATCAAATTTGATCTTGGGCCAACTCAAAGATGCATGATCCTTTAAAAACTATAGTGCATTTTTGTTCTAAACAGAACAAAGCATCTCAAGAAAAGCATTGATTGTTAGAGTGAGTAAATCAAAATTTGGCACATTCTAGGAAAACATACTTTTAAAAAACTATAGGTCACTTTCAAAGTTTAGAAACACTTCTGGACACTGGAAAGGCAATGTAAAATATTGATTAAAATAACTTTGTGAAAATATTTCCAAAGAAATCGGATTCAAGTTTTGTACATCAGAAACTTGTTCATTATGAAACACAGTAAAAGCTTAGAATAAACAAACTGAAGGAAACCCTAATGTGCCTTTAATCCTAGAGCTATTTGCCAGCATAAAGAGAATTCACAAGGATAACTCTCTCTGAGAGTTAACTTTTCCTGTTCATAGTCAGGTAGTTTAGGTTTTTTGTTTGCTTTTATATTTTAATTACTTATAGATATCTAAATGAAGCTACACATTTAAAAACATTAAATTGCAAGTGGGACCAAATAATAGCTTCCAAGGTTTTACAAATTTACTAACTATGGTATTACATAATACTTCTTCTTGCTGGTCTATCATATTCTTTAAATATTTCACTTACTCGATGAGCTTCAGATTTAAGAATAAGAGTGGAAAGGAGAGACGAAAACTAAGTTGAATGCAAAATTTTTGTTTTTTGTTATTTACTTGCTTGTTTGTTTGAGATGGAGTTTATACTCTTTTGCCCAGGCTGGAGTGCAGTGGCACCATCTCGGCTCACTGCAACCTCTGCCTTCTGGTTTCAAGCGATTCTCCTGCTTCAGCCTCCCACGCAGCTAGGATTACAGGCACCCGCCACCATGCCCAGCTGAGTTTTGTATTTTTAGCAGAGATGGGGTTTCACCAAGTTGGCCAGGCTGCTCTTGAACTCCTGACCTTGTGATCCGCCCACCTCAGCCTCCCAAAGTGCTGGGATTACAGGCGTGAGCCACCGCGCCTGGCCACATTTTTAGATTAAGATTCCAAAGATGGCAGCATTTGCTTTTTAAAGAATATGTTATACTAGAAAATGTTTTTACTGAACAAGTTTCTAAGATTAACTCTTGATACCACTTTTACTAGACCACGTTAATTTTAAAAAACCGTAATAGTGGTCTCATATACTGGCTGTAATTTTTTGCTTCCACATACCATTTGAACATTTCCAAGAATAAACTTTGCCTGTCTTTACATATTTTATTAACATGACAAATGATTTTAAAGATTTATGGTATCAAGTCAAAAGTAAACCAAGGTTAAGTAAATTGGGTGTTCTAAGTGCGATCATATCATATGGCAACTCAGATTAAAATATTTGTATTTCTCAGTATACATATGGGGAAAAATTCTGAAAAAGCAAGTTATTGGGTATTATCCATATGCAAATTTACTTATCTTGATGAAAACTTCAGACTTTAATTATGGTAGATGAAACTTATTAATCGAAATGGTTAAGGCAAGTTTCAAATTTGTGAAATTTGATGTGTAGACAAATTTGTAAGTTTTAACCTTAAATGATAGTCACATTTTGGTAATGGGTGGACATACGCTGATTTCTTCCTGTTTAATTTAAACCTTTTTGACAATGTTGTGACATAATCACATTTATTTTGTTATAATCAAATAAAACTATCTCACTTGATGTACTCATGAGTTGTTTGCTCAGAATAGGAGATTAATATTTAAAAGGCATTAAAGAAGTATAAGTTTATGTAAATCAGATTTCTTGAGATAACAAGGCATCTATAAAATATGTACCATTTTATTGAAGAACAGTTATACAGTGTAGCTACAGATACTGACTAGATACTAAATATTTCTGCCTGATTTTTCATTGTCTTCACAAGTTAGGGAACAGAAATCAAAAAACCAAAAATCTCAAATGATGTAGATGTCCAAAACATATTTAACAGTTGATAAATTTATAACAGCTCTGACATATAAATTTCTAATTAAAGAATCCTTTCATTTGAAAAAATTGAGATGATATTACCCTAATGAAGTTTTTGCCTGAAGTTAACAAAGTCCTGGATTTGATATATTACTTTGAATGCATTAATTCTGAAAATTCATATTTAGTTCTACTTTATAACATTTCTTCCCTTAAGGATAGGATGTGAGGTACACATGAGCTGGTTTCTACAGTATGAATGTATGTACATATATAAAGTATGGTTGTAAAGGAGTGGATGATTTGCAAATAAAGCACATTATACACAAAATATAAATAACTTCCCTTTTAAAAGTTACTGAGAATAAAGAATACAGAACACGGTTATAGGCACTTACATTGCTATCAAATGCAGGAATTCACTTCAATAAGAAGTGCTTTCTTTGTAAGCATGGTTCATGGCATTAGAAGCTCCAACTTTGGAGAGGATGCTTTCCATGACAAAAATAATAACCACAAAAAAAATGGTGGTAGAAGGAAAACAGTCCAAATTTACAGATGCTTTAAACTTCTTTTGGCCTTGGTATCAGCTTTCATGTTAAAAAATAAAGCTGGTGGGGAAGCTATCTCACTTGCAAGGTAAATGGCTTATATGAGATTGGCGAATCTTGGTCAGATATTGCATTTTTAAAGCACAAAACCACCGGCCACCAATATCTTCCTGTGCATGCATATAAATTATTTTCTTCTAATTCAAATGGCAGCAGAGGAATCCTGGCGTGCATGTGCATGGACACACACACACATTATTAAGGAAGGCAGGACAAACTATCATAAACTAAGCAGTATCCCAAACACATCATCATTTATAGGCTGTTTTACAAAGGTAGAATACAAACAAACTGAATGTCTCAGGTAGAAGGCAAAGTCTATTTCTCCATCTCTGCTGCACTCATTTATCTTCTTAAGGCTTTCACAGAAAGCACCGTTTTATGAACAGGCAATTCAGTACCCAGAGCTTGACTGGAGACACTAACCAGGATTGAAGTCTTGATGCAGTTCATAAAAACCCATTTAAAAAAAGGCATCAAAAACCACATTTAAAATAAAGCTGTCCATATATAAAGAATTAAGTGTTTAGAAGTTCCCAGCTTGTATTCTAATAAGAGTACTGAAACGTTTAATATTAGCAGCCTGTGAACACGTAGTGAAGAAAGAGTCTGAGAACCAAGTTAACATCCTTATTCCACTCTAATTCCACCCATGCCATGGGTAAAAACAGTCTTGCAGTCTAGAGTTTCTCCTCCGATGGTTACAGCGTCAGATTTTTACATCTTGGGATTCAACCATCTTGGCAAGCGTCTTCTTAATTCTCAACGCTGTGAGTCTGGAGGCTGGATTGTGGGCCCAGCATTCTGACATTAGCTTCAAAACTGCTCGTAGACACTGAAAAGTAAAGAGATGTTTAGTGAGCAGAGAATATCTTTCGTGGCATTTACCAATCACTTCTTCAGGGGACTGAGTTCCACTCACTTCATCACTGTTCCACCGATTAGACACAATTGGCCGCAAACGTTTGACACACACAACCTCACGCATATCTTCGTATGACGGATCACTCGGTACCATGTTGTAATATGGCAATTGGTACTCTTCCACGATCCCTGTAAGGGAGAAAACATGAGCACAAAAACAGTTGCTGGACAAAATATACCAATCTATTAAGCATCTTTTGCTAAACTATGGAACTAAAACGGATTCTTACACAAGAAAAAATACAGACATGATGATTCACTCTTAATAGCAGATGTATGTTTTTCTCTTATTTATGTCCAATTACGTCCTCTACCTCCACCAGGGATGTCATCACAACTGTGACAGAGTCCATCAACAAAGGGCATACCAATCTTCCTTACAAAAAATAAGCAAGGCGAAACCAGCCATTTACCCTCAAGTATAATTATTTACTCACACGGTTGTTCCTACTAATGAATAGATTTATTATTTTTTCAGTTTGTTCTGCAGTAGAAAGACTTATGAGGTGCAGATAAGGGTTCACACAGCAGGCCTGAGACCTTCCCTTAGGAATGGCGGCTTGCAAGGTTTGGCCTTGGCCAGTGCCTGGATACATGAATGGTAAACAGTTCCCTACATGGATATCAAACCTCCCGGAAACGGTGAGGGTGACTCACCACTCCTGGGCTGCTTGTGCAAACAATGTGGTGCGTACTGCACATCTGCTTTCCTGCTGGAATTCTGCTACATGCCAGGCAGAGGATGCCTATGTGACCAGCCTCCAGTAAAATCTCTGGGCGCCAAGTCTCTAAGGAGCTTCCCCGCACGAGAACACTTTGTATGTGTTGTCACAACTCGTAGGAGGAATGAAGCACACCCTGACTCCACTGGGACAGGACTCTGGGAAGCCTCGCCTGGTTTGCTAAAACTTGGCTGATTTTGATTTGTATCCTTTCACTGGGATAAATGTTAGCCATTGGGACAACCACATGCCGAGTCCTGTGGTCCTTCAAGTGAAATCGCACAACCTGGGGGCAGTCTTGGGGACTCTGACGTATGTGACATCTAAATTACGTAACTGCCAGCAATTGCACTCCTAGGTGTATACCCAAAAGAAAGGAAATCAGCTAACCAAAGAGATATCTGCACCCGCATGTTTGCTGCAGCACCGTTCACAATAGCCAAGATGTGGAAGCAACCTAAGTGACCATCAACAGATGAACAGATCAAGAAAATGTGGCACCTATACACAACGGAGTATTATTCAGCCAGAAAAAAGAATGAGATTCTGTCTTCTGAAATAACATGGAGGAACTGGAGGTCATTAAGTAAAATAAGCCAGGCACAGAAAGACAAACTTCACATGTTCTCACTTACTTGTGAGATCTAAAAATCAAAACAACTGAACTCATGGAGACAGAGAACAGAAGGATGGTTACCAGAGGTTGGGAAGGGTAGCAGGGGGCCAGGGGGATGTTTAATGAGTAGAAACAAAATAGAAAAATGAATAAGACCTGGTATTTGATAGCACAACGGGGGGACTACAGTTAATAATAATTGTACACTTAAAAATAACTCAAGGACTATAATTGGTTGGTGAAACAAAGGATAAATGTCTGAAGGGACAGATATCCAATTCTCCAAGATGTGATTATTACACACAGCATGTCTGTACCAAAATAGCTCCTTATCCAATAATATATACACCTACTATATGCCCACAAAAATTAAAAAATAAAAAGTTATATAACTGGAGCCTTTATTTTTAAAATGATGGGTAAATAAACATAATCAGAAACTACTCAAACTCCTACCTCCTGTGATACAACGACGAGCCATCTCCCAAATGATCAGGCCGAAGCTGTAGATATCAGCCATGATGTAGGGCTGGAAGTGGTTTTTATTCAGGCTTTCGTCCAGCACTTCTGGAGCCATGTAGCGTTTGGTGCCCACCCTGGTATTCAAGGGCACGTCAACTTCATTTGTGTCACTGAAACAAAAGAAAGCCAATGTCCAAGTTGAGGGCTAAGAATAAAATAGTTTATCTTACATTTTTGTCCTATTTTATAAAAGCTTCTTTTTCTCCTTGGGGCCAGATGTGTTGTGGAATTTAGCATTTTTCAGATTTTTCTTTAAATATATGCTACATACTACATGACATCCTCGGTAGAGTTGGGGCAGCACTCTTAATCAAACTCAGTACTCAGTACTGTGTCTGCAGCAAAACACTAAGTCCGACAGTCCTACTCAACTGGATAAGGGCAATACATACCTCACATCCATTCACGTCAGGTTTTGTCACTAAATAAGTTTGGTGTCTAAGAAAGAGGACAACACTGAATATAAGATAAAGTAAGGCCAGGCACGGTTGCTCATGCCTGTAATCTCAGCACTTTGGGAGGCCAAGGAGGGCTGATCACCTGAGGTCAGGTGTTTGAGATCAGCCTGGCCGACATGGTGAAACATCGCCTCTACTAAAAATACAAAAGTTAACCAGAAGTGGTGTGCACTTGACTATAATTCCAGCTACTTCGGAGGCTGAAGCACGAAAATTACTTGAACCTGGGAGGTGGAGACTGTAGTGAGCCGAGACCATGCCACTGCACTCTAGCCTAGGCAACAGAGTGAGACTCTGTCTTAAAAAAAAAAAAAAAAAAGATAGTAGATAATTATGTCTGAGAAGTGGTGAATATGAAAATAGAAGAGGAATCGTTTGCTTTTACCACTCTCATATGATACACTAAGGCTTTGTGACATAGGATTACATTTTCTTCTTTATGGGTCCAATCAACATAGTTCTGTTGTTAGCAATGTTTACATGATCATACTGACAATTAGTAATAATTACTCTAAAGTAGTGATCAATATATGCACTGTATTTTCTTATAGCATCTGATAAATATCTGAGCCAACAAATACTACACTGACTCACAACACTGCAACAGATTTAAATGTCCCTTACAGTTGTTTTAAAGACTGGAACTTTTATGTTACAGCCTAAAATGAATTCTGAAATGAAACACAGCCACTCCATTCTAGAATTACAAGATTAAAATGGTTTCAAAGGTTTTCTAAAAATTTGTAATTTCTAACACTTGCATTTGTTTTAAAATACTGACACTATCAAGTGGTGATAGAAAAACGACATCCTTATCTCTACTGCTTATGGGTGTGTAAACTAAGGCACACTCCTAAAAGAAATAATATGCAACATACCATAGTTTAATATGTATAAACTCACTACCTCAGCAAGCCCTCCTCTAGGAATCCATCATGAAGAAATGCTTGTACAAGTGCACAAGGATCCAATATATAACATATGGATAAAATACAACAATGTTCATTAAAACCTTTTTAATAATCAACTGAAGACACCTTTAATGTTCATCAGTTGGGTCTTAAGAATAAACTACAGTACCTCCAGATAAAGAAAACTCTGCATCTATAAAAAAGAATGAGGTAGATTTACATCAGCTGAAATGGAAGGATGGCTAAGACTATAACAAAGGAAATCCGGCTGGGCGTGGTGGCTCACACCTGTTATCCCAGCACTTTGGGAGGCTCACTTGAGCTTAGGAGTTTGAGATCAGCCTAGGCAACACAGTGAGACCCCATCTCTACAAAAATAAAAACATTAGCTGGGTGTGGCAGTGCACGCCTGTAGTCCTAGCTACTCAGGAAGCTGAGGTGGGAGGATTGCTTGAGCCCATGAGGTCGACGCTGCAGTAAGCTATGATCACACTACTATATTCCAGCCTGGGCAACTGAGTGAGACACTGTCTCAAAAGAAAAAAAAAAAAAACCCCAAAAATATATCAAGAATTATGTATAGGAGGAGTAGCACACAATTTTTGTAAAAAGAACAAAATCCCCCCAACTATATATTTATGTAACTAAAAACGAGCATGTGTACAGTTTTAGAATTCCATTATCTTGAAGACAAATAGGGAAATATCTTTTGGAGATTAAAAAAATTTCAAAACAGTGGGGCAAAGAACCACTAACCTGTTGAATTTAACAGCAAGGCCCAGGTCAGCAATACAGCAACTCCCATTTTTCTTGATGAGGATATTTTTGCTCTTTAGGTCTCGATGAGCAATTGCGGGCTTTCCTTGGGTGCCATAAATTTCTGTGTGCAGGTGGCACAGACCACAGGCAGCCGAATAAGCCAGTTTGAGCAGGGCTCTGGTGTCCAGTGTAGCACATTTCAGGAAGTCATAGAGAGATCCATTTTCATGGTAATCAGTAATCAAATAGAGCTGAGTCCAGGAACCTGTACCTTTAATGTCTGCTGCTATAAAACCTGTCCAGTTGATGAGTTTAAAAGGTTAGTCATTATCAGAGATGGCTAGGGAGAAGTAATGCTCATTCTGGATATTGAGAAAAACTTAGGTATCATGTGCAGACAGTGAAACTTTAATTTGCCTGACACCAAATCATGAATGTGTTACTAAAAATTTTATTTCTACGTTTACACATATAACTGTACTTCTACAATAAATTTATTATAACCTTAATAATCATGAAAGTGATAATATGATTAAGAAAAAGATCACATATGCCAGGTGCGGTGGTTCACACCTGTAATCCTAGCACTTTGGGAGGCCGAGGCAGGCGGATCACTTGAGGTCAGGAGCTCAAGACCAGCCTGGCCAACAAGGCGAAAACCCATCTCTACTAAAAATACAAAATTTAGCCGGGCATGGTGGCACGTGCCTGTAGTCCCAGCTACTCTGGACGTTGAGGCAGGAGAATCACTTGAACCTGGAGGCAGAGGTTGCAGTGACTTGAGATGGCACCACTGCACTCCAGCCTGGGCGACAGAACGAGACTCTGTCTCAAAAAAACAAACAAACAAACAAAAAAAAAAAAAAAAAAGATCACATATTATACAAATAACCTGGAGAATATTATCAACCTACATGATTCTCTAGTGGAAAAGGCTCTCAATTTCAAAGCAAAAAGTGGACACTTTAATAAAATTAAGAATGTCCAACTAAGAGTTAGCTCCTAATTAAGCCAACTCCCATTTGCCCATCAGTGACTCATCACAGCTGCCTTTTCAGTCTGGTTCGTTGACTGCCAGGTCCACAGTCCTGCTCTTTTCCTTTCTCTCCTACCATCTTCCCTCCAGAAAAAGGTCAGTGAGTGCTATGTACTAAGCTGAATAGTGGTCCCCCACAAAATTCATGTCTAAAATCCATGTCACCTATAAATGTGACCTTATTTGGAAAGAGGGTCTTTGCAGATGTAATCAAGTTAAGATAACTCATACAGGATTAGGGTGGGCCCGAATTCAATGGCTGGTGATGTTATAAGGTGGAAATGTGGACCCAGACACCCAGGGAGAAGGCCACTTGATGACAGAAACGGAGACCAGAGTGTTGTCTATAATAAGCCGAGGAACACCAAAAATTCCTGGCAACCACCGGTAGCCAGAAGAGGCAAGGAAGGCTCCTCCCCTAGAGTCTTCAGAGACACAACAGCTCTGCCAACACCTTGGTTTTAAACTTCTAGTCCCGAAAACTGTGAGTGAATACATTTTGGAGGTTGAAGCCACCCAGTTTGTGGTAATTGATACAGCAGCCCTAGGAAACTAATACAATTGCCTGCTTGGCAATGTGCTATGCACTCTACAAATTAAAGGGAGGAAAACAGGAGGTGAAGGGAAAAGAAAACTCAGGATAGCCAGATCGCCTTATGCACCTGACTGACCAGCTCATACCTAAATTACTTTGCTACTATTGTGTAAATGTGGAGATGGGGGGAAACACACATTAAACACAGAACATACAATGAAACTGCATGTTGGGCTGTTGGGCTTATGAAAGGGAAAAGGCATATGTTACCCTAAATCACTGCTTAAATTATCTATGAAAGACTGGGTTTTCATTACTATGGGAGTAAGTCCAATAAACTAGTATTATTTTCCATTTGAAGCTCACTGCTGTTTCTTTAGCTGGTTAGTAAAGAAACAGCTTGGTTGGCATTCCAGACTATGTTATATTTAAACCACGTATTCTACTGGGTTTCCTTTAGACAAGTGTATATAGTTGAACTCACACATGTTTTCAAAGCATATATAGAGGCTTCCACCTGCACCCCCCACTAGCCTTGTCAAACATGAAATTGACTGTATCAGTGTGTACCCACCAAGTATGTTTTCATGGCGCATTAGCACAGTTTGGTAGATTTCTGTTTCTCGAAACCAGCTGGCTTCTTCAGTGGTAAAGAATACTTTCACCGCCACTTTTTCGCCACGCCATTTACCCATCCATACTTCTCCATATCGGCCTTTACCAACTTGCCGGACCATCTGAATCTGTTTGGCAATAGTTCGCTGAACCTTTATAGAAAAAAGTAAAAGGTTTGAGCTCTTGATGAAAGAAACCCATTAAGACTGGCAAAGGGATAGTCCATCTCATCAAAAAGCATGGTATACCCAACCAGCTCGAGTTAAAAACTTATAATGTACTTTTTTTTTTTTTTTTGGATGGAATCTCACTCTATCACCCAGGCTGGAGTGCAGTGGCCCAATCTCGGCTCACTGCAACCTTCACCTTCTAGTTTCAAGTGATTCTCCTGCCTCAGCCTCCCAAGTAGCTGGAATGACAGGCACCCACCACCACATCCAGCTAATTTTTTTGTATTTTTAGTAAAGATGGGGTTTAGCCATGTTAACCAAGCTGGTCTTGAACTCCTGACCTCAGGTGATCCGCCCACCTCGGCCTCCCAAAATGCTGGGATTACAGGTGTGAGCCACCATGCTCAGCCATAATGTACTTTAAAGTATGAAACAATTTACAATGTATTCTGAAATTATAAACAGATTATTCAGTGTGGCTAATGGCAAAAATGGTCATAATAATTCCCCTCCCAGTGCACACAGCCATGGGTACTCCTGGCCCGCAGACTCAGGGCTTAGGCCATATGACCTGCTTTGGATAAAAGAACAACAGCGAACGTGATGCAAGCAAAGACCTGACAAATGTTTGTGGACTGGGGCTTGCCCTTTCCTGCTGCTTTGGTAACCCTGTGAACAACAAATAATGGCAGCATGAACGGTTGGCCATGCGTGTGAACTATACTACCTAGCTCTAGCTGAGCAAGTCCAACAAATGAACTGCCCCGCAGACTCACAGAATGAGAAATAATGTTTGTGCTTCACGGCACTAAGTTTTGGGATGGTTTATTATGCAGCAAAGTCCAAATGACAGTTAAAGATCTTAAAAATCCCATCTATAAGACCCTGCAAGATCTGGCTTGGCCCCATTATTCGCTGTGACCACCCAGCCACAAACCTCCTGTTTGATTTATGTCAACTTTTAGAATTCACTCAAGCTTATTCCTGTCTCTGGGTCTTTTTGAATGTCCAGTTCCCTTTACTTAGAGTGCTATTTTCTCACTTAAACACCTTCATAGCACACAAAACCTCTCAGTTGCTGCACTTCACACAATCATAACTTTATTCTTATTTACGTATATATTTGCTTGAAATCCATCCCCTGCTCACAGAATACAGGTATCTATTTGGGACAATATCAGAAGTACTTTCATATTTGTTAAATAAAAGATGTATATGGATTGTTATCTTTCATTTTCAGAAGCGTTAGTAATCATTCTACATTAAAAAGAACATTGTGTTCCAAGTTGGAAATGCTTCTAAAATGAACTAGATTTAGTGCAAAGTTAAAGTGACTTTATGTATCATTTATTATAGAATCCTTTTGTAGATTTTGTTGTTTTTTTTGAGACAGAGTCTCACTCTGTTGCCCAGGCTGAAGTGCAGCAGCCAATCTCAGCTCACTGCAACCTCTGCCTCCCCAGTTCAAGCGATTTCCTGCCTCAGCCTCCCGAGTAGCTGGGATTACAGGCATCTGCCACCACGTCCAGCTAATTTTTGTATTTTTAGTAGAGATGGGGTTTCACCATGTTAGCCAGACCGGTTTCGAACTCCTGACCTCAAGTGATCTGCCTGCCTCAGCCTGTAAGTTTTTAAGTCAAGATTTTATAATTTACATAAAATGTACCCTTTTTGAGAAAAGTGCAACAAGCCTTTGACAAATCTATATCATGTAATCACCAATACCACAATTAAAATACAGAACATTTGGCCGGGCGCGGTGGCTCAAGCCTGTAATCCCAGCACTTTGGGAAGCCAAGACGGGCGGATCATGAGGTCAGGAGATCGAGACCATCCTGGCTAACACGGTGAAACCCCGTTTCTACTAAAAAATACAAAAAAAACTAGCCGGGCGAGGTGGCGGGCGCCTGTAGTCCCAGCTACTCGGGAGGCTGAGGCAGGAGAATGGCGTGAACCCGGGAGGCGAAGCTTGCAGTGAGCTGAGATCCAGCCACTGCACTCCAGCCTGGGTTACAGAGCGAGACTCCGTCTCAAAAAAAAAAAAAAAAAAAAAAAATTCAGAACATTTTAATCACGTAAAAAAATTTTCACTTTTTGGCTGGGCATGGTGGCTCATGCCTGTAATCCCAGCACTTTGGGAGGCCGAGGCGGGTGGATCACCTGAAGTCAGGAGTTCAAGACCAGCCTGGCCAACATGGTGAAACCCCGCCTCTACTAAAAAAAAAAATACAAAAATTAGCTGGGTGTGGTGGCGCATGCCTTAATCCCAACTACTTGGGAGGCTGAGGCAGGAGTGTAGCCTTTTGTGTCTGACTTCCTTCATGTAGCATAAAATACTTCTGAAATTCACCCACTGTTACTGCTACAGGTGTTAGAAGTTGTTCCTTTTTACTGATGAGTAGTATTCCACTGTATGAATGTACCAGCATTTGTTTATTCATTTACCAATTAATGAGCTTTGGGGTTGTTTCCAGTTTATGTCTATTATAAATAAAACTGCTATCAACATTCACATTCAGGCCTCTGGTGTGGACAAATTTTCATACCTCTTGGGTAAATAATTAGCAGAAGGATTGCTTCATTGTACAGAAAGTATACCCTTAACTTTCCAGACAATTGTCAAACTGTTTTTCAAAATAGCTACACCATTTTGCATTCCAATCAGCAATGTATGAGATTTCTAGTTGATCTACATCTTTGTCACCACTTAATATTGTCAGTCTTAGCTATACTAGTGGATGTGTAGTAGTATCTTACTGCGTTTAATTTGTATATCCCTGTTGATGCTGAACATCTTTTCATGTGCTTGTGTGCCATTCTTTTATCTTCTTTGGGGAAGTGTCTGTTCAAATCTTCTGGCCATTTTTTAAAAAAATTAGGTTGTCTTATTGAGTTGCAAAAGTTCTTATATATTTTGCACAAACACCCTGTATCAGATGTTTTGCCAATCTGTGACTTGTCTTCTCATTTTCTTAACATTGTCTTCTAAATAGCAGAAGGTTTAAATTTTGATAAAGCCTGATTTATCATTAAAAAAAATGATTTGTGCTTTTTATGTACTGAGAAGTCTGCCCAAGGTCACAATAATTCCTTTGGACATTTTCTTTTAGAGGTTTTATACTTCAACTTTTACATTTAGGACTATGCTACATTTCAAGTTAATTTTGTATACAGAGTGAGGAGGTAAGGGCTGAGATTAACTTTTTGGTAAATGGATTCCCGATTTTTCCTGCACCATCTGTTAAATGGATTGCCTTTTTCCAACTGAATTACTTGGGCACTTTTTTTTTTTTTTAATCAATTAACCATATTAAGTGCATGTTCCTTTCTAAACTCCATAATCTGTTCCATTCATCGATACATCTATCCTTACACCAGTACCAAATTGTGATCATTATCGAGCTTTACAGTAAATCCAGAAATCAGGTAGTGATTCCTCTTTGTTTTTCTACTTCAAAATTGTTTTGGCTCTTCTAGTCCTTTGCATTTCCATATAAGTGTTAGAATATACATCAATTTCTATAAAAATTTGCTCTGATTTTCATTTGGATTCAAATGAAATTACACACCAATTTGAGGAAAACTGAAATCTTAATATTGAGTCCTCAGATTTATAAACATCTCCACTTATTTAGGGCTTTATTAATTTCTTTCAGCAATGTTTTATACTTTTCAGTGTGCAGGTCTTGCATAAATTGTTAGGCTTATTCTAAATATTTCATGGTTTTTGATGCTATTTTAAATACTGTTTTTATAATTTCTTAATTGTTTGTTGCTAGTGCATATAAATTCAATGATATTTGTACAATGACTCTGTATTCTGCAACCTGATAAAGTCATATACTGGCTGCACTAGTTGTATCATTCTTGGGATTTTCTACATAAACAATCATGTTGTCTGCATATGAAGGCAGTTTTACTTTTACCTTTCCAATTCAATTAGAGTTATTTAATAAGATGAATTTTAAAATTAGAGATCAGAGTGGGTGCGGTGGTTCACGCCTGTAATCCCAGCACTTTAGGAGCCAAGGTGGGAGGATCACTTGAGGCCAGGAGTTCGAGACCAGCCTGGTCAACATGGCAAAACCCCATCCCTCCAAAAAAACAAAAAACAAAAAAATAGCCAGGCGTGGTGGTGCATCTGGTAATTCCAGCTACTTTGGAGGTTGAGATAGGAATTGCTTGAACTTGGGAAGCAGGGGTTGCAGTGAGCCGAGACTAGGCCACTGCATTCCAGCCTGGGTGACAAAGCAAGACTGTCTCAATACAATTAAAATAAAATAAAGTAAAATGAAATAAATAAACTAAGAAGAGATCAGTTTCTTTCATCGAATACAATTAAAAACTAAAACCTATCTGGATATCTAGCGTTCATAACACAGGTCCTCTCAAATAAGAGTTCCTTCGACCCATAAATTTGAGTATTTCCATATATAAATGAACCTGCTGGGATTATCTTTTTTTCTCTCATACCAAGAATCAGTCCAAATTTGTTGGAATTTATTTGTAATCCCCTTTAAAATTATTTTTAATTGAACTATGTTTTGGTGGTAGTATATTGAGAGAAGCATCCTCTCTAAGAATATCTGTTGAAACTTCTTTTTTATTTCAGAATCTGAAATAGTTACAGTTCCCTCAATCAATCCGTTTAACCTTACAGATGCAAGGAATCTTATACCTGATTCCTCTTTAAGTCGGCTGGTAAAATGCTTAGAGCAAAACTTGTGAGCTAACTCTTGCCTTTCATATAGGACTCCGTGATCTAACTTCCGCCGCCCTTCTCTGTAGGACTCGGTTCCTAACCTTGTTTACAGCTCTATCTTACTTGCCTATTCTATTTTTCTTGGTTCATATTTCTTATTTTTAGCTAATTTCACCTTGCAATAACGCACACCTCTTTCTAAATAAGGAGAAAAAAATGTGTCCATTATTGTTCCCTGATCTGCAATAATTATACTGTCCACCATCATGAGGACACATTCTAAATCAACACACCATTCATGTTTATAGGAACTTTTAACTTACCAATAAAGGTAGTCCAGACCCACTACCAGAACTTTGTGACTGGTCAATAAGGTCTTTTAGTGATTCTCCAACTGGAATAAATGCTTCATCCTGTTCCAAATCACGATTGTAACGACGTCTGCTTGAGATGCTCTTGCAATAATGTCTTTTAAAAAAGCAGAAAACAATCTACATTAAAAATGAAAAACTATAAAACCCTAAGGTTAAGAAAACCTTGAGATTCTCTATACCGTTATCCTTCCCTCAGACAAAATCCTATCCAAATTAGCCTTATCATTGGATAATATATCCTGTTAAATACATCTAGAAATGGAGTTCAGAGTTCCATGTATCATGTTTAAATGGAAAGATGTCTATGGTATATCGGCATGTAAAAAGAAACTATCAAAATCAGATGTGAAGTGTCATCCTAGCTATAAAAAAAATACGACTTCAAATAATCACAATATACATTTCCTTACATTCCAACCCAAACCTTGAAGTCATATTTTCAGACTTTTGCCAACTTGATAGATATGAAACAATGCCTTCTTTTAATATGCTTTCCTCTGGTTACTAGCGAAATTGAATTTTTTTCCACAGCTCAGTTTTTTTTTTTTTCCTGTGAACTGCCTATTCACATTTTTAACAAATACATATTTTTTGAGATAGGATCTAGCTCTGTTGTCCAGGCTGGAATGCAGTGGTATGATCTCAGCTCACTGCAACTTCTGCCTCCCAGGCTCAAGTGATCCTCCCAACTCAGCCTCCTGAGTAGCTGGGACTACAAGCACGTGCAACCACGCCCAGCTAATTTTTTTTTTTTTGTATTTTTAGTAGAGATGGGGTTTTGCTATGTTGCCCAGGATGGTCTTGAACTCCTGAGCTCAAGTGATCTGCCATGTTGGCCTCCCAAAGTGCTGGGATTACAGGTGTGAGACACTGTGCCTGACCAACCTATTTGTGTTTATTGCACATTATTCAATTGAAGTGTTCCCTGAACTCTTCTCCTTATTGATTTGTAGGCGTTCATTATATAATCTGTACACCAAATGTTGACAATTGTGTTTCAAGCATCTTCTCAGTCCGTGATTATCACAGCATTCTCTTTATGGCATTTTTATGTTGGTTTTTAAATTTCAGTGTAGACAAATTAGTTAATCTTTACTCTTTTTGACATATGCTTTTGTCTCTTAAGACAACCACTCAACCCTAACGTCAAGAAATACATTCTCAAGGTTTAAATTTTTTTCTTTTTTTTTTTTTGAGACAGGGTCTCACACTCTGTTGCCCAGGCTGGAGTGTAGTGGCGCGATCTCGGCTCACTGCAGCTTCAACTTTCTGGGCTCAAGTGATCCTCCCACGTCATCCTCCCAAGTGGCTGGTACTACCGGTGTGTTCCACTATGCCTGGCTAATTTTTGTATTTTTCGTACAGATGAGGTTTCACCACATTGTCCAGGCTGGTCTCAAACTCCTGGGATAGGGAGTTGATTTGAGCGTAGGAGTTTGAGATGAGACCAGCATGGGCTCAAAGGAGTCTTCCTGCTTTGGCCTCCCTAAGTGCTGAGATTACAGGTGCAACCCACTGTGCCTGGCCTGGTTTTAACATATTGATTCCCTCATTTAGTCGTATGGTCCACTCAGAATTTATAATATAAAATGGAAACTAAGAAACAAAGTATTTTCCATATAAATAGCCCAATGTACTTAATGATTTTTATAATTTTATTTTTAAAACTTTATATGGGTAATTGACTCAAATGGTTTAAAATTCAAAAGGCACAAAAGGGTATATGGGAAAAAAAAATCTTCCTCCCAGTTCTATCCCTAAGCTGTCAAGTTCACGTCTAAGGAATTGCCTATTCATACTTTTAACAAATACATATTTTTTTAGATAGGATCTAGCTCTATTGTCAGGCTGGAATGCACTGGTATGATCTCAGCTCACTGCAATCTCTGCCTTCCAGGCTCAAGTGATCCTCCCACCTCAGCCTCCTGAGCAGCTGGGACTACAAGCACGTGCCACCATGCCCAGCTAATTTTTTTTTTTTTTTTTTTTGTATTTTTAGTAGAGATGGGGTTTTGCTATGTTGCCCAGGACGGTCTTGAACTCCTGAGCTCAGGTAATTCTCTAAGGAAATAGTCCCTATTTCTTTAGAAACAAAACTACTTCTGGTTTCTCTGGTTATCTTCTGGAGAGACACCGATGCCGTTCTGCATCTTGCTTCTTACCTGGGGTATCATTCCACAGAAGTACACAAGTGTCACCTTTTTCTTTAATGGCTAGATAGTGTTCCACTGTATGGCTGCTAACCATTCACCTACTGGTAATATTTATTTTTCTTTTTCTTTCTTTATTTTGAGATGGAGTCTTACTCAGTCCCCCAGGCTGGAGTATAATGGTACAATCTCGGCTCACTGCAACCTTTGCCTCCTGGGTTTAAGCAATCCTCCCTGCCTCAGCCTCCCGAGTAGCTGGGATTACAGGCACCTGCCACCACATCCGGCTAATTTTTGTATTTTTTTTTTTTTATTAGAGATGGAGTTTCACCATGTTGGCCAGGCTGGTCTTGAACTCCTAACCTCAAATGATCCACCTGATTCAGCCTCCCAAAGTGCTGGGATTACAGGCGTGCACCACTGCGCCTGGCCACCTACTGGTAATATTTAGATGGTTTCTAGTCTTATTGCATGCAAGTGTGAAATACAATTTTCTACCATATCTGTAGTAGGAATTACTGAATTTGGAACTTTGATAGAGTGCCCTACTGACCTCCTGAACGGCTGCACCAGTTGGAATCCCTCCACCAACATATAAGAATGCCTATTTTCCCTACACCTTTATCCCTACCCTTGTGTTATAAACTTTTAGAACTCAGTTTTAAACTTTATCAAATTTTATATTTATAGAACTTAATATTTAATTTTATCAAGCATCTTTATTCGCCTACCTTTGAATGTCATACAGTTCTCCATGGCTTGGCAATGAAAAAGCCATCCCTTGTCTCCTCTCCTTCTCCTATCCAGTTTCCACTTCTTAGAATAAAGAATTGTGACTTTTTGAAGGTTATTTAACATTTACCTCATTCTTTTTTCTTTCTTTTCTCTTTTTTTTTTTTTTGAGACAGGGTCTCACTCTGTCACCCAGGCTAAAGTGCAATGGTGCGATCTCAGCTCACTGCAACCCCCGCCTTCCTGGTTTGATCAATTCTTGGGAACCCCAAGTAGCTGGGACTACAGACACACACCACCACACCAGGCTAATTTTTGTATTTTTAGTAGAGTTGAGGTTCTACTAGGTTGGTCAAGCTGGTCTTGAACTTCTGGCCTCAAGTGATCCACCCACCTCACCCTCCCAAACTGCTGGGATTACAGGCGTAAGCCACCACACCTGGCCCTCATTATTTCTAAATCGCATCCTTACACTGACATTTTAAGTTTTTCAGTATTAGGCTTTAACTATTGACTTACACTGGGGAATATGAAAATTTAACTGATCATTTAACACCCTGCGGCTTCCCAAAACAGAAAATACTTCCATCCTCACCTCCTCCTTACAGTTATATTATTTGCTTAGCTCAACATTCAGTGCTTGTATTATTATGGCTACATAAACTCTATCTACACGCGGCCCTCACTGTATAACATGACTATTGTTTTCTTTCTTGCACACCCTCTTCCCCCTGCCCCAGAGCACAGGCAAAGATCCATTACTTCCGAGCCTCTTGGGGATGTAGAGGAAACGTTCCCTGTGCCCTGACCAGGTTAAGATCCTCTGATGCTGAGGAATAGGAGAAGATGACACCTTCCTCTCTCCTTGTGGGCACAGGATCCTACAGGAGGACCACAGGGAGGTCAGCTACCTCTGTGGGAGGAGGTGCAAGAGCCCTGAGGAAGCTGCACCCTTCAGGTCTAGCAACACAGAACCTACCTAAGGACAACAGGCACGCCCCCCTCACTTTCCACCTGTCCTCTAATGTGAGTAACACGCAACAGCAGATGACTTCTGCAGGAGGAACAAGAACATGGACAGTGACTCCCACAGAGGTGCAACGATGCAGTAAAAGCTGAAAGCTATGGGGGAAGTAGGAACTCAGAGAAAAACACTTCCTTCTGCACCCAAACCCCGACTCGAAGCAAACGAACAGCAGCCCATCGCTGAAGGAATTTGAAACTTTGGGTCTAGCACAGACCCAAACACTAAACAAAACCTTAACCCAAATTGACTCCTACTAGACTGAACACCTCCTGCTTATCAACAGTCTAAGAGGAAGTGTGCCCATTTTCAGGAGTATGTCTCTATCTCAATGTCTGTTCTTCTTTGTAAAACTGATGTATAACAGCTGTACATATTTTGGAGGGTACATGTGATATCTTACGCATGTATACAATGTAAAATGAACAAATCAGAGTAACTGGGATAGCCATCATCTCAAATATTTATCTTTTGTTTTTCTTTGGGTGGGGAAGAGGAGGCAGGGCTCCTGCTGCTTGGGCTGGAGTGCAGTGGCGTGATCTTGGCTCACTGCAACCTCCGCCTCCTGGGCTCAAGCAATCCTCCCACCTCAGCCTCCCCAGCAGCTGGGACCACAGATGTGTACAACCATGCCCGGCTAATTTTTGTATTTTTTTGTAGAGATGTGGTTTCGCCATGTTGTCCAGGCTATATCTTTGTATTGGGAATATTACAATTCTTCTCTTAAAGACTAGCTACTTTGAAATACACAATAAATTACTAACTATAATTTTCCTACTGTACTATCAAATACTAGAACTTATTTCTTATATTAGTAATTGTAGTTTTGTGCCTCTTAATCAACCTCTCTTCATCCATCCAACTTCATCCAACCTCCCTCCCTCCATCTTTCCTAGCCTCTGGTATGTTATTCCACTTACTACCTCTATGAGATCAACCTTTTGAGCTCCCACGTATGATTGAGAACATGTAGTATTTGTCTATGACTGGCTTATTTCACTTAACATAATGAACTCCAGTTCCATTCATGTTACTGAAAATAACAGGATTTCATTCTTTTTCTGGTTGAGTAATATTCCACTGTAGAGATCACATTTTCTTTATCCATTCACCTGCTAAAAGACATGGGTTGATTCCACATCTTGGCCATTATGAATAGTGCTTAAACATAGGGGTGTGAACAGGCCTTCAATATACTGATTTCTTTTTGGATATATACCAAATAGTGGATTGCGAGATCATAGGGCAGTTCTAATTTTAGTTTTTTGAGGGACCTCCGCACTGTTCTCCATAGTAGCTGTGCCAATTTACATTTCCACCAGCAGTGTGCTGTGGTTCCCCTTTCTTCACAGCCTCTCCAGCATTTGTTTTCTTTTTGATAACAGCCATTTTAATTGGGGTGAGGTTGATATCTCATTGTGACAATCTCTGCTATTCTTAACATGATGTACAACATCCAAATAAACTTATGAGACCCACTAAAAAGCAAGGAAAAATCACTCACTGCCAAAGGGGCAGGCAATCAAGAGGACCGGTGGCAGACAGCACTTGTGCTGGAGCTGCCAGGAGGGCCTTTCACAGAACTGTGATTAAAAGGGGAAGGCACCTGGTGAAGGTGGTAACAGGAATACACAGATGGAGAGTCTCAGCAGAGAAATGAAGTCAGACAGGAATGTGAAAAAGGGAAAACATGCTATCAAAGATGAAGAATTAGTTTGATGAGCTCAACAGTACCCAGCTCAGATGGACACACGTGAAGAAAAAAAAAATCTATGCATTTGAAAATAGGTAAATAGAAGTTACCTGAACTAAAATACAAAGAAAAAACGAGTGAGAAAAACTGAAGAATTAAAGAGCTGTGGCACAACACCAAATAATCTCAAATATGTATAATTGGAGTCTCAAAAACAGAAGAGACAGATAAAAGCACAAAGTGTTTTTTAAAAAATAGTAGATAATTTTGCAATAATAATGAAAGATAGCAAACCATAGATTCACTAAGCTCAGTGAAACCCAAAGCAGAAAAAATACCAAAAAAGAAACACACATATACTTCTAAAGGTATTATAGCTGAGTTGTTTAAAATGAAAGATAAAGGGAAAACATTAAAGGACGCCATGAAAAAAATTACATACAGTACACATCAAAGACAAAATGTATGTCAGAAGGTATGCAAGTGGAAGATAATGAGTGACAGCTTTAAGGGAAACGAACTCGAGCCCACCCAGATTTCTACAGCCAGTGAAAATACCTTGGGTAAATGAAGGCAAAAGACTGCAGACAAAAGCTGAGAGGACTTAGAGCCAGCAGACCTGCACTACAAGAGGTGAAAGAAATTCTTCAGGCAGAAGGAATACAGTATCAGATGAAAACTTCTAAACATGTATTTAGAATTAAATACATGGAGAGTGCTGAAAGTAATAAAAATACATGTACATATAGGGCATTTTTTTCTTATTTTTAATCACTTCGAAAGCTGATTGGCAGCTCCTTTTTTAGGTAGTTAGAAAATGTTTATGTTCTTTCTTATAAAAACATTACTTGGCAATTTTTCTTTTTCCTGTAATCACTGCAATTTAAAAAGTCATTCAATTCTTAATATTTAACTCCTGTAGGACCAGGAGTCCCCTAAAGACAATGAGGATAAAGGGTCCATTATAAAGCCAGAAGCAGGCTTTTCATCTGACAAATGCATCTGTGATACTATTTCCCAAGTAGAAATTCTGGGCCAAGGGTGGCTGGCAAACATCAACAAGAGTGAGTAAGTATCCACTGTGTGCCAAGCATGAGGGACACACAAGATTAACCATGGGCACCCTTCAAGATTCAAGAGGAAAGTGGCAATTTAAACAGCCAGCCAGTTGATCATCAATATTAATGGTTAAGTAATCTCTGCTACCACTGAGATTCTTGTTGAATGGAAATGCAGACTTTTGGCAAATAAGCATGAACAAGTAAATGAATACTTGCCAATGTAAAGAAAAATGCAAGATAAAATTAGTAAGTGTTATGGGGGCAGATCACAGGATCTAAGCAGTTTGAAGGATTAAAGGACTACAAAAGAGGATGCCAGAGGAAACAACCAGGAACTGGCGTATGGTACGGAATGATGCCTCGTCCACAGTAAAGGGAGGCCATGGTTCCAGAGAAGGTTTTAGAGAAGGTATCAGTTTTGAGGGTCATGGGTCATGAATGTAAATGTGAATGGAGAATAAATTGCAGACGTATCTAAATTGGAGGAAAACAATCACATCAAAAAAAGGGAAACAAAATATCAATGAGGCAAACAAAACAGACAAACCTTAATATGCTGACGGACAGACCTCTCTTTAATCTTATCCTTTTACGGTTTGCTATGGAGAACAACTTGTGACTTGTTCAAGTTCAACTAAATATGAATGAATATTCCAAATTACAGACTGTGTATATCTGATCAATAATGAATCTTCACATAGACTCAACTAGCACATGAAGTTCAAAAGCTAAATAAACAGGGCAGTCACAAAGTTCTATGTAGTATTTAGTTTAGAACTATAAAAAAGCCTACACGACCAGTTCCTGATGTCTGAGCGTATGTTCTGTGAAGTGTTATAGGTCACCCACTTGAGTGTCCACAGCCTGAGTCTCAGATGAGTGGTATTTTTTGTTCATCTTAAAAGATATTGTTAGTTTGTGTCAGGGTCACTTGGATCCACTTCCAGCTCTTCATTCTCTTATGTGGATTCTTATCTCCACCTGGCCTGTCTTCCCTTCACATTTCTTGTTGGGTAGGTCTAAGGGGGCGGAGTTCTTTCAGGTTTTCTGTATGACTGGAAGTCTTCCCATTACCTTCATTTTTGAAGGATATTTTCTCTGGCTATAGAATTCAAGGTCTGTGATGTTTTTCTTTGGGCACTTTAAAGATGCTGGTTGACTATCTTCTTGAGCGCACTGTTTCCAACAAAAGATCTGCTGTCATCCTCAACTTTGTGCCTCTGTAGATAATCTGCCTTTTTTCCTTCTTGCTTCATTTAGTATTTTCTCTTTATTATCGGTTTTGAGCAATACGATTATCATGTGCCTTAATGTAGTTTTCTTCATGTTTCTTCTACTCAGGGTTTGCTGAGCTTTCAGATATATGGGTTCATGGTTTTCATTAAATTTGAAAAAGCTGAGTGCGGTGGCTCACGCCTGTAATCCCAACACTTCGGGAAGCCGAGGCAGGTGGATCACTTGAGGCCATGAGTTCAAGACCAGCCTGGCCAACATGGTGAAAGCCCATCTCTACTAAAAATACAAAAATTAGCCAGGCTTGGTGGTACACGCCCGTAATCCCAGCTACTCAGGAGGCTGAGGCACGAGAATCGCTTGAACCCAGGAGGTGGAGTATGCAGTGAGCTGAGATTACACCACTGCACTCCAGCCTGGGTGACACAGCAAGACCCTGTCTCAAAAATAATAATAATAGATAAATTTGAAAACATTTGATCATGATTTCTGTATGTTTTTCGTCCCTCCTCTCTTCTGGGAACTCCAATTACATCGATATTAGGCTATCTGAAGTTGTCCCGCAGCTCACTGATTCTCTATTCATTCCTATGTCTTCACGTTCACTCATCTTTTCTTCTACAGTGTCTGTCACCAATTTCATCTAGTATATTTCATCTGAGATATTATAGATTTCATTTCCTAAAGTTTCATTTTGTAATGATCTTTTACAAAATCTTCCATGTCTTGATTTAACTTTTGTACATATAAAATACAGTTCTAACAACTATTTTAATGTCATTGCTAATTCTAAGGTCTGTATCAGTTCTGAGTCAGTGGTTTTGATGGCTTCATTTCTTTCCTCATTATGGGCCATATTTATATGTATTCATTTATTCACAGTATTCATTTACTGAATGGCAGATATTGTGAATTTTACCTTGTTGGATGCCAGATATTTTTATATTCCTATAAATACTGTTGAGTTTTGTTCTAGGATACAGTGACTTAGAAATGGTGTGATCCATTTGGGACTTGCTTTTAGGGTGAGACCAGAGCCATGTTAAGTCTAGGGCTAATTATTCCCCACCACAGGCAAAATCCTCCTGAGTCCTTCAACCAAAGCCTATGAATTATGGGGTTTTCAATTCTCACAGCTGGTGTGAACAGATCCTACTCCCAGCCTCGTGTGAGCACCAAACACTGTTTCCTCAATCATTTCAGGTGTTCTTTCCCCAGGCTTGGTAGCTTCCTCACAACTCCTCGAACTGAGACAGCCTGCTGGCTACACCTGGGCTCCCCTTGTGATGCCCAACCCGAAACTCTGTTCAGGGAGAAGGTGGGCAATCACAAGGCTCAACTCACTTGGTTCCTGTTTCTCATAGATCAGTATCCTTCACAGCCTGATACCCTGATTGGCAGTTGTTAGTATACAGGTAGGGTTTACTAATTATAAGCCTCACTGTAATATAGTCTGCCTGGACCATTTCACTGGGCCCTAACAGTAGTATTTTTAGGTTTCATCTCTTGGGCTGAACAGATTTCCCTAAGAAGAAACATCCTATCTATTGCTTAGAGAGCACACACCTGGCTGATAGGCTTCTTTACTCTGTGGCTGAAGGCACTGCAGGCAGTCTGAAGACACACTACAATGAAAAGTGTAGGTAGCTCTGCGGTAACGCAGCATGGAAAAAAAAAAAAGAAAAGTACAGGTAGCTCATATTACAAAGGGCTGATTTCTGAAATATAAAGACCTTCTATAAATCAAAGAGAAAAAAAATCTATGCAATTCAAGAGAAAAACAGGCCTCCCAAAATGAACACATGATTTAAATAAAAATATAGATGGCTCTTTTCTTAAAAGAAAATTAAAAGCATACTCAACAATATTTTACTATATACATTATAGGCCAGGGGCGGTGGCTCAGACTGTAATCCCAGCAATTTGGCAGGGTGAGGCGGGTGGATCACTTGAGGTCAGGAGTTCAAGACCAGCCTGGTCAACGTGGTGAAACCCCCGCCTTTACTAAAAATACAAAAATTAGCCAGGTGTGGTAGTGCATACCTATAATCCCAGTTACTTGCCAGGCTGAGGCATGAGTATCGCTTGAACCTGGGAGGCAGAGATTGCAGTGAGCCGAGATTACTGCAATCCAGCCTTGGAGACAGAGTGAGACTCTGTCTCTAAATAAATAAATAAATAAATAAAATAATTTATATATTACGGTGCCCTTGTGTAATAAAGAAACCAATGTATAAAAAAAGTATTTTAATATGAAAAATATAAATTCAAATCACCTTGATATATTATCACCTGTCTTACTGGCAAAGATTCAGTTATTTGACAAAAGCTGATTTCTGAAACATAAACAGCTTTTATAAATCAAAGAGAAAAAAATCTATGCAATTCAATGGAAAAACAGGCCCCCAAAATTAACACATGATTTAAATAAAAATATAGATGGCTCTTTTCTTAAAAGAAAAATAAAATAAAATAAAAACATACTCTGACAAAGCTTAAAATAACTGATTGAGCATACTTGCTTGCTTTTACTAGTCCACTAAAACAGTAATGAAGAGTTTTAAACTTCTTTGTCTAACAGCCAAGGAGAAAAGGAGATAAAATAACAGTAAACACTATTGGAATTCATGAAGCAGATGAATGAGTAGTGACTTTGCAGACCCAAAAAGTCTGATTCTTAGGCTAGAAATTGAGAAAACCAAGAAGCAACCAGTTTACACTATGGAGCTCCCCCAAGAACTTCGGAACCGGCCATTGTGGTTATTCCTGGAAGTAAAGTTGACCAAGATGACTGCTTGAAAGTCAATTTTCAGAAAGTCAGACACTGGATTATCCAATACTGTGTTAACAAATCACTCCCAAACTGAGTGGCTTAAAACAGCAATTGTTATCTCACTGTTTCTGTGGATCATGAATTCAGAAGTGACTTGATTGGGTAGCTCAGGGTCAGACATCAGCTGAGACTGCACTCATCTGAAAGCTTGACAGGAGCTTGCAGTCACTTCGAAGGCGGCTCACTCCCAAGGCTTACAGGTTGCAGGCTGGGTATTGGCAGGAGGCCTCAGTTCCTCCCTGTGTAGGCCTCTCTCAGAGCTGAGTGTCCACACAGAATGATGCCTGGCTTCCCCCAGAGTGAGTGATCCCAGAGACCATGGGGAAAGCTGCAAAGCTGTTTATAATGTAGACTTGGAAATCACTTTTGCCATATCCTATTTGTCACACAGATCAGCCCTGATGTGGTGCGGGAGGGGATTGGCCCCAAGGTGAGGAACCCCAGGCAGTGAGAATCACTGGGGGCCATTTGGGATGATGGCTACCTCAGATGTGGAGCTCTCCTCTCCACCCCATCTCCTACTCTGAATAATCATGTGACTTTCCCATCACCTTCCTAACAGAAGATTCCAAGTCTATTATCTGGAAAGACCCAAAACACAGTTTCTCAACTGAGGTACCCCATTGTTGAGGGTGAGGAATTATAATAAAAACAAGGAGGTACGCAAACGTCTTTTCCTCAGTAATCTGAAGTGTTTCCTTTATCATATGCTAAACTGCTTTATGTACTTGGGTTTATTTATGAGTTTACTAACTTGTTTCATTAATCTATCTAGGTCAGTATGATGTTTTATTATTAAAGTTTATATCCATTAGGGACTATCTCTTATCACTCTTCTTTTTTGGCAACTGTATTCTGAAATCGTGGCTACATGCAAACAATTCTGAAGCTCCAAATTTCTAAAGAATTATAACACAGTGGGTTTCTTGGGAGAGACTGAAAATATTCAGATACCAGAAAGCTCACTATTCCATTAATAAGAAAATCATAAGTATTCATGAACATATAAGAAGTATGAAATTGTGCCCAATTAATTAATTGGTAGTAAGGTCCTTTTCTCTTAAGAGAACTATAGTCTAGTTACATAAAGGAGATATACAACCAGAGAACACAAGTTAATGGTTTCTGCAATGGCTTTACAAACAGCGGTTGACATCTAATATTTGACAAAATATTTTGCTTCAAAATAAATATCTTCTTACTTGTAACAAAAGCAGCTGGAGAAGATGATCATAGCAATTATGCAGACAGCCATAGAAATGAGCAAAACCAGCCATCGAATGCTGCCATCAAAAAATGGACCTGACAATAAAAGTAAACAATGAAATAAACAATGAAATGAAAAAATAATCTGAAGTGTTCAATTCTAGGTAGCTTGATAAAACCAGAGAAGATATTTGAGAAGCATGCTCCGACTTTTCTCGGCTAACCTACCTATGACAACAGGGGGCAGTGTGGGTTGCAAATACTGGTTACATAAATTGGTCCGACAACATTCTATTGTCCGGCGTAGCTGGGCTTTTGGAGAATCCTAAAAGAAGAGTAATGATTAAAATTAGAAATTGTTTGGTATTTTAAACTGATGATACGTCATTTTAGTATTCATAAAATACAATTTCTAATTCAGTGAGTGAAAGGGGCCTGCAAATTTTATATATAAAAACGGATTACTGAAAGACTAAAATTTGTGCTGAAATAGTGAAGACTGCAAAATGGCTTTTCTTAAGAACATATCTATGTGGATGGTGTGTTAGACACTAGATTAGAATACCAAACCCGAACTTAGGTAATTAAAATTATAAACTGGTCTGGTACATATAATCTCACTGTGGTACTGAGATGTGGATGAGATTTAAGATCAGACTAAAAAGTTGGGGGTGTCTTAGTCCAAAGAAAAGGCTGGTTAGCAAGGCAGCTGAGCGTGCAGAGGCCACTGCAGACCCTGCCTACCCCAGTCATGTCGAAAGTCATGAGACTGATGCGGAGGCAAGTTGAGCATCTGTGGTGAGGGAAGGCCAAACTACAGAAAGCATTCCTGAGAGATGATCACAGATCACCAGCCAGAGAGGAGACTGTCCCTAAGAGAGCAGAAAGCTAGCACAGAGAAGGGCAGCAGCACTTACATATGATGTTTTATTATATTAACAATATAATATCTGACAAGTTGAATGCTGCCATTTCAGCACAGCCTGGGGAGAACTGCCATTCTGGACCAACATGTGAATAGCAAAGAACTGTTTGTCACTACGGAAGTCACAAGAATGTAAGCAGAAATTAAGGAAAAGCCTCAGTATAATCAGCTATGACTTTAAAAAGGTAAACATGAGCCCATGACTTCAGATTCTGTTGGGAAGATGGTCAAGAGCATTTGGAAATCTCCAAATACATATTTTATATTTTAAATGAAGTTTTATTAATAACTTTTACACAATTTTTACTTTTAAATGACCATAAGGAGAGAGAGAAAAAAGTTAGGCTTAAACTGGAGAGTCGGAAATAATCCCAGATTCAGAGAAAACTTACATGAAGGAGGAAATGAAAATCATATAACTAACTATTAATGAAAGAAGTGCCAAGCATCCAAGAGGGTTCCAGGAAAGCTAAAATGAGCTTGGCCTTGCAGAAGAGAAAAGTGCAAAGAAAAACCAAGAAAGAGTTTCTCTGGCAGCATGGGGTTTCTCCAAGCAACAGATGTACTGCTGACATGACAGTGGATGATGAGGACAAAAATGAACAATTCTTCAAGTCCTGTCTTGTTTCTTCTTCTCTATGAAGGATGCTGACAGGGTTGACGAAGGTAGCTCAAACACTACTAAGTGGGAAATGACATCCCAAATGTATGAAGAGATCTTACGATGCTTTTGTATTCTACATGAGTTCCTGTCTTCTAAGCTAGGTGAATTATATCCCAGGAAGATGAGAACCCTTGTAAGAGAGATGGCTGAAAGAGAGATGAAATTTAAAGACTTCAGAAAGATGGAGCGTTGGAAACTATGATAGATAACTGAACGTTATATTTTTATATAAATATATATATGTTTACATGTATATGTTATATATGTCCCTTTTCTTTAAAAGGGAAAGAAAGTAGACTTTAAGCTGTGTGTGGTGGTGTGTGCCTACAATCCCAGCTACTTGGGAGGCTGAGGCATGAGGATCACTTGAAGCTAGGACTTCAAGTCCAGCCTGGGCAATGTAGTGAGACTCTATCTTTAAAAATAATAATTTTTAAAAAGAAGCCAAAAATAGACTCTGCCAACAGATTAAGGCAGCATAGTATTACAGAAAATACAAGGGTTTTGGAATCAAACAGTTTGAATCCTAGCTTTCCCAGTTGTTCACTTTGTGACCTTGAGCAAGTAATTTATCTCTGGGCTTTAGTGTGCTAAAAAATACAGGTTAAAAAAAATATCAGCTGGGCACAGTGGCTCACACCTGTAATCCTAGCACTTTGGGAAGCTGAAGCAGCAGAACGGCTTGAGCAGAGGAGTTTGAGACCAGGCTGGGCAACATAGTGAGACCCCATCTCTAAAAAAAACTTTTAAATCAACCAGGTGTGGTGGTGCGTGCCTGTGGTCCCAGCTACTCAGAAGACTGAGGTGGGAGGGTCACTTGAGCCCAGGAGGTTGAGGCTGCAGTGAGTTGTGATTGCGCCACTGCACTCCAGCCTGGGCGATGGAGCAATACCCTGTCTTTAAAACAAAAAAAATCTGCTCTATTGAGTAGTTGGAGGGAATCAAGGTAGAATATACTGACTCCCCAGGATACTATACACATATAGCAAATATTCAATAAATTAATTTCCCTTCCTCTGTGCTTGATATGAATCCCAGATGAGATTCTAGACTAAGCCAAAAAACTTATAAGCCCCTAAAGACCCAACATGGCTTCACTAAGAATAAGCAACACCTGACTCATCTCACGTCTGTCTTACTCAGGTTAACGATGTATCTCGGTCGGCAAAAACTGGGTTTCTCGAGGTTACGAATTTGGGTGACACAGCCTTTCCTTTCCCTGCACTCTCCACCCCTACCCTCTGCCAGTCAATTTGTATTTCTAGATTTATGTGGAGAATATGAATTTTTGTGGGAAACAAATTTACTCGGCACTTATGAAGTAAGAGATTCTGACTTAAATAAACTTATTCAGTGTGCTCAAACTGGAGACAGTGTATGAGGAAGGAACTGAAGCCAAGTTACAAGGAATGGCAGCGAGGTTTCTGAAAAATAATTTGTCCTACAGGAGGAAACAGAATAAGCACAATTTACCAGCGCGGCCTGGGGAGTGGAAGAACGTGAGGCCTGGTGAGAGACACTCACATCTGTTCTGCGCCACACCTGGCAGTGCGTGAAGGCACTGGGGAAAGGGTTAGGATGAGCATGAGAGAGCTGTGCTTGGGTGAGGTGCTGTGCTTGGGTGACATTTACCAAGGAATACAGAAAGTTAGATAAGTGCTGGTCAAAATTTTTGCTGGCATAACCCAATTCTTAAAAGCAACGTATCCTTCACATATTTTTCAGGTGACACTTAAAAATTTTCACCAAAAATTTACATGGCTGCAATATATTAACAATTTCTGGCTTACTGTACATAATGATACTTTGAAATAGAAGTGTTACCTCATTTTGAAATAGAAGTGTTACATCATTTTTAATGCATTCAGTAGAATCTAAATAGCATGTAATTTGATACCCATTATCATCATTTTAAAGAATAAATGAACAAATGCTTCATTTAGCAATGAGAAATTTTACACTACAACTCTTACTTCTCTTTGAACTCTTATTTCCTTTCAATATCTCCCACAATAATTATGTCCTAAAGTAATATATAACTGTCCACATCAAAGATAAGTACATAAAAATTCTTTTATTTCCTATAACTGTATGTCTTTAAGTCTTAGAAAATTATTCTAGTTTATCATAATCATTAGCATAAAATTGATCAAAAATACATATGTTACAATCTTTATTAAATACAAACTTAAGAAAATGTTATTGGAAAAGGCATTTTTTCTTTTTCTTTTTTTTTTTTATGATACAAGATCTGGCTGGCTATCACTCTGCACACTAGAGTGGAGCTGCATGATCTCAGCTTACGACGACCTCTGCCTCCCGAGCTCAAGTCATTCCTCCCACCTCAGCCTTTTTTTTTTTTTTGGAGATGGAGTCTCACTCTGTCACCCAGGCTAGAGTGCAGTGGTGCTATCTCGGCTCACTGCAACCTCCACCTCCAGGTTCAAACGATTCTCCTGCCTCAGCCTCCCAAGTAGCTGGGATTACAGGAGTGTGCCACCACGCCCGGCTAATTTTTGTATTTTTAGTAGAGACAGGGTTTCCACGTTGGCCAGGCTATTCTGAAACTCCTGACCTCAGGTGATCCGCCTGCCTCAGCCTCCCAAAGTGCTAGAATTACAGGCGTGAGCCACCAGGCCCAGCTAATTTTTATAGAGATGTGGTTCTGCCATGTTGCCCAGGCTGGTCTCAAACTTGTGAGCTCAAGCGATCTGCCCGCCTCGGCCTCCCAAAGTGCTGGGATTACAGGCAAGAACCACTGCGCCTGGCCAGGCATTTCTTAATCATATGGATGGGTCTTTAAAAAAAAAAATCAGTTCACGAATTCATGGATAAATATTACTTACTGCTAGAGTGAGAAGATTCATCATTAATTTTATTCTTATTTTTCCTTTTGTCGTCATCAAGACAATTTATTCACATAAGCAAGATGATAATAATGGAAGGAAATTATTATACCATTGTCCCATAATTTTCTTTTGAGATGGAGTTTCACTCTTGTTGCCCAGGTTGGAGTGTAACGGCACAACTTCAGCTCACTGCACCTCCACCTCCCGTGTTTAAGCAAGTCTCCTGTCTCAGTCTCCCAAGTAGCTGGGATTAAAGGCACGCGCCACCACGTCCAGCTACGTTTTGTATTTTCAGTAGAGACAGGTGTCGCCATGTTGATGAGGCTGGTCTCTAAATCCTGACCTCAGTTGATCCACCTGCCTCGGCCTCCCGAAGTGCTGGGATTACAGGCTTAGGCCACCGCACCACCTCAATCAGCCCATAATTGTTTAAAGTCCTTCCAAAGCATATGCTAAAAGTGCCATAAAGATCCTATCAACAAAAATTATTTTCAATGATCCAGCAACTTGGTTGAAAGCAAACAATTGAAAACCATCTGTCATGTAAATACTTACTTGATATTCCCACATAGCCTACACTGATGCCTTTACTTCGAATTATAACACCGTCTGGAAACCTCAAGTTTTATACCTCAGGCCTTCTATTTGTAAACTAGGAGGGGCTGACTATGAAAAGTGACTAAGGGAAAGAGAACTGCTTGAGAAGTTCTCTTCTCAGGCAGAGAAATATTCAGCAACAGGACCTATGGAAGTTTAGGATCCAAAAACTGATTCCCTTAAAACCATCAACGTGCCCGTTACCCTTGTATAACACAGTCTGAGTTACACTGTGTTTAACAGAGCATGAAGACTGCTCTGTTAAAGAATCAATATGGTCAAAGCTAACATCTATTAAGCCCTTACTATGTGCCAATTGTGCTAAACTATTCATATACATATAATTTGATCCTTATAGTAATTCCTTCATTTCTTTGGGAGAAAACAAGAAAGCAGAGCACCTTGTCCAAAGGTTCACAGCAGTATATAGATTTGAACAGCTTGTCAAGTTTAACAACTAACTTATAATGGTGAATTCAGTTTAGGACAGGCCTACTCTAGGGGCCTGTTGAACACTAGTTATTACTGCTGGGCTCAGTACCCTAACCATAGCTCTTTCTTCAATTTTTTAAGTGATTAAAAAATGTATAGTATGTGTGGTTGACAAATATGCAAACAGCCTAAAACTGGAAGAAACAACTAAATTAGCATCCTTTAAATCCTGACCAATTAGAGCAAAGGATTAATGCTTGTAAGATAAAATTCATATAGACAAGTATGTAACAACTGTATAGGAAAATCTCATTCCATTCCCATCTAGTTATTTGTGTGAAGAAACCAACAGCACCAAAGAAGAGTGGAGGAGATGTGGCTCAGCAGCAGCATGAGTGAGTGACATGGGGATTTCAGCTTACAGAAGGCTCAGTGGTTCAAGAATATGGCGTGACTGCCAAACATCTAACACGAGACTGTGTTTAGAAAAAGGGAACAGGACTATTTACTCTCTACTTTTTTCCTTGGTCATACCACACTCAATTCTGCGTATTACACTGAGGAAGTGGAGAGTGAATAACTGTAAAGCTGATCATATAAGGAGCAGTTGAGGTCACTATGAACTATTACTTTCACTGGGTAAAGACTAGCAGGATGAAGCACTTTTTTTTTAGTTAGTAAAAGGCTATCATCTTAAAAAGAGATTAGGTTTGTTCTCTATTGTCCGAAGAGTCAGACAGGAAGACAGATTTGCAGTCATTTACAAAGAGGGTGATTCCAAACATTAGCTGAGAGGTTGAAACATATAACCTTTAAGGTTTCTATCCATCCTGAGAATTTCTTTTCCTTTTTTTTTTTTTGAGACGGAGTCTCACTCTGTCACCCAGGCTGGAGTGCAGTGGCGTGATCTCGGCTCACTGCAAGCTCCGCCTCCCGGGTTTACGCCATTGTCCTCCTGCCTCAGCCTCCCGAGTAGCGGGGACTATAGGCGCCCACCACCACACCCAGCTAATTTTTTGTATTTTTAGTAGAGACGGGGTTTCACCGTGTTAGCCAGGATGGTCTCCATCTCCTGACCTCATGATCCGCCCGCCTCGGCCTCCCAAAGTGCTGGGATTACAGGCGCGAGCCACAGCGCCCAGCCCCCATCCTGAGAATTTCCAAACAATAGGAACAATTTCCTAACATAGCTGAGACTTAAATTATGCACAAACAATTCTATCTGGAGCTGGTTTTCAGAAACACTGGAAGGATCTCCTGGGACAAAATTACTATACAGAATTTGAAGAGATCAGGTTTACAACCCAGAGCCATCAGGATGCTCATGAACTATTACCACCCTGATTCCTTCATTGACACCTCCTTACAAGGCCTTAACATTTTTTTTCAACTTTAGAGGCTGCCCTAGAGTTTGCAGTATATCTTTAACATTTCTAAGTTGCCTCAGAGTGATACAAAGGTTATTGCCACTATCTTAAAAGTCTTTTCAATAAATTTTATAATCTACAAATAAGTGTGACAATATAATTTTTTTGCAGTCATGACAACCTAGGATGATTTAAAACATTTTACTTTTTTAAAGTAAAATAATCTGGAACTTAAATTACCATAATCATATTACTTGAATAAAATTTTTATTTTTAAAGAAACGTTAGCTGCAATTATTGTGATAAGAAAGTTTAGAAACTTGTCTTCATTGAAAATTGTAATCAGTAGCCAGAGACAGTTGAAATTTAAAAAAAAGAAAAAAGAATTTTTTTTTGTTTTGTTTTTGAGACAGGGTCTTGCTCTGTGGCCCAGGCTGGAGTGCCGTGGAACGATCTCAGCTCACTGTAACCTCGGCCTCCCAGGCTTAAGCAATTCTTCTGCCTCAGCCTCCCAAGTAGAGAACAAAGAAAATTGTAATCAGGCTGGGCACAGTGGCTCACACCTGTAATCCCAGCACTTTGGGGGGCCAATGTGGGCAGACTGCTTGAGCCCAGGAGTTTGAGACCAGCCTGGGCAACATGGCGAAACCTGGTCTCTACAAAAAATACAAAAATTAGCCAGGTATAGTGGCATGCACCTGTAGTCTCAGCTATCCGGGAGGCTGGCTTGAGGATGCAGTGAGCAGAGATCACAGCACTGCACTCCAGCCTGGGCAACAGAGCCAGGTGCTGTCTATGGAAATAAAAAAGGAAAAAAAGGAAATTGTAATCAAACAATTAGCTTTTCAGAAATGATTTAGTTATAAACTCCACATATGAATACAGGACAGAATCTAGACAGAACGTATTCCTCCAACATATTTACTGACATGAACATACAGCCATGTGTACGTCAGGCATGTTTCTCCTAGGGGGAAATTGATGCTTTTGTGTGGCCCCTCCCTTCTTTGTCTCATGGGTCCCAAATTATATCTTACTTTGCACTGAAAATCAGATCCTTCATATTTCATACACCCTGAAGCTAATGTGGTTTCTCCCTGGTCATCTTCTTCTATGATGGCAAAGCAATGTCCATTAGTTCTAAAACAGAAAAAAAAAAAAAAAAAAAAAAAAAATTCACATAGAAAGTACTAATGAAATTTGAGTCTGAATGTGAACAGGTACAGACAGCCTTTAACACTTTGTTTTGTGATTCAGAATTGCATTCACATGTGATTTACTGGCAAAGCCAAAGCGGTTTTAAGACAAATGAAAGTTATGTCTGAGCTAAGATCTAAAAGGCCAGTGACAACCCCTTGTCAAGCAGAAAAGGATTTCGATTAAACAAGTCCTCTACATAGGAGTTATGTGACTTTTCTTTGCTAATCACAGTCATGTAATCACAGAAAGCTGATTTATACAATTTTATAAGGTAAGTCATGTTTTGAAAATATACTTTAAAATAACTTTGTCTCTTTTTACCCATTTTTTCAGTACTCCCATATTGTATATGCTAATAGATAAAAACTTTTCTCTGAAATATACAGATAGGCTTAATGACCCAAAAAAGGGGGACTGAAAGGCACCTTTTACTGAATATGATGGGAAAACAGGGAGAGGACTTTTGAATAAATTTTCAATAAATTTACATACATATATTTAATGAAATTCTTATCTTAGTGTTAGCATCCTGGAATTTCCCCTTAATATATTCATATAGACTTCAACAGGTCTGGGAGAAATTTCTAAAAGCTTTTTCTGCGCTCCTATTTATTGTTAATATCAGGAATTGTGCTGCTTCTACTTAGAAGAATTTTGCAGAATTCTTTGTTTTCTGTCAGGAGAAAATGTTACGTGTGGGGCAGAATTCTGCTAAAATGGATGACTCAGTTTTACTCTGGGTTACTAAGCTACTAACAGACAGCCCATTATATCAGGCAGGTACTACAGACAAGAAGTTTAGCAAAAGATTATTTGGTGACACAGTGGAGAGCAGTTCCCTGCTGGCAAACTCCCAGGAAGGTGTAAATGGAAAACTAGTCACAGTCAGCCATGCAGAGTCCACCACCACCAGGGGACAAGCAGCACACCTAAGACACGATGACCATCACATAGGTTCAAGAGTTTACGTGTAAAGTTTCATGCTTTCTATCTGGTCCATTCAAGGAGCATACAATTATTAAAAGTACAAAACATGACATTCGTTACTGCCTCTATAACAAGGAGACAATTAATTCAGGTTGAGTTGTTCAGGCAATTTTTTTTTTGGTCTTATTAAGTCAATATGTCAAGTGTTTCCAACAAATATGGACTAGAATTACATAATCATATATAAACATGTTGTGGAGTTAACATGAAATACAGTAGAAAAATTATAAATCAGATTTGGATTGGTAAATTCACAGGTAAGAAAAAAGTTCAAAATTAATTAACACAATATGATTAATATATATCCGCAGAATATTTCAACCAATTAAAAAGTAGGAGGCCAGGTGTGGCAGTTCACACTAGTAATCCCAGCACTTTGGGATGCTGAGGTGGAAGGATTGCTTGAGCCCAGGAGTTTGAGACCAGCCTGGGCAAAATAGCAAGACCCTGTCTACAGAAGAAGTAGGAGGTTGTCGGTGAGTTTTTTGATTTTTTTTGTGGTAATCTCTAAGTTTTCTAAAATGACTTCAAGATTAAAAGATCATTAAAAAACTCAGATGTTAAAAAAAATACTAGATCCCTTTGAAATTATTTTAAAAGCTGCATTATAACATAATTCTAATATAGTAACTCACCTATCAATCATTTAATGGAGTAATGTTCTAATACACAAAACACAAGGCTTTTTGGCTTTCTGGAAAGATACCATATATGAAGGAAAAAAAAAAACCTTAGACAAGCTTAATAATTCTTAAAATAGCACTAAATGCAACTCTATTCTCCTAACTCTTAAGAAGGGCTGCATAAAATACTTACATGCATGTGTTATTAATAGCATCATCCGGGCAGTGCCCTGAGCAATAGCACTTTAAAAAAGGCAAGGTATCCTCTGGTGCTAAGGTTACTCCATTTTCTGACTTTTTCTGGTCGGAGTCTGATTTCATCCCAGTGCCATGGAGCATACTGTCTAGATTCTGTCCTGCATTCAAATATGGAATTTGTAAGTAAATCATTTCTGAAAAGCTCATTGTTTGATTATAATTTTCAATGAGAAAAAGTTGCTAAGCTTTCTTATCACAATAATTGTAGCTAACATGTTTCTTTAGAAATGTAAATTTCATTCATACAACCAACAGACATTTCTTAATAAGTTACTATGCACAGAATTACTGCACCAGGTATTGTGGGGTATATGAAGACAGCTATATCACAATTTTTGCACTAGTGAAAGACAAACAAGAGTGGTACAAGGCAGAATACAGTCAAATCTTGTTTTTTATATTTTTAAAATAACTTAAAAAAATTTTAATTTAACCAGGGGAAAGCATGAACACAGTCCCTCACTATCACAATTATGCAGTTGAGTTTCCCATGTTTGGGGAAATCACAGGGGTCAGCACATCTGGAGTGCAATGAATAAGCCTCGCCCTGGAAAAACCACCTTCGTGACCCTGGTCTCTCCCTTGTCAGGTTAAAGTATACAGTCATCACTTGTAAGAAAGGTACAAAATGGGGAGAGACTTCAGAGACGTCTGTGAGAGTTTCCAACCATTAAATAGAGACAAGTTATGATTCTTCTTTTAACTCTTTGGTTCAAAACTTGTGACTAGCTTTCCTTTATTTGCGCCTCTATGTGGAAAAGGAGTTACTAAGCATCTTGCTTTGGCCTTTAATTGCTTAAGTAAGGAAATCATGAGAGCACAGGGACCAATCATGTTATCTGGAGACTTTTACCTCAAGGTCATTGGTTTGAATGCAGACCAGGGTGGCAGAAAGTGAAGGTTATAGAAGGGCAGCAGTTAGCTCACAGAAATGGAACTATGTTCTTACACGAGAGCCTAGTAGCCTGCAGTGACAGATACTGTCATATCTGGTACTAAATCTTTCAGGTTGGAAACAGAACAGTACTAAAAAGACTGTTCTAGTAATTACTTCTTCTCTCTGACTCAGCTAGGCCATTCTTTGTGGGTTACTCTCAAGGGAATAAAAGGTAGAACCAAGCAGACAAGTGTATATGTATTTCATTATAAATGTTAAATAAGTGGTTCAAGACACAACACAGACTTGACATTACATTTAACATACTGATAAGATAAACTACTGAAAAGACAAAAAATATCACATATGCACACACTGATAACAGAAAAAGCACTGCTAAATAGTATTTTGGTGATTCCACGCCTTCAGTTTTAATAATCTTCACTTTTTTTTTTTGGAGACATGGTCTCACTCTATTGCCCAGGCTGGAGTACAGTGATGTGATCATAGCTCACTGCAGCCTCAACCTCCCAGGCTCAAGTGATCCTCCCACCTCAGCCTCAGAGTAGCTGGGACCAAGGGCACATGCCACCAGGCCTGGCTAATTTTTAAATTCTTTATAGGGACAAGGTCTCCCTATATTGCTCAGGTTGGTCTTGAACTCCTGGGCTCAAGTGATCCTCCCGCCTCAACCTTCCAAAGTGCTGGGAATACAGGCGCGAGCTACCATACCTGGCCAATAACCTTCACTTTCTTATGCTGAATATTTAGTAAAGGAATTTGCTACTGAATGACTATATATTAACAAACAACAGGAGAGAAAACTTTTTTTTTTTTTTTTTTGAGATAGAGTCTCCTCTGTCACCCAGGCTGGAGTGCAGTGGCGCAATCTCGGCTCACCGCAACCTCTGCCTCCCAGGTTCAAGCGATTCTCCTGCCTCAGCCTCCCGAGTAGCTGGGATTACAGGCACCCCCCACCATGCCTGGCTAATTTTTTTGTATTTTGTTGGTAGAGACGGGGTTTCACCATGTTGGCCAGGCTGGTCTCAAACTCCTGACCTCAAGTGATCCACCTGCCTCAGCCTCCCAAAGTGCTGGGATTATAGGCGTGAGCCACTGTGTCCAGCCAGGAGAGAAAACACTTAAAAAAAAAAGATGAAGTTTGCATACATACATATATTACTCATCCCTGTGCCTCCTCCCCCTCCCCACACTCTCCTTTCAGAAATAAATTCCGTAATATAATGTCAAGGCTTCCATTGCACCTGATAGCTACAAAGCAGAAAGATCTCATTTATGTTAGAAACATCAACTGTAAAAGATGGGGTGGGGGGAAGCAGGAGGTACAGGAAGGGAAGAAATCCACTGAGCAGGGAATGAGGAGACTGGGATTCTGTTTTACTGTGGGCCTACCCCGCTTTACCTAGCTGGATGGTCTTGGGCAAGCCATGACACTTGTCCAGGCTTCATTTACTCTATAAGGCTATAGGAGTAGAGGACAGGTGAGGTCACCTAACCAGCTTTAAAATCCTATTACGTTAACAGAAGACACTTATCAATTCAGCTCTGGAGAACAAACAATATAATATATATCAGCAATTAATTTTTCAAAAATCTAGTTACACAAAAAAGCAGTTTAGTGTGGCAGAAATGTCACTTAACAGCAAGAAGTGAAGGGTTCAAGTCCCAGTTATGGGCACAGATAAGTTACTCTCTGAACCTCAGCTCTCTAGCTATAGAAAATGGTGATAATAATTCCTGCCTAATTCAAATCAAGAGGTTATAGGTAGATAAAATGAATATCTACTAAAGTGCTTAACTACATGTAAAACAGTATACAAATAAGATGTTACTAATAACAAAGATCGTAACACTAAAAGATCACTGATACATGAAAAACTCAAAGTTATATGAAACTTCCTAGAATACAATTTGAATTTACGAGACAAAAAACTCAATTACAATAGTTGTATCTGGAGCTTATATTATTGCCAAATATTCAACAGAATACTTATTAGGGGTCTATTATGTGCAGGCAAGGTATTAAATGCCAGAAACGCAAAGATGTGGCATCAAAACCATGTATGTGGCCTTGAGAAACTTGGTGGGAAGCAGAGGGGGAATAAGCACAAAAGCAAATAAATACAAAGTGAAAAGTGACAAAATACAAGGCCAGGTACGGTGGCTCACCAGCCTGGTCAACATAGTGAAACCCTTTCTCTACTAAAAATATTTAAAAATTAGCTGGGCATGGTGGTGGGCGCCTGTAATCCCACTATTCGGGTGGCTGTGGCAGGAGAATGACTTGAACCTGGGAGCCACCGTGGAGGCTGCAGTGAGCAGAGATCAAGCCATTGCACTTCAGCCTGGGTGACAAGAGCAAAACTCCAACTCAAAAAAAAAAAAGTGACAAAATATGGAGGTGTTATGTAAACAAAGGAAAAGGCTCATCCTAGGTGTCAAATTCAAATCGATCTTAGGTGTCAAAAGTAATGAAATCTAAGCCACATCTTAAAAACTTGCAAGATTTCACCAAGTGGATATTGAACATAAAGAAAAGTAGCAGGCCAAGAGCCTCTCTGCACTGTCCCTAGATGATAGCACCCATTCTGTTGATGGCTCCTGGAGGTACCCCTCTAGCCATGACCTGCTTAGGCATCTCCTGACTGACTTGTCCTAACTTTTGATTTGCCTCAGACCTGGTCTTACCAAAGTCTTTTGGCTCAACCTCCAAAATGTACATCAATTGTTTTCATTTTTCTCCACCTCCGCTGCTGTCACCAAGGCCCATCACATCATGCCTCTACCAAGGTAAGAAGTCTCCAACTCGTCTCTCTGCTTCTGCTCTTGGTCCCTGCTATCCATTTCCCACAGAGCAGCCAGAGACATTTTATAAACACAAATCTGTCACTCCTATTTAAAACCAACCAATGGCTCCACAATGCACTCAGAATAAAATCCAACCTCCACTGTGTGCTCCCGGGGCCCAGGAGGATCTGGATCCTGCAGGCCTCACCATCATCACTTCACTTGCCACACGGCCTTCTGTCAGTTCTGAACATGTCAATCTCTCCCCACCCATAAGTCCCATATATTTACAAAGAATAAATTACGAGTCCTGGGGTGGACTGGGGGTATGTATAGGTTATACTTCAAAACACACACAAAATATTTAATAGCTTATATGCTTAAGTATAACATCTCAGAAAAAGATGAAAACATATACATACAAAGATACAGTTACAAGAGACACATGACTATACACAGGCACATTTACAGGTCCTTGTCAAAAATGGCAATTTCTGGCATCAATGATTTTACTAGATTTTTATTCCTGGCTAAGTACCTTTTCATACTTTCCCAATAATTTATTGGCTTCCTTTTTCTACAGCAAATAAATGCCCTCTGCCCCAAGCTTAAGATAGAATGTCTACAACAGAACTCAGATGGCAAACGGTTGGTGAGACCAATGGACTACTGATGCACTATACATGTGAGCTAATCAGCAATGGTAGCCTAATGAATTCTGTAACAATAGTCTGCATCGTTAATTAAATAGAAACCAGGAAGACATCAGCAGGAGGAAAGTCAAGTACAAGGAGGCAAGAACTAGGGAAAAGGTGGCATGTCTACAACTGTGCTGTCCCGTATGGTAGCCCCTAGCCACACTTAAAATGTAGGTGAATTAAAATGAAGTAAAATTAAAAATCAGTTTCTCACTCACACTAGTCACAACTCAAGTGCTCAAAAGCCACATTTGGCTAGTAGCTATCACACAAGGCAGCAAAGATATAGAAAACAGGTATTGGTTTTGTGGGCCCCAAGGTCTCTGTCACAATATTCAATTCTGCTGATACAATGCAAAATCAGCCATACTACATGTACAAAAATGAGCATGGGTGTGTTCCAGTAAAATTACTTATGAATAATAAAATTTGAGTTTCATATAATTTTCATGTGTCATGAAATATTCTCTTGATTTTTCTTCAATCACTTAAAAATGCAAAAACATCATTCTTCACTCATGAGCAGCACAAAATGAAGCAATGCGCTGGATTTAGTTTGTGGGCTATAGTTTGCAAATTACTGATACAGAAATTTCCCTCACCAAAGTTAGTTCTATCGTACTATGTTGGTCTAGGGGGAAAATTAAAGCAAGAAGAAAAGACTTTGTGGCAGGGCCAGAAAGCATAGAAATGGGCTTTTCACATCTGATAGGATAATATGTGAATGATTAGGCTTTTTTTATGACACTTTTGGAAGGCCAATAAAAAATTATAGTTGGATGTATTTCAGTTGAACATTAAAAATTGCAGTTAATCAGTTAACATTAATCAAAGTTGGTTCTGAACCCGTTATCAAGAATGAGGTGATTCCGACACATACTGACATGCAGTGTCATTCATAATGTCACTGAGGGGCAAAAAAAGCTTCTAGAAACATGAATATAGCTATTGCATTAAAAATCATATGCTCGGCCAGGCATGGTGGCTCACGCCTGTAATCCCAGCACTTTGGGAGGCCGAGGTGGGTGGATTACCCGAGGTCAGAAGTTTGAGACCAGTCTGGCCAACATGGTGAAACCCTGTATCTACTAAAAATATAACAAATTAGCTGGGCATGGTGCTGTGAGCCCGTAATCCCAGCTACGCGGGAGGCTGAGGCAGAGGAATCACTTGAACCAGGGAGGTAGAGGTTGCAGTGAGCCAAGATCACGCTGCTACACTACAGCCTGGTCAACAGAGTGGGACTCCATCTCCCAAAAAAAAAAAAAAGAAAATCATATGCTTGCCAGGCATGGTGGCTCACATCTGTAATCCTAGCACTTCGGGAGGCCCAGGCAGGTGGGTTGCTTGAGCTCAGGAGTTCAAGACCAGCCTGGGAAACATGCTGAGACCTGGTCTCTACAAAAAAATTTGAAAAATTGGCTGGGTGTAGTGGAGCACACCTGTAGTCCCAGGTACTTGGGTGGGTGAGGTGGGAGGATCGCTTAAGAACCCAGCAGGTTGGCAGGGAATGGTGATTCAGGCCTGTAATCCTAGCACTTTGGGAGGCCGAGGTGGGTGGATCACCTGAGCTCAGGAGTTCAAACCAGCCTGGCCAACATGGCGAAATCCTACTAAAAATAAAAAAATTAGCCAGGTGTGGTGGCGGGCACCTGTAACCCCAGCTACTCAGGAGGCTGAGTTGGAGAATCGCTTGACCCCAGGAGACAGAGGTTGCCGTAAGCTGAGATCTTGCCACCGCACTCCAGCCTGGGCAACAGAGCAAGACTCTTGTCTCAAACAGAAAGAAAAAAAAATCATATGCTCAAACGAAGTTTACACTGTTGAATTCCTTTTATTGCATTATGATCAGAGTATGTGGTCTTTGAGGTATCTTATTCTTTTTTTTTTTTTTTTTTTTTTTTTTTTTTTTGAGATGGAGTCTCACTCTGTCGACCAGGCTGAAGTACAGTGGCATGATCTCCACTCACCACAACCTCTGCCTCCTGGGTTGAAGCAATTATCCCATCTCAGCCTCCAGAGTAGCTGGGATACAGGCGCCTGCCACCATGCCTGGCTAATTTTTGTATTTTTAGTAGAGATGGGGTTTCACCATGTTGGCCAGGCTGGTTTTGAACTTCTGACCTCAAGTGATCCGCACGCCTCAGTCTCCCAAAGTGCTGTGATTACATGCGTGAGCCACCGCACCCGGCCAAGGTATCTTATACTTAACTGAAATATTATTTCAAAATTACCCATGATAATCCAAGGGTGGTGTGGGAGAAGTGCATGGGGGTAGAGAGGAAATAGGCTTGGTCATGAGTTGATACTATCAAAACTGAGTGACAAGTTCATGGAGTTTCACTATATTATTCTCTCTACTTAGGCATATGCTCAAATAAGTGTTTTTCCTAAAAGTAGTTTGGTGTTTTTTGTTTTTTTGAAATGGTGTTTTTGCTCTTGTTGCCCAGGCTGGAGTGCAGTGGCATGATCTCGGCTCACCACAACCTCCGCCTCCCAGGTTCAAGCGATTCTCCTGCCTCAGCCTCCCGAGTAGCTGGGATTACAGGCACGTGCCACCACGCCTGACTAATTTTCGTATTTTTAGTAGCGATGGGGTTTTTCCATGTTGGCCAGGCTGGTCTCGAACCTCCAACCTCAGGTGATCCGCCCGCCTTGGCCTCCCAGAATGCTGGGATTACAGACATGAGTCACCGTGCTTGTTTTTTTTTTTTTTTTTTTTTTCTGTAAGTAGTTTAAAATAAGAATGTATTCTCATAGGATCCAAAAATATATATATATATATATTTATAGAACCCTACAAGTAAACCAAAAAGGCCTCTTTGGGCCCATCTAATCCCCCTCCCACTCCTTAAACATAACCACTGTTATCTGTTTGGTGTATACGCTTCTTGTCCTTTTTCTATTCATTTACATATATTCTTCCAGAAAACTTTTTATTTTTTTGAGACAGGGTCTCTCTCTGTTTCCCAGGGTGGAGTTCAGTGGCCCAGACTCGACTCACTGCAACCTCCGCCTCCCCGGTTCAAGTGATCCTCCCATCTCGGCCTCCTGAGTAGCTGCAACTACAGGCACATGCCACCATGTCCCACCAATTTTTGTATTTTTAGTAGAGACAGGGTTTCACCATGTTGGCCAGGCTGGTCTCGAACTCATGAGCCACCGCACCCAGCCAGAAACCTTTTATAAAAGTAGAGAAAACTGTACAATGAACCCACACGCACCCATATAGCCCAGCTTTTATGATGATCAATTTATGGCCCTTCTTGTTTCACTCCTTCCCCCTTTCATATAATTATGAAGCTAATACCAGATATGTCCTTTTATCTGTAATATTTCAATGTGTATCTCTAAAAGATAAGGACTTAAAAAAAAACAAACACAATTATCACATCTAAAAAATTAATAGTAATTCCTTATCCTTACCAATATTATCAAACATCAAGGCAATGTTCAAATGTCCAATTATATTATAAATGTTATAAATTGCTTTCTAATTTCTAATTGTATCATAAATGTTACAAATTGCTTTAGTAGTTTCCTTGAGTCAGGATCCAAATAAGGTTCACACATCACACCTGGTTGTCTCCAAGTCTCTTAATCTACCAGTTTCTTCTTCCTCTTCCTGACCTTGAGATTTACTTGAAGACATTGGGTAACTTGTCCAGTATTTACCAGTATAGCATTTACCACAGTCTGGAATTTCTGATCACATCCTCCTGGCATCATTTAACATGTCCTCTTGTTCTCTATGGATTTTGTAAATGGTAGTTAGCTCGAGAACTGTGCTGTCCAATATGATAGCCACAAGCCACATGTGTCTATTGAGCGCTGAAATGCAGCTGCTCTGCATGTTGTGGGGAGGAGAGAACCAAATGTCTGCTTATCTCTGTTTTTAAGGTCTAGATTCACTAGTTCAATTAGCATAGTATAAAATAATGTATCTAATCCTATCATTTCTCTTCTTTTTTATGACTTGGAATACATCTATGAGATGCTTTCCCTCACCTACTAATTGGATACAGGTGGCACAGTTCATATTAGAAAGGCAAGATTAATGCTTGATTTCCCCCTCTATTTACCAATTTTCAAAATTAATGACTTGAACTAGTTGTTTTCTTTTTTAGAGACAGAGTCTTTCTCTGCTGCCCAGACTAGAGTGCAGTGGCATGATCATGGCTCACTGTAGCCTCAAGCTCCTGGACTCAAGTGATCCTCCCCCCTCATCCAGGAATACAGGCACACACCACCACACCCAGCTAATTAAAAGAATTTTTTTTTGTAAAGACCAGCTCTATGTTGCCCAGGCTGGTCTCAAACTCTTTTTTTTTTTTTTTTTTTAAAGGGGCTCCCAGTTTAGCCATGGATGGTCTCAAACTCTTGAGGCTCAAGTTATCCTCCTGCCTTGGCCTCCCAAAGTGCTGGCATGTACAGGTTTAAGTCACAGCCTCCAGCCCTAACTAGTTTTTTTCTAAAGTGTCATTACAAACACATGGATTTAAACATATTTGATTTGTTTGAATCCACTGCAATTCGTGTCCAATTCAAGCCGGTCACTGAATCCTTTGAACTTTTCTCCTTGCTTTCTGGCCAAGATACCAAGATCACCTTGCTCTTTCCCTGACAAACTTAAACTTAGTGATTTCTCCAAGGAGTTCTAGATCCTTAGTGAAAAAAGATAATCAGATACTACAAATGGGTTGTTACAGGTGCTTGTTGCTAATGGGTTGGTCAGTGTAAAAATATATGGCGAAAAAAGTAGTTTTGCAACTTGCTCTTTTCACTTTAACTGTATTCATCCATTAAACAAAAAGGTACTGAGTACACAGTGCTAGCCACGGTTTTAAGCCCTGGGTGACTAGAAGAGTAAACAAAACAAAGTCCCATATATATTAAAGCTTACAGTCTTGGACAGAGAAAGACAATAAAGACGAATAAATACTGACATTTGGTACTATTTTAATATTTATTCATAGATAAGTGCTATGATACCAAATAAAGCAGGTCATTTTCTAGCATGGGAAAGGAGCAGAGGGCCTCAGAGCGGAGGTCATTAAACCAAAGGCCAGGAGAACGGGCAAAGCAGAGGCCAGTGGCTAGGTCAGAAATTCTCAGAACACAAATCTAGACAAGATATTTAACTGTTTAATGGAACGAAAACAAAGAGACCAAAGAAAATAGAATGTAGGACTACTACAACTTTATGGGAACTGCACTGCCAAAGATATCCCAGGCTGACTCAGTCAGACTGTGAGTTTTCAATCCATAGGACAATTTCCAGTAATCAGACCTCCATACTAACAGAAAGCAGGCTGCTAAAGCTGTTCAGTCTCCACAAAGATCATCATCCACTAATTCCATCTCATATGTGACCATGAAGGCAGAAACACTAGCCAAGAAACACCAGAGAGAAGGCAAATCCTCCCAGAAAATAAAACTAGAGGCTGACAAACAAGCTAAGCATCATTAATCTACATGCTATGGAGCAGTGAATACTGAGGTTGTTTCCAATTTTTCTTCCTCTGAATGGGAGTTTTATATAGTACTTAATCCCACTTCATTTTTGTCACTGGATACTGGGTATACTGTGCACTGATAACTGCTTTTAGCCACACACTGCTGGACCCTGAAGAGGCACCTGGACCTGAAGGAGAGGGCTTCGCACCAGCCACAAGTCCTGGATTAGTAGCTGCGTGTACTACATGGATGCAACTCTGGGGTATAGAACCCTTTGAAAAGGAACTGAAAATTTCATAGCAACATGAGCATTTTAGCATATGTATGACGTCAGGTTGACAAATGTGGTACCCGGCAACAGATACTCTTATTCTTCCCCTCCTTCCCTTGCTGGCAACAGGCATGTGCACATGTACACACACAATAAGGGTCTGCCCCTCCCCCATGTGATTCAGGGAAGCGCAGCCCTCTACTCTCAGCAGAGATAATTGTTGGTCTAATCCAACAATTTTAGTTCCATTCCCCTTGCCAGTGATTTAACATAAGAGCATACAATGAATTTTGGCCACTAAGATGAGAAGGAAGTCTGTTGGGGAGAGGATGAGTGATTGGGGAAAGATTTATCAATTAAAAAGAGATACAGGCCGGGCACGGTGGCTCAAGCCTGTAATCCCAGCACTTTGGGAGGCCGAGACGGGCGGATCACGAGGTCAGGAGATCGAGACCATCCTGGCTAACACGGTGAAACCCCGTCTCTACTAAGAAATACAAAAACTAGCCGGGCGAGGTGGCAGCGCCTGTAGTCCCAGCTACTCGGGAGGCTGAGGCCGGAGAATGGCGTGAACCCGGGAGGCGGAGCTTGCAGTGAGCTGAGATCCGGCCACTGCACTCCAGCCTGGGCTACAGAGCAAGACTCCGTCTCAAAAAAAAAATAATAATAAAAAATAATAATAATAAAAAAAAATAAAATAAAATAAAAAATAAAAAGAGATACAAATAGATGTCCCTCTTCTTTAACTGAGCATTGTCAATTCAAGCTTACCTCACCTGCATGTGATGTCTGGTCTCTCAGCAGCCACACTGTGACACTGTGGCTAACCTGACATTTAGAGATGGCACAGTTGAAAAGACAAAGAAGGTGGGTCTTGATGAGCCACATAATCAACTACAGTCCCCTTATATCCAGACTTCTTGTGTGTTACTACATTCTCCTTATTGTGCAAGTCTTTTTAAAAAAATAAAAATCACCTAACCCAAAATGTCATGCTTAAGCTCTTTTAAATTTTTTTAAAATTATTTGTAGAGGAAAACATTCTAATTGATGGAAGAAATTAAATCTCTCCCAGACCCTTTTAGTTGCCCAATTGATACCTATTTTTCCCCTTTTCCCAGCTAACCAAACTCTGATTTTGTTTGGGAGAACAACACATCCAGCCCTAGGCAATGGATACAGATTAAGCCAACTGTGACAATACCGTTTCTCTGTTTTCCAGTAGCTCTTGCTATGAGAATGATTAGGACTTACGATAAAACCTGTGATACTTTTGCTTTCCTGGTATCAGGTCTAGTTGAGGCCAATGCTGACCCTTTCCCCGTTTTACCTGCCTCAAATGCAGGTAATAGTAGCCACTTGGGAACCACAAGGGAAATGTCAAGAAAATTACAGACATGTCAGCCTTGACACTACTCAATAATTGAATGAACAGCAAACATCTACCACCCATGTTAAAAATAAATCTCTATTGAAGTCATTATTAGTTACTTAAAGCTAAAATCCATTTCTGAAATTTGTGACAAAATTCAAAAAAGGGACTAAATATCTACCCAATATTAATATATCCTGCTGTAAAATTTGTGACCAAGTCTTAAAAAAAAAAATAACTAAGTATCTATCAGCTGTTAATATCAGATGACTCATTTTTCTATTCAAACTTTATCTCAATGTAAAGCACTTAAATTTATACCCTAACAGTTGATGGTCAAAACATTCTTGTTTGTATCTAGGATAAGCATTATTATTTCTATTTTACATCAAGGAAACCAAGGTACAGGTAAGTTTATTTTCTTGAGACACAATTCAAAACAAGATAAAGCTAGAGCTAAAGTCAAAAGTTATTTCCATTAATACCCTTCTACAATCCTTCCTAATGATCTCTAAGAAATAACTTTTCTACATTGGTTTTAGCTTTAAGAGCAAACATTTTTATGTTATTTGAAGCAACTATCAAAATAATTTTTTTGAAAGGAAATGTAACAAATTCCACTCTTTATCAGAGAAATGTAATTCTTTTTTTTTTTTTTTTTTTTTGAGAGGGAGTCTCGCTCTGTCGCTCAGCCTAGAGTGCAGTGGCGCAATCTCGGCTCACTGCAAGCTCCGCCTCCCGACTAGCTGGGACTACAGGCGCCCGCAACCGCGCCCGGCTAATTTTTTGTATTTTTAGTAGAGACGGGGTTTCACCGTGGTCTCGATCTCCTGACCTTGTGATCCGCCCGCCTCGGCCTCCCAAAGTGCTGGGATTACAGGTGTGAGCCACCGCGCCCGGCAGAAATGTAATTCTTAGTAAGATCTTTTGCTTTTACATAGTAACTAATTACCAACTTATTCCATCTAATAAAAGTTTATTATAGAACAACGTGAATTGGGGCGAGGACTGAGAATTTTGTATCATATTGCCTATGTGTGATCTAAACAGAATTTTAAAAAACTTATGCCAAAATGGAGATTACCTGGGAGTGAGGTAGCAAATATAATATTACTATGAATTTAACTCATCTTTAAAACTATAGCAGCTTTGGTTGATGCTGATCAACAAGGCATGTCACGGATATTGAAGTAAAGGTATTGTACTAAATAATTCGGTGTTTCACAAGTAAAAGTGGCTTTTGCTGAAGGCTCTGTATTCCAAGCATGTTAATACTAAGGATATGATTATAATACCAAGGCAAAATAAAAAAGAAGCTATAGATTTCATTCTGTTTGTGCTTTAAGATGAAAATACCGGCCGGGCGCAGTGGCTCACACCTGTAATCCCAGCACTTTGGGAGGCCAAGGAGGGTGGATCACGAGATCAGGAGATTGAGACCATCCTGGCTAACATGGTGAAACCCTGTCTCTACTAAAAATACAAAAAATTAGCCGGGCGTGGTGGTGGGCACCTGTAATCCCAGCTACTCGGGAGGCTGAGGCAGGAGAATGGTGTGAACTCAGGAAGCAGAGCTTGCAGTGAGCCGAGATGGCGCCACTGTACTCCAGCCTGGACAAGAAAGACTCCGTCTCAAAAAACAAAAAAAGAAAAAGAAAATATCAAAAGCTTTATGATGTTAATCATGTTTCTTTTTAACAGCAGATATTAATCCAGATCACTGCGAATAAAACGTTAGGAAAAAGCAACCTGTGAAGTAAAAAACTTGAGTATGAAGACATCCAGTAAGTTTTATCTAAAATCCTCTTGCAAAACAGTACTGTCTTTTCAGCTTAAAATATAATCCTACTTATACCATACAGGAAAAAGCTCATGTGCAAACACAGGCCATCTGGTCCTAAAAGTCATCATAATAACTTCCTGTTTGGGAGTTCTGAGTTGTGAACACATAGTAGCAACATTACATTATTGGTCATAAACAAACTGTCAGTGCTCTATGAAGAAATTTTAGTATTCAGCATAGACAAGTGCCAGTTATCTTTCTAACGTCTTTTGACAACAATAAAATGAAATTTTTCTGAGGTGGGGGGGTGCGTGGGGACAGAGTCTTGCTCTGTTGCCCAGGCTAGAGTGCAGTGGTACGATCTCGGCTCACTGCAGCCTCCGCCTCCTGGGATTCAAGTGATTCTCCTGACTCAACCTCCCTAGTAGCTGGGATTACAGGCACCCGTCATCACACCTAGCTAGTTTTTGTATTTTTTGGTAAAGACGAGGGTTTGCCATGTTGCCCAGGCTGGTCTTGAACTCCTGACCTCATGATCTGCCCACCTCGGCCTCCCAAAGTGCTGGGATTACAGGTGTGAGCCACCGTGCCTAGCCAATAAAATGATTTTTAAATTATTATTTACATTTGCTCCTGATTGTATTTTAAAGGAGAGAGGAATTTTGAAGCTCAGTCTGGAATATCTATTACCCTGTCTTTCAGCCACTAACTGAGGTGGCTTTACATACTTTATCTCATTTAATCCTCACAAGACCTAATGCTGTGTATCATCATGCCTATGTTGTGAAGGAGAAGATAGACTCAGAGAGAATGAGATTTCAAAAACACTTGAAAATGTTTCCATCACAGCCAAGTTAAAAAATTATTTGGCATGTGTTTCATCTTTGCTTCTTTTCTAAAAGCTGTGCTTTAGGAACTATTCAAACAGGGATGAGTAGAAAGAACAGAAGCAAGAAATGGTGCTTTTTATATACAGAAATACATTACTAAAATGAACACTGATTTACCTTGAACATGAGAAATGATGAAGAGATAGGCTCCCAATAATCTGATGTAAATATATAGCTGAGTCATTGTTCAACTGTAATGTTTCCTGTGTACTGTCACCTTTAATAATTGGTCTTGCTACTTCACCAATTTAAAATGACTATCATTCAGTGAGATTTTCTTGTAAAAGATCGCAAGCACTTGACAATGACTTCAACTCCCACTGCTTTCCTATGACTCCTGAAAGACAAAAACATTTAAAAGGTAAGGAATACAACTGAATTCTGGAAAATTTTCAAAAACTAAAAGGGAAACAAATGCCCAAACACACCTTTAAACAATGAAATACATTTTAAAAGATTAAAGCTATCTTTGCCCTTTTTTTTTTTTAGGCACTATAATTTCAAACTTCAAATAATTTAGTAAAAGGCTGCAACCTCTCCTGATCTCAGATAAGCCATATGTACAACAAGGGAAGTATATTAAACAATCTCAATAGTCTTTTCTGGCTGTTCTAAAGTAATTATTTTATTAATAACATTAAAATTCCCAAATATATTAAGACTTAAACAGGAAAAGTCAAATTTAAAACATAAAGGTAACCATCAACATTCTTGTAAATGCTAGTAGATATAATGAAAATACCGTCTTTGTAATAAATAATTTATTCTATAGATAGAAAAAGAAGCTGACCTAGAAAATTACACATATTTATTCATTTTATTTTATTTTATCTGAGATGGAGTTTTGCTCTTGTCACCCAGGCTGGAGTGCAACAGTGCCATCTTGACTCACTGCAACCTCCACCTCCCAGGTTCAAGTGATTCTCCTGCCTCAGTCTCCTGAGTAGCTGGGATTACAGATGTGCGCCACTACACTCGGCTAATTTTTGTATTTTTAGTAGAGACAGGATTTCACCATGTTGGCCAGGCTAGTCTCAAACTCCTGACCTCAGGTGATCCGCCCACCTCAGCCTCCCAAAATGCTGGGATTATAGGTGTCAGCCACCGTGCCAGGCGAATATTACACATATTTGTAGAGTATGCTTCATCATTAAAGGAAAAAAAAAAAAGGGAGCCAGGTGCGGTGGCTCACACCTGTAATCCCAGCACTTTAGGAGGTCAAGGTGGGCGCTCACCTGAAGTCAGGAGTTCAAGACCAGCCTGGCCAGCATGGTGAAACCCCATCTCTACTAAAAATACAAGAAATCAGCCAGGCATGGTGACGGGCACCTGTAATCCCAGCTACTCAGGAGGCTGCGGCAGGAGAATCGCTTGAACCCAGGAAATGGAGGTTGCAGTGAGCCGAGATTGCAGATTGTGCCACTGCACTCCAGCCCGGGCGACAGAGCGAGACTCCATCTCAAAAAAAAAAAGAAGGCCAGGCGCGGTGGCTCACGCCTGTAATCCCAACACCCAACACTTTGGGAGGCTGAGGCGGGCCGATCATGAGGTCAGGAGATCGAGACCATCCTGGCTAACACAGTGAAAAAGTCTCTACTAAAAATACAAAAAAATTAGCCAGGCGTGGTGGCGGGCACCTGTAGTCCCAGCTACTCAAGAGGCTGAGGCAGGAGAATGGCATGAACCCAGGAGGCAGAGCTTGCAGTGAGCCAAGATCGTGCCACTGCACTCTAGCCTGGGCAACAGAGCGAGACTCCATCAAAGGGGAGGGGAGGGGAGGGGAGGGAAAAGGGAAGAAAAAAGGGAAGAAAAAAGGGAAGAAAAAAGGGAAGAAAAAAGGGAAGGGAAGGGAAGGGGAAAAGAAAAAAAAGAAAAAAGCGGTATCTTTAAAAAATTATTTACTAAAATATTGCAAATTTGACTTTATTAAGATAAAATTGAACTTCTAATATGGATGACACGAAACATAACCTCTCCAATTAAGGTTTGGTGATACAGACAGTGAACTTTTAAAGGCCTCAAAGTAAAATTGTTAAATAAATAATGGGGGAAAAGGCTAGTTAGTATCAAGATAAATATCATTCTACTTTACCCCCATCCCATTGTTTCAAGTGGTTTGACTTTACTGACTTTCAGCTTGAACTATTCCTGAATGACAAAGATTTTGCTTATCTATGACACAATGACCCTGGTGTGATGTCTACATTAATAACCCGAGCTTTTTATTTTATAATATCTACCTAAGAATTTTCACTTTAATTAGCTCTCCAAAGTTATTTACAGTACTGAGGCAAAGAACGTTTACAGTAAGGTATCATTTATATGTGTATTTTATATGTGGCTTAGTTCTAAAAATCCCTGCAATCTCTTATCTCTCTAATATGAAATTGTTTCCCATCACATAATGCTGAGAGAAAAAGATGTAAAGTCTAAAGTAACTATAGAATAATGTTTGTCACATGATTTAACAGCATTTCTTTGAAAACTTCTTGAAATAATTCAACTGTCATTCTAAGGATACATGTTCCAGGTTTCAAATTCAAGAGAAGTTTCCAGTGTATTTCCAATCCTAATCTCTCTTCCTCATTTCAATTTTCCCATTAAATATTTCTACTAGAATCACACTCCACCTGTCTAAATCAAACCCACATCTTTCTTGCTTGCTCCTCCTCCTCCACTGGCTACCACTCTCCAGTGACCATGCCAGAAACCCTGGCTTTGGTCCTGCCTCCCTTGCTAGGTCTCCACCCCTCTCCAAATTTTCACTTATTAATTTACTCACTTATTCACCAACATTTTTTTTTTTAATTTAATAGGGGTGGGGGCAGGGGGACTCACTATGTTGCCCAGGCTGGTCTCAAACTCCTGGCCTCAAGCAATCCTGTGGCCTTGGCCTCCTCCCAGAGTGCTGAGATTACAGGTATGAACCACTCCAACTGGCCTGCATCTAGAGTACATATTACCGACCCAGTGTTAGGTACCAGAAATACGAATATGAGTATGGTTGCTCCTGCTGCAAGGAGCTCAGTCTTGGGCAGGAGACTGACCACTATGCCATGTTACATCTTTCATTGTCACTGTTTCCTCATCAGTTTATTTAAAGCTAATATGTGGCCTTGCCTCATTAGAGCTACAACCAAGGCATCCTGCAGAGCTGGCTGGCCACAAGACTCTAAGTGCTTTCCCTGTCAGAGGAAAGGGCTGTGTGTGATTCCTTCCACAAAAACATCCATGACCCTGCTACCCTGGCACAAGCTCAAATTCTGGATCTGCCTTTAACTTAACCTCTCTGAATAAGTTTCCTCATCTTTAAAACTGGAATGAGGCCAACTGTGGTGGCGACCGCCTGTAATCTCAGCTGTAATCCTGGGCTCAAACAGGATCACTTGAGCCCAGAAATTCCAGGCTACAATGCACTGTGATCACAACAGTTAAGAGCCACTGCACTCCAGCCTCAGCAATAGAGCAAGATCCCATTTTAACAAACAAACAAATCTGGAGTGATACTTATTAGCTGACAGTTATTTTGAGAACCAAATGAGATAATAGCAAGCACATATTTAAAATAATTTTTAAAATAAATTAAATAAATGTAAATATTTTTTAAATTAAGGAACTCATATAAAATAATAGCTAACACATATTAACCTCTATGTGCCAGTACTGTCATAAATGCTTTGCATATATTAAGTTATCAAACCATCAACCAACTTATTTAAAGGTTAAATTATTATTTTAATTTTACAGATGAAGAAACAGGCAGGTCGACTTTAAGGAACTTATCAAAGCTCACACAACAGGTAAGTAGAGTCATAATTAATATCAAGGAGGTCTGATTCCAGATTCTACATGTTAACAACTATCCTATACTTCCCTGCCTGATTTTATATATATTATACAATGTAAATACACATTTTAAACTATTTAGGAGAGCCCGGTACACAGTAGGTGCTAAATAGAAGTTCCCTCCTCTAATCCATGTTTATAACACACTTGCCAACCTGGCAAAGGAAGCCACTGACAGGTGCTATCCATGACAATCCAATCTGCAAGAAATTTTTATAGAAAAAAAAAGCTGTGATCACTTGTATGGAGAACAGCCATCAAATCTTCCCTGACTACGAGCTCAACACGCATTGGCATTGATGACGACTGCTAAGACATGCATGCAGTCTGAGAATGAAGGGAAATGCTGCAGTAATCAAAGAGGACAACCATCTTACTTTATTCCACCTGGCCAGGCCTCCTAAGCACTTGAGAGAAGAATGACAGGAATGCAAAGGACATAGCAACCACTCCACTTGAGATACAACCAAAGGAACCCAGGGGTTTTGCTCACAGAGTACATAAGGAATAAAGTTTGAGTGCACCTTTGTCAAAGACATGACCAACGTGATAGAAAGGGAGACTGGACTAAATTTTTTTTTTTTTTTTTTTTTGGAGGCAGGGTCTTACTCTGTTGCCAAGGCTGAAGTGCAGAGGTACAATCTCAGCTCACTGCCTCCTGGGCTCCAGGCAATCCTCCCACCTTAGCCTCCTGAGTAGCTGGGACCACAAGCACATCTCACCAAGCCTGGCTAATTTTGTGTTTTCTGCAGAGATGGGGTTTTGCCATGTTGCCCAGGCTGGTCTTGAACTCCTGGACTCAAGCAATCCACCCACCTAAACCTCCCAAAGTGCTGGGATTACAGGCGTGAGCCATTAAGCCCAGCCCTAGACTAAATAATCTATGTTATCCCTTCAAACGTTGGAGTCCTGTGGAAACAGTGTTCTTACCATTGAATTATTAATGTACTCACTAAATGTTTATTGTCTGTACTATGCATGATTCTGTATTAGATACCAAGAATACACTGTTTAGAGCCAAACAGTCCCAGCCTTCATGGAGTTCAGAGTCATTAAACAAAACAATTAAGATACTCAAGACACCAAACAAGAAAACACAAATGATACACAATCATAACTCGTGGTAAGTGCAAAGGAAGAAAAGTGCCAGGTCCTGAAGGAATAGGGGCAGTGACCCCCCTCTAATCCAGATGTAGGGGAAAGGGAATCAATGCTGAGAAGCGACCTTTAAGTTGAGATCTGAAAAATAAAGAGTCAGCCAGGCAAAGAAAGAAGGGATGTTCTAAGCACCGGGAACACCCTGGGCAAAGATCTTGAGGGAGAGAAAAACAAAGAGAGAACGATGTCTGAAATGTTGAGAATAAGAGATAGTGTAGTGGGAGATGAGGGTGAAGAGGCAGAGAAGACAAAGACCAGATCAGGCAAGGGCATATGAAGGACTTGGGATTTAAGCCTAAGTGGGCATCATCTGAATTCTATGTAATGGACTGGAGGGGATAACGGCAAAAGCAAACAGATCAGTAAGCAGAATATTGTGAAAATTTAGGAGAATGACAATGGTGGTTAAGATTAGGGCAGAATCCATGTGCAGATGGGTGAATTAAAAAAAATAAAAGGATAGGTGGCAGTGGTCTAGTGGATGGACTCATGCTATACTTCAAAAATAATTTTTGGCTGGCTATGTGGCTCACACCTGTAATCTCAGCACTTTGGAAGACTGAGGTGGGAGAATCACTTGAGGTCTGGAGTTCAACACCAGCCTGGGAAACACTACAAGACCTCATCTGTACAAAAAACTTAAAAAAATTAGCTGGGCATGGTGGTGCATACCTGTAGTCCCAGACACTAGGGAGGCTGAGGTGGGAGGATCTCTTCAACCCAGGGGTTCAAGGCTGCAGTGAGCTTTGATTATGCCACTGCACTCCAGCCTGGGCAACAGAACGAGGCTTGTCTCAAAAAAAACTCAGCGGTACTTAGCAATGGATTAAATGTAGGGCAAGGGAAAGTGAGGAAAAATAATAAAATATAAATAATTTTAAAAAATCAGCTCCAGTATTTATTTGCTGTGTGATTTTGGGGAATTACTTAAGATATCCAGGTCTCCGTTTCCTTTGCCACAAAATAGAGATATTACTCCTTTGAGTTAACTCAAAGGAGTTAGTAATATTACATCTCAGTAAACATTTCAACAAATAGATGTAATTATTAACTGAGCACTTCTCCTTTGTCTCATATTAACTGTTTCTATAATCACATAGCAAAATATTAATCTTATTTTTCAACAATTTTTTTTTTTTGAGACAGAGTTTCGCTCTTGTTGCCCAGGCTGGAGTGCAATGGCGTGATCTCGGCTCACCGCAACCTCCACCTCCTGGGTTCAAGCAATTCTCCTGCCTCAGCATCCCGAGTAGCTGGGATTACAGGCATGCGCCATCATGCCCGGCTAATTTTTGTATTACTAGTAGAGACGAAGTTTCTCCATGTTGGTCAGGCTGGTCTCAAACTCCCAACCTCAGGTGATCCTCCCGCCTCTGCCTCCCAAAGTGCTGAGATTATAGGCGTGAGCCACCATGCCCAGCCTTTTTTTTTTTTTTTTTTTTTTTTTTGAGACAAAGTCTTGCTCTCTTGCCCAGGCTGGACTGCAGTGGTGCAACCTCTGCTCACTGCAACCTTCACCTCATGGGTTCAAACGATTCTCCTGCTTCAGCCTCGGAGTAGCTGGGACTACAGGTACGCACCACCATGCCCAACTAATTTTTCTATTTTCAGTAGAGACAGGGTTTCGCCATGTTGGCCAGGTTGGTCTTGAACTCCTGACCTCAGGTGATCCGTCCACCTCGGCCTCCCAAAGTGCTGGGATTACAGGTGTGAGCCACCGTGCCCGGCTGCAATCATTCTTAAAATTATATAACGTCTAACGATAAAACATATTTTTTAATTCCTAAATGATTCATCGGAATTTTTACATTAAATTAAAAATATCTTGCAACGTGAAGAAAATGAGGAGATGCACATATTTGACATGCAGCATAATCAAAATTTTTAAATCATGCTGCCATTTAAAAGCTATTGAATAGTCAGACAAAATAGGCATCTAAATAAATTTACTTCCCCTTGCTATATACACAGACTGGTACCATTTCTTTACAGGAAAATAACATTAAGGCAGAATTACTCAAATATAAATAATTTCTTTTTTAAGTAAAAGATTTTAAGGCTTCTCAAACAGCAAGACAACTGAACCAACAGTGCAATTGGAACTTTAAAAAAAAAAAAAAACCAGGAAAAGGCTGAAGTCAGCTGAAAAAACAGACTAAAGTCATTCTTTCCTCTTCCCGTTAAGCCCCCCAACCTTGATTTTCACTTTCTAGTAGAGAAGTTTGGGAATTTCCAACAAGCTGGCCAGCAGCCAATTCCATAAAATAGCAAGGAGAAAACTCCCCTTTCCAGGGGTCCCTCCCCCCAGGCAGCTCCAGGCGCCGGGTCTGACAAGCTTTCTGAGAAGGAATAGACTCACTGCAGACTTCCTGGCTCCAAGGCCATTGTTCGCATGGCTGCTCTGCTCCTGATCCAGGGCCTGGATTAGCATAAGAATATCATCTTTTCCCTTAACAAGCAACTCATCCATTCCTTCCCGATCTCTACACTCCTCCCCATCAATCCTTAGAAGAATACACACTTGTACAACCGAAGCAACATCACTCGCAGTTATTTACATCAGTGTAGAAAACAATATCCCCCAAATCTAAACATAAACCCTGAAGAAAATAACTTGCTTAAAGAGTTGTCTGAGTGCATCTGAGGTAATACACAGAAATCTTACTGAAATGCCTGCCTTGGCGTCCGTGCTGTCAGATCTTGCTATGGGTAAGATATTCCTAACAGGGTCTTTTAGAAAGTTTTACAATAATGCCCGTGGGCCAGGACCAAAGAAAGCCAACCACGCAACTTAAGTGACGACCTAAAACAGGGATAGGGAAGTTCCACTGTATAACACTTCCACCGTCACGTCTCCATCACTTTGAAGTTACCAATTTCATTGCTACCCCTGATATGACTTTCCAACTCCACCTTTCCCCCATGCTCAATTATTAATTAATAATCAAAACAAGCCCATATTTAACCTTCGTATTTCTGTTCAACTGTCCCTGCCCAATCAAATCCTTCACTTTTCTTCTGTGCCAAGATAGTTTCCCCAACACAAGTATAAACTCTTCCAGGACCAGAGAATCAAGACAATCTAGTATAGCATTATATATAGTTGATGTTAGTTGATGCATTTGTGTGTTTTATATCCTTCACCAGGACCTCAATATTAGATGCAAAAGAAATGTTTCCAGGTTTCTGAAACATTCTTCAAATAGATAATCTGTTTTCAAAACATAATTCAACCTTGTACTACAAAAAACATCATTCAACCTTGTACTACAAATTCCCTAATCTAGTTTCTCCAAAGTTTTTTGTTTGTATAACTGTATTAAACAACAACAAAAATCTTACAATTACAACTAGATTGAACTATACAGCAATCTTTGACATATCTGTACTTTGAAGAGATTCGTAATGTTTGTCAGCTGTTTATTTAAGAGGCCTAGGTGTTACTCTTCTGTTTCTCCTCTAGAACACGCACACATGACTAAAAACAGGTGAAGTGAATCAGTTATTACAGAACTGTCTGGAAGGGGAGAGGGTTTGGTCACCCCATAGGCATACTATGGGTACAAGTTGAGTACTCCTTATCAGAAATGCTTGGGACCAGAAGCGTTTTGGATTTTTGATTTTTAAAATTTGTAATATTTGCACTATCTATACTTACTGGTTCAGCAACTCAAATCCAAAACTGTGAAATCCAGAACACCCCAATGAGCATTTCCTTTGAGCGTCATGTCGACACTCAAAAAGCTTCACGTTTTATTTCAGATTTCAGATTTTTGGATTAGGGATGCTCAACCTGTACTGGTAAATTGAATAGGGAGAAAAGAGTTTAATGTGGTGGTAAAGAGTTCAGAGTCTAGCATAAAACAGATCATCAAGGTCTTTTGTGCAGATTAAATCAGAGAAACTCAGGTATGTGGTGGTATTTAATGGTACCTGTTTAGCAACCTATCATCACTGTGATTTTTATAACTTACAAATTAGTTTTACATGCATTATCCCATCTCTTTGATCCTTACAGTAAATAAAAGCATTCCTACTTACAGAGAAAGGATAGGTTCAGGGAGATAAATAACTTGCTGAATTCCATGTAGCTAGTATATATGACAAACTAACACCCAGGTTTTCTAATCCAAAGTGCAGCGTTTTGTCGGGTATACCATGAGCACATATGTTAAATGAGAAAGTCGAAGTTATTTTTTATTGAACTCTGTAAGATCTTTTTTCATCTTCATAACTCTGCTAAAAAAAAAAAAAAAGGAAGCGCAAAGTTAAGAAACTTGCCCAAGTTGGCCAGGCATGGTGGCTCATGAGGTCAGGCACTGGAGAGCAGCCTGGCCAACATAGTGAAAACCCTGTCTCTACTAAAAATACAAAGAATTAGCCAGGCGTGGTGGCGGGTGCCTGTAAACCCAGTTACTCGGGAGGCTGAGGCAGGAGAATCGCTTGAACCCGAGAGGTAGAAATTGCGGTGAGTCGAGATCGCACCACTGCACTCCAGCTCAGGTGACAGTGCGAGACTCTGTCTCAAAAAAAGAAAAAAAAGAAAGAAAGAAAAAGAAAGAAACTTGTCCAAATTAACACAACTAGTGGCAGGTTTGCTGCTGACAAAGCCCAAATTCCACTTGTTACTGCATGTTAAGGTGCTGGCAGGAAAGTAATGAGATTAAAAAACAGAAAGTACTGTGTCCCTTTTTACACTATTGCTTTTCAGCCAAAAAAAAAAAAAAAAAAAAAAAGGCCCCTCTTCTATCTATAGACTCTGCTTTCTGACGCTGGAGCTGGGATGCTGCTGACAATATGTCCTTCACCAGCTGGCTCCTGAGAGGCTCTGCCAACTGGGGAACTAGAGAAAGCTGGAAGAGGGGAGAAGGGACTTTCTTTTCTCCGATTTGGTTCGCTGTTCCTGTCAGTTGCCTGAATGCCACTGGCATTCAACTGGCAGCAGCAATGTACGCTCTCTGCTTCCTTCCACACTCCCAGAATCAACCCCATGGAATCCTTTTAGGCCCAGTGGTGCCTACTCCTCAGGGTCTCAGTCCCAGCTCCTCAAAAACCCCACTTTGCACTCCCCTCAGGCATCAGCAGTGGCTGGGTTACCACCCCCTCCTAAGAGGATCTAAAAAATGCAGGTGACTTTTTGGTTGGAATAATGTCTAGGATATGACAGGACATACGGTTTGACCAGGGACCAGGATAGAAAACACAATGTGCAGGAACAATCCTTCAAAATAAAGAACTGTCTTAACCAAATGCTAACAGTACTCTCCTTGTTGAGAAACACTGGTTCTTGTTTTGTGGGGGCAGGAGAAGGTAATTTTTCTTCGTCACTGCTTGGTCAATTTGTAGAGAAACACTAATTCTGGCCTAGTATATATAACTATCATACTTATTATTATATAATAATATAACCATTATTATCTAATGGTTTCTTTGTAGTTCCAGCTGGTCAAGTGGCAACAATATTAAATCTCTAAGAAGAAAAATTATCTTGATCAAACTAATGTCCGAATACAACCTTACTTTTTTTCCCTTCCCACCTGACCGCTTTAAAGAGGAATTGTTTTTGCTGTGTTAACCATGGTGCTTGTACAATGCAAAAGCAATTTTAAAAAATCAATCATTTATTTCCACTTATGTATCTATTTAAATTTTTTTTTTTTAATTCAGGATGCAAAGATTTCCCCTAAGATCTCAGGAGTAGAAGCTCCTACGCTAGGCATATTCTATCTTCCACACCACAAAAAGTTCAGGGGTGAGCTGGTCTAACAGTCTCAGGACTTTCACGGGCCCTGCAGTGACAAAGTCACTCTTCTCAGACTCAATATGAATAAGGCAGTCCCAGAAACTGCTGGCAGCTATGTTGGGCCCAGAAGGAGAACCAGAAGGCAGAGCCAGGAGACTGAAAGAAGCCAGATCCCGGGAGACATCGATGAGCTGCTCAAGCAATCTTGTCTGAAGCCTGAATTACTTTGGGACTCTTCAGTTAAGAGCCAATAAATTCCATTTTTAAGGTCAGAGACAGTTAATTTTTCTGTTACAACCTAAAATATTCCAGCTAATATAGCTAATATGAGGATTAAAGGGAAAGGCACACTTGAGTATTCTGGGTCAGATTAGCATAAAATTAGCAATTCTGAATAAAGGCAAATAAATGTCTTATCAGAAAAGATACTTGCTAATATCTTAAAAGAAGACACAGGCTGCTATAAGGGCTATTTTTTTTTTTTTTTTTTTTTTTTGAGGCGGAGTCTCGCTCTGTAGCCCGGGCTGGAGTGCAGTGGCCGGATCTCAGCTCACTGCAAGCTCCGCCTCCCAGGTTTATGCCATTCTCCTGCCTCAGCCTCCCGAGTAGCTGGGACTACAGGCGCCCGCCACCTCGCCCGGCTAGTTTTTTGTATTTTTTAGTAAAGACGGGGTTTCACGGTGTTCGCCAGGATGGTCTCGATCTCCTGACCTCGTGATCCACCCGTCTCGGCCTCCCAAAGTGCTGGGATTACAGGCTTGAGCCACCGCGCCCGGCCTCTATAAGGGCTATTTTTAAGACAACTCGGGCCTGCACAGTGGCTCTCGCCTGTAATCCCAGCACTTTGGGAAGCTGAGGCAGGCAGATCACTTGAAGCATGGAGTTCGAGACCAGCCTGGCCAACACGGTGAAACCCCATCTCCACTAAAAATACAGAAATTAGCTGGGCATGGTGGTGGGTGCCTGTAATCCCAGCTACCTGAGGCCAAGGCAGGAGAATTGCTTGAACCTGGGAGGTGGAGGTTGCAGTAAGCTGAGATTGTGCCACTGCATTCCAGCCTGGGCAACAAAGCGAGACTCTGTCTCAAAGGAAAAAAAAAAAATTCAGCTCAAATAGTATAAAAATTGACTTAACAATGTTACCAGCAACTATACAATTTGTCACTTATCTTTCCTTGCCTCTTAACTCCCAAATTTGCTAGATCCTACGTCTTTCCCACCTCCGTTAACAGCCTCTTTACTTGGTGTAAAATCTTAAAAGTCCCAGGTCTAAAATCTTTTTTTATTTTTATTTTTAGAATATCACTACATAGATATAACCAGGCCTAAAATCTCAAGTCATTCTTGACAAATTCCTCTTTCCTTCTCGCATTCCATTTCCTATCCGTCATCAAATCCACTGGTTCTACCTGCAAAATCTATCCAGAACTCATCCCCCCCACACCTAGCACTCCTCTTCTTTCTGGCTGTTTCTTTCTCTTTAGCATTTGTCATGCTATATAATTTGATATAATTTACTCTGTATTTTATTGCCTGCCACCTGCTCCAGAATATATGCTCCATGAGGCCAGGAGGGTTAGTCTGTTTCACTCACTTTATATTTTTAGCACCCAGAACAGTGCTTAGCACATAGTCGATACTAAATAAGTATTTGTTGAGAGAATGACTGAATAGAGCAGAAGGAATTAAAATGTTATGCCAATTCCTTTTACTTTTATATACAAACTAGACTTTCCCAAAAGAGCAGTACAGTGGATAAACTATCCCATTTCCTTATCTCAACACAATTGAAATAATATAAAAACCACACCACTTCCTTTTGCTCACTTCCATCCCTGACTTGTGTCAAGATCCGGAGAAGAGAAAGTTTCCACTGTTTTCATGGATATCGTCAAGTTTGAGATATAAATTAAAAGGGCTTAAGAAAGGCTTGTAAAAGTAAACACCACGTCCCCAAATCTAAAATGTTGCTTAAGGCAAACAATGGCTTGGGTTATGCTTTTACAGTACCACATGTTATACCAAGTTAAATAATTATGGAAATAATTACAGACAAAAAGAAAATGCAGTCTTTCTTTGGTACAAACAATGTGGTCTGACAAAGGGAACTTCAAAGCATGATCTAAATTCAACTGCAAACTTTCAGTATGTAAACACCACACTGAAGGTTCAAAGGTAGTATGTGTATGTAAAATTTAAGTCTCTAACTGCCCTGAATAAGGGCAGAAGGTATTAAAATAGATTTTAACAATTCTTCCTTGACAAGCATGACCAAAAAAGGATAGCATAGAAAACTAAAATCTTACAAACCCGTAGGTTTAAGAAAGAACTCCCTCAAGATGACAGATTCCTGCTATATGCACGTGAAGTTCATGAACTTGGGAACCTAGGAAGAGTTTCCCTCCTTGGGAACGAAATATCTGTACTTCATTTTCTTTATTCTGCATTAGAACATCTTTTCAGGTTGAAACATACTGGTTTAGGATGTTGTAAGAAGTTCTAGGCTGGGTGTAGTGGCTCATGCCTGTAATCCCAGCATGCTGGGAGGCTGAGGCAGGCAGATCATGAGGTCAGGAGATCGAGAATCCTGGCTAACATAGTGAAACCCCGTCTCTACTAAAAATACAAAAAATTAGCCGGGCGAGGTGGCAGGCACCTGTAGTCCCAGCTACTCGGGAGGCTGAGGCAGGAGAATGGCATGAATCCAGGAGGCGGAGCTTGCAGTGAGCTGAGATGGTGCCATTGCACTCCAGCCTGGGCGACAGAGCAAGACTCCGCCTCAAAAAAAAAAAAAAAAAAAAAAAAAAGTAGTTCTATGGCATGAGATGGATTTGACATTTACTTGCCCTTGCTTTCCTTTTAGCATCTTTTTTTTTTTGGATATGGAGTCTCACTCTGTTGCCTAGGCTGTAGTGCAATGGCACAATCTCGGCTCACTGCAATCTCTGCCTCCCAGATTCAAGCAATTCTCCTGCCTCAGCCTCCTAAGTAGCTGGGACTACAGGTGCATGCCACCACATTTGGCTTATTTTTGTATTTTTAGTAGTGACAGGGTTTCACCATGTTGGCCAGGCTGGTTTCGAACTCTTGATCTCAGGTGATCCACCAGCCTCAGCCTCCCAAAGTGTTGGAATTACAGGCGTGAGCCATGGCGCCCGGCCCCATTTAGCATCTTTCTTTAAGCCCAGGTACCTTTCTGATTTTTTCCTGGAATTTCTAGTTTAAACACACATCAACTTGCCTTTCATTTCAAAGAAAGGATTGTAAGTGACATAACAGCATTGCCTTACATATTGTTCAACTTTCAATAGATATATAAAAACTTCACTGTTTTTATATGTATAATGCTTTAATTTTGTTCACATAACACTGTGAAGTATTTCCATGATGGATACTTGTAGTTCTTCTTAATTCATTTTCATTGTTATCTAGTGTTTTATCCTGTGAATACCTTATGGCCATATTTGGCCATTCTCTTGTTGATGAACATTTTCTTCTTAGAGATGAGGTCTTGCCATGCTGGTCTAGGCTGGAGTGCAGGAGCTATTCACAGGTGCAATCAGATTGCACTGCCTCAGTCTCCCAAGTAGTCCCAACTACAGGTGCACACCACGGTGCACAACCATGTTGAGGGATATTTTAGATTATTTCCAATTTAGTATAAGCAATGCAGCAATAAATAAACTTGAAGAGATGCTTTTGTTGTTGTTTGGGCAGATAAAACTGTAGGTTAGATTTGCAGAAGTGGGATTCTAGGTCTAACAGCGGTTTTGGTTTTTTTGAACAATACAGGTTGGAACCACATGGGTCAACTTATAAGCAAATTCTTTTGTTTGTTTGTTTTTTTGAGATGAGTCTCACTCTGTCGTCCAGGCTGGAGTGCAGTGGTGCAATCTTGGCTCATCTCAACCTCCGCCTCCTGGGTTCAAGATATTTTCCTGCCTCAGCCTCCCAAGTAGCTATGACTACAGGCGCATGCCAGCAAGTCTGGTTAATTTTTATATTTTTAGTAGAGATGGGGTTGGCCAGGCTGGTCTCGAACTCCTGACCTCAGGTGATCCACCTGCCTCGGCCTCCCAAAGTGCTGGGATTACAGGCATGAGCCACCGCTCCCGGCCTCTTCTTTTCAATAAGTATAACAATGTCTTCATAATGCAAGCAAACATGGGCTGAAAATACAGTATTTAGCTGGGCACTGGTGGCTCACACCTGTAACCCCAGCACTCTGAGAGGCCAAGGCAGGAGGATCACTTGAGCCCAGGAGTTTGAGACCAGCCTGAGCAACGTAGCAAGACCCCATCTCTATATTTAAAAAAATAATAATAAAAGAAAATAGATGATTCACTTTGTCTTTGGTGCCTTTGTCTTACATTTAAGTCTTTAATCCATTTAGAGCTTATTTTTGTATATGGTGGAAGACAGGGGTGCAGTTTCACTCTGCATATGTATATCCAGTTTTCCCAGCACCATTTATTGAAGACTGTCTTTTTCCCAAAGCATGCTCTTGGCACCTTTGCCAGCTGGCTATAAATATATGGATTTATTTCTAGGTTCTCTATTCTGTTCAATTGGTCTATTGTCTGGTTTTATGCTAGTACCATGCTGTTTGATTACTAGAGCTTTGCAGTATATCTTGAAGTCTGGTAGTGTGATGCCTCTAGCTTTGTCCTTTTGGCTCAGAACTGCTTTGGCATTTGCAGTCCTTTGTGGTCCCATATTAATTTTAGGATTGTTTTTTCTATTTCTGTGAAGACTGTCACTGGTATTTTGATAGGGACTGCATTGAATCTATAGCTTGTTCTTCGTAGTATGGTCATTTTCACAGTATTAATTCTTCAAATTCTTGAAAATGGATGTCTTTCCATTTTTTGTGCCTGCTTCAATTTCCTTCATCAGTGTTTTATGGTTTTCCTTGTAGAGATTTTTCAACTCCTTGGTCAAATGTATTTCATTTTTTGGTAGCTTTTGTATATGGATTACTCTCTTCTTTTTCTGCTAGTTCATTATTGATGTATAGAAACACTACTAATTTTTGTATATTGATTTTGTATTCTGCAACCTTACTAAATTCATTTATCAGTTCTAAGAGTTTTATGGTGAAGCTTTTAGGGTCTTCTACATATATGAGCGTGGCGATTCGACTTCCTCCTTTCCAATTTAGATGCCCTTTATTTCTTTCTCTTGCCTAATTGCTCTAGCGAGGACTTCCAGTCTTCATGTTTCATTATATCATTTTGCAATTCCAAATGTAAAACACTGATATAAGCACAATTTTAAAATAATGAAGAACAAAAGAATACGTTTAACAAATAGAAAGATAAATCATATTAGGTACAGAAAGCCTAAATATTAGGTATGTCAACTGTTCCTAAATTATAAATTTAATGAAAGTCTTTATCACATTAAGGAAGTTCCCTTCTTAGTTTGCTGAGAGGTTTCATCATAGAGTTAAATTTCATCAAGTGCTTTTGCTTCATCTAGTGATATGATCACAGAGTTTTTCTCCTTCAATGTACAAATGAATTAATAAATTAATACTAATTCATATTAAGAACTTTCTTGAATAAACCATCGGTGGTGGTTTTTCTTTTTTTTTTTTCTTTTTTTCTGAGACAGAGTCTCGCTCTGTCGCCCAGGCTGGAGTGCAGTGGCCGGATCTCAGCTCACTGCAAGCTCCGCCTCCCAGGTTTACACCATTCTCCTGCCTTGGCCTCCCAAGTAGCTGGGACTACAGGCGCACGCAACCTCGCCCGGCTAGTTTTTTGTCTTTTTAGTAGAGACGGGGTTTCACCATGTTAGCGAGGATGGTCTCGATCTCCTGACCTCGTGATTCACCTGTCTCGGCCTCCCAAAGCGCTGGGATTACAGGCTTGAGCCACTGCGCCCAGCCTGTGGTAGTTTATAAACATGTCCACAAATTCTTTCATACTCTTCTTTTTAAGAGGTGGAAACTAATTCCTTTGAGTATGGGTTAAACTGAGTGACTTCCTTCTAACAAACAGGATAAAGAAATACTACAGGCTCCTGCCTGTAGTAACAGCACTTTGGGAGGAATAGGCAGGAGGACTGCTTGAGACCAAGAGTTTGAGACCAGCCTGGTCAGCATAGCAAGACCCCATCTCAATTTAACTCATCTCAATTTAATTAAAAAAAGAAAAGAAAAGAAAAGAAAAAGTAATGACTAGGTCCTTAAAAGGCACTGCAGCTTTCTCCTTGCTTTTTCTGGATCACTAGTTCTGGAGAAAGCCAGCTGTCACAGTGTGAGGACACTCAAGGAGCCTATGAGAAGGCCCATGGGGTGAAGAACTGAGGCCTCCTGCCAAACGCCATGTGAGTGTGCCACCTTGGAAGTGTATTCTCCCTGAGTCAGGCTTTCAGATGACTGTAGCCCCGGCTGACTTCCTGACTGCAACCTTGTGAGACATAAAGATTAGAACCACATCCAGCTAGGCTACTCCTGAATTCTTGTAAGTTAAGGTTTCACGTCATTAAGTTTTTGGATAAACTGTTATGAAGCAATGATAATTAACATGCTATTCTTGGATTCCTGAGATAATTTCAATTTGTCATTATTGTATAATAAATAATGTATTCAGTCTTTGACCCTAGTTCTTGGGAGAGAACCTCTTAATTCATGGAATTTCCTTGGTAGGAGGAGTGCCTTTGTTATCCACGAGCCTCACGGATCATTCCTGAGATTATGCTAACAAGATGACTCAGAAAGGGGTCTGCTCACCAGAAAGGCCACCATGTGTAGAAGGATGGCGTTTGAGCCAGCTAAGCCTCTAAGGAAGAAAGGAGAGAACACTGAAGGTTTGAGTTCAATCACATGGCAAATTATTCCATTACACCTACATATAAAATCTCCATACACCATGGCTCAGGTAGGATTCCTGATTGGTGAGCATACTGATGTGTCAAGAGGGTGACACACCATGATTCCAGGAGAAGAGAGCACAGAAGCTCCTTGTTAGGAACCCTCCCAGTTCCCTGTATCTCATTTGGCTGGTCCTGATCTGTATTCTTCATAATTAAAGTGTAACTTAAGTATACCGCTTTCCCAAGTTCAGTCAGTCACTTTATAAATTATCAAACTTGAGGGGATTCATGGGAACCCCCAGATTTTCAGCCAGTTCATTGGAAGCACAGGTGGTCTGGGGACCACCAAACTTTTAACTGGTACTTGCAGCAAGGGCAGTCTCGTTGGGAACTGCGCCCTTAAACCTGTGGAGTCTCAGGCAGACTGTGGAGTCTCAGAACTGTATTACAGTCAGCATTGTAGACATGAGATATATACATATAAAATATTTAAACATACTACTGCACTTGTTTTGCTTCTATCTTGTTAGATTTTACATAAGCAAGATTGGCCAATAATTTATTTCATATTAGCCACGCTTGGTTTTGGTATCAAGGTTATGCTAGTCACAATAAACTGAGGAACTTTCCTTAATTTGCTATTCTCTGGAACAGCATGTGTAAATGTGGACATACCTACGACCTGGATAGCTGAAAAGAATTCACCCTTAAGATAATCTGGGCCAGGTAGGGAGATGGGGCCTCGGGGAGAGACTCTGGAGCTGGTCCCGACCCGCAGACTACTCTCCCCTATGGCTGACTGTGCTGGGCTACGCAAGGCCAGGGCTCCCACCATTCTCGAAATGCCACAGGTACTAAACAGACAAGTACTTTGAAACAAGAAGATGTTTCTAAAAGAGGAAGTTCACTACACTTGCTCACTACAACGATGTAGTGAATGAACGTTCTATTTGTCAAACTCTGTGGTTATCCTTTATGTCACAAGAAGCTGGGAATTAAATATAAAATTTCAAAACCAATAAAGTCTATGATATTACTGAAAGAAAGTCTTTTTGCAGCAATTTTTGTTATTAAGCATCTGAGTTTTTTGAAGCACAAATTCCCAAAACTCCAGTATGGGGAGAGGCATCCTGATTTTCAACTATTAAAGGAACGGCAAAGTGGCCATTCTGGAAAAGAAGTACAGTTATGCAGTAAAGCCATTAAAACATCAGATACAGACAATCCTAGCCACTTTGAAAAGCAATATGAATCTAGTTCTTCTAGCACTCATAATGACAGCAGCAGTGATAATGAGCAGACTTTGTTTCCTCCATTCTACCAGGAAACGGACCAAATTCAACAAGTATTAGACCACAGCTGCACAAAAAAGCATAATGAAAAAGAAAGCTGATCTCAAAGCTAATGCCAAACACAAACAACAGACAGTAGTGGATGTCACTGAGCAGTTAGGCTATTGCAAATTAGATACTCAGGAGAAAGCTGCTACATGTGAACTTCCTTTACAGAAAGTAAATACTCAAGAGTTCTTCAAATAGTACTTTGCCTGAAAGATTAAAGCTTCAGAAAATTCTGAAAGTAAATACAGTAGGTCAGAAATAACTCTAGTAGGAGTTATTAAGTGCGGAGTTAATACGTTATTAATAACTTAAGGAGTTATTAAGTTATTAATAAGAAAAGTGCAGGCACTTTAACAGAAAATTTGCCAAATCAAACCAAGTTTCTAGGTCAGTCTCTAGTGCAGGTGTGTCCTGAAGTGGCAGAGAAACTTAAAGTTTTGAAGGAGACTTTGGGTGGAAGACACAAGAAACTTTGAGGTTTTTGTATGGTCAGAATTATGCTTCTGTGTGTCTGAAACCCGAAGCCTCTCTGGTTAAAGAACTTAGTGACACCGGGTGTAGTGGCTCATGCCTGTAATGCCAGCACTCTGGGAGGCCAAGACAGGCGGATCACCTGATGTCAGGAGTTCCAGACCAGCCTGGCCAACATGGTGAAACCCTGTCTGTACTAAAAATATAATAATTAGCTGGGTGTGGTGGCAGGTGCCTATAATCCCAGCTACTTGGGAGGCTGAGGCAGAAGAATTGCTTGAATCCAAGAGGCGGAGGTTGCAATGAGTGGAGGTCACACCACTGCACTCCAGCCTGGGTGACAGAGCGAGACTCTGTCTCCCAAAAAAAAAAAAAAAAAAAAAGAACTTAATGACTTAATGACATAATCTCAGACCCAGATAGTCTCATTCCCCCTGCCTGGAAGGAGTCTCAACAGTTTGGATGAGTCTTTACCTTTTAGGGGCTCAGATACAGCCATTAAACCACTGACGAGAACTTGGAAAAAGAAACTGAAAAGTTAAATCTGAAGATCAGGGAGTTTTATAGAGGATGATATGTTTTGGATAAAGAAACCACCAAATCACAAGACTCAGAAGGGATACGTCTTAAACACAATGAGCTTTTTTTCCAGGTTGTTAACATTTGGAAAACTGACCACAGCAAATCTTGGAGCAGGAAGGATACTGAAGAGATAATTGTTAAATTTTCAAGTAGTTTCTTTAGTCATTCTGCCTTTTGGTTTACAGTGCCATCTCCACGGCTGGCATTACTATTTTACAGGTAAGTTGAAATTTGCCCCTAGTAAACTTTCATAAATGTGCAATATTTTTTCTACTGTAAAAATAGCCTAAAATGGTGGGACCAAGTTTTCCCTAATTCTTCATATAATAAATGAAGTCTCTGAAGTGGCTTTTTTTCCTTAAAAAAAAAAAAAAAAGAGAGAAAAAGAAAAAAAGATCATCTGGGCCCAAGGTTTATCTCTAAGTGTATGAAAGTGGGTGGCTCTTTTAATTACAAATCCAGTTTCTCTAACAGTTATAGAAATATCCAAGTTTTCTATTTACTCTAAGTCAATTTTTGTTGTTATAATTTTCTAGAAAATTGACATTTAAATTGTAAAATTTATTGGTATAAAGTGATTCAAGATTTTATTTTTAAGACTTTCTTCTGTATCTTCCTTTTACATCCTCAGTATTATTTGTACTTTATATTTTTTCTTGATCAATCTTTCAAATAGTTTATTAGCCTTTTCATAAAAAACAACTTTCAGCTTTGTTAATCCTCTTCAATGTATCTTCAAAAAAAAATTCATCATTTCAAACACCAATTCTATCACACTTATTATATAGAAGCTTGGATAAGTTTCTCTTTGTGCCTAAGTTTCCTCATCTGTAAAGTGCACATAATAACAATACCCCCCTCATATGGCTTTGGGAAGATTAAATGAGATAATCTTTGTGAAGAACATGGAACAGTGCTTGGAATAGAGTAAGAACTCTAGAAGTGTTAGCTTTTATCTGTATCATCTATTTGACTTCACTTGAATTTACTGCCTTGTTCTTTCCCTAACTTAGATTAGCTTATTAGTATTCAAATCTTCTTTTAAAATATGAATATTTAAGGCTTCAGGGTTTCACACAAGCTTTAGTATGTCCTAAGTTTCTTTTTTTTTTTTAAATAAGGTCTTGTGCTCTGTAGCCTAGGTTGGAGAGTAATGGTGTGATCATGGCTCACTGCAGCCTCAACTTTCCAAGCTCAAGCAATCCTCCCACCTCAGCTTTCTGAGTAGGGGCTACAGGGGGACACCACAGTGCCGGGCTAATTTTTATTTTTTTTGGTAGAGGCGGGATCTCACTATGTTGCTCAGGCTGTTATTTTCTCTATTATTTTGTTCAAGGTGTTCACTAAATTGATTATTTTATATTTAATCTGTGAGATTTACCGGTGTGTTTTTAAATTTCCAAACGTGTATAGTTTGTTATTCATTTCCAACATCCACGCTTTCTTGCCAGAAAATATGGTTGATTTTATTTGAAATGTATAAGAACTTGCTGTATAGCCCAGTAAACGGTCACTTTCATAAAACACTCCATATGTGCTTGAAAGAACTTTTTTTTTTTTTTTAAAGAGTTGTAAGAGGTATTTCAGACTTTTCTTTTTTAAAGACAAGGTCTTGCTCTGTTGCCCAGGCTGGACTGCAGTGATGTGATCACTGCTTATTGCAGCTTCCAACTCCTGGGCTCAAGCCATCCTCCCTCCTCAGCTTGCCCAGTACAGGCATCTGTCATCATGCCTAGCCCAGACTAACTTGTAAAACCAAATGACCTTGCCATTCTCTCTGCTTAAAAACCTAAAAAATATCCTCATTTCATAGCCTAAAATTAGTAACATAAGACTTTTTGTGATATGACATCTGCTGAGGTCTCTACTACTGTCCTCCCCTCTCCTCTATACCCTTACGATGCTCCAACTCTACCAAAGTCAGTGCAGCCGCTCTCCCTTCACAGGCATTCCTTCCGGGCTTCCATTCCTCTGCGCAGCCTTTGTGTCCTCGTTGTTCTTTGCCAGAGTAACTACAGTGTTCTCTTTAGGACTTGATCTGTGAGTTCCCTTGTGTATGCAATCCTCGATCCCAACTCATCAGGCTGCGTGAGGAGTCCCGTTCAACTTCTAGTACACCCAGCACACACCACAGCTGCTTCGCAGATCTTGAGCAATGTTCACTCAAAAATGACTTAATGATGACTTGGTTATGTGCCATGTACTGACTATCCAACGGTAAATAAAACAGACATGATTCCTCCTCTTATAAAGCTTAGTCAGCTGATTTTTTCACTTATCTTGCTGCAATGTAATTGCCACTGTCTAGCACATTTCTAAGCAAAGGAATAAAAATGTTCAATAAATAAATTTAAGCAATAAAAAATAGTAATATCTTGCTAAGGGCAATATACTTGGGGAATTAAACCAACCATAAAACTACATAATGCACTCTTAACAGTTCTTTATAAGTATACTGGCATCTAAAAATGTATCTCTAGATCTTACAGTAACAGCCAGTTACTACTGACAGTGCTAGCTCAAGAACTTTGTTCCCAAAATCACCATCCTTTTGTGATTTCTAGACATCAGAGAACAGAAATTTAGATTCACATCATAAAATGGAGGACCTTAATATACTTAAAACCTCTCTTTCCAAAATATTTCTGGTTTGTTTCATACTTTGAATTAGCTTAAAACTTTCAACTATCATGAATAGTCAAGCACTAAGTTTACTGTTTTTTTATATTATCACATAAGAAATCTAATAATATAAAGCTGTATTCACAATTAAGTCTTTCTCATATTGGTACTAAACAATGCACCTACCTTATGCAAAAAACATGAAAAAGAACTTTTTATGCAAAAACTTTTCCTGAACATATAAGGGCTGTCTTTAAAAATTATGACCTCAAAAAGGAGAACTTTGGGCCAGGTGTGGTGGCTCATGCCTGCAATCCATCTCAGCACTTTGGCAGGCTGAGGTAGGAGGATCATTTGAGCCCAGGAGTTCAAGGCTGTGGTGAGCCATGATCTGCCACTGCACTCCAGCCTGGGCAACAGAGCAAGACCCTGTCTCAAAACAACAACAACAACAACAACAAAACTGTGAGCTAAATTAAAGGACTAGTTCTAAAGACTAGGAAATGTTAAAATGGGTGTAAGTAGACAACCTAATGAATTACACCCTCACTGGGTGGAGCTGGCTAGCTTGCAAGCTGGCTAGAAATGCAGAATCCCAGACGTGCTGAATCAGAATCTTTTAACAAGACCCCCAGGTGACATGCACGTACAATAAATTTGAAAAGCACTAGATAAGACCACCTTTATTTAGCTGCTTAGTCTACCCTGTTTAATTTAAGCTTCCTGGAAATATTCACTAATTGAGTAATTAACTTTTTTTTTTCTGAAATGGAGTCTTGCTCTGTCACCCAGGCTGGAGTGCAGTGGCGCTGAGCACTGGGTGCGGAGCTCACTGCAACCTCTGCTTCCCAGGTTCAAGCCATTCTCCTGCCTCAGCCTCCCAAGGAGCTGGAATTACTGGTATGCACTACTATGCCTGGCTAATTTTTGTATTTTTAGTAGAGACAGGGTTTCACCATGTTAGCCAGGCTGGTCTCAAACTCCTGACCTCAAGTGATCCACCCGTCTCGGCCTCCCAAAGTGCTGGGATTACAGGCATGAGCCACTGCACCCGGCCTGAGTAATGAATTTTTTTTAACTTCCTCTCCCCTACTCTCCCCACCCCAAAAGAGAGCAAGATGCTTTCTGGGTGCTTCGTAGTATTTACTTACTCACCCAACATATATTTATTGTTCATGCACTGCATTAGCTGCCATAAAGATAAACTATTACTTTTTTTTTTTTTTTTTTTTTTTTTTTTTGAGACGGAGTCTCGCTCTGTAGCCCAGGCTGGAGTGCAGTGGCCGGATCTCAGCTCACTGCAAGCTCCGCCTCCCGGGTTCACACCATTCTCCGGCCTCAGCCTCCCGAGTAGCTGGGACTACAGGCGCTGCCACCTCGCCCGGCTATTTTTTGTATTTCTTAGTAGAGACGGGGTTTCACCGTGTTAGCCAGGATGGTCTCGATCTCCTGACCTCGTGATCCGCCCATCTCGGCCTCCCAAAGTGCTGGGATTACAGGCTTGAGCCACCGCGCCCGGCCAAACTATTACTTTTTAAATGGCACAGGTAAACTAATAAAATTCAGATGAGGAAAGGAAAGTTAAACTAATATTTACTGATATAAACTAATATTACTTACTATGAGGATGTGATACATAGGAGCAACATTCCCTGGTGTCTATTATTTGCCAGGCATTGTTCTAGATGCTGCTCAAAATAACTTTCTGCAATCATGAAAGTCTCTATGTTATTCAATAAAGTGGACACTAACCACATGTGGCTACTTGGTAGCCAAAATACATGTGGCTAATGACAACCATATTGGATAGTGCAGTTCTAGAAGCTTATACTTACTACCTATCTGATTCACTGATCAATCCTGACAAGCCAGTGTAAATGTGGATCTAAGGCACAGAAGTTACTGGTAGACTATCAAAAATGGTATGACTAGTAACAGAGCACAGAAGCCACAGTTCAAATCCAAAGACATGGGAAAAGAAGATTAATTCCAGGCAATGGGATCAGATAAGCCTTCATCAAAGTGTTGGCATCTAAGCTCACACTTGAATAATGGAAAGATTTCAACATACTAGGATGTGAGAGAGGCATTCCAGACTGGGAAATCCAGAGGCAAAAGCACAAAGTCAGAAAAGCATGGTAAAGATAAGGAATAGAGTGAGATCAGTAAGACTGAAAAACAGCATCACTATCTAGTTTTATATTTGGTTTATCTTACCAATTACGATTTTTTCCTAAAGAACAAAGGAATAAAGAATGATTAAGTGTAGGCAGGAATTAATTCATAAGATTTTCAAATGCTAGTGTAAAGTAGCCTGAACTTAACTCAACAGACAAGGAGAAATCGCTGGAGGTTTCAGAGCAAAGAAGTGAGTGCACCATGGTTTAGAAAAATCACTCTTGAAGCATTACATGGGATGAAAGGGACAGGGTGAGGTAGATAAGCCAAAGGGTAATTTCAGTAGTTCACATGAGAAGTAACCATCCCAACAAGAGGCAATGAGAATAGAGAAGTGGAAGAAAACTATTATAGAGGTGGAGCTGACGGAATTTAGCAACTTCTAGATCTGATAGAAAGTAGAGATGCAGTTATCACAGGTGGTTCCCAAATTTAAATCCTGGGTTGCTGGAAAGATTACAGACCATCAGGAGACAGAGGTGCAAGAAGCTTTTGAAAACATACAAGCAGCTGTAACTAAGGCTGAGAAAATAAACAAATGTGTTCCTACTGTTCCTAAACCCTCAGAAACAACAGAAAAATGTTTAAAAATAGAAGAATATTATGTGTAACCGAGATGGAAGACTAGAATGGGTACCAAAGGCAGGAAGAAAAGGTAGTATGTTAAAAGCAAAAATTATTAAATATGTAACAAAAAAGTGGAGTTAATTTATAAAACTAAAATGCTGCCTCTTTGAAAAGACCCACGAAATATATCTAGAAAGGTCAATATCCCTAGGAAGTCTAAGCACAAAAATAAAGAAGAAACGAATAATATGAAGTACAAGGAGGCCTACCAAAAATAATTATAAATATTCAAGTATAATAGTATTAAATAATAGTTAACACTTAGAGCTCTATAGGCCAGGCACTGTTCTACATACTTCATATGTTAAATTCTTTAATCTTCACACTAACTTTATGAGACGGATATTCTCATTAGGCATAATTTTATAAGAATAAATCTGAAAATTAAGAATGTATGGATTGGGCGTGGTGGCTCACACCTGTAATCCCAGCACTTTGGGAGGTCAAGGCAGGTGGATCATTGAGGTCGGGAGTTTGAGACCAGCCTGACCGACATGATGAAACCCCGTCTCTACTATAACTACAAAAATTTAGCCAGGCGTGGTGGCAGGCACCTGTAGTCCCAGCTACTCGGGAGGCTGAGGCAGAATTGCTTGAACCCAGGAGGTAGAGGTTGCAGTGAGCCAAGATGGCACCACTGTACTCCAACTTGGGCAACAGATGGAGACTCTTATCTCAAAAAAAAAAAAAGGTATGACTTTCTAGAAAGGTATTAATACCAAAATTAACTCAACAGAGAATGTAATACACAGACCAATAACCTAAGAAACAGAGGGCCCCAAGATGGCAGTGGGATCGAGGTGAAGGAGGGTGGTGAGGAGGGCAATGGGGTGAAGGGTGGGGAAGAGGGACTGAAAGACTTTGGTGCATAGCGTTTAAAATTTTATACAGGAACTTATTAATAGGCTGCTTACATAATCTTTTTACACACATACATATACACATGTGTGTATGTGACTTTTTTTTTTTTTTTTTTTTTTTTTTTTTTGAGACGGAGTCTTGCTCTGTCGCCCAGGCTGGAGTGCAGTGGCCGGATCTCGGCTCACTGCAAGCTCCGCCTCCCGGGTTCACGCCATTCTCCTGCCTCAGCCTCCCCAGTAGCTGGGACTACAGGCGCCCGCCACCACACCCGGCTAGTTTTTTGTATTTTTTAGTAGAGACGGGGTTTCACCGTGTTAGCCAGGATGGTCTTGATCTCCTGACCTCGTGATCCGCCCGTCTCGGCCTCCCAAAGTGCTGGGATTACAGGCTTGAGCCACCGCGCCCAGCCCGTATGTGACTATTTTTAAATAGAGATGGGGTCTTGAACTCCTGGCCTCAAGCAATTCTCCCACCTTAGCCTCCCAGAGTGTTGGCATCACAGGCATGAGCCGCCGTGCTTGGCCAATATATAATCTTATAAAAATAAAATAATCATTTTAAAAAGCAGCAATGAGGAAAAAGAAAAACAAAAGGGGCAATGAGATGTTCTCTATCCCCTGCCCTATAAAAGACAGAGCAGGGAAAGGAGAAAGAAAAGGAAGGAAGGAAGAATACATAAGATATAATCAGAGGTTAAACTGGAGTATCTGTGACACCAAGACTGGAAATTACCTTTCACAGTTGAAACTATCAGACAGTAGTGCAAGAGAGAAATTATTAGGCTGGAAGATAGTTAGGAATTGAAATGTAGTAACAGAGTATGAGGAGATGCTACTGAAAACGTTGTGGCATGCTCTCCCCACTATATCATATGGAGCTGCAAATTCACAAACCACCGTCTGCATCTAAAAGCACCCAAAATGGGCCAGGCGCAGCGGCTCATGTCTATAATCCCAGCACCTTGGAGGCCAAGGCAGGCAGATCACTTGAGGTCAGGAGTTCGAGACCAGCCTGGACAACATTGTGAAACCCCATCTCTACTAAAAATACAAAAATCAGCAGAGAGACAGAGTGAGACTCCACCTCTAAATAAATAAATAAATAAGTAAAATTAAAGCACCCAAACTGGAGAAGAATCAAATAAGTAAACCAGAAGTAAATTCACTAAACTTAAATTAAGAAAAAATTAAACTTAAGAGAAGGAAGTCTGAATGGAAGAGAGTGGGACTAAACAGCCTCTTTTTCTGGAGTTGCAGAATAACCCAAAAGCCTGAAAGCGAGGCCTGGATGACATTTCTGAGACCAGGAGTTCTAGGTTTCTCTACAGAAGCAAGTGGATGTGTGGCTAATTTTTTTTTTTTTTGCTTTGTCACCCAGGCTGAAGTGCAGTGGCACAATCTCGGCTCACTGCAACCTCCACCTCCCAGGTTCATGACATTCTCCTACCTCAGCCTCCCGAGTAGCTGGGATTACAGGTGTGCACTACCATGCCCGGCTGATTTTTGTATTAAAAGGGGCCAAAAAGGAAATAAGAGACCAGAAGCCTGGAGAAGAGGCACGCTGACAGCCCGAAGGAAGGGAATACAGAGTGCCAATCTTTATCTTATATGAATGCCCAACACAAGGCACCTCCCACGGAAGAGGCATTCAACTACACCCCAAGGACAGACAGGATGGCTCGTCAGTGCTGTCAGCCAGCTTCTTCCCAAGGCAGGAGTACCAGGCCTGTCAATGGAGCCTGTGGAGTGACAGAGAGGAAGGCTCTACATAGGCCCAACAGCATGGGCTCCTTCTTATGACAGGTGACCTAACTACTGCCACTGCCAAATGCCAACTAACAAGGAGGGTGCAGAAGCAACACTCCAGATGCGGGCTTGCCTTCCCTGCCCAGAGAACACCCTACTGCCAGCACAACTGAGGGCCCTTAGAGCATTCTCATGTGAATGTCAAGGATGGAAATAAGAGCTCAGGACCAGCTGCAGTGGTGGAGATTTTAACCCTCTTGTTTTAGATATTTCTTTTAGTGATTATAATCAGTCACCACTCTGCAGGGTCAGTGACAGAGCAGATCTAATGGGGCATGAGGGAATCTCACTGGTAAAAGGGGCAGACCACAGAGACCCTCATGGTGCTCTGCAGCTCACCCCTCTCCACACTGTGGCTCTGGTGGGCAGTTCTATGTGACACGCACAGCGTCTGACTCAAGTGGGAGTGGAGGCACTGCTGTTTTGTTCCTTGGAGACTTTGCAAACCTAAGGGAGACTGCTCAACAGCATGGAGGTGCAAGCACAGACCTGCCCGAGTTAAAGCTCACAGAGCAACCTTCAAATAACAACAGGTGAAAGTTGGTACATGCATGTCCCTTTGGTGGGACAACAGTGAGGAACATTCAGAAGATACCCACAGGGCTGAAGCCCAGTTGCCCACAGTGGGAACTGGATCACCCACTTAATGAAACTTCACTCCCTTCTCTGTCTCACTTTTCCCGTTCTCTCACCTCTGCTTTTTGGTTCATCTCCCAAATAACCTATCAGCCGGTAAGTCTTTTTCTCGGGCTCTTCTTTCAAGGGAACACAAACTAAGTGGTAAAGTCAAGATTCAAACTGAAGTCCTCTGGCTACACTGCTGTGCTTTTAAACAGAGTATGCTGCGTCGGGCGTGGTGGCTCACTTTGTGAGGCCAAGGTAGGCAGATCACCTGAGGTCAGGTGTTCAAGACCAGCCTGGCTAACATGGCGAAACCCCGTCTCTAGTAAAAATACAAAATTGGTCGAGCGTGGTGGCGGGTGCCTGTAATCCCAGCTACTCGGGAGGCTGAGGCAGGAGAATCACTTGAACCCGGGAGACAGCAGTTGCAGTGAGCCAAGATCATGCCATTGCACCCCAGCCTGGGCAACAAGAGCGAAACTCCGTATCAAAAAAAAAAAAAAAAAAAAAAAAGATAATAGTTCAACACAAAGCCTGACTTAAAAAACAAAACAAAAAAACAAAACACAAATGCCTTCCTTCCTCAATAATGTAATGGCTTCCAGTTTTACACATGCATAATTATAAAACAATTAGTGACTATTTTCAATAGAGAGAGACTGTTTCTAAATATGGCTAAGTTCTAAATCAGTCATAAATTAAGAGTTGGTAAAAATTTTAATAAATGCATTTTAAAAGCCAGTTTTCTATAATTAAGTAACTTACTGCCTTATTACACAATATTTCTCTAATGGACAGTACCATAATAATGCTTATCTGTTAATATGGAACCATCGAATTCTACTTAATGAATTTTTCACAGGTCCCCATTCCTCAAGCAGTACTTCTATTAAAACGAGATACCATCCTTTGGTAATGGTATCAGAATTATACCTGTAGAAATACTTTAAACATTCTTAAATTTTACTGAATCTTACATAGCATTTAACATGATAGCAAAAAAGATAGAACTATGAACAGAATACTGTTTATTTCCTTAAAAACTGCTTTTGTAAAAGACGTAATACTTTGCTTTTTTCATAAAATCTCCCTTTGAATATGTTAAGCTGGAAAAAGAATGTGAAAAAAAACTTGTTGCATATAAGCAAATTAAGAGACCAACAGTACAGTAAAACATAAATTTTAACATTTCTCTACATTTAGAAAAGTAGGATCCAACTTACGTTAGCTATTAATGAGGCCAACATTATCCCCACCATCTAGGCTCAAAATTTGGGTAGCATCATCTCTTTCCAACATCTAGTCACACATCAGTGTCCCTTCTTCTGCCACAATACCTTTACCATTGAGTCTTTCTTTTCTCTTTCCACAATCACCACCCTGATTGAATTCTGATCAACTCAAGCCTAACTACTGCCACAATCTCCTCACTCAGCTCCCTACCTCCTCACTTCATTTCTCTAATGATGTATAGTTTATATATCACTGCTACAGTAATTTCCCTAAAAGAGCTTTCTTCACATCATACTTTCTACCCTTTCTAAGACCTTTACCACATTCCTACAAAAACATTCACTTTCTATCCATCCACTTTTCCAGAAATATCCTTTACCCATCTAAATTTAACTCATCTTTCAAAGCTCAGCTCACATAACCTCCTATGTTCTACTGGTGCTTCTCAGTTACAGGACCCTGACTAGAAGCAACAATTTACTCCTGTGGCATTCCTCACTTTTGCGTGGCAATGTTGGTTATCATTACTTATATTACTTATATACGCTAACTGGACTATATACCACCAAGGGTAGGGCGCAGGTTACTTTCTGATTCCTCCTTTGTGACTTGCTGCCACATAGTTTAATAGGTACCAAAAAAGTAATATCCTGTAGAATAAAAATAAGTGCTTTGGGGGCTTTAGAATAAGAAAAGACATATATTTAGAGTCAAAGCAATACAGATTAGAAAGAACTTTAGGGATGAATTGGCATTTGAGATGTGGTTTTTAAGGTTCATAGGCACTCCACAAGAGAGAGGAAGGGCCAAAAATATGCCGAGAGAAAAGAAAATGCAGGACAATTTCAAATCACTAGATGAAGAGTACAGTACATAGGGGAACAGAAGAAAATTAAACATTTTCTAAACAACCAATGCTTAAACGGGTAAGTTGACCCCCATCTTAAGTTGACAGCTTCATTATTTCTTGCTTGAAACAGTTAAGAATATCCTAACTTGTCTCTCCAGTTTTGGTTTTTCCTTTTTCCAAACTACCATTCATATCACCAATGATATGGTTTGACTGTGTCCCCACCCAAATCTCATCTTGAACTGTAGCTCCCATTATTCCCACATGTTGTGGGAGGGACCCAGTGGGAAATAATTGAATCATGGGGGCGGTTTCCCCTATACTCTTCTCTTGGTAGTGAATACGTCTCACAAGATCTGATGATTTTGTAAGAGGTTTCCCCTTTCGCTTGGCTCTCATTCTCTCTGCCTGCTGCCATGCAAGACGTGCCTTTCACCTTCTGCCATGATTGTGAGGCCTCTCTAGCCACGTGGAACTGAGAGTCCATTAAACCTCTTTACTTTATAAATTACCCAGTCTTGGGTATGTCTTTGTCAGCAGCATGAAAACTGACTAATACAAACATCATATTAATTTTAACAAAAAATTATGATCCAAAATATCTTTAAATGTTAAAATTTTTCAATGACTGCCCATTTTTCACAAAATAAAAGTCTAGACTCCTTGCCATGGCATTCAAAATTCTTCATAAGGTCCTTTCCAGCCTTGTCCTTCAAACTCTCTCTCCTATTCTAAATTCAAGCCATACAAAAATTATTCTATCTTCTGTACATTCTATACACTTTCAAGCTCTGCCTCCACCCCGCTCTGGGTTCTGTGCATGAAATTAATTCCCTTGCCTTCTGTGAGTATGGAAAACACTCAAACTATTTTTCCTCTGCCCTCTCACCAAAACAATCAACAAGGAAGACTTTTCTTACCAAATGTGTGAGGGTTTCTCCCCACCAACAAGCAAGCAGACAATTCTGCATCAGACACCAGCTGGAACCTCCAATTCAATTCCGACACTATCCACCTGGAGACAGCACCAGATCCCACAGGTTGGGGGATCAATCCTCAAGGTGGTCCCCACTTCCAATGCCAATGGCAAGCCCAGGTTATTTTACCTGTGCTTCTGACCAACCAGCCATAAATCCAGGTATCCACAACCCCTTTTTCTCAGGTTCTATTAGTTTGCTAGAGCAGCTGACAGAATTCAAGGAAACATTTATGTTTACAGGTTTATTATTGAGGATGTTGCAAAGAATAGATAAAGAGATGTACAGGGCACCAGAGCCTGCACATGTTCAGAATCCAGAAGCTCTCTGAACCCAGTTCTTTTGGATTTTTATGGAACGTTCATTCTGTAGGCATGACTAACTAAACCACGGGTCACTGGTGATCAACTTAACCCTCTGCCCTTCTCCCCTCCCTAAATGTTGGGGGTTGGGGGGGTGGGAACTGAAAGTTCTGATTCTAATCCTGCCTTAGTCTTTCTGCTGACCAGCCCCCAACCTAAAGCTAACCAGCGGGCTGCCATCTACTAGTTAACTCATTAGCATACAAAAAAGACATCACTTCAGAAGTTTCAAGGATTTTAAGACTTGAATGCCAGGAAATGGCATCAAAAACCAAATACGTATTTTACAGTATTACACTTTCCAATTTCCATTCGGCAATCTTCTATTCGTCCATCAAGACTCTGCTCAAATATTATCTCTTCTCTGAAGCCTGCCTGACAATTCTCTCCTCTCACAACATTGGTGTAGTCTTTCTAGGTGATGCCAATATACTTTTTTTTTTTGACATGGTCACTCGTATTTTTAAATTTTTTTGAAAAATTATAGCTGTATGCAATTATGGGTGTACCATGATGTTATAATTATAATCTATGTATACAGTGTGGAATAATCAAATAAATCATTTCAATCATAATATAGCACTTCTCGGATTGCACTTAAATAACTGTTTTCATGCTCATCCATCTCTAGACAGACTGTTTTTTGAGTATAGCCAGGAACCTGTTTTTATTTAATGTTTTGCATTCTGATCTAACACAATGCCTGGCATACAGTAGGTGTTTAATAAATGCTTAAAGGGTGAAAGAAATGGACAGATGAAGGCAAAGCTATGCTATCTTTAAAATTAGAGGAATTTGTCCTTACTCTGGCAGACACGCAAACTGTCACCGACAATACAAGCAAAATTATCTCTTAAGATAATTTAAGCTGGCAGCAACATGTAAAGTGAAGTACGAGTGAGAAGAAGCACAAGCTGGGAGATCCCTGCAATATTTTCAGTGAAATGTAATGTAAGGACCTAAACTTGGATGGTGAAGGGGGACTCGGAAGGAGAAGATTCAAATATTTGTGATATGTTAGAGAAGTAAAACTGATAGGACTTCACTTGTGCCTAAGGGTAGGAAGCAAATGATGAGGAATCTGATACAGCACTAAGACTCTGAGCCTGGGTGACAAAGAGGTCCGTTAACAGAAGGAGAAATAGCGGGTGCAGAGCTCACGATGAATGATGTGCTAGATAATAGGAAGTCTGAGGCACTAAGCTGAGCCCTCTGTAAACAGCTGAAAATATGGGCTGGAAGCTTAGAGAAAATGCCGCAAATGAGATAGGAAGTTGAGAGAGATCATTTTAGAGACAACTGTGGAAATCATGAGACTAGGAAAGACATAAGAAAAAAAATAGAAGAATTTCAAAGATAAAACCTTGGGGAAGGTCATTATTATTTAAAAGTAGGAGGGAAAGGAAAAAAGGTGAAGGAGTAATTAAATAAGTAGAATCAGAAGAGCATACAGTCATGGAAACCAAAAGAACTGAGAAAGAAAAAAATGACCACAGCTCTACCAATCAAACAATATGAAACCTCATAAAAGAATTTGAGAGTCACAGTATTTTTCAGAAGAGCTAATCCAGCGGTTTGGCACGGGCAGGAGAAGGGCAAGTGAATGCTGCAAGTATTAACAGAAGCAGCGAGCAAAGCCTGCCACCTCCAGAAGCGTAAGCGTAGACTGCTTCACAAAACTATACATCCTATCTATTTCTTAAAATGTAGATCCCTAATGAATTCAAACCTTTTACCTGATCATTAGCCTCTAAATGGATTTTAAAACAGTAAGCCTGATTTCCCTGTACATACTGTCTTAGGATGGCTTCTTTCCTCCTATTTCTGGCAGCTCCTACCTCTTTAAATTCTATTTCCAATGATCTATTATTCTAACATGCTAAAAATATTATTCTGGGCTGGGCGTGGTAGCTTATGCCTGTAATCGCAGCACTTTGGGAGGCTGAGGAGGGAGGGTCACTTGAGTCCAGGTGTTCAAGACCAGCCTGAGCAACACAGAGGGATAATGAGACCCTGTTTCTATAAAAAAAAATAAATTAGCTGGGCATGGTGATGTGTGCCTGTAGTCCCAGCTATGTGGGAGACTGAGGCAGGAGGATCGCTTGAGCCCAGGGGGTTGAAACTATGCTCACACCACTGCAGTCCAGCCTGGGTGACAAAAGCAAGATCCTGTCTCCAAAAAAAAAAAATTAAAAAAAAAAAAAAAAATCCTGAATTCTAAAAAGCATAAAAACTTCAGAATAACATAAACATTCATTTTTCAATATAATCTTTTCTTTTCTTTTTTTTTTTTTTGAGACACAGTCTTGCTCTGTTGCCCAGAATGGAGTACAGTGGCACGATCTCAGCTCACTGCAACCTCTGCACCCTGGGTTCAAGCAACTCACACCTCAGCCTCCCAGGTGGCTGGGATCACAGGCTTACGCCATCATGCCCAGCTAATTTCTGCATTTTTAGTAGAGACGAGGTTTTGCCATGTTGGCCAGGCTGGTCTCGAACTCCTGGCCTTAAGTGATCCACCTGCCTCAGCCTCCCAAAGTGCTGGGATTACAGGTGCATCTGGCCTAATCTTGCATTCTGAACTCTGCCTTGCAAACTTAGGGTGAAAAAATAAACATATAAACCATTTAATGCTTATCTTCCAAAAGGAGATTTATGAAAGTGATTAGTAAGAAATAAATATCTTTCACTCCTGAAGAGGTTCAACATTTATGAGGAAAATATATTAGAATTATTTATGAACTCATCAGGAAGATGATTAAGGAAACTAAAAAAGCTACTATAAAGTGGTGTTACAAAGAAACTGAAGAACACTCAAATAAAGTGGCAATGTAGAAGGATTATTTTCAACTATTAAAAAATGAGAAATTTCGTATTATTCTAATTATGTTCTTTTCCTTACCTCCAAGATGTGGCTAGATAAAACTGTACTTCCGATTTTCTCCAAACAGCTTTGACCTATGCTTCCATCTCATGAATTCCAAGACAGTATTAAACTGATGCATATTTTCATAAGTCTGTTTAGGAAAAAAAGAACTTATTTAAGACTTAAGGAACACTGTCAGAATAATACATGTAGAAGCAATACTAGAAGTGTTTCACATGTACAACTATACCTTTCCAAAGTAAAGTCAACGAAAATTTGTAGAGTTTTTAAGAAATCTATCACTTTACCATGTTCCTCATCCTCTGCCCAAGCTTTACATTTGTAAAGCTAGTTCTGTGGGAACAGTACTTCCATATAAAATTCCTATCTTAGCTTAAGCTTTACAGAAAAAAAAAAATCTCATCTCAATTTGAAAAGAAAAAGAACAGGAACAGCTAGAAGCAGCACCAAAACGTACATTTCTACAATATTCAGATTCCTACTTAGACAATAATATATTGGATTATCTAGCTAATATCACTTTTTTCTACTTTTTTATTATGAAGTCTCATAACCAGTTTTCATTTCAGCCACAATTCTACCTAGAACATTAGGACTTGTGAGGGTGAAGAATTAATTGCACTGGTTGAGCTAAGTCCGTGGAATAGGTCTAAACTACCGTATATTAGTACTGCCATTAACACCTTACCCTTTAAGGGGCAAGCATTCATAAATCTAAAAGATAGAAACTATTAAAGGTTAATTTTTTTTTTTTTTTTTTGAGACAGGGTCTCGTTCTGTCACCCCTGCTGGAGTGCAGTGGCACAATCTTAGCTCACTGCGACTTCCGCCTCCTGGGTCAAGTGATAAAAAAAATTTTTAAAGATATGTCTGCTGTTTACTTAGCGATCTTAAAAATAATCTCAATCTTTTAACGGAAACTTCAAATAGCAAAGTATTCTGTTTCGTATTTTAAAAGCTGTATGAACATTGCCTATGCCCCATTGCAAGGTCAAATACCTTGTCTTCAAGTCCATTTAGAAGTATCACTTGTGTCACACTGAGGTTTAGCAGTCTTGGCAATAATGACTAAATTCATGTAAACGACGGCAACCTGAAACAGTCTAGCATATCAGGTAGCAGTCTTTCTTAAAGACAAGAGTCTCCACTCAGCAGACAGGCTGCTGTATCTTTCATGGTCTGGCTAAAGACAGCCTGACCCTGAATGCAATTAGCAATGCTTTGTCTGCTTTCAGGAGCCTTTCAGTCTTCTCAATGCACTAGTTACCCACAACTTAGCCAGGTCTCTAACATTTTTCAGAGTCCTCATATGACTATAAAACTCTCAGGCTGTCCCTCAGAGAAATGAGGGAAGGTAAAAATAAAGAGTTGGTGTTTCGTGTTCTTCTGAAATGCTCATAATCTTTAATTTCCCTTTTACTAATCAAGAAAAGAAATGCGGGCCAGGCACAGCAGCTCATACCTGTAATCCCAGCACTTTGGGAGGCTGAGATGGGCAGATCACCTGAGGTCAGGAGTTCGAGACCTGCCTGACCAACGTGGAGAAACCCTGTCTCTACTAAAAATACAAAAATTAGCCGCATGTGGTGGCACATGCCTGTAATCCCAGCTACTCTGGAGGCTGAGGGAGAAGAATCACTTGAACCGGGGAGGCAGAGGTTGCAGTGAGCTGAGATAGCGCCACTGCACTCCAGCCTGGGCAACAAGAGCGAGAAACTCCGTCTCCAAAAAAAAAAAAAGAAGAAATGCACTGTTTCCATTTTAGAAATGGCATAGGGAGATTTTCCCCCAAAGCCATTCTTTGCCAACTACTCCATTCCTCCCTAAGAGTATGGAAGAGAGAGGAGGCAATCACTGTATTAAACAAAGTTCAAATTAATTTATCCCCAAAAAGTAAAAACAGTCCATCAAAGTGTCTGTTTTAAAAATATATGGCCTGGCCGGGTACGGTGGCTCATGCCTGTAATCCCAGCACTTCGGGAGGCCAAGGTGAGTGGAACACTTGAGGTCAGGAGTTCAAGACCAGCCTGACCACACACACACACACAAAACATATATATACATACATATATTCATATATATATAGCCTGATTCTAATTCTACCAGATATTTCCAATGTATCAAATTATAAAATTAACATGTAAACTTACCAACTATTGTTTATTACAGCACTATTTACTAAAACATTGTTTTCTTGGCTAAAAAGTTTTAGGCTTCAGGCTAAATTTCAAGTTTAAAAAATAGAGAATAACATAACCAAAAGAGCTTTCAAACACCCCATCTTCAAAGTCCAAAACCCCAGATGATCTGTTCTTCCCTGTTTTCCCACATGTACAAACACTCAACATAAACTTCAGAAAATCTTTTCTTCTTTTTCTTTTTTGAGACAGAGTCTGGCTCCGTTGCCCAGGCTGGAGTGTGGTGGCACAATCACAGCTCACTGCAGCCTCCACCACCTGGGCTCAAAGAATCCTCCCACCTCAGCCTTCCGAGTAGCTGGGACTACAGGTACGCACTACTATGCCCAACTAATTTTTATATTTTTTGTAGAGATGGGGTTTCGCCATGTTGTCCAGGCTGGTGTCAAACTCCTGGGCTTAAGGAATCCTCCCACCTCAGTCCCCCAAGCAGCTGGGGCTACAGGCAAACACTACCACGCCCGGCTAATTTTTATATTTTTTGTAGAGACAGGGTCTTGTTATGTCAGCCAGCCTGGTTTCGAACTCCTGACCTCAAGTGATCCACCTGTCTCAGCCTCCCAAAGTGCTTAGATTACAGGCATGAGCCACTGTGCCCGGCCTAGAAAACCTTTCCTAAAGACTGAATTTAAGTCCCACACATGTATCCTAGAACTATAACGTAACGTAACGTGACATAACGTAACGTAACATAACATAACATAACATAGATTAGCTAAGGAAAATCAAGTAAGATTTGACTTCATTACTCAGAGGTAAACAAAAGACACAGGAAACGATATGCTCCACAGTACAGATCTGCAAGTCACTTTGCACACAATAGAAGTTGTGTGAATAAAGGTTAGGACCTTTGCAATATAGTGCTATAGTCCTATGAGCACAAATCTATAAATATGTATACACATAAAAATAGGACATACATGGGCAAAATGTTCCAAACGACTTTAATCACTTAGCTTACTGGGTAATTTACCACAGGCTTTTAACACTATGAACTTGTGGTTCAACAACCACCAGGGGTGTTAGTCAAAACAAAACGCTAAGTAAGTATAAGTCATTTTTTCAAAGATTTTGTGTCTGAAATTTCTATTAGTTGTAGAAAACACATTAAGAAGAAGGCAATTCTTTAAAAAAACATATCCAAGCTTCTCAATGACATGGAAAAAATGAAAATCAAACGTTTCTAAATATATTCTAACATTCATAATTCAGAGCTAACATCAAAAATTTCCTCAACATTAATAATTATTTGTAAACACACACAAAAAGTTCATTTTAATCCCACATTTCCCTTACAAAACATCTTTTCTTGTCATCAAAATGTACATATCCATCTTGGTTTTCAAAATTATTAAAATGGTTCAATCTTAAACCAACAAGATACTTTATTTAAAGCTCACTACCCATGCAGAATCCAAGGACAAGCACTGATTATGGATATCATACCAGTTACATATAAGGTTTCAGAATGTCACCAATTTCTATTATTATGATTTGCTTTATAGAAAATAATAGTTTAAATATTCTTTTAGTCAATCTAGGCCAAAACACTTTTTTGTTTTGTTTTGTTTTGTTTTTTGATACAGAGTCTTGCTTGTCACCCAGACTAGAGTACAGTGGCACAATCTCGGCTCACTGTAACCTCTGCCTCCTGGGTTCAGGCCATTCTCCTGCCTCAGCCTCCCCAGTAGCTGGGATTACAAGCGTGCGCCACCATGCCCAGCTAATTTTTGTATTTTAGTAGAGATGGGGTTTCACCATGTTGGACAGGCTGGTCTTGAACTCCTGACCTCATGATCCGCTCATCTCAGCCTCCCAAAGTGCTGGGATTACAGGCGTAAGCCACCACACCTGGACACTTTTTTGTTTTGTTTTGTTTTCTTTTTAAAGACAGGGTCTCACTCTGTCACTCAGGGTGGAGTGCAGTGGCACGATCATGGCTCACAGCAGCCTGGACCTTCCAGGCTCTAAGGATCCTCCTGCTTCAGCCTCCCAAGTAGCCAGCACGTACGGCCATGCCCTAAGCCAAAATTTAAGATTAACTTTGAGCTTGTACCAGATATCAAGATGTGATGGAATTCTTAGAATTTGGTGGAATCAACAACACTGATTGCACATTTTTTCCTTTGGCTACTCCAAATCCCCTCTTCCCTATCATTTCTCCTCCCTTCTCAGCACCCAGAAAAAGTACCCCATGTACTGTACAAATACTGCAAACACGATAGCTGCATTCATATGACCATTAAAAACAAAAAGCCAAATTACAAAACAATCTACATTTTACAAACATTTCAGTAGGGTTCTTAAACTAAAGATATTACTGTTACTTTGGTATGTTAACTAGAAAACGCAAACATTATGCTCCAGAAAAATATAATGTGGTTTCAGCTTTAAATAATTCAAATGAACAGTTAATTTAGGCTAGTATACCATGCACTCCTATAATAAACATGTAACCATCTAACTAGAAAGGGAACATCAACTCATGAATGGGTTGTGTTCTAAATTTCCAAAAGTTCATTTATAAGTTGAATATAAGTCTGACTTTGAAACTCGCGATGCCTTTACTCATAAAAAGCAAACATATAAACAGTTGTACTAAATTCATAGTCCAAAATAACTTTAGTGTACAAATCTATCATAGCACTCTTCTATTTAAGCTTATATCTATGTCAAACTACAAGTTTCTTATTCATTTCTGTATCCTAGAATCCGGCACAGTGAATGACAGAGTATAGGATTTTAGCAAGTATTTGCTGTTGTGACGTATTTGAATAGTAACAACTAAGTGATAAAAAAACTGGGTTGCATGGAAAATCTAACCTATCTCAACTACAGAAGAGAATCAAAAGGCAAGGGGAAAAGGATTCTTCCAGAAGAGATAACAGTAAAAGATACTTGGGCTAGAAAGCTGCAGTCTGAACCAGCTGTGACAATTTCCATTCCCCTTGCCAGCGGGTAGTCTGGTAACACATACCTAATGCAATTCTGGCCAAGAAGACAAGAAAGTAAATTTGCTAGGGAGCTTTTAGGAAAGGTTTTCTTGGTTAACGAAAAAAGACCCAGGCAAAAACACATGCTCCCAGCCTTTTTGCATGCAATTCTGGGTTTGAATGTGTAAACAAGAACTGGACCATGAGGACAACCCAACAGATCAAGAACAGCGGCAGCATTAAAAGATAGAAAGAACCTGAGGTCCTTGGTGATGCTGTCATGCCTGAATGAATTAATCCTAGAATCATCTTAACGTGGATCTTTTCATATTAAATTCTTTTACTGTTTAAACAACTTGCCACAAGTAACTCAGCAGATAGGGTGACTTAGGAACAGATACATCATTTACTTTCATGAATTTAGTTGTTCCCTACACAATGTAAACTCCCCTAAATTCATACCTCAGGCCAGATCCTTCTTTTAAACTAGATACATGTTTCCAAACACTCTATTAAATGTTTATTCCAGTGGCACACCAAGAGAACAAGATCAATATAAAAGCCATCATTCACCAACACAAAATCTGTTTATGTACCTGTAGTCACTTTTTGGCTAATGGCAGCACCATTAGCCAAGAAGAACCCAATTGCCAAAGTTTAAAATCCTGCGATCACAAGCCCCACCTCCCTCTGCTTCATCTATTATACTCGGAGTTACTAAATGCTGCTCATTCTAACGCTGATACACATACCTTTAAAATGTCTCCCCATCTCTATACATGCTGTCTGGCGTAGGCTCGATTATAAACATCCCGTCATTAGGAAGATGCAAGTTAAAACTACAATGAGACACACTATATAGCCATTAGAATGGGCATAATCAAAAAGACAATACCAAGTGGTGATGAGCATCTGGAGAAGCTGGAACCCTCATACATTGCTGACGGGACTGTAAAATGATGCAGTCACTTTGGAGAATAGTCTGTAAACTTTTTTTTCTTTGTTGTTTTAGAGGTGAGGTCTCACTCTGTTATCCAGGCTAGAGTGCAGTAGCGCAATCATGGCTCACTTCAGCCTTGACCTCTTGACTCTTGAGCTCAAGCAATCCTCCCGCCTCAGCCTCCCGAGTCACTGGGATTATAAGCGTGAGCTACCATGCCCCAATTTCTTAAAGTTATATATAAACATAAACTCATCACAAGATCCAAAATTTCCTCTTCCCAAGAGAAATATGTGCCCACACAAAGATTTATCTACAAATGTTCATAGCGGCTTTGTTAATAATAACCAAACACTGGAAACAATCCAAACATCCATCAACTGCTGAGCATATAAAGTGTGGCATCACCACAGAATGGAATACCATCAGGCAATAAAAAGGCACAAAATACTGATACACATTACAGCATACATGAGCCTCAAAGACACACTAGGTGAAAGAAGCCAATGTAAAAGTACTGCATACTACATGTTTCCAATGCATATGAAATGTTGAGGAAAAGCAAATTTAGAGACAGAAAACAAGCAGTGGTTGCCTAGATGAGGAGGTAGAAGAGGGTGATTGTGGGAGGTGATAAAGTGTCACAGCACAAAAATTTACTAAACTTAAAAAATTTAAGTGTGCCTACATTTTTTTCAATTATTTCTAATTATGTACAAAATGAAGTCCAAATTCTTTAGGACATTCACAGACTGCTTAATCTGCTTTCAATCTGTTTAACCTAACATGCCTTACCTTCTGCTACAATCTCTGCCCAACAGCCTCCTGATGACTGTATTAAACTATGGATTTGCTATTTCCTAAATATGCCACCCTATGCAGTGCTGGTCCCTTTCTTCACACTTGCAATTCTATTTCAAAACTCAGTGTTCTTACATTTTCCCAAATGAACTTCCATTTGTCCTCACGAAGACCCACCTCAAACATCCCCTCCCTTGTTTTAATCCTCCACACTCCTTTGTTACTTGTTCCACAGGATTTTAGTAATAACACATTGTGTGCTAATCACAGTGAACCATGATTACCTATTTATAGGTATATCGTCTTTACAAAAAACTCGAGTATAGCATTTTATTAGTGTTTGTATCCCTAGTGTCTGATACACAGTACAGTGCCTGGTCTATAGGAGATAATCAATATACTTCTAAGTAAGTTAATGATGAATGGCATTGAAGAGAAAAATCCAAAAGTAGATAAAATTAGCTATGTACCAAAAAGACACTTGTACAAGGATGATTAGTGTCACTATTTTTTTGTTTGAGTCAGGGTCTTGCTCTGTCACCCAAGCTGGAGTGCAGTGGTGTGATCCTAATTCCTTGCAGCCTCGACATACTGGGCTCAAGTGATCCTCCCACCTCAGCCTCCAAAGTAGCTGGGACTACAGGCAAGTGCCACCAACCCTGGATAATTTTTTGTTTGTTTGTTTGTAGAAATGAGGTCTCTGTATGTTGCCCAGGCGGGTCTCAAACTCCTGGGCTCAAGTGATCCTTCTGCCTTGGCTTCCCAGAGTGCTGGGATTACAGGCGTAAGCCACTGTGCCTGGTGCCACTGTTATATAAGAAAGAAAAACAGGAAGTTGCCCAATGTCAAATAAATGTTTATTAGAATAGGATCAATTAAGCAGCCACACTAAACACTATACAGTGTTTTAAAAGAATGAGATAAATATCTATTTGTATAGACATAAAAAGGCATCCTAAATATCGAAGGAAAAAAAACAACTACAAAATAAGTTAATCCTCCACTATTTAAAAAAGAAAACAAAACTGTACACACAGGTGCTCGCATGCGTACATCTGTGCATCCTGTATAAGGAAGGTGCAGGGCTGAAGGGTACACACGCAGCTGTACTGGTGTAGACGAATAAGCGAAAACAACTTTAATTGCCGATCAACTGACAAATGGCTAAACAAAATGTGGTCTTATCCATGCAGTGGAACATTATTCAACTATAAAAATAAATGAAGCCATTAAAAAAAACTGGTTCATGATACAACACCGATAAGGCCTGAATATATGCTAAGTGAAAGAAGCCAGACATATGATTCCATTTATGGGAAATATTCAGAATAGGCAATTCCACAGAGACCGAGAGTAAATTCATGGCCATCTGGGGCTGGAGAGTGGAGAGTGGGGAATGGGGAATGGGGAATGACACCAAAAACATGATCCATGAAAGAAAAAAAACACGATAAACTGAACTTCAACAAAATTAAAAATGTTTGTACAATATATGTGACCAAAGCCTCATCTAGGATATATAAAGAAATCTCAAAGCTCAACAACTGAAAAAAATTTCAACTAGAAAATGGGCAAAAAATATAAAGAGACATTTTATTGAAGAGGATACACAGACGGCAAATATGCACATGAAAAGATATGGTCAACATTACTAGACATCAGGGAAATGCAAACCAAACTATGCTGCAACCATCCCTGCACACCTATTGGCACAGCTAAAATAAAAAAATAGTGACAATACCAAATGTGGACACGAATGTGAAGAAACTGGATCTCTCATATATTGCCAGCGAGCAAGTAAAATGGCACAGCTACTTACAGGTAAGCCACCAACTGCACACCCCTGGGCTCTGGCAAAGATTCTTTGCTTGGTCAAATCAGCCAGGCTCCTGAACTTTCTCCCAGGCCTATCTGTGTACTTCCTTGTAAATTCCTGTTTTAGCAAAGAACCCTCCTAAGCTAGATTAGCAAACCTCCCATCATTTTATCTGATTACCCTCTTCATCTTCTGCCACCCTCCAGCAGATATCTGATCACCTTGGCCTGTCTTTAGCAAGAAAGAATCCTGTTAAGGTCAGTTTAGGCAGAAACCCCTTACACCTGACATTTCCTCTTGAGAATTTTTCCATCCACTGGCCCTCACCCAGCTCCTTGGCTGCAAATTCCCACTTGCCCATGCTACATCCAGCACTGAGGCCATGCTCTCTACCCACCCATTGTAAGACACTCTTGTAGTGGTCCCTACACTTACAGCGATGATCCTGAATAATGTCTTCCTTACCATGCTTTAACAAGTGTCACTGAATAATTTCTTTTCTTCAACAGCACCTCTCCCAAAGAAATAAAAATTTATGTCCACACAAAAAACTGAATATGAACGTTCATAGCTGCTTTACTGTTAAAAGCCAAAAACTAGGGGAAAAGATTATCCTTCAAAAGGTGAACGGTTAAACAAACCATAGAATACTACTAAGCAATAAAAAAGAAAGAACTGTTGATTCACAAAACTTGGATAGATCTCAAGGAATTGGGCCAAGTGAAAATAAGCTAATTTAAAAAGGTCACATACTATGTGATTCCATTTATTAACATCCTCGAAATGTCAACGTCATAGAGATGAAAAGCAGATTACTGGCTGCCATGGGGCAGGTGTGTGCAGCATAAGGGAGATCTTGGTGGTGGTACCATTTGTGTCTTGATGCCACGGTGGTTCACAAATCAACTACATATATGTTTAAACAGCACAGCACTAAACACACAAAATGTACCAATGTCAATTTCTAGTTTAATGTTGTGCTGTGGGTATTAAGAAGTAACCACTAAGGGAAAGGTGAAGGGCACAAGGGACCTCTCCTTACTGTTTTTTTGCAATTTTCTGTAAATCCATACTTATTTCAAATTTAAAATTTTAAAGAACCTACTTTGAATAGTAAAATAACTGTTCAAGGACTATACGAGATACAGTATTTCTTTGAAATTATCTTTCTTTTATGTAGGTGTGAGTGTATATATATATGTGTGTACATACAAGTTTATTTTTTGGAAAGCAAAGAAGAAAAAAATCACCTAGGAAATTTCAATTCTGCCAAGGTTTCCAGTTTCCTAGAAACAAAACAGCAGTCCCGGGTCGACTTCTGGGTGCTCAGTCTGAAGTTGGGAAAGGGCCCTTTCCCTCCGTATCCCTCCTGCTCTGGCTCCGTGAAGGGGTGACTATTCCGAGGGGAGTGCCAATCTGTTCTAGGGGTGGCACCTGCAACAGAATGAACCCCAGATAATCACCCAGCTCTATGTTCTTTTGTAATTTATCCTTCCCAACAATGAAGCATAAAAACACTTCCACATTCTCATTCTTGCTCTACAATTTATGAAGCTAATAAGACATTTAAATTTTTTGATAACACCCTCTTTCCTTTTCCAAGTAAATCCAATTCAGCCAGTAGAGAAATATATTGTATATCACCTGTTTTTGTTGTTTTTTTTTTCTACAGAGCTTTTGAGAAAGTATCAACAGACAATTTGTTTTATTAGCTAATAGGTAAAAGTCCCATGGAACAAGCTTCCCAGAATAATTTCACCACATAAAACAGTTAAATTTCTACTATTAAGTCAGGAATTATCAGGGAGTGATTCTAGATTTAGCAGTTCACCAGATCTGCTAAAATGTGCATGATTACACTCTCTCAACATATAAAGAAATTCAGAATTGACATTATGAATACCAGAGTTATGCTACAATACAGTGAAATCATCAGGGACTATTAATACATGCTGCTATTTGTTTCAGATCTAAATAATCACGAAAGAGTGTTGTGGTTTTTTACTTACTTACTGGTTTATTTGTTTTAGCTTGCACCCATCTTTCTGTTAGGTTTTCTCCCCTTTGCGAACCACTACCTGGAATGCATACTTGCTAACAGCATCACCCTCTACCCACTTCTTTATGTCATCCCTGGAAAACAGCAAACTAGCTTAATGTAGTTCTGTGGTTCAAGGTCCAGAAGAATAAAAAGGTTGCATATGATGGATGGCCTGAGACTGAAGATATAAAAACTGAACACATCTTCTATTACGATCAAGTAATTGTTGTACCATGATATTACAATTTTTTTCTTTAAAGACTACTTTAAGGAGAAAGATGACACACCTGAATGAGTAAACCCACGAAAAAACAAAGATGGGTGGAGCTAAAAAAGTAAACACATCTCAAATGCCTACTTAACATTTCTAACTAAATAGGCTAAAACTCAAAACACACGAAATGTAACTCACTATTTCACTTGTCCATCCTCTCACAAACTTGCTCCTCTTGAACTCATTTGGTTTATTCCACGACTGTGTAAAAGAAGACATTCTGCCATACCTAGTAAAGCTGATGGTGTACCTACCCAAGACTCAACCATTCCAGGTCTATGTATATAACCTAGAGAACCTTTTGTACTTAACTACCACGAACCACGCAAAAGAATATTTAAAGCTGTTTTTTCCATACCAAAAACTAGGTGAAACCCAAGTATAAAGCAACAGTAAAATGGATTGTGGTATATTCATGACATATTCCATATTCCAATAATTTGGATTATATCACCTAATAATGAAAATTAATGAACCTCAGCTAAGAATGTCAACATAAATGACATCTCAAAATTGTAATGTTAAATAAAAAAATCAAGTCCAAGAAGAATAGATACAGAATAATTCCATTTGTATAAAGCTCAAAAACAAGAAAACTTAAAAAAAAAAAAAAAAGGTATGTGAAAGAGACAACACAAATGTGGTAGAACTTAAGAAAAAACTAAGGGAATGGCATCAAATTTAGGAGGATGGTTACCTCTGGGAAGGGAGGAGTAACTGTCTTGAGGGATGAAGGAGTTCAAAGTTGCTGTTACATTTCTTAAGATAAAAGGTTGGGCCAGATTTATTCATGTATTATTATTATTATTTAAAATGGATATATACATTATAGATAGATAGAGAGGTAGATAGATCCTTGTAAAATTAAACCTATCTAGAGCAGATACGGTTAAATGTTAATATTTTAACAATTTAAAAGATTTTTTAAAATTTAAATGTATGCCCACATTACATAAATGTCTATTACAGCACTTTCTATAATTTTGGAATATAACATACTAACAAAATTAAGAGTAAACTACAAAATTCTATTTTGAAATTTAAGGACACAGTATCACAAATCTTTAACAGCAGTATATTAAAACAAATACTGAACTATTATACAGCAGAAAAAACAACATGTAAAAAAAAGTTACTTCTCCTCCTAATGTAATATAATGGAAAATTAATGCCATCTATATAGTATATTCATTCCAAAATATTTTTATTTTAATCTAGGCATGAAATATAATCAGCAAATTGTGGGATAGCTTATATAAGAAAAGAAAAAACATGATGAGATTTCATAAAAGACCACTGCCGGGTGGTGGCTTATCCTAAAGTAAACTAAAGAACTATGACAGCCAAAAGGGTGTGTGTGTGTATTTCCTTGATTGGTTTCTGGATCAAATATAGATATATTTAGCTCTCTATAGATATAGATACATTTTTTCCCTCAGTTCTGGATCAAAAATTAAAACATCTATAAAGAACTGTTCTGGGGAAGAAAATAAATGAAATTTAAATAGGGATCATATGTTAGATAATACTGCATTAATACCGTATCTCTTAAGCATGATAATGTAACTCTTCAGGAAGACAACCCTGTTCTTAAGACACACGTGCTAAAATGTTTAGGAGTTAAATGTCAAGATGTTTGCAGGTTACTTTCAAATGGCTCGGGGAATTAAAAAAGTATGTCTTCATAAACAGAGAGAAAGAGAAAGCAAATGAGGCAAACGTTAGCAAGTGAGCCGCTGAGTTAGTGAAAGACACAACGGTGTTCACTATTCATTCAATTTTTCTATCAATTTATAATTTTTAACAATTTGCAGAAAATACGTATTTCATTCTTTAGTTATGGGTAGTAATTTTACCACAAAGCTTAATAAACAGTGTTAGTATGACAGAGCTTATTAAAATCAAATATTAACACATTTATAAGCAAGTCCCAAAGATCTTTCCTCCATCAGTAATTTCAAAGCTTTTTTCTGGAAATTGTGAATTACAAGTTGAATGAAAGGCCGGGCATGATGGCTCACACCTGTAATCAGTACTTTGGGCAACTGAAGCAGGAGGATCACTTGAGCCCGTGAGTTCAAGACCAGTCTGGGTAACATAGCGAGACCACATCTCCACAAAAAAATGTTAAATTTAGCCAAGTATGGTGGCACGTGCCTGTAGTCCCAATTACTCGGGAGGCTGAGGTGGGAGGATCACTTGAGCCTGGGAAGTTGAGGCTGCAGTAAGCAATGATTGCATCACTACACTCTAGCCTGGGCAAAAGGGCAAGACCCTGTCTCAAAAAAAAAAAAAAAAAGTTGAATGAAAAATTAATTTTTGCTTAAAAGGTCAAAAGATTGTATCTGTGCTTCAGAAACAATATCATAAGCAATTTGAGGGCAAGGACGTTTATTTTGGCAATTCAATTATACTATATATAATTCACAAAGATTTTTACACCACTAAAATAGATAAAACCACACTAATACATTAGAATGGGATTTCTTGGCTGGATGCTGGTGGCTAACCCTGTAATCCTAGCACTTTCAGAGGCTGAGGTGGGAGGATCGCTTGAGCCCAGGAGGTTGAGGCTACAGTGAACTATGATTGTGCCATTGCACTCCAGCCTAGGAAACAGAATGAGTCCCTGTCTCAAAACAAACAAACAAACAAAAAGCAAGAAAAAATGTCATTTCTAAATGTCCTATTATTTCTAATATATTTAGAAAATAACATTTCTAAATGTCCTATTATTAATAGTGTATGTTAAAATTTATTTCTCAAAATGGATTTATTTCCTAATGATGCATACTCTAAGATTGTATTTACAATGTTTTTCAGGATTGCTAAGCAGGTAGTAAGGATGGAATCAATTCCTTTATATGGACAAAGTTTCCTGAAAAACTAATTACATTTCATAGAAAATGATAAACATCTGTCCCCTTAAGGATGTACGGGTCATGTCAGAATTGAGTCCAATTAAACTGTCAAGTAATACTTAATTGTTATTTACTAAAAACTTAAAATTATCTTCACAAAAAAACCAGTTGTCACCCACCCAAGATGTGTGCATCAATAAACTAACAAAACTCTAGAAGTTACAGAAAATAAAATTATTTTCAATTAAGAGCACCCATGTAAAATCCATCACTTGTACAGGAATATGTCAACTAGCGATTTCAAACAAGAGAAATAAGTCTAGCAGTATTTTCTCCAAAAGGCCAGGTGTGAGACAGCGTTGCTACATGTCTGTGGGTGGATAAACACACAGGGAAGAAAGTTTTAGCTGGGAAGCCTACATTTAAGTTCTCATCTCTATGTGATGAGAAGTAGGTAGTTAATTACCACACAGCACTGTCTTTTAAATCCGTGAGTCACATGCCTAAGGGAGGGGCCTGGATGCAGGATGAACAGCAACTCGGGCAATCAAGGAAGGTTTCAAAAGGAAGCAACAACAGGTTCTGAGGAGCTGCAGACAGGCAATTAGCAGCAACTACTACCCCAACACAATGCACATAATCCAACAGCCGACTAGGGACTGCCCACCTTCTTGCAAAAACACAGCATGTACCTTTGGGACTAAGTTTGTGAGGCTAGATATGTTTGAATTTCAGAGATATTCTATTATCGACAGACATGTGAGACTGAAAGAAACATACATACATACAAATACACACACACACACACACACACACACAAAAAAAAAAAACCTTGGTAATATTTCCAGGAGCCATTAAAGCAAATTTTAAAACATTTAAGGCCAGGCGCAGTGGCTCACGCCTGTAATCCCAGCATTTTGGGAGCCCGAGGTGGGCGGATCACAAGGTCAGGAGATCGAGACCATCCTGGCTAACATGGTAACACCCCATCTCTACTAAAAATACAAAAAATTAGCCTGGCATGGTGGTGTGTGCCTGTAGTCCCAGCTACTCAGAGGCTGAGGCACGAGAATGGCATGAACCCGGGAGGTGGAGCTTGCAGTGAGCTGAGATCGCGCCACTGCACTTCAGCCTGGGCTACAAAGTGAGACTTCATCTCAAAAAAAAAAAAAAAAAAAAAAAAAAAACATTTAAGATATAGTTCCCTGCCTGCAAGAAACATGTAATCAACATGAGGAGTCAAGACATAAAGATATTCAAATTTAAATAATGGTAACAGATGATACTGCAAATGTCATATCACCACACATGATGATTAATCGAAAAGCACTAAAGTTTACTGCTTCACAGATGGGAAGTAATTTAAGGTGGCCTTCCAAGGATCCGCAGGATTTGATACCATGCAAGGAGGGAGTAGTTCAAGTTCAAACAGGCATTCCACAGGGAGGGTACTTTGTGGCTAGTCATGGCCGTACGGGGGGTCTGGATTCTATGGTGGTGAAGCAGGATCATCAATGTACAGTCTGACCCAGATGATAAATATACAGCTGCCCTAAGGCCCATGCCTATAGCACACACAACTGTTTATTTTAGTTCTCCTTCCAACCAAGCATTAAAGACCTCATGGTGCTTTTCCATACAGAATCCTCAGCAGCCAAGATGTCAGGATGTTTGAAATGCATCTACCATTCTTTAGGAAGTAAAGAAAAGAACACAAAGATTAAGAAAGAGCATGGGCTCTGTAGCCAGACTGAGTACCAAGGTTAGAATCCTGGCTCCACCACTTACCTGTTGTAATCCTTTGACCAAGTTGTTTAACCTCCTCCGTACCCAATCTGTAAAATGAGGATCAAAGGAGTTAATATAGGTATGGCACTTAGAACAGTGCCAGGCAGACAGTAAGCACTAAGTGTAAGCTACTATTATTGTTCTCCATCAATAAGAAATCAACTGTATTTTCAGAGAGTAATTACAAGTTTATATGGGAGAATAATACAAGAAGCTGTATTAAAAGCTTGCTGGATACAGAAAACCCTCTGAATCACTGGTAGAAACACCTTCCAGTATTTAGTAACAATGCCTAATAGCATCAAACACTTGCTGGTTAAGAACAAAATTATGGCAACAATATTTACTGAGTTCCATTTATCAAACATTTACTATGTGCCAGTTACTGTGCTAAATTCTATACATTTATTATCTGGCTTAATCCTTAAAATAAGACTATGGGGCAGATACCACTAGTAATCCCATATTACAGATAAGAAAACTGAAGCCCAGGCTGGGCACGGTGGCTCACACCTATAATCCCAGCACTCTGGGAGGCTGAGGTGGGCAGATCACCTGAGGTCAGGAGTTTGAGACCAGCCTGGCCAATACGGTGAAACTCCATCTCTACTAAAAATACAAAAATTAGCCAGGCATGCTGGCCTGTAATCCCAGTTACTTGGGAGGCTGAGACAAAGAATCGCTTGAACCCAGGAGGTAGAGGTTGCAGTGAGCTGAGATTGCACCACTGCACTTCAGCCTGGGTGACACAGTGAGACTCTGCCTTAAAACAAAAAAAAAAAGGAGGGGGGAAAAAAGAAAACTGAAGCTCATAGTGATTAAGTAACCTTCTCAAAGTCACACAATTAATATATGGTAGATTTGGGATTCAAACCCAGACTCTAAACACTGTACTTTTAATCCTAATGCCATACATTTTCTTCCCAAATCCTGAACCAATTGCATGACTGTGATACTGGTTGTACAGATCCGTGAGTATACTAAAAACCACTGAAGTGTGCCCTTTAAATAATTGTATGGTATGTGAATTATATCTTAATAAAGCTGTTTCAAACCATGAACAAAAAATACTAAAATCAGGATATAGGGTCCTTGGGGTTTTACTCATACACAGACTGGGACTAGAATAAAAAGAAAAATTGAATTCATTTTGGATAGAAAAATGAGTATTTTTCAAATGGAAAGATTTAGAACCTGTATATAAATACATGACACATGCTGAAGTTGAACCTAAATAATGAATAAAATGTAGATCAAGAAATAAATGTGAGAGCAGGCATGCTATGCTGGCTCAGGTCTGTAATCCCAGCACTTTGGGAAGCCGAGGTGGGTGGATCGCTTGAGCCCACGAGTTTGAGACCAGCCTGGGAACATGCAGTTTGAGATCAGCCTAGGAACATGGTAAAAACCCCTCCCTACAAAAAATACAAAAATTAGCTGGATGTGGTGGTCCGTGCCTGCTGTCCCAGCTACTCAGGAGGCTGAAGTGGGAGGACCACTTGAGTGTGGGAGGTCCAGACTGCAGTGAGTCATGATTGTGTCACTGCACTCCAGCCTGGACAGAGCCAAGAACCCCTCTCAAGAAACAAAAGGAGGGAGGAAGGAGGAGGGGAGGAGGGGGGAGAAAAAAGAAACATCTGTGGGCAATGATGATGTCACTGTGATCCCCTTACCATCAAGTCCAGTATTTTGGCAAGAGAGAGGTAACAACATGATCATATTGTTATTCACTTTTAGCAAGGGAGCAGCATAAAATGTGGGCAATAGCATAAAGTTTCTTGGAAAAATGTAATGAAGTTAATGGTCTCCTGTACAGCCTTGGGAGGTATAAATGCAGCCTCTCTAGACAGCAACTTAGCAATGTGCATGATGTATCCACTAGCCCAGCAATCCTACTAATAAAAATGCACATTTAAAAAAAATCATCTTGCCGGGCGTGGTGGCTCACGCCTCTAATCCCAGCACTTTGGGAGGCCGAGGCGGGAGGATCACAAGGTCAGGAGATCGAGACCATCCTGGCCAAAATGATGAAACCCCGTCTCTACTAAAAATACAAAAATTAGCTGGACGTGACAGTGCATGCCTGTAATCCCAGCTACTTCAGAGGCTGAGGCAGGAGAATCACGTGAGCCCAGGAGGCAGACTGCAGGGACCTGAGATCGCGCCACTGCACTCCAGCCTGGGAGACAGAGCGAGACTCAAAATGAAAAAAAAAAAAGAAAATTCAAGTTGTAAAGATCTCAAATTCTGTATAATTGAAAAGTTTTCTCAGGCCAATTGTTACAAAACATGGTATTTTTAATACACATACAGAGATCTCCAGAGATGTAAGTGGCTTTAAAAAATAAGTAGCAATAATAATAAGTAGCCATTTCTTCATGTGTGAGGATACAGTCAGGGAAATAAGAACATAAGATATGGAGGTAAGAGCTGAGTACTATTTAATATGTGGTTGGCTTCACTTGCAGGCCCAATGCTTTACATGCATTACCGCATTCCATCCCCAAAACAATTCGGAGGCAGGAATTCTTCGTTTTCATTCAACATATTTACTGAGTGCTAGTTCTGTGTCCCAGAAACTAATCTAAACCTCAGTATAAAGTAATGAACAACAACAAAAAAAAATCCAAAAACTTGCCTTCTTGGAAACTGTATCCTATTTCAGTGTCTGTCTTAAGGGGCTTGAGTAATTTCTCTATGGAGTCAAATAAAGTGGGTGGCAGAGATGGAACTCCAATTCAGGTACGTCAGATCACAGGTACACAGTCTGAATCATTCAAACTATGATTCTAGCATACGTAACTGCTGCTCAATAGAGGGAAAAAATAACTTCTACATTTATCTGAGTTTTTCAATAATAAACAGTACTTATTTGAGAATTTTGAATATTTTGTTGTTTTGCTTATACTACTGCTCTCCCTATAGGAAATGACCTGTCAATAAAAACTAGCACCAATCCTCAGTTAACATGTTTCTTTCCATCTACTTTATAAATTTTAAAGCAAAAAATCCTGAGACAAAAGCAATCTGAAAGCCTCTTCATCTGCTCCCTAAAATTATTAACCAAAAAACTATTCATACTTCAGCAAACTTCAATCTTCAGTTAACATGTTTCTTTCCATCCACTTAATAAATTTTAAAACAAAAAAACCTGAGCTAAAAGCAATCTGAAGACCTCTTCATCTGCTCCCTAAAATTATTAGCTGGCCAGACACGGTGGCTCCCGCCTGTAATCCCAGCACTTTGGGAGCCAAGGAGGGTGGATCATGAGGTCAGGAGCTCAAGACCAGCCTGGCCAACATGGAGAAACCCTGTCTCTACTAAAAGTACAAAAAGTAGCCAGGCATGGTGGCAGGCACCTGTAATTCTAGATACTCAGGAGGCTGAAGCAGGAGAATCATTTGAACCTGGGAGGCAGAGGTTGCAGTGAGCTAAGATCATACCATTACACTCCAGCCTGGGCAACAGCACGAGACTCCATCTCAAAAAAATATTAACCAAAGAACTATTCATACTTCAGCAAACTTCTTAAAATATCAGAGGAAACTTTGCTAGTACTTTGTTGAAGATTTTGGCATCAATGTTCTTAAGGGGTATTATCTGTAGTTTCCTTGTAGTATCTTTGTCTAACTTTGGTGTCAGTGTAATGTTGGCCTCATAGAATGAGTTGGAACGTGTTCTCTTTCTCCAGTTTTTTTTTTTTCCCACTTGAAGAATGGTATTAGTTTTTCCTTAAATGTATGGCAGAATTCACCAGTGACGCCATCAGGTCCAGGGTTTTTCTTTGTCAAATTTTTGATTACTCATTCAATCTCCTCACTAGTTAAAGGTCTATTCAAATATTCTATTTCTTCATGATTTAGTCTTAGTCGATTTTGTGTTTCTAGGAATCTGTCCATTTCATTTAGGTTATCCAATTTGTTAGCATTTGTTTATAATACTCTTTTATTTGCATATCCACGTTAATGGCAGCATTATTCACAACAGCTAAAATGTGAAAGTAACCCAAGTATCTGTGGGTGAATGAATGGATAAGCAAAATGTGGTATATGCATAAAATGGAATATTATTCAGCCTTAAAAATGAGGGAAATTCCGAGACACGCCACAACATAAACCTTGAAGACATTATGCTAAGTGAAATAAGCCAGCCACCAAAAAGAAAAATACTAAATGATGCAACTTATATGAGGTACTTATAGTAGTCAAGATCAGAGAGACATTAGTAGAATCGTGGTTGCCAAGGATGGGGGAAGGAAGAAGGGAGAGTTGTTGTTTTACAAGTACAGTTTCAGCTTTACAAGATGAAAAGAGTATGGGAGATGGATGGTGGTGATGGCTGTACAACATTATGAATGTATTTAATACCACTGAACTATATACTTAAAAATGGTTAAAATGATACATTTTGGGTATGTATATTTTACCTTGATTTTAAAAATTGGAAAAAAATTATTGTAGAAACGGGGATGCCTGGAGAAGAGCTTTATCACAGACTCATTTTTTCACTTGTACTTTCGTTATCTGAATTATCTTAATATACAAACAGATCCCTGATGATACGTAAATAGACTCACATTATTATTCTCTTTCCCTTAACGAGTTAATTCCTGTTAGAAGTTTTCCACCAGTGTCTGGTATATCTTGGGTGCTGTTCACATAATGGGTGGTTCGTCAACCCCAACTGGACCCTCTCTGCATGTAGGTGGGGCTTGTGAACTAGCAGGCTTCACTGCAGGGTAACTCCTGCTTGTGCAGATATCGACAGCCTTAAGTATCAGGCTCTGTTGATCTCTTCCCTGAAGCCATTCAGTTTCTTAGAAAAGAGTACTTCAGTCTCCTAGGTGAAGTGTATAACTCCAATTGTCAGTGCTCCGCAAACAAGTGGAAAAAGGACATGGACAGAAATTAAAGGCAAGGAGGTGTATCTCCTGATCCAGTAGGTCGACTTCCGCTTAATCCCCATCTGCAGTGTACTCCTCGTACTCTCTTCAAATCTGGAATTTCACTGATTCAGTTTCTTTAGACAATCAACTGCCCGTCTTCTGTCAAAATGAGGGAGGAGTACAGAATTACTAAGGTAGGGGTCAGTGCTGTGGATAACGCCACAAATGTGACCACGTGTATAATTTTAAATTTTCTAAGCAGCTTCATGAAAAAAACTAAAGAGAAAGCTGAAAATAATTTTAATGCATCTTATTTAACCCAATGAATACAAGATGTTATTTAATATGTAATTAATATAAAAATTTAGATATTTAACACCTTTTTTTCCAAATATAGTATTACTTTAAAGTTACAGCACCTTTTAACTAGGACTAGCCACATTTCAAGTGCTCAATGGCCACGTGTAGCCTAGTGGCTGCCATATTAGATAGCATAGGTCTAAGTAAGGCTGTGGTAACAACCCCAAAATTTCAGTGGCTTAGTACAACAGAAATTACTTCTGTCTCATGTAATATGTCCAACACGGGTATACAGGGGTTATTTCCAGTTATTCAAAGAGCCAGGCTGACCACCTTGTTCCCGCATCAAATGAATCCTATGACCAGGGATATCCTAGGCAAGAAAGAGACCAGAGTATCTTCATGGGTTTTTCACTATGCCAACTCAGAAGTAACACAACCTCCCTCAAAGTCTACTGGCCAGCATCAGCCACCTGATCCCACCTAACATCGAGGAGCAAAGGAATTAAATGCTCCCAACAGTCTGGGACTAAAGAAGATCTAGATGTAGACGAGCACTAAGAAGTCACTGCCACAGGCAGGCACTTGGCTTGTGGGCAGGTGCGAGGCACAGGATCTCAGCCCTAGATTCCAGGGTATCGCTATTCCATATACAGATTTTTAAACTAGTGTTGAGCCTGAACTCTCATCTCCAGTTACAGATAAAACCAGTGCCTGCAAATCTCCAGGCTTGAGAGAGGTAAAGACTGATTTGCTTCTTCCATGTCCCTCTACAAGCCAAATAACAAACAAGTCTTCATTGGAATGAATAGTGGGCACATTTGAAGATACAGATGGTGCAAAGGGCCTATAGCATAAGGGTTGAAGTGGACACGGGAGTCAAGTCAACTTGAAAATGACCAACCAGACCTCCCTTCTAGGACACAGCCTCACTTGCACAGGAAAACAACTGCTGAAAATTAAAACAAAATTGAACAGGAAAACCTTCTCCAGAAACAAAGGAAAGAGGAGGCCCACATGAAAGTGAGGGGCAGTAATGGAAACAGGAGACCTCAAAAGCAATCCATATTTCGTAACGGAAAATAACTCTGTGAAATTAGAAAGGCTATCCTGAGTCACTATGTCTTCTTCCAAACATTCAGGAAAATGACCTTCCAATAAAACTGACCCATGGCAAAGTTTTCAGATCCAAATCTCATAGAAGTTAAAACAAAATGGGGAAGGGGCCAGGCATGGTGGCTCATGCCCGTAATCCCAGTACTTTGGGAGGCTGAGGTGGCGGATCACGAGGTCAGGAGTTCCAGACCAGCCTGGCCAATATGGTGAAACCCTGTCTCTACTAAAAATACAAAAAAATTAGCCGGGCATGGTGGTGCGTGCCTACAGTACCAGCTACTCGGGAGGCTGAGGCAGAAGAATTGCCTGAACCCAGGAGGCAGAGGTTGTACAGAGCCAAGATTGTGCCACTGCGCTCCAGCCTGGGTGACAGAGTAAGACTCCGTCTCGAAAGAAAAAACAAAACAAAACAAAACAAAAACAGGGAAGGAATAGGGAGCAAAACAACATCCTCCTTACAGACAAATACATCATGCTAGAAGGCCAGAAACATAAGAGATTAAAATTAAAACCACTATTAGTATTTCAAAATGAGCTAAAAACATTAAGAAAATTATATAAAGTATGAGAAACAACATTAGAACAGAAGAAACTCAGAAATGTGTGAACACGACTCAGTAAATAACTATAAATTTAAAAATGTATTTGAGAAATGAAGAATAAAACCCAAGGAACACAAGAATGAATATTACAGATAATGCCTTCAAGAATTTGAAAGTGAGAAGGAAGATAATTCTAAAAACCAAAAAAGAAATGATGAAATAATAGGATTCTAAAGAAAGTAACAAAAATTGTGCCATGTTTTACATATTAGGAATCCCTGGAAAAAGCAAAAGCAGGGGAACAAGCAATATTAAAAACTGTAATCCAAGAAATTTTTGCCAAAATTAAGACAAAAGAGCGAATGGGGCCTGTACTGTCAGCGTTGGGGAAGCTGAGGCGAGAGGATCACTTGAGTCCAGGAATTACAGGCCAGCCTGGACAACACGCCAGGACACCAGAAAAAAATTAGAAACTACATATTTAAGGCACACATTGCATACTGGAGAATACTGGGCCAAAATAACCGATACCAAGATACAGTAAAATTGCAGGATTTTTAAGGAAAAAATTAATTTGAGCATCTAGGCAAAAACATCAAGTAACTTATAAGGGAAAAAAACTACATTAACAACAAACTTTCCAAAAGTAACATATTATACCAAAAAATAAAATACTCAAGGAAGGAAAACGAAAGCCAAGAATTTTATGGCCAGTAGAACTAACTTTCAAGTACAAACATTCACATATTATCAAAATACAAAAACTCAGGGAATATTGTTCCCATAAGCCTTTCTAGAGATATCCACTAGAAAATGAGTTTAAGAGAACCAATGTAGGTAAAGGGATACTGACATAGGAATAGAGGTGAGCACTAAATAGTTACCTGTCGACTACACAGGGACAAAGACGAACAGACTACAAGGGCACATAATGGGTGTGCGCTCTAATGGCGACACGACCTGGTGATACATGGACGACAACTGCACAGGGAATGGGGGGAAATGGAGAGCACATGCAAAGAATGGTTTTAACTGGTTTCAACCCGTGGTGAATATATTAGTATTGTTGTTTTGTAACTGTCAGAGACATATGTGACAAAATAAATGAGTAATTATCAAATATTCTACCACACCTATGTCCTTGAAAACCAGGATTCCGAGGGTAGTACCTCCCAGCACTATCCACTGAAAAGAATTAGAAACGAAGACTAACTTGTAGCAATGAGCATTAGAACACCCCAAAAGTCCTGGTGGTGGTTTTGAAATACCATTTCCCACTGAAAAAAACTCAAGGCTTCTTGGAGATATTCCAGGTGTGAGGCAGAAATTGCAAAAGATATTCCTGGAATGTTTCATTTTATAAGGTAGTGAGGAGACTAATCACAGACCATGAGTCACTTTAGAAGGACTCAGGAACCTACCAGAAGAGGCTCCCTTTGGTCAAAAACGAACAATTTGAGCTTTAACAGGTGTAAGAATTACAATGGACTGAACCCCAACAAATGAGTTTGTAACAATTCAAAAAACAAAAAGGAAAGAAAATCACCTTCAGAGAAGATAGGGAACCAATTCATTATTTTTAAAATTGTTACAATTCCAACTATATGACGTTTCTGGAAACAGCAAAACTATGAAGACAGTAAAAAGATCAATGCCAGGGGTTGAGAGGAAGGAGAGATAAATAGGCAGAAAGCACAGAGGATTTACAGGGCAGTGAAACTATTCTGTATGATACCATAATGGTGAATAGACATCACTCTGCATTTAATATATAACCCATATAATGTACAACACCAGGAGTGAACCCTAATGAAACCTACAGACTTTGGGTAATAAGGACATGTCAACATAGGTTCATCAATAGGAAAAAATCTGCCACTCTAGTGGGGGATGTTGACAGTGGAGCAGGCTATGTACGTGTGGATTGGGGAGATATGGGAACTCTTCGTACTTCTTCAATTTTGCTGTGAACCTGAAACTGTTCTAAGAAACAGTCTACTTTTAAAAACTGCTAAAAGTTTTACTGCTAAGTAAAAGGACAGAATAAGCATGTATCTTGTCTTTCCTATTCCCTGGAAAACTAAAAAGGAATACAGCTCTGTAGGAATATGCTGGTAATCCCATTTCTAGGTACTTAGCTGGTGAAATATAACCTATGTGCAAGCAAGAAATATATACATGAATGTATAGAGCAGCTCTATTCATCATCGCTAAAAACTGGACATAACACAAAAGTCCTTCTAAAAGTGAACAAATAAAAAACTGGCACATCCACCAACGGAATGATAATCAACCACAGAGAGGGACAACACTCTTGATACATGCAACAACCTGGATGACCCTCAAAAGGCATAATGCTAAACAATACAGTCTCAAGAGGGTACTTCAAAAAGACAAAACTAGAGTGACAGAAAACAGGCTGGTGGTTTCCAGAGTCAGGGGTGAAGTAAGGTGTGACTGCAAAGGGACAGCAGGAGGGAGATTTTCCAGTGGCTGAACTGCTCTGTATAATGACTATTGTAGTTTGTTGTATCTATAGATGTGCTAAAATTCATAGAATTGTATATCCCCAAAAGCTCTATTTTTAGGGTTTTATTATTTCTTTTTTGCACTGGAGAGCAGTGGCATGCTCAGAGCTTACCATAACCTCAAATTCCTGGGCTCAAACAATCCTCTCATCTCAGCCTCCCGAACAGTGAGGACTACAGGTTGACACCACCATGCCTGGCTAATTTTTCTAATTTTTTGTAGAGATGATGTCTTACTATGTTGACCAGGGTGGTCTTCAACTCCTGGGCTCAAGCGATCCTCCTGTCCCTGCTTATATTAATTTTTAAAATAAAATTTAAACAAAGTATGTCAGCTAACAAATGATAACAGAATTAGACTATCATACATTTGCAAACCCCAATGAAGACCTAATCAGCATTCAGCATCAAAGCTACTACAATAATACAACAGAGACACAACCACACATTGTGTGTCTCCTAATATAACAACATACTGACTGCCTACAAGATAGACAAAAGCCCTTGAACAGAATCTGATTACATCTCTTGATGCACCTGCCAATTTGTAGGAAATAGAGAGAAGCTGAACTGTACCATGGGAACATAATTAGAAAAATCCAGAGCATCCAAAAATCCAGACTATCACAGGAAACTCTACAGGTCAAATGGGAAAATTCTTCAACAGATAAACGAGAGGGAGGAAGGGGAGAATCCATCAATTATAATAGACTTAAAAGACATATTAAGACCAAAAAAAAATACAAGCAACAAAGGAAAAAACAAATATAAACTGAACATCATAAAAATTAAAAATTGTTGTGCTTCTGGCCGCGAGTGGTGGCTCACGCCTGTAATCCCAGCACTTTGGGAGGCCGAGGCGGGTGGATCACTTGAGTTCAGGAGTTCCAGACCAGCCTCAGGAACATAGCAAAACCCTGCTTCTACTAAAAATACAAAAATTAGCAGGGTGTGGTGGCGTGCACTTGTAATCCCAGTTACTTGGGAGGCTGAGGCAGAAGAATCACTTGAACCCGGGAGCCAGAGGTTGCCGTGAGCCAAGATGGCACCACGGCACTCCAGCCTATGCGACAGAGCAAGACTCTGGCTAAATAAATAAATAAATAAACGGGCCGGATGCGGTGGTGGCTCACCGGCAAGGCGCGTGGATCACCTGAGATCAGGAGTTCAAGACCAGCCTGGCCAACATGTTGAAACCCCATCTCTACTAAAAATACACACACACACACACACACACACACACACACACAAATGTTGTGCTTCAAAGGGCACCATCAAGAAAGTGAAAAGACAACTCATGGAATGGGAATGGTAGAAAATTTTTGTAAATCATGTAACTGATAAGGACTTGTATCTGGAATATATAAAGAACCATTAAAATTCAACAGTAAAAAGACAACCCAATTAAAAATGAGCAAACAATTGCCGGGCGTGGTGGCTCACGCCTATAATCCCAGCACTCTGGGAGGCCGAGGCAGGCGGATCACAAGGTAAGAAGATTAAGACCACCCTGGCTAACACAGTGAAACCCCGTCTCTACTAAAAATACAAAAATTTACCCAGGCGTGGCAGCATGCACCTGTAGTCTCAGCTACTTGGCAGTCTGAGGCAGGAGGATGGCATGAACCCGGGAGGCGGAGCTTGCAGTGAGCGGAGATCACGCCACTGCACTCTAGCCTGGGTGACACAGTGAGACTCTGTCTCAAAAAAAAAACAAATGAGCAAAGAGTCTCACTTATCCAAAAAACGTATGCAAATGAGCAATAAGCAAATGGAAATATGCTGAACGATATCAGTAATCAAGGAAACACAAATAAAAAACACAACAAAATACTTTAGACCCACTTGAGTGGCAATAAAAAAAAATAACAAATGTTGCCAAGGATGCAGAGAAACTGGAACTTTTAAAACCTGCTGGCACAGCTGTAAATGGTGCAGCCATTCTGGAAAAGAAAACCAGTTCTTCAAATGGTTAAGCACAGAGTTGATTCTGTAATTCTTCTCCTATATACCTAAGAGAAACAAAAACATATTTCCACACAACAACTTGTACAAATATGTTCATAGCAGCATTATCTGGAACAATAGCCAAAAGGTGAAAATAACCCAAATGTCTATCAACCAATGAATGAATAAATTACTCTATACAATAAAATAATATTCAGCAGCTGGGCGTGTTGGTTCACTCCTGTAATCCCAGCACTTTGGGAGGCTGAGGCGGGTGGATCACCTTAAGTCAGTAGTTCAAGACCAGCCTGGCCAACATGGTGAAACCCTGTCCCTACTAAAAATAAATAAATAAATAAATAAATAAATAAATAAATAAATAAATCGGACGTGGGGGTGGGCGCCTGTAATCCCACCTACTTGGGAGGCTGAGGCACAAGAATCATTTGAACCCGGGAGGCGGAGGTTGCAGGAGGCTGCAGTGAGCTGAGATCATGCCACTGCACTCCAGCCGGAGGGACAGTGAGACTCTGTCTCAAAAATAATAATAATAGTAATATTCAGCAACTAAAAGAAATGAAGTACTGATACATGCTACATGGATAAGCCTTGAAAAAATGTGCTAAATGAAATATGCCAGGCACAAATATGAAATTCCACCTACATGAGGTACCTAGAACAGGCAAATTCATATTAGACAGAAAGTACTACAGTGGTTACCAGGGGCAGGAAGGAAGGAATACCACAGAGTTATTGTTTAATGGATAAAGAGTTTCCGTTTGGGGGTGGGTGTCCTGGCTCACACCTGTAATTCCAATACTTAGGGAGGCTGAGGGGAGAGGCTCGTTTGAGGCCAGGAGTTGAGACCTAGATGACAAAACAAGACCCTGTCTCTTAAAAAAAAAAAAGCAGCCAGGTGTGGTGGCTCAATCCTGTAATCCCAGGACTTTGGGAGGCTGAGGCAGGAGGATCACTTGAGCCCAGGAATTCAAGACCAGACTGGGCAAAATGGCAAAACCCCATCTCTGCAAAATAAAAATACAAAAATTAGCCAGGTGTGACGGCACACACCTGTAGTCCCAGCTACTTGAGAATCACTTGAGCCTGGGAAGTGGAAGTTGCAGTGAGCTATTATCATGCCACTGCACTCCAGCCTGGGTGACAGAGTGAGACGCTGTCTCAAAAAAAAAAGGCGGGGGGAGGGTCCTGTTTGGGATGATGAAAAAGTTCTGAAAATACATAGTAGTGATAATTGCATGACACTGTAAATATACTTAATGCAACTGGAATTATATACTTTAAAATGGTAAATTTTATGTTATGCATATTTTACAATTTTAATGAAACAGCAGGGGGAAAAAGTCAGGAGACTATTTTTTTTGCCTTCCCTGTCACTGAAATGAGATTTTTCACAATGAATGAACGACTCATAATAAGAGAAGATCAAAACAGACAGGTGAGAACAGGACTCAATATGAGTTCAATTTCTGTTGTTCCAAGACAGGATTATAATTTACAATTCAAATATTGAGAAATATTCAGGGAAGATAACCAGATCCCTAAGGAAACCTGTATCAGAGAAACGAAAGACTATAGAAGATGGGCATATAATGTTCTGATTTGGATAGAGAGGGCAAGATGGGAATTCTGGAAACTGAAAACCAGACAAAGCTGACCATAAACTGAGGCAAAATTTCAATGGTGATTGTAAAGGAATAATTTTTGTACATTTAAGGGAAGTGATAATATCAAAACTGTAGCACTTTACAGTTTAAAATCAATTTTCACCCACATTCTAACTGAATTTCACAGCAACCTCATAAGTAATATTCTTCTTCCATTTTGTGGGAGATAGGGTTCAGACAGGACAAGGGTTTGTCAATTGAGTGGAGAACTAGGATTCAAACTCAGGCCACTGCTTCAAATCTCTAAACTCCTTCAGTGAATTGATGTTACATGAAATAAGTTGAATGGACCAAAGCTCACAGTTCCACCTTTGGAAACTAGAAAACGAAGAGCAAATTAAATCCAAAGTAAGTGGAATAAAAGAAACAAAATATAATAGTATCAATGATACTGACTGATACTGAAAATAGGAAATCAATAAGAAAAAACTAAAAGCTGGTTCTTTCAAAAGATCATAAAATTGATAAGCCTTTAGCTAAGCTAACTAATTAAAAAAAGATGACACAGGCCGGTGGCTCACGCCTGTAATCCCAGCACTTTGGGAGGCTGAGGCGGGCGGATCACGAGGTCAGGAGATCGAGACCATCCTGGCTAATATGGTGAAACCCAGTCTCTACTAAAAATACAAAAAAATTAGCCGGGCATGGTAGTGGGCGCCTGTAGTCCCAGCTACTCAGGAAGCTGAGGCAGGAGAATGGCATGAACCCCGGAGGCGGAGCTTGCGGTAAGCCAAGATCATGCCACTGCACTCCAGCCTGGGAGACAGTGAGATCCCATCTCAAAAAAAAAAAAAAAAAAGACACAAATAGCTAACATCGGAAATGAAAAAAAAAGATCACTACAAAGCTCCTTTAAAGGTACATTAAAAGGATAATAAAGGAATACTATGAACAAACCTATGATCACAAATTTGATAATTTAGATGACATGGACCAATTCATTAAAAGACACAATATGCCAAAACTTACACAAGAAGATACAGATAATCCAAATAGGCCTATATCTATTAAAGATATTGGATCAGTAAGCAGTAACCTTCCAAAACAGAAAGCAACAGGCCCAAATGAGTTCTGCCAAGGTGGATGGATTGCCTGAGGTTAAGAATTCAAGACCAGCCTGACCAACATAGTGAAACCCCATCTCTACTAAAAATACAAAAATTAGCCAGGCGTGGTGGTGTGCGCCTGTAAACCCAGCTTCTAGGGAGGCTAAGGCAGGAAAACTGCTTGAACCCGTAGGCAGAGGTTGCAGTGAGCCAAGATTGTGCCACTGCACTCCAGCCTGGGCAACAGAGTGTGACTCCATCTCAAAAGGAAAAGAACAACAACTCTAGAACAGTACCTTGATAGAGTTTACAGAAGTCTATGCACTGTCAAAACCGATTAAATGGAATACATGAGAACGATAGGGACTGGGCATGGTGGTACACGCCTGTAATCCCAGCCCTTTAGGAGACTGAGGTGAGAGGACTGCTTGAGGCCAGAAATTCAAGACCAGCCTAGCCAACATAGCAAGACTCTGTCTCTACACAATTTAAAAATCTGCCAGGCATGGTGGCATACATCTGTAACCCCAACTACTCAGGAGGCTGAGGCAGGAGGACCCCTTGAGTCTAGAAGTTCAAGGTTACATTGAGCTATGATCATGTCACTGTACTCTAGCCTGGATGACAGAAACAGAGCCTGTGTCAGATAAGCAAGTAAGTCAAAAAAGAACTATGCATTTCACTAAATACACAGATCTATAAATTATACTTCGATTTTTTAAATTAAAAATAAATTGGAAATGAAATTAGAATGAAATGGACTGGGGAAAGGCCAAAAAAATCCTGAGGCATTGGTTTAGAAGTATTACTATAAACTAAAAATGATTTTAAAGATAATATGTTAAAAAATAATAGTCTATATTCCTAGATACATTTGTTGAAAGAGGCTAGAACCAATGACACCCCAGTATCAATGAGAACACCTAAGACCCAGATCTTGGTTTCTAGATATTGAATCCCACTAAGAGAACCCAGGGTTCCTTAGAGACATGACTGATTCTGGGGATGGGGCAAAGACGGTTCTAAAGAAGTCTGGAACATCACTATGGCATAAAGAAGTGCTCTTTATTTTTTTAAAGAAGAAAAAATGACAGGGCCATATCCAAAGGACAAGAGAGCCAGAATGAAGAGACTCTCACTATCAAAATCTGGGACAACATTAACCTCAGAAAACATAAGGGCTGGTCAGGTACAGTGGCTCATGCCTGTAATCCCAGCACTTTGGGAGGCCGAGGCAGGAAGATCCTTTGAGCCCAGGAGTATCAAGCCTGGGCAACACAGTGAAACCCCCATTTATACTTAAAAAAAAAAAAATCCGTCAGGTTTGGTGATGTGCACCTGTAGTCCCAGCTACTTGGGAGGCTGAGATGGGAGGATCAACTGAGTCTGGGAGGTCAAGGCTGTAGACAGCCGTGATCGCACCACTGCGCTCTAGCCTGGGCAACAGGAGTGAGACCCCTGATGAAAAAAATCCATAAGGGCTATAACTCATTGAACGAAATGGACTCTATCAGTCCACAGCGATGACAACTAAATAGATAAATCAATTAAATACATAAGGGAGTTAGAAGGGTTCTTATACAATTCAGAATGATAAATGTAGAACTAGTGATGAAAGTGGAAAAATCACCATTCTACAACTATAAATAGTAAAGGCCAATTAAATCTGCAGGGGAGTAGTGACTTTTACGAGGAATAAGAAATCTGTGTGGTGTTGAAGTTTCTCCCCACAGACTGCTTACTAGTTACAAGGGGGAAAACAGTAATTATAGAGAGGAGAAACTGGAAAATACCTTGACCAGGTGATCAAAATTAACATGACCAATGACAGGTAGGACAGACATAGTATGCTTCTGAGTCTGATATCCTGAGAAAGACACATCCGTCATTTATGTAGACTTCTGGCCAGAGATGCATCACCTGAATCTAATAATGAGAAAACACCAAGCCCAAAGCGAAGAATATTCTATAAAATAACTGGCCTGGTGTTCGTCAAAAATGTTGACATCATGAAACACAACAGGTGGCTAAGGAACTGCTTCAGAGAGAAGGAGATTAAAGAGGGAGGACAACTAAATGCAATATGTGACTCCAGACTGAATCCTCCACTGGAGGGGAAAAATGCTAAAAGCAAAAACAAAAACAAACAAACAAGAAAAAAAAAAAAAAACCTCAGTTGGGCCAACTGACAAAACTGGAATATAGACTGCAGATCAAAGTGCCGCCTCAATGTTAAACTCCCTGAATTTGATAACTGAAGAATGATTACACAGAATATCCATTTTCCTTAGAAAATGGAAACTGAGGGCCGGGCACGGTGGCTCAAGCCTGTAATCCCAGCACTTTGGGAGGCAAAGGCGGGTGGATCACGAGGTCAGGAGACCAAGACCCTTCTGCTAACATGGCAAAGCCCCATCTCTACTAAAACTACAAAAAAACTAGCCAGGCATGGTGGCACACGCCTGTAGTCCTAGCTACTCGGGAGGCTGAGGCAGGAGAATCACTTGAACCTGGGAGGCAGAGGTTGCAGTGACCCAAGATCCTGCCACTGCACTCCAGCATGGGCAAGCAAGCGAGACTCTGTCTCAAAAAGAAAATAGAAACTGAAATAGTAAGGGTAAAGGGGCATAATATATATAATTTCACTCTTAAGTGAGTGTGTGTGTGTGTGTGTACAGGTAGGAGGGAAGAGACAGAAGCAGAGAATTATAATGCAAATATGGGGAAAATGTTAAAAACTGGTGAATGTGGGTATGAAGAGTATGGGCATTCACAAAGGTATTCCTGCATCTTTTCTAAGTATGAAATGATTTCAAAATAATAAAAATAAAAATGAATTAAATTCATATATTAAAATTCTAACCCCCAGTACTTCAGACCATAAATTTGTAAATAGGGTCTTTACAGAGGTAATCGAATTAAAATGAGGTTATCAGGGTGGGGCCTAATCCATTACGACTATAGCATCCTTATAAAAAGGAGACATCTGGATATGACACCACAGACATGTGTGGAGAGACAGGGATAAAACTGCTATCTGAAACCCAAGAACGCGTGAGGTTACCAGGAGTTAGGAAGGAGGCCAGAAGCAGATCATTCCCTGGTACCTTTAGAGGGAGCATGGCTCTGCAGACACTCCTATTTTGGACCCCTTGATTTTGGAAGTTTAGCTTCTAGAATTGGGAGCCAATACATTTCTGCTATTCTAAACCCAAACAAACAAATAAAATAACTAGAATAGCAAAAAAAAAAAAAAAAACCCTACAAACATTAAGTTAAAATAAATTCAAAACTTTTCATAGATATGAGACACACTTGATCAAATAAAGGTGTTTAAAAACACAAATACATGGGTTATTCACTGGTGGTCACAAAATAAAGACTGAGGAAATCATCAAACACCAACCTTGCATTTAATACACGAATTAAATTCATATATTAAAGTTCTAATCCCCAGTACCTCAGATCATAAGTTTGTAAATAGGGTCTATACAGAAAATCGTGTGGCTGGGCACAGTCACTCATACCTGTAATCCCAGCACTTTGGGAGGACTATGCAGGTGGATCACCTGAGGTCAGGAGTTCGAGACCAGCCTGGCAAACAATGGTGAAACCCCATCTCTGCTAAAAATATAAAAATCAGCCAGGTGTGGTGGTGGGTGCCTGTAGTCCCAGCTACTGGGGAGACTGAGGCAGGAGAATCACTTGAACCCATGAGGTGGGGTTGCAATGAGCCAGGATCATGCCACTGCACTCCAGCCTGGGTGACAGAGCAAGATTGTCTCAAAAAAAAAAAAAAGAAAACTATGTGATATAAAACCACTAACCAAACCCATACATTACTAAGTCCCAATTGTGAATATATTAAAACTGATTTAGTAAAGTTATTATTATTTAAAAATATTTTAAATCCCCTATGAGAATAAACTGGAAAGTTACTAGAAAAAGAAAGTTAAACATGGTGAATGATTTAATAAAAATTAGTAAGCTGTCTATGTATTAACAAAACTGGTTAGAAAATGTAGTGGAAAAATAGTATCATTCACAATAGCACCCAAAAATATAACACATGAGAAAAGCTACAAAACTTTACTGAAAGTCAAAAAAGACTTGGGAAAGATGACCCGCGATTTTATGAATTAGTAAACTATATACTGCAAAGATGGTAATCCTGTCCAAATCAAATCAATCCATCAGTCAATATTAGCAGGCTTTTAAGTAAAATCAGACCAAAAACTTCTAAAGACAATTGGAAAAATAAACAAATATCCTCAACTTTTGAAAAAGTCACAAAAATTTGCTTTACCAAGTATTAAAATGTACCCAAAGCTATACTGATATAAACAGTGTGATTCCACTGTCAAGAGACAGGTCAGAAGAGACCAAAAGTAGATCCAAATATATATGAGAATACAATAAAAGTAACATCTCAAATCAATAAAAGGTGATAAAAGAATTTGCTAACCATTTGGGAAAAAATTAAGTCGGATCCTTACCTCATGCCACAAAACTAATTTCAGATAAATAAAACGTTCAAATATAAAACATAAAACTAAAAAAGAACTGGGAAACACTACTGTAATGGGGAAAGAAATGTCTAAGTTTAACATCAAAAGTAAAAACCATAAAGAAAAATGTGGCTGATGTAAAATTGTTATTAAAGATAATAATGGCCACTCAGGGTGGCTCATGTCTGGAATCCCAACACTGTGGAAGCCAAGGACTGCTTGAAGCCAGGAGTTTGAGATCAGCCTGGGCAATCAAGCAAGATGCTCTTTAAAAAAATAAGTAACACCAAATTTAATTTTCTTCTGTTTCATGTGGCAACTTTAGTAAGCTTGTGACATTATTACAATTATGTTGTGCTTTAGAATTGTGACTATGGCAGTAACATCAGTATATTTTATTCTACCCATCCGACTTGACTTTAAAGAAAACAATTTTTCACTTTGATTTGACAACTGACTTTTCCTAGAATGGTTAGGAAGTTATGCAGTAAGTCCTTTTTTTTTGAGACCGGGTCTTGCTCTGTTGCCCAGGCTAAAGTGCAGATCCCTAGATAGGGCCTCAGCCATGTACCACAATGCCTGGCTAATATTATCCTTTTTTGGAGACATGGAGTCTCACTATGTTGTCCACACAGGTCTCCAACTCCTGGGCTCAAGCAAGCCTCCTGCCTCAGCCTCCCAATTAACGCCCCCCTCCCTTTTTTTTTTAACATGTCTGTGATTATCATCTTTGGCTGGAATGAAAGAAATTATCTAAAATTCAGCTGACTTCTGACAAGTTGGTATTGAGTTATTAAAATGCATACAAATTCCTAAACTGATTAAAGCTAATATTCTGGGTTGATGAATGAGAAGTATCTGTAAGGATGTTTTTTTTTTCTCTCCCTCAAGCTTGTACCAGCTGATCTCAGAGCTACTTGAACCTCAACTGGTTAAATGACCTACGTTATAAGCAAATGTCTAAAGGGGAAAAAACCTGCCTATTTGAATGTGACATCCCCCGTCAAATTCTTACTTTCCTTTCCCTTTCCTTTATCTCACAGTCATTCAAGCATTTGTATCTGCAATATAGAGGCAAAAAGTACACCTAATGTAATTCAGATTCTTTAACATGGGTTATTTTTACTTTCCAAGTCCTATTTTTTATCCTTTCATAAATTAGCCCAAAATGTAGGGCATAGTATATAAGGCTGGAATTATGATACTCACGGTACACAGGGCGTAAGGGATTCAGGGTAAGGGCATAAGCCAACAAGACACCACCCTCAGCCCTGATCTGGAGCATCCCTCACCACCATCCGGACTGTGCTGAAAGATGTGGAAGGCTATATGCAGAGTTGTGTCACAGCGGCTAAGAGTTTGGCACAGAAGAGCCAGCTGTGTCAAATGCTACTGAGAGATGGGGCTGGACCATGGAGGCCCTCAACGACGCAGACAAGAATGGCCTGAGGAATGCAAACTGTGGTGGACAAGAGAATAAGAATCAGGCAAGGGCTGGGCACGGTGGCTCCCGCCTGTAATCCCCACACTTTGGGAGGCCGAGGCCGGCGGATCACAAGGTCAGGAGAGCGAGACCATCCTGGCTAACACGGTTAAACCCTATCTTTACTAAAAACATACAAAAAATTAGCCGGGTGTGTTGGCAGGCACCTGTAGTCCCAGCTACTCGGGAGTCTGAGGCAGGAGGATGGTGTGAACCCGGGAGGCGGAGCTTGCAGTGAGCCGAGATGCGCCACTGCACTCCAGCCTGGGCGACAGAGAGAGACTCCGTCTCACAAAAAAAAACAGAATCAGGCAGGTTAAACAGTTGAAAAAAGGTGAAGGAGAGGAGGTGTTGCAAGCAGACCATCCCTGAAGCATCTGTAAGGAAGCGGGTGGAGGCTGACTTTTTTTTTTTTTTTTTTGAGACGGAGTCTCGCTCTGTCGCCCAGGCTGGAGTGCAGTGGCCAGATCTCAGCTCACTGCAAGCTCCACCTCCCGGGTTTAGGCCATTCTCCTGCCTCAGCCTCCCGAGTAGCTGGGACTACAGGCGCCCGCCACCTCGCCCAGCTAGTTTTTTATTTTTTAGTAGAGACGAGGTTTCACTACGTTAGCCAGGATGGTCTCAATCTCCTGACCTCGTGATCCGCCTGTCTTGGCCTCCCAAAGTGCTGGGATTACAGGCTTGAGCCACCGCGCCCGGCGGAGGCTGACTTTTCTTAAGGTAATGGTTGGGTTTTCTTACCGAGTCTCTACCAGAGATTGTTTGCTGATAGAATGAACCAAAAAAGGGGGTGATGACTAAAGAGAGGGGAGAAACAGTCAAAATTCACATGGATACCATATACAAACAGAGCTAACTAGGTGATATTAATCTCTAAGCTAATATCGGGCTGGGCACAGTGGCTCACACCCCTAATCCCAGAACTTTGGGAGGCCAAGGTGGGTGGATGGCTTGAGCCCAGGAGTTCAAGACCAGCCCGAGCAACATGGCAAAACCTCATCTTTACAAAAAATACAAACTATCAGTCAGGCATGGTGGTGCACGCCACCAACTACTCAGAAGGCTGAGGTGGGAGATCACCTAAGCATGGGGAGGTCAAGGCTCCAGTGAGCCATGACAGCACCACTGCACTCCAGCCTGGGTGATAGAATGAGACCCTGTCTCAAAAAATATACAAAAACAAAAATTAAAGAATTTTAAAAATAAGCTTATATCAGCCTCACTAGAAATTATTTAGCATTTTGGTATACATTGTTCTGCCCAGATTTTTAACATTCATGCAAACAATACTTCCAGATAAGCTCATATTTGCAATTACTGCCATGCAAAACATACAAATTTTCTTGCCATCTCTAGACACTTAGGAAGTTTCTCATCATACATACGTACATGAAGGTTCTTTTCCTCACAGCAGCATTACTAATTTTATTCTCATTTTAAAATAATCCCTTTCAATGTCTGAATTCCTCTTCTAGTTTTTCATTATGTATCTTCTCCACATATATTAATTGCTATGAACTATGTCTTAACTTCTAAGAAACAGGACTTTTGATATAAATAGAAATGTTCATTATTTTCACAAAGAATTACATGCTTTCCTGTTTCTCTTAAAACACAAATGGCCTGGCCAGGTGTAGTGGCTCATGCCTGTAATGCCAGCACTTTGGGAGGCCAAGGTGGGCGGATAACTCGAGGTCAGGAGTTCAAAACCAACATGGCCAACATGGTGAAACCCTGTCTCTACTAAAAAATACAAAAATTAGCTAGGCGTGATGGCTGGCGCCTGTAATCCCAGCTACTTGCGAGACTGAGGCAGGAGAATTGCTTGAACCTGAGAGGTGGAGGTTGCAGGTGAGCCGAGATCACATTTGCACAGCCTGGGCAACAAGAGTGAAACTCCGTCTCACAAAAAACAAAAAACAAAAAACAACAAAAAAAACCATACAAATGGCCTTATTCTAGGTTTCCCTCTTTTGATAGGGACATGAGAACTGTTACTGCCCCACTGGCTCACTATATGAAAAAGAGTCCAAATGCAGTGAGTGATGGCAACTGAGAGCTGAGGAGATGGCAGGGAGGACAGCCTACTTAGCTCCACTGAGGGCTGCAATTGGGAATACAGGCCCTGTGCTGCTCATCTTACCATTTTTCAAGATGAGTCAGAAATCTGCATTTTCTTTTGAAAACTCTCCCAATTCTTAATTGTTGGCCACTAATTTTTTAAAAATTACATTATAAGCCAAATATACACCTACAGGCCAAATCCAACTGACAGATCACTAGTTTGCAACCTGTATGGTAAAGAATCATGGTTCATCTACTATTCTTTTTCTTGTTTTTAGTTAAATCTTCCCTCCAAGCAGATACGTTGTTTTTCTATAATATACCCACTTAAAGACTCAAAGTAAAGTTAAAAGACTACCAACAACAACTATCATTAAACATCTCTCTTTTTAAAAGTAATTTACTATATTTGCATTTTGATACTGGTTTGGGATGGGAAAGAAAGTCATTTTAAATTTACAACTACTCTTGTAATCCTAGCACTTTGGGAGGCCGAAGTGGGTGGATTGCTTGAGGCCAAGAATTCAAGGTAGCCTGGACAACCAGGTAAAGCCCCATCTCTACAAAAACACAAAAATTATCTGGGTGTGACGATGTGCACCTGTAGTCCCAGCTACTCAGGAGGATGAGGTGGGAGGATCACCTGAGCCCAAGAGGCAGCGGTTGCAGTGATCCAAGATCACACCACTTTACTCCAGCCTGCGCAACAGAGCAAGATCTTGTCTCAAAATAAAAAAAAAAAAAGAAAAGAAAATTTACAATTACTCGTGAAAAAAAGTTGTTATCTTATATCCAGAGAAGTACAATAATTGACATTTGTAGAGCACCTGCAATATGCCCAGCACATTACTAAGCATTTTCACACTCTGGTTTTCACAAAAGCCTACATTACCTTGTAAAGTTGGTATTATTATCTCATTTTACAGACAACTTCTAATAGTTCACAAAGTTCTCAGTTTTTCTTTCTCGGCATTCAGAATCCAGCAGAAATGGTTGGTTAGAGTTGCCTTTTGATAGGTATCATCAATCAACGATAATTACAACCATCTTAAATCACAGTAACAAAAATGCAAGGTAAAGATTTTGAAGGACAAGATCCTTTGAAAAAAATAGCTAAAACTTTAACTCCTTAAGTTCTCCAATTTCACTAATGTTCCCTGATCTCCCTTTAGTAGTCAGTTATTTTCAAAACAAGTAAAACTGAAGTCAGCTCTTCTTTTTGGTTAATATGTTCCTTTCCAGAACCTCTAAAAACAAAGCCTTGCAAAAACCAAAGCTTTTTTATTAACATAACAAGGACTAAAGGAACACCACTGACTACTGACACGATGTGGTAGGCAAGGTACAGTGGCAAGGCACAGTGCTCGGCTCACGTGCAATAAAACAATTCAGATTCCCCACTCACTTGAGCTTTCAGTTTCAGTTTCTGAGAATGGAAGCAGATCTGAAAGTAATCATGGTGAAGTGCCACAAAGCAGATTTAAAACAGGATGTTGGATAGCTTTCACCAAGGTGTTTAAGTAAAAAGACATACTGGGCAAAATCTCAATATAATTGGAAAGGTAGAAAGACAAACTGCTCCCTTACAGTGAAGTAGTTCCTTTAAGATCTTACAAGGCCTGAAGGCTTACATTAGTATCTTATAAATACACAGTTCTACTCATATTTTATATGTCCTAGAGATTCCATGTCTTTAATTTTTATCTTTTAAAGGCCACTTATTTTTCTGTAAGACACACACAAATAACAAACTTAAGTATTTTAAAAAGTAAAACGCTTATCAGGATTTAAGTTTCTAAGGCTCAAGGAGCATTTAAGTAATTAAAGCAAATTATATATTTATAAAAATAACAGACAAAACCAATAGCATGTATCAAATAATGTGGAAAGGATAATTGTTAAAACGCTACTTTTACTGTTAACATGTAAAAACTTAATATTAATTTTTTAAGTATGGAAATTGTGATGGTCTAATTACTTGGGTTTTGCAAAGATATAAAATGTCATATGGTAGTAAGCTACAAAAGCAAAGTGCCAAAATGAGTCATAATCCCCTAGTAAAAAAAACTGGACTAAAAAAGGAATACATATAGTATCTTACAAATATGCTTATATAAGAATGATATAAAACATCCATGACCTTAAATGAAGAGGATGTGTCAAAAAATCTTAATCTCACTAGCAATTAATATATCAAAATAATAATGAATAGCAAATAGATAAAGTTTTGAACACAGTCTTAAGTAAAAGATTCAAAAATCTCTCCTAAGATTTATCTCCATTTTCCCATTTCTGAGGTTTACCTACACCTAATTTTTAAATATATAAATATATTCACTAAATAATTTAAATGACAATATCCTACAGCAACCAACTCAATTCTCACTAGTCACTTTCAAACATCTTCCGTGTCTCGTGCATTAACAGATTTCTTGACATTACAGGGAACCACAACACTATCTTTTTGGAACAAGGTCCATATTTGAACACATAGAAGTACAGGAGAAAAGCCCTCGATGGTACCTGAAAATGCCTTACAATTTGAAGAATTAAAGTTCAAATTCTGACCGGGTGCAGTGGCTCACGCCTGTAATCCCAGCACTTTGGGAGGCTGAGGCGGGCGGATCACTTGAGATGAGGAGTTCAAGACCAGCCTGGCCAACATGGTGAAACCTCATCTCTACTAAAAATACAAGAATTGGCTGGGCGCAGTGGCTCACGCCTGTAATCCCAGCACTTTGGGAGGCTGAGGCGGGAGGATCACTTGAGATGAGGAGTTCAAGACCAGCCCGACCAACATGGCAAAACCCCCTCTTTACTAAAAATACAAAAAATTAGCTGGACGTAGTGATGGGCGCCTGTCATCCCAGCTACTCAGGAGGCTGAGGCAGGAGAACCACTTGAACCCAGGAGGCGAAAGTTGCAGTGAGCCGAGATTGCGCCACTGCACTCCAGCCAGGACGACAGAGCGAGACACTGTCTCCAAAAAAAAAAAAAAGAGAAAGAAAAAATTAGCCAGGCATGGTGGTGGGTTCCTGTAATCCCAGCTACTCTGGAGGCTGAGGCAGGAGAATCGCTTGAACTTGAACTTGGGAGGCAGAGGTTGCAGTGAGCAGAGATCGTGCCACTGCACTCCAGCCTGGGTGACAGAGTGAGACTGTCTCAAAAAAAAGAAAAAGAAAGAATATAAACTGGGAAGAAAAACTGGAGCCACAATATAGAAAGCCAACTATAAAATCAAGTTACTGAGCAAAAATCTGTAAATAAATTAGAACTAAAGTATGAGAGCTACAGAGAATAAAACCTTTATGAACAGGACAAAACAGAACACCAACTCCCAATACCCAACCACAAACTATGATTGGCTGTACCTTTTCTCTTTTGGAAAAAGCGCACTGGGACAATATTCTGCTAAGAAAACAGAGTAACTCAGTCTCGGTGACATGGCAAAACCCTGTCTCTACAAAAAAATACAAAAATTAGCCAGGAGTGGTGGCGTGAGCTGGTCCCAGCTACTTCGGAGGCTGAGGTGGGAGCACTGCTAGAGCCTAAGAGGTGGAGGTTGCAGTGAGCTGAGCTCACACCACTGTACTCCAGCCTGGGCAACAGAGAGAGATTCTGTCTCAAAAAACAAAATAGAAAAAACAAGGAAAGAAAAGAAAATACAGCACCTACTCTCAAAATTCTAAAAAAAAAAAAAAAGAAAAAAGATATAAATGTGCCTAAATTTATGTGATATAATTCTGATTACTAATTATAGTGACATTCTTAAGAAGGGTAGTAAGCAAATTGATGAACATTATTAATACTTAAAATGACCTAAAAGTGAGGACAAAAATAGTATTTCTTAACGGATGAATAATGTTTGACAGGGATTTACAAATAGCTTATAAATGATGCTTAAACTTCCTAACCCCTCAGAAAAGGGACCAGTCACATATTTATGAACACATATTTATGAAATACATTTAAACTTTAATAACCATAATTGTTTAAATGATTCCTTAAAGGCTAAAAAAAAAAAAAAAAAGCTTATATTCTAACTAAAACCAACTGGAAAAAAAGTACAACATAAAACAGTCAAATTAACATCCAGAATATGGCAATGGGATTTTATGACCGTTTTTATGTGAAAATTCTTTTTAAACTCTTCATTTATCTAAGAGAAGCAAGGAAACAGAACAAAAGAAATATTGTAACTGCTTTGGGGACTTTTTACCACTACCTTTCTGAAACACAATCTAATTCACGGCCATTTTGTGCCAAGAAAGTTATTTTTTTTCCCTCAAAATATAATGTAAAATACTCTTTAAATTTAACTCAGTATCAATTTGAGATAAATTGATGTTTAATTGCATTATTAAACTATAACCTTTAAGCTCTCAAAGAAAATATTTTTAAATACCTCTGAATATACAAAGAAATAATTATTTGGATTACTTGAAATGCTAAATTATAAAAAAGTAAAGAAAGCCTTACAAAAAAAATAAGTAGCAACTTTTAAGAGTATTTAAGTTAAAATGGTACTCTTTGGGGGCCTGTTAAGAAAACTTCCTAATTCCCTCCCTCCCTACTCTGAGGAAGGGTTGAAGACATAGTTGCAAATGCATACTCTAGCCTCACTATTGCTTCTCTGAACTGTGCAGTGGTAGGCTCAGGAACAAAGAATGTGTAACCTGATCTCTTTTCCTTCTCTCCTTCACAGCAACTTTTAGAAAGTAATTTAACCTCCCAAAATGGCATCTTTGTGCTGCTTAGGGGAAAAAGATCTATTCACTATCACAGCATAAGAAAATAAAAATCAAATCACTTTTTAAATATGGTGTTTGCTTAACATAGTGATATTTTTGTCAAACACTGAGTACTTAGACAAGCCAATTAAATGAATTACCATCTGAGTAAAATGTCTACTAACCAAGATTTTAAATGTAGTTCAGGATTTAAGAAAAATCAGTCGTAATTACTAATGCAAGGTGGACTTAGTATTTATTTTGCTTCTACAACAAATATAGTATAGCTCCAAAGAAGTCTACAGAAAATAAAAATGAAGATTAAAAATTGTCTAGATAGACCAGGATCAGTGGCTCACCCCTATAATCCCAGCACTTAGGGAGGCAGAAGCAGGCAGATCACCTGAGGTCAGGAGTTCGAGACCAGCCTGACCAACACAGTGAAACCCCATCTCTACTAAAAATACAAAATTAGTTAGGCGTGGTGGCGCATGCCTGTAATCCCAGCTACTTGGGAGGCTGAGGCAGGAGAATTGCTTGAACCAAGGAGGCGGAGTGTGTGGTGAGTCGAGATGGCGCCATTGCACTCCAGCCCAGGCAACAAGAGCGAAACTCCGTCTCAATCAATCAATATATAAAAAATATATATATATATATTTTAAAAATTCAATTTTAAATCCTAGTGACTATACGAATCATGGAAGTCATTACTTTTAATTCTCATATTATCTTTTCATTTACCTTAATTTAATAAAGGAAATATGTGAATCTGAACATCTGGAAAGGAATAGAAACCTAAAAATATTTGCTAGGCAGGCATCAAAGAATGTAGTGAACTTTCTCACCTTTGACAAAAATCTGAAAAGTCATTCTAAAATTAATACCAATAAAATTTTATATACTTTTTATACATTTCAAAAGGCACTCTAACTTGATAACTTAATTTGATCTTCACAACAACCTTGTGAGGTAGGTGATAACATATTTGCTTATTTGAGACAGACACAAAGAGACTGGTAGAAATCTCTTGCCTCCGATCTAGAACTCTAAACTATTACTTTATTTCAGTACATACAGACAAGCATTACTATCTTGATTTCACCAAAGAAGAAATAAATCCAGAGAAGAAACTTGCCTAACATCACAGTGCTGCTACACAGTAGAACAAGATTCAGGCCAGGACCAATCCAAGCCTCACCTCTAACCACAAGCATCATCAAAAAAAAACAGATAAAAGTAACAGTTTAAAGTTATGTAGCTGACTAAAAACCAACTGTGGTAGCAGGATAATGGCCCCTGCAGACATTCACATCCTAATCCCTGTAACCTATGAATATGTTATTTAGATGGAAAAGGGACTTTGCAGATATGTGACTAAGGGTATAAAACCTGAGATGGGGCGATTTTCCTGGATGAGCTTGTTGGGACCAATCTACTCACATGGTCCTTGAAAGCAGAGAACTTCTCCCAAGTACAGTGGGAAAGAGATGACAGGAGGTCAGAGCCATGTGACCTTGCTGACTGTGAAGGTGAACAGGAAGGGGAGCCTGATCCAGGAATGCAGTCAGCCTCTAGAGGCTGTAAGAGGCACAGAATCCATACTTCCTTAGAGCTTCCTGAAAGGAACACACCCCTGTAGACACCTGTATCTTAGCCTGGTGAGACCTGTGTTGGACTTCTGACCTGCAGAACCATAAGATAACAAATTTGTGCTCTATAAACCACTGAAGGTATGGTAATTTGTTACAGTAACAACAGAAAATATACCAACTACACCACATAATTGACACTGTCTTACACTATCTAAAAAAAACTGTCAGGTCAGATGTGATGGCTCACCTGTAATCCCAGCACTTTGGGAGGCCGAGGCAGGCAGATCACCTGAGACCAGCCTGTTCAATATGATGAAACCCTGTCTCTACTAAGAATACAAAAATTAGCTGGGCGTGGTAGCATGTGCCTATAATCCCAGCTACTCAGGAGGCTGTGACAGGAGAATCGCTTGAACCCAGGAGGCAGAGGTTGCAGAGATCACGCCATTGCACGCCAGTCTGGGCAACAACAGTGAAACTCTCTCTCAAAAAAAAAAAAAAAAAAAAAAAAAAAAAAAAAAAAAAACTTGTCAGTGAGCAAGCATGTCATCAGGATAAATCCTGTCTCCAATACAGATGAAATAAAAATACAGGTAACCTTCCCTATACAACTCAACGTGATCTTATTGCTTAATGATACTCTGGCCCAATGCTATACTTTTTAACTCTTCTTCCTCTTCTCCTAACAAATCAACTGTAAATACAAAGCCTTGAAATTCCCAAACATAAACCCAGCTAACTTTCTTTTGCCTTGTCCACACCACCATGTGGGGATGTGGGGGGGTGGGGGGGGGGGCGGGGTATAGATCAGGTGGATGAAAAAAGGACACACAGTAGCTAGAGAAGACTGCATTAAGGCAGAAGACTTACCAGAAAGAAACAAAGCCGTGGGCTATTAAACAGAATGTGAAACACTGAACAGGGTTCAAAGAGTATTTGCCAAGAAACTGCACTAGACATAATAATAAATTATTCCTTGATATGCTATTATTATCCCATTTATATATAGGGAAACAGAGCACAAAACAGCAATATAATTTATAGCAAGGTCACTGTAATATCAACCTTAAATCTCTTCAACAGAATCCAAATACAATTGTGATCTGATACCCACCATGATCCATTTTAAAATGAAATTTTCACTGCATATTTTCCTCCTCGAACTCGTATTTCCATATATTTGCCCTGCATATAGTAATTGCTAATGCTTGAAAGTCTTATTAGTCGCTCAGTCATACATGTCTGAAGTTCTGTTTGTTTGTTCATATTATAGAGACGGAGTCTCCCTATGTTGCCCCAGCTGGTTTCAAACTCCTGGGCTCAAGCAATCCTCCTGTCTTGGCCTCAAGCAATCCTCCTGTCTTGGCCTCCCAAAGTGATGGGATTACAGCCTTGAGCCACTGCACCCAGCCTGTCTGATGTTTAAATGAAAAAAATTTTAAATTTCCTGATCATAAAGAAGCTTCTAAGTGTTTAAAAAATTTTGAATTCAATTACAATTTTTAGCAGTATACAATTGATTTACATGGCAAACATTAAAGATCTGACAGTATGCCAGGCACAGTGGTTCACACCTGTAATCCCAGCACTCTGGGAAGCTGAGGCAGGCAGACCACGATGTCAGGAGATTGAGAACAGCCTGGCCAACATGGTGAAACCTGTCTCTACTAAAAATACAAAAATTAGCCAGGCGTGGTGGCGTGTGCCTGTAATCCCAGCTACTTGGGAGGCTGAGGTGGGAGAATCGCTTGAACCAGGGAGTTGGGAGTTGGAGGTTGCTGTGAGCCGAGATGACACCTCAGCACTCCATCCTGGCGACAGAGCGAGACCCCATCTCAAAAAAAAAAAAAAAAAAAGATCTGACAGTAATTAACAACATTAAAGGTAAAAATTTTACTGGAGGCTGGGCACAGAGGCTCACACCTATAATCCCAGCACTTCTGGGAGGCCAAGGCGGGTGGATCACTTGAAGTCAGGAGTTCGAGACCAGCCTGGCCAACGTGGTGAAACCCCATCTCTAGCAAAAAAATAAAATTAAATTAAAAAGCCAGGCATGGTGGTGCACACCTGTAGTCCCAGCTACTCGGGAAGGCTGAGGTAGGAGAAATGCTTGAACTCAGGGGTGGTGGTTGCAGTGAGCCAAAATACTGCACCACTGCACTCCAGCCTGGGCAACAGAGCTAAAGTGTCTCAAAAAAAAAGGAAGGGAGGAAGGGAGGCAGGGAGAAAGGGAGGAAGGGAGGAAGGGAGGCAGGGAGAAATTACTGGAAATGTACCTCTCTTAAAGAGATGGCCAGGGCCTTATTTTTTTCCTCATTAGTTCATGTATCTCTTTGAATAATTATTGCTAAAATGAAACATCAACTCAGTGAATTTCTACTTTTCTGTGCGTGTGTTTTAAGAAAGCACTAAGAAGTCTTATTCATATACACAGGTGATGGGAATAAAAGGAATTTTGTCAGTTGAGTCACAAGACTTTTAAAATTCCTTCTGAGTTATCTGTTGAAAATTATGTAGCGGTTTTCCACCAGAAATATTTTAAATGATTTAGTAGCTAACACATTTATTATTTGTAAATATTGGAATTGATCCTTCAATTTTGTTAGAAGTGGAAAACTGAAAACCATGAAAGGATTTGTTCTCCAAAGGCTATGGCCATTTATTTTCTTAACACTAAAACCAATATTTGGAATCACCACTTTGGGGGCCCCTGAGGCTTTATTTCATTTTTTGGAGATACAATTGACGTACCATAAAATTCCCTCTTTTAACGTCTGCAATTCAGTAGCTACCAGCATATTCACAAAGTTGTGCAACCATCAACACTAATTCCAGTACATTTTTATCACTAATCTACTTTCTCTGTGGACTTGCCTTTTCTGGACATTTCGTAAAGATAGAATAATACAGTATGTGATATTTTGTGACTGACTTCTTTCAATCTACATAATGTTTTCAAAATTCATCTATGTTGTAAAATGAGTACTTCATTTCTCTTCATGGGTGAATAATATTCCATTGCCTAGACAGACCACATTTTGTTTATCTATTTATTGGTTGGACATTTGGGTTGTTTCCTCCTATTATGAATACTGCTGCTGTAAGCTTTCATGCACAAATTTTTGTGTGAACATGTTTTTAATTCTTTTGGATATATATCTAGGAGTGGAACCGCTGGATCATATGGAAACTCAACATTTAGCTATTTGAGGAACTACTGTTTCCAAAGCAGCTGCACAATTTCACATTCCCACAAATAGTGTACGGAGGTTCCCATTTCTCCATATCCTTACCAGCATTTGTTATTATATATCTTTTCGATTACAGACATCCTAGTGGGTAAGAAGCAGAATCTCATTGTGGTTTTGATTTACATTTCTAATGACTAACAACATTCTTTTCATGAGCTTATGAAGCCATTTATACATCTTCTTTGGAGAAATGTCTATCTGAATCCTTTGCCTGTTTTTAAATAAGATTTTTGGTTTTTTAAGTTAGTTACATGTTTTTTTTTTTTTTGGGTTTTTTTTTTTTGAGACAGAGTTTTCACTCTGTCACCCAGGCTGGAGTGCAGTGGCACGATCTCGGCTCACTGCAACCTCTGCCTTCCAGGTTCAAGCAATTCTCCTGCTTCAGCCTCCCAAGCAGCTGGGATTACATTTTTAAAAAAATGGCATAACTCTTCCCTCGACCCTTCTCTTACCATGATGCACTTGCCTTGTAGCGGGAAAACCTCAGGGATGAAAAGGGTGTCAGAATAATTCTAAGACACCAATGGAATAGTGCTGGAACAATTAGATATTCAATTGCAAAAGAATGCAATTGGACGTTTACCTCATACCATAAGCAAAAATCAACTCAAAATGAATCAGAGACCTAAATGTAAGAGCTAAAACCATAAAAATCTTAGAAGAAAATATAGGTACAAATCTTTGTGACCTTGGATTAGGCAGTGATTTCTCCAATATGACAACAAAGCACAAGCAATCAGAAAAAAGTAGGTAAATTAAACTTTATCAAAATTAAAAACCTGTGTGCATCAAAGGACACTGTTGAGTGAGAAGACAACCCACAGAATGGGAGAAAATATTGTAAAATGTATTTGACAAGCATATTGTGTCTAGAATACATAAAGAACATATAACTGGCTGGGCACCATGGCTCACGCCTGTAATCCCAGCACTTTGGGATGCTGAGGTGGACGGATCACTTGAGGCCAGGAGTTCAAGACCAGCCTGGCCAATATGGTGAAACCCTGTCTCTACTAAATATACAAAAATAAGCCAGGCATGGTGGCACACACCTGTAATCCCAACTACTCGGGAGGCTGAGGCAGGAGAATCACTTGAACCCAGGAGGCGGAGGTTGCAGTGAGCCGAGACTGCGCTATTGCACTCCAACCTGGGTGACAAGAGTCAAACTCCATATCAAAAAATGAAGAGGGAAGAACCACTTGAACACTAGTTCAAAGGAAGAAATGCTTTAGAAAACAGTATGTTAAAGTTTAGGATTTGGAAATTGATTCAGGTAAAATTATCCACGTGCTGGTGCACCTCCAGGAGTCTGTTTCCACTCCAGCCCTGAGACCAATGTCTGGACACTACTTTACACTACTGCCTCCTAAACTCAGGGTATGGCGGGGCATTATTTGGGAACAATTTTTTATATTTCAATTGTGTAAATAATAAAATGAGACAGGATTCAGCATGAAGTTGATGAAAAGAGAAAGCCTACAGGTTTTTCAGCCTATACCACTTAGCCAAATAGAAAATTCATTTCCATCCTGTTTTACGTGAAACATTTAATTCAATGTATGCTCTAACGGAATGGACCTCTTTTTTAAATTTTAAAAAGCATTAAGAAATTCTGCCTTGGGTTTACTAGTTTACTCACCTTATCCCTAATTCCCTTGAAACAAACCCTAGTTAGATTAGGGATATAGTATGCCATCACTGCGTAGAAATTTTAAGATCAAACCGCTGCGTCCCATAGTACTTCACTTTCCTTTTCCCTAAAATATGTATTTAGTTAAATTCTCTTCCTCTGTGGTTGCACCAATTTATGATAATGACTGACATGGCTTGGCTCTGTGTTCCCACCCAAATCTCATGTTGAACTGTGATTCTGAGTATTAAGGGTGGGGCCTGCTGGGAGGTGATTGGATCATGGGGGTAAATGTTCCCCTTGCTGTTCTCATGATAGTGAGTTCTCATGAGATCTGGAAGTGTGTAGCACTCCCCCTTTTGCTGTCTCTCCTGCTGTCACGTAAAGACAGGCCTGCTTCCCCTTCCCCTTCTGCCATGATTTTAAGTTTCCTGAGGCCTCTCCAGCCATGCCTCCTGTATAGCCTGCATTACTGTGGGTCAATTAATTCTCTTTTCTCTATAAACTACCCAGCCTTTGGTATTTCTTTATATCAATGTGAGAATGGACTAATACACTGACCAAACAAAGACATGCTATTTCCTCCTATTACATACTTCTGTTTAATAGGTGAGTAGTACAGCCTTAGGGTTATCTTATTTCCCATGTCTTTAACTGGGATTAAATACAGACAGCATTTGTGCATGTAATGATTTTACTATTTCTTTTACTCCTAATCTAATTACTTACCCTACAAATCGATCTTTTATTTTAGACAGAAACTCCCATTAGTTTGGTCATGTATTTCATATTATGTTAAATTTACTTTATTGCTTTTTACTATGTAAAATTTACTTATTTTTCAAACTAAAATCCAAGTATCCAAACAGTCTTTACTGGTGTGTTGTTCCTGGTCTATTAAATGCTAAATTTAAAGTTTGACTGTTTCTGTGCTCTTATTCAACTTATTTAGTTCTTTTTTAAAAACTCCATTATCATTGATTCTACTTTATAAGAGTGTGCTCTGAATTGAGATAACACATTTTAAAGGGGCATGAAATCTATAATGCAAACATTAAATGGCAATTTCACTTAAATCCTTGATATTATTCTCAGAACAATAAAGATGACAATTCAAACAATTAAAGATGTATTATTCAATAGTGTTAAGAGAAACTAGCTAGCCGCCTGATTAAAAATAAATAAAAAGCCCTATCTCATGCTTTAGACCAAAAATAATCTGTAGATTGATGTTAAAGTAGATTTGGTTTTGGTTTTGAATTTTCTTGGACAAGCAGAGCCATTCTAAGCATGGCCCATTAAGTTACTGGAAGAAGAGTAAGTTCCCTTTAGAGAAAGCTGCATTTCATTTGCCTAGTAGACATCCAGGTGGAACATAAGTCTGCATTTCAAAGGAGGGGCTCAGGCTGGAGATTTAAAATTTGGACTGCCGTCAAACTTTAAGACAAAGATGGTTTCAAAGCCAGTGGGTCAAATAAGATCAACAAGGAAATGAGCATAGTTAAAACAGAGGTCTAAGGACTGAGCCCTGGAGGGACTCCATGACAAAAGACTGAGATGGGGAAATTCTTTGTATGCTGTCCTGAAAGACAAGTGCACAAAGTATTTCAATGAGGAGGAAATAAGTAATTACCAGTGTCAAATACTGTTACTAGGTCAAACAATTCAAGGATGAGAAAGGCAGAGACAGAGCTGACCTCACAAGAGCAGTGCAAGAAGCAGGGTGCTGGGAGGGAAAGCCTCCTGAAATACCCGGAGGAGAAAAATTGGAAATACTTCTTTTGGGAAAAAAGGCGTAGGGGTGGGAAATGGAACAATGGTTAGAAGGAAAAGTTTTGTTGTGTCTTAAGATGAGAGAAACAATAGTATGTTGCTGTGGAGAATGATCCTGCAGAGTGTAGAGGCAAGGGCAGAGTGAGCACAGTGCAGAGTTTGGCCCTGGCTAGAAGCATGGTCAGTTCATTCCATAATTGAAGGACGTGAGAATACAAGAAGCACAGACACAGGCAGGAGTGGCAGGAGCTTTGCAGATATTTTTCTTATGGTATCTGTTTTCTCAACAAAATGAAAAGCAAAGTTGTGTGCTAAAGATGGTAAAAGTGATGTTGAAAGATTGAGGAGGAACTGGGAGAATAAATGACCTAGGAACTATTGCTGTGCAGTTTTAAGGACTCTCCTGAAGTTAGTGGTAATCAGTGGTAAGGCCAATCAGCCAAGTTAATTCCCCAGCCAAACGTAGCTGTAAAGGTACAAGTGCAGAACCAGAGCACCCAAATAAAACAAGGCAAACATTGACAGAATTGAAAGAAAAAATAGACAGTAACCCAGTAATAGCAGGAGATTTCAATATCCCCACTTTCAATAAACACAGAACCACCAGAGAGAGGATCAATAAGGAGACACAGAATTTGAACACTGGAGAGTAACTGGAACTAACAGACACATAAAGAACACTACACCCAGCCGGGCGTAGTGGCTCACGCCTGTAATCCCAACACTCTGGGTGGCCAAGTGGGCAGATCACCTGAGGTCAGGAGTTCGGGCCCAGCCTGACCAAACTGGAGAAACCCTGTCTCTACTAAAAATACAAAATTAGCCAGACGTGGTGGCGCATGCCTATAATCCCAGCTACTCAGGAAGGTGAGGCAGGAGAATCACTTGAACCCAGGAGGTGTAGATTGCGGTGGGCTGAGTTCGCACCACTGCACTGCAGCCTGGGCAACAAGAGCGGAAACTCCGTCTCAAAAACAATACACTACACCCAACACTAGCTGAATACACATTTTCTCAAGTACACAGGCAACATTCTCCAAGATAGATCACATGTTAGGCCACAGAACAAGTCTTAGCAAATTTAAGAAGACTGAAATCATACCAATTGTCTTTTCTGACCACAATGGGAAATCAAAAGCAGTAGGAAAACTAGAAAACTCACAAATATTTAGAAATTAACACACTTTTGAAAAACTAATGACTCAAAGAAGAAATCACAAGGCAGTTTGGAAAACATCTTGAAACAAATGAAAAAGAAAACAAAACATTCCAAAACTTAAGGGATATAGCAAAAGCAGTGCTAAGAAGGAAGTTTATAGCAGTAAATGTCTACATTAAAAGAGATCTTAAATAAGATCAATAAAATTGACAAATCCTTAGCCAGATTTAAGGAAAAAAACCAAGACTCCAATAATTAAAATCAGAAATGAAAAAGGAGACATTACAACAAATGCCACAGAACTGAAAAGGATAAGAGACTACTATGAACAATTACATGCCAACAATTTAGACAACCTAGAAGAAATGGATAAATTATTAGAAACACACGACCTGCCAGGACTGAATCATGAAGAAACAGAAAATCTTAACAAACCTGTAACTAGTAAGGAAATTGAATCAGTAATTTTAAAAACTTCCCAACAATAAAAAAAGCCTAGGACTAGACAGCTTCACTGGGGAATTCTACCAAACATTTAGAGAAAAATTAATACCAATCCTCCTCAGTCTCACCAAAAAAAAATTGAAGAAACACTTCTAAACTTTGATGCACGTATTCTCAAAAAATACTACCAAACCAAATTCAAAGGCATATTAAAATCATACATGATGACTAAGGGAGACATTCCTAGGATGCAAGGATGGCTCAACATACGAAAATCAGTAAATGCAATACATCACATTAATAGAATGAAGGACAAAAACCACATAACAATCTGAATTGGTGCAGAAAAAGCATCTGACAAAATTCAACACCTTTCATGATAAAAACACTCAACAAACTAGGAAGGAATAGAAGAAAATTACCTCAACATAATAAAGACCATACATAAAAAGTCCACAGCAAACATCACAATGGTGAACAACTGAAAGCTTTCCCTCTAAGATCAGGAACAAGACTAGGAAGCCCACTCTCACCACTTCTTTCAACACAGTACAATCAGAAAAAGCAGGCAAGAAAGAAAAGGCATTCAAATTGGAAAGGAAGAAGTAAAATTATCTCCATTCACAGATGACATGATTTCATACATGAAAAACCCTAAGGGTTTCACAAAAAAACTGTTAGAACTATTATAATAAACTAAGCAAAGCAGGAAGATACCAAGTCAACACACAAAAATAAGTTGCATTTCTATACACTAACAATAAACAACACAAAAAGGAAATTAAGAAAATAACTCCATTTATAAGAGCATCAAAATGAATAATACTTAAGAATAAGGCCAGAACAGTGGCTCACACTCGTTAACTCCAGCACTTTGAGACCAGCTTGGGCAAGATGGCAAGACCCCATCTCTACAAAAATTTTAAAGTTAGCTGGTCATGGTGATGCATGCCTGTAGTCCCAGCTACGCGAAAGGCTGAGGCAGGAGGATCTCCCGAGCCCTGGAGTGGGAGGTGGCAGTGAGCCATGATCGCGCTACTGCACTCCAACCTGGGTGACAGAGCAAGATCCCGTTTCTAAAAAAATGAAGTAAAAATAAAATAAAATACTTAAAAATTAACGTCAAGGAGGCAAAAGACTTGTACCTAAAAATGACAAAAAACTAAGGGAAAAATTAAACACACAAATGGGAAAAACATCTCACGTTCAAGGACTGGAAGACCTTATATTGTTAAAATGAACATACTATCCAAAGCAATCTACATTAATTCAATGCAATCTCTATCAAATTCCAGTGTCATTTTTTGCAAAATGAGAAAAAGCCATCCTAAAATCTGTAAGTAATCTCAAAGGACCCCAAATAGCCAAAACAACAGAATAGACATCCCAGATATAAACCCTTGTGTATGTGCTCAAATGATGAGCCAAGACTACGCAACGTGGAAAGAATAATCTCTTCAACAAATAGTGCTGGAAAAACTGGATGTCCACATGCAACAGAATGAAGATGAATCCTTATCTTAAACCATAAATAAAAAATAACTCAAAATTGATTAAAGACCTAAACATAAGACCTGAAACTATAAAACTAGAAGGAAACATAGAGGAAAAGCTTCATGACACTGAATTTGGTGATGATTTTTTGGCACAGGCAACAAAGGCAAAAATAGACACAGAATTATATGTAACTTACAAACTTCTGTGCAGCAAGGCAAGCAATCAACCAAGACTAGAATGAAACCAAGGAAGAGTGAAAAGGCAACCTATAGAATGAGAGAAAATATTTGCAAATCATGTATCAGATAGGGGTTTAATATCCAGAATAAAAAAACTCCTGCAACTCAGTAACAAAACAAAAACCACAAATAACACAATTTTAAAATGAGCTAAGGACGTGAATAGACATTTTTCCAAAGAAGATATACAAATGGCCAAGAAAAATATGAAAAGCTACTCAACATCACTAATCATCAGGAAAATTCACATCAAATCACACTGAGGTATCACCTCACACCAGTTAAAATTACATCAAAAAAAAAATAGAAAACCAAGTGTTGGCAAGGATATGGAGAAATTAGAACTCCTGTGCATTGTTGGTGGGACTATAAAACAGTACAATCACTATGAAAAACAGTATGGAGGTTCCTCAAAAAATTTAAAATGGACCATATGATCCAGAAATCCCACTTCTGGGTATATATCTAAAACAACTGAAAACAGGATCTCGGCCGGGCGCGGTGGCTCACGCCTGTAATCCCTGCACTTTGGGAGGCCGAGGCAGGCGGATCACGAGGTCAGGAGATCGAGACCATCCTGGCTAACACGGTGAAACCCCGTCTCTACTAAAAATGCAAAAAATTAGCCGGGCGAGGCGGCGGGCGCCTGTAGTCCCAGCTACTCGGGAGGGTGAGGCAGGAGAATGGCATGAACCCGGGAGGCGGAGCTTGCAGTGAGCCGAGATCGCGCCATTGCACTCCAGCCTGGGCGACTAAGCGAGACTCTGTCTCAAAAAAAAAAAAAAAAAAAAAAAACAGGATCTCGAAGAGATATTTACATACTCTTGTCCACTGCAGCACTATTCACTACAATAGCCAAAACGTATAATTAACCTGTGTCTATCAACAGATAAATGGATAAACAAATGTGGTATATATACACAATGGGAGATTATTCAGTTCTAAAAAAATCCTGGGCCTGGCACAGTGGCTCACACCTGTAATCCCAGCACTTTGGGAGGCTGAGACAGGAGGATCACCTGAGGTCAGGAGTTCGAGACCAGCCTGACCACCATAGTGAACCCCATCTCTACTAAAAATACAAAAATTAGCCGGGCGTGGTGACGCATGCCTGTAATCCCAGCAACTTGGGAGGCTGAGGCAGGAGAACTGCTTGAACCTGGGAGGCGGAGATTGCAGTGAGCCCAGCTCACACGACCGCACTCCAGCCTGCCTGGGTGACAGAGTGAGACTCCGTCTCAAAAAAAAAAAGAAATCCTGTCATATGCTACAAAATGGATGAACCATGGGGACTTTATGCTAAATGAAATATGCCAATCACAAAACGACAAGTACTGCATAATTACACTTATATGAGGTATCTTAAATAATCAAACTCATAGAGACAAAAAGTAAAATGGTAGAATGGTAGCTGTCAGGAGCTGAGGGGAGAGGGAAACAGGGAGTTGTTCAGAAGTACAGAGTTTCAGTCAGGCAAGATAAGAAAGTGCCAGAAGTACTAACACAAAGCAATCTACAGATTCAATGCAATCCCTATCAAAATACCAATGACATTCTTCATGGAAAAACAAATCCTAAAATTTGTACAGAACCACAAAAGCCCCTGAATAAACAAAGCGACCCTGAGCAAAAAGAATAAAGCTGGAGGTATCACAATACAACACCTCAAAATACACTACAAGGCTGTAGTAACCAAAACAGCATGGTGCAGCATAAAAACAGATACATACACTAATGGAACAGAACAGAGAACCCAGAAATTAATCTACCTATCTACAGCTAGCAGATTTCTCACAAAAGTGCCAAGAATACTCACTGGGAATAGGACAGTCTCTTCAACAAATGGTGCTGGGAAAAATGGATATTCATATGCAGAAGAATAAAAGTAGACTCCCAACTCTCACCCTATACAAAAATCAACTCAAAAGAAATCAAATACCTAAGTTTAAGATTTGAAGCAAGGGCCGGGCACAGTGGCTCACGCCTGTAATCCCAGTACTTGGGGAGGCCAGGGCGGGCAGATCACAAGGTCAAGAGTTCGAGACCAGCTTGGCCAACATGGTGAAACCCTGTCTCTACTAAGAATACAAAAACTAGCCAGGCGTAGTGGCACGTGCCTGTAATACCAGCTACCCAGGAGGCTGAGGCAGGAGAATTGCTTGAATCCAGGAAGCGGAGGTTGCAGTGAGCAGAGATTGTGCCACTGCACTCCAGCCTGAGTGACAGAGCAAGACTCCGTCTCAAAAAAAAAAAAAAAAGCAAGATTTGAAATGATAAAAACCACCATAAGAACACATAGGGGAAACACTTCAGGACACTGGTCTGGGAAAATATTTTATGGGTAAAACCTCAAAAACACAGGCATCAAAAGCAAAAAACAAATGGAATTAAACTAAAAAGCTACTGCACAGCAAAGGAACCCATTAACATCATGAAGAGATGAACTACAGAATATGAGAAAATATTTGCAAACTACTCATCCAACAGGGCATTAATATCCAGAATATACAAGTAACTCAAACATCTCAACAGCAAAACAAATCCAATTAAAAAATGGGCAAATGATCTGAATAGACATTTTTCAAAAGATGAAAAATGGCCAAAAAACATATGAAATAGGCCAGGTGCTATTACCAGGGGCTCATGCCTGTAATCCCAGCGTTTGGGAGGCCAAGGTGGGAGGATCCCTTGAGGCCAGGAGTTCCAAGTTATAATGAGTTATGATTGCACTACTGCACTCCAGCCTGGGTGACAAGGAGATCCTGTCTGTTTCACAAAACCAAAAAAAAGGAGGGCAGAGCATGGTGGCTCACACCTGGAATCCCAGTACTTCGGGAGGCTGAGGCCAAAAGATCGCTGAAGGCCAGGAATCTGAGACAAGCCTGGGCAACACAGTGAGACCCAATCTATCCAAAAAACTCTTAAAAATTAGCTAGGCCCATTGGCACACACCTGTAGTCCCAGTTACTCAGGAAGCTGAGGTAGGACGATCACTCAAGCCCAGGAGGTTGAGCTTAGAGTGGGCAGTGATCAAGCCACAGCATTCCAGTCTGGGCAACAGAGCAAGATTCTGTCTAAATAAATAAATAAAGCTCAACAGCACTAATCATCAGGGAAATGCAAATCAAAACCACAATTCTAACCCCAGTTAGAATGGCTATTATCAAAAAGAACGGTTAATATCCAGAATATACAAGTAACTCAAAGATCTCAACAGGAAAAAGATAAACAATCCAATTAAAAATGGGCAAATGGGCAAACTGGCAAAAAGATAAACAATTCAATTTAAAAAGTAACAAGTGCTGACAAGGACACGAGAAAAGGGAACACTTATACTTTGTTGGTGGGAATATAAACTAGTACAGCCACAACAGAGACAGCATAGAGTTTCCTCAAATAACTACAAACAGAATTACCATATGATCCAGCATTCCGCTACTAGGAATTTATCCAAAGGAAAGGAAATCATTCTATTGAAGGCACATCTGCATCCCCATGTTTACTGCTATTCAAACAGCCTAGGTATCAGTTAGACAAACCAGACATCTAAGAACAGATGAATGGATAAAGCAAATATGGTATACATACACAGTGAAATACCACTCATTCATAAAAAATAAAATCCAGGCCATGCATGGTGACTCATGCCTGTAATCCAAGCACTTTGGGAGGCTGAGATGGATGGATCACTTGAGGTCAGGAGTTCGAGATTAGCCTGGCCAACATGATGAAACCCCATCTCTATTTTAAAAAAAAAGAAAATACATAAATAAAATCCACTCATTCGCAGCAATATGGATGGAACCAGAAGACATTATATTAAGTGAAATGAGCCAGGAACAGAAAGTTAATCACCACATGTTCTCACTCATGTGGAAACTAAAAGTTAGAAGTAAAACATAAAACAGAGGATAGGAAGGGTAGAGAAAGGGAGGGGCGGGGAGAAATTTGTTCAAGGATATAAAATTACAGCAAGACAGGAGGAATAAATTCTAGTACTTTACTCTTCATCCTACCGTTGGGGGGCTATAGTGAACAATAATATACAGTTTCAAATAGCTAGAAGGAGAATATCAAATGTTCTGAACAAAAAGAAATTATAAATGTTTGAGATGATGGACATGCTAATTATCCTGATCTGATCACTGTACATCAGTGAGGGTGTCCCATCTTTTGGCTTCCCTGGGCCACAGTGGAAGAAGAAAAATTGTCTTGGACCACACATAAAATACACTAACAACAGGGCAGGCACAGCAGCTCACACCTGTAATCCAGCACTTAGGGAGGCCAAGCCAAGCAGATTGCTTGAGCTCAGCAGTTTGAGAATGGCCCGGACAACATGAGACCCCATTTCTATTAAAAATTATGTATTTTTTAAATAAAAACATTAAATAAAACAACAACAAAAAAAATCCACTAATGATAGCTGATGAGCTACCAAAAAAAAACTGGAAAAAAATCTCATGTTTTCAGAAAGTTTAGGAATTTGTGTTGGTCTGTATTCAAAGCTATCCTGGGCTACATTGTAGCCCACGGGCCATGAGTTAGACAAGCTTGTAGTGCATTGTATGTATCAAAACATCACTACATACCCCATATATACATTTATGTCAACGTTATGTACCCCCTAAATATGTACATTTGTCAATTTTTTTTTAATTTTTTTTTTTTTTTTTGAGTTTTGCTCGTTGCCCAGACTGGAGTGCAATGGCGCCATCTCCACTCACTGCAACCTCCGCCTCCCGGGTTCAAGTGATTCTCCTGCCTCGGCATCCCCAGTAGCTGAGATTACAGGCATGCGCCTGGCTAATTTTGTATTTTTAGTAGAGATGGGGTTTCTCCATGTTGGTCAAGCTGGTCTCGAACTCCCGACCTCAGGTGATCCATCTGTCTCAGCCTCCCAAAGTGCTGGGATTACAGGCGTGAGCCATTGCACCTGGCCTAAAAATAAAAATTTTTAAAGCTTGTAATTGCAGAGAACAAAAAAAAAGTTCTAGAGATCTGTTGCACAAAATAATTAACAATACTGTAATACTGTGACGTATACTTAATAATTGTTAAGAGGGTAAACACATGTTCTTTTTGTTTTTCTTTTGTGACCGGATCAGGCTCTGTCACCCACTGGAGTACAGTGGTACAATGACAGCTCACTGCAACCTAAAGCTCACCAGGCTCAAGTGATCCTCCCACTTTAGCCTCCCAAGTAGCTGGAACTACAGGCACATGGCACCATGCCCAAATAATTTTTTAATTTTTTGCAGAGACAGGGTTTCACTATGTTGTCCATTCTGATCTCAAACTCCTGGGTTCAAGTAATCCTCCTGTATGGGCCTTCCCAAAGTGCTGGGATTACAGGAATGAGCCACCATGCCCAGTTGATATCCATTTTTTTAAACCACATTTTTAAAAAGTGTAGAGTAGGCACAGTTGGATTTAACCAGCACTAGGGTTTCTCAATTAAGCAATGAGGCAAGTGAGGGCAAGTGTACTGAGAATATTTACAACTGAACAATCATGACCAACAACAGAAATTAAACTGAATAAAGAGAAGGGTAAGGACACAAGGAGAGAGTATGGTGAGGAATGGTACAAAGATAATAGAGTAAATGGGTTCTAAGTCCCAGTGTGATAAAAGAATTGCTGGCACTAGAATGCATGAGCCAGTAAAGTGTGAACTGATGATCAGGGTAGAATTGAAATTATGGAGGGGGTTATAATTTTTTGTTATTATTGTATAACAGACCGGGGGTATGACCATGATAGCTGAGGTGGGGTGGAAACTTTGCAGGAAGTCAAGATATTAAGAGGCCAGGAAGGTAGAGGAAGAGTCACCTACCTGGATGTTGAGATCATCAAGAATTAGAATAAAGAAGTATTAGGGAAAATGAGCCATATAAGACAAAATCTTCATTAAATGAGAAGGAAGTCAGTCAAGGTTCCATGGAAAACTGCAAGGATGTATCATGAGATTGAATATCCTGTTTTCTATTTGATGTTAAGGAAGGTGGGAGGGAGAGTGATCTGGAAGTAGCAAAGCAGGTAAAGGATAACCCCTCCAGGCCCAAGGAAACCCCGGGTGTCTGCAAGAGAAAATTCCACTGCTTGAGCAGACTGCAAAAAAGAATCGGTGTCCTCCAGTGTAAACGAAGTTTCAGTTGCAGAGGTTCTTACTCAGGAGCTCATGGCCTCACAAAATTCAGGAGGTTCATAACCTTAGATGTGAAAAAAATTACATTTTTATTTTCACTAACCTCTGAGCTCTGAATTTTTCTTTACTTACGAGACGTAGGCAGGACACATAGTAGTATCAGCAATACCTGCGACTTTGTAACCAAAACAAATCAGATATTCTCATCAAACTACTTGTTGCAGGCAACTCAAAGCATTATTTATGCTCATCAGTATCTAAAAGGGCAGCTGTTAAACTCACTCCTGGATTATTTAATGAGTGAATAAAAGAACAAACATATTACTATATCTAAAAATGTTAACAGCTGTATTTCAAAATAATTGTTCTCCTTCGTAAGTCGTACATATTTTACCCATTTAAAAACATTAAGAAGGGGAACAGAGGCTGCTCAAAATATTTAAGATTCCTTAAGAACAAGAAGGTAAATAGAAAAAGACGATGGAAGGTTTCAGGAGTTGGAGAGCAGTGGGAGAAAAGACTCTGCCAAGGGAACAGACAGAGCTGTGGGGAAATGAACCCCAGGGTGAGCGGCGGAAAAGGCGGGTGATAGAGAAAATGTTAGGTGAAAAAGGCAAGCTGCAATGCACAATGCATGATGCCATCTGTACAAAGCACCAAAAAAATGGATATATATTTTTGTAAATGGGAAGAAAATCTTAGGAAGTTACATACAGTAACACCAGTGGTTACCAAGGAAAATGAAACAGCACAGAAGGGAGAGCAAGGAAAGTAGGCAGGAAAGCACTTTTCTGTATTGTTGCCATTGTTTACTGCAAGCTATTACATTTAAAAAAAAAAAAAAAACTAGCTCTTTTTAGAGGAATGCCCTTTCTGTTTTCCTTGGTATATTCTTTGGTATTTCTGCAGAATACTAACGATTAGACCTCAGGTCTCCAGAAAACTCAGAGATACATTCTCCCAGGAAATGCTGAGAAAATGAAACTTTCTATAGCAGGGTGAGATGGGCATCAGGGGGAATGCATTTTGCTCTCTGGGGCTGTCATGAAACCATCAGCCTTGTGTCCGCCCTTCACAACATTTGACTTTCGTGTTGAGATAAGCAGGAAACTGAAAGTCTCATCTCCTGGAGTGCTCTCCTCATGACTCAAAGCATGTCTGGGAAAAGAAACTGACAAGCAGACCAAAGATTAATAGGCAGGTCTTATCAGATGTAACAGACAGTGACAGTACTTCTCACACGGCTATTGCTGGTGTACAGGAACCTGTGGATTTCTTCGTTTACCACATGTAGAGCCAACTTACTGAACTCATTTATTAGTTTTCTCAGTTTGTCAATCGATTTTCTTGACTTTTCTAGGTAGATTACATGCTTAGCAAAGAACATAAACGGTACGCATTCTGACCTTCCCTTCAAATATTTACAACTTTATCGCTTCAGCTTCTCTTATTCCATTGGCTGGGGTCTCCAGCACTAACAAGAACACTAAAAATAAGCTTAGTATTGTTCTTCCTTTCATGGGAAATATTTTACCAGTTGGCTTTGCTACATGCTTCAGGTGGAAAACTACCCGTTATCAGGTTGAGGAAGTTTCTTTCTTCTCTTAAAACTAGTCTTTCAGAAAGAGTTACTTAATTTCATTTAATATACTTTTTACCATTAACTGAGATGGTCCTATTGTTTTCCTCCTCAGATTTATTTAGTGTAAATGACACTAATATATTTCCTAAGGTCAAATCACCCTTGAATCTTGGCTAGCTTTATCCTATAGTATCAATATATTGTTTGATTCAATTTGCTAGTGTTTTACTTGGGATTTTACAAATACATGATAAGTGAGAATAGACATTGTTCTCTTTTTCTGTTCCATCCTTGTCTGACTTTGCTAGCAGGGTTATGGCTAGCCCCAAAGAGCATCTTCTCTTTTGCGTATTTTTTCTTTCCTCTAAAAATCTTTGTGTAAAATAAGAATCATCAATTATTTTTACAGTCTTATAAAAAAATCTGGCCCTTTAAAGAGTACGTCTCTGACAATTTTTCTTTTTTTTTTTTTTAATTTTTTTACCCGTTAATGGGTTACCACGCTTTTCCATTCCTTCTTACAATTCAGGCTTGCCCATGGTCCAAGACAATCCTCAAATACTGGCAAAAAGGAAAGCAATGACAAATTTACAATAGCACCACATTCTTTTAGTATCACTGAAGCTCCCTTAATGTGTATTTAATAAAACATTGATTCAATGCTGAAGATACAAATAGGATATCTAAATTTAATCCAAAAAAGTTATGTTATTTTTAGAAAAGAATTTTAATAACTCCTAGAAAATGGGGACAATTCATTTAAAGATTAATTAAAGGCTGGGCGCGGCGGCTCACACTTGTAATCCCAGTACTTTAGGAGGCCAAGGCGGGTGGATCACCTGAGGTCTGGAGTTTGAGACCAGTCTGGCCATTATGGTGAAACCCCGTCTCTACTAAAAATACAAAAATTAGCCGGGTATAGTGGCAGGCACCTGTAATTCCAGCTACTCGGGAGGCTGAAGCAGGAGAATTGCTTGAACCCAAGAGGTGGAGGTTGCAGTGAGCCGAGATCGCACCACTGCACTCCAGCTTGGCGACAGAGTAAGACTCCATCTCAAAAAAAAAAAAAAAAAAAAAGTGCGCATCATAATTAGTGATAAGAATATATGCTTAGTCTATTTAAGATATATTTGTCTATCAAAGTTTCTTTAGCTATTTCCACAACAGAACCTATAAAGAACGCACAGCTGCCTAACAGATGTATAATTTCAGTGTTTAGATTCCATTCTTTCTAGCTTCATTCTGCTAGAGGTTTTAGATTTTCTACTTCCATCTGGTTTTTTGCTTTTTGTTTTTTTAGACAGAGTCTTGCTCTGTTGCCCAGGCTGGAGTGCAGTGGCGCAATCTCGACTCACGGCAACCTCCACCTCCCAGGTTCAAGTGATTCTCCTGCCTCAGCTTCCCAAGTAGCTGGGATTACAAGTGCCCGCCACCATGTCCAGCTAATTTTTGTATTTTTTTTAGTAGAGACAGGGTTGCACTATATGTTAGCCAGGCTGGTCTCAAACTCCTGACCTCAGGTTATCCACCTGCCTCAGCCTCCCAAAGTGCTGGGATTACAGGCGTGAGCCACCGCACCTGGCCTTCATCTGGTTTTTAACCTCCCTCAGTTTAGGTTCTGTTTCTCTACATCTTATTATATTTTAGTCTATTATTACAGAAGAACATATCAAATGTGAAACATCCTGATTTTAAAAAAAAACCTTAAAAGTGGCAAAAGCTGAGAAGGAAAAGAACATTCAGAAAAACAAACAAACAAACAAAAAAACAGGTAACTAGAATAAGACAGCCAAATTTTCAGAATTTTCTATTTCTATTTAGATATCCCCACCCCTACAAATTTCAAATTCCTTATATTCCAGGTTCAGACACTCAGGATGAACTTAGCTTTACCCACCTTATTTGTACAAATTCTTAAGCTACAGTAGAAACATTAAGTAGTAGGATTTCTTTGAACTTAACAGTATATATACCAAAATGTTTATATATGTTATCTTTGAGTAGTATAAATATGGGGGTTTTTACTTTTTTCTCAGGACTTCTCTGTGTTTCAATTTGTTCTGTTAGCATTATTTTTGCAATCAGGAGGGGAAAAAAGACTTGTTTTGAAAAGAAACTTTAAAAAAATGGGATGATTGGCCGGGCGCTGTGGCTCAAGCCTGTAATCCCAGCACTTTGGGAGGCCGAGACGGGCGGATCACGAGGTCAGGAGATCCAGACCATCCTGACTAACACGGTGAAACCCCGTCTCTACTAAAAAAAAATACAAAAAACTAGCCGGGCAAGGTGGCGGGCGCCTGTAGTCCCAGCTACTCGGGAGGCTGAGGCAGGAGAATGGCGCAAACCCGGGAGGTGGAGCTTGCAGTGAGCTGAGATCCAGCCATTGCACTCCAGCCTGGGCGACAGATCGAGACTCCATCTCGAAAAAAAAAGGGGGGGATGATTTTTAGATGTCTACTGTATCTAAAAATGTTAACAGCTATATTTCAAAATAATTGTTCTCCTTCGTAAGTCGTACATATTTTACCCATTAAAAAACACTAGTCTAAGAAGGGGAACAGAGGCTGCTCAAAATATTTAAGATTCCTTAAGAACAAGAAGGTAAATAGAAAAAGAGAGATGATGGAAGGTTTCAGGAGTTGGAGAGCAGTGGGAGAAAATACAGAAAATGTTAGGTGAAAAAGGCAAGCTGCAGTGCACAATGCATGATGCCATCTGTACAAAGCACCAAATAAAATGGATATATATTTTTGTAAATGGAAAGAAAATCTTAGAAAGATACATACAGTAATGATGCCATAACCAATTACATTTAAATGACTGTTAAGAGAACAAAAGCAATTTAATAATATTTCATATTATTATTCAGTAGCATTAACAGGTAAAAATCAGATTTCATTTCTCAATCTATTGAACTCCAAAAACTGCCCCACAGATGGACTTATTCACTTTCATTTTCAACTGACGTTGCAGTATTTGGCATCTCCTTTTCTTCTTGTTCTCTCACAGGGTAGGTTTTAAATTTATTCTATGAAATGACACAAATAATTATGTTATACAAGCATCTACCCAAGTTCAATTATTTTAAGAGTAATAACTCATGGTAAAGCTGTGAAAAAAGATCTATCTCTGGCTGGGCACAGTGGCTCACACCTGTAATCCCAGCACTTTGGGAGGCCAAAGCAGGCAGATCATGAGGTCAGGAGATCAAGACCAACCTGGCTAACACAGTGAAACTCCGTCTCTACTAAAACTACAAAAACTTAGCCGGGCGTGGTGGCGGGCGCCTGTAGTCCCAGTTACTAGGGAGGCTGAGGCAGGAGAATGGCGTGAACCCGGAAGGCGGAGCTTACAGTGAGCCGAGATCGCGCCACTGCACTCCAGCCTGGGCGACAGAGCGAGTCTCCGTCTCAAAAAAAAAAAAAGATCTCTGACCATCACCAATTAAACATGTATACATCTCAGAAATGAGAAGAGGAAAAAAAAAAAAACTCATTTTTAAAAAAGGTATGTGGGAAGAATTTTGGACAAGTATTTTTTAAACAACTATATGCCACTGGCCTTTTAATACTGTTTAAGATGCAAAGAAAAAAAAATCAGTAAAGTAAAAAAGTATAAGGCCGGGCGCGGTGGCTCAAGCCTGTAATCCCAGCACTTTGGGAGGCCGACACAGGCGGATCACGAGGTCAGGAGATCGAGACCATCCTGGCTAACACGATGAAACCCCATCTCTACTAAAAAATACAAAAGCTAGCCGGGCGAGACGGCAGGCGCCTGTAGTCCCACCTACTCCGGAGGCTGAGGCAGGAGAATGGCGTGAACCCGGGAGGCGGAGCTTGCAGTGAGCTGAGATCGCGCCACTGCACTCCAGCCTGGGCGACAGAGCAAGACTCCGTCTCAAAAAAAAAAAAAAAAAAAAAAAGTATACATGGGAGCCAGGCACAGTAGCTCACAGCTGTAATCCCAGTACTTTGGGAGGTTAAGGCGGGATGATCTAAGCTTGTGTCCAGGTAGCCGAGGATACAGTGAGCAATGTTCACACCTCTGCACTTCAGCCTGGGGAACAGAATGAGCGAGACCCTGCTTCAATCAATCAATCAATCAACCAATCTCAAAAGATTAACTGTGGAAAATTTAAATGTGGAAAATCTCTACCACATTTTAAATATTAAAAGAGAGGTTAATTGCTAAAAGTCAACTCTGTGCCTAGTACACATCCTCATCTTAAAATTCTCCTCCTCCATTTGACAATATAATTATGCAGTTAAGAGCATGGACTCTAAAATCAGACTGCCTGGGTTTGAATCCCAGCTCTGCCACTTATGAACTATGCAACCCTTGACAAGTTACTTAACCTTTGCAGCCTTAGTTTCCTCATGTAAAAGGGAACTGATAACAGTAACTATATCATAGAATACTTGTAAAGGTTAAATGGATTCAGAGTAAGGAAATATGTCAGATGCCATTTAATCCATCTGAATCTTGTATTTTATTGCTCAATATTCCTTAAACTAAAACCCATTTACCTTTTATATGTGAATAATGGCTGAACATTAATTTAAAAATTCCTAAAACTCAAAATCTCATACACTAAGTAAAAATAAAATATTGAACTAGAGTTTCCTTTTGAGTGCTTTTTATGTTATTTAATGTTTCCAAGGTTTGATAAACTCGAACAATTCCATAAAAGGGAATTAGATATTTGAGTTAATGTTCCAATTAAAAGGGTTATCATAAACAGCTTAAAAATCTGAGATAAAATTAAATGATACACTTAATGCTAAAATAGTACTGAGAATCAGAATGCATTTGGAAACAGGCCACTGAGAAGATCAAATGGTCATCTATAGTACTGTGACAGCCTCATACAGAGAAAAAGAGAATGGTATTTGGTGTCCAAAGGCCTTAATGGGAACTTAAGGTGGGAACTTAATGTGTCCAAAGGCCTTAATGGGAACTTAATGGGAACTTAAGATAATGGGAACTTAAGACTCTTAACAAAGAGTCTGAAATTGGTACAAACACAAGAAACAATTGTTTCTCTATCCCTATTCCTAATTGTGCTTGGTCAAATCTCCCTTTTCCATTTATTATAGAGATCTTGAAAAGCTCCCATAGCTTTCGGTTATTAAAAAGTGCAGTCCAATTTACTGCAGTTTAAAACTTTAACCTTCGGTCTTAAAATCACCTCCTTTCTCTTCAAATTCAGATTGGGTGCACAGTCCAAGAGAGCTAGCCTGAAGGAAGGGATGTGGTCTGATCGATTAGGGGAGGAAGGAGGGAGACTAGAGTAGCTATCTCAGTTGCCACTTCCCTGACTAATACTGACTACACTGTCTGTATCACAAGCAGACAACAGATAGCTTTTCTTCTGGGGACAAGTGGAGTTCTTTCATGACAAAGGAGACTAGAGGCTGTCAGCCCACGTAAAGATCTGCTCCAGCTCACCCTCCATTTGTTGTATTGTTTTGTTCGGTTTTGAGATAGGGTCTTACTCTCTCTGGCAGACTGAAGTGCAGTGATAAGATCACAGCTCACTGCAGCCTCAACCTTCTGGGCTCAGGCAGTCCTCCTGCCTCAGTCACCCAAGAAGCTGGAAATATGAGACAAGGCCTCACTCTGTCACCCAGGCTGAAGTGCCGTGGCATGATCTCAGCTCACTGTAGCCTCAACCTCCTGGGCTCAAGCCAATCTGCCACCTCAGCCTCCCGAGCAGCTGGGACCACAGGCGCCCACCACCACGCCTGGCTAATTTTTATATTTTTTGTAGAGACGGGGCTTCGCCACATTGCCCAGTCTGGTCTCAAACTCCTGAGCTCAAGTGATCCACCCACCTCAGCCTCCCAAAGTGGTAGGATTAAAGGCATGTGCCACCACACCTGGCCTGGCTCATTTATTTGCGCAGACATGGTGTCACTATGTTGCCCAGGCTGTTCTCGAACTCCTGAGCTCAAGTGATCCTACCACCTCGGCCTCCCAAAGTACTGAGATTATAGGTCTGCGTCACCTCACCCAGCCTCAGTTCACCCTCTTCCAACTGCTTTTGCTTCCCTGTCTAGCACAGCCTGCCTGGCAAGAAGGCTGGTGCCTGGTTACATTTGCATTACCCACCTGAACTAAAAGAAGGTCACTGCCACCCCTCGATCCAAACTGAGATTTCTAATTTTCCTTATCCTTTGCTCAAATAGGTACAGAAAAACCAGCCTGCTGCACAATATTGTCTAGGTACTCAGATGTTCCATTCCATCTTCTGCTAGTATTCTTAACCTCCAGGAATGATTCTACTAGACCTCTCCACATTAAGCTTCTAAGGGAAGGACACCCCAAGGGAAGGAGAAGGAAACAAAAACTACAGTGCTCCCCGCTAGGCACTAATCGCTGCAGTGACTACTCTGGCACAATTCCTTCTCCCCCCAACTTGTGACCTAATTCTGCCACCTCTTAATAAGCCCTGGAAAGGATTCTGGTCACTAAAGCCTAGGGCTTTCTTTAGTATGTGGAGTCTTTGACTTGACTTTATATGTAACTTTGAGGTCCTAGTCATCCACTCTGAGTGAATGAGGAAAAGTCTGATTCTATTTACCTCTTTTTAGAGACAGGGTCTCGCCATGTAGTCCAGGCTGAAGTGTGGTTGCTATTCACATAGCACACTATTCTCATAATGCATTTCAGCCTCAAACTCCTGGCCTCAAGAGATCCTCCCACCTCAGGCTCCCTAGTAGGTAGAATTACAGAGTTCAGCTCTAGTTCTATTTACTCTTTTACACCAACTTGTTTGGTGGGAAAATTAACCTTCATTAGCCTCCAATTCTTGATGTACAAAGCAGGAAAAGCAACAAAATTTCCTGTATCAATTTGCCAGTACTGATAATACACAGAAGTATTTTGCAAATTCAAATGTGAATATTAATACGGAAGCTAAAATAACACATACTTTTAGAAAGTATCAAGATCAGATTTAATTTTCAAGCACCCTATATGTGAAGCCATTTTAAGATAGAAATGTCCAGCTTATTTCTCTCTCAGAAATATTCTTCACTAACATTCATTAAGCTACTATGTGGCAAGCACAGTATTAAGCACTGAACTGCAATTATCATTCATTTAGTCCTCACAGTAACCCTGAGAGAGAGGACCATTACCATCCTCATTTTACATATGAGAAAAGGAGCAATTAACAACTTTGGCTCAAGGTCACAAACCTAATAAGCAGAGTGCAGTAAGGCACAGAAAGCAATAAACACACTGATGCATAACTAAACCTAGAAATAAGCCAACATTTAGTTAACCTTTTTAGTTATTTCATAACCAGAAAAATGAAAAGTCACAATAACCATATCAGGATTTCTTTATTCTTTTAAGACATTAATGCCTTCATTTTTTTTTTTTTTTTTTTTTTTTTTTGAGACGGAGTCTCGCTCTGTCGCCCAGGCTGGAGTGCAGTGGCGCGATCTCGGCTCACTGTAAGCTCCGCCTCCCGGGTTCACGCCATTCTCCTGCCTCAGCCTCCCGAGTAGCTGGGACTACAGGCGCCCACAACCGCGCCCGGCTAATTTTTTGTATTTTTAGTAGAGACGGGGTTTCACCGTGGTCTCGATCTCCTGACCTTGTGATCCGCCCGCCTCGGCCTCCCAAAGTGCTGGGATTACAGGCGTGAGCCAGACATTAATGCCTTCTTTGTGTAAAGATTTAACCTCAGTTGAATGACTTCTTTTGTTGTCTCTCCTCAGTGATGTGACCAGAGAAACCTGTTACAAACCATTTACTCTTTTATGCAAATTGATAAAATGCTAAGAAAAAACAGGGAAGAGTGCCTAACTTTAAGAAAAAAGGCTTGTGAACACAATTGAAGTTACTATGCCATCCATTAACAATCAATGTTACTACCATAGGAACAAACACAGGAGGGTGAGGTGCACATCTTTAATGGTATAATCTACTTCATTTAACAAATGTCTCATTTTGGATAAGATTTTTTTTAATGTAAAGAAACTTTGCATATATTTAAGATACTTACATTTATTTTTAGAAAAACCTTACCTTATTATTATCCCTTGCCCTTACAGCCAGAAAAACATCAATTTGACCATTGTTAGGGAAAACTTCCTACACCCTGTTAAGTTCAGTAATTGCGGTCTGATAAATTAAACAGACAAAAAACACATCTACAAGAGAAATGACAGATTTGATTCACCTATGTAGAAGAATTCACAGAAAAATGTGACCCAAAGGGACTGTCTGAATTTGGGGCATGTGTATCACTAGGGAAACTGGAAAAGAACAATGGGCTCTTGCAGGAAAACAAGTAACGTGTAGGACAGACAAACAGACCCTTAGGAGAACAGCTGGAGATAGGATAGTTTGTAACAATGTTTAGGTGAGGTGCCAAATTCTCTCCAGTGACAAGATTCAATCTTCACTGCTTGCAAAACTCCCAAGGAAGGGATTTATGACAACTGGAGGTTATGACAATTGAGTTCTTTGGGGAGGATCTAGTTTTAGGCAGACAAGGGAGTTCAGGGGGAAAAAGAGCTATTCTCAAATGTCTTCATATTAAAATACATGTTTTATTTGTCTGAGACAGGGTCTTGCTCTGTCACTCAGGCTGGAGCGCAGTGTAAGATCACGGCTCATTACAGTCTCCAACTCCTGGGCTCAAGAGATCCCCCCACTTCAGCTTCCTGAGTTGCTGGGATTACAGGTGCATACCACATCTCACTAATTTTTAAATGTTTGTAGAGACAGGGTCTCAACATGTTGCCCAGGCTGGTCTCGAGCTCCTGGGCTCAAGTGATCCTCCTGCCTCCGCCACCCAAAGTGCTGGGATTACAAGCATGAGCCACCACATTCCCAAATAATTTTTACGTTGTAGTAGCATATTCTGGATGCCTCTGCCATGGACAGATACAAATATCTGAACATTTATTTTGTACAAAGCATGCATGTGTACTGTTGGCAATAGAAAATATTTTACCACAAAAATCAGACCAAGGAGCTTATAACAAGTTGAGAGTATAAGACAAATGAAATTTAAATTTGCTGTTTTTTATTATTCATATAACAGCAAAGAAACCTTACATCATGAATGTTTTTTCAGCTGGCAAACTGGCAAAGATAAAAATAGACTGATATGGCTGGGGGCAGTGGCTCACGCCTGTAATCCCAGCACTTTGGGAGGCCGAGGCAGGTGGATCACGAGGTCAGGAGATCGAGACCATCCTGGTCAACATGGTGAAACCCTGTCTCTACTAAAAATATAAAAATTAGCTGGGCAAGGTGGCATGCACCTGTTGTCCAAGCTACTCGGGAGGCTGAGGCAGGAGAATCACTTGAACCCGGAAGGCAGAGGCTGCAGTGAACCAAGATGGCACCACTGCACTCCAGTCTGGCAGCAGAGCAAGACGCGGTCTCCCAAAAACAAAAACAAAAATATGTGTGTGTATGTGTATATATATATATATATATATATATATACAGACTGATATAATTACATTGGGAGGAGAGAACATACTCAAATACTGTTGGCTGGAATATGAATGGTTATGAAGATTTTGTGGGGTGGCCTGGCACTTTCCATCAAATCTGCATGGCTTCTCTAATAGTAAATGCATTCTTCTTTTTTTTTTTTTTTTTTTTTTTTTTTTGAGACGGAGTCTCACTCTGCCGCCCAGGCTGGACTGCAGTGGCCAGATCTCAGCTCACTGCAAGCTCTGCCTCCCGGGTTTATGCCATTCTCCTGCCTCAGCCTCCCAAGTAGCTGGGACTACAGGCGCCCGCCACCTCGCCCGGCTAGTTTTTTCTATTTTTTTTTTAGTAGATGGGGTTTCACCATGTTAGCCAAGATGGTCTCAATCTCCTGACCTCGTGATCCGCCCATCTCGGCCTCCCAAAGTGTTGGGATTACAGGCTTGAGCCACCGCGCCCGGCCAGTAAATTCATTTCTAAGACTTCATTTCATGAAATAAAAACAGTCTCAGAGGATATGTACAAACACCACAGCAGTATTTGTAATGCAAAAGAAAAAAATGGAAATAATCTAATTATTCAATAGGAAACTGGTAAATAAAATTAAGGTATAACCAGAAAATGGAATAACTGCTTAACTACTATAAAGAATGAGAAGATAGAGGCTGGGCACAATGGCTCACACCTGTAATGTCAGCACTTTGGGAGGATCACTTTAGCCCAGGAGTTCAAGACCAGCCTAGGCATCATGGTGAGACCCTACCTCCACACACACAAAAATTTTTTTTAATTAGCTGGGCATGGTGGCATGCACCTGTGGTCCCAGCTATTCAGGAGGCTGAGATGGGAGGATTGCTTGAGCCCAGGAGTTGGAGGCTGCAGTGAGCCGTTTGCACAACAAACAGTTAGGTTCAAGCGATTCTCCTGCCTCAGCCTCCTGAGAAGCTGGGATTACAGGTGAGCACCACCACACTCGGCTAATTTTTGTATTTTTAGTAGAGACAGGGTTTCACCATGTTGGTCAGGCTGGTCTAGAGCTCCTGACCTCATGATCCTCCTGCCTCAGCCTCCCGAAGTGTTAGGATTACAGGCATGAGCCACCCCATCTGGCCAAGGATTTATACTAGATTTTAAAGCATTCTGATGGGCAAAGAACCAGGGAAAGGAAAGTCAAAGGCAGTACTGTCCGATATGAAATGTAATTTTAAACTTTCTAGTTGCCACATTAAAAAAGTAAAAAGAATCAGGTGAAATCAGTTTTGTTTTTTTAATCGAGACAAAGTCTCACCACATTGCCCGAGCTGGTCTCAAGCTGCTGGGCTCAAGCGATCCTCCCACAGTGCCGAGATTACAGGCGTGAGCCACTATGCCCAGCCAAAATCAGTTTTAATATATTTCTTTAATCCAGTGTATCCCTAACAGTATCATCTCACTATATAACCAATATTTAAAAAGCAAAATGAGATATTTTACATTTTTTGGTACTATCTTCAAAATCTAGTACGTAATTCACACTTAAGCTAGCCACAATTCAAGTCTTCAACAGCCACGTGTGGTAGTGGCTATCTATTGCAGTAGACAGTATAGGTCTAAGGATTCTGAACCCAAACCTGAATCTGACATTTAGGTGACTTAGGCTGATAAAATAGTAGGAAAGCAAACAAAGCAGAAAAGGCTGACTTGGCCAGAGCAGGAGACCAGTCTGAGATATTTTGGATTTTCTATTGTAAGCAAATAAGAAAACAGGGAAAAATATTTAACAAATAGGGATGATGACCAGAGTAGTATTTCAGAAAGATTAATAGTTTTTGCTAAGCTACACACCTACAAATTCAACATGCAATTTTCCCCCACATTTTTATTATGTGAAAGATTATAAAATGAAGAAAGAATAATCTGTCACCCAGTGATTGTATTTCATTGATTTGGTGTACATTTAAGATACTTCTGAACAGTTACCACTGAAATATTTTTAGTTCATGACATTTTTAAATGACTTCTTGAAAAATGCAGACATTAAGAGCCTCACCAAAATTTAACAGCCTTTACTTTAACATTTTCTAACAAGCGCTTCTTTTAGCCAGGAATCTAAAATATTCTTACATAGAAATTTAAAACACTCAAGACCCTATACTCTTGAAATACACTACAAGGCGTTTTAATTACTAACACAAAAACTACCTACAAATCTTAATATACATAAAACAGTATCGAAACTATCCAAGTCTCCTACAGATTTCTACCTTCGAAATTGAGAGTCTATCTTCTCAACATTTTGATACTTTACCCAAAGGCTAAAGAAAAAAAAAATTAATGCTCAAAAAAGTAGGTAAGAAAGCAGGATACAGGAAGGGCACCGCAGGCATAAGCCATAAGCCATATTCCCTTTGGTACTTGCAAGGACTGCCAAGGCTGGCATGATTTTTCAGCCAAACGTCAGAAGTCCAGTGATGTCATTAGGACCAAAAGCATTATATGACCTTCAATTTCGGCAGCTAACTGTGCTGCAAGTCATGAGATTTTCTTTCTTTTTTTTTTTTTAAGCAGAAAGGTTATCTTAAAGTTCACATTGTTCCTTTTACTTTTTAAGATAAAGAACGAATATCCAGATTGGGTTAGTGTGGCATCCATGATTGCACAGGTACTCAGTAGTAAAACCAGTATCAGACTTTATAAAAAATTAGAAGTTGAAACTTAATCATTCTGCTGCTTCTTTATAGCTTTTTATATTTCCCAAATTAACCATAATAAATGTATTGCCTTTATAATTTTTTAAAAGCTACAAAAACTGCTCGCTTTACTGAATACTTCTGGCCAGGTGCAGTGGCTCACACCTGTAATCTCAGCACTTTGGGAGGCCGAGGTGGGCGGATCACAAGGTCAGGAGTTCGAAATCAGCCTGACCAACAGGGTGAAACCCCGTCTCTACTAAAAATACAAAAATTAGCCAGGCTTGGTGGCACACGCTTGTGATCCCAACTACTTGGGAGGCTGAGGCATGAGAATCGCTTAACCCGGGAGGCGGAGGTTGCAGTAAGCCAAGATTGTGCCACTGCACTCCGGCCTGGGCGACAGAGCGAGACTACATCTCAAATAAATAAATAAATACTACTGAATACTTCCAGAAACAATCTCCTTGTCCTTCCTTGCCTAAGGTCTCACTCTGCAGGCTACCTTCTCAGGAAAGCCTTCCAAAGTACCCGCATCCCAGACAGCCCAGCTTCCCTTATCAGTCTTTTAACATTCCCTGGACTTCCTTTTTGTAGATCTTAACATAACTACAACTAGATAATTATTTAATGTCTATCTTCTCTACCCAGGCCTTAAGTTGAAATTTTTCAAGGCTGGCCAGGTGTGGTGGCTCACGCCTGTAATCTCAGCACTTTGGGAGGTCGAGGCAGGTGGATCGCCTAAGGTCAGGAGTTGAGACCAGCCTGGCCCACGTGGCAAAACCCTGTCTCTACTAAAAATACAAAAAGGAGCCAGGCGTGGTGGCAGGCACCTGTAATCCCAGCTACTCAGGAGGCTGAGCCAGGAGAATAACTTGAACCCAAGAGGCAGAGGTTGCAGTGAGCCCAGATCACACCACTGCACTCCACTGGGCAACAGAGCAAGACTCCGTCTCAAAAAGAAAAAAAAAAAAAATTCTCAAGGCTGTTTTAGGTTCTTCGCTAGACCATACAAGGAGCTCCTGATACGAGGTCTATAACCTACAATCTATAATTCTATAATCTATAACCTATGTCTTCCTCTGCCCGATAAATGCACCTGCCTGAAATGAGACCACAAAAGTGAAGAACAGAGAAGACAACCTCAATTAATTATATCATTTGAGCACTTAGGTCTAGCCATGTCTATTTCTCGACCTTTCAAAATCATGGGGGTTAGTCGGGAGAAGCTTTTCCCTCCTTTAAGCTAACCTGAGTTAGGGTTGTCACTTGTAAGCAAGAGTCACTTGAAAGAGCCACCCAATTCCCACTGTCGGAATATAAAATCTAAAATCTATACAGCAATGACTCCCAAATGCCTACCTCCAGCGCAAACCTCTGTCAAACCCCAGACCCATATAGACAACTGCCAAGTGGAAATCCCTACTTGGCTGTTTCAGATACCTCAAACTCCATGTGATCCAACCAATACTATTTTCTTCCACAAACCAGCTCTCCCTCCATTTTTCATATCAGTCACCCACATCTACCCTGCTTTCCAAGCTAGAAATCCAGGAGTTGTTCTTGCCAATCCCATTCCTTCTCTCATCCATAGCTAGTTACCACCTCCTGTCCATTCCAGGCCCTAATTATCTGCCACCATCTTAACCCATTTATGCCTGAGGTTGCAATTTTTTGAATTTTTGCAATCGGACCTTGGTGATGACCTTGAGCAGGATATAAATAGAACTCCCACATGCTTAGCGTTCCAACAATGGAACACTAGGCATAAATGGGTTTAATCTGGGCCAGGCCAGAAAGACCTTCCCACAAGTTTGAACATCTTCAGTCTTCCTCTCTTCAAAATGATTTTCCAACATGTAACTAATCTCCCTAACTGCAAAAGTGATTATAATATATTATCCCTATATCTTAGCATACTCCTGTCCTCCTTCATAAGTCAACAACCAACTATAAACAGCTGGATCAAGAGCCAAGCTCCACTGTTCCAGATTTTAGCGGTATAACAAATCTGTGCCATAAGGAAGGCTCATCAGAAATATAAAACTATAAAAGAACAACAAAGTCTACAACAACAGCGTAAATAAAAGATACTCGAAGATAATTTACTCATCTATTCAATGTCTACTCATTAGTTACATATTAAACTGCCCATATGAACTGGCTTAGGGACCACAGGGCCTACTCTGAGACAGAGTCTACTGATCATCTGATCTCCCTATGCCCCTAACTAGTGTTCTTCTCAAAAAACACTACTGGGCATTTCCAGGCACATCCAAGAGCTTTGATTAGGGAGAGAAACCCTATTCATCAATTCTAAGATGCATCCATTTTTCATATTTTAGCATCTCTGGAATTGGAGTGCACCTTACAATCAATGGCTTCTTACAACTAGAAGCATATTTTAAGTGGTCTGTAAAATTACAGTGTATCTTACAATGGACATAACTCAATGCAACTCAACATTTAATCCTGTGTTAAAAAGTTGGTCCAACCTGGTCAATATGAACCTTGTGATGTTAAAAAGATATCCTAAAGCCTAAAAACTAGTAAAAGGTGGGAAAGTAGAAAAGGGAAAGAAATGGTTCCTATTTCAAAATTTAGTGTGACAGGAAACCCATTCTCCTTTCTCTCCATGGTTCGCTGTTCCTAAGATCCAACAGTCAGATCAGGACAGTTCAACAGCTACTGCTAGGCTAGACAAAAAAAATATTTGTATAAAAATTGTTATAAAGGTCAGGCATGGTGCCTCACCTGTGTAATCCTAGCACTTTGGGAGGCTGAGGCGAGCGGATCAACTGAGGTCAGGAGTTTAAGACCAGCCTGAACAACATGGCAAAACCCCACCTCTACCAAAAATACAAAAATTAGCCAGGCGTGGTCCCAGCTACCTGGAAGGCTGAGGCAGGAGAATCCCTTGATCTCAGGAGGCAGAGGATGCAGTGAGCTGAGATCGCGCCATTGCACTCCAGCCCAGGCGACAGTGCAAGACTCCGTCTTGAGGGAGGGAGGGAGGATTGTTTTTTTTAAAAAAAAAAAAAAAAAAACCAGGTAAACCAAGCAAATACCATAAAAAATAGTTCGTTTAATGGAAGACCTTAGAAACTTCTGAGTGGCAAAGTGGTAAGAACTGGGCTTACAGATTAATTTAGGCAGAAATGCATAAGATTAGACAAAGGAGAAAAGTGAAGGCAAGAAAATCGTAACATTAGTCCAGGTGGGATGAGAACTTGATTCAGAGTTAGGGGGTGGGGGTGGAGTCACAGGGTGGTGGGAGGAGAACTATGTGAAAGCCAAATAACACTAGATTTGAAAATAAATAAATTCCTGAAAAAAAGTGAAACATTAAAATTCATAGGAGAAACAGAAAATCAACACAAACCAACAGCTATTAAAGAAATTGAAGTGTTATTCAAAGTCCTCTCCAGAAAAAAAGATCTAGGCCTAAATGGTCATATAGGTGAGGTCTTCTAAACATTCAAGGAACAGATAATCCCAGTCTAAAATTATCCTGAAAAAGAGAAAACGAAAGAAAGTTGCCCAACTCATTTTATGATTTGACTACTACCTTGACACCAATATGAATTCAGAACTGTCCCACAGTTAGCAAGAATAGACAGCAGAAGAGTTATAATATCATAAAGCAGAATCAACAGATGTTGGCTACAGACAAGATATAATGAAATGGGAAAAGGTTTGGGTTTGGTATGACATCAACAGAAATAAAGAACACCAAAGAAGCAAGTTAAGGAAAAGAAGCTCAGAACAATCAGGTACAGATACGCATAAAGCAACTGCAAAAAAAAAAAAAAACCAGATTCAGAAGACAAATAAAGAACAAAGAATTCAGAATTATTCCAACAGAAAGGTCTGAACAATCATTCTAAGGGACTAGAGACATAGAGAAAAGTGATCTAAAAAGTGAAACTTGGAGAACGCATATTAAAGAGGAAAGGAGGAACAGATTAGGCAGAAAAGTGGCGGTCAGTATAATGTCACAGAAGGCCCCCCTTCATCTAGTTAATAGTTAACTCTTGCTCATCCTTCACAATCTGCCTGGGTTCCAACAAAGCATTTTTAAGGAATCTTTCCCAGATTCTCCCACCACCACAAGCACCAGGTCAGGTCTCCATTTGAAGTTCTTATAATATTCTGCACCTTAATTAAAATCACAATTATATTTAACTAGAGACTTTATTTTTCAATATGTATTTCCCCACTAGACTTTAAGCTCCATGAGGGAAGGATCTGTTGTATCTTACTGCCTTGCACCCTGTGTTAGAATACAGCGCGTATTTGTTAAATGAAATGTATAGATGAATGAAAGCCAAGGAAAGGCATCTGAAAAATGTGAAGTCGATGTTAAATGTTACAGAAAGCTCAAGGAGAGGACTTAGAAAAAGCTGGTTAATGTGTTGATTAGGTTCCTTGTGAAGGTGAAATCCAGATAACAAGGGGTTAAGAAATGAGTGGCTAGCCACCAACCAGGCAAAGTCAGGAAAAGTAGACTACTCTTGGCAATCTCTAGAGATGGATTGTGAATGATTAAATTTTAATTTCAATGTTGCGCTAGTTCTCAGTTCTTTAACAACCATGTGTTACTTTTATTACGAATAAGCTTTTTAAAATGTTAGTAAGATTTGAAAAGGAAAAGTAGCAACAAGACAGCTTGAAGGAGTAGCAGACTTAAGGTTTTTGTAAATTGAAGAAATCTTAAGAACATTTGTACTTTAAAGAACCCAAATACGACAGAGAAAATAACTCACACTCCACTAAGTAGGAAAGTTAGAAGGAAAAAAAAAAACCCAAGGTGTTAATAAGAAAGACAAAAAATATATATATATATCCCTCTTTGACGGAAGGTTAAGAAGCCAGTAACAGAAGGAATTTAGTGAAGGAGCTCCCGCTAGGTGCCTCAAACTCTTCTGTAAACGGTGGGGAGAAGTGAAGAAAGTAGAAGTTTAAACTGGGCTCCATGGAAAATGGAGGAAAAATTAAACAAGAACCGAGACTGGTTCTACTAAAAACGCATTCTACATTTCAATCGGCCTTTCATACACTCCCCCCATTCCTGGATCAGAGAATTGCCCATATTTTAGCTTCAAATTTAAAAATCTAAATAAGTCTGGTTCACATTCTTTATTTCAACAACTGAAAACAATGAGACGCATTAAGTTACACTCTAATTCAAAGCTTAACTCCTCTCACAAGTAAATACAATAGTTTCAACTCAAGCAACAAAATAACGATAATTTCAAGTAAGAGTAACTGAAAAATGTTCCTAAACGTAGAAGTGTTTGCAAACAGTTTTTTTTTTCCTAATTCGTTTGCCAGAATACGATGTTCCTGGGTTCAAATCCCAGGTCCCCTAGACAAGTTAACCTCTTTGCGTCTCGGTTTCTTCCTCTAAAATAATGAGGAATACAATAAACCAGAATCGTTAATAAGGATTAAATGACGCAACACAGGTGCCAAGTTCATAGTATGTACTCTGAACAGTTTGTTAACCGCTTAAAAGAGAAAACCTGCAGCAGTTCGACTAAATTAAAACATATGAGAGCATGAAAGTGTACCACGCTCAGACGCCAGACCCTAACACACAGCACATTATTTTTCTTCCTTGACGCAAGCTCATTTTTTTTTTTCCTTGCCAAATCTTTCCACTAGGAGTCTGGAAAGAGAAAAAAGGGTCCAGGCAATCCAGCAGAAAGTTTTCCAAAACTGAAGTGCGGAATCACCAGGCCACGGAGCGGAGGCCGCGCAGGACAACAGGTGAAGCAGCTCCGGGAGCTCGGGGGCCCGGGCCCCTTCCCGCGGCGACTTGGGGGCGGGCTGGCTGCTCCTCTCGCTCGACCCTCGCCCGAAACTCACTTTGTTCTCCCCTGTTCCTCCCCATAGCGTCGGGAGCCAAATCACGAATATCAGCCTCGCAGCTCCGGGACGGGGAGAGGAGCGCCTTTCCCATTTAAGGATTCCAGAAGCGTCCCAGGAGCGGCTTTCGCCCACTTCGCTTCCCCAAACTCGGCCTGCAACCCGCGGGTGGGAGACAAAAGAGGGGCCGGCGGGGGTACGCGGCGCGGGGTGCTGTGGGTCTCTGGCAGGGCGGTCACGGCCCAGCGCGCGCCGAGGCCTGCGGAGCTGGCGGGGCCGGGCCGGGCAGCCCCTGGCTCCGGCCTCTGCGCGCCCTGCTGCCTCCGCAGCTTCGCCGGAGCCCCGCCGGCCTCCCCGCGGCGGCCAACCCCTCCCGGCCCGCACGCGCACTCCCAACTCACCCGGACTCCAAGGAACTCATCCTCCAGCCCTCGGCGCGGAGCGGGTGGGCGCGGCGAGCCGCCGGGGCGAAGCGGGGCCCGGCTCGGCCTCCGCCCTCGGCGTGCAGCGGCCCCGACCCGGTCGCCCCTCGATTGGGCCGTGCGATCTTCGCCGCGCGCGGACGGACGCGCCGAACCCTAGCCTTCCTGCCCGCCCTTGGCCCTCCTCCCTCCTGCCTCCTCCCCCCTCCTCCTTCGCCAAGCCCGGCAGGCGGATTCCAATCTCTGCAGCCGCCGCCGCCACCGCCGACTCTCGCCAGGAGGGGAGGGGGCGGCGCGGGTGCGGGGGCCTGGGGGAGGGGCGGGCGTCGCGGGCCTTGCACGGCGCGCGCGCACTGGGAGGGCGCCCGCCCGCGCCGCGCGCACCCGACCCCGGGCGCCGGCCCCGCCCCACCCCCCGCCCCGCCCCGCCCTGGACACGAAAGGAGCCGAGCGCACGGCGGAAGCGCCCGAAGGGGTCGCGGAGCCCGGCGCCCCGCTGCCGGAAAGTAGGGCCAGCCGCCGGCAAGGGGGCGCCGAGCTGCTGGTGGTGCGGGCGGGTGGAGTCTTCTCCTCCGAGAGGGCCCGCCGGCCCCTCACCACACGCCCGCAGACGCGGTAGGGCGCACGCGATGGAACGGGGCGGAGGGGAGTGCGGACGCGGCTGCGGCGCCCTGCGGCCATCGGCGCCCGGGATGCCCGCTCTGGCCATCGGGGCCCGAGAGCCCGGCTCTTGTGGGCTCCTTCGCGTGGACCCCTCCTCCGGCCGACATTCACACTGCAGTGAACGCTAGTCAGCTGGCGTGAAATAAGCAGGTCGCTGGGAAGGCACCAAGTCACCAAGGTGGGGGATGGCCAGGTCGTGGTAGTTGCGACAAAGAAAAATGTAGTCACATTGCATTTGTTCCTCGCCCACCCACCGCTCCCGGCGTCTCTTCCCGGGCTCCTTGCCAGCGTGCCGAGGCGCAGGGAGGGTGATGGAGGCGCCCCGGCCGGGAAGATCTGCCGGGGAGAGCGGCTTTCCTCATCGATTCGGGAGCGCCAGGCCTGGCGCGCCCGGGCCCCTGTGATCTGCGAGCCCGCGAATTCCAGCGGCATAAGATAAGGAGCGGCGAGGGCCCAACAGGACTGAGGTCAGCCAGCTATAAATACGCCTCCAGTTCCACCGCGGGCTCACTCTGGTGACCTCGTGTACCCTCCGGAGGCTCATTCTGTCCATTTGGAAAATGCAACTAATTGTCGCCACCTGTTTTCTTCCATTTCCCCTCATTCATGGTGGAAAATGCTTTTAAAAGTATTCGATGACCTGTATATGAAGAAAGAGGAGATAGGCCCCTTTTTCACCAAATGTGTCCTTAACCTCCTTAGTAATCCAAGGAATGTATCGAGTTTAAGTCACTTAACAAAAGATGTTCTTTTGAAGATGTATTTTTAAAAATCAGTTTTAAAACTGGGTAAACCTGAGTAAAAAGAAAGGAGGAAAGAAAACAATGTGCCAAGCACACACATTCTCACCTGAAGAGATATTTAGATTCCCTTATATTCTGGTGTAAATGTTTGAATTCCCTTGTATTTTTGTTTCAATTTTTTGGTTTATCTTTTATTCTGTCTCCCTTTTCTTCTTACACCTGCCTTTGCCCTTAATGCTGCAGATAGCCTCCGTCATTCTGAATTATTTTTCAATTCTATTTTCTTCTCTTACCTTTTTTTCTGGGCTCTTCAGCTGTCTCAGGTTTGACAGTCATGGGTTATAGTATCTTGCTATGCAGGAATAATAGGATAAGTGAGATTACCTGCATCAACTAAAATTGGTCACTTTTCTTTCTCAAGTTTCCTTCATAATACCCAGCTTTAGTTTTTTGTTTGTTTGTTTGTTTTATTTTTTTGGACAGAGTCTCGCTCCGTCGCCCAGGCTGGAGTGCAGTGGTGCGGTCTGGGCTCACTGCAAGCTCCACCTTCCAGGTTCACGCCATTCTCCTGCCTCAGCCTCCCAAGTAGCTGGATCCACAGGCGCCCGCCGCCATGCTCGACTAATTTTTTTGATAAAAATACTCTACTAAAAATGTAGAGACGGGGTTTCACCGTGTTAGCCAGGATGGTCTCGATCTCCTGACCTCGTGATCCTCCCACCTCGGCCTCCCAAAGTGCTGTGATTACAGGCGTGAGCCACCGCGCCCAGCTCCGGCTTTAGTTTAAAGGAAAAGATGGGCCTTTTGCTTAAGGAGATTCAGATTGGTTGGTCAAAGCTCTCATTGATGTATGCTGAGCAATGTGTCGGCAGAGAAAACCATGGCAAGCGTGTTATTATGTTCTTTATAGCCTAGTTGGATTTTTAGACATATGAATTGGTCTATAAAATAGACAACAATCTCAGGTGGGAACCTTAGTACATCAAGTTTCTGAAATGTACAAATGAGTGTTGCCTGGCTTGTGTTATCTGCCACTGTAGAAATGAGAGCAAAATTGAAGCATCAAATTTTAAGTCATGATATCTTTGCTTCTCTGCAAAAGGCTCTCCTTTTCAAATCTTCTGGAATTTTTCACTCTCCTTTGATAAGGCCCAGCTAGTAGCCAGGCTTCAATCCTCAGCTTCAATGCCCTAGCTACCAGCAGCTAGTGGGGCATGCTGTTCTCCCTGGCTACTGGCATGTTTATGCATGCCAGCCCGTTTCTCCAGTCTGCCTGCCTAGGGAGACATCTGGACACGTGTGGTCTGGCCCCTAAACTCAAAAACAACACCTTGGGATCCACAGTTAACATTCTGTAATGTGTTGGTATTCCTTTAAGTGGGTTACCAGAATAGGCTGGAAATGGCCTTTTCCTCTGCCCAGGTAGGTCCCGAGAGAGGTAGTTGTTACATGCCCAAAGCAGCATTCATTAATTACATTGTGCATTTAGTTATTTGTTTGTGGTCTGAGCCCCTCTGCCCCACTAGAATATAAACTCCATGAGCAAAAGACTTTGTCAGTCTCTTTTTTTAGAGACAGGTTCTTACTTTGTCACCCAGGCTGGAGTGCAGTCGCGTAGTCATTGTTCACTGTAACCTGGAACTCCTGGGCTTACGTGATCTTCCCACCTCAGCCTCCCAAGTAGCTGGGACTACAGGCCAGCTTGACTTTGTCAATCTGTTCTCAACTCTCTCCTTAGAGCCTAGTGCCTGGCAAGTGAATATTTGTTAAACGAAAGAAGAGAAATAAGCACACATGTCCTCTAAGCATTTCTGAACCTTGTCCCCAAGACCCTTTTAGTGTTAGAGGGTGGCATGGCTATCTTGGAAAGAGTGAAGGTTGGCTGGGAAAGCTGTGGATCACATCCTCTTCAGTGAAATGGGACTTCTGCCTTTCAGGGATCCAAGTTGAATAGATTAATCCAAGCTAACCATTCAAAGTCATTTTCATATTGTAAAGATTTTATAAGGCAAAAGGCAGCACGAAGTCTCTGGGTCTGATGATAAGTTAGAGCCCAGTAAGGAGGGACAAGTGAAGGAATGCCATTGGTAGGGTGACCCTTTAGGTTGACTTCAAACCCGATATTAAATGGGTGGGGGTTAGGGAGAATAAACAGCTTCATTTTTCAGCAGCTTCATTTTTCAGCATTGACACTGCTACATCATTTTTTTTTTTGGTTAATAGCACCCCATCATGGCTTAGAAGGACTAAACTGAAACAGAAACTGTGGTTAAGAATAAGATGGATGTACATAATTCAGTGCACAAAATAGAGGAAGTTTAAAAACCTGAATTCATTTTCATTGTGGTGGTACAGTGTTTTACTTATTCTTTTGTTTACTTCTAAACAACTAGCTCCTTCTCCCTTAGCTCCATTTTAATTTATCTTTGCCTCAAAGCACTGGCTACTATGATTGAAAGACAGATGATGGAGGATATTGCTGCCCTCACTTGGTCCTACCTAGTCCGTGGCCTCTGTATTTCTCCTTCACGTACTATCCGTACACCCTTTACCATACAACCTGATCTTTCCTAGGCTTTGAGGCAGGAAGAATTATCAGAGCTTCCGTCCCAAGCTCAAGACTCAGCCTCCCACTGCCTGACCCCTTTCTAAGAACTGACAGCCCTTCTCTTGTGTCTGAAACCCTGACCTGTTAGCTTGCCAGGACCTCAAATTTATCTGCTTGTTGTTTGGACTCAGCTGCATCCCTGCGCCCAGACTGCTGGGCGGTTGTAGGTATTCTTGGTGGCATCACTTAATTGCCTCCAGCTCTTTGTTTCTAGACTCCCTGTGTCTGTATTCTACCTATCTGTTGGGCCTCCCTTCCCCCATTACCTCAGGCTGGATGTCTCGATCCCCACTGCGCTCCTGAACTACCACCTGTTGTTTGCTCACTACTCTCTGGCTATCAGGCACTGCCTAGAGGACTAAGGGTCCTCCCACCAAGCACCGGGAGCTGAGGCCTCCCTACCCCAACTCCCACGCAGCCCACAGTAGATCTTGGCCTTCCCTGTCCTGCTGCAGCTCACCGCCCTGCCTTTCCCTATCCTCACAGCACCTGGTTTATTGCACTTGGATTATTTTTTAACCAGATAAAAACTATATATATTATATGTGCTCTGGACATACCCTAAGTACGTATTAAAGCTGTATTATATGTAATTTTGGCTGGGCGCAGTGGCTTATGCTGGTAATCCCAGCACTTTGGGAGGCCAAGGTGGGTAGATCATTTGAGGTCACGAGTTCGAGACCAGCCTGGCCAACATGGTGAACCCCCCTGTCTACTAAAAATACAAAAATTAGCTGGGTGTAGCAGCAGGCACCTGTAGTCCCAGCTACTTGTGAGGCTGAGGCGGGAGAATCACTTGTTGCAGTGAGCCCAGATCTCACCATTGCACTCCATCCTGGGCGATAGAGCAAGACTCTATGTCTCAAAAAAAAAAAAAAAAAATCTATATATAGTTTTTTTTTCTGGCTAAAAATACAAGTGTAATGGGGTGTGTGTGTATATATAATCTATTGAATATAATTCAAATAGATTTCTAGTATTCTGAAATTGTGTGTGTGTAGGTGTTTGTGTGTACATATATATGTATTATATATGTACATACATATGTGTGTGTATATATGTATACAGACACCCCATACATACACTCAAAAATGAAAAGACCCGTGTCTGATTCTTCTTCCTATCCCTAAACACTGATTCTACTCAAGAATTCCTCTGGAGCCAGTAGTCCAGAAATCGCAGCATGTGGAACTGTATATGATTACCTTGGGAATGACTAGTAAAAGGAAGGGAAGGTGCAATGATAAAAGATTAAAGCTGAGATAAATGGGGAGATAAAACCTAGATCAGGAGTGCAGATTCATTAACACCATACTGTGCCTACTGTCCATGGCTTACATGGTTATTGGGATGTATTCCTAGATGTGGTGTATCACCAGTGTGACCGGGCATACTAGTTTACCCATCGGATATGTTGCAGGTACCTGACCCTGTGCTTGACTCAGAAATTCAGAGAACAGGAACTGTCTCATTCTCACTCCATTGTATCCAGTGTGCTGCTTGGCACACCAGTAGGTAGTCAGTAAGTATTTATTAAATAAATGAGATACTTAATTTTGTTCTCTGTTGGTAGTTTGCCCTGGCACATTTCTTTTTATTTCTATTAACCAAGGCAGGGTTAGGTGTTTTGTTTGGGTTTGGTTTTCCATATTTTTGAGGATTAATGATAAAGCACTTACCTTGTTGGAATGAGAGTCTACTAACAAATCCTGTACATCATAACAGGACTATCGTCTAACAACTTTTTCTCAATAAGTAAACTTTAAAACAACTTCCTTTATTTTTTCAAAAGGATACATAGTCATATATGTAACCAGTAACCAATACTTGTCAGTGTTTTTTTAAAATGTAGATTATTTTCCATTTAGTTTGCTACCTACCTTAAAGCCCCTCTTCCTCCGATCCTGAATGCTGCTAGCTCTCCTTCTAATTGGTCATTCCCTCTTTCAATTAATGTTGCCCAGTTGTTTAGATTTCTATTGTGAAACACCGGTCCCATTAAATCTGAAAACACTGCTATAGAGCAACATTTCTGTTGTTAGACTGGTCTCACTACTTTCTGAAGAATGGACCATATTCATTCTCCATTTAATGCCCTTCTCCTCCCTATACTGCCTGAGAAGTACCTCTTCCAAGAAGTCATCTTCGACTACTCCATCCTCAATGCCTTAGGATTTTCTCTCAATGGTCTACATCACTGACTTTCCACATAGCTTAGCTGTTCCTATGTCTTTCTCCCAAATAAGTTTTCATACCTTTGTTCTTCAACACAAATAGGGGCCTCTCAGCCTGAGGGAGACAGGTTAGCGAATACCAAAATACACGTGATATCAAAGAAGCAGTCCCAGGCCACTGGAGCTTACCAGTTGTTGAATCCTTGCTTCTGCGAATCCATTGTTTTCAAAGTTGGCGGGTAGTTGCAAACTCCTTGATGCATCTGCTGTGCTGTTGCATCCTCCCTGCTGTCTATCTCCCCTACATAGGTACCACTGTCGCTATGGTCACGGTACTGAGCACCAGGGTTGCTAGGTTGCACAACTTTAAGGGGGTGCCATTCACAACCTGCCTGATATGAATGGTGCTCCATGGAATTATGCATTGCAACATCTGCACATGATCCTACCAAACACCAGAAAGTTCTACTCCAATGGTGGGGGGGGGCTAATCCCTGGCTTGCTTAAAGAACCCACTTTTTTATTGTGTAACATATACTTTTCAGGACATTTGACAAGATATGTTTAAGCATTTGTTAACTTTGTATTATAAAATATGTGTGTTTATAAAAAAAAAGATTATCCCAAAATAAAGAGAAAATGTTGGCAGTATTCTGTGGTGGCCTAATGGATGGTTATTATTTTCTTCCATAAGCTTTATCTCCCCCACAATGGCAATGTTACTGTTTTTTTGTTTGTTTTTTTTGTTTGAGACGGAATCTTGCTCTGTCGCCCAGGCTGGAGTGCAGTGGTGCAATCTTGGCTCACTGAAACCTTTGCCTCCCAGGTTCAAGTGATTCTTCTGCCTCAGCCTGCCGAGTAGCTGGGACTACAGGTATGTGCCAGTACGCCCAGCTAATTTTTGTTTTTTAGTAGAGTTGGGGTTTCACCATGTTGGCCAGGCTGATCTCAAACTCCTGACTTGTGATCCACCCACCTCGGCCTCTCAAAGTGCTGGGATTACAGGCGTGAACCACCGTACCTGGCCCAATGTTACTTTTATAATCAGAAAAGTAGATATTTTCGACCCTGGGTTTCAGCACCAAAAAAAAAGATTAGGTATTATTTAAAAGAACTAGTTGATTGATAAAATATAGAGAAAAATGAAAGTGACAAGTTGTATATTTGTCAGAATGAAGTCAGAATCCCATATAAGATATATAAGTAAAGTTTTTATTTATTTGATTGATGTGAATATTTTTTTACTGAAAAGAGTTATTCTAGGCCAGGCGCAGTGGCTCACACCTGTAATCCTAGCACTTTGGGAGGCTGAGGCAGGCGGATCACTTGAGTCCAGGAGTTCCAGACCAGCCAGGGCAACATGGCAAAACACCATCTCTATAAAAATTACAAAAATTAGCCAGACATGGTAGCACTTGCCTGTTATCCCAGCTACTCAGGAGGCTGAGGCAGGAGGATCCCTTGAGCCCAGAAGGCAGAGGTTGCAGTGAGCTGTGATCACGCAACTGTACTCAAGCCTGGGCAACAGAGGGAGACCATGTCTCAGAAAAAATAAAGAGTTGTTCTATTGTTATACTTGCAATAACACATCATACTCAACAGATTTTAACTATGTATACCATATGTCATCAAAACTAGGATACTGTTTCATTTTGGGTTTTTTCCCACCCAAAGAATAGCATGGATACTGTTGACTATAAGATCCATCATTGGCCGGGCGCGGTGGCTCACGCCTGTAATCCCAGCACTTTGGGAGGCCGAGGCGGGCGGATCACGAGGTCAGGACATCGAGACCATCCTGGCTAACACAGTGAAACCCCGTCTCTACTAAAGAATACAAAAAATTAGCCGGGCGTAGTGGCGAGCGCCTATAGTCTCAGCTGCTCGGGAGGCTGAGGCAGGAGAATGGCGTGAACCCAGGAGGTGGAGGTTGCAGTGAGCCGAGATGGTGCCACTGCACACCAGCCTGGGCCACAGACCAAGACTCCGTCTCAAAAAAAAAAAAAAAAAAAAAAAAAGATCCATCATTATTTTATGTACAACTAAGGAAGAAAAACCTTGCCAGTTAAACTCTGACACATTAAGATGTCGCAATTCCAGAGAATTTCAAATGTCAAAAAAAGTGTGCATCTGAGAATTAATGAAATATGGCATATTTTAATGCATCTAGAAGGCGAAGCAATGCCATACAGGCCAGCGTTTGAAATGTTAAATTTCTGAGTTTTTGATGTATAATCTTGTTATGCCTGATTCCTGAATAGCCACACTGTGGATGATACCACAAAAGCAGAGGCAGTGCAGTTCAACTGCATGTAAACATGTAAAGCAAACAAAAGTGAATAACTTATGATTCAGTCACATAACGTTTGGAAAAAACACTAACATCAAGTCATGTGCTGGATTATATTACAAATCAAAAATTTACTCTTTTTTTTTTTTTTTTCAGATGGGAGTTTCGCTCTTGTTGCCCAGGCTGGAGTGCAATAGCACAATAAAAATTAACTTTTTGACAGTTGTGTATACTGAAAATGTGTGATGACAAGAGAAACCAAATTTTAGAAGTTAACACGTAAGTTATTATCTTTGGGGAAGTCAAACTAAACATTCAGAAAAATCTCAGCAGTGTGGTAGAATGACTTTACATCTGTCCCGGAAACTGAACAATAGTGGTTGTTGCTTATGAGGCCATCAGGAAAAGCCAGCTGTGGATTTCTTTCTAGTACAATTAATTGCTTCCGCTGTATATAAAATTGAAAGAATTGGGTGCTTTAGTGCGGAAAAAGGATATCCTGCTACACTGCTCCTATTTCCTCACAAAGGCTATTAGTGAGCCTTTCACCATTAATTCACATGCATTGGATTATCCTGTGATGAAAGGCCAAAAGACTTTTCATTTTTATAGTCTCTTATCTCCTATTTATTTGGCACCTCTCTGGAGATACCTGCTCTTCTCCCAAGACCAGCTAATTGCTAGGATGTCAGAAGGTGGCTAATGACTGACTTCCTTTTCAGACACTGTGAACCCATCTCTGTGCTGCTTCTTGGGGTGGCTTTTCTTATTGCTGAGAAATATTCTGGGTTCTGTCATTATTTGAGGTAAAAAATGCTATCTTTTTTTTTTTTTTTTTTTTTTTTAAAGACAGTCTTGCTCTCACCCAGGCTGCAGTGCAGTGGTGTGATCACAGCTCACTGCAGCCTCAACCTCCTGGGCTCAAGCAATCCTCCCACCTCAGTCTGCCAGGTAGCTGGAACTACAGGTGCATACTGCCACATTCAGCTGATTTTTTGTATTTTTGTAGAAGCGGGGCCTCCCTGTATTGCCCAGTCTGATCTCGAACTCCTGGGTTTAAGTGATCCTCCCACCTCCGCCTCCCAAAATGCTGGGATTACAGGCGTGAGCCACTATGCCTGGCCTCAAGACTGTTCTTAAGGCCTGAGCTGAGCAGGTCAGAATCGACACCAGCACTGTCTAATAGAACTTTCAGTGAAAATGAAAATGTCCTGTATCTTCCCTGTTCCAACATGGTAGCCCCTAATCTCATGTGGTTATTGAGCATTTGATATGGCTAGACAGAGAAACTGAATTTTTAGTTTTATTTAACTAATTTAGAATTTATACAGTCACACATACCAAGCAGCTATTGTATGTACTGGCCAGTGCTGGTCTACATGAAGGATATATAAAAGAATCACTTGATGGTCTCAGTGCATACAATGGGCAGGGATTGAGGGTTGGCATTGAAAATGCAGCATCTCAGCTGGGTGCAGTGGCTCACGCCTGTAATCCCAACACTTTGGGAGGCCAAGGTGGACAGATCACTTGAGGTCAGGAGTTCGAGACCAACCTGGCCTACATGGTGAAACCCTGTCTCTACTAAAAATATAAAAATTGGCTGGGCATGGCAACGCATTCCTGTAATCCCAGCTACTTGAGAGGCTGAGGCAGGAGAATCTCTTGAACCCAGGAGGCGGAGGTTGCAGTGAGCCGAGATTGCGCCACTGCACTCCAGCCTGGGCAACAGAACGAGACTGTCTCAAAAAAAAGGAACAAAGAAAATGAAACATCTAAACAACCAGAAGAGTAGAATTGGATTGTTTGTAACACAAAGGATAAATGCCTGCGGGGATGGATATCCCAGCTTCCATGATGTGATTATTTTATATATATTATAATTTTTTTGTGTTTTTTTGTGATATATATAATATATATATGTACCCACAAAAATTAAAACAAATAAATGCCACCTTAAAAAAGAAAGAAAATGGGCTGGGCATGGTAGCTCACACCTGTAATCCCAGCATTTTGGGAAGCTAAGGCAGGCGGATTGCTTGAGCCCAGGAGTTTGAGACCAGCCCGAGCTACATAGGGAGACCCCTTCTCTACAAAAAATACCAAAAATTAGCTGGGCATGGTGGCACACACCTGTATCCCAGCTACTTAGGAGGCTGAGGTGGGAGGATTGCTGGAGCCAGAGAGGTCGAGGCTGCAGTGAGCCACGTTGGCACCACTGCACTCCAGTCTGGATGACGGAGTGAGAAAAAAAAAAAAAAGAAAGAACAGGTTCTGAAACCATTGGCTGAATTGAGGGCTCTGGTAGAAAGACCACACATTCAGGGATCTTTTCTGTAGTTTGCTACTAGAGAAGTTTCTCTAAACATGCAGAGTACCAGAAATGGGGGTTGCTATTCAATGGATATAAAGTTTCCGTTTATATTAAGTGTTCTTACTACCGATTTTTTTGTTTGTTTTTTTGAGATGGAGACTCACTCCGTCACCCAGGCTGGAGTGCAGTGTCACGATCTTGGCTCACTGCAACCTCTGTCTCCCGGGTTCAGCGATTCTCCTGCCTCAGCCTCCCAAGTAGCAAGGATTACAGGCACACACCACCACACCCAGCTAATTTTGTATTTTTATTTTATTTATTTATTTATTTATTTATTTTTTGAGACAGAGTCTCGCTCTGTCACCCAGGCTGGAGTGCAGCGGCCGGATCTCAGCTCACTGCAAGCTCCGCCTCCCGGGTTTATGCCATTCTCCTGCCTCAGCCTCCCTAGTAGCTGGGACTACAGGCGCCTGCCACCTCGCTCGGCTAGTTTTTTTAGTAGAGACGGGCTTTCACTGTGTTAGCTAGGATGGTCTCGATCTCCTGACCTCGTGATCCGCCCGTCTCGGCCTCCCAAAGTGCTGGGATTACAGGCTTGAGCTACCGCGCCCGGCCTAATTTTGTATTTTTAGTAGAAATGGAGTTTCGCCATGTTGGCCAGGCTGGTCTCAAACTCCTGATCGCAGGTGATCCGCCTGTCTCAACCTCCCAAAGTGCTGAGATTACAGACGTGAGCCACCGCATCCGGCCGATTCTGATGTGAGCCACCGCATCCGGCCGATTCTTTAAAAAAAAAAAACAAATTTTTTGTCTGGGCGCGGCAGCTCACGCCTGTAATCCCAGCACTTTGGGAGGCCGAGGCAGGTGGATCACAAGGTCAGGAGATCGAGACCATTCTGGCCAACATGGCGCAACCCCCTCCCTACTAAAAAGGCAAAAATTAGCTGGGTGTGGTGGCATGCACCTGTGATCCCAGCTACTTGGGAGACTGAGGCAGGAGAATTGCTTGAACCCAGGAGGCGGAGGTTGCAGTGAGCCAAGACAGCACCACTGCACTCCAGCCTGGGTGACAGAGTGAGACTCCCTCTCGAAAAGAAAAAAAAAAGCACAATTTTTTAGTGATAGAAACTAGCCAAAATGCTAAGTAGCGGTTGTCTCCCGGTAGTAGGACTATGGTCACTTTTTTTTTTTCTTTCTGCCTATGTGTGTTTTTCAGATTTTATTTAATAAGCACATATTCCTTTCTTGATTAGACAACATTAAAGAGAGCTAAACCCATTCATTTCTTTATTACCCCAATTTCAAATTGAAGTGGTTTCAACCAACTCTTTCTCTAAGAGAGAGAGTAGTCATTTTGAAATACTGTTTCTTCAAAAATTACTTCAGGCAGCACTTTTTAGTTGAGAGATCTGTATTCCCTAAACTAGCGTGAATAGCATCAGAGACCTGTGTTTGGGGTACCCTAGAACCCTACTAAGAAGAATCAGGGAACATCCTTCTGGAAGACATGGCTCCAGACCTGGAGCAATCCTCTCACTTAGGCATTCCCTGGGCATTGTGCCAGGATCCACGCATTTCTAGACTACAGTCCGGAATATCAGAGTCAAGGCCCAACAGGTTAAGGAGGCTCGTGGACTGACAAGGGCTCTGGTTTTACCACTGAGAAGAGAACCATAAAAAGAAGTCCTCATTTCCTAAAAGTTCAGACATGATCGTACAGGTTTAATTAGCAACAGCGAGCTGTTTACAGCAAAGTATAAACTGTATAAAGCAGACCTCAGCGGACACTCCCAGAGGATGTCCTGTGAACTCTCACTTCCCCAAGTCCAGATTCAGCAGAGCTGGGTTGGTGAGGTAGGGCGCTGCAATGCCAGCCAGAGGAGTAGCCCAGAAACCCCTTTCCAGAACTTTCTTTGACCAAAAGAAATGGCCAAAGAGTTTTTTCTTCCTTGAAACTTGAAGCCAATCCCACTATTTTCTTGACTGCCTCTGCATATCCACTAAAAAGACTCTTGAGAAACAGGCTTAGCCACATGATGTGGTGAGAAGAACACAAACTTTGCAATCAGAATCCTGGCTGTACTTGCCGGTTTTTGACCTTGGGCAAAGTTTGTCAGCCTCTCAGAATCCCAGTTTCTTCATCTATAAAATGGGAATAAATAATACCAATCTCATGGGACAGATGTCAGAATTAACTGAGATATATGCAAAGTGGTTGGCATAGAGTCAGCACTCAGTGAATTTTAGTTACTTTCCTTTTCCTTCTAGAAAGTGATTGGTCCATTAGTGTTTGTGTTGAAGGGGAGAGAAAACAAACTGTAAAACTCTAAGTGAGCCTTACTTCAAATACAGCCCAGTGCAGTTCAGTAATTAGTATATGAGTTCTGCTTCAGCTTGGGCTGGGCTCCAGTTCTTCATTCCAGCCTTAGCTCTGGAATTTCCTTCTCTAGAAAACCTTGGCTGCCCACTCCCAGGCTGGGTTAGTGGCCTGCTGAGCAGTCCTTTAGCACTTACCTGGCCGCCTGCTTCGCAAACTGAGGCACCTAACACTGAATATGGAGTACAAAGGTTATAGAGCATCTTCTCCAGGGCGTCTTTTTTTTTTTTTGGATAATAATAACTTAAAACAGAGCATGATTTTTTAAAGCTAAAATATTAGATTGTAAGAGAAATTTTACAATTGCAGAAACTTCCTAGGGGACATGTGTTTACTGTCCTTTGCTTGTAGGTCTGCTTTATATAAAGTTGAAGAAACGTTTATTGCCTTATGAGAGTGAAATTATACATAACTTAATTACCTCCTCAACCAGACTATGAGTTCTGTGAGGCAAGGATTGTGTCTCATTTGCCTCTGAATTCACAAGAAAGTGCTTAGTTATTTAGCATGAGGCCTGGCTCAAAGTAAAGGCTCAATGAATGTGGAACTAAACTCAACTCTGTCTTCCTCCCTGCTTCTGATGAATATAGTATTTCCATCAAGGAAAGGACTTCACATCAAGTGCCTAGTGGAGAGAGGTATTTTGGGGAGTTGTATTTTTATCTGTCTAAACCTTGGCTTCCCTACCTGGTAGAGTTGTGAAGATTCAATGAGAAAAGATACATAAAGTGCCAAGCACTGTGCATAAGCATAGAAGGTACACACACACACACAAACAGTAACAAAACTTGTTTCCTTTTCTCTAAAGTCACATTCTCGTTATTAACCTACAAACTATGACATTACCTTGGTCATTTTAATCATTCCAAGCAACTAAAAAAGGACCTCGTATCTATGGCTCAGGTCTGAGCCACTGCCTCGGGCTTCTGCAACACCCTATCTGTCCTCTTAAACTCCCAACCTAATATTACCGTACCATTCAACAGCTTGTTTACTGTTTGGGTTACCTTCCCATTAAACCTGGGCTTACAAGATAGGGATAATTCAACTAGAAGGTGGAGAGAGGTAACCGCTTCTTAGGAGGAGGGAGCAGAGCCATTTCCAGCCTTACCTCACTCAGTAATCTGATTTCCCCTCCCAATTCCAGGACATGTCTTGGCCCTGGTTCCAGGAACAGTCCTGGACAAATGTTGCCAATTCCTAACATAGAGCATGAACCAGGGAATCAGGATCCGAAAATGGCTGTGTCCTTTATTCTTTTTGCCTGAGTCTAGAGTAGCTTTACCAGGAAACTAATGCAGCTTAAACTTCAAGGCCCCTCCCTCACTTCCAAAGACCCCCATGAGTGCTAAGAGTTGCTGCAATATTCTAGGTTGAGAGGGAAAGCTAGTTTGCAATCAGGGAACTTTTTTTTTTTTTTTTTTGAGACGGAGTTTCACTCTTGTTGCCCATGCTGAAGTGCAATGGTGCAATCTCGCCTTACTGCAACCTCTGCCTCCCGGGTGCAAGCGATTCTCCTGCCTCAGCCTCCCAGGTAGCTGGGATTACAGGCATGCACCGCCATCCCGGCTAATTTTTGTATTCTTAGTAGAGACGGAGTTTCACTGTGTTGGCAAGGATGGTCTTGAACTCTGCACCTCAGATGATCCACCTGCCTTAGCCTCCCAAAGTGCTGGGATTACAGATGTGAGCCACCGTGCCCGGCCCTGGGAACATTGTTATGTAAGCTTTTCTGATAACTTGCCTAAGTAGGTCTTACAAGAAAGTGACCTAGAGTTCTGGGACTCCACTCATTTGTTGTGATTTTGTCATCACTCTAAATGAATACTCAATTTGGTGTTTGCAGTTACTGTAACCCCTTTTTTTCTTTTTCTTTTTTTTGAGACAGAGTCTCACTCTGTCGCTTAGGCTGAAGTGCAGTGGTGTGACCTCGGCTCACTGCTACCTCCGCCTCCCGGGTTCAAGTGATTCTCCTGCCTCAGCCTCCCTTGTAGCTGTGATTACAGACACTTGCTACCACGCCTGGCTAATTTTTGTATTTTTAGTAGAGACGGGGTTTCACCATGTTGATCAGGCTGGTCTCAAACTCCTGACCTCGTGATCCACCCACCTTGGCCTCCCAAAGTGCTGGGATTACAGGCGTGAGCCACAGTGGCCTGCCAGCTTTTTTTTTTTTTTAACAAGGTCTCGCTGTGTCACCCAGGCTAGAGTGCAGTGGTGTGATCACAGCTCACTGCAGCTTCCATCTCCCGGGCTCAAGCGATCCTCCCACCTTAGCCTGCAGAATAGCTGGGACTACAGGTGCATGCCGCCATGCCCAGCTAATTTTATATTCTTTTTTTTTTTTTTTTTTTTTTTTTTTTTTTTTTTTTTTTGGCTCACTGCAACCTCCACCTCCCGGGTTCAAGCAATTCTCCCATCTCAGCCTCCCGAGTAGCTGGGATTACAGGCGCACACCACTATACTCAACTAATTTTTATATTTTTCATAAAGACGTGGTTTCACCATATTGGTCAGGCTGGTCTTGGGCCCCTGACCTCAGGTGATCTGCCCACCTCAGCCTACCAAATATATTCTTTTTCTCAAATATGGCCCCCACAAAACACTGGATTCCAGGCTGAGTCAGGCCCTTCTCCAATCTGTATCTACTTTTCTACAATGCCTCCCTCTCCTGCAGCTCGCCAGAAAGTCACAAGTAGGACGAGAGGGGCTCCGCAGGGATGTGGAGGTGACCACATGCAAGACAGAGTTGCCAGCGCCACTTACGTTCCTTCTACCCTAGGCACACATTGGCCTAGGATGCTTTGCAGTGATTCTTCTTCCACAAATGCTGGGATCCTCCAACATTCCTAGTGCTTCTATTTGAAATTGTTTTCAGGATATCCTGAATTCAGGATAATACCCATCCTGAATTCAGCATTGGACATTGTATTAGTTGAGATTCTTTTGTTTGCAAATGACAGAAACCCAATTTAAACAAGCAGAAGGAAAAAGGCAAGAACTAGACTTTGAACCAAAGTTAGATAAAGGGAATAACTGATTTGCAAATGGAAAGGTAGTCTGTAAGAATTTACTTAATAAAATATTTGGGGTTTTGAATAGAATTTGTTTGTGAAAAATAGCACCCTGTTCTCAGCTAAGCAATAACAATTATGGCATTCTTTGGTTATTTCAATTCTGTTTCTTTTTTTTTTTTTTGAGATGGAGTTTTGCTTGTGTTGCCCAGGCTGGAGTGCAGTGGCATGATCTTGGCTCCCGGGTTCAAGCGATTCTCCTGCCTCAACCTCCCAAGTAGCTGGGATTACAGGCATGCACCACCACGCCTGGCTAATTTAGTATTTTTAGTAGAGACGGGGTTTCACCATGTTGGCCAGGCTAATCTTGAACTCCCGACCTCAGGTGATCTGCCCTCCTCAGCCTCACAAAGTGCTGGGGTTACAGGCGTGAGCCACCGCACCCAGCCTGAATGATTATTTCTTTGTAAACAGACAATTTTTAAATAATGTGAAAATACAGGAGTGTTTTAGAAATACCGAGGAGGGAACACTGGCCCGCTGTGGCCAGGACGATGGTGCATCACGAGAAGGTAGCACTTGTGGTGGAGAAGTGAGGTTGGAGAGACACAGCGGCCTGGCATACGGGACTTGTAAATGCAGGTTAGTTTGGGCCCTGTTGAGGGATAATGAGAAGACATTTATAAGTTGTGCAGGACCATTTACTTATTTTTTGGAGAGATTTATTTTTGGAAAGATCCTGAATGGGAACGGAATCGGGGTGGATAGGGAGCAACATGGAGACAAGGAGATCAGTTGGGAGATCAGTTAGGAAGCTGCTGAGATGATGCAGAAGAGAGATGTTTTTTTAAAGGCGGGAGTCCTGAGGATGAGAGGAGAAAACAGAGTCAAGACAGGTTCAGGAAGTACATGGGCAGCCTGTGGTAATTATTGGTTGTCAGAGCAGTATGGGAGAAGACATTAGGATGCTCCCAGATATTTGGTTTCAATGATTGGGTGGTGCCTACAATTCACTGAAAGAAAGAATACAAGAGGAGAAGCAGGTTGGCTAGGAGGATGGAGAACTAAGTCAGTGGCAGCCCTGGAATTCCTCTATGGAAGGCATTCAGTCAGAAAGTATGCGGGATTTGTCTTGAAAGTATAGTTCCAATTATAAGCATTCTGCATTTATTTAGCATGCATGCTCAGATAGGATAGCATGGATGGCAGATTATTTGAAGGCCTTCTCAATAGAAGTTTAATCACCTTGTTTAACCAGACAAGGATATATGAATAACATAAATGTTTTGCATTCAAAGGGAATTTACCAGGCAAATAATAAACTGAAGACCTCATCTCGCATTACATTTTCATAAAGGTTTGTTTGCTTAGCTACTTGGTGGTCAAATATTTCAGTTTATTTCTGTTCTACTCTCAATGGCTTCATTTCTAGAAAGTTGCTATATTTCCTTTTATATCATTTGTTTTCAAATAAGTTCAGGGTAAAATCCTCTCATAGCATTTTTTTTTCTTTTTAATAATGAAGACCCTTCTGAGGGTACTATGTTTAACAAAATCAAACTCATTCTTTTTCGAGGTAATCTGTTTCTAGGAATTACTGAAAAGTAAAAGGAAGTTTTCCATAACATGTTTGATTTTTAGCACCTGAATCAGACCTTGAAAGAGCTGTGCAATTACAAATAGAAGCCACATCTTATTGTTTTGATACTTCTTGAAGCTATAGCATGGATAACAGAATGTCACATCATGAATTCGGCACTGGACGTTATATTAGTTGAGATTCTTTTGGTTGCAAGTGACAGAAACCCAATTTAAACAAGGTCAAGAATAAAGGGAAGGCCAGGTGCAGTGGCTCATGCCTGTAATCCCAGCACTTTGGGAAGCTGAGGTGGGTGGATCACTTGAGGTCAGGAGTTCGAGATTAGCCTGGCCAACATGGTGAAACCCCGTCCCTACTAAAAATACAAAAATAAGCTAGGTGTGGTGGTGCATGGCTGTAATCCCAGCTACTTGGGAGGCTGAGGCAGGAGTATTGCTTGAACCCAGGAGGTGGAGGAGGTTGCACTGAGCCGAGATGGCGCCACTGTACTCCAGCCTGGGCGACAGAGTGAGACTCTGTCTCAAAAATGAAAAAAAAAAAAAAAAGAATAAAGGGGAAATCGAGCAAACCAAGGAAAAGGTAAGTGTGGAGCCTTGGGAATGACAAGATCCAGGAGCCATCACACTGGCAGAACACGCCATCTCTCTCATTTCAATTCTTTGCTTCCCAGTGCCTGTTGGCTTCATTCTGTCCTAGAGTAAACAGACTTTCTTCATACGAGCGGGAACAGAGGGCCTGTTGGACTCATTCTTCCAGCTCAACCACAAGTAAGAGAAGAGAGTCTCTCTCCAAGATCTGGTTTTAACAGTCTCAGGGAAGAAGAATTCTGATTGCTCTGGCTTGGTTCACAAACCCACTTGTTGAACCAATCACTGCACCTAAAGGGGCAGGGTCTGTATCAGAAGAAAGGATAGAAGCATACACAGATGGCCGTTCATCCAACCTGTGAAGCAGGTGGGCTTGGGTGGCTGTGGGACATCCACGTGAGGCAGTGAGGCAAAATCTGGACACATGAGCCTGAGGCTCAGAGGACAGCACTGAACTGAAGACATTCTGTCTGATGGCTCAGAAAGTTGCTGATTGCCTTGACAAAGTTAATGGCAGGATTTATTCCACAAGCTCAGTAGATAGATTAACCCATGATCTTTATTCTCAGATAACCCTTCATATGTGTGTTAATAGAGGCTTAACTAGAATCAGATAGTGAAGTTCATAGTTATAAAATAAATTGTTTTTACAAGAAAGTAGGCCAGGCACAGTGGCTCATGCCTATAATCCCGGCACTTTGGGAGGCCGAGGTGGGCAGATCATTTGAGGTCAGGAGTTTGAGACCAGCCTGGCCAACATGGCGAAATCCTGTCTTTACTAAAAATACAAAAATTAGCCAGGCATGGTGATGCACACCTGTAATTCCAAATACTCAGGAGGCTGAGGCACGAGAATCACTTGAACCCGGAAGGCGGAAGTTGCAGTGAGCTGAGATTGCACCACTGCACTCTAGCCTGGGTGACAGAGTAAGACTCTGTTTCAAAAAAAAATTTTTAATAATTAAAAATAAATAACTTTTTTCTAAAAAAAAGAATATCGGCCGGGTGCAGTGGCTCACTCCTGTAATCCCAGCACTCTGGGAGGCCAAGGCAGGTAGATTACTTGAGGTCAGGAGTCGAGACCAGCGTGGCCAACATGGTGAAACCTGTCTCTGCTAAAAATAAAAAAATTAGCTGGTGTGGTGGCAGGCACCTGTAGTCCCAGCTACTCAGGAAGTTGAGGCAGGAGAATCGCTTGAATGTGGGAGGTGGAGGTTGCAGTGAGCCAAGATTGCACCACTGCACTCCAGCCTGGAAGACAGTGAGACTTTGTCTCACAAAAAAAAAAAAAAAAAAAAAGTCAAAAGAAAAAAGTAAACTCCATGACAGCCGAAGTTTTTATCTGCTGTACTCACTGTCATGTTGTCAGTGTCCAAAGCAGTGCCTATTCGTGTCACTAGTAGATGCTCAATAAATATTTGTTGAAAGAATGAATGAATGAGCAAATAAACAAACAATATTTATTCTGTCCACAAATCCTTAGGAGGGCAGAAATTACATACAAGTTAATTATACCAAATTCTGATTTTTGCTTCATATTTCTGGGCTGTTAGTAATTTTTTTTTTTTTTTTTTTTTTTTTTTTTTTTGAGACAAAGTCTTGCTCTGTCACTCAGGCTGGAGTGTAGTGGTGTGATCTCAGCTCACAGCAACCTCTGCCTCCTGTGTTCAAGCAATTCTCCTGCCTCAGCCTCCCAAGTAGCTGGGATTACAGGTGCCTGCCACCACGCCCAGCTATTCTTTTTGTATTTTTAGTAAAGACTGGGTTTCACCATGTTGGCCAGGCTGGTCTCGAACTCCTGACCACAGGTGATCCACCCACCTTGGTCTCCTAAAGTGCTGAGATTACAGGCATGAGCCACTGTGCCTAGCCACTATTTGTATATTATTTATTCTTGCTGCTGGTTTTTCCAGTGGATTTTTCCTGTATGGGTAAGGGGAAAGAGTTAAGAAAAGGGAGCAGGAATGAGGGCTTTGGGTCCCACTCTGTATGGGTAAGGGGAAAGAGTTAAGAAAAGGGAGCAGGAATGAGGGCTTTGGGTCCCCACTCTATTGGTGATAATAACAACTGACATTTGTATTACAATTTTCTTCCAAAAGTTACTACATTTGCTTCTCAAAATATCCCTGTGAAGCAGATGCCATTACCTTCATTTTTAGATAGATAAACAAGCTTAGAGAGACTCTCCCAATACCACTCAAGTGGTATTAAGTCAGCCTCCATCTAAACCCTAGTCTTATCATGCCAAAGTCCATGTTTATTCCATGGCACCTGGCTGCCTCCCTCGCTGGTTGTGTAGGCTGAGAAAGCCACTTCCCCTTTCTGGGCCTCAGTTCCTGCATCTGGAAAAATGCCTAGGTGATCTCCTAGATTCCTTTAAATTCTATGAGTCTAGCAGCCTTTTCTTCTCCATCATCTATTTTTAAAATTGTTATAGCTTTAAGAAGTACTAAAATGATGAGATGTGATTTCTGTTTGTAATTGCACAGCTCTTTCAAAGTCTGATTCAGGTGCTAAAAATCAAATACGGTATGTACAACTTCCCTTTACTTTTCAGTAATTCCTAGAAACAGAATACCTTGAAAAAGAATGAGTTTGATTTTGTTAAACATAGTACCCTCAGAAGGGTCTTCATTATTAAAAAGAAAAAAAAATTCTATGAGAGGATTTTACTCTGAACTTATTTGAAAACAAATGATGTAAGAGGAAATATGGCAACTTTTCTAGAAATGAAGCCATTTAGAGTAGAATAGAAATAAATTAATTGGAAATATTTGACCACCAAGTAGCTAAGCAAACAAACCTTTATGAAAATATAATGTGAGACGAGGTCTTCAGTTTATTATTTGCCTGGTAATTCCCTTTGTATGCAGAACATTCATTTTATTCACATATCCTTGTCGGCTTAAACACGGTGATTACACTGCTATTGAGCATCAGGGCAAGTAAGTTGTGTTTCTTCCCACAGAATGTTTTGTTTTGTCTCCAACTTCTATTTGTGCCCATATAGAAGTAAGCTACTTCTGATGTGACGTGAAAAACTTTACACAGAAAAATCTGTATTTGCACATCCTTTGGGGGGCTTTTATTTTTGCTAAAAAGTAGAATTCACACAGGAGAAAAAAAAACATGCAAAATATTTTTGTGCACACTTTTAACAGGCTACATTCCACTTCTGAAATCTTACCCAAAACAAAACAAAAAGTCCCAAAGCCAGAATACTGAGTTAAAAAGTTAACATTATAAAAGCTAGGTTCCTAACACAAACACTGCAGATATAAGCTGCAGATATGTCACTCCATTGCAAAAAGTTGTGTTTATCTTTTTTTTTTTTTTTTTTTTTTTTGAGACGGAGTTTCACTCTTGTTGCCCAGGCTGGAGTGCAATGGCATGATCTCGGCTCACTGCAACCTCCACCTCCAGGATTCAGGAGATTCTCCTGCCTCAGCCTCCCAAGTAGCTGGGACTACAGGCACCCGCCACCACACCCGGCTAATTTTGTGTATCTTTAGTAGAGATAGGGTTTCACCATATTGGCCAGGCTGGTTTCAAACACCTGACCTCAGGTGATCCACCTGCCTCAGCCTCCCAAAGTGCTGGGATAACAGGCGTGAGCCACGGCACCTGGCCTATAAATGTTAAATTAATGTCAACAATGAGGAGACAAGAACTGTAGTTCCAAAGTGTGCTCCCCACCATGGATTATGAAAAATTTTGTTTGGTGTTGTAGGACATCCACAATGTAAACTTGAGCTAGACACAGCCTTATTCCTGACACTACACCAGACTCACAGACACTGAGTGAACCACACTCAAAACTACCTTCTTTTCCTGCTACATTTTAAGTGTTGGGTTTTTTTTTCTTTTTTTTTCTTTTTTTTAAAAATTTTTTGCTAGTTTTGTTTTTTTTTTTTTTTGGCAAATAAGAGTCCCTCAGAATCTATACTTGCTCTGAAATGTAGAAAAATTGATTCAATAAAGGACTGTGGTAAAACTATCCTTTAAGATATTTCACTTTTCTTCTTAATGATCATATGCTTTTTAATGATCGTATGTGTGTGTGTGCGTGTGTGTGTAAAACCTTTAAAAAGAGATTTTGGAAACTGAATTCTAGGGAACGTTTTTTTTCTTTCTTTCTTTCCTCAAGACCAGTCCCTGACAATTGAATAGATAGTTTTCGGAGAAAACGACTTAGGGCCTGTCAGTACAGTCAGCAACCTCCTTGTCCTGGCCTATTTGAACTTTCCAAAAATAACAGAATGCTCCAAGGTATTTGTCTGCAACTCCTGACAAATCTCCAGGCAGTCCCAGCAGATTTTACTCTGCCTGCTGCTGTGTATTCACCTTCTCGCAGATCCAAAGGTAGGAAGGGCCCTGTGGCAGGAGCACATCCATGTCCCTCCCTGGTGCTCCCTGGGGGAGATGGGTGGCTTCCTACTTGGAAAAAAATAGGGGCTTCCTGCAGCTAGGGACACAGCTAGCTGCTTCCTTCTCCCTAATGGAGAGGAGACACTCAGGTAAGATGGCAGTCTGCTGGAAGTCTCAGTCCTTAGAAGAAAAGAGTTCTAATACATTCCCATAAAATATTTCAAACGTGCAAAGAGAAAAATCCAAAACAGGAGTAAGAGCAGAATAGAGTGAGTTGGAAGACAGCCTAAATAGCGTGCTCAAGTGAGAAACACTCATGCAAACTGCCTGCATCAATGCCATGTTTTCGATGAGCATATTATCAGGGCTTCCTAAAGACGAAAGTGACTACACTATTTCCAACCACAGAATCTAAACTGCCTTATTTATCACCAAACAGCTTTAAGATGCTTACCTAACTCAAACTATCACTAGTATCATAAAGTAGTTTGAAGGCCCCTCTACTTCAATAAATACTTAAATAATAGCTAGATCAACTCAGCTCATACATTTTCAAAATATTGGCCAAAACAGCAAATGCATATATATCAGTGCATCTGTTCCTTCCAGCAGCTAACACAGTTGTACAAACTCAGTGTGCTGCATTTTAAGGAACATTTGAAATGGATGGTGCAGACCTGAAGGTGGGAGGTCCTGCCTCCTCGTGTGTTCTTACTGAGGGTGGCAGAAAGTAAGTTTTCTCTTCCCCACCCATAGTTTGGGCATGTGAGCCTATTCTGCCATCCTGTTTCAGACACTGTCTCTCTGTCTCTCTTCTTTTCCACAGGCCACCAAGCCTATTTGAGATGGAGGGTACTGGGGGAGACATCGTAAGTGAGCAGTCACAGGTTGGGGTGAAATTCATGCACACGACTGGACACTCATACTAACGAACCCTTAAAGCTAAACAAAGGCCAAAGACAACCCAGAGCCTTTAAAAAATCTCTCACACACCACAGAGCAAAACTGGAAAAACCCAATTCTACTTTCCCATCACAATTCAAAAAGGAGCTAAGCCTTCTGGGGACATTGGATGTTTCAGACTGCGAGAGGGTGGCTGACAGGGCCATCTTTTCTCAGCTGTCTGCAACCTGAGCCAGAGCCCTTCCTGGAGCCCTGGCAATTGCCCAGTGGCTCCCAGAAGACATCTCTTTGGACGTCCGGGCTCCCATTAGAATGTTTCAAGTTTGTTCAAGGTCTGAAGTCTGATGCGCAGAGGTAGCTCCATGACGCTAGTAATGGAATAACACTTCCTTTTTTGGTGAGGAAAGCCCAATGGGTCTTAGCTAACAAGCTCTCAGCTATGACTCTAAAAATACCCTGCAGCGAGTGCTGTTTGGCACTTCAATTTGTTTGCCAGGGGAGCGCTTAAGAACTCCACAGAATGCTTCAGATTCTCCACAGCTGCTCTGAGCTCTGTCCTCCTCTGGTGACCGCAGGAAGTGTATCGCTTTGGGAAAGCTGCTTGTTGCTTTTCACTTTTGAGTTCTTGGAATTCTGCTCTAAATGTCTGAAGCACAATTCCAGTCTTAGATTAATAACTAGCTTGGTTTTGAGTCTTCATTTGGCTCCTAGTCTGAACTATGCAAATACACGATTTGTGTACAGAAGAAAAAACCTAAAATTATACTTCCAAAGGGCTCAGTTGCTTCCTCTCTCTCCCTGTTCCCCTCAGAAGAAACATCAGCCTCCCGAATCCTTTGTTGCCAGCAGCAGGAGCAGCTCTGGGCCTCATCAGCACAGGCGGCCTCAGCCGCCTACAAGTTGATGGTGTGTGCGTGCTTCTTGCACAGGGGTCTGTCCTTCTTGGAGTAGAACGGCTGCCCCTCCAGATTCACATGGCAGACCTGGAACAGAGAACAGACCTGTGTGAGACCCATGTGGCGGGGGACATGGGCAGATTTCAATCGCTCTTTTAAGAAAAAGCCCTGGCCAGGTGCGGTGGCTCAGTCCTGTAATCCCAGCACTTTGGGAGGCCAAGGCGGGCAGATCACTTGAGGTCAGGAGTCCGAGACCAGCCTGGCCAACATGGCGAAACTCCATCTCTACTAAATACAAAATATAAAAATTAGCCAGGGGCACGTTGGCATGTGCCTGTAATCCCAGCTACTCGGGAAGGTTAAGGCAGAAGAATCTCTTGAACCTGGGAGAGAGAGGTTGCAGTGAGCTGTGATTGTGCCACTGCACTCCAGCCTGGGCAACAGAGTAAGACTCTGTCTAAAACAAAGAAAGAAAGAAAGAAAAAGCCTTGCCCCATGCATTGCAGAGAAAAGGCAACAGCCTATTTCTCCCATTATGAATTCTTAACGACAGAAGCAGAGTACATGGGTTGGACTATGTAAAAACTAAGATTCCTGAAGAACACAGAATAAAATCAAATGAAATTAATTAAATTTAATGGAATAGAGAAAATACACACTATGAAGCTGACCAGTTCATGCTATCCAAAATGTATAGAGTCAATGCAAGTTCACAAGTCAATATACCACAGAGAGGATTCACATCTAAAGAAAATAGTAAACTAACAAACACATCAGAGAAGATTGTACTCACTAATAATTAAAGAAAAAGCAAATTAAAACTGCCCTGATGCCAGGCGCAGTAGCTCATGCCTATAATCCCTATGCTTTGGGAGGCTGAGGCAGGAGGATTTTTTGAGGCCAGGTGTTTGAGACCAGCCTGGGCAACATAGTGAGCCTCTGTCTCTACCAAAAAAAAAAAAAAGATTAGTTAAAAAAAAAATTATAAGAAAAACTGCCCTGAGATAGCACTAGACACCTATTAATCTAGCAAGACAAATAAAACAAGAAAACCTCAATGGCTTGTCACCTTTAACCTAACATGCCTCTAGCCAAAAAGCTTAAAAAAAAAACCACAAAGTATTCAATCAAAAATCAGCAATGCCAAAAAGGAACAAGGCCTACTGGTGGACTGCTGGAGACACACGAGTGAGCTCAGTGTTCCATAGGGAATCTGGCCATGTTGAACAAGAACCACTGAGATGTGCCTACCCTATAACCCAGTAATGCCACGCTAGAGAATTTATCCTGTAGAACCAACTCTGCAGAACAAGAAAGCAACCTGTGCTCAACTAGAAACTGAAAACTACTAAAATTTCTCTCAATAGGGAGATGATTCAGTAAATTTTCAAGGTATATTTTTCCAATGGAATGCCACCATTTAAAAAGATAGATATGGGCCAGGCACGGTGGCTCATGCCTGTAATCCCAGCACTTTGGGAGGCCAAGGCAGGAGGACCACAGGATCAGGAGTTTGAGATCAGCATGACCAACATGGTGAAACCTCATCTCTACTAAAAATACAAAATTAGCCGGGTGTGGTGGTGTGCGCCGGTAATCCCAGCTACTCAGGAGGCTGAGGCAGGAGAATCGCTTGAACCTGGGAGTCCGAGGTTGCAGTGAGCCAAGATTGTACCACTGTACCCCAGTCTGGATGACAGAGTGAGACGCTGTCACAAAAAAAAAGAAAAAAAAAAGATATGGAAAAGTATGCAGAGAAATATACAAAAAACAAAAGAGATGAAATTCTTTTTGTGTTTTTTTTTTTTTTTTTTTTTTTTGAGATGGAGTCTTACTCTGTCACCCAGGCTGGAGTGCAATGGTGTGATCTCGGCTCACTGCAACCTCCACCTCCCAGGTTCAAGCAATTCTCCTGCCTCAGCCTCCCTAGTAGCTGGGATTACAGGCACCCACCACCACATCCAGCTATTTTTTTTTTTTTTTGGTAATTTAGTAGAGACAGGGTTTCACCATGTTGGCCAGGCTGGTCTCGAGCTCCTGACCTCAAGCAATCCACCTGCCTCGGCCTCCCGAAGTGCTGGGATTACAGGCGTAAGCCACCGTGCCCAGCCCAAGAGAAGAAATTCTATATCCCCATGATGACAACATAGAGTATAGTCTGAGGAAGAGAACTAATATTTGTGGGGGCTACCATGGATCAAGCAGGATGCCAAACACTATATACAGCAGCTCATTTAATTCTCATGAAAACCTTACAAGGTAGGTATGCCTTTCTCCCACTTCACAAATGAAAAAACTGGAGCTCAGAGGGCGCCTATGTCTTGCTTAAGTCGCAGACCAAGTAAGTTGTAGGGCTGGGAATCTCTATCCAGGTCTATAAGACTCCAGTTCTATGCTAATTTTTCCCCTACCCCATAACAGAAAGGGGCTGTGTTTACTTGAAATTGTTCTGGGTTCATGGGTTTGTATGGAGGTAGCCCTCTGAGTTTGTCAGACTACTAGTATGTAAGCTAGGCCCTGGGTTGGCAATATGCCAGTATGTCAGAGTCTGCCAGGAAGTCACATTGGCTGGCATGGGTCCCAGCCTAGGAGAGGGCAGTGAAGATCCCTGCTGGGGGGCAGAATTGGGAGCCATCTCCAGGACACTGACATCAGGAGGAGTGCAGGTGGAGTCCACACATACAGGTATCCCCCCAGGAAACAGAAATCACCCTCCAGAGTTGAGCTTGGGGCAATGTGCATGTATCCAGTCCAAGAGAGTTGGAAAGGAAAAGGGCACCACGCTGGCCCCATGTGCAAGGCTCTGATGGTCCAGTTGGGGACATTATACCTAGGATCACACAGGGCTTCCAGTGGGTCCTGGGAGCTAATGAGCTGCAAAAGTGTTTGAAAACATCCCAGGTGGATGCAGTGATGCTGAGTATAACCAGGCTCGTGTGGAGGCCTCAAGCTGCTGGTGACAATTTAAAGACTAATGCAAAAAGATGGACACCCAAGATCTAACTGGTGAGAATGGGCTTTAAGGAAGACAGAAAGGCAGCTCTGGAGTGAGTCAGCCTGTCAATGACTACAGCTGTGGCTGGGAGACCCTACCTGGTCTGGGACAATGCTGGTTGCTTGTGAGAACTTCGGGATGAGTCAGGCTGGAGAGAAGGTGTCCAGGGACTGAAGACCAATAAATGAGAAAGGGACAGAACCTCAAATATGGCTCATAGGTGAGATGGGGCTGAGGGTGGGAACCCTCATAGGGAGTTGTGCCCAGTGTCTTCTTGATGCAAGGTGCTTCATGGTGGAGGAGGCCTTCTGCCCACCCAGCATAGGGGACAACAGGGATGGTCTAACCCCCAGGCTCTGTGGCTGGGTGACATCAGGGCCTAGCTATAAAGGGGTGGTGACCATGAACAGTGCTGACCGCAGGTCCCAGCAGAGTTAGGGTAATAAACTAGGCCAGCTGCAGCAGCCCCTAGGACTGCCTACAAAAGTTATACCACTGCCCATCCGCTCCTGATACCCACACCAGTAGGGAAGGGCAAGACTTAGAGCAAAAGAGGGATTGGTAAGACATTTTTCCTCCACTAAGGTCAGACCCGGCCGGGCGCAGTGGCTCAAGCCTGTAATCCCAGCACTTTGGGAGGCCGAGACGGGTGGATCACGAGGTCAGGAGATCAAGACCATCCTGGCTAACACGGTGAAACCCTGCCTCTACTAAAAAAAAATACAAAAAACTAGCCGGGCGAGGTGGCGGGCACCTGTAGTCCCAGCTACTCGGGAGGCTGAGGCAGGAGAACGGCGTGAACCTGGGAGGCGGAGCTTGCAGTGAGCTGAGATCGCGCCACTGCACTCCAGCCTGGGCAACAGAGCGAGACTCCGTCTCAAAAAAAAAAAAAAAAAAGTCAGACCCTTTCCATTGGAACTCAAGTGTCAGTGCCAGACAGAAGCTTAACTTTCACCCTGACTCACACTGCACTTCTCAGGCTCCCAGCCTTCACTTTATATGCTTTGGACTTGAGGGGTACTGTCCTGTTCTACTTTTGAATTGCTCACATCTGTTGCTTTGTTCGCCTTTCAAGATTCTAGATTCCGTCAAGGTAGAGACTTGTTCTGGGACACTCTTGTATTCCCCAAATGCCAGGAATATTTGGTAAACTGAGTTAGTCTAAAAATGTGCTATCTGAGATCTCACTGGTGAGAAAACAGCACATCAGCTGGGAGAGCTACTCCAGATCTTTCTCTTACTAAGTTTTTGGAAGTTACAGGAAAATACATGCTCATCAAAAGTGATTTGGAAATATGAAGTGACAGAAAGAGGACCAAAAAAAAAAAAAAAAATCCCTCATGTCCCTCAAAGTTTTCCAATCAAAAGATTTCTTCCCAATGTTAAAACTACGTTCCAGCTGGGTGCAGTGGCTCACGCCTGTAATCCCAGCACTTTGGGAGGCTGAGATGGGTGGCTCATAAGACCAGCCTGGTCAAGATGGTGAAACCCCATCTCTACTAAAAATACAAAAATTAGTCAGGCCTGGTGGCGGGCGCCTGTAATCCCAGCTACTCAGGAGGCTGAGGCAGAGAATTGCTTGAACCTAGGAGGTGGAGGTAGCAGTGAGCTGAGATCGTGCCACTGCACTCCAGCCTGAGCGACAGAGCAAGACTCTGTCTCACAAAAAAAAAAAAAAAAAAAAAAAAAAAACAACCATGTTCCACTTCACTATATGTTGACAGGGCAGTGAGTACCATGCAGGCTGGTTTGGAGGGAGACCTAACGATCTCCATGCTGATCCTCCAAAGGGCAGTGCTATGGGCCTCTCACAGGCTGGACTTCACTCTCTGGAACTTATTTGTAATATCAGCCTGAGCCACCCCAAGCTTTACGGCTTCTTCTGGTCTCTCTCTTGGACTTTTGCTGTTGTGACTCAGCTGAAATTGCGAGGCTTGCAGGAGCAGACCCACACTCACCTTTGCCACAATTCCCTCTGCATGTGACACAGACCTCTCATCAGCCCGCCCGTGGAAAACAGGCCTTCTGTGCCACTGTCTTCCTGGACCTTCCCCAGGTCTCTTGGATCCTTCCAGAAGTTGGGTAACCAGATGTGCAGGCAGTGCCTCAGGACTAGACAAGTCATGGCTTGAATGTAAGGTTCAGAGAGCCCTGTGCTGTGCCTGACACAGGGGAGCTATAACTCTGCAGGGGACAACCCCAAAGCCAGTATACTTACACCATTGTCTCTTTTTGGAGGGGATGTATTTAAAACACCCTAAAAGATAACTAGAGAATCTGTTCAAAGAGCTGGAAAATCAGAGTGTTAAGGGATTGAACTGTATTCCACAAAATTCACATGCCAGAAGGCAGAGTTAGGAGTGAGCCAAGATAGTGCCATTGTACCCCAGCCTGGGCAACAACAGTGAAACTCCGTCTCAAAAAAAAAAAAAGCGGAGCTTGCAGTGAGTGGAGATCACGCCACTGCACTCCAGCCTGGGCGACAGAGCAAGACTCCGTCTCAAAAAAAAAAAAAAAAAAAAAAAAAAAGCAGAACCACACAGAGACAGACACACTCAGAGGAGAATGTCATGTCATGTGAAGACACACACACAGAGGGGAGACAGCCTTGTGATAATGGAGGCAGGGATTGGAGTTACACAGCTGCAAGCCAAGAAATGCCAAGGATTGCTGGCTAGAAGCTCGGAGAAAGAGTATGGCCTCCTGTCAGCACCTTGATTTAGGACTTCTGGCCTCCTGAACTGTGAAAGTGTTCATTTCTGTTGTTTGAGCCATCAGTTTGCAGTAATTTGTCAAGGCAGCCCTAGCAAACCAACACACAGAGTCAATACAGTGCATCCCACAGATGGCAGGGTATGGAAGCAAAGTGTAGAACCGAAAGCATATGTCCGTAAACTTGATGACTAGGGTCATCCTATGTCATAAGTCTATAAAAATTACTCAAGTAAAAACTGTACAGGTATTTCATACATTTCCAAAATTTACCTTGAGAAACTCTGGTTAAAAAAAATAGTAGGGGTGTCTTAATTTTCCCAAATCAGCCAGGCGCGGTGGCTCACACCTGTATTCCCACAACTTTGGGAGGCTGAGGCGGGTGGATCACCTGAGGTCAGGAGTTTGAGACCAGCCTGGCCAACATGGTGAAATCCCCTCTCTACTAAAAATACACAAAATTAGCCAGGCATGGTGGTGTGTGCCTGTAGTCCCAGCTACTCGGGAGGCTGAGGCAGAAGAATTGCTTGAACCCGGAGGCAGAGGTTGCAGTGAACCGAGATCGCTCTACTGCACTCCAGCCTGGGCAACAGGAGCAGAAACTCCATTGCAAAAAAATATATATATATCAAATCAAGATTAGTCAATGACAGATTGACATTAGGGGGCTTTCTCAGGAATGACTGTTTCCTACCTCTCCCTCAGAGTCTAAATGCCTGTAGGCACACCATCACGTGCCCACCCCAACCCAAAACCTTCAGAAGGAAAATGCCAGTCTCATACTAAAAGTGACGCAGCTGTTCAGCAGAAATAAGTAGCACACAATTAATAGTTAATCCAGGGCTTATCTCCTGGCAGCTATATATCAAGAAAGGACCACTTAGGAAAATAAAATGATACTCAGTCTTGCTTTCCAAAGGTTCTACCAAGAGAAACCCTGTCTCAGCTTTTCATAGGATTAGTCAGCTCCAATCTAGTGTTTGGGGTAACAATTTGGAGGGGAAAACCCTCAAGTCACTCCATCATATCTGAAGTGACATATAACCATGGGAAGTCAACTGCCCCTCTCAAAGCCAAGCATCATCTGCTGCTCTTGCCCACTGACAACACTGCTGGTGAGACAAGCCGCTGGTTTGCCAAACCCTGGGACACTCTGTTGTCTTTAACGAAATGGAAAGTAACAAAGCCACACTGGCTTATAAATAATTATTAGGAATGAAACTTTGTTCGACTGTGATGTATCGAGGCATCATGGTGTTTGCCAGCTTTTAAAAATGATCAGGATGTCAGAAAGCTAGCATGGCAAGGGATGTAGAGGGTGGTCATCTGGTTCCCACTTCCTCCCTCCTGCCTCTTCTCAGAAAGCCAGAGCCCCAAGCTAGAGACATACCGCGCAAATGAAGCAGGTGTCATGCCAGGTGTGGCCCAGGGCTTCAATGAACTTGTCGCCGGCCTCCACGGGGAAATCGCAGCCGTGACACTTGGTGCTGAACAGATTGATGTAGTCTGAAATGAAAAGCAGAGTGAAGACCACGCACCCAGTAGGGCAGTGGGGACCCAAAGCCAAGACAACCCCCAAATCAGTGGGCAGGGGCAGGGGGTGAAATCTAATTGGTTGTTTGTAATCTCACAGATGAAATACTCAGTTACATGACTGATAGTTTTCCATTTTCCAATCATTGCACTGATGTTCAGACCCAGGCTTAGACACCATCTCATGCTAGTTTGATTTGCAAACACTTTCTGGAACTGTCATTAACATTCTGCAGGGAGATTGTCTCCTCTGCTTCTGTCACCTCTAATAGACCAAACAGATCAAGCCCCAAAGAGAAAACAATCCATGTTTCCAAACGGCTATGCTTACTTTGGAAGAATGAGGGTCCAACGTATTTAAGAGTTATGGAATGTTCTTTGCTTGGCCATTCTTCTGTCATGGGGCATTTGTGTTGACAACAAGTTTTTACTACTATAAAGAATATTTTAACTATTTTATTGGGGCATGTCCTCCTCCTCCTTTCCTACCCCCAACCAAGGAGATAATGCTATTAAGTATTATTTATATGATGCTTTGCAATTTACCAAGCATTTTCACATGGATGATGTTATTTACAAGTATCTCAATGTCAGGGACTACATCTTAGCTTTCTTTGCACTCCCAGCACAATGACTGACACACAGTCAATATCCAAAACATACATAGGGAATGAACGCATTAACCAATTAATCAGTTAATCAGTGAATGAGTCTGATCACAAAATCCCTCAGAGATTGAACTATTATTATCTTTTTGTTTTGTTTTGTGTATGAGAAAATTGAGACTCAAAGAGGTGAAGGGCCCAGCCAGCATCCCACAGCTGAGGCACAGTGGGTCAGGTTCTGTGCTCCTTCACCAGGGCAGCTGTCCTCTCTGGCCCAAAGGGGCTACAGTTCTACCACACTGGCTGTAGAACATCTCTAGATTATTCTAGAAAAGCTCCATCCCATTTATAAAGCCTTCATCCCTCCTGAGAGGTGTACGCATTCCTCCACAACTCTTCTACAGTTGGCTTCTTCTTAAGTGATTTCCTGTTCTTCTTGTGGACAGTATGTCCATTCATTGTCTTAGACCACGTCTTACTGAGTGCCAGTGTGCCATGGGGGTTACAAAATTGGACTCTGAATAAAGGAAGAGCTAAGTTCAAACCCCAACTCTACTAAGAAACATTCAAACCTGGGGTAAGTCACCTAACTTCTCAAGGTCTCAACTTACTTATCTATATAATGGGAATAATTATTGTACTGAACTCTTGGGGTTTTGAGTGGATTAAATAAGATAATGTAAGTGAAGTATTTGGCACAAGCACTCAAAAATGTTGGCTCTTATTTTGAAAGTCTTCGTAACTGAAGCAAGGAGGGAAGGGAACCATGATTTGAGTGCCATTGTGCCTCTTGTTTAATCCTCATGACATCTCTGTGAAGAGATAATATTCTCTATTTATTTATTTATTTATTTTTGTGATGGAGTCTTGCTCTGTCACCAGGTTGGAGTGCAGTGGCATGATCTTGGCTCATTGCAACCTCCACCACCCGGGTTCAAGCAATTCTCCTGCCTCAGCCTCCTGAGTAGCTGGGAGGACAGGCATGTGCCACCACACCCAGCTAATTTTTTTCTGTATTTTTAGTAGAAACGGGGCTTCACCATTATGGCCAGGATGGTCTCGATCTCTTGACCTTGTGATCCGCCCGCCTTGGCCTACCAAAGTGCTGGGATTACAGGTGTGAGCCACCGTGCCCAGCCTATTTCTTTATTTTTTGAAAGCAGACTCTCACTCTGTCACCTAGGCTGGAGTACAGTGGCACAATCTCAGCTCGCTGCAACCTCTGCCTCCCAGGTTCAAGCAATTCTCCTGCCTCAGCTTCCCAAGTAGCTGGGATTACAGGCAGGTGCTACCACGCCTAGCTAATTTTTGTATTTTCAATAGAGACGGGGTTTTACCATATTGGCCAGGCTGGTCTTGAACTCCTGACCTCAAGTGATCCACCCACCTTGGCCTCCCAAAGTGCTGGGATTACAGGCATGAGCCACTGCACCTGGCCTAGTATTCCCATTTTAAAGGGGAGGAAACTGACTGAAGAGGTTCCATCACATAAGTCATAAGGAGCAGCCCCAGTCCTGATGGACTCCAATGTTCATCCTACTTCCATGGTTTTACGCTGTCTCCAGCTACTTATCGGCCTGCCATTGAGCTTTGATCAGTTACACTTATCTCTTGCATATGTTTTCCAATATACAGCTTCCCCTTTTGTGCCTAATTGTAGCTTGTCATGCAAATGCTCTTATGTATCCCAGTCCATCAATCCTCTCTGATGGAACACTTAATTTCTTTAGTAGGCAGAAATGCATTGCCTTGCCAGAGCTAAGAAAACATCGTACGGCCGGGCACGGTGGCTCACGCCTGTAATCCCAGCACTTTGGGAGACTGAGGCGGGTGGATCACGAGGTCAGGAGATCGAGACCATCCTGGCTAACATGGTGAAACCCCGTCTCTACTAAAAATACAAAAAATTAGCCGGGCGTGGTGGTGGGCGCCTGTAGTCCCAGCTACTCGGGAGGCTGAGGCAGGAGAATGGCGTGAACCCAGGAGGCAGAGCTTGCAGTGAGCCGAGATCCAGCCACTGCACTCCAGTCTGGGCGACAGAGCAAGACTCCGTCTCAAAAAAAAAAAAGAAAACATCGTTCTGCTTCCTTTAGAAAGTTAACAGCACAGGTTGCAGTTCACTCTGTGCTCTGCAGGAACTTACTACTATGTGGTATGGGCTGACTCGTCTCCACCTGAGAACTAGTCCTTCACCCCACTTACGACTTCTTTCTTATCACTCCCAGGTGGTCTCATGGTGCCCTGGACTTTCTCTTACACCTCCATGTCTCTGTGTAAACCAGGCCCTGGGCTTAGAAAACCATCCCCACTTTCTGTACGTGAGAGAATCTCTGCAATCTTTTGTGCTAGACTGTACTTCAGGGAAGTCTTCATCCCCTGCCTACCCCAACCAAGAGTGATGAGATAGCCTTGCTGAAGGCTTTCTCTGGGCTTCCCTCCTCCATTTATCCATGTATCCTATCCATTCATTCATCATCTCCTTTTTTTTTTTTTTTTTTTTTTTTTTAGATAAAGTCTTGCTCCGTCACCCAGGATGGAATGCAATGATGTGGTCACAGTTCACTGCAACCTCAACTTCCTGGGCTCAAACTATGCTCCCACCTCAGGTTCCTGAGCAGCTGGGACCACAGGTGTGCACCACCACGGTCAGCTACTTTAATTTTTTTTTCTTCCAGAAACGGGGTTTCCCTATATTGTCCAAGCTGGTCTTAAACCCCTGGGCTCAAGGGGTCCTCCTGCCTTGGCCTCCTAAAGTACTATGATTACAGGCGTGAGCCACCAAGCCGGGCTGTGTTCCATATTTAAATAAATATAAAAATTAAATTAAATGGTTCAAACAACCTAATTAAATAGTGATTCCTTCTCTTACTGGCTTTTCACAGATTAAGCTATTAAAGTGGCTTGAATTGGCCAGGTGCGGTGGCTCCTGCCTGTAATCCCAGCACTATGGGAGGCCGAGGTGGGTAGATCACGATCAAGACCAGCCTGGCCAAGATGGTGGAAACCCTGTCTCTACTAATAATACAAAAATTGGCCAGGCTTGGTGGCAGGAACCTGTAATGCCAGCTATTTGGGAGGCTGAGGCAGAGAACTGCTTGAACCCGGAAGGCGGAGGTGGCAGTGAGTCAAGATCGCGCCACTATACTCCAACCTGAGCAACACAGCGAGACTCTGTCTCCAAAAAAAAAAAAAAAAAAAAAAAAAGGCTCGAATTTACTTCTGGAATGCCTTGTCTTGCCCACTGATTAATTTTTCTGTTTTAAATTCGATTCTGTATTATTTGGAGAATTGTCACTTTGTTTTAAAATTTGGTAGCACGGGTCTGATCCTAATATATATATATTTTTAAGTTGGCATTTTTCTTCACTTGTTTCTACAAAAGGAGAACGTTGCTGGTACCGAACAAAGTCTGTGCATGGGCATTTTCCACAAGGAGCATAATCTAGCTCCTCATTTATTTATTCCTTCCTTTATTTCTCTCTTTAAGTCTTTCTAATTTTCTTTGACTCTCTCTTGTCCCAAGCTGAATTACTACCCTCGCATTTAATGGATTTTATTGCTATTGTAAAAGGATTTGCATCCATCAAATTGCGGGTGCTCTGTGTTGAAAAGGGGCTTAGTACTCTTCTAGAGCAATGATTCCCAAACGTCAGAAGCACATGGAGGGTTTGTTGAAACACAGGGTGCCAGGCTCCCCTCTAGAGTTTCTAATTCACCAGATCTGGGGTGGGGCCTGAAGATCTGCATTTCTTTTTTTTTTTTTTTTTTTTGAGACAGAGTCTCGCTTTGTCGCCCAGGCTGGAGTGCAGTGGCCGGATCTCAGCTCACTGCAAGCTCCGCCTCCCGGGTTTACGCCATTCTCCTGCCTCAGCCTCCCGAGTAGCTGGGACTACAGGCGCCCACCACCTCGCCCGGCTAGTTTTTTTTTTGTATTTTTAGTAGAGACGGGGTTTCACCATATTAGCCAGGATGGTCTCGATCTCCTGACCTCGTGATCCGCCCGTCTCAGCCTCCCAAAGTGCTGGGATTACAGGCTTGAGCCACCGCGCCCGGACGAAGATCTGCATTTCTAACAAGTTCTCAGGTGATGTTGCTGCTGGTGCTGGGACCACACTTCGAGAAACACTTCTGATTCCCACACCTAACTGAAACACCTGGGTAGGGTGGGGCACCCTATGAAATGCTGCTTCTGTGGGTCTGAGGTAGGTCTGAAAAATCTATTTTCTCTCTAGTTTGTTAAGTTCCCTAGGTGACCGTGATGCCAGGTTTGGGAACTGCTCAGGTGCAGGTTCATCTGTGAAGGGCTGACCCTCCTACCTCTCTTCCTTATATGCAGTTGTCAGCTTATCTTTGCAGCCAGCTGAAGCATTTTTCAGCCTAGACCCTATCATTCTGGCTCAATATGCAGATTTGACAGGACTCCCTTCTGTGTCTTCTTCCAAATTGTTGATTAAAATGACGAGACATAAAAATGAAGTTTCACTTCATACCCATTAGGATAACTACTATTTTTTAAAAAACAGAAAATAACAAGTGTTTGCAAGGCTACCAGAGAAATTGGAACCTTTGTACTCTGTTAATGAGTTTGTAACACAGTGCAGCCGTTATGGAAAACAGTAAGAGGTTCCTTACAAAATCAAAAATAGAACAAAATCAAAAATAGGCACGGTGGCTCATGCCTGTAATCCCAGCACTTTGGGAGGCCAAGGCAGGAGGATTGCTTGAGCCCTGGATTTCAAGACCAGCCTGGGCAACATAGCAAGACCTCATCTCTACAAAAAATTATGAAAATTGGCTAGGCATGGTGGCGGATGTCTGAAGTCCCAGCTACAGGATTAGGTGGGAGGATCAACTGAGCCCAGGAGGACAAGGTTAAAGTAAGCCATGATTGTGCCACTGCACTCCAGCCTGGACAACGGAGGAGGAAATGGAGACTCAGAAGGGGTAAATAATTTGCCCATCGCCATTCAGCCTGGAAGTGGCCCATGCGGGATTCGAGTCTGGGTCTCTCCAGGTACCTAGGTCTGAAGGTAAATCTACTTCCTCACTGTCTTCTCTTAACACTAGACCATCTTCTTCCTGGATCTTCTTACTCAAAACATCATTTTTGAGAATCTTTTTGGGGGAGTTGCTATGACAAGGGGCAGCAGTGATAATGGAAATCTATCATTCTTTCAAAAGCCTCAGACACAAATTGAGGCTTATCTCAAATAATAGAAGTTATAATGCTTTTTTTTTTTTTTTTTTTTTTTTTTGAGACGGAGTCTCGCTCTGTCGCCCAGGCTGGAGTGCAGTGCCCGGATCTCAGCTCACTGCAAGCTCCCCCTCCCGGGTTTACACCATTCTCCTGCCTCAGCCTCCCGAGTAGCTGGGACTACAGGTGCCCGCCACCTCGCCCGGCTAGTTTTTTGTATTTTTTTTAGTAGAGATGGGGTTTCACCGTGTTAGCCAGGATGGTCTCAATCTCCTGACCTCGTGATCCAACCGTCTCGGCCTCCCAAAGTGCTGGGATTACAGGCTTGAGCCACCGCGCCCGGCTGTTATAATGCTTTTAGTAGAAGAATACCAGCAATCTGTATAAGCATAACAGCACTTTCTTTAACTACCAATCAATATCATATGCTCATAAGAAACGAAAGGACTGGTGTTATCTTCTCCCTTTTACAGATATAGAAACTGAGGCACGGAGTAACTAAGTGACATGTTTCAGGTCATTCAGTTAACTTCAGAGCTGGGAAGGGCATTCACTAGTACAAGAACCCAAGACGTTTCTTTTCTTTCTTTCTTTTTTTTTTTTTTTTTCAGATGGAGTCTCACTGTGTCGCCCAGGCTGGAGTGAAATGGCAGTATCTCAGCTCATTGCAACCTCTGCCTCCCGGGTTCAAACGATTCTCCCATCTCGGCCTCCCAGGTAGCTGGGATTACAGACACCCGCCGTCATGCCCGGCTATTTTTGTAGAGATGGGGTTTCACCGTGTTAGTCAGGCTGGTCTTGAACTCCTGACCTCAGGTGATTTGCCCGCCTTGGCCTCTCAAAGTGCTGGGATTACAGGCGTGAGCCACCGCCCCAGGCCAAGACTTTTATTTTCTAATTCACAGTCGGGGAAAGAAGTTTTCATTTTGTTTTGCTTTTTCCCTTGAGGAACTGAATGTTTTCTCTTTTCTGGTTTTAAAGTAAACTAACTTACTGTGTTTCTCTTTTTGCCCTCAAATTTGTTACCTGGTTAGTCCCTGCAGCTCTGTTATTCTTCATAATCGGCATGCCTGCTTTTACCACCTCTGATTTTCTGGTTCTACTGTCTTAGCCTTCATGTCTGTGTTACCTTTTCTGGAATCTGCTTCAGAAAGGTCTGAAGGGGAAAGTCTCTGAATAAATGAGTGACTGACTCTCACCTATCTAATGACGTGCTTTGTCTCCTGAATTTACAATAATTTACTCGGCATTTTAACATAACATATAGCATTTTGGGGGTACAGAGAAACTCTGAATTCACTCAGTGAGATTACAGGAATCTGAAGGAACATCAAAGTCTGATAAATATCATAGGGGCAGAAGAAGGGGTCTCGCATATTTGATGCTCTACATGCCTTCTCTGGTGTAATCCTCACCGCGGTTCTCTAAGGCGGGTGTTTGCAGATTAGGAAAGTAAGGCTCAGAGAAGGTTACTAACTTGCTCAGGATTACAAAGCAGCCCGAAGTGGAACCAGGAATAGAATGAAGGACAAAGTCCATAGCCAAGGCCTTTTCAGAATAGACCTTGTGGTCTCCAAATCAAAATAACCTGAAAGGTTTCCCAAGTGGTCATAAGATGGCAACTTGTGAGCTACATTTTTTTTTTTTTTTTTTTTTTTTTTTTTGAGATACAGGATCCTACTCTGTTGCCTAGGCTGAATACAATGGTGCTATCACAGGTTACTGCAGACTTGAACTCCTGGACTCAAATGATCCTCCCACTTCAGCCTCCTGAGTAGCTGGGACTACAAGCACGCACCACTACACCTGGCTAATGTTTATATTTTTTGCAGAGACCGGGTCTTGCTATGTTGCTGGTTTCAAACTCCTGGGCTCAAGCAATTCTTCTGCCTCGGCCTCCCAAAGTGCTGGGATTAAGGTGTGAGCCACCTACCCAACCAGATCCACATATTTGATGCATAAAATAAGCTATAGACTCTGCACCTCACTCTCCCCAAAGCTACAACCATATGGGCAGGGGAGATAGTTAACTTCCTTTGTGTGATATTAGCATGATTCTGCCATTAAAAACAAAAACAAAGGTTTCTTCCAGAAATAAAGGCCTCTGGGTGGCTGGATGTGAATGGATTAGGCAGGAGTTAGTTCCCTGTGCCTGCCCCTTTCTCCCAGTCTGCAGGGCCTCCCCGCATGCCATCAAAGTGTTCCTACCTTTCTCGCAGTAGGGCTCCCCATCTTCCATGTGGAAGAGGCTGTTTCCGAAAGGCTTCTTGCAGGCCGCACAGACGAAGCAGGTGGTGTGCCATGTCTGTCTCAAGGCATGCATCACTTCCTGGGGGAAAGAGCCTGAGCTCAGGACAGAAAGCAGAAAGGGAGCGGGCTTGACTACCCCAACAGGCTCCTGCCACTGCCCGAGCATCCTACTGGGGAATAGGGCAGGAGAGCTCAGGATGCAGGCCTTGGTCACTCTGAAGAAAGACCCAGGGGCGGCAGAGAAGGGGTTGTCACTCTCCAGCTGGGTGCCAGGTCTTGTGCATTCTTACATAAACTGTGATGCTTAATCCTCCCATTAAACCTGGGAGGAGGTACTGCTTATTACTGTCATTTACCAAAGAGGCATTGAGGGTCAAGGCCACATTCTGGTGAATGGTAAAGTCAGGTTATGAAGCAACCACTTGCTTTGCAGAAGTTCCACCACCACTTCAAGCTGTGTGGTACAGGCGCACAATCATCTCTTGCATCAAGTTCATTTATCCCCAAGTTTATTGGTGGCAAACCAATTCCCTTTCAGGATAAAAATGGAGTTGCTTTCTCTCTGTTACCAGCAACTTCTTGGCTTCCTAATGGGACCCCATGATCTTGGGGAAGGGCTGGGGAAGAGACATGGGTCAGAGGAAAGGGAGGCTGTCCACTTACCCCCATAATTTTGGTGTTGCACTTGGCACAGAGTGGGGCAAAGAATTGCTCATAACATCGCTCACAGTAAACGTTGTTCTGCTCTTCCACAAAGCACACATCTGCCAGGGAACTCTTGCAGTAGGCACAGTTGAACTCCTCAGGGTGCCAAGAACGGCCCATGGCTACCAGAAATGGGCCCCTGGGGAAGCAGAGAATGGCACCCAGTAAGGCAGCCCCCAGAACTTGGAACTAGGTATTTCAAGAACCCCAACACTGTTTATACTTTTACCCAATAACTCTGACTTTTGTGACTGTTCTGATGAAGTAATGTGAAATTCAGAGAAAGCTCCATGCAGAAAGGTGATCATTGTTGCATCACTTACAATAAAGAAAACCAGGAAGCAACTCAAACATCTACCAATAGGGGACTGGGTAAACATATCATAGAATTCAGTTGACCACTGATAATGATAGTAAGATATCCAATAATGATGATGCTGATGGCTAACATTTATTAAGTGATTACTGTGTGTCAGGTTCTATTCAAGAAGACTTTTGCATTTATTAACTTGCTTAATTCTCACAACAATCCTACGAAGTAGGTACTATTATAATACCCATTTTTAGATAGGGAAACTGAGGCACACAGAGTTTGAACAACTTGTTTAAGGCCATAGGGCTAGTAAGTGGTAGACCCAGGATACAAACCTGTATTGTCTAGCTCCAGGTTAGCAGTCAGAACAGTGGGACTACAAGGACATTTCTTTATATTCTAATTTTTATTTTTCTGTGTTTTCTAATTCTTCACTAATGAATATGTATTACCTTAGTTTTAAATAAAAGTGTATTTTTCATGCATATAAGCTCACACCACACATGCATACAAACATACTGTATTCAAACAACAGCACCCATGGTCCATGGCTTCTAAGTGTGAAATCACTTGTTTTCATTTTAGTCTGGCAGATGCCCACCAACTCCCTGAGCAGCCCAGGCCTATCTGTGGAAAGACCCAGAAGCAACCCTAAAGGAAAACTGGGTCAAAACCCACACTGTCTTACAACATGCCCCGTAAACCTACTGACAAGTCTGGTGATTCCCAGAACTCAACCTTAGCCCAAGGGGGAGTTCCTGGCACCAGGCACCCTGCTGGAGCTTCACCCACATACCTCATGCCAACCTCCCAGCTCCCTGGGGGAGTGGGTGTCACACAAGTATGGCAGCTAAGGCTCAGAGAGGTCAGACCAGAGGGCAAGCCAGAAGGACCCGAGCCTTTCTCCCTACACCTGCCTCCTACCCCCATCTCTCCCTACCAGGGCTCAGACTGTGGACAAGAACCCCGCACACACACCCTTCCAGTGCCCCAATGCAGGGGCACAGCTGGACCATACCGGATGACGTTGTTGCAGTGGCCGCAGAGTGGAGTCCGGCTGCTGGCTGGGAAGCGCTCAGCCCTCTGGACGGTCCCCCTGGCAAGTGGTGGCACCTGGGGACCCGCTGGGGTGTAGGCTGGGCCCCCCCGGGGCAGGGTCTGCTTGCTGATGGAAGTGGTGCTCTTGCCTGGGGCAAACTTCTGGGAGAAGCTGTCATCTGTCACCCAGGGGGGACGGCTAGCAGGCTCTGCAGGGCCCCCGCTATAGGCCGCCGAGGGTGTGGGGTTATAGTTGGGAGCAGGCGAAGGGGTATAGGCTAGTGCTGGGGATGGAGTGTAGGTGGGGGCAGGCGAGGGGGTATAGGCAGGGGCAGGCGAGGGGGTATAGGCAGGGGCAGGTGAGGGGGTGTAGGCAGGGGTAGGCGAGGGAGTGTAGGGAGTGGGACTGTAATTGGCCCCTGGGGACGGGCTGTAGGTAGATGCAGGCACTGCAAAAGCCAAAAACAAAACAAAACAAAACAAAACAAAAACCCCAAGAAAGGTGTGTCAGGAATTCATTCTTCCCAGTTCCCCTCACTCCCAGCCAGAGAAAAGGAAAAGGCGGCTTTAACATTAGAGCATACAATTTCAGTTTTTTTGGGAGACTTGTTCCTGAACTTCTTGATGGCCCAGATTTGAATTCTCAGCAGGGCTTCCAGAGAGCTAGAGAGCAAGCACAGCAAAGCCCTCGACATGGGCTGGAAAAGGGACATGGCTATAAATATCTGCAGCTGTGCAGGGTGGGGCTCCACCAGGCCTTGACTGCCCAAGGCCTGCAGAAGACGGGGAGTGGGGGTGGGGGTACCTGGGCGGGAAGGGGTGGGAGTGGGTCAGCTCGCCCTTGACTGCACGATGCTTTCTGTTGCACTCTGACCAGTGATTTGACATCTGAAATACCATCCTTAGCATGAGTTTGCTGAACCTGGACCTAGGTCAGCCCTCAGGACAAAGCAGGTGACCTGGGTTTTCAGGTTCACGTTTCAGGTTTAGCTACAATTACTTTCTTGAAAAACAGCTCAGCTTGATTTGTACTGGGGGAAATTCCATCTTGGTTTGATTAGGGTGGGGGATCTTGAAGGAGGCATTCAGAGGGTGCTGGGCAGAGACTCTAGGGTGACACAGCCCAGAAGTAGCTGCTCATTTGGCCTGTGGCTGCCCTGGGGACCCCTGTACCTCCACATCGCTTTAGTGGAAGCTGAGAGTGTGTCTGAGTGACTGTCTAAAGATTGTCCAGGCAGTCAGAGCACAGGGAAGAGAATGCACTGCCTCACTTCTACCACACCCTCCTCCAGCTCCCTGAGAGCAGAAAACCGTTTTGGGCTCACAGCACAGAAAAAGCATTGCAACTGCTTACCCACAGCCCTCTTCAGCCTGGGCTCTCAACACCCAGCCAGGGCAGACCCAAATGTACCCTGCACGCAAGATCCAGCTGGCCTCCTCTTCCAGCGAGTGAGGTTCCAGAAGCCTCACCTCATTTCAGTCTGCTCCTCGGGAAAGAGGCCTCATTCCCCCAACCCTAGGAAGCATGTTGGCACAGCCTCCCTCCCCATTCCTGAGCTCAGCCTGGGCAGGATGGACTGCACTGAGGCAGTCCCCACACCCACACCCTGCCTCTGCCTCCCACCCCACACTCCAGCCTCAACCTGGAGAGGAAGGTTTTTCTTAGGGCCCAAGACCCTGGCCCCACCTCCAGTCTCTCTTTCCCACCTGGTTCCCCTGGGCCACCTGGGGCAGCCTGTGGCTCCCACTCTGCACCTTCCACTCCCAGGTGACCCACCCTTCAGAGCTGGATGACCTGAAAATCCCTGTGCTGGGGGTGAGTAGGGACCAGGTAGATAGGATCCATCCATGTTGTTGAAGGAAGAAGAGATAAAACCCTCCACAGCCCTGCCCCGGAGCCATCCTGCCAGTGAGGCCTTCAAAAGATAATACCGGCCGGGCATGGTGGCTCACGCCTGTAATCCCAGCACTTTGGGAGGCTGAGGCAGGAGGATCACAAGGTCAGGAAATCAAGACCGTTCAGGCTAACACCATGAAACTCTGTCTCTACTAAAAATACACAAAATTAGCCAGGCATTGTGGCGAGCGCCTGTAGTCCCAGCTACTCAGGAGGCTGAGGCAGGAGAATGGTGTGAACCCAGGAGGCGGAGCTTGCAGTGAGCCGAGATTGTACCACTGCACTCCAGCGTGGGCGACAGAGCGAGACTCTGTCTCCAAAAAAAAAAAAAAAAAAGAGAGAGAGATAATACCTTCTCCATAAGGAATCTTCCTCTCCTTTAGGGGTAATGAGGCACATAGCATCTGTCATCTGAATCGTTCTTCACATTATTCCCCCTTTACCCTCAAGGTCACTGAGGCTCAGACAGAGCTAGTAAGTGGGAATACATCTCCAAAACCATTCATTATATCATCCCAAGCTGCCTCTGTAAAGATCATGAGTCCAATTTCTAGAAAATCTTGGTGCAACATGTCAGGGAGGAGTCATTTTCAACATGGAGGAGACCTCATGCTGTGGAGTCTTGATAGCATAGCCAAGAGCCCTGGCTGCAGGACCCAGCTCTACTACATCCTGGTTGTGTGTCCTTGGGCAAGTTCCTTAACCTCTCTGGGCCTCAATTTCTTCATCTAAAACTGGCAATACTAATGCTTACCATCTTACAAGGTTATTATGAGGATTAAGGGAAGGTAAGAAATATAAAAGAGCTTAGCCTGGTACCTGGCATAGTGTGTCACTAAATGTGAGTGAGGATGGCAAGGATGGGGACAACATGGGTGTCAGGGTCACATGTACTGTCAGCCTGTCTCATGACCTGCTGCTCACCTAGGGAAGCCTAGCCCCATTAGACTGGTAGGGCCGGGGGTTGTGGGAGAGGAGGGAAGGAAAATGGAACATCTTGAAGTCAGATAACCCGAGACTGAGGTCTATTCAGTGGTGGTGGAATGCCTGACGCCCTGCCTGCCCCACAGGGCATGCTGGGGACCTGCTGGAGTGACATAGTGCATGGATTTTATAAATGTGTACAGCCCAAATTTGAGGTATTGTCACCCTCCCTAACAACTTTGCAGAGAATCTCAAAATGCTGGGGGAAGAAGTGATTCCAGGAACGCCACCAGGAACAGAGAGCAGGGAGAGGTGATCTAGCACAACTTCAGAGCAGCTTCATCCCTCTGTTATACGTAAGGGGGTTCTGTGCAACATTTCCTTTCTTTCTAAAGTGCAATTCTCTGCTAAAAAAGATTAAGATTGGCTGGGCATGGTGGCTCACTCCTGTAATCCCAGCACTTTGGAAGGCTGAGGCCGGTGTATCACCTGAGGTTAGGAGTTCGAGACCAGCCTGGCCAACATGGTGAAACCCCCATCTCTACTAAAAATTCAAAAAAATTAGCCGGGCATGGTGGTGAGCGCTTTGTAAATCCAGCTACTCGGGAGGCTAAGGCAGGAGAATCTCTTGAACCCGGGAGGCAGAGGTTGCAGTGAGCTGAGGTTGCGCCATTTTACTCCAGCCTGGGCTACAAAAGCGAAACTCCATCTCAAAAAAAAAAAAAAAAAAAAAAAAGATTAAGACCATAAGCCCTAATCCTGCGCTGTCCAATACATAGTGCTAAATGGCCAATGAGCAGCTGAAACATGGCTAGTCCGACCGAGAAGTACTGTTAGTGTAACACACACCAGATTTTGAAGACACATTAATAATTATTTTATGTTGATATGTTGAAATTATATATATATATGGGGTTTTTTTGTTTTGTTTTTTTTTTTTTGAGACAGAGCCTTGCTCTGTCGCCCAAGTTGGAGTGAAGTGGCACAATCTTGGCTTCACAGCCGCCTCTGCCTCCTGGGTTCAAGTGATTCTCCTGCCATTGCCTCCCAAGTAGCTGGGATTACAGGCACCCGCCACCACACTCGGCTAATTTTTTTTTTTTTTTTTTTTTTTGAGATGGAGTCTCGCTCTGTCGCCCAGGTGGAGTACAGTGGTGTGATCTCGGCTCACTGCAAGCTCCGCCTCCCGGGTTCACGCCATCCTCCTGCCTCAGCCTCCCGAGTAGCTGGGACTACAGGCGCCCGCCACCATGCCCGGCTAATTTTTTGTATTTTTTTTAGTAGAGACGAGGTTTCTCCGTGTTAGCCAGGATGGTCTCGATCTCCTGACCTCGTGATCCGCCCGCCTCGGCCTCCCAAAGTGCTGGGATTACTGGCGTGAGCCACCACGTCCGGCCTGATGTTTTAAATATATATAGTCAAAGAAAATATATTAAAATGAATTTCACTTGCTTTCTTTTACTTTTTAAAAATGTGGCTACTAGGAAATTTCTTTCTATTGGGTGGTGCTGTCCTCATCAAAATGACTGTTTCCACGTGCCAGGCCCTTTACGTGCATTATTTCAAGTAATTACTCGCTGCAATTCAAGGAGGCAGATAATATTTGCAAGTCCATTTTACAGATGAGGAATTGAGACTTGGAGGGCTTAAATGGCTGCTTCCAAGTCATCCAGCTGGTGAACTACTTAGCTGAAACGAGCTCAGGCTGCCAGACTGAACAGCAGATGCCCGTTTAGAAACTCCCCAGGCAGCAAAACAGGCTTTAGTACGCCCCCTTTCAAGTAAATCGGACCCTGGCCCACATTTCCTGCCTCCCTCCAGCAATACTAACCCTATTCCCCCTGCCTGGCAGTCGCTTCCCTCTATTGGAAGGCCTTCCAGACTCCCGGATCCACCTCCTTTTCTAAGCCCCCACAACACAGAGGTAACACAGAGGTCTCACAGAGGCAGGCTAGAATCTGGACCCCGATTTGACGGCTTCCTTGCCGGGGGCTACACCCACCTAGAGAAGGAACCTCCCCGGCCTGGGTGGCCCGGCAGCTCCGTTCCCCAGTCGCAACCCCCACTCCCGGCCGGTGGCGAGCAGGCAGCGGCGCTTCGCCGCCCTCAGCTTCTGCACCCTTCAGCCTGGCTCGCCGTCATGCCAGGAAAGACCTGATATCCCATCTCGCAGCCCCGGGGCTGTTGCTATTTCTGCGTGACGGAATTAAGCCAGTCTAAATTAGAAGGTGATATTTCATCTCTAATTGGCAAGTTCAAAAGGCCCCTATCGCACTCGGCGGGCTCGGGGATGTGTAATTAAACAAGGTGATTTCTGACTCACTCCGGGCCGGGCCTGGCTCTCCGCGAGCGCCTGGCCGCCGCCCGGCCCGCGGGCCAACGTGGCCGTCCCCGGCCCGCGCGCAGGGTCCCCGTGACGCCGCCGCCGCCCGCCCCCTCCCGGGCCCCAGGTGTTCTGGGGAGCGGCCGCCCACCTCGGGCGCCAGCGATAAGATCCGGCCTGCGAACACCGCCCTCGGCCCGGAGGAGGCCCCGGGGGGAGCTGAGGCGGCGGTCCGGGGCGCTCCGGGTCCCGCGCGGGCTCCCCGCCCTCTCCGACGCCCGGGTCCGAATAGCCTGGAGGGCAGTGGAGCGGAGAGCGGCTTGGGCCCACAGGCCCCACTTCGTCCGGGGCGCCTGCCAGCCGCCCCCGGACTCCACTTGGCAGCGGGGCCTCCCGGAGAGGGAGGTGGAGGCCAGGCCGGCTCCAGCGCGCGCCCGCCCGGCCGCCTCCTTCTCCCCGCAGGCAGGAATGAGTTAACGTCTGCGCGGCCTGGGAACCGCGCGGGGGCCCGCGGCTCCGGCTCGTCTCGCTCTCCTGGGCCTCAGCCCAGGGAGGAGGAGGAAGGAGACGCAGGGCGGGCCGGCCGCGCGCCCCCGGAGCCCTGACGCCGCCTGGCGGGCTGGGCGAAGACAGCCGGCGGCCGCCCCGGAAGGTGCCAGAAGCGCCTCCCCGGGAAGAGACGGAAATGTCCTCCTTGCGCCCCTGCAAGGCCTCGCCTCCACCCGCCGCTTCTCCTCCAAACTCCTCTCCAGCCTTCCCTCCCTGTGTCCTCAGTCTCCGCAGGGGCAGCCGCTTCCCACCGCTCCATCTAAGGCTTGTCGCTACTGCAAAACGCCACCTCGCCCTGCGGAGTTTTCACCTCAGAACCGTCTGTCCTTGCTCCTTCTCTAGGGACAGAGAAGGGCACCTCCCGTGTGACAGACGCTGTGCTGGGTGCTTCATTCGATTTCCAGAACACGAGGTGTCCATGAACATCACAGCCTGGAGGGATGAGGCGCTTTGCCTTCGACAGCAGAGCAGGCCCTGGCACCGGCCTCTGTCTGGGGCAAAAGCCGCTTCCACCACCCACACTCAACCCTGCTGTCAGCGAGCTTCATGAACCAAACCCCCGGAGCAAGGCCCACCCTGACTCAGTGCCTGTCTCATTTCCCTGGGCTCCAGCAGCAGAGAAAACTTCCCTGGGGTCTCTCCCTGCGCCTGGATAGGACCTGCTCCCGAGTCCAGGCTCCACCTGTGCTGTTCTGTATCCCCATCGCTTCGGCCAACTCTCGCACACTGGCATGAAACGGAGAAGAGGGAGTCTCATTCTGTCGCCCAGGCTGGAGTGCAATGGTGCGGTCTGGGCTCACTGCAACCTCGGCCTCCCGTGTAGGTGGGATTACAGGTGTGTGCCACCACGTCCGGCTAATTTTTGTACCTTTAGTAGAGTTGGGGTTTTGCCATGTTGGCCAGGCTGGTCTTGAACTCCCGACCTCAGGTGATCCGTCTGCCCTGACCTCCCAAAGTGCTGGGATTCCAAGTGTAAGCCACCAGGCCTGGTCCAGAGAAGACTTCTCTGTTCTCCTTTGCTCTCCCTTAGAATCATCCACTACTTTCTTGCTCACCTGTCTCCCCCAGGCCAGATGCAGGCTCCATAGGATTCTGACCCACAACTGGAGGATGGAGGGTGGAGCCTCAATAGCAAGACCTCGTTTCCCATTCTTCTGGGGATGTGACCCCAGAGCCATCTCTTGGCTCTTGCAACTCCTGGAACCCACCCATGGCTTTAGACAGCCTCCCCTCCTGCTCTGCCTCTTACCTGGCTGGTAGACAGAAGGCCGGATGCTGGCAGTGGTGACAACCCGGGGCTTGGGTGCAGGGGCGGCGGGGCCCTCACTGTAGCTGGTGTGAGTGGCAGGTGCTGAAGAGGCGGCCGTTGCCGGGCTGTAGGAAGAGGCCTGGGGCCTGGAACCAAGGGGGGAAGGGTTACACCCAGAAGGACACCCCCACTGGGGCCTACAGCCAAGGCAGGCTGACTCCCAGGTCTTCAGAAGCCTCTGTGAGGACACCTGACAGAGACATTTCTTGGGAGCTGCCAGAAACTGTGAAGGAAGGACCATAAGGGTCTCAGAGGGGAGGAGGGTGTTCCTTGGGTGGCTAGTGCCACTGCCTTTGGAGAGAGGGAGAAAAGCCACCAGCCAGACAGGAGGACACCGGGAAGACCCTTCACTGTCGTGGGGAGAGACTGCCCAGGTGGGACTGTGGAAGAGCGCAGAGGTAGGGGAGAGGAGAGAGATGGCGCTGGTCAGAACTACCTACCCCCATGACCTCGTGGGGCACCTCAGCCCCTGACCACCTGGCCTCTTCTGCCTACTCTTTTCTATTGTTGCTGGAAAGAGCAGCAAAGTCTCAGGTTTCTGGGCACAGATACTCCAGGGAGAGCTCAGGGGAAGTCAGGAGACACCCGTGCCGCTCCCCCAACCCCGTCTCTGCCACTCAAGGACCCCCTCCCCCCCAGCAACACACACCTTTTCTGCATAGAGTTCCTGTTGTCCTCCTCTAACTGGGTTAGTTGTCAAGGGGCCTAGAATCACCTTTCCCCATGTGTGGCCCTGGGACAATGGGGTCAAAGAGATTTTTTTAAAAAGTGTCCTAGTTCATTACCCTCAGCAGAGTATGTGCTTGGCCTCTCCTCCCAGAGAGCTGAAGGCTCCGAGAACTCCTGGAATCCAGCCGCCTGTTGAGCCTTCTCTGATCAGCGTTCCCCAGTTGTATTTGTTTGTAAAACGCTTTTCTTCATTTAAAACTAATGAACACCTTGCAAAACACATCCCTGGTCTTTCAGATCTCAAAGGGGACCACATGCCCACACCCAGGGCAAATGGGTTATTGCTGGAGGTGCTGGAGAAGTGAGTCCTGCCTGCCACCCCCACCCACCGCCCCATGGCTTCCTGCCTTCCTTCTGTCTGTTCCTCAAGGGCCGGGGCCCTGCTGGGCAGAGCTGTAGGATGAGGAGTGCCTTCCTCTCCGGGGCTCTGAGAAGGGGGTGGCCCTGGGATGAGAACCCACCACCAAGCTTCTGAGTGGATCCAGAGAGGCCTGAGGGGCTGTCCCAGACAAGGTGGAGATAAAATGAGCCTCAGGTAGCCAGCATCCCAGACCTGGAGGCTGTGCACACTTGCCCTGTCAAGCTGCCTAGTTTCTGGCTGAGTGAAGCCATTGTCTCCCCTCCCCAGGCCCACCTGCCCTTCTCTGGATAGATTTCTGTGCTGAGATCAGCAGAGTAGGGGTCTCCATGGAAGAGGAAGAGACAGTGTCCAAGGGTTGCCGGGCTTCCATAGGGATGGGGGTGGGCCAAGGGGCAGTGGTCTTAGCCGGACTCCATCAGTGGAGGACACTTTGCCCGCAGCCCAGGAGCTACAGGTCCTGAGTCAGGGACTGGCTCTGGGAAAGGGAGCAGAGGCTTATGGCATCCATTGAAAATTCTGAAGCCATGCTCCCATGAAAGGCTGGGGGGTCCATTTGCCTCCCATGGGCTCCCCCAGCTCCAGCTCCATCCCAGCCCATGTGTGAGGAGGGGAGGTAGATTTGCTCAGAGTACAACCCCGTGACCCCTTCTACTCCAGCCCCACTCCCCGCTGGGCAGCCCTCTGTGCCGCTCTCCAAGCTCCACCCAGGCCCCAGCTCTCCTGGCAAGGCAAAGGGAAGGAAGGGAGGACTCCCCCTGTTGGGGGCGTCCCGAGGGCTCCAGGAGCTCAGCCGTCAGCACGCCCAGGACACTGAGACCTGAGCCTGGTGCTGGTGCCTGCCTTTGAGCAGGGTTGGGGCCCCAGGGATGAGGCTGGACTGCCTGCAGGGCTCCAGCATCTATAGCCCCTCACCATTCAAATTGGGAGGCTTCTTCCCACTCTACAAGAGACATTTCTTGCCCTCCTCAAAATCTCTTCTTTGTGCAGGTAGCAAGGCCTTTCTATGAAGAGATTCTGGTATAAAGAGGGGAAGCAGTGTCCTAAATCCCCCAGAAAACTGGGATGAAACCATCCCTGGAGGGCCAGGCTCCTCCTTCAGGCTTCAGTTGGGCTGGGGAAAGGCTGGTCTTAGGCACCATGCAGTTAATGTGAAGCCTGGGATGGGGGCAGCAGACAGGCCTGTGAGCCAGTTTGCTCATATCAATCCCACCTCAGGCTGCACCATGGACCTACCCATTCTGATCCAAGAGGCATGTCCTCCCCAGCAAACCCTGGGGGCCAGGGTGGGAGACTGGGACACCTGGGCTCCGACCGCAAACACTAACTGGCCGACTCTTGGAAGCCCAGACAGAGCGGGACCCATCCAGCCTGATGCGCCACATGGCCACTGCAGAGTGACCTGTCAGCCTGGCCCCTCTGCCTCCCCTCTTCTCCCCTGGCCTTTGGTCTCTGCCTTGTTGGGTGTCTAGGAAGGCAGATGCAGGAACTCACAATACTTGTGTCCTTTGTATGTATTAGGTGTTTTACAGACATTTTTTCTATCATAATCTTATATAATAGGTGTTTGGTAAACATCTTAACAGACGAGGAAACTGCAGTTCAGAGAGCTTCAGTCAATTTTTCAAGGTTACACACAGTAAACTGTGGAGCAGATATAAATCCCACTATACTGGGTGCCTCTGGCGTTAACATGCTTCTCCGAAGAGAGGGGAGGGGAAGTGGGAAGTTCATGGCTAAACTCTCTCTGACGAAATCTGACCTGCCTTCCCTGCCCAGCTCCAGTGCTCCCTCCTCCATGGAGCCTTCCTTGATTTCTCCAGCCCACAGGGATGACTTTCATTCTACCTAATCTGAGTTCCAGGAACAGACTTTTCACACAGTCCCCTTTTGTTATCTAACACTGTGTGTATGAGTGTGTGTATATGTCTGTGAGAGAGACTGTTACCTCCCTCACTGGTGTATGTGTCCCTGGGGGGCAGAGTGACAGTCCCTGCTACAGTGGTGCACACCCCTGAAATTCACCCTCAGTTTCCCCTTCACACTCTGCACCAAGCAGCACTGGCCTTGGCTTCTTCCAGGCCTGTGGGCCCTAACTACCTTGGACACAGCTGGCCATAGGTGGACCCAGAGTGGGGCGTTTCCTGTCTCCCTTCCCCAGGGTCAGGCCCGGCACCTGTGGGCCAGTTACCTTGGGCTGTCGGCAGGACTTGAAGCAGGGGCTGTGGCGGCGGCAGAGGTGATGGCAGTGTGGGCAGCAGCTGTGGCCAGGGGTGGCGAAGCTGCACTGGGAGAGGCAGCAGCAGGCGGCTGGGCAGAAGCGGGCAGCAGCGGGGTGGTGGCCTGGCTGGTGCACACTGGCGCATGCTCAATAGGGGTGCTGATGAGGTGGGACCAAAAAGACAACAGGTCAAGGGAGCCTGGAGACCCCATGAGGCCCCTCTGCATGGGGGCAGGTGGGTGCAACAGAGGCAGGCTGGGCAGAAAGCGCCACCTGCCTTGCAAACAGAGTAGGATCCTCAGAGGGTATGTCTTCCAGCTCAGGGAAGGAGCTCCTCCAGGATCCCAGGAGCAGAGGCTCAGACCACAGAAGGGTCCCAATAACATCAAAAACTTTTTCAATCCTGGAGGCATTTCCCACCCCCGCCTCTCAAATTTTTCTGTCCTTCCTAATTTTTCTTTTTCAGCAAAACAGTGTGGTAGAAAAGCCGATGGAATTACCCACCCAGGTTCCTCCCTGATCCTGTTTTCACCCTTCCTCATTCAGTCGAGGGCATGTGCTACCTTGGGAAGGAATGTTACAGCAAAAAAAGCAGAGTGAAGATATTTGAGTGTCAAGGACTTAGGCTCTGGAGTTGTGAGAACCTAGGCTTTGGGCTCTGAAGGACTCGGCACCAACAATACAGATGGCTGAAAGCTACCATGGCAGACAGAGCAAGGTTACCTGGACAAAAGTGGGCACTGTGGCAAGGGGATTCAAGAATAGAAGCCCCTGTGCTCCTTTTCAAGGTCAAACCTGGGGAAGTGGCAGGACCCCAGGGTTCCCCATGCCCTTGGTGAGGGGCCAGACAGACCTGAAATAGCCCAAAGATTCCCATGCCTCTGTGTGGCCTGGGTGCCATAGATAATTTACCATGCACCCAAGAGTGACAAGAACATGGGCCTGAGCACCTGCAGATCTGAAAGACCTTGTAACTGGGAAAGAGAAAGGCGATCACTCTGCAAGTATGGACCAGATGGGTTGGGGATGTCTCAGCAGATGCCAGTGCAGGCAGAACCTGACAGAGGACCAGGTATGCCCACACGCCCCCACCCTGAGTGCCTTGGCATTCTGTAAGCATCTCTTCCCTAGAACCACTCTAGAAAGACAAGAGCAGTCAGAGCTGGGTGGCTAACTGTAAAATGGGGTGGGCAGAGAATAAAAATTAAATTATAGGAAAGCAAAGAAATGCACATTCTTTACTCTTTGATTTGTATTTGCAACAACAGCAACTGGATAAATGCAGCTCCTGCGAGTGGGAATGACTCCCCCCATTTTATGCCACTTGTTTATTGACCTCATGCTATGTGCCAGGCATGATGATGTTTTTCCTTCCTCACAGCAGCCCTCTGATGTGGCTATCATGGACTCTATTTAATAGATGAGGAAATGGTAACAAAGATAATTCAGTTGCTCAGAGTCCTACAACTTATCAGTCAGAATAGCAGGATCTGATTGAGGGATGTTGTGATTTGAATCCTTAACCGGTACCTCGTGGAGGAAGAAATAAACCTCTTGTTGTGTTGTGATCAGCCAAGTAGAATCTTTCCCCAATAAAAGGCACTATTCTTATTTGAAATAATCAGAATAACAATACTTTCCATTACTAAGTGGTGCCTGTAGTCCCAGCTACTCGGGAAGCTGAGGCGGGAGGACAGCGTGAACCTGGGAGGCGGAGCTTGCAGTGAGCCGAAATCACGCCACTGCATCCAGCCTGGGCAACAGAGCGAGACTCCGTCTCAAAAAAAAAAAAAAAAAAAAAAAAAAAAAAAAAAAAAATTAGCCAGGTGTGGTGGCGCATGCCTGTAATCCCAGCTACTGGGAAGGCTGAACCCTTGAACCCAGGAGGCAGAGGTTGTGGTGAGCCGAGATTGTGCCATTGCACTCCAGCCTGGGCAACAAGAGTGAAACTCCAACTCAAAAAAAAAAAAAAAAAAAAAAGAGATTACCCTATTACTCCATGTTATCATTTCAACCTCCCTGAGCCATTGGGAATGTGACCCTCATTTTGTAGATGAGAAATCTGAGGTCCAGAGAGATTGTGTCTCTAGTAAAACATCACAAAGCTGCAAAGTGGCAGAAAAGGGCTTGGGGCCTCACCACTATAACACTTTGCAAACTTACATGTGTGCTTGAAGCCCCTGGGGATCCTCTTAAAACGAATTCCTAGTTGAGTAGGTCTGGGGCAGAGCTGACAGTCCACATTTCTTTTTTGTTTCTTTTTTTTTTAAACTGAGACGGAGTCCCACTCTTTCGCCCAGGCTGGAGTGCAATGTCGCGATCTCGGCTCCCTGAAACCTCCACCTCCCAGGTTCATATAATTCTCCTGTCTCAGTCTCCCAAGTAGCTGTGATTACAGGCATGCACCACCACGCTCGGCTAATTTTTGTATTTTTAGTAGAGATGGGGTTTCACCATGTTGGCCAGACTGGTCTTGAACTCCTGACCTCAGGTAATCCACCTGCTTCGGCCTCCCAAAGTGCTGGGATTATAGGCGTGAGCCACCGCACTCAGCCGAGAGTTCACTTTTCTAACAGGCTTCCAGGTGATGCTGATGCTGCTGGCCTGTGGGCCACACTTGGAGTAGCTGGCACTAAAAGGGTCTGCCCTAGATAGGAATGCAAGCGGGCCCTGAGCTATTTGCAAAAGCATCACTGAATTGCTTTCCTCCATCTGGTGAGGTGTATGGTAAAAAGAGCATGAAATATTGTGAGAGGGTCATGGAAGAATAGAGATGGAGAAGTGGCAAGGTTGAGGTTGACTGCCCCCATGGGAGAGAGAGTGCCATCCTTCTCCATAACTGCGTGGGAAGCTTTTGGGATGGGCAAGAGCAGTGGCTACATCTTGCCCAGGTCTTCCCTGACTTAATGCTCAGGGAGGCAGTCTCGGACAGCCCAGCTTGCAGGCCTGCAGTCGTGCCTGGCTCTGGCCCTTCCATGAGCCCGCTTGTGAAAGAACCTTGCTTCTGGAAGCCATGCCGGTGATGTGACTGCCTCAGAGAAGTAGATGCAGTCTCTGAAGCCACACCATTGAGCTGGCTGCTCAGACCCTCCTGTCAGTGTGGGCAGGTATGGCCTGGGATGGCTCAGGCTGACACAGAACACTGATCTCCTTGATCTGCTCTCCATGGCCCTACACCACACTTCCAGTAGGCTGCTGGGAAATGAGGACACTGCACAGGACCAGGGCAATGACAGTGTCCAGGCTGGGGACAGTATTCTGCAGAATGAATAGGAAGTTGGCTTTGCCTGTCTCCTTGGCTCCAATTCACTGTTAGGCCAGCTTACCTGCCGATCTCCCCAGCCAGAGCTCCAAATAAACCCTGGATTCCAGGGCATGAAGTTGGAGCTGGATGTGGGCCCTAGGAAAATTCATCATTGACCGCAGCACCAGGACAGTGATCACCACCAGGTATACCTAGGTATGCACGTAAGGGAGCCTGCTGCTTGGGGTTCTTGCCGAGTGGCATCCTCTCTGGCACCACTGTCTAAAGACACCAAGAAGCCAGGGCCTAGGGAAGGCAGAGGAGGCATTAGAGGGTGTCTTGAAGGATCTTGGGCTCTTATTCCATGTCAGTTCCTGCCTGAAGTTCCACAAGCCCCCAGAAGCATCCTGAAGGGCGCAACATAGAGCAAGCACTGTGGAGAACTTACTTGGCCCTGGCTTCATTCCTAAAGACAGTGCTGGTGAGATCACCCCAGCCTGATCTAAGATCTACAGTTGCCTCCTGCCTTGGTCATAATTCAGTTTAAACATCTAAGCAAAAACCAAACTAGACCCAAATGCTCATGGCTCCTTGGGGGGATGGCGAGGCCAGGAGAAACACAGCCTGGCTATCGTCCCCTTTTCAGCTTATCTCTTCCCTCAGTCTGGTCAGCATCAAGGTGGAGCATGTTGACTGTGTGCCCCTGCTCTTCCATGGTGGCTCTTGGTGGTGGGAATGGTGGGGTTTGGTTGATGCTGTTATTGATAACTATGATACTATGTCTGGAAAGGATGGGGATGGTGGTGGTGGTGATGCTGGGTCTTGGGGTTGTTGTCACTGGGCTTGGGTCAGAACTGTTGGTGATGGTGGGGGCCTTGTGATTGATATTGACAGTGCTAAAGGGGTGGTTGCCACTATGGGGGTGATGATGCTACTTGTGTTGGATAAGATGGTGAAGCATGAAAATCTCTGTTGATTGGGTTGATGATAGAATACCAGTCAGGTGGTTGATCTTGAAATTATTCATGCTGCCATCCACCTAGTCTACATTCCACCTTGCTGCCTGGTGACTATGGCTCAGGGGAACCCTGAGCTGCATCACTTTGCCCCAGGAATGCTCCACTGCAACTCCAGGGCCCATGCTGCCATTGTGGTCTAGGTGAAGAACACCTTATCAGCTATAGTGTGAAAGGTGCCCTGCAGCCTTTGCTAGTTCCACTTTGCCTTCAGAATGCATTCAAAATCCCATGGCCTGGGAGTCTAGATGCAGACCACTGCTAACCATGACATCCTCTGCATTCTCTCCATTCCAACCAAAATGATTAACTTGGGGTTTTGGGACACCACTTCTCATCAGCATCTCTGCTTGCTCTGCTTAGAGTATCTGTCTAGGCTTTTGTATCTACTTCCACCCTAATTCTAACCATTCCTGAAGATAAAATACACTGACCTCTTCTTCCAGGAAGCCTTCTTTGATCCATCACTTGGAGGGATGCTCCCTGTCTCTGGACCATACATGATCATCCTTGCATTGGGAACACAGTTATATTGGCCCTTTCTGATTCCTTTAGCACTCACAGTAGTCAAGCATCTCCACAAATGCCCACAGACACTGGATGCTGAATGAAGACATCTTTCCTGCTTATACCGAGGGGTTTACATGGAACCCAGCCTGGGGCCCCCCAGGGCACTATGTGAAGGGGTCTGGGGTAGGTGGGAAGGCAGGGCTTCAACTAGGTGGCTCCAAGAGGGCTCCTACAGGCTGGGGTCTGGGAGCAGGGGTCCAAGAGCCCACCAACTCTTAGTGGTTGGCTGAGGTCCTTTGCCAGCCTCAGGATACCCACTGCCCAGGACCTCTCTGTATCTGGCAGACCCCTGCCACCAACCCATCCTTGGGCCTTGCAAGTTCTCTATAAAACATCAGCCAAATATGGGTGTGCTCCACAAGGCCTAGATGAAGGCAGCAGGATGAAGCCTGCCTGGCCCAGGCATCAGACTGCTGGAGGCAGGATGAGGTGGGAAGCCAAAATAGGTTGGCAGGGGGCTTTAGGGAGCATCTCAGAGTGGGTAGGCAGGAGAGAGTGGCCTCAAACACCACCCCCTCCTGGTGGGATTGCTAAGGTTCCTGGAGGCAGAGAGAAAGCCTCTGCCGAGGCAGCAGGAATGGGCGCAGGGCTCTGGCCAGCCCAGCCACAGAGGAGGCAGGACAGCCTTGAGGGCTGAGCCTCAGCATCTGCTTCTAATGTAAGTGCCACCACTCTCATGTCCTCAGCTTGTGATTTCACACAATCAGGGACATGGAATTGGCCTGGAGAAGCCTTGCCATCATGGGGTACTTTCTAAGCGGTCGGGCCAGGGTCAGGTGAGTAGGGTGCTAGCTAGTGGGTCACAGCTCAGCAGGACATGAGCCTGAGGCCTGGCTGGGATCTTTTTGACTGCTGCTGCCCTTCCTACCCCTTCCTAAACGCTCAGGACTAGGACAAGGCCACAGGTGGGTGGGAGCCGGGAGCAAGACCCAGGTGGAAGCCTTCCCAGCCCTCTTGCCTCCTGACACTTGAGCAATAATCTGCCAGGGCTGCCTTCCATCTCTTCTCCCCTGAGCCCCAGCCCTGGCCCCCTGAGTTCCCTTGTGAACTGCTTCTCAGCCCAGGTGTGCCCACTGGAACCCTTCTCTTGCCTCTGGACCAGGATCGAGCATAAGTAGCTCCTTCTTGCGAAAACAGCTTGCGGGGTGCCTTCTGATGGGGCGGGGCAGGACAATGGCTCAGTCTGCTGGTTGCAGCAGGGTGTGGGAGGAGAGGCAGGGGGCATTCAAGTATTCCCATACGCACTGCCCTGTGGGTGACTAAGGGTGCCCAACGGGCCTCAGCACAGATTCCTACCAGCCATCCTCCCACCCTGGGTTGCAGCTGGGCTCGGGACCTGTGGGGTAGGAGAGCAGCAGGACCAGAGCTGCGCTGGGTCCTGGGACTGGTGGGCACTGCCCCTGCCCCTCTTCTGGTGGTGCCTCTCCTCTCTCTGTCCCAGATCGTGGCCTCACAGCCCCTCTCAGGTGGGACACACACAGGCACAGCATGACTGGGGCTTGGTGTGGTTCACTTCAAATCTTCTTTATTTCAGAACAAGCATGCTTATATGTACAGAAGAGAGAACTATGGAGCCAGCACACACGGTACAAAAAGGAGGGTGCATGCCCCCACCTCACCACTGCCAGGAGGGGTCTCTGTCTCATCTACCCTGGGGCTTCCACTTCCTCTTCAAAGAGCCCTATTCTGGGCTGCCCTGAGCTCCAGAGGACAGCGAGGGAGCCGGGCAGGGCCAGGGATCAGCCTCTTCCCCAGACCCTGATCTATGGGTGACTCATTCTAGGAGGGGATGAGGCCAGGAACTGAGGATGGTGGGATACTGAGTAGTGGCCCATCCATTTCCCTTGGTTCTGGGGTGTTATGCCAGCAAACCCCTCATGCCCTCTCTGGTCTACAGCTAAGGCCCTGTGCAGAGGGCAGGGGCTTGGGCTACAGGCTATTTGGGGGGTGGCGAGGGTTGCCCCGAATGGGGCAGGTTGGTGGGTACAGAGGAATTGGGAGGTTTGGTGGGTACAGAGCTGCAGGGGGCTGGGCCCCAGCATCAGCTCTGGGGAGGGCAGAGGACAGAAATGCTGCGGTTGGCCATCAGAGGTGCCCCCAGCACAGTTACACATTGTCAAGCATCACCGTGGGGCTCACATGCCAGATCTGTGTGGGGGTAAGGAGGGAGGGGATCCAGCCTGTTGGGGTAGGGGGATTCCAGGCAGCCTTTTAGCTTTTAACATTAAGGATTTGGGCTGAAAGGCCATGGTGCCAGTTGCGCAATTTGGCAAAACGTGGGCTGTTACGTTCCGTTTCAAACCTTTCCCTGTGGCACAGAGAGAGAGAGAGAGAGAGACAGAGACAGAAGGAGAGAGAGAAGAGAGGAAGAATGAAAGGGGTTAGGGAATGTGTTCACCATTCCCCTGTCTAACAGGTGGGGCAGAGGGCATGGGAGGGAGGGAATGGGCTTGGAGAAGCTATGCAATCCATGGGGTACATTGTAAGTGGTCAGGCCTGGGTTAGGGCAAGACCCAGAGTCTTGGGGACCAGGATGGAGGGACTGAAGTTCCTGCCTTGAGTGAGTTGGGAGCCATGGAGAAGGAACCTGGCTAATGGCCCTGAGGGCAGACTGACTAAAGGGGGCCTCCCTGGTCCATGTAGTGAGGGCTAGGCAGGGCTGCTTTGGCTGTGAGCTCTCAGGATTGAACCAAACAGACAGGTGCACCTCGCATGATCTCTGTCCCCTAGCTGGGCATCAAGAAGGAGGAGCGCCTATCCCTCGCGATCAGGCTTGGTGGGCAGACCTGCCCCCTCCCTGTGCTGCCCTGGCCTCGAAAAGCCTTCACTGTCCCCAGAGAGAAGCCTTTGCACACAGCTCCTGCCCACGCCTGCCCATCAGGCCTGACACAGCCTGGGCACATGCGTGCACACCCACACATACTCACAAGGTCACTGTCACAGACAGAGGGCCAGGACTTCCGGCCACTTCCCACCAGTGGGGCCTCTTGGGGCTCAACCCACACCTGCTCAGCTGAGGGCACAGTACAGAGCAGGCAAGCAGCAGCCAGAAACGTGGGAATGAATGGAGGAAGAGAACACCTGAGAAAGGCCAGTGCCACAGGCATCAGAATGCAGGCCTTCCAGGCTGGAAGGTCCAGTCACATCCTCCAGACCAGAGGTGTCCACTGGTGGCCAAAGGGCCACATCCAGCCACAAACACAGTATGTTTAACCTGTACAGTGCTTCCAACTCAATGTAAAAATTAATTTCTGAGTCCATACCATGAGATGCTTCTTAGCAATAAAAGGGAATAGATGAACAATTGGAGCACTCAACCACTTGGGTGACCCCTGGGAATTATGCTGATTTAAAAACGGCCAATCTTAAATGGTCCCATGCTGTATGATTCCATTTATATAACATTCTTGAAAAGGACAAAATTATAGAGATGCAGGACAGATCACAGATGAGTGGTTGCCAGAGGTTAAGGAGGTGGGTGGGTGCTGGAGGGGAGTGGGTATGGCTATAAAAAGGCAGCGTGGGGCATCCTGGGTGATGGGAAGTTCTGTGTTTTGCCTGTATCAGTGTCAGCATCCTCGTTGTGTTATTGTGCTTTCATTTTGCAAGATGCTACCATTGGGAGATGCTGGGTAAAGGGAACATGGGATCTCTATTATTTCTTATAACTGCACTGAATTTGCAATTATCTCAAAGTAAAAAGTTTAATTAAGAAGTTAGTCGGGGCCGGGCGCGGTGGCTCAAGCCTGTAATCCCAGCACTTTGGGAGGCCGAGACGGGCGGATCACGAGGTCAGGAGATCGAGACTGGCTGACACAGTGAAACCCCGTCTCTACTAAAAATACAAAAACTTAGCCGGGCGAGGTGGCGGGCGCCTGTAGTCCCAGCTACTCCGGAGGCTGAGGCAGGAGAATGGCGTAAACCCGGGAGGCGGAGCTTGCAGTGAGCTGAGATCCGGCCACTGCACTCCAGCCTGGGTGACAGAGCGAGACTCCGTCTCAAAAAAAAAAAAAAAAAAAAAAAAAAAGAAGTTAGTCAGGTGTGGTGGCTCATGCCTGTAATACCAGAACTTTGGGAGGCCGAGGCAGGCAGATCACAAGGTCAGGAGTTTGAGACTAGCCTGGCCAATATGGTAAAACCCCGTCTCTACTAAAAATACAAAAATTAGCCGGGTGTGATGGCATGCACCTGTAGTCTCAGCTACTCAGGAGGCTGAGGCAGGAGAATCACTTGAACCTGGGAGGTGGAGGTTGCAGTGAGCTGAGATTGCACCACTGCACTCCAGCGTGGGTGACAGAGTGAGACTCTGTCTCAAAAAAAAAAAAAAAAAAAAAAAAAAAAAAAGAAAAGAAAGAAAGAAGGAAAGAAAGAAAGAAAAGAAAAAGAAAAAGAAAAAAAAGAAGTTGGCCAGGCACGGTGGTTTACGCCTATAATCCCAGGACTTTGGGAGGCCGAGGCTGGTGGATCACTTGAGGTCAGGAGTTCAAGACCAGCCTGGCCAATATGGTGAAACCCTGTCTCTACTAACAATACAGAATTAGCCAGGCATGGTGTCACACGCCTGTAATCCCAGCTATTCAGGAGGCTGAGGCAGGAGAATCGCTTGAGCCTGAGTGGTGGAGGTTGTAGTAAGCCGAGATTGCGCCAGTGCCCTCCAGCCTTGGAGACAGAGTGAGAATCCATCTCAAAAAAAAAAAAAAAAGTGAATTGCTAGCATATAAAAATCAGGAAGAGCAACTTTAAGTCTTTGAAAAGAAGATGTGGCAGTGCTGGCCTTCTATTTCTGCACAGTAACAGTCATCGGGTCTGGCCCCCACGTCCGCACACTCACAGAGGTCCTCGGTTCTGCACGTGCTTTACCTAGCAGTCTCTCTCTCTCTCTCCCCCTTGAATCCTGCATACTGGGTCTCTGTCTAAGACTGTTTGACAAAAGGGACCCACTGCTAACATATAACATATTTGAAAACCACCAGTCTGGTCTGAACTTTCCTTATACTAAGAGGAAGCTGAAGCCCAGAGAGGTCACATGAATGACCTAAAGCCACACAGAAACTCAGGGGCAGAATCACAATCTAAGTGCCGGCGTCTTCTTCCCTTGCCACATACCTGCCTATCTGAGGTTGGGGTGAAGGGGTGGAGATGGCACGAGCAAAGGTGGTGTGGCGGGGCTCCTTGAGTCCTGCTGACAGCACTACAAACAGTCCTGACCATCCCACAGACACTACCCAGAACACAGGGGCACAAGATCAGACACAGGCAGTTAACCTGTAAATCGTCAAGTCCTAGCAAGGCCTGTGGAGGCTGGGTAATAGTTTGTCATCAGTGCTTGGTGACAGGGACAGGGACAGGGACAGCCCTGGAGAGTCCGATCTAGTGAGCATGCTCTACTTGAAGCTGTTTGAAAATCCTCAGCTAGCCAAGGAAAGGAGCCAGGAGAGGAAGGCACAGGAAAGAGGAAAAGAGACAGGAGAGCAAGAGCAAGAAAGAAAGCTCCCCAGGGGCTGCTTAGGCAGTGGCACCTGGGGCAACATCCCTGGTGCTCCAGTTGTGGTTTTCAAACTCGCTAGGGTGGCAGAACACCAGGGACTCAAAATCCAAAGAAGAGAGGTAATTTTTTCATTGCTTTCTTACAAGGGGCCCATTGGCGGGGGCACCCATTGGCAGGAGGGCCCTGTGCTGTGCGGCAAGTAAGCGAGGTGGCTGCAGTGGGGGCAAAACTGAGAGACTGCCCAGAAGAGGGAGGGAAGGGGGCGTCTGAGGCTGCAGGAGGGAAGAAGCGGAGCCAGTGAGCCCTGGCATTTTGTTGGAAGAAGCTTAATGTTTGCATGATGGAAAAGGGGCATGGAAGGATTTTTACATGATCTGGGATGGAAAGGGCTGTGTGATGCAACCCTCACCTTCAGCTCCTCTAGGGACTCTTCACTAAGATCAGCTTTGTTCCTAATGCTTGGAAGGATGGGGAGGTGCAGAGCTCTTTACCCAGGCGGGCATCAGGGAAACGCAGAGGCTGCACTTATAAGGGATCAGGGGGATGTCTGGGTTTCATGCTGGGCTACATCCAGGATGGTTCCCCCAAGCAGTGGGATCCAGATGCCTTGCAGATCCAAGCCCTGCCTTGCCCCCACCCCTATCCCTAATGTGGCTGCCCAATGTGGATCTGACCTTTTGGGTGATCAGGGCCCTGGAATGCCTTTCCAAAGTCAGAAGGACTCTGAGATTAGAGGCTCAGCTTGTGGGAAGGAGGCACTATTTCAGCTACCTCCGATGGAAACTGGGGAGCCACAGCATCACCTATAACTACTAGAGTAGCTCCCATGTGGAAGTAGGCAGGAGGCTGATGTTCAAGTCAGCCTGGACAATTTCTTAAGGTGCCTGGGTCCTTCTAGAGTGGGAAGCTAAATTCATAGCTGATGCCTGGGCTGTTCAGGCCTCTCCCACCTCACCCGTAAAGATAGAGTCCCTGGAAATTATACTCTATCTTGGGCTGGCCAGCAGGTTGGCACTGGAGCCTCAGATGGAAGCTACATGCTACCAGACAGAGATACCATTAGGAGCCAGGACCTGAGAGGAGAAGAGGGCTGTGAGCTGTCATGGGACTCTGGGGGTGGACCTTGGAGGCAGAGCAGTGACGGAGGTGAAGGGAAAGTTTGCAAGGTCTTCTTCACATGTGGATTCACACCTGACCTTGAGGTCCCAGAGCCCCTGCCTACCCACTCAACATTCCCGCTAACTTTCTCACCACACAGCGCCAGGAAGGAGAAAGCACGTTTGCACGGATATAAGACTGTGTCGGTGTCACCATGCAAAGGCTTGGCAAACTCAGGCTCTGCTGGAGTGAGACACTTGGAAGCAGTTTACAGTGAAGCCTCCCTGGGGAAACTCAGCCTTCAAGACAGACCCTGAGAATCCCCACTGGGATTTGGGAGGAGAAAGAGAATGTGGCTGCTCTCAGCCAATAAGATGGGTCAGGAGAGTCTAGGGGTGCAGCTTCGAACTTGGGAGTGGGGACAGATAGAAGTGCGGCTCAGGCCCCTGAGGAGCAAGACTCCTGACCGGCCTGGACCAGGGTGGGACAAAGCATTTCCCTTCTGCTCAGACGGTGACGTGGGTGAGCCTGGGGCCCCAGCCATGACCAGTGATCACAGACACTGCTTTAGGCTTCAATCACAGACAGATTAAAACTGCTACACCCACTGCACCCGCCTCTGGGTCCATGGGATAGTTGTTTGGGATTCAGTGACATGGGTGGCTCTGCCCATGAGGACAACTCTCCAGAAATTAAAGTCAGAAGAAGGGAGAGGAGCCCCCTCCAGACCTAGGCAGAGGCTGGCTGGATGCCTCAGAGCCTCCACTGCAGGGCCTGAGACCCCAGAGACAGGTGCTAATGGGGTGAGGGAAGCTTCCTGGGACGGTGGGAGGAAGTCAACTGGAGCCACTTCCCAGGCCCTCTTCCCAGATTTCCCTAGGATGAAACCCTGCCGTAGCTGGGGGAGAGGCTCCGAAGGCTGCCTTTTGCTGAGGCTGAACCAAGCTTTCATGGGGTTAGGCCGCTGGCAGAAGGACTACTCTCCCACCCTTCAATTACCCTCAAGACCAGGCAGAACAAACTTCAAGAGATGTTCCTTGAAGGAGGGAAGGGGAAGACCAAGGACGAGGCCTGGGGACCCCCTTCAACACTGCCTTTGTGCTCTCCTCACTCAATAATTTTGCAGAGCCTGCAAACATTCCAGGGGAAAGAAAAGACAAAAGTTTGCTGCAATGCACTTCCACAGTACTCTTTCCCGTTCTAAAGACATCTGGCTAATGAGGCACAAGCTGAGCGTGACTGCCTTGCATACCAGAGGGAAGCAGAACATTAAGGAACCAGAAGGGAGCCGAGAGGGCGGGGCTCTGGGTCCCAGGGGAGGGAGAAAAGAGGCCCCCTGCTGGCCTCTTGCTGGAAGGAACCCGGGGGGATTTTGAAGCCGCTTGCTCTGGGGTGTGTGATTTAAAGACTCCTTTATCAAATGTTTGGGAACATCTGCATTGCTCACTGAAGCAGCTACATGGGTGGCTTCTAAGAGGAGGGCAAGACAAGCATGGGAGCAGCACGCAGGGGCAGCGGAGCACAGCAGGAGGGGAGAGCTGAGAGTTCTAGGACTTAAAGTAGCTGGAGCTTAACTTCTGTGCTAAATCAAGCATCCCTTCATCGCGGGCTCTTTAGATGCCCTGCAGGCACTGAAGGGTTAAGAACTGTTATTGGGACTGCATGCCATCCTTAGCAGGACTGGCACGACCCCACCTTAGACTTGGATGCCTGGCCAAAAAGTGAGAGCAACTTGAGTTGGCAAAAGTGTTGGTTCAAAAATAAAATCCACAAGTCTAAGCTGGCTCGAGTCTTACTCTGCGCGGGTCACATGGCCACTGAGGGTTGGGCCTGCTGGTTAGCAAGTACAGAAAGCTTGGCCCAGGGTGGGAGGGTGCCCTGAGCCCCAGCCCCTTGCACAGAGGCTGCCACAGGATGCACTGGCCCAAGGCAGACAGTGCCAGGAAGAACATGCGGATGACATATTTGCTACCGGAAGTGTCCACACAGTCACAATGAGCCCTGCTCCTCACTGTGGAAGGCCCTAGCGGGTTCCAGTGAGTTCCAGGATGGCATGCCCCCTCATGCTACGAGCACCTGACGGGCCACAATGGTAGGTTGGTGGCTATGGCCTCAGACCTGCAACTGATGGGGAAACCATGCTCTAAGACCCCCAGCTTGGCACAAACCCGTCCTCATGTCCAGGGCTTGTTCTTTTTTTCAGCAGCTATTTTGCTTTAAGCAATTTACAGAACTGGTACCTCAACGTGGGTCTGGACAGGTGAGTCCAGGGGTCAGGCGTTTGTGTCCAGCACAGACCCCTGAGTGCCTGTTTCCCAGTGCCCAGCCTTTGGAATCACAGGGGAACAGGCCCTGAGATGAGTGGGTGGGCAAGGTGGCCAGCCGGGTGTCCTCACAGGGAAAGATGCCCTCATTCTCAACAGCCCAGCAAAGGCCAAAGCAGCCCTGCCCCTGCCCAGGGATGAAGTTGGGAGAGCCCAGAGCCTTCGCTCTTGTAGCCTGGGCCTGGAGGACAGAGACTCGGGTCCAGGTGCCCGCCTCACTGACCCAGGATGCCGCCTCAAGCTAGTGTCAGCTGGAGCCCTTTGCAGGCCAGGCTTTCCAAATCCATGAACTTGAGAGGTTCCTTCCATAAGTGATGTGACCTGGGGGCTGCCCGGGAAGGGACGGGGCTAGAGGGCAAGGCCACAGAGCCCGAGTCCAGGCACTTACCTTGACCTTCGTAGAGCTTCTTCATCAGGGTCTTGCACTGTGGGTAGAAGGGAGCCGGTCAGGGCACTCACAGGAGACACAGCAAGGAAAGTTGCTGGGGCTCTGTGGGCACTGAGTCCCCAGGATTCAGCCAGGCCCAACATGGTGACTACCCCTTTGCCTGTCCACTGTATGCTGGGCAGAGGCCCCAGAGGACATTGGGAAAGGGTCAGGGGGTGGCCTGAGAGGGCCTCATCCCAGCCCTGGGCAGTCATCTCACCCGGAAGTTGCACACCAAGCCTGCTGCTCACTGTTGGAGTTGACATTGGAGCAGAAGGCTGCTGTCACCAGACAGCCTGCCCGAGGGGCCCAGAAGGAGCCCTGCCAGCCGCGGACAAACCATCAAGGCTGGCCCACCTTCAAGGGCAGGTAGCGGGACTCCCTGGCTTCTGCAGTGCTGAGCCCAGGCCCCCGGTGGCCCCTCAGCATCTCCCTCCTCTGCACCCACCCCGAGAGCCTGCACTCACTGAATTCTGTCCCTGTCATCTGGGCCAGGATGCGGAAGGAGCGAGACTGCAGGTTGGAGGAGCGGCGTGCCCACTCGTCAGCCTCATCTTCCGGCTTGTTCTGGTTCTTAATCACAGCCTGGTAGACAGGAGAGGCGCTGTCTACGGCAAGGTCCTTAATAGGGAGGCTCCTGCAATGCAGAGAGAGGCCGTGGGCGAGGGCTAGGCTGGAGCCCAGTTCCCACCCTGCTGGGTCCCTGCTCCATGCCCATTGGTGGCCCCTATTGTTCTGTCCCCACTTTGCCTTTACCCATTGCTGTCTGAGAACTTGAGATATGGGCATGACCTGGGTCCTCGGTGCTCAGGTTGGTCACAGTGAAGCAGTGACTCCCCTCCCTCATGAGAGACAGGAGGCTCAGATCCCTCAGGTCTGCCCTTCCCCAGGGCTAACTCCAAGCCTAGGCCTTGCCCCCACCCCTATCCCTAATGTGGCTGCCCAGTGTGGATCTGACCTTTTGGGTGATCAGGGCCCTGGAACGCCTTTCCAAAGTCAGAAGGACTCTGAGATTAGAGGCTCGGCTTGTGGGAGGGAGGCACTATTTCAGCTACCGCCGATGGAAACTGGGGAGCCACAGTTTCCATCAGAGACATCAGCAGAGACATCCCCACCCCCAGATCCCCTTTACAGAGGGAGGAAACAGAACAGGTCTTCTTTGACCTCCTTGAGCGGGCCATGAGTTTGGGGCTGGCTGGGGAGAGGCCATTCGGGGACCCAGAGGCTTCCTCAGGGTCCATCTGCTGCCCTCCTCACACTTTTGGATCCAAACAAGGAGCTGCCAATGCTGTCACTGCCCTGGAAAAGGACTGGGGCCCTGGGCTCAGTGCCAGTAGGCTGACTGTGCTGGGAGCTGGTAAGAAACAAGGCAGCGAGGCACGGCCCCGGCATGGCCTGCAGGGACAGGGGATTTCTGGCCTGGGGAAGTTGGAAGTGGGGCTGCACGGAAGCCACTGGTCCTCTGTCCCAGAGAAGCGCAGCCCTCTGTGGGGGACCACGTGACCTTCCCTTAGGCTCCCAGGCTCTGGCACATGATAGGTGCACAAAACTCTTGGCTGAAGAAACAAATCCTAGATCAGAGCCAGAAGGAACCCTAGAGCCCCTCAGGTCCAGTGCCTCCCAGCCTGAATCAGACTGCAGTGCAGGCCATGTTCAAAAGCCTTACAGCCCACTTGCCCTGGCCAGGGGGCCAGAGGACCAAGCCACCCAGCCCACCTTCTCAGAGGCGTGGGAGGGCTCAGGTGAAGCCCACAACAGTAACAGACTGCTGGCCCAGCCCTCTCCTCTTACAGATGCTAAAGCTGAGGTCCAGAAAGGCCAGCCAATTAGCTCCAGGTTACAGCAGATAGGGGTCCCACTGGGCAAGAACCTAGGTTTCCTGGCTGCTAGCCCTGTGTCCTTTGCATTAGGCTCCCTGTAGTCATAGGGCTCAGGAAGGCTACTTCTGCCCAGTAGGAGGCCCTGGACCTATGCCTGGAGAGATGCTCTGTCCAGCACTCTCCTGCCTGCCTCTCCCTTTCCCCCAGAGGGCTGGCTGGCTGGAAGAGGAACCTCCTCATTGTCCATGCAAGGAGTGCGACAGGGAACTGATCTAGTCTCCCAGGACTGGTCCTTGTGTTTGGCTCAGGGTGGGCTACAAGAGCAGAGGTGGGGAAAGGTGATCGAGCTTGGGTGGAGCTGCCCTGGCTTCCCTGAAGGCTCCGCCCTGGCCCAGAGAGCTATAGGTACTGGCAGCCTGTGGTTGGAATCAGCTGGGAAAGACCAGCAGAGGCTTCTGGGGTCCAGCCAGGGAGGAGCCTGCAGCTGCCCAGGGAGCAAAGGAGAGGGTGGCATCTTCCTGTTGCTGGGACAGGCCATTTCTAGTATAGGGAGGAGTCCCAAGGGTTCCTGAGGTCTGGGTGAGATGGGCAACAGGAAGGCACAACCGGGTCTCCCTGGTACTGGCTTCTCACCCACTGGGAGGGGAGGGTAGGAGGGAGTGTGAACCGTGCAGTGGGTGAGGGAAGGCGTGGATGCAAGGCCTTTGAGCCTCTTTACGGAGCTCTGCAATCCAGAAAGTGGATGGAAGGTGTTTGCTGCTGTTTTCCTGGAATGTGCCCAGGATGAGCTCCCCTGTGCCTTTCTTGGCTCCAAGGGTTCAAGAAAGCTGCCGGGAGTGAGTCCCTTGGGACTCAGCATTTCTGGCTTCATTTCCCACCGCCCCATGCAAAGACCAGGGACTCTTGTTGCTGCTCTGACCAAGACTGGCAGTCAGATGAGGAAACTGCTGTGCCTTTCATGACACCAAGGCTCAGGGAGAATATACGCAGAGAAGATGGAACAGGTCCTGCAGTCCTGGGCCCTTGGCCTGAGTCCACTCTCTGGACCCACTTTCAGCTTGTTCTTCCTGCCACAGAAAACGCTCCACAGTCACCGCAGCATCAGGTCACCGCTGCATTTACTTCACTGTGTGCAGCCCCCAATCTGATTCATCCTTCCCCTCCCATGGGTGGTCATGGCAGGCACTGGCTCCTGCAGATACACTTCCCGTGCAGATTCTGGGGAGTGGCCTCCAAGAGGTTACCTTGTCACCTTCTAGCCCTGAATAATGGCCCAGTGTGGATTCTAACGTCCGGGTCTACACTGTCCCAGTGCAGATAGGAAAGGCGGGGGGAGCCACCCCAAAGCATGGCAAGAAGAACACAGGTATGTACCCCAGCCTGGGCCTGCAGCGTGAGTGTCATTACTCTGTGATTTCTGTGACCACAGTGACATTATTTGGATAAATCCCAAGAGACAACTACTTGCCTGGAAAGGCTGCAAGGGATGTCGTTTGGCTGACAGGTGGGTGTGAGGAGGAGCGTGGACAGAGCACGTGGGCTGACCACTGGTCCTCAGACACATCCCACCAAACCCACACACCATCCCACAATCAGACAGACGGATGACGGGACAGACACTGCGGAGTCTACTTACGCCAGCGGTGACGCCCTGCCAAGCAGAGGAAAACCCAGCCGTGAGTGCGCGTCCATCATGGGATAGCAGAGGGGCAGCGCACACAAGAGAGCCGGGTTAGGGTCAGAAATGAGTTATTGGAATGGGGTGGGTGAAGGAGGAAGAAAAAGAGAAAAAACACGGTCAGTGAGGAAGGAACCATGGAAATTAACAGCAGAAACGGGAGCACGTTATGGCCAAGAGGGTTACTCACTGGCACCACGGCATGGTCAGCTCAGCGTGGCTGCATTAAAAGGAAGAGGAGAAGAGGACCCTCTCCAGGCATACCAGGGGAAGAACAGGGAGGGGACGGGAGGGGACAGGAGGGAGATGGGAAAGGTCCTTCAAGAAGCCTCGATTAATCAACAGTGCATCAGTTCCAAAACTGATGGATGCCCTAGTGGTGAGCTCAAATGATAGCAGTTTTCCCAACGTGCAGGAAACAGAAAGTTAGTGAAGAGCAGTTCTTCCATTATTTTCCATTGAACTTCCCTTTGGCCATTGCTACTACTTTTAAGAGCACACCAAAGACACACATGACAAAGAAATGCTAACAGGAAATCCCTGTTAGCTCTTGGGCTTAGGCAACCTTGTTTTTCTGGGTACGCATGAGCTAATGCTTGTGTTTTTAAACTTGCATGGTCATATTTTCTGCTTTGAATGATGGAATTCAATCAACCTTGCCCAGAATTACGCCAAGAGCAGCAGCTCTGAGCTTTGGGAGTTTGACTTGAAGCTCTAGGACAGGTGACCTCTGCCCCCTGGTGGCCTAGAGGAAGTACTGCATCTCCAAGAGGGTCCCAGGCTCCTCAGTTCCAGCAGAGCCTAGGGAGCCTACACTGTTCCACCCTTGGGGCTGGGGAGCCTGCCCTTTATAACCTGCATGCATATCACGGCCACAAGGGCTGGCGTCTGGAATGGCCAAGTGAAACTGGGTTCTCTGGGACTTTTTAATCCCTCCATCCCTCTTATTACATCTGTTTTCCTGGCTTTGGAAAAAAAACATCGCTGTCATTTCAAGACTTTTTGCCTTGAATTGCTTGGGGATCCTGCAATTCTTTTTTTTTTTTTTTTTTTTTTTTTTTTTTTTTTTTTTTTTTTGAGACGGAGTCTCGCTGTGTCGCCCAGGCTGGAGTGCAGTGGCCAGATCTCAGCTCACTGCAAGCTCTGCCTCCCGGGTTTTTACGCCATTCTCCTGCCTCAGCCTCCCGAGTAGCCGGGACTACAGGCGCCCGCCACCTCGCCCGGCTAGTTTTTTGTATTTTTTAGTAGAGACGGGGTTTCACCGTGTTAGCCAGGATGGTCTCGAACTCCTGACCTCGTGATCCGCCTTTCTCGGCCTCCCAAAGTGCTGGGATTACAGGCTTGAGCCACCGCGCCCGGCCGATCCTGCAATTCTTATCCTGACCCAGGGATAAGATGTTGCCCAGATTGAGAATCAGCCAATACAGTGGTATTCCCAAGTAGAAAACAGTGAGGAACTGTGTGTATGTGTGTAAGAAAGAAACAACAGATAGACAGACAGACACACACACACACACACACACACACGAGAGAGAGAGAGAGAAAGAAAGAGAGGGAAAGGGAGAGAGAGAGAGAACAAGAGAGCAACAAGGAGGAAGACAGAAAGAGACATACAGATAGAGGGAGATACAGAGACACGCAGAGAAAGGGAGACACAGAGACACAGAGAGGGAGACATGGAGACACACAGAGAGAGGTCTGTCTGCATGAATGTTTGCATTGCTAGCATTTTTCATCCACAAATGATTTTCAGCCAACTCTTTCTTTACCAAACCTCGAATTCCCCAACCATAGCTAATGGGCGAACTCCAGGAACCAAGGATGTCTTAAATGCCACTGCCCTGAGGCCGGGCTTCCTGGGGCAAAGAGGAGAGGATTGCTCCCATTAGTGGGACTGATCGCCAGCAGTACTGTGGATAGCTGGTCGCAGACCCCTTCCAAAACCAGAAACCCAGCCAGTGTGTTTGAATCAATTCTCAGCGCTGGAAGAACCTGGCAACGTCCCCCTCCTTAAAGGACAGCTTCGCTGTGAGAGGCCTGGGGGCCTCCAGGATGGTCCCCTTGTTAAGAGGACTGTAGAAGTCTCTTCTTAAGCCAGCCTCCTCAAGGAGCCTGTGAAAATGCAGAGGCTGTGAAAAGCACTTTGAGAAGCCACCATTTTCTGCACTTCTCCACCCTTCTCCTAAAGCTGACCATGGAGAGGGTTTGAAGAGAGGATACCCACGTTCCAGAAGACCCCGCTGAAGGCTGGCTCCCCTCCAAGGGCCATGCCCCCAGGAGGTCCAATGTGAAGGAAGAAAGCTGGTCCCGATGGCGCCCAATGGCCCAGACCCCTCGGGCTCTGGAGGCGCTGAGTGGTGGAGGAGGAGGGAGGCGCTTACCCACTGAAGTCACTGCCCTGGGCCTGGGCCTGCCCAGCGATGGCGTCCATGATGGCATCCTGGGAGTACATGCTGATGGGCGTGTTGTACTGTGCATGGATGATGGTGGCCTTGCCTCCCAGCCCCTTCACCTCGATGGGCTTGTGGGTGGACAGGGCCGAGTCCTTCAGGGCACTGGGGTTGAAGCGTTCCTGGTAGTCGGCGCTGGGGGAGGGGTGGGGGAGTACAGGCAGGGACGGGGAGGAGAAAAGGGCAACAGGTGGTGGTTACATGGGTGGCCAAGGCAAGGGCTGGGTGCAGTGGGTGTCGAGAGAGATCTCCCAGAGCCGAGGCCCTGAACCCCTGTAGGCTGCATAAGTCTCCCATTGGTGGGTGGTCTGGGTCTATTCAGGAAAATCCTTGGTACCCTCCCCCAAAGCCCAGTGCAGAAGGTTTTCTTTTTTCTTTTTTCTTTCTTTCTTTTTTTTTTTTTTTTTTTTTTGGATACAGGGTCTTGCTTTGTTGTTCAGGGTGGAGTGCAGTGGTGTGATCTCCACTCACTGCAGTCGCAACCTCTCAAGTGGGCTCAAGTGATCCTCTCATCTCAGCCTCCTGAGGTAGCTAGGATCGCAAGCATATGCCACTATTTTTGTTTTTTTTTTGTAAAGACAGAGTCTCATGATGTTGCCCAGGTTGGTCTTGAACTCCTGGCCTCAAGTGGATCCTTCTGCCTTGGCCCCTCACAGTGTTGGGATTACAGGCATGAGCCACCACTCCTGGCCATAGAAGGGTTTCCTTGCCCATCTTGGCGTTCCCAGATCCCCTGCAGGGCCTGGCTAAGCCTGAGCTCACTCCCAGGGTCTGCAGGGGCTGCCAGGCACAGAGAGATCTCCCACCACACACAGCAGGGGAAGCGGGGCGTGGGGCTGGGGGTAGGGGATGGGAGCAGCAGCCCAAGCTGAGTCCAGAACGCCCCAAAGGCGAAAAGCGGCTCCAGTGGCACCCACAGGGATTCTGAGCAAGGTTTCTCCATGAAGGGGCTCTTCCTGCAGGCCACCCTCTTGGTGGCCCAGGGCTCTGCTCTTCCAGGCGCTTCAGGGAATGTGCTTCTTCCTCAGAGCAGGGCTCCGGCTGCCCAGGCCCCCTCAAGTCCAGTTTGCTGAGTGGCTGGCCATCCTCTACCCACAGGAGGCTCTTCCCTCCAATGGATAGGCGTGCTCCCCGGGCAGAAAAGATCCAGTGCAGCCCTTCCGAGGGGTCGCCAGGACAGAAAGGTCTTCAGGCTCACACAGGCCCAGCAGCAGCACAGCCCGTGCCCCCTTCCCCCAACCACCGTCACCAACCCCAGGCGCATCTTAAGCAGCTGCTGCAGCAGGAAATTGGGAATGAAATTAGAACCATCGAATGGAGCCCCCACTCCCACCCCCAAATGCTTCTACTCCAGCTTCACACACATGCAGGCTCACCCAGGGGCACAGGTGCACCCCACTCATACATATGCCCACACATGTACACATGCCAGCAGGCACACCCTATCCACGTCAGATACACACAGACACATGCTGGGGCTGGCACGCAAGCGCACACACATGCTGTCCTTTGATACTAACTTGGCTGGAGAGTTGGCTACCACCTGGGGAGGAAAAGGGCAAAAAAGACAGGGTGGTCAGAGGGAGGCTCCACCAGGGGGAGTTTGAGCGCCGGGGCCATCATCAGCCTGGTCATTGTGGAGGCAGAAGCAGCCCAAACCACACTGGGTGAGGAGAGCAAGGAGCGAGGAGGGAGAGCTGAGAGCTGGGAGTCGCAGTGACTGGGACCCTCGGTTTGGTTCAGAGACTGACACAGCAGTGTTTCCCTCTTGGGCGTTCCCCAGTGCCCTCTGCTTTGCCAGAAGAAGTGTTTTCTTGTCCATCTTCAGGGACACTCGTACCACATACATGAATCCCCCACATACAAACCTGGCTATAGATCCCAGAGAGGAAGCTGCAGGTGGAGACAGGACCAGCTGTGGCTGCTATGAAAAAGGCTGAGGCCCAGGGGCCTCCTTGCCTGTCCACATCTCTGGACTAAGAGTCTGTTTTGTGGGGGCAGCTCTGGAATTCTGTCCTGAGCAGGCAATGCGGTGGTGAGGGGGCAGGGTGTGCGCGGGGTTACCTATGCCCCCCCAAACCCGGACCTCCTCTCCCTCCCAGAAGAGAGACAGGCAGCTCTGGCTGCTCCTCTTGGGGTATAGGGGAGTGGGGTGCACAATCCCCAGGGGCCACTCCTAAAGGCCCTTTGGGCCAGCAATGAGGCAGGATGGAGGAGCGAGGAAGCGCAGGGAGAAGTGTGAGCTCAAGGCTTTTTATTTTAGAGGAGTCTCGCTCTTTCACCCAGGCTGGAGTGCAGTGGCTCGATCTCGGCTCACTGCAAGCTCTGCCTCCCAGGTTCACACCATTCTCCTGCCTCAGCCTCCCAAGTAGCTGGGACTACAGGTGCCCACCACCATGCCCGGCTAATTTTTTTTTTTTTTGTATTTTTAGTAGAGACGGGATTTCACTGTGTTAGCCAGGATGGTCTCGATCTCCTGACCTCATGATCCACCTGCCTCGGCCCCTCAAAGTGCTGGGATGACAGGCGTGAGCCACCACGCCTGGCCGAGCTCAAGGCTTTCTGAAGGAAAGTGCCCAGCCGAGGCAGCCCAGCTCGGACAGCATAGTGAGAGGCCCTTCCTCTCACTCTGACCTGAGAGTGAGCCTCCCAGAGCATGGTCTCTGTAGGGAAAGCAGTGTCTGTCCCGTGTTTCTTTAAATGCAGATTCCCTGCAGGGGCAGACCCTGTGGCCAGTGTCCCTGTCTGGGGCCTGTGAGGGAGACAGTGTGGAAGGTGGGGGGCTCTGTCCTCAAACTCTGCCATCTTCTTGAATCTGCCCAGTGTGGGCTCTAGCTGGGGGAGCCTGGGCCCCAGCCGGCCTGACCCTGGTCATTTGCAGCCAAACCGTGGGGATCCAGGCTCAAGTCAGTAGTCCCCCATCCCAGGGAGTGGCACAGTGGCCCTGCTCTGCCCCAAGCCTGCCACTGCCTCAGAACTGATAAAATTCCCTCTGTCCTCCCAGGCTTAAAATAGCTGCAAGTGCAGCTATATTAGGAAAGGGCCAGCAAGGAACCCCATTCCTTCTCCATTTTTGGCCAGTGCTGACAGCTGCAGGGTCATTTCTTGCCCTGACCAGCCCAGGGCCCCCTGCAGAGGGCAGTGTTTGCCTGGCAAGGTGGGGGCTGCCTCTGCCCTGCCTTGGCAGCCTGCTCCTTCTTTGGCATTGATTTCTGCCTCCTGCTCAGTTTCTCCCACCCAGGACCTGGGGCTGGGATGGCTGCAGCAGACACATCTGAGAGGAGACAATGCCCGGGTCTTGGGGAAGATGAGCCAAAGATGCAAGACCTACCCAGGGGCCCTTGCACTGAATGGCCTCAGGGACACTGCTCTTCAGTGCCAGCCCCAGAAGGGAGGAGAAGAAGGGGGCTGCTGGGATGCCCATGCCTGTCTGCCCTTGCACCACATCTGTTTCTCTCTCCTCCTTCCAAGAGGATACGAGCTGCCAAGGAATTGCACTCCAAGCCGCCCAGAGGAGAGAGCAGCAGAAGGGACTTCCTTTTGGAGCCAGACAGGACAGAGTTCAAGTCGTGACCCTGCCTCTTCCTAGCACTGTGACTCCAGGCAAATTACCCACCTGTCCCAGCCTGTTTCCTAATTCTAATTCTTGAGATGGTAATGCCTACCACACCAGTGGGTTGTGCAGACTGAGCAGGTCCTGAGTCTAAGGTGCTTAGCATGGGAGAAGTGTGCCATGGACAAGCACAGGGATTGGCCTTTGCTGACCCTGTTGCTGACCCACTTAGCATAGGTGGTGGCCTCAGCCCAGCAGAGGTTGCCTTAGGTCAGAGGCCAGCGCAGGTCAGAGGCTCCAGCCCTTCCTGCCGGCATTGCCCGGGACAGCAGCATCAGCTTTTACTTTGGATAAAGCACCCACTGCACACCCTCCCCTAGCCCACCATCCCTTGGAGGAAATGTCAGACTCTGCTGCTCTGAGCACCAAGTAATAATTTACACATTCATCAGGGTCTGGGCAGCCCCTGCACCAACAGCAGAGTACCTTAGGCACTATGGGAAGCAGAGGTGGGCCTGGCCCCTCACTTCCCTGAGCAGGTAGACAAGTCCCTGTCTCAATGCAAAGTGGAGTCAGGCAGACCTGGGTGCCAGTTCTGTCTGCCACTTACTAGCTGTGTGACCTTGACCAAATTACTTGCTCTCTCTGAGCATCTATTTTCCAGCTATAAGATGACGAAAATCATGCCCACCTCTGGAGTTAGAGAGAGAGTTGTGTTAGAGAGAGTTGCTGAGAGATAAGGCATGTGGACTGTTAGCTGGTCCATAGCCAGAGTGCAGGGTCACTATGGGGAGACAATATCATCATTGCAGGTGGGTCTCCTGGGAGTCCCAGGCCACCAGAGGCTGACCTCCCTGCCTGAGGCCAGCCCCTGGAAAGGACCAGGACCTACCAGCCCAACAAAGGCGGGACAAGGAGGCCATATCTGTTCTACTATTCCCTGAGTTTTCTGGCAAAAGTCATTCGCTGGGGAACCTTGGGGGCATATATGACTCTGTCACCTTGGCTAAGGGAAGCAAGCCATGCGGTACCAGAGGTCAGCCTCACTGAGGATTCCAGAAACAGCTGGGGAGCTAGGGAAGCTGAGGGCCACGGGGAGCAGTGATCTGATGGGGCACAGGTACCTTCTGCTGCAAGGGCAAAGGCAAGGGCATGGGCTTGGGCCAGACTGACCGGATTCCTACTGTGACTCTTCTGGGTGGCTCCAGGCAGTGATGATACCAGGTGTCATGCAGTGAGTGGGTGACAGACAAAGCTCAGAGCTTTACAAGTGTTAGGTCCTTTATCCTCCCAATAACCCTGAGACATGGACAGTGTGATTCCTCCACAATTCGGAGGAGGAACTCTGAACCACTAGGCTCTACTGCCTTGACTCAGCCTGCCCTGCCTGGAGAGGGCTACGCTAATTGCACAGGGCGGGAGTAGAAGTTAGGGTGAGAGAACAAGCGTGAAGGGCTTGGAGCTAACACAGGCCCAGTATGAGGACTCTGATCCCTTGGTCCCTTCCACAGTGTCCCAGTCCCATGTGCTTTTAACTGCTGTGCTCCCAGAGTCCCACCAGCTAGACCTTGGAGGTGAGGCTGCTGTTCTCCCACACAGCCCCTTTCTCCCTGGGGTGCTGCTTCCTCGCCACCCCACCCTGGCCAAGGTCACTCCTGCAAACCCGTTCCCTGCATGCCACTGCCAAAGAGTCTCTCCATATACAACTCAGGGGCTCCCTCCTCCAGGCAGCTTCCCAGACCATTCCTAGTCCCAGAGAACTCGCTTTTCCACCTCTCAGCTCCCCGCTGCTCCTGCCTCCTTCCCCCCAGAGGGGTGGGGACCAGCGCATAGCTCTTGAAGGAAGCAGGCTATGCTGTGCTGTTCTGGGGGGCGGCTTAGTGAAAAAGTTTTGGAAGTCAGAGTCTCCTGCATTCAGGACTCGCTCGGCCACATGGTAGCTGGACAAACGGACTGTGACTTAACCTTCTCTGAGCCTCAGTTTCCTCCTCTGCAAAATCCGACATGTCACCCCAGCGTGGTTGGTCGTATAAATCGCTGGCATGCCCGGCTCATGGCAAACGCCACAGGATCATTGCTGGCCTCATGGACTCGGGGTTGGCTGGATTGGGGCCAGTGCCTCGCTCTGACCACCTGACCAGGTCTCTGCCGAGCACCGAGGACCCAGGTGGCCCAGGCCACCCGTGGAGAGCTGCACGCCCGTTACCTACCCTCCTGGGAGTCCGACACCCGAGGCCTTCCCTCGGAGGCTCATCTGGTACATCTGAGCCATCTCCCTCAGGGTCTCTGCCGAGTACAGGCCAATGGGGTTGTTATATTGCCTCGGCTGGCTCGAGCCCGGCAGGGCTTTCGGGCCGAGTAGGTCCCGGGCCCCGTCCGGGCTGGTCTTGGCCCTCAGTCTGACCCGCGGAGGGCCAGGGGCAGAGGCCTCGGCGAGTGAGGAGAAGGCAGAGGGCGGGGAGAAGGCAGGGCTAAAGGTAGGCCTGAGCTCCGGGGTGCCCGGGGTGCCTGGGCTGGCCCTCGCCTCAGGGCTGGGGCTGGGTGCCACCAGGCTGCCGTTCGTATCCAGAGCGGGGTCCTGGCACAGGGCAGGCCATGCAGGGGAGAGAGAAGAGAGCAGTTAGAGGCCACATGCGTCCCAGCGCTCCTGCGTGGACCTGAAACAGATACATTAGTGCGAGCCCCACAGCCTGAAGCCCAGAGCACCTGGGTGCAGCACCTGGAGGGGAGGACGCTGGCGGAGGAGCAGGCAGGCACATGGCTCCTGGCCTGGCCTGAAGCTGGCATCCAGCTGGGCAGAGTGCCAAGCCCCGCACGGAAGCCAAGCCAAGCTTCCTACCCTCAGGGCCCGAGGAAGTGGGTATAGGGGTCAGGGGATGGCCCATTCTGTGTCTGTTCCCCCTGCCCCTGAGAGTGGCTACTCAATGAGCATAGCCCAGACTCCTGCTCCACTGACCCCACACTGCCAGTGAGATGGGGTCCCTGGGCTGGCTGTGGGCAGGTGGTGGGGAGGTGAGGAGGGAAGCTGAGGAAGTGGGTAGCTGACATTTGGGCCCCTCAGTCCACCTCTGTAAGCATCTCCCAAGCAGCCCTCCACCCACTTTCCCAGTCTGTGACCTACCGCACCCCTGTCAGCCTCTTTTTCTCCCCTCTCCCTACTCCCCTGCCCAATCTGCCCCACTGGACAGGTGGGGTCACTATCAGCTCACACAGAGGGAGAAGTTGAGCAGGGAGCCCTCGGGGGTTAAGCTGCTTAGTGGGGCCTTGGGAAGGGCCCAGGCAGTGGTGAGGTCTGGAGCCAGGGCTTGGCCTCCCTTCTCCCCTGTGCCTGCCTCGAGGGCCATCACCAGCACATGCTAAGGGCTACAGGGGCATGCACTTGGGAGGGGCAGGTGGGGAAGTGGAAACCAGAGGGAGAGATCTGGGTAGGGGAAAGCCTGTAGCCAGCACGCCCCTCCACACCTGGAGGTCCTCCTCAAGCTGGGCCTCAGCTGCAGTCACCCAGCCCCGGCCCCCTTGGCAAATGAGGATCAGAGCCTGGACGCTCGTCCCCTGCCTGGCCGGGAGGGTGACCCTCTCCTGGGAGCACTGCTGCCCAAGCTAGCTTCTATCGGCCCAGCCGGGAGGCATAGCGGAGGTGACTTGCACCCAGGCAGGCATTCATTCCCACATCCAGTGTTCAAGAGGGGCTTGAAAGTCTCTCCCGAGGGGCTGCCTCACTTCCCCAGGGTCAGCTGCAGCAGTGACAGGGATGGGGCAGGGCTGATCCCACGGCCTCTTCCCAGTTGGGCCAGCCAAAGACCAGGCAGGCTGGCCAGGGCCAGCACTCCAGGAACCAGGGCTGAGTGGACCCCGCCGCCGCAGTCAGCACCTACCTTCTGGTGGGGGATCACTGGCAGAGGGGTCTGGACTGGGGGTGCTGTCGTGGAGATGGGAATGGGACGCTTCGATCTGTAGAAACCAGAAATGAGACGAAGTGAGGAAGTTGCCCCTGGGGCCAGAAGCTCCTGCCTGGGCAGGGCTGGTGAGGAGACAGAGAGACAGCTGAGTCAGAGGGCTCCAGATCCACTGTCCACCCCACGGGCTGGATCTCCCCAAGAAGGCCCTGGGCCCGACAAGGATGGAGAAGTCATGGCCCCTGGGCACTTTGGCCAGCATCCATGGGCCCCTGCTATGTCACCGGGGGCTGCCGGGGCAAAGTGGAAGCAGGGAAGACCTGCCTTCCAGGACCAATGGCCCACATACGGGCAGCACCAGGACCACCCTCTCAGCCTTATCTGTAAAGTGAGGCAGTAATGTCTGCCTCTAGGTGCTTGACAGCAACTTGGGCCTGGTTGTTCCTCTGGCCCAAGGCTGTCCTTATCTTCCGGCACAGTTCTGTAGCCCAGGGCTAGGCCCACTCAATTGCTATGGGACTGTACCTCTTTTGGCCCCTGCCCCATGCCCACACCCAAGCCTCCGCCCCCTGCTCTGGAGAGCTCCCACCTACTTCTGCAGGGTGAGGCTCAAGTTGTAGCTGGCAGACTTGATCTTGTTCTGGGCTTCCAGGTGGGTCATGGTGTCTGTGTTGACGCCGTCAATGGCCACCACAAGGTCACCCTGGCTGAGCTGGGACTGGGCTGCCTTGCTGCCTGGTGTGATCTGATTGGATAGCAGAGGTGGGGGGTGAGCATAAGGAAGGTGGTCCTGAGGAAGGGCCAGTCCTTGGGGAAGAGTCACCCGGGAATATTCAGCAGAAGCCGTCATTTTGTTTTTCATTTGCTATGGCCAGTACCAGCTGCTCACTAAGCCTAGTTCCTCTTTCCGGCACATGACTACCACATTGCTTAGAGCTTTGTGTCTGACTGCGGCCTTGGGACTATCTCTGGCCACTGGAATGAGGGTGGAAGCAATGTATGCCCCTTCCAGGTCTGCCCCTAGCAACCTCGTGATCCTGCACACTCTCTGCTTGTTGACTGACTGAGTGCAGGGCATGGCGAGGAGGAGAGATGATTAGGGAACACTGTATTGGACATTGCATGAATGAGAAACTTTTGTTGTGCTGAGCCATTAAGGTTTGGAGGCTGCCTGACATGGTGGCTCATGCCTGTAATCCCAACATTTTGGGAGGCTGAGGTAGGAGAATTGCTTGAGGCCAGGAGTTTGAGGCCAGCCCAGGTAACAGCCCAGACCCTGTTTCTACAAAAATAAAAATATTTGGCAGCGTGTGGTGGTGCATGGCTGTAGTTCTAGCTACTCAGGAGGCAGGTGAGAGGGTCACTCCAGCCTAGGAGTTTGAGGTTACAACGAGCTATGGTCACTCACCACTGAACTCCAGCGTGGGTGACAGAGGGAGACCCTGTCTCTTAAAAATTTGCAGGTGGCCGCCAGGCATGGTGGCTCACGCCTGTAATCCCAGCACTTTGGGAGGCCAAAGTGGGCGGATCACAAGGTCAGGAGTTCGAGACCAGCCTGGCCAATATGGTGAAACCCCGTCCTATTAAAAATACAAAAATTAGCCAGGCACGGTGGTAGGCGCCTGTAGTCCCAGCTACTTGGGAGGCTGGGGCAGGAGAATCGCTTGAACCCGGGAGGCGGAGCTTGCAGTGAGCCGAGATCGTGCCACCACACTCCGGCCTGGGTGACTAAGCAAGACTTCGTCTCAAAAAAAAAAGAAAAAAAAAATTTGCAGGCAGCCAGGTGTGGTGGCTTATGCCTATAACCCCAGCACTATGGGAGGCGGAGGCAGGCAGATCACCTGAGATCAGGAGTTCAAGATCAGCCTGGCTAACATGGTGATACCCTGTCTGTACCAAAAATACAAAAGAATTAGCTGGACATGCTGGCGTGTGCCCGTAGTCCCAGCTACTCAGGAGGCTGAGGCAGGAGAATCACTTGAACCCTTGATTGAACCCAGGAGGTAGAGGTTGCAGTGAGCTACGATCATGTCACTGTACTCCAGCCTGGGTGACAGAATGAGACTCTGTCTTAAAAAAAAAAAAAAAAAAAAAAAAAAAAATGCAGGCTATTTGTAACCTTGGTTAGCCTCTTATAACCCCTGTACCCTGCAAAGCTATGGAGCACTTTTCAGAATCCAGGAGAAAAGAGAGATGCAGGAGCTAAGATACAGCAGCATCCCAGAGACACTGCCAGGCTGAAAGGCAGGATAAATGCACCCACTCAAAAGCATCTTAGTGCACGGTGCTTTGTGCTACCTGGCAGATGTGGAGATGGTGAGGTAGCCGACAACCCTGCCTGGGTGAGCAAAATTGGCTGGGAAATGGGGCAGTGCTTAGGGTTCTGTAGTTGGCGTCATACCTCCAGAAGGCGGGGTACAGGTTTGGGAGCCAGTTCCCAAACCCTGAGCCCCAATAACATCACAGAATGTTACATTCTGGAGGCCCCATCTTCAGTGTAACCACACAGAATGCCACTGCAACTCCACCCTGGGAATTCCCCATGGGATCTCAGGAAGGCCACACCTCCTGGGACATTACTTGGGATGTCATGATGGCTCAGGCTGCACTCGTGGTGACATCATGCACGATGCCAAATTCTGCACGCCTGGCCTCCAGTAACAGCACACTGAATGCTGTGGCAGCCCTGCCCACAGTAATGTCACATGAGATGCAAAATTCCAGAGGGTCTAATGATGTCACCTAAAATGGCTTGATGGCTGGCCCCTAGTGACCTTAGCAGCCCCAACCCTAAAGATACCTCATGGAATGCCAGAGACTCTGGCTGTCCCCCTGTGACATCATATGGAATGTGCTGGCCCCTGCTAATATCACATAGAATGTCTTTATGACCTGACTCCCACCACACCATGTTGGAAGTCCCCAACACCCATGACATCACGAGGAGTGCCATGCAGGCCTGGCCTTCAGTGACATCACAGGAAAGAGGAGGCTCTGGACCCCACCCCCCACAAGCTATGGCTGGAGGTGTTCCTTGGCTTTGCCTCCCAAACATGCCCACCAGCCAGTCCTCTGGGCCTCTCTGGGCACATCCTAGTCACCTTCCTGGCTATAACCCAAGGACCAAGCCAGCTCCTAGTGTTGGCAGAAGCTAGATTCAGGCCAAGGCCTGAGAACCATCCTAGAAGGAGCCCAGAGAGGCTCTGGGGACAGTCCCTTGCCCCAGGTGCCAAGCCTGGGTGGGCCTCTCGCCAGGCCCTAGGCTTACAGACATGGAGGGAAGCTCCTGCCAGTCCCCTCACAGGGAAGCCCCTTCCAAACCAGGATGCTCTGCAGTCACCAGTCACCAGTGTCCAGCCCATTCCCAGATGGGCTCTGCAGATGCAGCCCAGGAACTGAGTTGTTTCTGCATGACCACATTACGGGCCACAGAAACACTGCCCTACACCACATGGGTGATAACAGCAAGACCAGGACAGCCCTCTCCAATGGCTGTGAACCTGCCATTTCAGCCCTAGGGGCTATGGTGCCCTTTTTTTTTTTTCTTTTTCTTTTCTTTTCTTTTTTTTTTTGAGACAGGGTCTCTCTCTGTTGCCCAGGCTGGAGTGCAATGGCGTGATCTCGGCTCACTGCAACTTCCGCCTCCCGGGTTCAAGCAATTCTCCTGCGTCAGTCTCCCGAGTAGCTGGGACCACAAGCACACGCCACCACACCCGGCTAATTTTTGTATTTTTAGTAGAAAGGGGGTTTTATCATGTTTGCCAGGCTGGTCTTCAACTCCTGACCTCAAGTGATTCACCCACCTCAGCCTCCCAAAGTGCTGGGATTACAGACATGAGCTACCATACCCAGCCTGTGGTGCCCTCTTAAAATACTGGCCACCTTGTGTTCACAGCGCCCCTTCCCCAGCCCTGGAATCTGCAGAGACAGGAAAGGACAATACAGAAACAGACGCCTGGACTGCCAGGAAGCCACAGCATCTGCTTTGCAAAGTCCAGCCTGCCCTCCAGGCTCCACGGGAGCATCTTAGAGCTACTTGAGATTTCTTAAAATACACTTAGCCCTTACCCCCAAACTCATTGCCATAGCTTCTATTAATGATAGGAGTGTGTTGCTGCCTTGAGTGTAGAGGTGAACAAAGGGTAAAAACCAACATCAGCATGGGAAAGCAAAACAGTTTTCTAGACTGAGAGGGGACTCCTGGGGGCAAGTTGAGCTGCCCAGCCAGGCCTGTCCTGCAGAAAATCGACTTTCCCTACTCCTCTATATGATCCCCAACATTTTATTATAGACATTTTTACAGATTTCTAGGCAGAAAAAGTAGAAAACATTCTAAAGTGCACACCTGAACACCCGCCACCATGGCTGTACCATAACATCTCTCTCTCTTTGCTTTATCACACTCCATCCCTCCACATCCACCAGTCCATCTCATTTGCCAGGCATTTCAAAGAAAGTTGCAGGCACCAGCATACTTCTGTCCAGGGCGAATTTTGCAATGCCTGTTCTGTCCTAGTGAACCGCCCATGGGACTCCCCCACAGCAGGACACTCCCACAGCAAGGCTCTCTCACGGCAGGGCTCCCCCAAATGCTCACCTACAGAGAAGGGGTTGTACCCCTGCAGGGCTGGGTCACTGCAGACCCCACGCAGGAGGGCCACGACCTTGGTCACAGAGGAGACACTGACAGGAAAGATGGGAGTTGTGTCCAGAAGATCATGATGACGGCATGAGCAAGGGCACCAGAATGACGTCCAAGAGAGGCGGGGGCCAGATCAGCAGGGCCCTCTGCAGGGCCATCTGACTGTCCTCCCTCTGGAGGTGCCTCAGAGACAGCTTTCTCCACTCCCAGCAGGCGCGGGCCAGCTGGCACCAGCCTTCCCTGCCAGGTCTCCTCGCTTCCCCTCACCTGGACCTGCCTGGCTCTCCCTCATCGTCAGGTATGGGCTCGGGGGATGCTTGCTAGCAAGGGAGAGCTCAGCCTCCTGGGGTCTGGTCAGTAGCCAAGCCTCTGACCAGAGGGGAGTGGCTGAGCTGGATCCCCTGCCTGGCGCCTCTCCCATGCAGCTGTGTCTGCTTGTCAGGGCTCAGCTGGCCTGGCCTTTGGCTGCCCTGAGTAGGGTCCAACATCCCTCAGGGTGGGGGCTGGGGGTGCTGATATCCTCCTCTAGGGAGGTGCTCCAGGCAGGATGGAGGCAGGCACTTTATGGATGACCAAGAGCCATCAGATGCCTTCACCCCACCACAGGAGCAGCCTGCCTGGGTGGGTTGGAGGGGGGCACCCTCAGACCCTTGCCCAGAGCCCAGGGCTCATGGAGAGTGCACTCCATTCACGATGCTTCCGCATCACTCTTGTCTCACTCCATCCTCCTCTTTCCTTTGTGTGTTTCAGAAAGGGCCCAAAGCACCCAAATCCTTGGAGCTGCGGGTTTTTTCTTTTGGATCTTTCTATCCGCCTTTGAGCATTTAAACGCCTCCCTTGAATGAGCGTTTCATTCCCACTTCACATTTCAGTCTTCTCCAGCCAATGGACGCCTCTAAACCCTGGAAACCCAACCCTGGGCACAGCCTAGAATGGCCTCAGGGTGGAGCACCAAGCTCCTGTCTCCAAAGCCCCCAAGAAAGGCTGCAGGTGTTTGGAGGCCAAGATCAGCCCCCTGTCCCTAGGAGCCCTTCCGCCTTGCTGGGCCAAGGTCTTAGGGCACCCCCAAGGGCAGCCCAGGGAGGGCTGGTGCCAGAGCCACCTGTGAGTGCTGGGGGCTGGGGGCAGGGAGGCAACAAAGGAGGAGCACAGATGCCAGTATGGGCCGAGCCCCTGGCTTCGGTGCCAGCCTCCAAGCCCTCCAGTGTCAAGAGAGACAATGCCTTTCTCGGGATTCTTGTGAGGATTATGTCGTCAAACAGGGGATTATGTAAGGAGGGTGCAGAGCTAAGAGAGTTTCAGGAAAACTCCCAATCCAGGGAGGCACAATGCTGACCCCATCCGCTACCCCCAGAAGGTGCGAGGCTGGCTGGCTGCATCCCCGGGCTCCACAGGAAACAAGATCCACAGCTGGCAGAGGGTGGGGCTTGAGGGGCCAGCCCTGGCTGACCAGTTCTGAGCCAGCCTGCTGGCCCTAGAGGGGCCTGGGTGTCGGGGGGAGGGGAGGAAAGTTCTGTACAGGGTCCAGGGGAAGGAAGGCGCCAGTGAGGCTTCAGACGCACCCATGCCATCGGCTCCTATTTCCCCAGTTCTCTGGCAGCAGAGAGAGCAGCTGGGCTCTGCAGACGTTTCTGGCCATCATTCACTCCCAGTGTTCAAACCAGGCAGGCCCCTGCCTTCCTCCCCTTCTAGATCTGCCAGTGTAGATGTGGTGGGTGGAGGCTGGGGCAGGCGGCAGATAAGTAGGAAGGGTTCAGCAGCTCCCCCTCCCCACACTCCCAGGCTGCCTGCTTGGGTTGGGGTGGGTGGGGCAAAGTGCATTTTCATTGTATGATTAAATTACTGTCTTGCCCTGCTCTGCTGCCTTCCCATCTGGCCTCCCTGGGGTTTTGCTCATGCTCACCCTCTCACTGGAACCTTCTGTCTCCCCATGGTCCCACTCCCCAACTCCACCCTGGCTGATAAATAAGCAGGAGTCTCCTCAATGCTCAAAAAACCTCTCCCTGCCTGCCTGGGTGACTCCAACTGGCTCCTGTCATGTCCCTTTTCTGCACCTCCAGACTCCTCCAGGAGGTGACCCACACATCCTGCCCCCAATGCCACTGCCTCCCACCTGCTCACACACAGCCATCTGCCTTTGGCCCCACTATTCCACGCAGATCAATGACCTTCTGTGTCCAAAGCCAGGGGTCACTGCCCCCCTCTAACTGACCACACCTCCCCTGGCTTTCCTCAAGTGTCTCTTGAGTGTCTCCTGCCTCTCTTCCTCCTGTCCAGGTCCACAGTTCCATTTGTGGCTTGGGTGTGGCCAGTAAAATGCCCTCAGGGGCGCTGGCTCTCAGGGGCCCCCAGCAAGGCCCATTCTTGCATCCAAGGATGGTTCCTGGGCAGAGGTGGAGCCTGGTCCCAAAGGGGTGACAAAGCTGCATTTGAGGGCGGGAGAGCTCTGCGTGGGGGAGGGTCTTTGCAGTCAGGGGCAGCCTCTGGATGAGAGGGGATGATGTAGAAAGGGAAGGAGACTCAGGGAATTGGGGAGCTATCCCCCAGCAGGGCCTGGCCCAGTCTTTCTCAGATAGCCCTGAAGTCCTGACACTGGCAACCCCACAATGCCTGTAGCCCCGGAGCCCTGGGGCTGCTCATGCAGCTGCTCTTGCACGGTGTCCTGGCCTGGAGGCCTCCAAGGGTCCAATTCATTCCCCAGAACCCAGCTAGTCTCATGTCCTCTCCTTTTGGATCCCTCACAGAGTTAGATACAGTTCCGAGCGGCAGGGAGGACCTGGCCTGGGGGACCTCTAAGAATACATTCCCCAGCTGGGAGCCTCCGAGCCTCTGGCTGCTTATCTTCCCCTGCTGATAGATGGATGTTGCCGGGGAGGCCCCTGCCAGCCCCACAGAAGCCCTTGGAGGCTTGCCTGACCTTCAGTGCAGCTATAAACAGCATGGCCTGTCAGCACTGCTAAGAGCTGCCCAAGAAACAGCACTGCGTGCTCCAGCGGCCCCAAAATTCCAGGCATTGCTGGCACAGCTACTCCAGAATAGTCTCAGCCTGTCCCCCTTCCTCTCCCCAGAGACCCTCTGTCCTCAGCATGTTCCCACCACAGCTGGGAGAGTCTGATAAATAACTGGAACCGAAACCCACAGAGGAGGAGAGGCCTCTGGGCTGGTGCTCCAGGTGAGCCTGCAGGCGGGGTGCCTGAGACCCTAGGGACAGAGGGCTTCCAGTAGAGAGGCAGGCCCCTCCTGGGCCCAGGCTCAGCCCCCCAACTCCACCAGTCTCACAACTTGTCCTGGTAGACACCAGGTGGAAAGTTTTCATAAGTGCCTGTTAGAAAGAGCTCCCACAGGTGTGGAAGGCATTATTTATTGATTGATGTATTTTTGAGATGGAGTCTCACTCTGTGAGACTGGCCTCCCCTGTGGTTCTGTTCATGCTCACTCTCTCACTGGAACCTTCTGTCTTCCCATGGTCCCACTCCCCAACTCCACCCTGGCCGATAAATAAACGGGCGTCTCCTCATTCAAAAAGCCTCTCCCTACCTGCCTGGGTGGCTCCAGCTGGCTGTGCCTCCCCGGATTGGGAGTTTTCCTGACTCCTCAGACTGGAGTGCAGTGACACGATCTCAGCTCACTGCAACCTCTGCCTCCTGGGTTCAAGCTATCCTCCTGCCTCAGCCTCCTGAGTAGCTGGGATTACAGGCATGCGCCACCACACCTGGCTAATTTTTGTATTTTTAGTAGAGACAGGGTTTCACCATGTTGGCCAGGCTGGTCTCCAACTCTTGACCTCAAGTGGTCCGCCCCTTGGCCTCCCAAAGTGCTAGGACTACAGACACGAGCCACCACGCTCGGCCTGCTATCCCCATTTTAAGGATGAGAAAAACTGAGGCTGAGCAGGTAGACTTCTGAGGCAACACAGCTGAGAACAGCAGAGCCTAGCAAAGCATACTCGTCTTCCCCAAGGTGGGGGCATGAGAGGTGTGAAGAGGCGAGAGCCCAGACCATGGTCCCAGCCTCTGGCCAGCTGCCAGGGCAGAGTCCGGGCTGGGCCTCTGGAGCTGCTCCCTCTCTGCGCTTCTGCCCCCTCCCCACTTCCTGGAGAACTGGCTGGGGTGGGGTGAAAGGGCAGCTCATGTTGCAGGCCCAGCCACACCTGTCCAGGATAAATAAAGGCATTTCCCCGCCACACTCCGCTCCCAGTCTCCCTCTTGAATCCCCTTCTCTGTGAGTCCGCAAGAGGAGACCCTCTGAAGGGAGGCCTTGAGGGGCTGCTGCTGCCCCAAGGTTGCTGCCATGGACCCCCGGGAGCCACCACCCAGCCTGTAGGTGGCCTGTGTCCTTCCAGGAGGAGCTGCAGCACATACCTGCAGCTGAGAGGGGACAGGTCTCCCCAGTGCCTCTCTAGTAGTCCCAGTCAGAGGGGTGAGCAGGCCAGCATGGGAGTTGGGGTGAGAGGACACAGGAGATCCACCCATGGCCATCCCTGTCCTGTGAGCAAACGCCAGCCTCAGTTTGCCAGGCTCTGAAGTGAGGTAACGATCCGAGCCTCGCTTGCCTGCCCACCCCACAGGGTCACACACTCTTGCCTATGGTGCCCTATGGCACAGGCTCAGGTCCTGGCTGGGGTGGGAGTGGAGTTCCTCCAGAGAGCTCTGGCCATGCCTCCCCCGTAGGGGGATGTCCCTGGTGCAGAAGGGCCCTGTGAGCCCCAGCAGTAAATCCTACAGCCCTGGTGGGATGGCAGGGCTGTGTCCACAAGGCCTGCCCTGCCAGCGGCACGGAACCAGGACACAAGCCCAGGCTATCAGCAGCCCACCACCAAAATTTCTCAAGAGGTTCCAAGCCCCGGGAAGGGCTCCAGTTCCCAGTCCAGCCTGCTCCATAGCTCAGGTGATTTGGGGTATGCCCCTAAAGGAAGCCGAGAGGCCATCATGCCCATCCCCCAGTGCCCTGCCTGGGCTTCGGGTTCTATTTTTAAAAGTCCCCCCAGTCATTGGATCCAGCACATCCCTGCATACCCCCTCCCCGGAGTAAGGACATTCCTCCTGTTATCTAGCTTAAGGCCTCTGGGCTGCCATTTAAGCCCCTGGCTGGCTGGGGCCAGGTGGCACATAGACCCTGGGTGAAGTCATTGGCTATCCTGAGTGCCAGTGAGCCCAGTGGCCAATTTGCACCCATAGGGATAGGGCAGGGAGCACCAGCAGGAGGCCTGGAGATGGTGGAGCTGGGGGAGATGTGGGCTCAGTCTCAGGCAGGGGAGGCCACAGGGCCCATGAGAGAGCACACAGAGGCTCCACCTTGTACAGGAAGGAGTCCTGCAAGCATGGGGGTGGGGAGCTGTACAGGGCAGTGGGAAATCCACTGGGGCTCACATGCCCGCAGGTCGCCACCTCATGCAAAGTGTGCAAAGCTGTGGGTTTCCAGGACCCTGTGGTCTCCAGGGCAGTAGATCTGGAGGGGTGGAGTCTCCAGGTTAGAACAAGCCACATCTCCAACTGAAGGTTGGAGGGCAGGGCCTGTTCCCTGTGCCAGAGCCAGGCCAGCACCCACCCTGGAAGCATGTGGCCTCTATGGCTATTATAAGGCTCTCACAGCATCCCTGGGTGGGGCTTCTACTTCTGGGGTTCCCCTAAGTACCCATGGAACCAAAAACAGAGACTACTTCTCCAGTGGTGGCGTTGGCTCCTGACCCTCTGCCCAGGCTCCCTGGTCCCTCTGCCAAGCACCTTCAGGCCTTGCCCACTTCAGTGCTTCCCCTCCAACCCCTTCCTCCAGCCCCCAGGCCCAAGGCAAGTCCCAAAGGCCCCAGAGAAGAAACTGTCCCCTTGTTCCCCTAGTGGGGCAGTAGCCCAGATACCCCTGCCCACCCACTACCCTCCGGTGACAGCCTGGGAGCCTCCCGCTCCTGCCTTGTGACCAGAACAGCACGGCCAGGGGCTCAGCCACCAGGCAGGGTTGTCCTTGCCCTGTATGCCTCACAGTTCATCCTGAGCCTTGGGGTCTTCAGCCCTGGGTCTACCAGTGCCTTGCCGGGGAGTCTCTTTGTTTGACAAATACTGACGGAGCGCCTACTACGGTCTAGATGCTGTTCCCCCGTCAGTCCCTGTTCCTGGACTGCTTCCTTGGGAGCATGGCTAGCTTTCTGCCTCTCTGGTGTTGCTGTCTCCAGCCAGGCAGTAGAGTTACTCAGACAACCCGATGTTCTGTGTCATCTGCATTAGCAGCCATGCTGCTCCCCATCACAGACACTGCAGGACAGGGGGCCATCTCACCAGGCCCCAGCGCTTGCGGGGAACAAGTCGTGAGACAGACAAAGCAGCCACGGTGAATGGGGAGGACCGCCCAGCCCCATGAGCCAGGGTGCTGGTGTCTCAAGTTTGGGATGGAGCGGGTGCCCAGTACTCAGTCCAGCCCAGCCCCACGCTCTGACAGCAGGACAGCCAAGGTCAGCAGCCTGTTTGTCCATCTATCCAACTGCCCATCACCTGCCCTCTCCATGCTGGGAATGCTCCCTTCCCAAAGCAGCTGCCCACATCTAGGGAAATGCTAAAGGCTTGGGGGCACCCTAAGCCCACTCTAACAGTGAAGGGATCAGGAAGGCGCTGTACTCGGTCCAGCTACCTGCCTGCCTGCCTGAAAACTCAGCATTTTCTTCTCTGCTAAAAACACCTACCACCTGCTCATGGTGTCTCACATGCATAACAGGCCGGCGGGCTCCTGTGAGCAAACAGCTGTGGCTGAGACCAGAGGACCAGGCCAGTCCCAGGGGATGGGGCATGCTCTGCTTTCTGAGAGGCTCAGAAAGGACAGACAGACAGACACACAGCGTGCCCGCCCCGTCGGGTGCCAGGCTGTGGCAGGGTGCACTCACCCGGGAAATAGTGAGGGGCATGTTGAAGTCCTTGCCCCCCTGCAGACGGAAGCCCCAGGGCCCAGGCCCAGTCAGGGTCACACTGTAAGACATGCTGGTGCTGTCAGCGGCCGCCTCTGCAGACAAAGGGTAGAGAGGGTTGAGTGAGAGGGCACTCAGGCACTCCGCCTGCCCGGTCCACACCTCTGCCCCTGCCCCTGCCCCTGCCCCCCGGCCTTGCCTGCTCTGTCCCTTGCTGCCCAGCTGGGCTGCGTGGAGCTCTTGAGAGGCTCCTAAGAATAGCTGGGAGCGAATGCCATCGACACTGATATCTGCCCTCGGCTGCGCCCATAAATGGACTGTAACCCTACACTGTCCCGCCCGCCTGCGGCCTCCCAGCCGGTCCACCGTGACTCACACGGCTAATATAGCCCCTGGGGAGGGGTGTCCGGCACCCAGCACCCCCCAGGGGGGAGGAAGGGGGACTAGCCAGGTTGGTGAGAATGCTCTGGTCTCCTTGCTCCTGTGTCCTCTGGAGAGCGGAGACACTTGCTCTTCCTGCTCCGTGGTACCCATCCTCTTGCTCAGAAGACCAGGGGTTGAGCTCCCTTGGGCAGGGGCTTTGCAGCCATGTGGTCCCTGCCCAGGATTCTGGGGTTGTGCTTTATCCAGTGTGGGGTCCTGGAGGTGGCTTGGCCTGAACTGAGCCTGCAGCTGGTCTGTGACTGGCCCAGGGTTGTCCAGCCATAAAAATGATCATAATAGCAGCAGCTCCGGGCATAGCCAGCCTCAGCATGCGCCCTTCACTCCCTGGGATCCTGAGAAGCTGCCACCTGGACCCACAGGAGACAAAGCTCAGGGAGGTTAAATGACTTCTCCAAGGTCACACAAGGAGTGGACCCGGGCCACACTGGAGCCCGGGCTGATTCTTACAGGATGCATGCCAGATAATGGGCTCCCAATGGCCACAGAAGCCTCCCAAAGCCCTGGTCCTGGGCAGCTGGCCCTCTGCCTGCACCCCTTGGCACAGGGTCTGAAAGCAGGTCTGCGGTAGGCCCATCCCCTCCAGACCCTCTGGGGGCCCAGCCAGTTATTCCTGGCTCTCCTGTCTTATTTGTGCTCTGGAAAACTTGACGGCAGCATGGAAAGCTCCAGCTGCCAGTGCCACACGCCAGGCCCCGTGCCCTTTGCGCAGGAATGGCAGGGGGCAGGGAGAAGGGAGGAGACGCCATTTGCTCAGCTGCTAGACACAGGGCCAGGAGGGGCACGGAGGGGGAAGCACGTGTGGCATGTTCAGCCTGTACCCCAGAGACAGTGTGTTCTGGGTGGGGGGCCTAAGCATCTTGGGACTTCTGCCAGTGTGGTCTTTGGGCCAACCCCTTCCCCAAGAAAGACCTCAGGCCCCTATGTGGTCTGGAGATAGATCAAGGCCCACTCTGGCTCCTTGGTTGGAGAAACTGAGGCTCAGGGGAGGCAACTGGGTTGGCTGCTTGCTGGCCCTCTTGGAGAGCTCTGGCTTGGACCCTGAGGAGTCAGTAGAGGCCTAGGTATGAGTCATTTCTCAGCTTCCAGCCTCACTCCTGGGGCCTGGCACATGCAAGGTGCAAGGTACGATCACCCATATTACGGGGTTGTTTTGTTCTTGCCCAAAGTCACAAAACTACCAAGCGGAAGAAGCCGGGAAGACTGTCCTTTCCCCCGCTTAATCACCTCCTTCATCCTATATCACGCAGCCCAGCCCAGGAGGCCAGCAGTCCATGGCCAGCGTCCCTCCCCCGTACCATTCCCTGTCCCTCTCTGCAAAGCCCCATGTCATCCATCCCTAACTCCAGCCTTATTCCCTTTCGTAGGGGTGTCTGTCCATCCTGCCAGGCTGGAGAGGACCCAGCAGCAGGGCATAACCAGTGTGGGAGAAGGAAGGCGCCCACCCCCAGGGCCAGGGAGCTGGGGGAGGCTGTACCTGGAGCTGCATGCTCTTTCTCTGGCCTCTGGCTCCTGCCTGATGAAGCTCGCCTCTGGGGAAAGGGAGGGGTGGCAGGAGAGTGCTCTTAAAGGCGAAGGCCGGCCTCCCTCCATCTGCCTCCCTCGGGAGACGTGAAGCCAGTCAGAGAGCAGCTGGTACCCATGGGCTGGGCGGAGCTCAGTGGCTCACTGGGGAGTGAGTGGGGACGGAGGCCAGCCTGGCCTTTGTCCCTTCTCTGCTGTGCTCCCTGCAGTTTGAGGTGGGCCTCAGAGTGAGAGTCCCAAGAGTGGGGACAGAAGGAGGAGAGGAAGTGAAGTTGCTGGAGGCATCAGAGGCCAGGCCCTGGTTCTCTCCCATAATAGCACCAATAGGTAGAGACCATATTTTGTCTGAAGACACCTTCTCCACTTTTTATTTTCCTGTACCCTGTCAGATCCACACAGCCCTGGGAGGAGCTTACATGAAATTATTCATTCCATTACATGAAATGAATTACAGATGCAGAGTGTGCACGCATGTGCTTGGTGTGCATTCAAATAGGTAACTATGCGAGAGCGTGCCTGCAAATGCCCGTGTGCACAAGAATGTGGGCCACAGTGGAACGGTGCGCTGGGGGAAGAAGCCAGAGGTGAGTAACCGTTCCAGTGTGCAAAGGGAGGTCTGTGCTCAGCTTCAGCTGTTGGCAGTGGGAGATGCGGAGCTGGCCTTCCTATGCCAGTGACAGGCCCAGCCTGCGGACAGAGGCTCATAAATAGCTGGTGTGTTCTCTGGAGCCATCACCATTGTCATCGCCTGGACAATTGCAGCACACAGCATTTGAGGAGAGGCAGACAACTCGGGAAGCGGGAGAGCCTGGGCACACACCCCTCAGGCTGGGCCTGGGATGCGGCTGCTGAGCTGGAAAGTGGGTGCGGAGGACGTTGTGGGGCAGGAGTTTTGAGGTGTGGAGAGGGGACATGCGGCTAGGGCTGCGAATCCTGTGCAGCACGGGTGACAGGGCCACTTCCAAAGCCTGCAGGCTCACAGCGTAATCCTGGGTCTGTGTACATGAGGGAGACATGGGGGTGCTGGATGTGTCCCAGAAGAAAGGGAGAGCCAGTGGGTGTCCTACATCCTGGAGTCCTTGCAGGGGAGCAGCCCCTTGGTCTGCAAACAAACAGCACGCATCTGTTTAGCTGAGGAGCAGTTCACTGGGAGCAGTCTCCCGATGACCCGCCACATGCTGGGTCACCGAGCAGTGGGGAGGTTGCAAGGAAGGGCCAGGTTGTGTGCTGGGTCAGGGATGGGCCTTCCCAGAGTCCACATCCCAGAGTAGGAGCCAGTAACGCCTAACACTGCCTGCAGAGCATCTCCTGGGATGCTCCCTGGGCTCTTGACTCCCGGGGTCACAACTGAACTCATCCTCACCCCCACTACCCAATCCTCTCCTCTCCTCTCCTCCACATGTGGAGACTCTGGCATCACCCCGGCTCCTGCTGCCCTTAAATGGGTCACTCGTTGCCTGCCCTGCAGTGCTTCCTTCCTCTAGTCTTCACCCTGCAAAGCTGACCAACCCCCTCCCAGGGCTTCCTGTCCCTAGGTCAGGTCTGGAGACACCTAAGCCAGTCCCTGATGGGGCCTTGCCTTCCCACTGCTCCTACCACCTCCGGCCCGTCTTCCCTTGTCCTATGTCCCCCACTGCCAATCCCCAGGGTCCCTCTGGCTGCTCTCAGGGTCACAGAGAGACATCCTGTTCCAGGACATACTGAGCTCCCTCCCCTGTGCCCCTGTGTTTGCACAGTCACACAGGCTGTATCCTCATCCTGGACAGATCAGTGCTACCCCCACTCCCCATCCCTGCTGCCTGCAGATCCCTGCTTCACCTCTACCTTCCTGGGGAGCCTCAGGGACTTGCCTCTGCTTTCAGTACCCTGCGTGCTCACACCTCGTTGGCAGCGCTTATCACATGTGTGTGGTGATTGTTGATGGCTCCCCAGCACCCCACCCCAGCCTATCCCTCCAAGACAGGCACTGTGTCTTTCATCAGTGCCTGGCCAGCCTGGGGGTCACTGCCAGGACTTCGTCCTGGCATTTATGGCATGCACAGTGCCTGGGCTCCAGGACAGGGGGCGGTGCCCCCAGGGGGAATGCTGAGAGAGGCTGAGGCTACCCAACTGCCGGTACAGCCCAGGACTTTCGTTCTTGGATGCACAGGGACACAGCACTCAGGAAGGAAGGAAGGCAGGAATGTGCCTTTGGCCTTGGACTAGCTAGGGAAGCCAGAGAGCCCAGGAGCCGAGCTGGGGGTATTGTGTGGGTGTGACAGGAGGGGCAGATGGGGAGCTGTCAGCTGGGGTGAAGGGCTGCTTGGGAGCCTGTGCACACGACATTTCCAGTGTTCTAGAATATGGCCTTCTCTAATCGCCATCGACATTCCGTTCCATAGGCACTTGGGGCCGACAGCTGGCCTTCTTTTAATAGCCACAAGTATTCTGGGTGACATCCTGATCTCAGGGCATTCATGGTGAGCACATCCACAGCTTGCAGCCCCTTCCTCCGCAGGCATGTCCAACCTTGCAGTCACACAGAGAGGCACACACCACCCACACTCACTCATATGCACAGCTTAAAGCAGACACATTGGGGCATGCTCTGTCACGTGTCACTGGGTGTTACAGTGACAGAGCATGTGCCGGGCACATGGCCACACACATGCTCGAGCTATGTTCTGCCGGCTGCAGACCTCCTACTCTTATCAACACACACATGTACACTTATCATGGCACAGCACAACCAACAGCACCGTGCAGAGTCAGAGTTGCATGATCACACACACATACACACACGCAGACCACATGCAAGCCTTGCTCAGAGCATCTCAGAGTCACAGAGACCCCCAGGCAGACAAGGAAAAGCTGAGAGGTGCTGGGAGCAGGTGATTCCTGGAGGGCATTGCCCCTGCCCAAGAGAACAAGTCTCCCTTTCCTGGCCTCTCCCTGGGCTATTGACCCCTAATCCCCACCCCTTTACGGACTGGCAGGTACCGGGCCCAGTCACCTTCCCTGGAGTCTCTGCTTCCTGTCCCTGGGGTCTGGGGGGCGCCTTGGCTTCCAAGTCCTCCAGACCCTGACCGTAGAGGGACCGCCCATTCGCTTGCTGGGCGGCTCCCCACACAGCTGCTGCCTCCATGTGTGTCCAGCCCTGGGGGAGGTGAGAAAGTGACTGTGAGGTGAGAGGGACAGTCCGTAGCTTTGCTCCTGCCCTTACCCCACCAGGTCCTCCTCCATCCTCCCAACAGGTATTCATTGCAGGAGGCCCCTGACACCATTTGCATGGTTGCTGGTCACTAAATAAACCTCGTAAATTGTGCATGCCTATGCTAGGGTGTGTGTGTGTGTGTGTGTGTGTGTGTGTGTGTGTGTGCACGCAGGTTTGCTCCCCATCTGCACACCTGCAGACCTCCCTAAGAAAGTGGCTATTTATATTTTTGAATACATGGGTGGTCTTCACGAGGGTCTAGGCCTCCATTAACAGATTAGATTTCTCCTTGGTGACTACAGTGGTTTACAGGAGGGACCCCTGAGAGCTCCTCTCTCAGTCCCTTAACCAAGACACCTGAAGATGCAGGCAGTGGGAGGAGATCGCTGGCTGGTCAGTCGGCGGCAGCTCTTGCTGAGGCCCATAGAGGGCGCTGTAGGTAGAATTAAGGAGGAGCCCAAGTGTGGCTGGAATAGGAGCCGGTGGTGCACAGAGCTTTCCTGGGGGCATCTAGGGGCAGCAGAACTGCAGGCACCAAGGAGGGCTGACACCCATCCCTGGGCACACCTGGCCCTGAGGAGGGTTGACACCCACCCTGGGCACACCTGGCCAGCGCTGATGTGAGATGCCTGTTTTCCCTTTCAGAGGAGGATGTGGAGCCTCAGAGGGGGTAAGTGACCTGCCCAGGCTCCCACAGTGAGCACGTGGTAAGCTGAGGCTCAAAGTCACATCTCCCATCTCCAGGGCCCATGACAATCCTGTGAGCTCTTCAAGGCTCCCAGGAGGAGGGGGCTTAATGCTGAGGAGCAAGGAGCTCCAAGCTAACTCCTGCCTTGACTCTCCGGAGCCCTATCTAGGGCCAGATGTGCTGATCTCTTCAGGCTGCGGCTCTAGGGAGAGTGTCAGTGTGGAAAAGGAGATGGCCTGGAGTTGGAAGACCTGTGTTCAATCCTGGCCCTGCTCTTGGGAACCCCCAAACCATCCCCTCTCTGGCCCTAGTGCCCCCGCCTATCAGGGAGGATTATGAACTCCATGGGGGTGTTGCGATGGTCTCTTCCTGTCAGGGTGCCAGCGTCCTGAGAGTCCCTGTGTCTCAGAGGTAGCCCCACCAGGGCCCATGTTTCCCCCAGAACCCCAGGGCTGCCTAAGGAAGGGATGGCCAGGTGCAAGCTGGCGAAGGCCCAGCGTCCTTACCACCTCACTCTCTGAGCCCAGGGACTCCTGGCGCCTCCGTCCAGAGATCCAGCTGAGGTTGGAGGTATGGCTGATCAGCGTGGAGCGGTGGGTGGAGCGGTAGCTGGGGTAGGGGTGACTGTGCCGGCGTGATACACCCAGCAGCACCCCCAGGCAGGGCAGGTGCTGGGCAATGGCCACCCTGCAGGGACCGCACATCTGATTAGGGCCAGGGGATGGGCAGACAGAGGCAGGGGAGGGGATGGATGCACAGGGTGGTACAGGCCTAATGTGTGGTGACCGAGAGCCTCTGGGGAAATGGGGAGGCCAACCCTGGAAACTATGGCAGGTGATGAGGACAGAAAGACAGATGCTGGATGGGGAGATTGACAGGCTCACAGGGCTGGTGGGAGGAACAGAGAGATTTTGGGTGGTAGGCATGCAGGGAGAGCCTGGGGATGTCAGTTCCAGCCCCCAAGTGGTTGGCTCAAGCCACATCTTTGGTAATGGAGACCAGGGACACTCCTGAGCAGCCTCTGTGCTGGACGGGTTCAGGCCTGCCACTGGCCTTGGGAAGGCGGTGAGTGACGGACACCACCAGGCAAAAGGAAGCACTGAGGGAGAAGCGGCCTTGCCGGGTTGCTATCAGCACGCATACTGGCCCAGAGCCACTCCAGGCCCCTGCCAGGCCCTGGGAGCAGAGCTGAGCTCTCCCTGCTGTGGTCTCTTCAGGATGACACTATCAGGGAGGGCAGTGGGGGAGGGGCTTAAATTCACAGGGCTGTCCTGGCTGCCCTACACCCCAGGTCTGAAAGGTCCCATAGTTAGGATCGGATACTGCCCAGGGAGCCCTGACCTCCCTCCACACCGTGCCCCCTGGGAAGCTGGGGTGGGGGAGGGAGGCACACCAACTCCAGACCCCACTCAGTGTCAGTAGCCGCTCCCAGCTGCTGGTGGCCCCCATCCAACACACATACAAGAGACAGGAAAGGTGGTGGCCTCTGCCCCCATCTGCCGGCCAGGCCCTCGGAGGCCAAGGTTGGGGTTCTGGAAAAGAGCCACACCTGTACTTGGGGTGGGTGATGGCGTAAATGATGGGGTTGTGGATTGCAGAGGCCTTGGCGATGACGGCTGGCACCGAGCTCATGTAGGGTGTCAGGACATGTGCGTACCTAGGACAGAGAAGGTGTGGTCCCCAAGCTAGCTGGCCCTCCTGACGCACCTTCTCTTCTGGGCCAGGCCCTGCCAAAGCCCAAATCCTAATCCGGCCCAAACCAGCACCACTAAGTCAGCCCCACAGGGAGGAATTGGCAGTGCCGGGATAATTTTTTCTTTTTTTTCTTTTTGCTCTATCGCCCAGGCTGGAGTTGCAGTGGCGTGATCTCAGCTCACTACAACCTCTGCTTCCTGAGTTCAAGCAATTCTTTTGCCTCAGCCTCCTGAGTAGCTGAGCCTACAGGCTCCCGTCATCACACCTGGATAATTTTTGTATTTTTAGTAGAGATGGGGTTTCACCATGTTGGCCAGGCTAATCTCGAACTCCTGACCTCAGGTAATCCCTTGCCTTGGCCTCCCAAAGTGCTGGGATTACAGGCATGAGCCACAATGCTCAGCCTATGCCAGGAGAATTCTGATCTGAGTGAGAAGGAGGGAGCAGTGGGTGGTTGAGTGTGTGGCTCTGGAAGGAAGATGTGCCGAATTTGGGGTGGAGGTTCCCAGGTCCACTGTCCCTTGGAGCCTGTGCTGCTGGCGATGCCCCACTTCCCCCCATTGACTCTGGCCCTCGGACCCTCTGCCTAGCTCTTCTCATACCCAACCCCAACCGTGATGCCCATTCTTGCCCTGGCTATTGTAGAGAAACCCCACAGTAAGGGCCTGGGGGGACCAGGCCATTCCTCCACAAGAAGGTCTTCTATCTAAGTACTTCCAAGGTTAAATAGCCCTCACTTCTCAAAAACACTTCTGAAGGTGAGCCTGCATCCGTGCCGCTGCAGATGTCACAATCCCCAGACTCTAGCCACAAAGGGCTAGAAGGGCAGCTCTCAGGGACCCATTCCTGGAGATGGGCAGCACCTCTGGTCATGTGACCACAGCCCAAGCGGAGAGAGAGGAGACCTCAAGAGGAACTGTGTGTTCCAAAGGGGGCTAGCAGGCCGTCCGCCCAAAGCTTTGTGGGGCGCAGAGCTCCTCTGCATGTGCCCTGGTGCTTCCAGGAACTAGGTGGCCTCCCACCCACCCCGGGGCTGGGCACCTTACCCAGGGAGAGAATAAGCTGTGAGGCTGGTCTTAGGGTGCAAGGATGGCTGGCCGGGGTTGGGCTGGGAGGAAGAAGCTGCCCAGGCTTCTTGCTCCCACCCCTACCCCTTCAGCCTCTTCCCCAACTCTTTACCACTGCTTACCCAGCAAAGGCCACCAGGGCCACAGCAGAATAGGGAGCCCAGGAGAGCACGAAGAGGAGGATGACCAGCAGCATGATCTTGGCCATCTTGCACTCGCTCTGCAGCCGCTGCCGCTGCCACAGGGACTCGCCACTGCCCTTGCAGGCCCCGAAGGTCTGGAGAGCCCTAGGAAGGACGCATAGTCCAGGTCTGACCCTAGTCGGGTGGCAGCGAGCACCAGGGTCACGGCTGCTGGGGGAGCCTCCCTGGACTATCTTTGGAGGGCACTTGGGAGAGTGTCATTCCTTCCAGCAGTGCAGGCAGCTGTGACTTCCAGAAAGTTTTCTGTGACACGAGGGTCTTAGCTGCCCCCCACTCCCCCTTGATTCGGTGTGCCTTCTCTGCTCCCATGGCCATGCCTAAAAGCCCTCCCTGGAAGCCCTTGTCTCCTGAGGCTCACCCTAGACATCGCTGCCCCGTAAGCACGTGCTCAGCCTGCCTTCAGCCGCCGGGCATGCTCTGGTAGGCTGGTGCAGGTGTGAGTGGTGGGGCAGAGGCCACCTGGCAGAGGGGCCGGCCCCCCTCCTGTAGCCCCCCTCCATGCTCGGCTCTTACTGTCCTGTCTCCCGGATGGCCCTGAAGATGAAGATGTAGCAGTAGATGATGATAAGCAGAGGGAGGAAGAACACGAAGCAGCAGAGAAGCATGGTGTAGGCACGCACAGCCGGTGTGAAGCTCATGTAGTCCCAGGAGCAGGATGTCAGCAACCCCTCGGGCACATAGGCACCTGGGAGCCAGGGCAGGTGCTCAGGCTTCGTGGTGGCACTGACCAGGGCTCCTTATCTGGCAGGAGCTTTGTATGTGGCATTCGGGTCCCCATACACAGCCCTGGCCCCTGACCTGGCCCTGTCCAGTGCAGTGAGGAAGCTGGAGGGAATTGGGATGGCCTGAAAAGCCCACTGCCTCCCATTCCTGCTAGATTTGAGCAGAAAGCTCACCATAACTACAAGATGGTGCTTGCCAGGGCTTCAGCCAGAGGCCTAGTCTTGCCCCAGGAGGGCTACTACCTTGCTCTCCACCCTTCCACCTGCAGAGGCCTCACACCCCAGCCCCCTGCCTAGTCTGACTCAGCATGAGAAGTACCTGTCACTTTGCCCCACCCAGAAAGCCTCTGTATTTTGGGATCAGCTGCCCAGGAGGTCCTTTGGCCCCTGATGGGGCAGTGTCAGTTTCCCTTGCTGCCGGTCACATCCCCTGAATGTCCATCTGACCTGAGGCTCAGGTAGTTCCTGGGCACCCCTGCCCCCATCAGCTGGCTGACCCAAGTCCACCTACTTCCCCTTGAATGTGCCCCTCCCAGCCCATCTGCCCCACTTCCAGTTCCAGCATCCCACTTACTCCAGCCAAAGAAGGGTGGCAGACTCCAGGCCAGGGCATAGAGCCAAACGCCCAGCAGGACAAATGCCGCGCGCCTCTTGGACGCCACACCAATGGTGGCCAGCGGGCGTGTGATTACCAGGTAGCGGTCCAGGGCGATGGCCGTCAGGGTGATCATGGAGGAGATGCCAAAGAGAGCCCCACAGAAGGCATAGAACTCGCAGCCTGTGGGTACAGCCCCTGCTCTGAGTCCTGGGGAGGAGGGTCTGGGGATGGGGTGGACTCTGCTCTGGCCCTCGCCTCACAGGAAGAGCAGGCCTGAGCACACTCCACCCCCTCCACCTGCCACATCTGGCTAAGGCTGGCAGAGGCCTCAGGACCAACACTGCATCTTCCATTCTTGCTTACTCACAGGACTGAGGGCAGCTACCCACTCTCTGCCCAGGCGCAGCAAATCACCTCCTTTGGGCCACCCACCATTGTGGGCATCCCCAGGTCAAAACCCTCCTCCTCCCTCGAGCAAAAGGGAGCCCCAGTATCTACCTGTCTCCCCAAAGAGCCAGTGCTTATAGAGGCTGCTGGCGAAGAAGACAGGGGCCTGGGTGAAGGACATGAGGAAGTCGCTGATGGCGAGGTTGATAATGAACATGTTGGCAGGTGTCCGGAGGCCTCTGCTCCTGGAAGGATCAGAAGCTGTTAGGAGGCACTTCCTGACACCTCCAGAGCTACGGGGAGCTTCCCGCACCCCTCAAGTACGCATGCGCACACATGTGCCACACACTCACACATGCACACACACATGGGCATGCAGACAGGCATGAGCTGCCAGGCCACAGAGCTATCCCACTGTCTAGCAGGGACCAGCCGAGCAGCTGTTGAACCCAGCAGTGTGGGCTGAGTGAGGACCCCAAGACAGCTCCCTCAGAGTGAAGCAGGGGGCAGTTTCTCTCCAAAATCTGAAGCGTGGCCCAGTGCAGGCCGGTTCTTGGGTCGTGTCCCTTTCCTCTTCTCGCCCGCTAAATTCCTCTGCACCACTCACACCATCTCCTTGGCCAATTCACTGGTTTCCTTGAGTCCCTCCAGGCCAAGATCTCCCTAGAGGTTTCTCCCCAGGCTCCTCCTCCTGCGTACCCTGACTGTGCTTTCCCATGGCTTCTCACGCCTCCCTCCTCCTCAGGTCCCCCTTCCACCCTCCCTCCAGTGTCACATCCTGCCTGGGCCCTGCCCTGCACACTGTCTCTGTAGTCCTCACCCTTGGGGATGGCAAAGGGCAGAGGAGCTGATGGCTGTGCACCACGGCCGGGCCAGGCACTTTCACCAGCCTCAGCTCCTGTCATCATCCATCTTTGCATCCACCCTGAGGGAGGCCTCATTGTCCCCATTTTCCAGACAAGATGCCCCCACTCATGAAGTGACTTGCTCTGGTGCACAGCACTTAGTAAGTGGCTCATTTGTGGGGCAATGCACATCCAGGAACTTACTGCATCATCACAGTGACTCCATGAAGCACAGCTCCGTTTTGCAGGTAAGAAAAGTGGGCTCAAGGAGGAGAAATTAGGTGCCCAGTCCCTTAGCTAGCAGGTGGGAGAGCCAGAGGGCTGTGTGGCCCTGGAGCCTGGGTCTCCTTCTCCATCTGCCTGTCTCAGTCACTGAGCCAGGCAAGGGGGCAGATGGAGAGGGACACTGGGGGTGGGTGTCAGGGGTGTTTGAGGGACTTGAGGATCCTGGTCCCCAGGAATGCTCTTTTTTGGGGGGTAGGGGTGGAGTCTTGTTCTGTTGCCCAGGCTGGAGTGCAGTGGCATGATCTCGGTTCACTGCAACCTCTGCCTTCTGGGTTTAAGTGATTCTCCTGCCTCAACCTCCTGAGCAGCTGGGATTACAGGCCCACACCACCATGCCTGGCTAATTTTTGTATTTTTAGTAGAGATGGGGTTTTACCACATTGGCCAGGCTGGTCTCGAACTCCTGACCTCAGGTGATCTGCTCACCTTGGCCTCCCAAAGTGCTGGGATTATAGGTGGGAGCCACCACACCCAGCCTAGAGTGGCTCTTCAAGGCAGGGGGAGGATGCTCTCTGGGGCAGGTGATGGCAGAGGTGTGCTGAGAGCAGGGCAGAATGGTCAGAGACCCACATATTCTGGGCACACACACCCTCCACAGAGGATGCACCTGGGTCTCAATTAGTGCCAGTCAGTCAGGCCTCCCTGGACCATTTTTGGCTCTTTCCGTGACCTTGAGGAAGGTCTGGTCCTGAGATCATCGAAGGCATGGCCCTGCCCTCCCTGCCTAGGCTCAACACTGCCCTGGCCAGAGTTAGAGCCAACATTCCTGCCCGCATGTTCTTCCTGTCTGCATGGCTGCCACCCTCAGTGCCCTGGGCCCAGCACCACCAACCAGGCACCTGCAGAAAGTATAGATGACCGTCAGGTTGCCCAGCATCCCCGTGAGTCCCACCAGCAAGATCACTGTGCCCAGAGTATAGTGGGCATGGTCTGGAACATCAACCGTGGGGAAGGGGACCCAGGCAGCAGCCCAAGTCCCAGCTGCCTGCGGAGAGACAGAGAAACGAGAGAATCACATTATCCCTTGTCACCTTCAAATAGTCCTGAGAAGGAAGAGTTAGGATTCTCAACAGGGCAGGAAAATAGGCTCAGAGTGGCAAAGCCACTTGCACACATAGCTCGCAAGTGGCCAAGAAGAATGGAAGTGCAGGTCCTTTCCAGAGTCGAGCCCAAGCTCCTAGACCATGGCACAGGGGCCTTCTAGGAGTGAGCTCAGATCACCTGCTAGAGGCTGGTAGGACAGACAGATACGTACCTGGCAAGCAGGGACATGGCCTGGGTCACCTTATCTTTCCTTAGGGAGAAGGCAGAGCCAACTCCTGGGTGCATCCCTGCCTGCAGTATGGACTTCAGCCCAAGGGCCCAAGACAGTGTTTGAGGCCTCTAGACGCTGGGGTTGTGAGTTGGGTGGAGCCCCTCTCAGGAGTCCTGTCCCCTACTGAGCCTTAGAGGAGAAGTTGCATTGCCCCTTAGCGTAACTGGGTACAGCTGACCTTGATGCCTGGCATGAGAATGAAGGGAATTCCCTTTAGAAAGAAAGCTTAGGCCTGCAGGGTCACTGAAGGGAGGTCATGACCATATCAAGTCAGGACAAAGGGATTTAAACACTCCTCCCACCCTAACCCCTTTCTGGGGTAGAGAGGGTAGCTTGGTCTCTGTCCTACCCCAGTGGCCCCTATAGCTACTGGAACCTTCCCATCCTGTCCAGCACCTGGGCCAGCATCCCCAGGTCCTGAGGGTGCCCTCAGCCCTCCCCAGCTAGCAGTGGTGTTGATGGAATATGGCCCTGGGCCTGGGCTAGGATGATGGAGGTGGCAGAAGGTACCCAAGGCTTCACTGTGGGCTGGGCAGATCCAGAGGCCCAGGGTGTGCCCTCCTCTCTGAAGGGCTCCATGGGGCATCCAAGCAACCTCTAAAAGGAATGAGTGCAGCCAAGGACAGGTCTGCCCATTCCAGCCCCTTGTCCTCAGGGCTGGCCTTTCTATTCCTTGAATGCTCTCCATTAGGAAGGACATTGCCTGCACTTCCTCTATCAGCCTGTTTATCAGGGGCGGGCTCAGGGAGGTCCAGTAATGGCTCAAGGCCCCACAGCAGAGTTCAGACCTTTTCTATCTCCCGCTCAAAGCCCCTGCGTGTGGCCAGGAGGGGACCAGGAAGGGGATAGGGAAGTCTCTGTGCATGCACATGCTGGCCCAGGCTTACCGTGGGACTGACGGACGGAAGCTGGCCCAGGCTGGAGATGCTGCTCTGGGAGCTGTCCCACCTGCTGGGTGGGGCTGGGGTGGCCATGCAGCTGGGCTCCTGGGTTGGGCTCGGCGGGACTCTTGGTCCCGAAGGAGGGTTCATCCTGAGTTGGGATGGTCCTTGCTCGAGCCCACAGAGAAGTCAACGGCACAGGGAGCTCAGGACTTCAGCTGTGCTCAGCCTCCCAGCTTTCCTCCATCCTCAGCCCCCTTGCTCAGCCTGCCCGCTGCTTTCTCCTGTGTCTGGCGCAGATCCAGCCTGGAGCTGCTCTTGGGGCTGGCGGTTGCTCTGTGTCTGGTGAAGCGCAAAGGAGTGAGTGTCACAGTTATGGTGACTCAAAGCCACAGAGTTCATCCTCATCTTTATATAGTGGTGCGGGAGCTGCACATGCTCAGTCGCTCCATGCCTCCAGCTCACTCCGACCAAGGTCCCTGGGTGTCTGTCTACGAAGGTCTGATGATGGTGGCGTGAATGTGTGTGTGTGAGTGTGTGTGCGCGTGTTTCAAGGGAGACTTCTGGGATGATGGTGGCGTGAATGTGAGTGTGAGTGTGTTTCAAGGGAGATTTCTGGATGATGGTGGCATGACTGTGTGTGTGTATATGCGTGTGAAAGAGTGTGTTTCAAAGGAGACTTCTGGGATCATGCGGTGAATGTGTATGTGAGTGTGTGTGTGTTTTTCAAGGGAGATTTCTGGGATGGTGTCGTGAATGTGTGTGTGTGTGTAAGGGTGTGTGACTGTGTGTGAGAGTGTGTTTCAAGGGAGATTCCTGGGCTCAGGCTCCTGGACATTGGGCAGAAGGCTCTGTCCTCTCCTTTCACCAGTCTCTGTTGTGTTTCTTCCCTGAGCTCATCAAGAACAGCCTCAGCTACCCCAAGAGCCCCCAGAGCTGTTTGTGGGCAGCTGAGGCTGTGCAGCTCAGCCTCACCCTTTCCACAGTGGGCCCTACCGCTATGTTTGGCCCCCATGAGCCATGGCGTTTTCACAGCCACCCTGCACAGAACCAAGGCTGGTCACCCCTTCACAGATGGAGACAGTAAGAGGATGTAGCATTACGGTGAGATCAGATCATGAGGTGGCTTTTGCTTGTTTTGGATAAGAAAGTTTTATTTTTAAATTTGATTTATTTATTTATTGAGACAGAGTGTTGCTCTCTCACCCAGCCTGGAGGGCAATGGTGCCATCTCGGCTCACTGCAACCTCCGCCTCCCAGGTTCAAGCGATTATCCTGCTTCAGCTTCCCGAGTAGCTGGGATTACAGGCACCTGCCACCACACCCAGCTAATATTTGTATTTTTAGTAGAGACAGGGTTTCACCATGTTGGCCAGGTCGAATTCCTGACCTCAGGTGATCTGCCCACCTTGGCTTCCCAAAGTGCTGGGATTACAGGCGTGAGCCACCGGGCCCGGCAGAAATTTTTAAAGTATAAAGATTTTTTAATTTTTGGAAGAGTCCCAGGAACTCACCCAGGCCTGCAGGCCTGATTCAAGTTGACTGGATGTCAGAAGTGGAGGGGACCCCGGGCCTGCCCCTTGCTCTGTCTTAGAGGAGGCAGCAGGAGCTGGAGAGAAGGGAAGCTGAATACACGGCTGCCAGGGAGGGCCGCTCAGGCTAGGCCTGCCACAGAGGCTGTGTTTAGGGGAGCCCGACCAGGCAGCGGTCATCCTATGCGGAGGCCATGTCCTGGCACAGTGCTGGGAGTGGTGGAGCCCTGGAGTGGACAGAGATACCACTCCTCTTCCAGAAGTTCCCCCAGTCTTTATAGTTCTCCCAGAGCCCCAGGTTTAAGCAGAAGTGGGAGCATCCTCACTGGGAGCGGAGCTACACTTCCTGCAGCTGCCAGCCCATGGCTCACAACTGCCCTCCTCCTGAGGCTCTTCCACTTCAGGGCTTTGGCTCACAGAGGCCACCCTGTGAGGCTGAAGGGCTGGCTTTGCTTTCTGTCCCTAGGCTCAATGCCAGCTGTTTGCATTTTAATGTAGGGGGTTTAACAATTCCTCGCAGCTGGGAGCAATTGAGTCAGCACAACGTCCCATTCAATATGGACCCCACTCTCTAACCTGCTAATTAAGACAAGGTGCAAGTGATGGAGCAGGCACGGGAGTCCAGGGGAGAAGTGCTTGTCAGGTGGACACAAGAGGCGGGAATCCACATGCCATACCCAGGGTGCCACAGACCTCAAAGGAGCACCTCAGGGAAAGGTCGGAGGAATCGGAGCCCCCCGCCTGGGGCCTTTGGAAGCCAACATCTCACCTGACAATGTCCTTTCTCCATGGCCTGCACACTGCAGCCCTTGCGGGTGACACTGAGATCTCCTCAGGGCCCAATCCCCTCACTCCTGTGCTTCTGTCCCACTGGGGAGGCCCCCCATCGCTCTCATGCTCCCAACCTTGGCACCCCACACCAACCTGGCAGCTCGTCTGCCTGGAGCCTGCCATCCAATGGAGCCAGGAGGGCCGTGTGGGCAGCCTCAGCCTCCAGGTGTCTCCTACGACTACTGCTGCCCAAGCTGTCCTGGCTGGAAGCTGTGGTCTGACCTGTGGAAACCCTGGCCTTCCATCACCCCCCTCCGACCAGGTGGCTCCTGTCTTCCTGGGTGCCTGGCTGTGCTCACCTTCCCTCAGCACTTCTCCTCCTCTGCAGGCTTGGCTCAGGGTGGGGCCCAGCCTCTTGAGACCTGGGATCATTGATGGTCTCAGGGGCCTGTGCCATCCAAGAATCTCAACGCAGGAACAGGTGTGGAAGGGGTCCTCAGAGTCTTCCCAGTCCCCACTCTGGCTGGTCTCCCACTCCCTTGGAGACCATCCTGGGCATCTCCTCCTCCCCTGGTGCCATTCCCAGGGGCAGGCTGACCTCAGTGCTTGGTGCCAAGGTTGCCGATGGTCCCAGGGACCCCTGCACTGATAGTGACATTTCCCCTCCTGTGGCCCCCTTTGTTCTGGTTCCTCCCTTCCAGCCCTTGCTTCCTGATGCAGCCTTAAAGGCAGGTGGAAACACAAATTCCAGATAAGCCTACACTTAACCCTTTGGTGGCTTCCATAGCTCTTAAGACAGAGACAGAGCCCAAATGTGGCAAGGCGGGTGGAGGGAGGTACTACATCACCTGGTATGTGGGGATAAGAAGTGGGCTTTAGGGGGAAGCACATAACACCAAGGCTCAGCAGCAAGAGGCACGTCATTTCCTCTGTGCATGCATAGGCCAGGCTGCTGTCACTGCATGGGGCTCAGTGTCCCCAGGGACCTGCCCTTGCTCTTGCCCCTTTTCCATGCATGCTCCAGAGTAGCCTTGTTTGCGGGACGAGCAGCCGAGCTCAGGCGCCGGGCAGTCTGGGTGTGACTGCCAGCTGATTGGGGAGGTGTCTGAGAGCTCCAACTGCCAGCACCTGGAGACCTTGCTGAAAGCTGGATTAGGCCTTGCAGGAGGAGGAGGCCTGATCCCTTGGGAAGCTGAGTTCAGGTGAATCTTCTCTTGCTGAGAGAGGAGGAGCCACTGAACCTGCCTAGCTCCGTGCCTGGAGACCAGGTTGGCCTCCTCTCAGATCACTGAAGGCACACAGCTCCTCTGGTCACCCAGCCTCTGCTCACACACTGCTCCTGAAACCTTCCCCTGTCCCCTACTCTGGGTCTCAGCTCAAATACCACCTCCCCAAGACTGCCAAGGGCCCAGCTGTTCACCTCCTCCTGTCCATCCCTCAGAGCATCCACGGATGGTGATGGTGTCATTTGCAGTGATTGTGGTCTGACCGTGTCTGTCTCCCTCCTTGGAATGCAGACAGGTTGGTTTTGTTCATCTTTGAGACCCATTGCCTAGCAGAGCACCTGACACATAGTATCAGGAAACCCAGAATCTCCCTGGCCCTTGCTTCTCAAAGTGTGGCTGGAGGACTGGCTGCTGATGTGCACCCCTCCTGCAGCTTGTTAGAAGCGCAGACTTGGCCGGGCGCGGTGGCTCAAGCCTGTAATCCCAGCACTTTGGGAGGCCGAGACGGGCGGATCACGAGGTCAGGAGATCGAGACCATCCTGGCTAACACGGTGAAACCCCGTCTCTACTAAAAAATACAAAAAACTAGCCGGGTATGGTGGCGGGTGCCTGTAGTCCCAGCTACTTGGGAGGCTGAGGCAGGAGAATGGCGTGAACCCGGGAGGCGGAGCTTGCAGTGAGCTGACATCCGGCCATTGCACTCCAGCCTGGGCGGCAGAGCGAGACTCCGTCTCAAAAAAAAAAAAAAAAAAAAAGAAGCGCAGATTTCCCAGACCTGTGATCAGGTGTGGATGCACGAGGATGGCCTCACATTAAATGGGAGAGGTGCTGGTATAGACGCTTGGGAGGACTTCAGGGGTTGGTAACAGGTGGTGGAAGAGCCGATCTGAGGGGACACTGAGGCACCCCAGAGATGAGCGCCAGTGGAGCGCACTGCTGTGGCCGAGGCTGGAAGGACCACAGGAGGAAGGGGCTGCTGTGATTCCAGGGGCTGGGGCTCTCCAGCTGGGTGCCACCAAGGCAGGGCGCTCACAAGGAGGCACGGCTGGCTGTTGGAGAGGTGCGTGGTGAGCAGAGCAGGGGTGTGGGGCCCTCACCGCCAACTCTGGCCTCCCATCTTCCGCAGGAGCCCCGCCATGGTCAGGCCTACCACAAACCTGGGAAGGAAACTGGGGAGATGTGGTTCCTGCAACAGAGAGCAGAGCAGGGCAAGGGTGATGGAGCACACAACAGCTGTCACTACAGACGTGATGTCCTTCCTTCCACCCACCCCCACCCGCCGCCGTAGCCAGTAGATGGTGTGTCCCCAACCCATGGCCTGCAGGTTAGCCCTCCCATGTAACCCACAGGGGCTCTTGGGTGGGCAGCATTTGGTGGCTCGCTCCCTGGCCAGCCTCTGGATCAGCCTAAGCCACCCTTCTGCTCAGCCTGGTCTAGGAGTCTATGGCCCATCACCTCTGCTCTGCCCCTCATCGCTCCAGGGAGACGCAGAGGACTGAGAGCGTGCGCAGTAGTACACTTAGCCCCGGCCCACAGCTCCGCACTGACTGCTGCCTGCTCTTCACACCTCGCTGGCATGGTTGGAGGTGGGAAAAGCTTTCTAGCCCCTCATCCTCAGGGGAGTAGCAGGGCCACAAGAGCAGGAGGCCCGAGAGCTGCCCTGGGGCTGCACAGAGGGTCGAGGGCCAGGCCGGGGCAGCAGGAACAGGAAGTGTGCTATTTAGAAACGACTCAGCAGCAGGCCCTCAGCAGACGCATAACCACGCTCTGGGGGACTGGAATGAACCAGCCGTCCTGGCCACTGCCCACAACCCCTGATGGATACTGACTTTACTTATGGGCCTATGGGCCCCATTATTCCTGTCTCCCGTACATATTTTCTGAAAGCCCTTGCAAGAAGAGCTGAAAGAAAAGCTAGGAGCCCTGGAGGCTCCTGGCCCCTGCGTTTCTGTATTTCTGGCCACAGTACCGGCTGTCCAGAGAGGAGACGGGGCTCCCTGCCCTCCAGCCCAGCCCAGCCCAGCAAGCAATACTGCTATGCCCCTCCCATGCCATGCCCATCCTGTCCACTTCTGGGGATCGGTTTCCTTATCCCGGGACTGGAAGAGGCTATCTGGTTATTCAGAGACTACTAGGAAACACCCAGGAGCTGTTGCCAGGGGAATATTAAATGTCTTAGCAAGCACAGTCCTGTAGGCATCTGGCCAGCAGCTCACCTGGGGCCTCCCTCCCTCCTCTGGAAGCTGGCAAACCCTTTCAGGATGGGACCTTCTTCCCTATGGCTTGAGGGGAGGAGTTAGAAACACAGAAACTCGGCTGGGCGCGGTGGCTCATGCCTGTAATCCCAGCACTTTGGGAGGCCCAGGTGGGCAGATCACGAGATCAGGAGATCAAGACCATTCTGGCTCACATGGTGAAACCCCGTCTCTACTAAAAATACAAAAAATTAGCCGGGTATGGTGGCGGGCACCTGTAGTCCCAGCTACTCGGGAGGCTGAGGCAGGAGAATGGCATGAACCTGGGAGGCAGAGCTTGCAGTGAGCTGAGATCGCGCCACGGCACTCCAGCCTGGATGACAGAGCGAGACTCTGTCTCAAAAAAAAAGAAACGCAGAAACTCAGTTTTCTGCCGCCTTAAACCATAGAACCCCAGGTGCAGCTCTGCCCTTTTACCTGCCCCTGGCCTGGGGACATCACCCCCGCCGCCTAAGTGTGGGCCTGCCTGCTGGGAGCCAGCCAAATGACCGGGTGGCCCTGCTAACATTCCGAGGTCTTGTCAGTCTCCCCCGTGGCCCACCCTGCTCTCCATGGCTCCTCCCTCCCCTCACTCCCGCTCAGGAGTGCTCCCACTGCGTTCTCCCCTGTGCAGCCTATCCTGGCCAAAGGAAGCCGACGGGGACGGAGCCGCGGCTCCAAGGAGGGCTGATGATGGATAGAGTCTGCAAAGCATGGTGAGGTCATTTCCTGTCCTGACTGGAGCACCTGTGGTACCACCTGATTTCTTGCTGATGGCACCCACATCTCCTGGCCTGGGGTGCTGACCCTGGATGCTCAGGGCTGTCCCCAGTGCCCGGCCTGCCAAGTTTGCGTGTATCGTCTCAGCGAGTCTGGTCTGGGGGGCTCCAACGTCACACCCATCTGAGTGCCATGCATTCATTAAACTCCTACAGCACTGAGCCACACTCCGGTTTGCCTAAGACACCATGGCCACCTCAGGCAAGCCTGATGTAGAGTGGACATCATTCTACCATGGGGCACGGCTGTGTAGAATGATGACACAGCCATGCCCCAGAGTGGCCTGTTCCTCCCTTTGCTGGAGGCTTCTTTTGAGAGGATCAGATGAGAGACAGGAATTGGGAAACAGAATGGCTGAGGAAAATATGAGGAAAGCTAAAAGAACAAACTTTTATGTGAAAATTTACTACTCCCGAGAGAGCCATGTGGATGTAAAAAAACCCCAGCCAGTATTTCACATGCTTTGGGAACACGCAGCAGAAATCCAGAGCTTGCTATAGGATTTTTAAAAAGAAATTCCTTAGCACCTTTGACATTTCCTTGTTTGCACACGGAGCACTCTAATTGGGGTACACAGAGAGAGGAACAGAGACCTATGGATTATATACCTTTCTGTCCTTTTGGTAACTTGTTGGAACAGCACTTTTCTTCCTCAAAATATTATAGCTGATCACAATCAAGTGTCTGAGTCATTCCCTACAAAGTGGGGCATTTGTCTGAGGGAGAGAGTCACCCACTTTGATTTATGACAGCCCAGGGCAGTTTCTGACCTTGCAGAGAGGAGAGGTGTAAAAGACAAATGAAGCAGGATGGAAATCTACAGGAAACATCAGAGATGTTCTTAGTGAAGACCTATTCTGGCATAGCGATGTGTCTCTGGGTCTGTTCTGTGACTGCCCTGCAACCCCTCGCTGATTTCAGCAGTGCATGAGTGGCACTGCAAGAGTCTGAATGAAAACCCTGCCTTCGGGCCAGATGCGGTGGTTCACATCTGTAATCCCAGCACTTTGGGAGGCTGAGGCGAGTGGATTGCCTGAGGTCAGGAATTCGAGACCAGCCTGACCAACATGGAAAAACCCTGTCTCTACTAAAAATATAAAAATCAGCCGGGTGTGGTAGTGGGCACCTCTAGTCCCAGCTACTTGGGAGGCCGAGGCCAGATAATCACTTGAACTTGGGCAGAGGTTGCAGTGAGCCAAGATCAAGTCACTGCACTCCAGCCTGGGTGACAGAGTGAGAAAGAAAAAGAAAGAAAGGAAGAAAGGAAAGAAAGGAAAGGAAAGAAAGGAAGAAAGAAAGGAAGAAGAAAGAAAGAAAGAAAGAAAGAAAGAAAGAAAGAAAGAAAGAAAGAAAGAAAGAAAGAAAGAAAGAAAGAAAATAAAGAAAATCCTGCATTCGAATTTGTGACTGTAGACATGTCAGCATTGCAGGCAAACTCCCCAAGCTGTAAAAACAGTGTAAATTCCATCTCCCATCAGGCCCAACACGATCAGGTCAACCTTGGCGGGCATCCCAGCCTTGCCAATATTTGCTACAGGGAACTGGGAAGTGACAAGGAACCACACAGCTCTGAGATTCAGTTTCCTCACCCATAGAATGGAGATACTAACACCTGCCTCTCAGGGCTTCCGAGTGGCCTCATAAGAAGGCATGCAGAGTACTCAGCTTATGCCTCACCCAGAATCCAGGCTCCAATCTTACAGTGGCTGCTGAAGCAGGAGAGGCAACATCTTGGTGCCCGTGGGGCTTCCATGTTTGTACAGCACATCCCCAAGATGATTACCTGGGAATTTAAAATGTTATGCCACCTGGATTATTAATGATAGCCTACCCCCAGAGACTCCAATTTAGTTGGCCTGTGGTATAGCCTAAACACTGGGATTTTTTTAAATGCTGTGTAACACAAAGTCACAGCCAGCCTTCAGCCACATACCTACATGGATCTAATGTGTTTCCCTCTCCCCTACCTCATTTGCTCCAGCTCCCCTGGCTCCCAGCTTCATCTCTGCTCTGGATGTTGCTGTTATTTTCTGACTGGGCCAGGGAGCAAACTCTCCCCTCTTCTATGACCTGCAGCCTGGGGGCCCAAGCTGGATTCAGGCCTCTGCCAGGACCTAAACCTCTGAAGAGTGTGGAGAAGCAGTGGTGATGAAGGATCCAGGCACCTGGTGCCCAGGGCAGACAGGCACAGGAGCTGAAGCTATGAGGTAGGAGGGGCCAGGAGGCCTGGTGTCTGTGGGTAGAATTCAGGGCAGTAACCTCTAGCTGAAATGTAGGTTTTCCCTCCATTACGAACAAGGGCAAAACCTCTGCAGTAGTCTTCCTGGGACTTTGTGACCAATGGGAATCATCACTTCTTCTATATGACAGCAGAGTTGTTGCAGATAACTTGCCATATTGGTTTTGTTCATCACTACCTCAAAATCACAGTCCTGCATAGACCTGCCACCAGATTCTGTGGTTGGTTCATTAAATGAAGAAGCACATAGTTTACCTGATTACAAGTTTATTGTTTAATATTTTGGTAACAACAGTTTAATGTCACTGGCTTACTTTGCAATCCTATGTATTTTGTCTTACACATTAAAAGCACTCCTAGGCCCAGCCCAGTGGCTCAGTCTTGTAATCTCAGCAACTTGGGAGGACAAGGTGGGCAGATCACCTAAGGTCAGGAGTGCAAAACCAGCCTAGCCAACATGGCAAAACCCTGTCTCTACTAAAAATACAAAAATTAGCCAGGCATGGTAGCGCATGCCTATAATCCCAGCTACCGGGGAGGCTGAGGCAGGAGAATCGCTGGAACCTGGGAGGCAGAGGTTGCAGTGAGCTGAGATTGTGCCATTGCACCCCAGCCTGGGCAGCAGAGCAAGACTCTAGTTAAAAAAAAAAAAAAAGCACTCCTGGGGTTGGGTACAGTGGATCACGCCTGCAATTCCAGCACTTTCAGAGGCTGAGGTGAGAAGATCACTTGAGGGCAGGAGTTTGAGACCAACCTGGGCAACATAGTGAGACCCCATCTCTACAGAAAATTGTCTGGGTGTAGCCGAGAGGTTGAGGCTACAGTGAATTGTGATCATGCCACTGCACTCAGCCTGGGTGACGGAACAAGATCTTGTCTCAATAAAAAGATGTTAAAATACAGTAAAATAAGAGCACCTCTGAAAAGGACTCCATATGCTGCACAGGACTCTAAAGGGGTTCCTGGCACAGAAAAAGTTAAGAGCAGTGAAGAAGATGAGGGGTGTTCAGAGCTATGATTAGGCAGCGACGGGGAGGGATGGAGTCCTCTGGGTCTCCCCAAGAACTGCCTGGGGGTCTTATGAGCTGTTCCTTCCTAGGCTTTGCCTGCACCAAGTCCCTGGCCCCTGCAGGCCTGGTTGTTTGCTCTGTCTGGGTCCCCCAAGTCAGCCTGAGTCTGAAAGAACTACCTGGTCCTCGAGGCCTCACTGTCCATTCAGAACCCTGAGCCCCGACACCTGGCTGCAACTCTGGCCTACCCATTTCCTTAGGTATACTGCAATTCCTCAAAGCTAGAAGAGCTGACCAACACTTTGTGAGGGCGGGGACTCCTTGGGAGACCAGGGGACCCCAGAGTGTGGCAGCTGCCCCCATAGCACAGCCTGAGTGGGCGAGTGACGTCTGGGGCAGCGTTTCACTGGAGGGACAGGAGCAGACTTTGCTGCAGGCCTGACTGGAAGCTTCTGGGCCTTCCTAGGAGGGTGGGGCAGAGAGCACGGCATGGGAAACAGAGACCAAGAGGCGGCTGCCAGGGTGCAGGGCGACTTCCAACGCTTGGGGCTGCCCCTACATTTGACACTGAGAGTGGAGGCCCAGAGCTAGGTCCCAATTCCAGCCCCAGAGTGCAGACCCTCTAGCCTGGCCCTGTCCTCTGCTCTTTTCACACCAAGAGGGCTGCGGTCCAGAAACTCCCCAGCAGGAGTCCCCACCAGGAGTCTCAGCCTCTTCCTAATCATCTAAAAGCCTCCTAGAATCCTAGTTCTGGTAGCAAAAACTTAACAGTTTCTCCCGGAGGACCAGAAGCCTACGATTTCACACCAGTGTGAAGAGCAGCTGCTCCTGCCCATGTGTCCCCGCCAAGGACTCTGTGTCCCCAGCAGGGGACAGGGGCGAATCACCACATGATGAGATTGATGCGTGAGAGCTCCTGTCAGAACAAGGGAGTTTCTGGGTTTGTTGTGGTTTTCATTTGTGATCTACTTGATGCAAGCACATTCTTTAAAAATGAAATAGCACTGAAAGCCAGTTTCCGGTCCCATCCCTCCTGCTTTCTTGTGTGAAAATAAATATAATTTAAAAGTTGTTGGAACCCAAAAAAACCCACTTTAAACCTTGAGAGAAATGTGAATGTGATCTTAGTCACATATGGTTCCAACTTCTGTTTCTCAGATTATAGATTAACTTGCTTTCTTATTTTTTTGTTCTGTACAATGACTAGAGATAATTAAATTATATCAGGGACAAAAGCCTCCTGCCTTCTTAATTAACGACTCTTGTTATAGATTAACTTCCCCTTTGTTGTCCTGCTTTGCCTAAACCAGATGACAGAAAACCCATGACTGTTACAGCCATTATATTAAAAATGCTAAATGTACACTTTCCAAAAAGGATGCAATGCCTATCATCAATCAAATTGCTGGAAGTATGTGCCAACTTCATATGAAAAATGTTGTAATCCTGCTAAAAACATCTCTGTCTCTGCATCTATAAATGAAACCCTAATTTCTCTACTTCAGAACACTGCCTCCATCTCTTCGCAGTTGATGTTTCTGAGTGGGCCATCCTCAAACTTTGTATTTGAATACACTCTCTTTAAATTAGACTCTGATCCTTTTGATTATTTTAAGTTGACATTTTGGCAACTGCAGATAGGACCTGAAGCAAGCCTCCTGCAATCCTCGTTGCTTTGCTGGCACTCGAAGGTTTGGTACCAGCATGAGCGGTTTTTACTCGTCTGACCTCATCAGAGCTGGCGGGGGTCTCTGGTAAGACTTCTCTCAGGTTTCATATCTTCCTGGTTCTGGCTGAGATTCAGACTTCATTCAAGCAACCCAGTTCCACACTCAGTAGAGCTAGAATTGAAGCTCAACTTTTGGCTTTGAGGTAGTCACTTTATTGTTATTTCTCCAGAGATTCTGTTACAAACTTCTGCAAGTTTGTAGTTTTACTTTCCCCTGAGGTTAAGATTTTGCCTGTTTCGCTTGCTAAAGTTTGCAACTTTTCTCTCATTCAAACTTTGGGGCTGGGTGCAGTGGCTCACACCTGTAATCCCAGCACTTTGGGAGGCTGAGGCGGTTGGATCACTTGTGGCCAGGAGTTCAAGACCAGCTTGGCCAACATGGTGAAACCCAATCTCCACTAAAAATACAAAACATTAGCTGAGCGTGGTGATGCATGTCTGTGGTCCCTGCTACTTGGGAGGCTGAGGTAAGAGAATTGCTTGAACCCAGTAGGTGGAGATTGCAGTGAGCTGACATTGCACCACTGCACTCCAGTCTGGGTGACAGAGTGAGATTCTGTCTCAAAAAAAAACTGGTTAAATAGAAAGCAGTTTCTTTTTAAAAAGAGAAAGTGAATGCTTGTGGCTTAAGCTAAATGTGAGGTTTTAAACTGGCCAGGTTTTGGAGCTTGGTTAAAATTGACATTTAGATTTTCTTTTCGAATGACCAAAAATTCATAAAAGGCTTTGTCTGAGGATGTGATATACTTGACCTGAGACAGTCCTAAATAACAGCCACTGTTCCTCCCACCTGAAAGGCACCTTAGGTAACTGAGGCCACACAGGAGTGTCACAGATCACAGCTTCTGCTGTGTAAGGTCCCTACAGGGAAACCCCAAGGAAGAACATGTGGGGAAATCTGATTAACCTGTTGGGCACACATGAAGGGTTGGTATCCCAGGGCCCTAAGCCCCCAGAAATGTCTGGGTTTCACTGAAACACATAAGAGGGTAGAAGTGACTCATGGGTGACACCTCGAGGAGTAATCCCTGTTAAGCAGAATACTAGATCCAAAACATCTTTTCCAGCTGGGCATGGTGGCTCACACCTGTAATCCCAGCACTTTGGGAGCCAAGGTGGGTGGAGCCCAACATGTGGAGTTCGAGACCAGCCTGGCCATCATGGTGAAACCCTGTCTCTGCTAAAAATACAAAAATTAGCCAGGTATGGTGGTAGGCACCTGTAATCCCAGCTACTTGGGAGGCTGAGGGAGGAGAATCGTTTCAACCTGGGATGCAGAAGTCGCAGTGAGCTGAGATAGTGCAACTGTACTCCAGCCTGGGTGACAGAGAGAGACTTCATCTCAAAATAAATATATAAATAAAATTTAAAAAATTAAAAAATTAAAAAAAACCCATCTTTCTCTTTGAGTCTTTGGTCACTTAAAAAGAAAATCCAAATTATGGTCCATCTTCCATCTAAAACTGAGTCCTCTTTAAGAAAGAATCCATCTTTAGAAACTCCAGCTGGATTTATGTACAATACTTATGGCACCACCTCCTGTCAATATTTGGAAAAATGGTCTTACTTGACCTAAGAAAATCCTAAGTTGCAATGGACAAAATGTAGTACCTTTGAAATGCCTAAACTAATTTAATTGTGCGCGCAACTAGAAAAAGCCAGCTATAAGATAAAACAAAATAATTGGGAGAGTTATTTTCAATGATACTTGGATGCTTCTAAAGAGGTTATAATAAAGTTATTTCTTTACAAGAGAATAAAAAGTTGTCTTAAAAAATTCTGAATTAAAGACTGCTGAAATTTATTCTCCTCCCTCAGCTCCTCTGTCTCTTTATTCTTTATTATCCTTTATTATCTCCTCCTTCTCTTTATCCTTTAGTACCTTGCCCAGATATACCTCCTCCTCCTCCTCCTTCTGCTCCATTTCTCAAACAGCCAGTGTCTGGTAGGCGAGAACTTACCCTAGTTTCTCAATCATGGTCAAAGGTAAAACTTAAAGACATAGTTCAGGAATTTCCTGATTCTCACCAGGACCAGGAAATTGGTTTTCTCAGGAAATTTAAATTAAATATTTGTGCTTATGACCCTGGCTCTACTTTGGGAAAAAAAATTATTTTAAATGGGGAATGAACACAAGCTTTTGTTGACACTGGAGCCACATTATCTATAATACACCTAACCTTATTACAAGATTCATTCCTTGGAGTAAACAAAAAATTCAAATGGTGGGTGTCACAAATACTCCTGTATTGGCTTATAAATCTCAGCCTGTAGCTTTTCAGCTATTTCACTTACAAGGGACTTATGTTTTCCTTTTGGTTGAATCAGCTCCCATCCATCTTATAGAAAAAGACTTAGAATTATATAATATATTTCTTGCCGGGCACGGTGGCTCAAGCCTGTAATCCCAGCACTTTGGGAGGCCGAGACGGGTGGATCACGAGGTCAGGAGATCGAGACCATCCTGGCTAACACGGTGAAACCCCGTCTCTACTAAAAATACAAAAACTTAGCCGGGCGAGGTGGCAGGTGCCTGTAGTCCCAGCTACTCGGGAGGCTGAGGCAGGAGAATGGCGTAAACCCGGGAGGCGGAGCTTGCAGTGAGCTGAGATCTGGCCACTGCACTCCAGCCTGGGTGACAGAGCGAGACTCCATCTCAAAAAAAAAAAAAGAATTATATAATACATTTCTTTCTCCCCAAAAAAGGAAAATGTATTTAGAATTAGATGATAAAACTGAGTTACTAGACATAACAAATTTTTCAAAATCTAATTTAATTGCAGTCTATATTGCCATAGAAGACACTGAATTATTGAGTAATGAAAATTACAAAACCTGCTAAAGGTAGCACCTGATCAATTATGGTTAAAGTCCTCTGCTGATATTAGAATAATCATCTTGGCTGCCCCAATCAAAGTTCAAATAGATCCTTCAAAACCCCTTTCAAACCTTAAGCAACACCCTTTATTTATTTCTTTTTAAAGTAGTTTTAATTCATCATATATGGATTGAGTGACTTTGTTAAGTTTAACAGATGTTTACGTAACTAAACTGTGAACTGTTCTGTTTCATTACCATGTTACGGTTTGTCTAAAATAAAATTTGTGTAGCTTTCTTACGAAATTTATTTATAAGGTTCTTGTTCCTAGAGTAGACAAACACTCCTTGGGTATGTTCAGGTTGGTTGAGCAAACTTCCCAAATTCACATACTCCAGACTTTTTTTTAAAACTTGTGTCTCTAGTTTTCCAATTATAGGAATAATAGATGGCCTTGTTTTTTTTACTAGATGTTCATGCCACTTAATTTCATTTTTAAATTTCATCTGTTTGGATCTCTAAAACAATATTAAGCAATGGTGGTGACAGTTGGTGTCTGTCTGTAGCTCCCGATTTTAATTGAAGTGGTTCTCCTTTTCCACCATTTGTAGAAATGTTTACCATTGATTTGAATACATCAAAATTATCGCTCTAAGGTTACCCCATTACACGCTCTGAAATCAATTCCCGAAATATTTAAACTGAAATGTTATTCCCTAAAGAGCACATAATTTTAAAAAAGTGATTGGGGGGCTAATGTTTACTGTGTGCAGTGTAAACATGAGGCTGGCCCTGCAGGGGTGTGTTTTCGGGATGGGTAATGGGTGGCAGGGTGCGCCTGTTTCTAAGGAGGGTTCTGGGGTATGGGGGACAGCGTTAAGCGCATCCTGGAGCCACAGGCTGGGGGACTGGCCGCCAGCCAGCGCTGGATGCGGCGAGGGCTGGGATGCACTCGGGCTCCAGGGTGCCGAACCTGGGGCGGGCTGACTTCGGCGATCCGCGCCTCCGCCCCTCGCCCGGGAGGCGGCGCTGGGGACCTTCAGCCCTCCAGCTGCCCCACGCCCCAACCAACGCGACCCTCCGGCCGCTGGGGCTGGCTGCTTAGACGCGGCGCAGGGGGAGAGGGCGGACGCTGGGCGTCCCCGAGGTCGCCCCGTGAGCTAAGACAGCCGAGCGCGGAGCCAGGCAAACGGCTCCGTGTATCCTCCGCGCCCTCCAGTCCGAGAGCGACCCTAGCTGGAGTGCCAGAACCGCTGCCTGGGCCTCACGGGAACCGCAGGGAGCTGCCGAGGGTCCCTCTGGCCAGAGCCCTGCATTTCTCTGACCCCACCTATCCCGGGACCTTGGAGTCTGCGGCTGCGGGCTAACAAGGAGGGCAGGTGCCTTAGAGAAGTGGTGGATCCCATTAGAGAGGCTTTGCTGCCGCAACCACAGCAATGGAAGCCCCCTGCAACCTCGCTGCGCCCATCCCGTCCCCTCTACTCGCCCACAAGTTCCAAAGCACCTTACTGTATCCAAGTTCTCAAAATAACCCTTCATCTAATGCAGTGTGAACATAAGCACAAACACACAAACAGTGACATGATCTCAGCTTACTGCAACCTCTGCCTTCTGGGTTCAAACGAACCTCCAACCTCAGCCTCTCAACTAGCTGGCACTACAAACAAGGGCTACCATGCCCAGCTAATTTTTGTATTTTTAGTAGAGATGGGGTTTCCCCTTGTTGCCCAGGCTGGTCTCGAACTCCTGGACTCAAAGGATCCACACACCACAAGAACCTTATAAACAACTAACTGAGAAGTTAATTGTAAATGCCATCTGCAGGGTTAAATACATGCAAACCTTGGAGAAATTTTAGGAAAAAAGAAAGAAAGAAAAGAAAGAAAGAAAGAAAGAAAGAAAGAAAGAAAGAAAGAAAGAAAGAAAGAAAGAAAGAACGAACAAGCAGAGGCCCATGTCTTGCCAGACACAAATAAAATAAGTACCATAAAATTACTGTAATAGTCTCCCCTCCCACTGCCCAAGATATCGAAAGGAAAGAAGGCCAAGGGGAAGAAGGTGGCTCCGGCCCCTGCTGTCATGAAGAAGCAGGAGGCCAACAAAGTGGTGAATCCCCCATTTGAGAAAAGGCCTAAGAATTTTGGCATTGGACAGGACATCCAGCCCCAAAGAGACCTCACCCGCTTTGTGAAATGGCCCCGCTATATTAGGTTGCAGAGGCAGAGAGTCATCCTCTATAAGCAGCTGAAAGTGCCTTCTGCGATTAACCAGTTCACCCAGGCCCTGAATCGCCAAACAGCTACTCACAAGTACAGACCAGAGACAAAGCAAGAGAAGAAGCAGAGGCTGTTGGCCCCGGCCCAGAAGAAAACTGCTGGCAAAGGGGAAGTCCCCATTAAGAGACCATCTGTCCTTCAAGCAGGAGTTAACATCATCATCACCTTGGTGGAGAATAAGAAAGCTCAGCCAATGGTGATTGCACACGACATGGATCCCATTGAGCTGGTTGTCTTCTTGCCTGCCCTGTGTCGTAAAATGGGGGTCCCTTACTGCATCAAGGGGAAGGCAAGACTGGGCCATCTAGTCTACAGGAAGACCTGCGCCACTGTCGCCTTCACACAGGTGAACTCGGAAGGCAAAGGCGCTTTGGCTAAGCTGGTGGAAGGTATCAGGACCAATTACAATGACAGATACGATGAGATCTGCTGTCACTGGGGCGGCAATGTCCTAGGTCCCAAGTCTGTGGTTCGTATCGCCAAGCTCAAGAAGGCAAAGGCTAAAGAACTTGCCACTAAACTGAGTTAAATGTACACTGTTGAGTTTTCTGTACATAAAAATAATTAAAATAATACAAATTTTCCTTCAAGAAATTTACTGTAGTAAAACATTGTGAGACTAGCAGAAGGATAAATAAACAGATTAAGGGAATAGAACGAACAGACACCAGAAACAAATCAGCACATCTAGTCACCTAAATATGACAGAGCTACACTTTTAAACTGTGAATAAAGGATTGATTATTCAATAAATGTTGTTAAACATTTAAAGAACTGATTTTGATCAGTAACTGAGGTTACTCCTCAGACTCTGCAGTGCTGGGGGTCTGGAATTATGTAGGTGAGAGTGGGGTGAGGTGTGGCTACAACTCCAGCAGAAAGAGGCCAACAGGCTGGGATGAAGAATCAGTCCAGAATCAGGGCTTCCAGAGCAGCTGAAATTGAGGAGGGAGGAGGAATTCCAGAAAGAAGAGACCAACAGAGGGAGAACCCCCAAATCTGTATATAACCCCTCTCAAGTTCTTGGCTGACTCCTAAGCTGCACTGGTACAGGCCAAGACTCCAAGGAATCCAGAGGAAAGCAAGCACTGACCAGAGATTTCAACAGCTGCCCTGTGCTAGAGAAACAGTGCAGAGCTCAGATCCCATCAAGTAATATTAACTTCATGTTTGTCATACACAATCAAAAATATTTTTTCCTGGCTTGTCATTTAAATTTTAACTTTGCTTATTGCATTTTTTCCCATAAACAAGATTGACAGTTTTATGCACACAAACTTGTCAATATTTTTCAGTGTGGCTTTGTTTTGCTGAAATGCTTGGGCAGTCTATAAAATTATGAAAATATACTCTATAATTTCTTGATTGGTAGGTTTGGTTTTGTTTATATTATTGTTTTTGTTATTTTGTTATGGCTGATTTTTTAAAACTATTAAATCTTTGCTCTAAGCTAATATCCGAGATTTTGACGAAAGTGATATCTCTTATAAAAATAGATCAGAATTAGCTCTTTAAGTGTTTAACAACATTTATTGAATGATCGATTCACATTAGATGATCTTGGGAGGTGGGCGTGGGGGTAAGGAACATGGTTGTCAAAGGATGCAAAGTTTCAGTTAGACAGGCGGAAGCAGTTCAAGAGATCTGTTTACAACATGGAGACTATAGTTAGTCACAAAGTACGGTATTATATTCTTGAAAATCACTAAGAGAATAGATTCTAGGTGTTCTCACCACAAAGATGATAAGTATATGAGGTAATATAAATGTTTATTAGCTCAATTTAGCCATTTTACAATGTATACCTATTTCTTTTCTTTAATCTCCTACAGAAACGATCTGTACATATTCCAAATATCATGTTATATGTGATAAATACATATAATTTTTGTCAATTTTTAATATTTATTTATTTATTTTGAGGCAGTGTCTTGCTCTGTTGCCCAGGTTGGAGTATAGTGGTGTGATCTCAGCTCACTGCAACCTTCGCCTCCCGGGTTCAAGTGATTCTCCTGCCTCAGTCTCCCAAGCAGCTGGAACTACAGGTGTGCCCCACTGCACCCATTTAATTTTTGTATTTTTAGTAGTGACAGGGTTTCACTATATTGGCCAGGCTGGTCTTGAACTTCTGATGCCATGATCCACCCGCCTTGGCCTCCCAAACTGCTGGGATTACAGGCATGAGCCACCACACCCGGCCACGCCCAGCTAATTTTTATATTTTTTTTGTAAAGATGAGGTTTCATCATGTTGCCCAGGCTGGTTTTGAACTCCTGGCTCCAAGTAATCCACCCACCTCAGCTTCTGAAAGGGCTGGGACTACAGGCATGAGCCACTGTGCTTGGCCAAAATACTTAATTACTTTTTAAAAAGGAGGCCGGGCGCGGTGGCTCAAGCCTGTAATCCCAGCACTTTGGGAGGCCGAGACGGGCGGATCACGAGGTCAGGAGATCGAGAGACGATCCCGGCTAACACGGTGAAACCCCGTCTCTACTAAAAAAATACAAAAAAATAGCCGGGCGAGGTGGCGGGTGCCTGTAGTCCCAGCTACTCGGGAGGCTGAGGCAGGAGAATGGCGTAAACCCGGGAGGCGGAGCTTGCAGTGAGCTGAGATCCGGCCACTGCACTCCAGCCTGGGTGACAGAGCACGACTCCGTCTCAAAAAAAAAAAAAAAAATAAAAAATAAAAATAAAAATAAATAAATAAATAAAGGAAAAGCTTGGTAAACACTCTGGCTTTCCATTAAAACCCCAGAAAGGACACACCTCAGAGTAATGGCTACTTCCCAGGACTGAGGACTATGCCTGAGGACTAAAGGCAAAATTGAAATATGTCTGCTCTGAAAAGTCTCAAATCAAGTTTCCATAGGATCAAAATGATGTGCTTGTGATTAAACTTCCTCCAAGAACAACAAAAAAATTCTTAAGTGGAAGATAGCAGAATTCAAAGTCTCTAAAACGTGTCAACCACAATATTTAGAAGGCAATAAAAGCTTGCTAGTGATGATAAAAAGCAGAAAAATGTGACCTTCAATATAGAGGGAGATTGTCACTAGAAGCAGACCAACAAATGACACAGTGTTGAAACTGGCCCATAAGAATTGTAAAGTATTATAAATATATTAAAGAATGTATGGGAAAAGATAAATATAAAAAAGAAAAAGACAGGAATTTCAGGAGTGAGATGGAAACTAAGGATAGATACAGAAACTAAAAAAGGAACCAAATCCCAAAATAAACATATACAATACCTGAGATCAAAAATGTATTGAAAGAGCTTAAAAGTAGATTGGACCTGCAGAAGAAAGAATGAACTTGAAGGCAGTCAATAAAAATTATCTAAACTGAAGAACAAAGAATAGAGATTAATAAAGAATCAAGAACAAAGAATTGAACAGAGGCCGGGTTTGGTGGCTCACACCTGTAATCCCAGCGCTTTGGGAGGCTGAGCTGGGCGGATCACCTGAGGTCAGGAGTTCGAGACCAGCCTGGCCAACATGCTGAAACCCCTTCTCTACTGAAAATACAATAATTAGCTGGCCATGGTGGCATACGCCTATAATCCCAGCTACTCAGGAGGCTGAGGCAGGAGAATTGCTTGAGCCCGGGAGATGGAGGTTGCAGTGAGCTGAGGTCATGCCACTGCACTCCAGCCTGGACTCTGCCTCAAAAAAAAAAAAAAAGGAAAAAAAGAAAATTGAACAGAATCTCAATGACTTGTGGGACACTGTAAAGCCATCTAAAATACCTATAATTGGAGCCCCAGAAAGAAAGGATTAGACAAGGAGGTAGGGGGAGAAAATTATTTGAATAATTTCAACATGAAATTATTCATTATTTGAAGGAAAAGAATGAGGGAGAGTAAGTGGGAATATCCTGTCATAAGATTCTAACATTATAATTGAAATGGTATAATACTAGTTCAAAGTAGACTTGATATGCCAGTCACAGTGGCTCACACCTGTAATCCCAGCACTTTGGAGGTCAAGTTGGACAGATCACTAGAGGTCAGGAGTTCAAGACAAACCTGGCCAACATGGGGAAACCCCATCTTTACTAAAAATACAAAAATTAGCTGGGTGTGGTGGTGTACAACTATAGACCCAGCTACTCATGAGGCTGAGGCACGAGAATCACTTGAACCCAGGAGGCGGAGGTTGCAGTGAGCGGTGATCGCACATACCATTGCACTCCAGCCTGGGCAAAAGAGTGAGGCTCTGTCTCAAAAAAGGAAAGAAAGAAAGAAAAGAAAAAGTAGACTTGATAAATTAAGTTTACATATTGTAATCTTTAGAGAAACTGCTACAAATACAGTAGAAAGAGCTATAGATAAAATACCAATAAAGGAGACAAAATGCGGTAGTAAAAAAATAATGCCCTATTGACCAAAAAGAAACCAAGAGAGATGATACAAAGAACAAGTAGCACAAATAAACAAATAGCAAGATTGTGTTCTTAAACCCAGCCACATAAAAATTACATTAAGTGAAAAACAAATTAAATAAAAGGAATAAATTGTGAAACAGTATAATAGAACAAAACATTACTATCTGTTATTTACAGAAGATACAAGTTGAAAACAAAATGGATAAGCTCTACCCTAAAACCACTAAACATAAAAAAAGAAAACTGGCATGCCTATACCATTAATATTATCAAAGAGATCTTAAGATAAGTATATTACCATAGATAAAGAGGGACATTTCATAATGACAAAAGGGTTAATTAATCAAGATAACATGAGAATCCTAAATGTGTATGTACATAATAACAAAGCTTCATGTTCTATGAAAAAAATTTTTTAAATTAAAATTAAAAAATTGGATTTGGCTGTTCCATGAAAAAAAATTTTTTAAAATTTAAGGTTCAAAACACATTAATTGACAAAAATAGGACAGAAATAAAAGAGTAAATAAATAAATCCTCAGAGTTGGAGATTTCTGACTCCCAACAATGAGGCTCTTTCAAGAATATGAAAACAGAGAGGGTTGAAGAGTTGGGACTAGTTATTCAATGTACCTCAGTGGAAGTGAGAAGTACAGTTTTCAGCTTCAGTTATAAGGGGTGAGATGAGGCTAAGTAAAGAAGATCTGTGGCAAGGTTGGAGGCCACAGTATCAGAATCAGTGAATAATTTGGTATGAGGTGGGATAGGACAGGTGGTCCAGGATGAATGCTGGCCTCAGCAAGGGTATGGGAGTCACCTTTACACAATGCCAGATGGGAGAGTTGCAAAAACCAGAGGTCCCTGAGTAGCATCCTTTGCCCATAGAAATGGGTAGTTCCTGGTAGTTCCACAAGTGCATGCTGGACAGAACTGCTTACTCCGTGTAGGGAGATAATCTAGGTATAGAAGGAAAAGTTCAATTACCTCTTCACTTTGGTTTTTCCAAACTATTCTCTGTGGGACTCTGCTTCAGAAGTGTGGGAAATGCCAGATACCATTTCCATCTCTCAGAGAGTTACAATGCACAGTGGCATAAAGGCTATTGGATGCCTGTTGGAAATGTATCTGTTTTTTTTTTTTCTTTTCTGTTTATGAGCATATGAGGTAATACAAATGTTAATTAGCTCAATTCAGCAATTCCACAATGTATACATATTTCTTTTTTAAAATCTTCTATGGAAAGGATGTATACTTATTCCAATATCATGTTACACCTGATAAATATATATAATTTTTTGTCAATTTTCTGTCAACAATTACAGAAGTAGCACATAGATTATGGTAGAACCAGGATGCTGGACACGTGACCTCAGCTTGATCAATCAGATTTTTTTTTTTTCTGAATCTTTGAAAATTGAGCTAATATTGCAAGAACACTAGGATAAGTCAGAAGCCGTTCAGCACATGGCCAGATGCAGTGGCTCATGCCTGTAATCCCAGCTCTTGGGGAAGCTGAGGTGAATGGATCACCTGAGGTAAGGAGTTCAATACCAGCCTGGCCAACATAGTGAAACCCTGTCCCTACTGAAAATACAAACGTTAGCCGGGTGTGGTGGTACGTGCCTGTAATCTCAGCAACTCTGGAGACTGAGGTACAAGAATCACTTCAACTGGTTAAACCCAGGAGGCGGAAGTTGCAGTGAGCCAAGATTGCGCCACTGCACTGTAGCCTGGGGGACAGAGTGAGACTGTTTCAAAAAAAAAGAAGCCTTTCAGCACAGCCAGGGTAGCTGATGAGCAGAGGACATTTGCTACATTTCCTCTTTCCTTCTTCTTTATAGCTGTTTTGGTCACTTCTATTTACAAGCCCATCTATTTTGAAAGCATATTCAAAATAGATTATTCCTCCAATTCATAAATATACTTTGCTTCAGTTATCCAGAATCGGCTGGGGTTTTTTGTTTGTTTGTTTGTTTATTTTGTATCCCAGAATCTCAAATGACATAGAAAGTGGTACAAAAGAATAGGCTGAGGGCTAAAACCCCAAGAGAAGAGAAGGTGTTTGGCAATCATGCAGCCATGAAAATAGGACAGTGAAATTCTCATTCATATTCCAGAGCGGGAATCTAGTAGCCTTTTGTATCTAATTACAAAAGAGTTAAGTTCCCTGATGTACCTTCAGAGCAGCGAAAAAGTTAAAAGTAAATAAAAAAGAGTTAAGGTCTTGCTTCTAGTGAAATAAAATTAAGTGTCCAGTTGAGGCCAAGATTCTAGGAGAACACATATCATCTGCCATAGATTATTATGAGAGATATGAGGAATATAAACAACCCAGCATAGCGTCATTTCTTCCAAATGTATAACTTAGAACATAACGACAAAATCAGTTCCCTAAATTCTTATCTGAAAGCATGAAGCAAAACTGAAGACTATTGTTTGATCCTGATGAATGATCTTTTAAATTGTGATAAAATATACATGGCATAAAATGTATTGTTTTAACATTTTTAAGTGTACAACTCAGTGGCATTAAGTGTATTAACACTGTTTTGCAACTATCACCACTAACCACCTCTAGAATTTTTAAAAATTGAAACTCTGCACCCATTAAACAATAACTCCTTATTCTCCCTTCACAACAGCCACTGGTACCCACATTCTACTTTCTGAATCTATGACTGCCTATTCTAGGTACCTCACATAAGTGAAATGATACAATATTTGCCTTTTGTCTTCAGTGTTTTTCTATAGGTTTTCTATTTCTTGTATTATTTGTCTGTTTGACTATTATTTCCTTCCTTCTGACAGCTTTGGGTTTAATTTGTGCTTTTTCTAGTCCCTTAAGGTATAAAGTTAGGTTGTTGATTTGAGATCTTTCTCTTTTTAAAGTAATCATTTATAGCTATAAATTTCCCTCTTAGGCCAGGCACGGTGCCTCACACCTGTAATCTCAGCACTTCGGGAGACTGAGGCGGGCAGATTGCCTGAGCTCAGTAGTTCGCGACCAGCCTGGGGAACATGGTGAAACCCCGTCTCTACTAAAATACAACAAATTAGCCAGGCGTGGTGGCAGGCACCTGTAGTCCCAGCTACTTGGGAGGCTGAGGCAGGAGAACCACTTGAACCTGGGAGGTGGAGCTTGCAGTGAGCCGAGATCGCACCACTGCATTTCAGCCTGGGTGACAGAGCTAGACTCCGTCTCAAACAAAACAAAACCAAAAAACAAAAAAAACCCCCAAAATTTCCCCTCTTAGGAGTGCTCCTATAAGTCCTGTAAGTTTTGGCATGCTGCTTTTTTTTTTTTTTTTTTTTTTTTTTTGAAACAGATTCTTACCTGTCACCCAGGCTGGAGTGCTGTGGCATGATCTTGGCTTACTACAACCTCTGTCTCCTGGGCTCAAGTCATCCTCCCACCAATTCATGCCAAGTAGCTAAGACCGCAGGCATGCACCACCACGCCTGGCTAATTTGTTGTGTTTTTGGTAGAGATGGATTTTCACTATATTGCCCGGGCTGGTTTCAAACTCTCATTAACTCAAGTGATCTGCCTGCCTCGACCTCCCAAAGTGCTGGGATTACAGACATGAGCCACCGCACCCAGCCTGGCATGCTGCATTTTTGTTTTCATTTGTCTCAAGATATTTTGTATTTTCCTTTGTGTTTTCTTTTTTGACCTGTTGGTTATGTAAGATTATGTTGTTTAATTTTCATGTATTTGTGATTGTTCCAGCTTTTCTTCTGTTATTGATTTCTAGTTTAATTCTATTGTGATAAAAAATATAGTTTGTGTAATTTCAATCTATTAAAATTTATTAAGACTAGTTTTATGACCTATAATGTGATCTCTCTTAGAGAATGCTCCATGTGCTCTTGAGAAAAATGTTATATTATCTTATACATGTCTGTTAGGTTCAGTTGGTTTATAGTGTTTGTTTTAGTCTATTTAGACTGTTATAACAAAATATAATAAACAGGGTGTCTTATAAACAATGCAAACTTATTTCTCACAGTTCTGGAGGCTGGGAAGTCCGAGATGAAGGCATCACTAAATTTGGCATCTGGTGAGGGACTGCTTCCTTGTAGACAGCCATATTTTCACTGTTACCTCATGTGGTTGGAGGGCTGAGGGATCTCTCTGGGGTCTCTTTTGTAAGGGCACTGTTCTCATTCATGAGGAATCTGCTGTCATAACCTAACCTTCCAAAGTCCCCACCTCCTAATACCATTATGTTTGGGGTTGGATTTCAAGATATGAATATTGGGAGAACATAAACATTCAGTCCATTGCAGTATTGCTCAAGTCTTCTATTTCCTTATTGATCTTTGATCTGGTTGTGGTATTCATCATTGAAAGTGGAATATTTAAGCATCCAATTATTTTTATTTTTTATTTTAATTTTTTTGACTCTTGTTGCCCAAGCTGGAGTGCAATGGTGTGATCTCAGCTCACTGCAAACTCTGCCTCCTGGGTTCAAGCGATTCTCCTGCCTCAGCCTCCCGAATAGCTGGGATTATAGGCATGTGCCACCACGCCCAGCTATTTTTGTATTTTTAGTATAGATGGGGTTTCTCCATGTTGGTCAGGCTGATCTCAAACTGCCAATCTCAGGTGATCTGCCTGCCTTAGCCTCCCAAAGTGCTGGGATTACAGGCATGAGCCATTGCGCCTGGCCAAGTGTCTGATTATTATTGTAGAACTGTCTGTTTCTCCCTTCAATTCTGTCAGTGCTTGCTTCATATATTTTGGAGATGTGATGTTTAGTCCATATGTTTATAATTGTTATATCTTCTTGCTGTTTTTTTTTTTTGTTTGTTTGTTTTTTTGAGACGGAGTCTCGCTCTCTTGCCCAGGCTGGAGTGCAGTGGCCGGATCTCAGCTCACTGCAAGCTCCGCCTCCCGGGTTCACGCCATTCTCCGGCCTCAGCCTCCCGAGTAGCTGGGACTACAGGCGCCCGCCACCTCGCCCGGCTAGTTTTTTGTATTTCTTAGTAGAGGCGGGGTTTCACCGTGTAAGCCAGGATGGTCTCGATCTCCTGACCTCGTGATCCACCCGTCTCGGCCTCCCAAAGTGCTGGGATTACAGGCTTGAGCCACCGCACCCGGCTCTTCTTGCTGTTTTAACCATTTTATCAATGTATAATGTCTTCCTTTGTCTCTTGTAACCATTTTTAATTTGAAGTCTATTTTGTCTGATTTTATTATAGCCACCCCAGTCAATCTTTTAGTTACTATTTGCATGGAATATCTTTTTATATCCTGTAATTTTCTATCCCTTTGTGTCCTTTGCTCTAAAATGAGTCTCTTGTTGACAGCATATAGTTGAATCATGTTTTCTTTTTAATCCATTCCACCGATCTATTCCTTTCGACTGGGGATTTTAACCCATTTACATTTAAAGTAATTACTGATGAGGAAAGATTTACTTTTGCTGCTTTGTTATTTGTTTTTGTATGTCTTATAGCTTTGTTGGCTCTTACTTGCTCCTTTACTCTCATCTGCTGTGTTTAGTTACATTTTATCAGTGCTACATTTTGATTCCTTTCTCATTTCCTTTTGTATTTATTCTATCAATATTTACTTTATTTTATTTTAAGTTCTGGGGTACATGTGCAGGATGTGCAGATTTGTTACATAGGTAAACATGTGCCATGGTGGTTTGCTATGCCTATCAGCCCATTACCTAAGTATTAAGCCCAGAATGCATTAGCTATTTTTCCTCATGCTCTCTCTCCCCCAATGCACCACCCCCCAACAGGCCCCAGGGGTCCCTGTGTCCATGTATTCTCATTGTTCAGCTCCCACTTATAAGTGAAGACATGTAGTGTTTGGCTTTCTGTTCTGCATTAGTTCTGTCAATATTTTTTGATAGAATAATTTTTTATTACCTTGGGGATTACATATAACATCCTAAAGTTATAGCAATCTAATTTAAATTGATGCAAACTTAACTTCAATGCCATACAAACACTCCTATAAAGCTCTTCTCTCCCCTACTTTATGGTATTAATGTCAAAATTACATCTTCATACATTGTGTACTCATTAATACAGATTTGTAATTTTTATGTATTTATCTTTTAAATCCCGTGGAAGATAAAAAATGGCTTACAAACCAAAATTACAATAATACTGATTTTTGTATTTGCCCATGCATTTACTAGAGACCTTTATATTTTCGTATGACTGAAAATTACTGTCTAGTGACTTTTCATTTCAACATGAAAGACTCTATGAACTAAAAAGACAAATTATCTGCTCCTTACAACTCCAATACACAATGGGGGAACAGAGACAGGTTACCACAAAGACATTCCATCAAAAAGGAATGAATGAAGATACAGAACGAACATTGGTTCATGGCAAGATACTGTGAGGTCCTGCTACCCTGTGTGTAGAAAATATTCCTTGAATTAGACACTTATTCTGATCTTCAGGAGGGGTTCCCAATTCATTATTCTCTATACCTCCTGACTAGCTTCTGGGAAAGGGTCCATCCCTTTCTATTATCCTGCTTGGCATTTTCTGAAGTGGACATTGGAGACTATGCACTCTTTGGAAGCTGAGCAGTGTTCTGAGCTTCTTTCTTGTCTATAGAAGTCTGGAGGGTTTTTTTTGTGTGGTTGGTTTTTGTTTTTTTTTTTGTTTTTGACCAGGCACAGTTGCTCATGCTTGTAATCCCAGCACTTTCAGAGGCCAAGGTGGGTGGATCACCTGAGGTCAGGAGTTCAAGACCAGCCTGGCCAACATGGCAAAGCTCCATCTCTACTAAAAATACAAAAATTAGCCAGGTGTGGTGGCATGCACCTGTAATCGTAGTACTCAGGAGGCTGAGGCAGGAGAATCACTTGATCCTGGGAGGTGGAGGTTGCAGTGAGCCAAGATTACGCCACTGCATTCCAGCCTGAGTGACAGAGCTAGACTCTATCTCAAAAAAAAAAAAAAAGAATGCTGGAGGTTTTCAGGGAACATTTAATGTCATGTCCAGGCTCTTTATTTATTTGGCACTATCTAATTCTAATCAGCTTCATTTGCAACAGCATATCCACAGTTCTTTTTTTTGAGTCTCACCTCACTCTGTCACCAGGCTGGAGTGCAATCTTGGCTCACTGCAACCTCTGCCTCCTGGGTTCAAGTGATTCTCATGCCTCAGCCTCCCAAGTAGCTGTGATTACAGGTGTGCACCACCATATCCAACTAATTTTTTGTATTTTTAGTACAGACAGGATTTCACCATGTTGGCCAGGCTGGTCTTGAACTCCTGACCTCAAGTGATCCTCCCACCTCAGCCTCCCAAAGTGCTGAGATTACAGGCATGAGCCACTGCACCTGGCACATAGTTCTTTTCTTTTCTTTTCCTTTTTTTTTTTTTTTTTTTTTTTAACAGGATCTCTGTCACCTAGGCTGGAGTGCAGTGGCACAACTTAGTTCACTGCAACCTCTGCTTCCTGGGCTCAAGAAATCCTCCCACCTCAGGCTAAGTAGCTGGGAATATAGGCACATGCCACCATGCCTGGCTAATTTCTGTATTATTATTATTATTATTATTATTGGTAGAGACAGGATTTCACCATGTTGCCCAGGCTGGTCTCGAACTCCTGACCTCAAGCAATCTGCCTGCATTAGCCTCCCAAAGTGTTGAGATTACAGGCATGAGCCACCAAGCCTGGCCCACCATTCTTTTCTTGACACAGCTCCACCTATCTATCTATTTAGTACCAGGAACAAGGAGCCCATCATGCTTGGTGAGTAATATGGTTTGGATTTATGTCCCTGCCCAAATCTCATGTCAAATTGGAGGAGGGGCCTGGTAGGAGGTGATTGGATAATGGAGGCAGATTTCTCCCTTGCTGTTCTCATGATAGTGAATGATTTCTCATGAGATGTGATGGTTTAAAAGTATATGGCACTTCCCCCTTCACTCTCTCTCTCTGCCCTGCAATGCCATGGGAAGAAGGTGCTTACTTCCTTTTCATCTTCTGCCATGATTGTAAGTTTCCTGAGGCCTCCCAGTCATGCTTCCTATTAAGCCTGCAGAACTGTGAGTCAATTAAACCTCTTTACTTTATAAATTTCCCAGGCTCAGGTAGTTCTTTATAGCAGTGTGAGAATGAACTAATACAGTGAGCGAGTGTTATTGTCTGGATTATATCTTCTTGAATTTCATATGTTGAAGTCCTAACTCTCAATACTCTGAATGTGACTGTATTTGGAGATGGGGTCTTTAAAGAGATAATTAAGTTTAAATCAGGTAAATGGGGTGGACCCTAGTCCAGTATGACCAGTGTCCTTATAAAAAAATATTAGGACAAGGCCGGGAGTGGTGGCTCATGCCTGTAATCCCAGCACTTCAGGAGGCCGAGGCATGGTGAAATCAGGAGTTCAAGGCAAGCCTGGCCAATATGGTAACACCCCGTCTCTACTAAAAATACAAAAATTGGCTGGGTGTGGTGGCATGTGCCTGTAATTCCAGCTACTTGGGAGGCTGAAGCAGGAAAATTGCTTGAATCCAAGAGGCGGAGGTTCCAGTGAGCCAAGATGGAGCCATTGCACTCCAGCCTGGGTGACAGAGTGAGACTCCATCACAAAAAAAAAAAAAAAAAAAAAAAAAAAAGGACATAGACACACATGAGGGAGAGAATACGAAGACAAAAGAAGAAGATGGTCATCTAGAAGAAAGGGAGAGAGGCCTCATAATAAAACCAGCCCTGTCAATGCCTTGATCTTGCACTTCTAGTCTCCAGAACTGAGAAAACAAATTTCTGTTGTTTAAATCACCCAGTTTCTGGTACTTTGTTATGACAACCCTGGCAAACTAATACAGAGAGCAGTACTTTTGTTCTTTTCCTCCTGAACCATTACATCCAGTTGAGAGGATTTACTGGGTGACAACTAAATCTATTCAGAGATTTTAATTATAGATGTGACAGAAATAATCTTGGTTGGATCCTTGCCTGAAATGTGAGTTCTAATAGTCATTCTTGTTGTTTAAAATTCCTCTAAAGTCTATATTTTATTAATTGGAAGTAAAAGACATTGGCTAACATGGTGAAACCCCATCTCTACTAAAAATACAAAAAAATTAGCCAGGCTTGGTGGCAGGCACCTGTAGTCCCAGCTACTCGGGAGGCTGAGGCAGGAGAATAGTGTGAGCCTGGGAGGCGAAGTTTGCAGTGAGCCAAGATCGCACCACTGCACTCCAGCCTGGGTGACAGAGCAAGACTCTGTCGCAAAAACAAACAAACAAACAAACAAAAAACAACCACATTTGCCACTCTCAATCCTGCAAATTCCTGAGTTTCTATACTCTCTATTCCCTTCCATTCCTGCCCTACAAATTAATTCATTATTTTCTTGGTACATCTCTTCCTTAATTTAGCATGTCATATGCAGCCAACATTATTATTTTGTTTTCTAGTCTCTTTTCCTGGAGCTACAAGCATACAAGGTTTATTATCTACCTTTCAAGTTATTGTGGGTGATCGTTTTGTCAAATGTACCAATGGAAAACAGGTTCCAAAATTAGTTTCCTTGCCCCATCACTTGATCCCTAAGCCAATGCCACAAAAACCTGGTTTTTGTAAAGACCCTTCATCTCTAGGCATCAATTTTTGTATCAATCAAGATATGCTAGGCTATGTCAAAATCATAATGACAAAGAATAACAAAGATTTATTTTTCATTCATGCTGGATGTTTATTTGTTGCTGGGGCCTCTTCACTTTCCATCTTTTCATGTTAGGATCTAGGCTGATGGAGCAGTCATAATCTTGAACATTGCCCAACTCAAAAATGAAAAGACAGAGAGCTCCAGAGGGTGATAAATTGGTAATTAGATGCTCTGGCCCTGAAGTGACGCACATCATCTGCTTACAACTGATTGCTCAGGACTAGCCATATGGTTCCACCCAACCACAACAGAACCAGGAAGTGCAACTAACCACATGCCCCAAAGGTGGAGCATGGGAAATATTTGGTCAACAGCATTACTCCAATTGCATATGAACCATATAATCAAATGTACCTAGGTCTGGTGACTTGAGGCCCAGTTTCACGAGAGTTGCAGCCCCTCACCCATTCCATTTCCAGACTTGAGGCCCCTGGCGAACAAGTACATAGTATGCACCTTTCTGCTAGTCTTCCACAAAGGAATCTGTGATGATTTTGGCAGGTAACTGTGCCAAGTGAAGAGTAATCCCCCAAATTTTCAGTTACAATTGACCATGGCTCTGTGATAAAGCCAATTCCTTGATACACAGACCACCAGGTTGGTTCACCAATCAGGGTTCTCACAGTATCAGGTGATAAATGAAACTGACCAGAGTCAACAACAGCCCCATGGCATGGGGCAGCAGCAATCATTCAGGGTCATTTCCCCAGTTTTTGGATGTGTAGATAGAGCAAATGGCCTCACTGCCATGGAACTGCTCCCTGACTTAGAGGATAAGTCTATTGCAGTATGAAAAGCCAAGCAGAAGCCACTGGAACACCCCTCCTGGCTATGGGAGGAAATGAAAAGGAAGTTAACTCTCTGACTTTTGAGGCTTGAGGTTATCGGAGTTGTGTTTGTCTCATCTTTTTGAATTTTCATGTCAGCAATTGCTCTCATGTAGCATGAAGGGTGTGTGCAGCTAGGGGAATTGAGTCAGGGAGAAGCCAGCAGAGACTCAGATAAAAGTAGGTAGACCGGATGGTACCAGGGGATGGCCAATAACCAGGGACCAAATCCAGGGGATCTTCACAGAGTTCTTCATGTGATGCATGTGACAGACCTGATCAAGGGCAGTGGCAGGAGGAGTGACTTCACAAAGTCAAAGACGAAATGTAGCAGGACAAGGGGAGGCGGGGCCCTCTCAGGGCATGAGTCTGTCCTATAACTGGAACAGCACCTTATGTAACCCCAGGCAAGACTGCTCCTTATGCAAAGCTCAGTTTTTCCAACTTCAGTTCATCACAAGTACACAAAACTTCTGAGTTGTAGAAAAAATAGTTATGTTGGCTGGGCGCAGTGGTTCAGCCTGTAATCCCAGCACTTTGGGAGGCCCAGGTGGGTGGATCACCTGAGGTCAGAAGTTCGAGAACAGCCTGGCCAACATGCAGTAGAGACGGGCCAAACCCGTCTCTACAAAAATGCAAAATTTAGCTGGGCATGGCGGTGCACGCCTGTAGTTCCAGATACTCAGGGGGCTGAGGCAGGACAATCGCTTGAACCCGGAGGCAAAGGTTGCAGTAAGCCAAGATCCCACCACTGCAATCCAGCCTGAGAGACAGAGTGAGACTCTGTCACAAAAAAAAAGAGAAGAAAAAGTAGTTATGTCTATGTATACCTAATTTATTTAGTTTCTTACACTTTAAACCACATATCACAGAAAGTAATATTTCCATTTATACATGCTGCATTTGCCCATTCTACATTTTCTGAAGCAATTTTATTTCTAAAACTTCTACATGGATCAGGGACCTCAGGGTCTTTATCATCCCTGGAGCCTCATATTGAGTCATCCCATAGGTTTCTGGAAAACCTCCTTTCTTGAGACCAACAAGACCAAAAAGCCTTGAGGAGTTCAATTCCCTATTTACTCTCATAAAGGTCTCAAGGAAATGAGTTTTCAGATGGTGCACTTATTGCAGGTGGAAATGGTTGCCTGCTTGACCACTCAGCAGAGGTGTGAGGCTGGCCTAACACCAAGGGAACACCCAAAGCACTGCTTACTAAAGGGTGAGAAAAGCTAAGGACCCTGACATTTGCAACATGGTCACAACGGATTATCTCATGGACAAAGGATTTACAAGGGTTGCTTATGTTAAAAGAAAAAAAAATAAAAGAGGGAAACTTTGAGAAAAGTTTTAAGAGTGGTATCAACAGGCTGGGCGCAGTGGCTCACACTTGTAATCCCAACACTTTGGGAGGCCGAGGTGGGTGGATCACCTGAGGTCAGGAGTTCAAGACCAGCCTGACCAACATGGTGAAACCCTGTCTCCACAAGAATACAAAAAAATTAGCCAGGCGTGGTGGCACATGCCTATAGTCCTAGCTACTTGGGAGGCTGAAGCAGGAGAATCGCTTGAACCCGGGAGGTGGAGGTTGCAGTGAGCCGAGATCGTGCCACTGCACTCCAGCCTGGGCAACAGAGAGAGACTCTGTATCCAAAAAAAAAAAAAATTACAATGTCTAGAATTTTCTTTAAATAGTCCAGTGCAAGAATTGAAGACAATACAGGGAGGAAGCGTGTGTGTTGGGATAAGGAGGCAAGTGAAGACGAAACAAGATTGGCCACAGCTGATGATTAGTCAAGCTAGGTCGTGAGTACCTGGGGGAGGATTATGCCATTTTCTCTAATTTTAAGTATGACGTCTTCCATAGTGAAAAATAAAACAAAATAAAATATTTGCAAAAGTTTGGTTTTTAAACTTAGGTAATTGTAGTATGAGAAGCATTATAAAAACTAGATAACAATTTCCTCTTTGCTGAAAGATTCTTTGAAAACTAATTACTCTCAACATTGGTGTCTGTGTTAGTAATGTTACCAGGGGCTCCTTGCTCTCAGAGCTCCCAAGATGGTGGCAGGCTGCTTCCAAGATGGTGGCAAGCCTCCTGTTCTCTGCCCTGGGGTTCTTGGCCTCACGGATTCCAAGGAATGGAATCTTGGGCCATGCGGTGAGTGTTATAGCTCTATTAAAAGCCGTGGGTCACGGAAGAGAACCGTGGAACCCAGTGACTAGTGTTCAGCTTGATTAGGATGAACTCAGGCACTTAGCCATGCAGGAACAATGGCAAGCCTTTAGCCTGATCAGGAGCGGCAATGGGCACCTCGCTGGATCAGGAGCACAACGGACACCCTGCCGGATTGGGAGAGATGGAAGTCAGTGGCGGGTCTGCCACCGCCGCCAACAGCAGTGGTGGACCTCAAGCTCAGCTCAGCTCCAGCCGTAGCAAACACAGACCGGAAGAGAGTGCAGTTACAAGATTTAATAGAGTGAAAACAGAGCTCCCACACAAAGGGAGGGGACCCAAAGAGGGTAGCCCTGGCTGGCTGGAATGCTTGGGTTTTTATCCCCATCATCGTCCCTCCCGCTGTGCTCTCAGACTCTAGATGATTGGCTATTTCTTTACCTCCTGTTTTTGCCTGATTAGCTTTTCAGTGAGCTCTCTTTATCACCTGATTGGTCGGGTGTGAGCTAAGTTGCAAGTCCTGTGTTTAAAGGTGGATGTGGTCACCTTCCCAGCTAGGCTTAGGGATTCTTAGTCGGGCTAGAAAATCCAGCTAGTCCTGTCTCTCAGTAATTTGACCAAAGGCACACACCCACTAAAGGTATAGTTGAGATCTGGTCTTGCATAGCTTTATTCCCAAGCTCCCTCACTTGACAATTATGTGATACTGCGTCACAGCCAACCACTCCAGAACCTCAAACTGGTTTATTGTGCAACCTTCTCACCTGTCTTGATCTGGATTAGGACTTGCACTTGGTCAGTTAATCAGGCAGCAGTGAGCACCTGTCCTGGAGAGTGGCCTACCAGCTTTGAGTATGCAGTGTGCCATGGACATTGTCAATATGCTCTCAAGACAAAAAAGAGAGCTGGGTACAGTGACTCATGCCTGTAATCCCAGCACTTTGAAAGGCTGAAGCAGGTGGATCACATGAGCCCAGGAGTTCAAGACCAGCCTGGGCACATAGTGAGACCCCATCTCTTCAAAAAATTTAAAAATTAGCTGGCCAGGTGTGGTGGCTCACACCTGTAATTCCAGCACTTTGGGAGGTCGAGGTGAGTGGATCATCTGAGGGCAGGGGATAGAGACCAGCCTGGCCAACATGGCGAAACCCCGTCTCTACTAAAAAATACAAAAATTAGCCAGGTACGGTGGATTGCACCTGTTATCCCAGCTACTCAGGAGGCTTAGGCAGGAGAATCGCTTGAACCCAGGAGGAGGAGGTTGCAGTAACTGAGATCATACTACTAGACTCCAGCCAGGGTGACAGAGCAAGATTCCATCTCAAAAAAAAAAAAATTAGCTGGGTGTGGTGGCACATGCCTGTAGTCCCAGCTACTTGGAAGGCTGAGGTGGGAGGATTTCTTTAGCCCAGGAGGTCGAGGCTGCAGTGAGTTATGATCACACCACTGCACTCCAGCCTGGGCAACAGAGTGAGACTCTTGTCTCAAAAGAAAAGTTAGAAAAAAAAAGGAAGGAAAGGAGAACATGTGTCAATCTGGAGAGTCAGTTAAGTGGAGCTTGGTTAAGAGAGCTGCTATTGTATTTTTGAGGAAACAATGTATTAGTCAGCTTTGCTGTGATAACAAACAGCACCCCCCACCACCTAATCTCATGGCTTACTATAATATACATTTATTTCTCTTTTACATTGCATGTTGGTGTCTGCAAATCAGTGGTGGTGGCTCTACTGCATGTATCATCTCATTCCAGGACTAGCCTGAAAGAGCAGCCTCTTTTTAGCACATGTCATTCTTGTGGCAAAGGGAAACAAACAGAGGACAGAGCTGAAACACCTAATGGCTCTTAAAGGTTTGGCTCATCTGTGGTGGATATTACTCCTGTTCACATCCCATTGGCCAAAGCAGGTCAAAGAACTATACTCTGACTTTGGAAAGCCACTGCAGATCACATGTATAATCCTCTTACAGGGAAGGAAGCAGATGGTTGGAATCAATAATCCAATCACCTGCATATTCCAAGATGTTAACTATTGCTGCAGTACAGTGTATGAATATTGTTATTTTTCCATTCTCATATTTCTCATTTTTACAGTATTTATGCCATTTTTATAACTCGACATCTATCCTATTAGGGTAAATTATAATGTCTGGAAGAGCTCACCTTGCCCATTATCTGGCCTTTGTTGAAGGAATTTGCTGACTATGAAAATCATACCATTCACCTTGTACCAATCAATCTGTCCACTTGACTTCTTTTTGAACAGAGTCCAGATTGTTTCAATTACTAGTTACTACATTGTGACTGAAAATTGAGCACTTATAAGCATTAGTGAAAATATATGTATGAAAGAGGCTGACATGTATTAGATATTCAAAAAGACTTCTTCAATCTAAATTATGGGCTATTTACATTGATAAATTTTCCAACACAACATAATGAAAACATCTGGTTTCACTTGTAGCATTTTATTTTGTAATTCACGTCCCATTACAAAAGTGATAAATGTTCATTTTTGAAAATTATAAATATGTAATTTTCAAAATTATAAAAATATTAAAAAGCAAAAAGCAGTAGATAAAAGCACTAGTTATCTCACCACCCTGAGACAACCACTTTTAGCATTTTAGTCAATATATTTTCAGTGATATTTCCAGTATATGTAAATATATTAAAAGGGTTCATATTACAATTGACTAGTTTCAATTCTCATTATGGTATGACTTCTCTATGCCATTAGTATTATCTTACAGTATTAATGGCTGTGCAACATCTTATCCTATGAGAGAAGCCTATTTTATTTTAACTAGTCTTCTATTATCAATTGTGTTAAAAATTCCCTTATAAATGAATAATTTCAAACATCTATAATTAATTATTTCCATAGGCAGCTTTCTGGGATCAGAAATTCTGGAGCAAATTATTATGTACAGTTTTAAGGGTCACAGTATTGAATTACAATAAGAATATTCAAAATCAGTCTACTTTGTAATATTACATATGATTGCAGATCATCTGTGGTATTTGTCTTTCTGCATTCATCAGTCCCCTAAAGGGATACCAAGGTACTCTTCAATGTTAAAGCAAGTAGAAAACTTTCACATGCAGAAATAGTTAACTAGATAATTTGGAACTACCCTCCCACCAAACACAACTGAAACAATCCATATGGAATATAAAAAGCTTCTGGCCAGGTGTGGAGGCTCATGCCTATAATCCCAGCACTTTGGGAGGCCGAGGCAGGTGGATCACTTGAGGCCAGGAGTTCTAGACCAGCCTAACCAACATGGCAAAACCCTGTCTCTACTAAATATACAAAAATTAGCCAGGCAAGGTGGCAAATGCCTGTAGTCTCAGCTACTTGGGAGGCTGAGGCATGAGAGTTGCTTGAACCTAGGAGGTGGAAGCTGCAATGAGCCTAGATTGTGACACTGCACTCCAGCCCAGGCAACAGAGTAAGACTCTCTCTCAAAACAAACCAGAAACAAACAAAAAGCTCTTTCTAAAACATCAAAAAGCTAACAAGTAGCAAGAAATTGTCTTGACAATTATTGTCAAGGGTCAATATCCCTTGGTAGAAATCCAGAGAGAAGAGCTCAGCATTTGGGCCACTTTTGTCAATCAGAAAAGGTGGTTAAAACACTGAGGAGGCTCGGCCTTTCCAAGGGACGGATAACTCTGGAAAACCACCCCATACTTTAGGAGTGGAATTTTGATTGACTAAACCCTGAAAGTAAAAGTAAACAAAAAGCCTTCCCCTTTACTGTAGCTCAGTTTCAAGAAATCTGGGTGATTCAGAAAAATTTCCAGCACTAAAATGGATTACAGTGGTCCTGGATTGCTAATGTCCCCACGCATTTGCAAAAGTAAATGAAAATCACTTCTAAAGGAAGATGACATCATCCTAGTATTAAAATTACTCCAATAAATTTTTCAAGTACAGTTGCTAACACACCATCAAAGATAACCAGGCATAACAAGAAATAAAATAAGAACAAAAGTAAGCATGAACAATAGAAAACAGAAAGAGGCTCACAGATACTCCAGATAGTGGAATTACTAGACAGAGATGAGGGGGAAAAAAACTATCTTACTATCATCATAAGGATAAAAACTGAACCCAAAAATTCCAGCAAAATGTTGGAAACTATAAAAACAGATATTGAAGATTCAGGACTAAAAAACATAATAACATGAATTAAAAACTCAATGGATGAGTCTAAAAACAGAGTAAATAAATAAGACAAGTTAGAAGAATTCATCCAGAATGGAGCACAAAGAGATAAATGGATGACGAATGGAAGAGAAGATTAGAGACATAGACGGCACAGTAAGAAAGACCAATATACATTTAATTGGAATTCCAGAAGAAAGAAGAAATAGAGCAAAAGCAATACTTGAATAATGAATGAGACTTCCAGAACTGATGATTCAAGGACATGATGCAGAAATGGTAATGAAAGATTATCAGTCCATAGATTCAAGAAGCCCCCAAAATCACACACAGTACTTAATTTATTCAATTACTTAGAGACAGAGTCTCACTCTGTCACCCAAGCTGGAGTGCAGTGGTGCGATCATAGCTCACTACAGCCTTGAATCCCTAGGCTCAAGTGATTCTGTCACCTCAGCTTCTTGAGTAGTTGGGGATACAGACATGAGCCACCATGCCCTGCTAATTTTCTTTCTTTCTTTCTTCTTCTTTTTTTTTTTTTTTGTAGAGACAGGGTCTCATTAAGTTGCCTAAGCTGGTCTTGAACTCCTGGCCTCAAGCAATCCTTCCATTCAGTCTCCCAAAGTGTTGGGATTGCAGGCGTGAGCCACTACATCCAGCCATACACAGTACTAACATAAATCACACGCAGATGCTTAATTGTAAAACTGCAGAAAACCAAAACTAAAGAGAAAATCTTAAAAACAAGCAGAACAGAAAAAAGTAGATTATCTGCAGAGGAACAGACAGACTGACAGCTGATTTCTTATTAGCAACTACAAAATCCGGAAGACAGTGAAATTATGTTTAATATGATAAAAGAAAATAATTAACAACTTAGAATTTTATATTTAGTAAAATATCCTTCAAAAGTGAAAATTTTCGGCTGGGCACACCGGTTCAAAAATACAAAATTTATTTGGATGTGGTGGTGAGCACCTGTAATCCCAGCTACTCGGAAGGCTGAGGCAGGAGAATTGCTTGAACCCAAGAGGCAGAGGTTGCAGTGAGCTGAGATTGTGCCACTGCACCCCAACCTGGGTGACAGAGGGAGACTCAAAAAAAAAAAATTATTTCATTTTTGAGATGGGGTTTCACTCTCCCACCCAGACTCATGCCACCCATGGCAGTGGCATGATCACGGCTCCCCACAGTCTTGACTTCCTAGGCTCAGGTGATCCTCCTACCTCAGCCTCCTGAGTAGCTGGGACTACAGTCACCTGCCACAATGCCCGGCTAATTTTTGTATTTTTTTGTAGAAACAGCGTTTCACCATGTTTCCCAGGCTGGTCGCAAACTCCTGGGCTCAAGCGATCCACTCGCCTCAGCCTCCCAAAGTGTTGGATTGCAGGCATGAACCACCATGCCCAGCCAAGAATGAAGTTTAAATAAACACATTTTTAGGGAAACAAAAACAAAATAATTTGCTTTCAGAAGACCACACTGAAGGAAAAACTAAACAGGTCTCATCCCTTCAGATAGAGGGAAATGATTCTAGAAGAAAGATTGGAGATTTGGGAAGAAAAGAAAACCAATGAAATGGTAGATATTTGGATAAGGCTAATGAATATTGGCTGTGTAAGACAACAATTATAATGTCTTGTAGGGTTTTAAATAAATGTAGAATTCGGGCTGGGCACGGTGGCTCAAGCCTGTAATCCCAGCACTTTGGGAGGCCGAGACGGGCGGATCACGAGGTCAGGAGATCGAGACCATCCTGGCTAACACGGTGAAACCCTGTCTCTACTAAAAATACAAAAAACTAGCCGGGCGAGGTGGCGGGCGCCTGTAGTCCCAGCTACTTGGGAGGCTGAGGCAGGAGAATGGCGTAAGCCCTGAAGGCGGAGCTTGCAGTGAGCTGAGATCCGGCCACTGCACCAGCCCAGGCTGGAGTACTTCTATAATGAGCCCACCAAAGGATGGGGAGATTAGAGAATTATCCGCTGACTGTAAACCCTGAGGTAAAAAAGTAGAGAGACCTCAGTGCCTAAATGGGGTTCTGGTAACTTGCATGGAACTGTCTAAAAGTTGCATGGGTTGCACTAAAAGTAAAAACATCACAACCACCTGATACAGTTCTTTGGCCTTTGTGACCAATACTCTGGCTGGAAATGTTCTATTTGCCTTCGACATTCAATCCACTCTGTGCCTTGGAAAGTGGATAGACAAGAGCACAGTTGTTCTGTAAGATGCCAGCGAGTAAATATTTGAGGCTTTGTGGGAATATGGTTTCCGTTGCAACTACTCCATCCTGCTGTTGTAGCCTGAAAGCAGCTATAGTAATATTAACAAGTGGGCGTGTCTGCACTCCAATAAAATTTTAGTTATGAACATAGAAATTTAAATTTCCTGCAATTTTATGTTATGAAATATTATTCTTCTTTTGATTAAGAAGACTTAATTTTTCCTGTGATCTAGTGGAATTATATATTTAAAAAAAACTTTATTTTTTAGAGCAGTTTTAGGTTCACAGTAAAATTTAATGGAACGTATAGAGTTCCCATATACCCACCCCCAACAGTCTTCCCTCAAATCAACATCTCCCACCACAGTAGTACACTTGTTACAATTAATGAATCTACAGTGACACATTGTTATTACCCAGAGTCTGTAATTTATATCAGGGTTCACTCTTGGTGTTATTCACTCTATGGGTTTGGACAAATGTATAATGACATGTATCCATCATTTTAGTATCATGCAGAATAGTTTTGCTGTCCTAAAAATCTTTTGTGCCCCACCTATTCATTTTTTCTTCCCCTCTAGTCCCTGGCAACTACTAATTATTTTACTGTCTCCATAGTTTTGCCTTTACATTGATATCATATTGTTGGGATCACACAGTGTATAGCCTTTTCAGATCGGTTTATTTCACTTAGCAATATGCATTTAAGGTTCCTCCGTGTCTTCTCATGGCTTGATAGTTCATTTCTTTTTAGGGCTGAATAATATTCCATTGTTCGGATGTGTTTATCCAGTTTATTTATCCATTCATCCACTGAAAGACATCTTGTTTGCTTCCAAGTTTTGCTGATTATGAATAAAGCTGCCATAAACATGCATGTGCAGGTTTTTCTGTGGACATAGTTTTCAACTCCTTTGGGTTAGGAGCATGACTGCCGAGTTGTATGGTAAGAGTGTGTTTTTGTCAACCATTCAAAAATGTAAAAAGCATTTCTCAGCTCAAAGGTCATGCAAACACAGGTGGCAAGCTGAATTTGGAATCCTGGCTATAGTTTTGCTGACATGTGGACTACAGCAAAGTTCCTTTGCTTCCTGTTGGAGGCACAGGCAAAAGAGCAGAGGGCAGGAGGAGAGTGAGGCTAGAGTACTTACCCTCCTCACTCCATCCAGGCCAGGGCACCTTGGTTGCTGCATCCTCTTCTGAGGAGGCCCTCTTCTATACCTTCCCTATCCAGGTTCCTCCAGCCCCTGCTCTTTTAGGCCTAGGGGTGCCAACAGCTTCCTCCTCTTGCTAGCCCCAGGAGACTGCACCATTTTGCTGTTTTCCCTTGAAGCTGCCCGTACAATTGTAAATGAATCCCATTCAATAAACTCTCCTCAATTTCCCTGTTTTAGTGTGTCATCTGTTTCCTGCTGCACACTGACTGATCCACTCCCCTGTCCTCCCAGGGTTTCTCACCCTAGCCTCTGCATAACTCCACCAGCTCAGAAGATTCTGGTTTGTTTTTGTTTTTGTTTTTTTGTTTTTTTGTTTTTTTGAGATGGAGTCTCGCTCTGTCGCCCAGGCTGGAGTGCAGTGGCCGGATCTCAGCTCACTGCAAGCTCCACCTTCCGGGCTTACGCCATTCTCCTGCCTCAGCCTCCCGAGTGGCTGGGACTACAGGCGCCCACCACCACACCCGGCTAGTTTTTTGTATTTTTTAGTAGAGACAGGGTTTCACCGTGTTAGCCAGAATGGTCTCAATCTCCTGACCTCGTGATCCACCTGTTTCGGCCTCCTGAAGTGCTGGGATTACAGGCTTGAGCCACCGCACCTGGCCCAGAAGATTCTTTTGAGCTTTACTTTCTATGTTATAAAATCAAAGGTTTGAGTAATATGATTTTTCAGTTACTTGTGGCTCCTCCAAGATCATGGTACCTTCCATCAGAGATGGCTTTCCTCCTTGTCTAAGTTAGTACCATGGTTTGAGTGTCCCCTCCAAAACTCATGTGGAAACTTAATCCCCAGTGTGGTAGTATTGAGAGGTGGGGCGTTTAAGAAGTGATTGGATCATAGACTAATCCATTCATGGATTAATAGGCTAATGAATTAATGGGTTTTCATGGGAGTAGAACTGGCGGCTTTATTAGAAAAGGAAGAAAGGCTGGGCGCAGTGGCTCACGCTGTAATCCCAGCACTTTGGGAGGCCAAGGCAGGTGGATCACCTGAGGTCAGGAGTTTGAGATCAGCCTGGCCAACATGGTGAAACCCCGTATCTACTAAAAATATAAAATTAGCCAGGCATGGTGGTGCATGCCTGTAGCCCCAGCTACTCGGGGGGCTGAGGCAGGAGAATCACCTAAACCTGGGAGGCAGAGGTTGCAGTGAGCCAAGATCGCACCATTGCATTCCAGCTTGGGTGACGAGAGCAAAACTCCATCTCAAAAAAAAAAAAAAAAAAAAAAAAAGAAAGAAAGAAAGAAGAAGAAAAGGAAGAGAGACCTGAACTAGCACATTAGCACATTCAGCCCCTTTGCCATGTGAAACCCTGCACTGCCTTAGAATATTATCCAGCACTAAAAGGAAATGAGCTATCAAACCATGAGAAGACACAGAGGAATCTGAAATACATATTGCTAAATGCATGCAGCCCTCGGACTTTTCAGCTTCCGTAACTGTAAGAAATACCCGTCTTTTCTTCATAAATGACCTATTTTCAGGTATTCTGTTTAAGCAACAGAAAACAGACTAAGACAATCAGCACCTCCCACACTTGTTGCAGTGTTTTTCACCAGTTCCTAACAGTTCAGGGAAGCCACACACATCTCAGGAATTGCAGACACCAGAGTAACTCACCCTTGTCCATTCTCTCCTAGGCACAACTGTGGTGGTTACCCCTTTGTACCTCCACCGGAAGCCGGGTCTGAGATGTCTATGCAACCTGACCTAACCCAACAGAAGTGCCTTTCTTGCAATACAGGAGCTGACAGTCCCCCTCTTCCCAGGGCTGATACCCCATTCTCTACTCTCAAGGCCGATCACACCTTTTCCACTCTGGAATACAGCTCTTATCCCAGGAGATTCACATGGTAATCAAAGGTTCTCCCAGGTCTAAGAAAGGAGGCCAACTACTAGGAATGCCAAGATGAACATGACATGATGCCTGTGTTCCCAAGCTCATGGTGGAAGACAGGCAATTAATGACTCAGAACAATGGATTCATGGCTTCAATTCAGGCACAAGAAGTGACATATTTCCATCAGGGGAAGGAAGATGCATTTGAGCTGAGCCTTGAGCTAGGATAAGTTTACAAATCATGTAAAACAATGTAATCAGGACTGTGCTTTTGGCTCCCGATGTCCAATATTCAGGCAAGGACAACAGAAGCAGCATTCTCTGGCCCAACGACGGTTTGCTGGATGAAATAGAGTGCCCAGAAGTTTGCAGAAGGAACCCAGGGCCTCAGAGCAGCCAGACTTCAAAGTCTGGTGTCTGCCTTTAGTTGAGGACCCTGGCCCTGCTGTTGAAGGACTTTGCCTTAGTTCAGCTAAAGACAGGGTCTTTGTCCCATGCCCATGAAAAGTTAGGCTTGCAGATGATTTGAAGGGTGAGAATAATGGGATTTATTGAGCAAAAAGGAAAATAAAAGGGGAACAGGGACTCTCTACAAGGCCAGAGTCCCTGCTGGTGTGCTTCCTGCCTCACAGTTTGAATCTCAAGTTCCACACAGAAAGAGGAGGGGCCAGACTCCTCCCCATTGCAAATGGCGCAAATTTCTGTGACTCCACCCCAGTGTGTACTCCTCCCAATGTGCAGGTCGGTGAGAGGCTCTGCCAGGGAGTTCTTCCCACCTGGCTGTCTCACTGCCATCTTTCACAGCCTTCCCAGAGGGAAGTGGGAGAAAGACCTCTGCTTGAATTTCTCTGGGAAGCTGGGAAATGAGCAGGCAGGGTCTGGCACCGCTGTAGAAGAGAGCCATGGAGGGCCTGTGGTGGCCTGTCCTGGGTGTCAGAATATGGCAAAGGGAACCAGCGGCTTGGCCTCTACTCCCTGGGACAATCACAAACTTGTGGGAAACCTTGTCCAGGACACTTTACTTGGTGTTGCATCTGTACAATGGATCCTCCATGGAGAGATCTACCTATGAGCTCCTTTTAAGGTTCAACATCCTTGAAATTTCATCCCAATGATCCATGAGCAAATAAAATCATTTTGTGGAAAAGCTATATATCCAACAAATGTGATTGTAATTCCTGAGGAGTAACTAAATAATACATTAAATAGTATATCAGTAGCTTGCTTATTTCAGCCACCTGTCTGTGCTAGATAACTTTCATTTGCCCTCCAGACCCACTCTACGGATTGCATCCATGTGCTCTGTCAGAGGCATTTAAACCAGAGCAACTCCATCTTGAGTAGGGAGTGGGTAAACCTACTGGGCTGCATTCCCAGACGGTTAAGGCATTGTAAGTTACAGGATGAGATAAGAGGTTGGCACAAGATATAGGTCATAAAGAACTTGCTGATAAAACAGTTTGCAGTAAAGAAGCTAGCTAAAACCTACCAAAACCAAGATGGTCATGAGAGTGACCTCTGGTCGTCCTCACTGCTGCACTCCCACTAGCGCCATGACAGTTACAGATGCCATGGCAATATCAGGAAGTTACCCTATATGGTCTAAAAACAAAAGGCATAAATAATCCACCCCTTGTTTAGCATATCATCAATAAATAACCATAAAAATGAGCAACCAGCAGCCCTCGGGGTTGCTCTGCCTATGAAGTTGCCATTCTTTTATTCCTTTACTTTCCTAATAAACTTGCTTTCACTGTACTCTATGGATCCGCCCTAAATTCTTTCTTGCACAAGATCCAAGAACCCTCTCTTGGGGGTGGATTGAGACCTCTTCCCTGTAACACTTCCAGTTGGGCTTGGCCAGCAGGAAGGACCATAGGAGATGGGTGGAAGGGAACAAGTGAGGACAGGTGAGTATTTCCAGCTTTCTTCCTGCTGGGCTGTGCCCTCTGCCATGAGTTGGTTGTGTCCCTTCACCAAATGCCATACCCCTCTCCATATACTATACTCTCCTCTTCCATAATCTTCCCCATCTCCCGCCCTTCCTGGCCAAGCTATTCCCAACCTTGAGGCACTGCAGTAGCCCTTGCTGGAGTCCGTAGGCCCTGCACACAAGCTTCTAAACAGTCTCTTATCAAAGTCTCCTCCAATTACTCAGTTTGAGTGCATCATCTTTTTCCTGCCAGGGCCCTGACTAAAGCAAAGCCTAAAAGTTTGTGGATTTACATCACCCAGAAATCTCATCATTGGGAATGTCTTGATGATGCCAGCATTTCTGAATTTCTGTAAGTGAGACAGCAACATAGAAGACAACTGCTGGTGATGTGGTCACACAGAAATGAGAACATTTGGGCAGGGCAATTAATACGCCCCAAGACATCTTTCTTTTTGGAAAAATACCGACCCACTCCCTACCAGCTCCTCATATTGCTATAGCATTGCTGTAGCAACAAAATGGTAATTCAAAGAGATACATTTTTATTTTAAAAGGCTCTCTGTCTGGGAAATTTCTCCTCTACAATCCGATGCTTGTGCTGTGAGCCTGAATCTTCCTTAAGAACAAGACAACTGGCCGGGCGCGGTGGCTCAAGCCTGTAATCCCAGCACTTTGGGAGGCCGAGACGGGTGGATCACGAGGTCAGGAGATCGAGACCATCCTGGTTAACATGGTGAAACCCCGTCTCTACTAAAAAAAAAAATACAAAAAACTAGCCGGGCGAGGTGGCGGACGCCTGTAGTCCCAGCTACTCGGGAGGCTGAGGCAGGAGAATGGCGTGAACCCGGGAGGCGGAGCTTGCAGTGAGCTGAGATCCGGCCACTGCACTCCAGCCTGGGTGACAGTGCGAGACTCCGTCTCAAAAAAAAAAAAAAAAAAAAAAAACAAGACAACAAGGCCGGGCACAGTGGCTCACGCCTGTAATCCCAGCACTTTGGGAGGCCGAGGTGGGAATCATCTGACGTCAGGAGTTCAGGACCAGCCTGGCCAACATGGTGAAACCCTGTCTCTACAAAAATACAAAAAATATTAGCTGGGCATGACGGTGGCTGTCTGTAATCCCAGCTGCTCAGGAGGCTGAGGCGGGAGAGTCGCTTGAGCCCGGGAGGCAGAAGTTGCAGTGAGCGGAGACCTTGCCATCTTTGCGCTCCAGCCTGAGCAACAGAGCAAGACTGTCTCAAAAAACAAACAAACAAAAAAAAAACAAGATAAAACAAAAGAGGAACCAACAGTGCCTTGGAGGGAGTCCAATTAAGGAGCACGACCAAAAGGAGGGAGACCAGCCACAGAGAGCTAAGCCAGGCGGGAGCGCATCTGTTCGGGTCCGGGTGCACATAGCAGGTAACGGGGTATTGGTGAAGGTGCCAGGGGGGTCAGTTTCTGATGCCCTCCTCTTGCGGGTGCCAAGGCGGAGTCTGGGCGGCAGAGAAGTCGGAGCCGGGCTGGAGTGCTTACTTTCCTTCTGTCCTCAGCAGCTGCACGTGGAAGGCGAGCAGGACTTAAGGTGGATTGGGTGCGTGGCGGTGTCCTGGCCGGGTCAGGAGGAACACTCAGCCAGGCTTGCTCCCCCATATTCACACGGGCTATGCCACGGGAGGCCTCAGACCTCACCTTCGTCTTCCAGCCTCAAGGTGAGGGCCTTGAAGGCATTGGTGGAGAAGGTGAACATCTCAAAAAAAAAAAAAAAAAAGCAAATATAAGCTGTCAGGGGCAAGGGGTTGGGGATTGTGTACCATCCTGATGAAGAGAATCTAGATACCAAGACACCAACAGCTTCACTATAATACAACAGGTAGTAAATGAAATGTAGCATTTTAAGTCTGTGGAAAGGGTGGATGTTCCATCAATATTATTGAGACCATTGGCTATTCTTTTGAAAAAAGAAAGTTTGATATGCCGGGCGCGGTGGCTCAAGCCTGTAATCCCAGCACTTTGGGAGGCCGAGGCGGGCGGATCACGAGGTCAGGAGATCGAGACCATCCTGGCTAACACGGTGAAACCCCGTCTCTACTAAAAAAAAAATACAAAAAACTAGCTGGGCGACGTGGCGGGCGCCTGTAGTCCCAGCTACTTGGGGCTGAGGCAGGAGAATGGCGTGAGGCAGGAGAATGGCGTGAACCCGGGAGGCGGAGCTTTCAGTGAGCTGAGATCCGGCCACTGCACTCCAGCCTGGGCGGCAGAGCGAGACTCCGTCTCAAAAAGAAAAAAGAAAAAAGAAAGTTTGATCTACACCTCACACCGTGAATGAAAACAGGTTCCAAAATGGGCCCAAGATTTACCCACTGTAACAAACAAACAAAAATGACAAATGAACTATATTACTGTATTAGTTATCTATCTCCGCATAACAAATTAACCCCAGATTTAGCAGCTTTAAACAACAAACATTTATTATCTCAGGTTCTGAGGGTCAGGAATCCAGGAGCAGCATAACTGGGTTCTGGCTCAGTATCTCTCATCAGATTGCAGACAAGATATTGACCCAGGCTGCAGGTTTTGTTGTTGTTGTTTTAAGAGACGGGGTCTTACTCTGTTGCCAAGGCTGGAGTGCAGTGGCTATTAACAGGCACAGTCATAATGTCATAACTACAGCCTCAAACTCCTGGGCTCAAGCTATCCTCCTACCTCAGCCTCCGGAGTAACTGGGACTGCAGGAATGCGCCACCAGCAGGCTGCAGTCATTTGAAGGCTCAACTGGAGGAGGATCCCCTTTCAAGGTCACTCAGGTCGTTGTTGGCCAACCTTAATTCCCCGTTGGCTGTTGGCTTGAGACCTCATTTCTCACCACTGGTTCATGCCAAGTCCAACCCAGATGTGCCTAGTTGAGCAGCTCTCCTGCAAGCAGTGAGTCAGGAATTCAAGCTCTCTATCCAGTAACTCCACTGTCCCCAGGAATCTTGGACTCTTCTCCTGCATGCAGCCAGCCGGTAGGCAAGGGGAGAACATGGAAGGTTGCATGAAAAGTTTGAAGAGCCACCCCTGAAAAAGGCACACATCACTTCTCCCCGCATTCCATTGGCCAGAATTCGACATGATGCTAGGGGGCTGGGAAACATAGCTCTCCTGTGTGCCCAGGAGAAAAATAAATCAGTTTGATGAGCACATGGTATTGTGTCTGCCATGGGCCTGTAGGTAAGGGTATCTGCTCTTCACCAGCCAGGGCTTGGCTGTCCAATGGAAGAACTCCTTCTTTTATTTTATTTTATTTTATTTTATTTTATTTTATTTTATTTTATTTTTTTGAGACGGAGCCTCGCTCTGTCGCCCAGGCTGGAGTGCAGTGGCCAGATCTCAGCTCACTGCAAGCTCTGCCTCCCAGGTTTATGCCATTCTCCTGCCTCAGCCTCCCGAATACCTGGGACTACAGGCCCCCACCACCTCGCCCAGCTAGTTTTTTTTTTTTTTTTTTTTTTTTTTTTTTGTATTTTTTAGTAGAGACGGGGTTTCACTGTGTTAGCCAGGATGGTCTCGATCTCCTGACCTCATGATCTGCCTGTCTCAGCCTCCCAAAGTGCTGAGATTACAGGCTTGAGCCACCGCACCCGGCCAGAACTCCTTCTTTTCAGGTCTTCAAGTCACAAGTCAAGTGACTCAATGACTGAGTCAGTAGGGAGAATTAGTGCGTCCCAGCACCTGAACTTTATGAGGTCTCCAACTGACCCCCTCATTTCTTCCTTTCCCAGGAAGGTCCTGACTTGTATCAACAACTGCTGAATTACATTACATGTACAGTGTCAATGTTACTAGAAACTTCTAAAATGCTACCCAAGGGAGCTTTACTAAATATCCTTCTATTTACTCCCCAAGGTGTACCCTTGCACTTCTCCACCCTGCTGTGTCCCTTGGGAGGCAGATCCAAATGCATTGTGTGTCAGCGCCCTGACCCAGGTGGGTTATGTCAGCAGGAGGCACCAGCGGGAATCCGGAAAGTGGAGTGGGAGTGGGGCTATCAGGTGCTTACTTCCCTGGCTCCTGCTTGTCAGGTCACCATGGATTGTAGTGTCTTTAACTTTTTTCAAAATGTTGAGATACAATTTAAGCTGGGCAAATTTAGCACTGGTCTGTAGTCCCGGCTACTCAGGAAGCTAAGGCAGGAGGGTCTCTTGAGGCCAAGAGTTCAGGACCACCCTGGGTAACATAGCAAGACTCTGTCTCAAAAACAAAGCAAAATGAAACAACAAAACAAAACAAAACAAAAACAGGCAATTACAAAAAATGAGATAAAAATCACAAGTTGGCTGGGTGCAGTGGCTCATGCCCGGTAATCCCAGCACTTTGGGAGGCTGAGGTGGGCAGATCACTTGAGGTCAGGAAGTCAGTGGCCTACACAGTGAAATCCCATCTCTACTGAAAATACAAAAATTAGCTGGGCCTAGTGGCACATGCTTGTAATCCCAGCTACTTGGGAGGCTAAGGCAGGAGGATTGCTTGAACCCGTGAGGCAGAGGCTGCAGAGAGCCAAGATCGCACCATTGCACTCCAGCCTGGGCAGCAGAGTGAGACTCCGTCTCAAAAAAAAAATTCACAAGTCATAAAATTTACCATTTTAACCATTTTACAGTGTACAATTTAGAGATTTTTAGTATATTTACAATGTTGTGCATGACAGGGGTGTCCAATCTTTTGGCTTCCCTGGGCCACATGGGAAGAATAATTGTCTTGGGCCACATATAAAATACACTAACAATAATGATAGTTGATGAGCTAAAAAGAATCACCAAAAATCTCCTAATGTTTTAAGAAAGTTTACAAATGTGTGCTGGACTGCATTCAAAGTTGTCCTGGGCCGCATGTGGCCCATGGGCCTCAGGTTGGACAAACTTGTCATAGAACCATCACTGCTATCTAATTCCAGGACATTTATGTCATCCTCCAATAAACTTTGTGTATTTCAACCTCCCTCTGCCCCCTTTCCCTGGCAACCACAACCTCCATGGACTGTTGCATCATATCCTCACCTAATGCCATGGCTCTGCTGAGTTGTCCTGCCTAGGAAACTTGCTTTCCCTTTCCCTTTTCCCTTCCCTTCCCTTCCCTTCCCTTCCCTTCCCTTCCCTTCCCTTCCCTTCCCTTCCCCCTTCCCTTCCCTTCCCTTCCCTTCCCTTCCCTCCCTCCCCTCCCCTCCCCTCCCCTCCCCTCCCCTCCCCTCCCCTCCCCTCCCCTCCCCTCCCCTCCCCTCCCTTTCTTCCCTTTCTTTCCCCTTTCCTCTTCCTCTTTCTTTCTTTCTTTCTTTCTTTCTCTTTTTCTTTCTTTTTCTTTTTTCTTTCTTTCTTTCTTTCTTTCTTTCTTTCTTTCTTTCTTTCTTTCTTTCTTTCTTTCTTTCTTTCTTTCTCTCTCTCTCTTCTTTCTTTTCCTTTCTCTCCCCTCCATACTTTTCCTTCTTTCAACCTTTCCCTTCCTTCCTTCCTTCCTTCCTTCCTTCCTTCCTTCCTTCCTTCCTTCCTTCCTTCCTTCCTTCCTTCCTTCCTTCCTTTCTTCCTTCCTTCCTTCTTTCCTTCCTTCCTTCCTTCCCTTTCTCTCCCCTCCATACTTTTCCTTCTTTCAACCTTTTCCTTCCTTCCTTCCTTCCCTTTCTTTCTTCCCTTTCTTTCTTTCTTTCCTCTCTTTTCTTTTTTTTTTTTTTTTTGAGACGGAGTCTCACTCTGTCACCCAGACTGGAGTGCAGTGGCACCATCTTGGCTCACTGCAACCTCTGCCTACCAAGTTCAAGCAGTTCTTCTGTTCAGCCTCCCAAGTAGCTGAGACTACAAGCACCTACCACCATGCCTGGCTAATTTTTGTATTTTTAGTAGAGATGGGGTTTCACCATCTCTAATTCCTAACCTCAGGTGATCCGCCTGCCTCGGCCTGGGTCTCCCCAAGTGCTGGGATTACAGGCATGAGCCACTGCGCCCTGCCCCTCCCCTCTCCCGCCCTCCTCTTCCCTTCCCTTTCCTTCTTCTCACTCTGTCACCCAGGCTGCAGGGCAGTGGTACAATCATAGCTCACTGCAGGCTTGAACTCCTGGGCTCTAGCAATCCTCCCACCTCAGTCTCCCAAATAGTAGAGATTACAGGTGTGTACCACCATGAGCACCTACATTTAAAAAAAAATGTTTTGTAGAGATAGGGTCTTGCTATATTGCCCAGGCTGGTCTACAACTCCAGGGCTCAAACAATCTTCCTGCCTCAGCCTCCCAAAGTATTGGAATTGCAGAAGGGTGCCACCATGCCCAGCCACACAGCAGGATTTCAAAGAGCCTTTAGTCTGTGCCTGTGCACTGTGGTTCTCTGAAGGAGACGTGGTAGGCAGGGGAGCTCAGGGTCACTCATGGAAAATGCTCTTTAGGGAAGGACTTGGCCAGCATTGCTCCAGAAGCCTGCTGGGCCACCGAGTCCTGACATTGTCCTAGCAGGAGGTCTCTATCCAGGGTGTGGATGCTGAGCTATCAGTGTGCACAGGAGCAGGGCCCTGGGCTGCCCCTCAGGGCCTGATATCACACGTTGACAAACAGGCCCCACCACCTTCACCTGAGCACAGCCTCTGTCCTGCACACCCCACTCTACTTCATGTGCCTTCATTATCCAAGGCCCTCTCCCGTCTCTGTAGATCCAAGGTCACCATTGAGCTTCTGGAAGTCTCACCACTTCCCTGCTTCCTGCCAGAGGTATACTGTCTGATTTTGACCTTTGGTTTCTGTCCATGACTAAAATTCAGACATTCCCTTGGGTCATGGCACTTTCGGAAAGAGACTGGTTGGAGGTAGAGATACCACTGGGAAGATGACATTTGCTGCATATGGTCTGGCGGTGTGGTCGTGCCTGGGCTCAGGTACTGAGGAAAAGGCCAGCAGAGAGGGTAGGCTAGCTGGCAGGGGTGGGGCAGCTGAGGGCAGTGGGTGTGCTGGGCTCACCAGAGCAGTAGTGGGCTCAGTAAGCCTGCCCAACCCAGAGTCCACCAGAGCAGCGACTCAGGGAAGGGCCACTCCCTGCTCCTCGTCTCAAGACAGATTCATATGGAAAATCCCCAATGCCATAAGGCTGACATCAGAAAGAAGGGCATTTACCTGTGCAAAAGCAAAGGTATCAAGGGACTTGTGCTTCAACCCAGGGGCCTAGCACTGGACGCTGTGGACACCTGGAGGTGCTGGGCAGGAGCACAGGGAGCAGTCTCCCAACCCAGTTCCAAGTGGGTGTTGACTGACTGCAGGGCGTGCTCCTACCTTCCTGCTCAGCTTGAGGTCAGGGGAGGTTCTCAGGGACGGGAGAGAGTACAGAAAAGGGTTCTGAGGAACAGGGTGGTGCCACTCAGACTTAGAGTCCCCTTCAGAGGTCCATGAGCATCTCACAGGGTCCCTTCCCTGCTCCTACTCTCTGAGAAGGGGCATGTGCTTAAATTCCTCCTGCCAGAACCCACAGTCTCTGCGTCCCCAGAAGAGCCCTCTCAGGAAGGGCCGGTAGGGTCTCCAGCTCTGTCATGAATGTCTTGAGTGAGAGCACGCCTCGCATCCTGAAAATGGTCAACATTGGGCACGGTGGCTCATGCCTGTAATCCCAGCACTTTGGGAGGCCGAGACAGGCAGATCAGGAGGTCAGGAGTTTGAGGTTAGCCTGGCCAACGTTGTAAAACCCTGACTCTACTAAAAATATAAAAATTGGCCAGCTACATGACTATAATCCCAGCTACTTGGGAGGCTGAGGCAGGAGAATTATTTGAACCCAGGAGGTGGAAGTTGCAGTGAGCTGAGATGGTGCCATTGCATTCCAGCTCTGGGTGACAGACCAAGACGCTGTCTCAGAAAACAAAGAAAAAGAAAAAGAAAAAAATGGTCAGCGTTACTGTGCTCTTCCCATTTTTGCATGGCCACCTGAAAAAGGACCTCAAAATCTTGCCACTAAACCAGTGGGTCTCAGCCATGGGACATTTGGTTATGACTGGAGATACATTAGTTGCCAAAACTGAGGAAGGGGCTGGGTGGGGTGGCTCATGCCTGTAATCCCAGCACTTTGGGAGGCCAAGGTGGGTGGATCACTTGAGGTCAGGAGTTTGAAACCAGCCTGGCCAACATGGTGAAACCCTGTCTCTACTAAAAATACACAAATTAGCCAGGCGTGGTGGCACACACCTGTAATCCCAGCTACTTGGGAGGCTGAGACAGGAGAATCGCTTGAAACCAGGAGGCAAAGGTTGCAGTGAGCCGAGATTGCGCCACTGCACTCCAGCCTAGGCAACAGAGCAAGACTGTTGTCTTAAAAAGCAAGCAAACAAACAAGCAAACAAAAAACTGGGGAAGGGATGTGCTATGCAGTAGAGAGTGGAAAGACTGCTGAGCACCCTACAAAGCACAGGACAGCCTCCGCAACAAAGCATTATCCAGCCCCACCTGGGAGGAGTGCTGGGGCGGAGAAATCCTAAATGAGACCAACTGCTAGGACACGGCAACTGCACGATCTGCATGCAGGTCTCCCTCCATCCCCCAGCCCCTCACCGCCTCCTGGGGCATTCCCTGAGTGGTTTTCCAGCCCACAGCTTCCCATAGAGGAAAGGATACACAGTCTCATAGAGAGTGGCCAGAAGTGAGATAGAAAGTGATTGTCCAAGGTCACACAGCCCACAAGTGGCAGTGCTTGGATTCAAAGGTGACTACCATGACAGGGAAGCATGGGTGGGTGTATATAAGTGATGAGACACAACAATGTCAACAATGGTTGCTTTAGGCATTGGATTGTGTATGTGATTTTGCTTTTCTCTATTTTTCAGCTTTTTGAAAATGTGATTATGTCATTTGGATAATTTATAAATATTTTTAAAAATTTGAATGAAGGCATCAGAAATACTACTTTGCATTATTTCTGTGAACTCTGGTGTATTAGTCTGTTCTCACATTGCTATAAAGACATACCTGAGACTGCATAATTTATAAATGAAAGAGTTTAATGGACTCACAGTTCCACACGGCTGGGGAGGCTCACAGTCATGGTGGAAGGCAAAGGAGGAGCAAAGGCACATCTTACATGGCAGCAGGCAAAAGAGCGTGGACAGGGGAACTGCCCTTTATAAAACCATCAGATCTCATGAAATTTATTCACTTTCATGAGAACAGCACAGGAAAAACCTGCCCCCATGATTCAATTACCTCCCACCCGGTCCCTCCCATGATGTGAGCTACAATTCAAGATGAGATGTGGGTGGGGACACAGCCAAATCATATCATCTGGTTTCCAGGCAACACTTGGCTTTTCCCTTGCTGGCCCTCTGGAGTGACTGGGCTTTTGCTGGGAGGGAGTCCCACCAGTTTTCATTTTGCAGGGTGTTCACTTCTCTCAACTAAGCCAATATGCCCAGTGTCTTCTCTCACACACTTAATTTTACTGAAGTCTGAAGACTGTCTAGGGAAAAAAAATTGAGATGGGTCCCAAAGGCAGTCACTCTGACTGTTTTTAGTTATAGAGCCACCTGTCTCCTTCTACTTTGTCCAAGTCAAGCCTCTCCACTTGCAACTTTAAATAGACATCTTTTTTTTGTTTTTTTTTTTTTTTTTTTTTGAGAGAGAGTTTCACTCTTGTTGCCCAGGCTAGAGTTCAGTGGCATGATCCCAGCTCACTGCAACCTCTGCCTCCTGAGTTCAAGCAATTCTCCTGCCTCAGCCTCCCAAGTAGCTGGGATTACAGCCCACCACCATGCCCAGCTAATTTTTTTTTTTTTTTTAATTATTTTTAGTAGAGATGGGGTTTCACCATGTTGGCCAGGCTGGTCTCAAACTCCTGACCTCAGGTGATCCACCCAACTTAGCCTCCCAAAATGCTGGGATTACTGGTGTGAGCCACCGCACCTGGTCATAAAGAGACACTTTTAACATTTACATTATTTGATATCAAGCTGACCTCTCATTAAGATATTGATAGAGGGCCGGGCGCGGTGGCTCAAGCCTGTAATCCCAGCACTTTGGGAGGCCGAGACGGGCGGATCACGAGGTCAGGAGATCGAGACCATCCTGGCTAAGACGGTGAAACCCCGTCTCTACTAAAAAAAAAAAAAAAAATACAAAAAACTAGCCAGGCGCGGTGGCGGGTGCCTGTAGTCCCAACTACTCGGGAGGCTGAGGCAGGAGAATGGCATGAACCCGGGAGGCGGAGCTTGCGGTGAGCTGAGATCCAGCCACTGCACTCCAGCCTGGGTGGCAGAGCGAGACTCCGTCTCAAAAAAAAAAAAAAAAAAAAAAAAAAAAGATATTGATAGAGTTTGCATATTTGCCCCCACTTAAAATCTCATGTTGAAATTTGATCCCCAGTGTTGGAGGTCTGGCCTAATGGGAGGTGTTTGGGTCATGGGGGTAGCTCTTTCATGCATGGCATGGTGCCATTCTTTTGGGAGTGAGTGAGTCTTCCCTATGAGTCCCTGTGAGAGCTGATTGTTAATGAGGGCTTGGCCCCTCCTCCTCTCTTGTTCCTTTTTCATGGCACATTCCCCCATGAATGGAAGCAGTCTGAGGCCTTCACCAGATGCAAATGCCAGCACCATGCTTCTTGTATAGCCTGAGAACTGTGAGTCAAATAAACCTCTTTTCTTTATAAATTACCCAGCCCCAGTGTTCCTTTATAGCAACACAAACGGACTAAGACAGATATATAAATGTAACCCGTGATGGGAGAAGGGTAGACCAAAAAGAAGACAGGTAGTGATGGATTATCTTACTTTCAAGCTAGGAAAATGCTTCATGATATTCAAATGTGCAACAATGGCCAGGAGCAGTGGCTCACACCTGTAATCCCAGCACTTTGGGAGGCTAAAGCGGGCAGATCACTTGACGTCAGGAATTCGAGACCAGCCTGGCCAACATGGTCAAATCCTGCCTCTACTCAAATACAAATTAGCCAGGCATAGTGGTGGGTGCCTATAATCCCAGTTACTCAGAAGGCTGAGGCAGGAGAATCGCTTGAACCTGGGAGGCAGAGGTTGCAGTGAGTCAAGATTGCTCCACTGCACTCTAGCCTGGGTGACAGAGTGAGACCCTGTCTCAAAAAAAAAAAGAAAAAAAAATTACAAGAATAACACATCCTGATGTGCAACTCTTGGTGCCACACCTAGGATGCCACAGCAAAACTGCCCAGGACATTGTGGGAAAGGCCCTATCAAATATGCTTGTGTCATGCTCTAGGTTCTTCTTGTTCTCTTAAAATAGTCCCTGATGCACCCAAACTCTTCTAACAAACATCTCCGCTGCTCCCAATTTCAGGTCAAAGTCTTCTTCTTTTTTTTTTTTTTTTTTTTTTTTTTTTGAGGCAGAGTCACACTCCATCACCCAGGCTGCAGTGCAGTGTCACAGTCTTGGCTCACTGCAAGCTCCATCTCCCGGGTTCACGCCATTCTCCTGCCCCAGCCTCCCAAGTAGCTAGGACTACAGGGACCTGCCACCATGCCCCACCAATTTTTTTGTATTTTTTTTTTTTTTTTTTTTTTTGAGACGGAGTCTCGCTCTGTCGCCCAGGCTGGAGTGCAGTGGCTGGATCTCAGCTCACTGCAAGCTCCACCTCCCGGGTTCACGCCATTCTCCTGCCTCAGCCTCCCGAGTAGCTGGGACTACAGGCGCCCACCACCTCGCCCGGCTAGTTTTTTTTGTATTTTTTTAGTAGAGACGGGGTTTCACCGTGTTAGCCAGGATGGTCTCGATCTCCCGACCTCGTGATCTGCCCGTCTCGGCCTCCCAAAGTGCTGGGATTACAGGCTTGAGCCACCGCGCCCGGCCCACAATTTTTTTGTATTTTTAGTAGAGACTGGGTTTCACTGTGTTAGCCAGGAAGGTCTCGATCTCCTGACCTCGTGATCCACTTGCCTTGGCTTCCCAAAGTGCTGGGATTACATGCGTGAGCCACCTCGCCTGGCCGAGGTCAAAGTCTTCTTCAACACCTTGGTCAGAGTTAATGTCTTTCACTTAAGCTTATGATGTAACCTTGACCAAGTCACCACCAACTGAGCCGGAGACCTCATTGGTACATTGGGGATAACAATACCAAACTCAGGAGTATGGTGAGGATGAAAGGAGACGGTAGAAAACAAGTTGACCCCCTAGGATGTTCACCAGGCATTCATTATATCTGAATCACAGATGACTTACCAATAAGCTTTTTAGTGCAGCTTCATTTGATTCTAGACCAGTTGACCTTAGGCAAAGGTAAATTATTTAAAATACTTATTTGCCTATTTACAAGAATTATTTATTTTTATTGTAGAAAATTTGGAAAGGGTACAAATAATCAAATAAAGTCGACTAGTCACTCTACACAACCACATTCAAACTCCCCACGCAATTCTGCGTCACTGCCATTTTAGTGGCTGCCCAGGATATGGTTCCATGGATCTAGTGTCCTGTCCTATTATTGATGGCTTAGGTTACTTCCAGTTGCTCACTGTTGCCAAGAATGCTGTGATAAATCACCTTATACATAAATTGTGGTGTACATCCAGTTTTTTTTTAGGATTCTTAGAATTATTATTATTATTATTAATTATTATTTTGAGACAGAGTCTTGCTCTGTTGCCCAGGCTGGCATGCAGTGGTGTGATCTTGGCTCATTGCAGCCTCTGCCTCCTAGGTTCAAGTGATTCTCCTGCCTTAGCCTCCCGAGTAACCGGGATTACAGATGTGTACCACCACACCTGGCTAATTTTTGCATTTTTAGTAGAGACAGGGTTTCACCATGTTGGCCAGTCTGGTCTTGAACTCCTGACCTCAAGTGATCCATCTGCCTCAGCCTCCCAAAGTACTGGGATTACAGGCGTGAGCCACGGCACTCAGCCTCTATTATTTATGCATTTAAAGACCAAGTCTCGCTATGTTGCCCAGGCTGGTCATCAACTTCTGGCCTCAAGCAATCCTCCCACCTCAGCCTCCCAAAGCATTTGAGATTTACAAGTGTGAGCCACCATACCCAGTCAGAAGTAAAATGTCTAAGACAAAGCCCAAGCATCATTATAGAGGGCCACTTCAGAGAGTGATGGGAGTTTGGACCCTAATGTGTAATCACAGCCTGCCCATCTGCACACATGGCCTGCCCCCACCACACTCTCCACAAACAGGGCCCACAACAGCTGCCAAGGAGGTCCAGGGTCCCAGTGATGACTCTTTTTTTTTTTTTTTTTTTTTTTTTTTTTTGAGACAGAGTCTTGCTTTGTTGCCCAGGCTGGAGTGCAATGGTGCAACCTCAGCTCATTACAACCTCTGCCTCCCAGGTTCAAGCGATTATTCTGCCTCAGCCTCCTGCGTAGCTGGGATTACAGGTGTGCGCCATCACGTCCAGCTGATTTTTGTTTTATTAGAAACGGGGTTTCATCACGTTGGGCAGGCTGGTCTCGAATTCCTGACCTCAGGTGATCCGCCCGCCTCGGCTTTCCAAAGTGCTGGGATTACAGGCATGAGCCACAGTCCCTGGCCTTTTTTTTTTTTTTTTTTTTTTTTTTTTTTTTTTTGAGACGGAGTTTCTGTCTTGTTGCCCAGGCTGGAATGCAGTGATGCAATCTTGGCTCACTGCAACCTCTGCCTCCCAGGTTCAGGCAATTCTCCTGCCTCAGCCTCCAAAGTAGCTGGGATTATAGGCGCCTGCCACCACGCCCGACTAATTTTTTGTATTTCTAGTAGAGATGGGGTTTTGCCATGTTGCGCAGGCTGGTCTCGAACTCCTGACCTCAGGTGATCCTCCCGCCTTGGCCTCCCAAAGTGCTGGGATTACAGGGGTGAGCCACCGCGCCCAGCTTCTTCTCGAGATTTAAACCAAGGCTCCTACTGCAACACTCTCTCACTCCAGCTTTTGTGCATCTCTGAGAGAACTGGCTGAGCTTTGTATTTGGTTGTTATTTTATTAAAATCCTAGATTTATTGAATGTTTCTTTTTATCTTTAAAAGCCTCCCGGCCCCATTTGCTATTCTGGCATTCCTCCTGGAGAGCTGGGCCGTCCTCCTCCCCAGGTGAAGAATCACTCCATTTACTCATCTTTGAAGTCACTTCCCTCGCTATTGGGAGCGATGCCACACATTTGTTGGCTGGACACAGGATGCAAACGCTGAAAGCTCACTTTGTGTCCCTGCCACCCTCCACGCCCATGTCCATCTCCTCTAGTGTGTAGTGGTGGCCCTATCCCCTTTTGGCACAGCTGGGGCCCCCTTTCTGTTCTCCATCTGAATCCAGGCCTGAGGCATCTCTGCTCCCTGGCATCGCCCTGTAATAGACACATCCTTCCTAGGAACACAGGATCCTCTCCTCCCTTCCCTGTGGCCCAGGGCTGCTCCTCTGCTCCCAGGCCAAATGCACTCCTTCTCTGGAACACCAGCTCTTATCTATCTCCTGGAACACGGAAGCTTTATCCTGTAACTAAGCCTTGCCAATCTGAGGAAAAGGCTGGAGGGTAGGGATGATTCAGAGAAGAAAAACTAGGCCATCCTCTGAGATCAGGAGTCCTGAGGTCCCAGGAGGATCACAGCAGCCTTGTAACAGTCTAGTGCAACTCCTTTGACTTCCTATGGGGAAACTGAGGCCCAGAAAAGGGTGGGACATGCCCACAGCCACACAGTGAGAAAGTTTCAGGCAGGAGTGGGATGGGGGTCTTCTCATGCCAGACCCCTGACTCCCTCTGCTCACTAAGACCCAGTCAAAGGCTGGCTGTTCCTATGCATTGCATAGATGCAGTACCTTTTAATTTTTACCATAGACCAGCCTGTGAGAATAAAATGGATCAGACATGCCCCTTGCTTCCAGCAGTGCTGTTCTCTAAGGAATAATAATACAAACTAGGGCCGGGCGGTATGGCTCATGCCTGTAATCCCAGAACTTTGGGAGTCTGAGGTGAGAGGATCGCTTGAGCCCAGGAGTTCAAGACCAGCCTGGGCAACATAGGGATACCTCTGTCTCCACAAAAAAAGGACAGGGAGAGAAACTGCATGAGCCTCAGGCAGATACTGCAATACATGGAGCCCACAAAGGCATTGGGTGTGTTTCTCTGCCATTTCAACCCCATTTGGACCTTCGTTGTGGCATGCAGGACGGCCCTGCCAGGATGGTGACCCCTTACCTTCAATCCCTGCTGTAAGTGGCCCCCAGCAGGGTGTGGAGTGGAAGAGCCCTCCCCAGACAGCTCAATACTGCCATCTTGCCATTGTGTGGCACTGTGGTGCCTCAGGAGAGGGGACCATACCTAAAGGAAACTGCCTAGAAAAGGGGTGACATGGGAAAGCGTCACTTGGGTCCTCCTGTGCTGGGCAAGTTGCTTTCCATCTAGGGTTACAAAGACGTACATGAAATAGGTCCTGCCTTCCAGGAGCCCACAGTGGAACAGTCACATGGACAACAAATTAATTGCTCCAATAATAGATGTAATTAGTTGCTCCAATAGAAGCACAAGAACAACTGGTTCCCGCTGAGGGGCCCAGGGGAGGAGGTGGCAATTGAGTCTTGCTGTTAGAGTCCTCGGCAGGCCATTCTAGTTCAGGCTGTCTCTCACAGTGCAGGCTCCCAGGGCGCTGTGCACTTGGTTTGGGTGGCAGGTGGGGTGAGGTGTGCCCAGGGAGGTTTGGCTGCAACCTGTAGGGAGCTGGGAGCTGGAAGCCTCTGTCAGCCACCTTCCCCAGGCAGCAGCAGGCTGAGCCTCTGTGCCCAGGGCCTTTGGTGTGGCTATGTTGGGTTGCTCTGTCTCCATTAAAGCACTTAGCTAAGGGACATGGAGGAGAGACCCTGGTGTTAGGACACCAGAACACTGGGAGGTCTTCCAGTGCCGAAGAAAGACAACTGGCCTCCTGTCCTCTTGCTGTGCCTTCTGGGACTTGGCCTCAAGTCCACGTGACCTTGGCCTGGGTACAGCAGCCCTCAGGGCTCAGTGACTGCATCTGTAAAAAGGGTCTTGTGTCTAAACAAATACATTGAGAAATGAAAAAGTTTAAAGGACCTCTTTTGACTGACCTGAAGGCACACCCTGTGCCCTGCAGGTGTCGGGGACACCTGGGAGAGGAGGACTCTCTGCTGGCTTCAGGTTGAGGCTGGGCCCAATGGAAAGCCAGAATACATCTTTGTCCTTGGAACACAGTTCATCCTCCACAGCTTCTGTAAAATCTGATGGGCTGAGCTTTGCAGCAGGGAAGTGATTTAATACCTAGTAGATACATTTCATTAAATTTTTGAAGATGGAACAAAGCCTCTAGTTTTCAAATTTTCTATGCAGAAGTTAACCCATTATGGTGTTGAAGCCCACACCCGCACTGTAAAACTAAAGTCTTCTTCTCAAAACAAAGCACAATAGGAGATGGATTGACTGAGGTTTGCAACTAGGGGCTTCAAGCTTGCCCAGGAGGTCAGCAAAGGGTTGGCCGGACCCTCGCTCGCACGCCCATCACCAGCAGGGTGTGCCTCTTTTCTCCTCCCAAGTCCTCACTGGTGAGGCTGCAAGCCAGGGCTGGGTGTGGCATTTCAAGCAGATACTCTGCACCTCCTTTTGTCATTTACAAGTGACGCTGGTTGCCGGGCGCGGTGGCTCAAGCCTGTAATCCCAGCACTTTGGGAGGCTGAGACGGGTGGATCACGAGGTCAGGAGATCGAGACCATCCTGGCTAACACGGTGAAACCCCATCTCTACTAAGAAATACAAAAAACTAGCCGGGCGAGGTGGCGGGCGCCTGTAGTCCCAGCTACTCGGGAGGCTGAGGCCGGAGAATGGCGTGAACCCGGGAGGCGGAGCTTGCAGTGAGCTGAGATCCGGCCACCGCACTCCAGCTTGGGCTACAGAGCGAGACTCCGTCTCAAAAAAAAAAAAAAAAAAAAAAAAAAAAAAACAAGTGACGCTGGTGACAGGTGATTCACACAGGGTCTCATGGATCTGAGGGTTTATTAGAGACGGGGAAACTCCTCACATTCCCTCCACCACTGTCCCACCCCAGAGCCAGGCTTGCCCACCATGGCTGGGAATCCAGGTCACCTGTTAGAGGGATTCCTCCCCTCCGGCTGACCACCACTCCAGGGGAGGCCTCAGGGGCTTTCCTCCCAGCTATATTTACATAGCATGCACAGCCTTTCCATTTAAATCACGCACAAACGGCAACTTTCCACAGACACTTTTATTTACACATTTTACTGCTAAACAACAGAAATTTTATGTAATTATGTATTTAAATAATGATGAGAGGAGGGAAGGAGGATGGCCAGAGGGGAGCAGATGGGGATTAAGGGAGATAAAGATAAAGCCCTTTCTGTCCTCTGCCTTTGCCCCCAACTATTACTTCTTTTTTCTTTTCTTTTCTTCTTTTTATTTATTTATTTATTTTTTTGAGAAGAGTGTCGCTCTGTTGTCCAGGCTGGAGTGCAATGGCAGGATCTCAGCTCACTGCAAGCTCCGCCTCCCAGGTTCAAGCGATTCACCTGCCTCAGCCTCCTGAGTAGCTGGGATTACAGGTGCCTGCCACCATGCCCAGCTAATTTTTTGTATTTTTAGTAGAGACAGGGTTTCACCATGTTGGCCAGGCTGGTCTCGAACTCTTGACCTTAGGCAATCCACCCACTTTGTCCTCCCAAAGTGCTGGGATTACAGGCGTGAGCCACTGCACCCAGCCTCTTTTCTTTTCTTTCTTTCTTTTTTTTTTTTTTTTTTTTTCAGACAGGGTCTCACTTTGTCACCCAGGCTGGAATGCAGTGGTATGATCTCAGCTCACTGCAGCCTTGTCCTCTTAGGCTTAAGTGATCCTCCCACCTCAGCTTCCCAAGTAGTTGGGACTACAGGCACATTACAGGCACATGCCACTGCACCCAGCTAATATTTTTGTATTCTCTGTAGAGACAGAGTTTCGCCATGTTGCCCAGGTTGGTCTCGAACTCAGCCTGGCTCAGCCACCTGAACTCAGCTACCACGCCCGGCCTTATGTAAATTTAAGCAAGTGATGTTGTGTGTCATCTTTCCATCAGAGTTTACTATTGACATTGCCAATATTTTCATGATGTATTATCCTTAATACATAAAGAGCTCATGTTAATCAAATAAAAAATTAGTACTCCAATGGAAAAATGAGCAGGCGTGAGCCACCGTGCCTGGCCATATTTAGTTATTAAAAAGTATAAGGTACATGCATATCCTTCAATGTATGCCAATATGCCCTCAGTATATTGTCAAGTAACAAACATAAAGCAGATTAAAAAGTATTATGTGGCATGGCACGGTAGCTCATGCCTGTAATCCCAGCACTTTGGGAGGCTGAGGCGGGTGGATCGCCTGAGGTCAGGAGTTTGAGACCAGCCTGGCCAACATGGTGAAACCCTGTCTCTACTAAAAATACAAAAAATTAGCCAGGCATGGTGGTGCGTGCCTGTAATTCCAGCTACTTGGGAGGCTGAGGCAGGAGAGTCACTTGAATCTGGGAGGCGGAAGTTGCAGTGAGCTGAGATAACGCCATTGCACTCCAACCTGAGCAACAAGAGCGAAACTTCATCCCCCACCCTCCCCCCAAAAAAACTATTATGTTCCCTATGAATTTTTATATGTAAAAATATAAATTTGTATATACACCGAACATCTGGAAAGTTACATTAAACATTTAGGTGTGGCTAGCTTTGGGGTGCATTTAGAATTTTCTATTTTCTACAGCTCTGGATTTTAAAAATATCATTTACAGCCAGGTGTGGTGCCTCACGCCTGTAATCCCAAAGCTTTGGGAGGCCGAGGTGGGCAGATCACTTGAGGTCAGGAGTTCAAGACCAGCCTGGCTAACATGGTGAAACCCCATCTCTTCTAGAAATACAATAATTAGCTGGGCATGGTGGTGCACACCTGTAGTCCCAGCTACTGGGGGTTGGCGGGTGAGGCAGGAGAATTGCTTGAACCTATCAGGTGGAGGTTGCAGTGAGCTGAGATCGTGCCACTGGGTAACAGCTGAGATCCAGCCTGGGTAACAGAGCAAGGCTCCGTCTAAAAACAAACAAAACCCCATTTACAATATAACTTCTTGTTATCAGTAAAAATAATAGGATTCCCATTTGGGGAGAAAATAAACATTCCAACACTTTAGTGCCTATATCTTTGACTGTCTTATGAGTCATGTGCCCCTCCCCAGGTCAGGGAGGAGGCCAGTCATATTATTTCAACCTCACAGATAGGCACCTTGAACCCCCGTGAGTAGAGGGAGGTTGGCCAGGATCACACAGACAGAAATGCACACTCAGACCATTTCAACTAGATGCTTCCAGAGGAATTTTTGTTTTGTTTTGTTTTGCTTTTTCTGGGAATCACACCCTCCACTCCGAGGATCTTTGCACACAGCCACTTTGGTATCTGTATTTTCTTGTAGCAGATGCTGTTGGTATCCTGCCTGCACCCTCTTAACCTTTACCATTTCATTGCTTGCTGGCTTGACTTCTGAATACCAGAACTTGCAACTAATTGCCTGAGAGCATTCGCTGTTCTTCAAAACAGGCCAGAAGTGGCTGGGCGTGGTGGCTCACGCTTATAATCCCAGCAATTTGAGAGGCTGAGGTGGGCAGATCACCTGAGGTCAGGAGTTCAAGACCAGTCTGGACAACATGATGAAACCCTGTCTCCACCAAAAATACAAAAAATTAGCCAGGCGTGGTGGTGCACATCTGTACTTCCAGCTACACAGGAGGGTGAGGCAGGAGAATTGTTTGAAACTGGAAGGTGGAGGTTGCAGTGAGCCGAGATCGCACCATTGCACTCAAGCCTGGATGACAGCAAGACTCTGCCTCAAGAAAGCAAAACAACAACAACAACAACAACAACAAAAACAAAACAAAAACCCAGACCACAAGTGACAAACAATTAATGCCTCCTGGCAGCAGCCCTTTACTTAATCACTGGCAGGAGCTGGTTTATAAATACCCCAGCTTCCTCCCTCTTCAGGTGCAGTAGCACTGAGGCAGTGTTTCACACTGGCTTCCAGGGCTCCACGGTGGAACAGAGCTCTAGCTGCCCACAGTGGTAACTTGCTTCATGACAAACTCTTTGTTGACTTCCTTCCCTCTCTCTCATTTCCCCTTTCCCTTACTGAGGTATCAAGGGATCCCTTCTAAAATCACTTAGTTTCACTTAAATCCTTGTCTCAGAGTCGGCTCCTGGGGCTACTCAAACTAAGACACTGTTCTTTGTTAGCAAGTAGGAAATGGGCATCAGCCAGGATGGAAGAGCCAGAAGGGCCATGACCACACCCCAGCCGGCCCCTTCATGCCAGGTTAGGGCTTTGGAACAGCCTAGAAAGACAAGACTACCAAGCTCCCTTCACAGTTCCAGTTCTCCAGAACAGGACTTGGCAAACTTTTTCTGTAAAGGGCCAGATAGTAAATATTTTAGGCTTCACAGGCCTTTTGATCTCTATTACAATTGCCCAGCTCTGCCACTGTGGCATGAAAGCAGTCATAAATTATATGTAAAAGAATGGATGTGACTGTGTTCCAATAATACTTTATTTACAAAAAGGCAGCAGGCCAGATTTGGCCCACAGGCTGTTGTTTACTGAACCCTGCTCCAGGACAACAAAAAGAGACTGGGCAAGCATCTGCCCAGCATGGGTGCTGGCGGGCAGGCAATGCCAGTTGCTGCCTTAGACTCTGTGGGTTCAGGAGTAGGGCTCTCTGCCTAAGGGCCCCGGGGCTGTGCAGCCAATGCAGGAAATACTCCTACATCTCAGTTGACAGTGGACCACTCAATGAATAGCTCAGCTTTTAAGCTCAAAACAAACTTGCTCCTTCACTTTTATGCTAATAGGTCATGTTTTTCTAATGGGTAGAGTACAACTTCACCAGAAAAAAATAATTAAGGCCCCAAAAAGAAAAAGTAAGTTAATATTTTGAAAGACATATAAAATGGTGAATTCAACTGATATTTCAAATAAGAGGAGGGATATAAAACTTGATTACCAAGAACTTATGGAGCAAAAAATGAAGTCTTCTGTTGGAAACTGAAGGCACGATATTGATAGATGACTGTGAGAAAGCTATTAAAGTACAGGACCAAGTTCACCAAGAGGGAATAGACACAGAGATGGGTGAAGACTTCAGGAAGACAGCTGTTCTAAATGATGCAGGAGCTGGGCATGGTGGCTCATGCCTGTAATTCAAGCTACTCAGGAGGCTGAGGAGGGTGGATTGCTTAAAGCCAGGAGTTTGAGACCAGCCTGGGCAACAGAGGGAGACCCTGTCTTTAAAAATAAATAAATAAATAAATGACATAGGTCTCCTTACTTGATTATTTATGCCTAGTGTTCCATTATTGGAACACTAAGCATGTAGGAGTTATTTATATCTTACTGCTCAAGGTCATCGCCAAAGTGTCATTGCAAAAATTCAAAAAATTGCAACCTCAGGCATAAATGGGCTAATTACCTTGTGGAAAACTTGCAACTAATCCAACAAAACTGCAGAAAATACCCAATTCAAGCCCACTGTAGCCATCTTCTCCCACCGAAGTGGGGAGAAAAAAACTGAGAAAGTCTCGCACACTGGCTCACACCTGTAAACCTAGCACTTTGGGAGGCCAAGGTAGGAGGATTGCTTAAGCCCAGGAGTTCAAGACCAGCCTGAGCAACATAGTGAGACCCTGTCTCTACAAAAAATTTAAAAATTGGCCGGGCGCAGTGACTCATGCCTATAATCCCAGCACTTTGGGAAGCTAAGATGGGCTGATCACGAGGTCAGGAGATCGAGACCATCCTGGCCAACATGGTGAACCCTCTGTCTCTACTAAAATGCAAAAAATTAGTCTGTAGTTCCTCGGGAGGCTGAGGCTGGGGAATCACTTGAACCCGGGAGAGGTTGCAGTGAGCTGAGATTGTGCCACTGCACTCCAGCCTGGTGACAGAGTGAGACTCTGTCTCAAAAATAAAAAAATAAAAATTAAAAAATTAGCCAGGCATGGTGGCACACACCTATAGTCCCTGCTACTCAGAGGCTGAGGCAGGAGGACTGCTTCAGCCCAGGAAGTCGAGGCTGCAATGAGCTGTGTTTGTGCCACTGCACTCCAGCTTGGGTGACAGAGCAAGACCTAGTCTAAAAAAAAAAAAAAAGAGAGAGAGAGAGAGAAACTTCTGAAGTTTCCAGTCCAGAGGCACAGGCTCACTAAAAGACTGAGATGGAAACATCAGGACTATAGAACACTTCCTCTCCTTATAAACCTTACCACCACAGGACTAAAGACCCATTTACAGAAGCTCCTTTCACCTAGTGCATTATGTCTGGCTATTAAAAAAATTACAAGCTGGGCGTGGTGGCTCACGCCTGTAACGCCAGCACTTCGGGAGGCTGAGGCGGGTGGGTCACTTGAGGTCAGGAGTTTGAGACCAGCCTGGCCAACATGGCGAAATCTCTTCTCTACTAAAAATACAAAATTAGCCATGCGTTGGGGCAGGCATCTATAATCTCAGCTACTAAGGAGGCTGAAGCACGAGAATCGCTTGAACCCAGGAGGCGGAGGTTGCAGTGAGCCGAGATTGCACCATTGCACTCCAGCCTGGGCAACAAGAGTGAAACACCATCTCAAAAAAAAAAAAAAAAAAAAGAAAGAAAGAATAAATGCCTACTTAGATATGACACTGAAAGCATACAAGCAAGGAGAAAAGGCTAAATTGGCCATCATCAAAATTTAAAACTTTTGGAACTCAAAAAACACCAGCAAAAATGTGAAAAGTCAAGGGGGCATGGTGACTCATGTTTATAATTCCAGCACTTTAGGAGGCCGAGGCAGGTGGATCACTTGAGGTCAGGAGTTTGAGACCAGCCTTGCCAACAAGGTGAAACCCCGTCTCTACCAAAAATACAAAAATTAGCTGGGCGCGGTGGCACATGCCTGTAATCCCAGCTACTCCGGAAGCTGAGGCGTGAGAATCACTTAAACCGGGAAGGCGGAGGTTGCAGTGAGCCAAGATGGTACCAATGAACTTCAGCCTGGGTGACAGAACAAGACTCTGACTCAAACAAACAAACAAACAAACAAACAAAGATGAAAAGTCAATCCATAAAATGGGAGAAAATAATTGCAATTATATATGTCTGATAAAGACTATTTCCAGAATATATTAAGAATTATTGCAACCTAACAATCAAAAAAAAGATGGTTGGGCACAGTGGCTCGCTCCTGTAATCCCAGCACTTTGGGAGGCCAAGGCAGGAGGATCTCTTGACTCAAGAAGTTCAAGACCGGCATGGGCAACATAGTGTGACCCTATCTCTCTCTCTCTCAAAAAAAACCCAAACTAGGCCGGGCGCGCGGTGGCTCAAGCCTGTAATCCTAGCACTTTGGGAGGCCGAGATGGGCGGATCACGAGGTCAGGAGATCGAGACCATCCTGGCTAACACGGTGAAACCCCGTCTCTACTAAAAATACAAAAAAATTAGCCGGGCGAGGTGGGGGCGCCTGTAGTCCCAGCTACACGGGAGGCTGAGGCAGGAGAATGGCGTAAACCCGGGAGGCGGAGCTTGCAGTGAGCTGAGATCCGGCCACTGTACTCCAGCCCGGGCGACAGAGCGAGACTCCGTCTCAACAAAAAAAAAAAAAAAAAAAAAAAAAAAAAAAAAAAAAAAAAAAAAACCCAAACTAAAAAAAACAAAAACCAAAACAAAACAAAAAACACACCACCACCACCACCAAAAGAACCTCTAGAAATCAAGTTGAAGACCACTAGTTTTATAGAAAAATGCAGGGTGGGCACAGTAGCTCACGCCTGTCATCCCAGCACTTTGGGAGGCTGAGGCAGGCGGATCACTTAAGGTCAAGAGTTCGAGACCAGCCTAGCCAACATGGCAAAACCCCATCTCTACTAAAAATACAAAAATTAGCCAGGCGTGGTGACCTGTAGTCCCAGCTGCTCAGGAAGCTGAGGCAGGAGAATCGCTTGGACCCAGGCAGTAGAAGTTGCAATGAGCCAAGATCATTCCACTGCACTCCAGCCTGGGCAATGGAGGGAGATGCCATCTCAAAAAACAAACAAACAAACAAACAAACAAACAAAAACGTTTGCATTTCTCTTGTTATGAGTGAAGCTAAACATTTTTTCACATCTTTAAGGGTAATTTGCATTGCTTTTCCTAAAAACTATGTGCATGCTTTTTCTGCGTTTTTCTTTTTTCTTTTTTTTTGAGATGGAGTCTCCCTCCATCGCCCAGGCTGGAGTGCAGTGGAGTGATCTTGGCTCACTGCAACCTCTGCTGCCTGGGTTCAAGCGATATTTATGCCTCAGCTTCCTGAGTAGTTGGGACTACAGGCACGTGGCACAATGCCAGTCCAATTTTTGTATTTGTAGTAGAGACCAGTTTCATCACGTTGGCCTGCCTGGTCTCGAACTCCTGACCTCAAGTGATCTGCCCGCCCCGGCCTCCCAGAGTGCTAGGATTACAGGCATGAGCCGAAAAATGCAAATCTAACCCACACTGAAATTAAGTTTCTCACCTATCAGATTGGCAAAAATTCAAAAGGCTGACAGCACACTCTGAGATTGTGGGAAAACAGGCATGCTCATACACAGCTGGTCTGGGTGCAAACTGGCACCTCCCCCATAGAAGGAGATTTGGCACTATCCACCAAAATTACAATGTACACACACTTTAACCTTGCAATCCCACTTCTAAACAGCATCTGACAGATACTCCTGCATATGGACAAAATAATGTGTATTTACTGTAAGACTGGGTTTTTAAAAAATTTATTTACTTATAAGATTATTTACTGTATTACTATATTTACTATGGTTTACTATAAGATAAAGTTTACTTATTGCTAAATTGTTTTTAATAGCAAAATACTGGAAACTTCCCAAATGTCCATCTGTTGTGTTTGGTTGAATAAACCATAGTTCATCTATATAGTAGATGAAAGTTTTTGTTGTTGTAGTTGTTTTTTTTTTTTTTGAGACAGAGTCTCTCTCTATCGCCAGGCTTGAGTGCAGTGGCACGATCTGGGCTCACTGTAACCTCTGCCTCCCAGGTTCAAGTGATTCTCCTGCCTCAGCCTCCTGAGTAGCTGGGATTACACATGCGCGCTACCATGCCAGGCTAATTTTCGTATTTTTAGTAGAGAGGGGGTTTTGCCATGTTGGTCAGGCTGGTCTCGAACTCCTGACCTCAAGTGATCTGCCTGCCTCGGCCTCCCAAAGTGCTGGGATTGCAGGTGTGAGCCACCATGCCCGGCCCAGATGAAAGTACTTTTAAAGTAAAAAAGTAACAAAAGATTTTTATATATTGATATAAAAATTTATTGGCTGAGCAGAGTGGTTCATGCCTATAATCCCAGCACTTTGGGAGGCCAAGGCAGGCAGATCACTTGAGCCCAGGAGTTCAAGACCAGCCTGGGGAACATAGTGAGACCCTGTCTCTACAAAAACTACAAAAATTAGCTGGGCACGGTGGTGCACTCCCTGTAGTCCCGGCTACTTGAGAGGCTGAGGTGGGAGGATCATGCAAGCCCAAGAGGCAGGGATTGCAGTGAACCAAGATCACGCCACTGCACTCCAGCCTGGGCAATAGACTGAAACTCTGTCCCCCCCCCAAAAAATTTTTTTTCTCAAGAAAATATTGTTAAATGTAAAGGCAGGATGCAGAACAGTAAAAACAACATGCTACCTGTTTTTGTAAGAAAGACAGGGAAATAAGAATACTTACTCATATTTTCTTTTATTTGCATAAACAAACACTGGAAAAAAACAGGCCTGTAATCCCAACACTTTGGGAGGCCAAGGTGGGTAGATTGCTTGAGTCTAGGACTTCGAGACCAGCCTGGACAACATGGCAAAACCCAGTCTCTATAAAAACAAAACAAAACAAACAAACAAAAATTGGAAAGATTCACAGTAAAGTGGTTCTCTACCAAAGGCCAGCAGGGAGGTAATGGGCTGGATGGTGACTTGAGTGCAAGCAAGACTTCTAAGAACTAAAATTTTTATATTGAACCAGATGAGTATATTGCCTATACAAAAATGCAAATTTAAAATACCAGCTGGGCACAATGGCTCATGCCTGTTCTCTCAGTGATGTGGGAAGTTGAGGCAGAAGAATGACTTGAGCCTAGGAGGCTGAGGCTGCAGTGAGCTATGATCATGCCACTGCACTCCAGCCTGGGCAACAGAGCGAGACCTTGTCTCTAAAAATAAAAATAAAAACCTGAAAAAAATCAATAATAATATCAAATATATTGAGGATGCCATAAAATTATTATACACACACACACACGCACGCACACTCTGCCTCCATCCAAGCAAGTGTCTTTCATTGCCAGCATCAGAAGTCATTCTTCAGTTGATTTTTTTATTTAAATCTTCAGGAACTCTGCTGTGCACTACAAGGAAACATGATGTCTGGGCAGTGATTAGTACAGTAACTCAGGAGGCTGAAGAAAATCTTGGTGAAGATGGGTGAAATGGAGTTTTGACTTTTAAGGCTGCCTTTTGGTGGCAGACAAGACCTTAATCTTCAACTATAGAAGCCATAAGACCAGACACTTGCTTTTCCAGTTTCTTTGCACATAGAACATGGGCATCTATAATACAGGCTTCGCTAATCAACTGCATCCTGCGCAGATCTGAACTGGGACCTTGTGTTGCAAAGAATCCTTTCTAGGATTATCAACCACAGCAAGGGCACCATCCAGGTTGTGGGGCAGTGCAGATGTCCTGGAACAAATGTTAGGGAGTCCAGGGCTGACAGTGGGTCCAGCAGTGATGTCCCAGGTCCCCTGTTGACACCAGGTAGTTGCAGCACTGGCCTTATTTCCTATCACTGGTCTCATTTTATGGCATAATTTTTGCTGTACTCTGGCTGCATAGCTTCCCTTGGACCTATTTCCCAGGCCTGAGTTTCCGGTTCTTTTCATATTCATTGTATATGTTCCATTTCTTAAACCTGTTGGAGTTGGTTCTGGATGCTTTGCTTGTAACTAGTAACCCTGGTTCATGCATCTGGATTGTGTCAGGGATTCTCCATCTGGAAATTCAAGCAAATAAAGGAACCCACAACCTATATGGAATCTCCAGACTGATACCTCTGGTAGAAAAGAAAAAGAGAAGAGGATACAGGGCCAGGAGCAGTGGCTCACTCCTGTAATCCCAGCAGTTTGGGAGATCAAGGTGGTCAGATAACTTGAGGTTGGAAGTTCAAGACCAGCCTGGCCAACATGGTGAAACCCTGTCTCTACTAAAACTACAAAACTTAGCTGCGCGTGGTGGCATGCACCTGTAATCCCAGCTCCTTGGGAGGCTGAGGCAGGAGAATCACTTGAACCTGGGAGGTGGAGGTTGCAGTGAGCCAAGATCGTGCCAATGCAGTACGGCCTGGGTGACAGAGAGAGAGTCCGTCTCAAAAAACAAAAAGAGAGACAAAAAAGAGGATACAGAAGTTCCTTCAATCTTACAATAGACTGTTGCTGCTGCTGCTGTGTGTGTGTGTGTATGTGTGTGTGTGTGTGTGTGTTTGTATATGAGAGAGAGAGAGAGAGACACACACACACAAGGCAGCAGTAGGGGTGGCAGTCAGACATGAGAACACCAGGGGCTTTCCTGAGAAGAGGCTGCTAGACCTGGGTCCTGGCTCAGGCTGCTACCTGAAGCTTGCTGGGAAGCTTTGACAGGTACAAGCCAGTGGTGATTTCAGTCAGTTAGTGACTGGAGGTTGAAATGTAAAGGTGGAAATAGGATGGAGATGTGTGAAAGTGATCTTTCTTTCACACAGTTATAATTTGAGATTTTTTTTTTTGTTGTTGTTGTTTTTTGTTTTTTGGTAACAACCGTGAATTCCTATATTGCTTTTGAAATTTGAAAGAAATTCAAAAGACAGGAAAAAGGACTTCAGGGATGAAGATGTGTGTGATTGCTCTTCTGGTATGTATGACAAAAGACCTCTGCTGTCTGAGCGTGGTGGCTCACAACTGTAATCCCAGCACTTTGGGAGACTGAGGTGGGTGGATCACCAGACCAGCCTGGCCAACATGGAGAAACCCCATCTCCACCAAAAATACAAAAATTAGCCAGGTGTGGTGATGTGTACCTGTAATCCCAGCTACTTGGGAGGCCAAGGGAGGAGAATCACTTGAACCTGGAAGACAGAGGCGGCAGTGAGCCAAAATGGTGACACGGCATGCCAGCCTGGGCAACAGAGCGAGACCCCATTTCAAAAACAACAACAACAAAAAAAGTGAATTAAATATGTGTAGCTAATTTCACTCTTCCCAAATCCCCAATAAAACTACAATGAAAGGACTTTAAAATTCAGATCGATTTTTATTGTGATTAAATATACATAATATGAATTTTATTAATATCATTTAACCATTTTTTTTTTGAGATGGAGTCTTGTTCTGTTGCCCAGGCTGGAGTGCAGTGGTGAGATCTCAGATCACTGTAACCTCTGCCTCCTAGGTTCAAGCGATTCTTCCACCTCAGCCTCCCGAGTAGCTGGGACTTACAGGCCCATGCCATTGCACCTGGCTAATTTTTGTATTTTTAGTGGAGATGGGTTTTCGTCATGTTGGCTAGAAAACTTCTGACCTCAGGTGATCCGCCTGCCTGAGCCTCCCACAGTGCTGGGATAACAGGTGTGACCCACCATGCCTGGCCTTCATTTTAACCATTTTTAAGTGTACAGTTAAGTGGCATTAAGTACATTCACGATGTTGTTCAACCATCACTACTATCCATTTTCAGAATTTTTTCCAAACAAAAACCCCTCACCCATTAAACGGTAACCCCACATTCTTTCCCTCTAATCCGTGGTAACCTCTATACACTTTCTTTCTTTCTTTTTTTTTTTTTTTCTTTGAGATGGAGTTTCGCTCTTGTTGCCCAAGCTGGAATGCAATGGTGCAATTTTGGCTCACTGCAACCTCCGCCTCCTGGGTTCAAATGATTCTCCTGCCCCAGCCTCCCAAGTAGCTGGGATTACAGGCATGTGCCACCACCCCCGGCTAAGTTTTTTGTATTTAGTAGAGATGGGGTTTCACTATATTGGTCAGGCTGGTCTCGAACTCCTGACCTTAGGTGATCTACTGGCCTTGGTCTCCCAAAGTGCTGGGATTACAGGCATGAACCACCGCGCCCGGCCTGCTTTCAGTTATTTTGAGTTTCTACCTAGAAGTGACTTGCTGGATAATATGGTAATGCTATATTTAACTTTTTAAGAAACTCTCGGCTGGATGCAGTGGTTCATGCCTGTAATCCCAGCACTTTGGGAGGCTGAGGCGGGCAGATCACTTGAGGTCGGGAGTTTGAGACCAGCCTGACCAACATGGAGAAACCCTGTCTCTACTAAAACTACAAAATTAGCCAGGTGTGGTGGTGCTTGCCTATAATCCCAGTTACTCGGGAGGCTGAGGCAGGAGTGAAAGGACACAAAGATAGATGTGTACCCGCCCCCCATCCGCTACACCCTTGTTCTGCTCTCTAATCTTTGCACATACCAGAGATTTCGTAAGTTCTGTGAGTACCTGGTTTTCTGCACGTACCAGAGATTTTGTTTTGCACATACCAGAGATTTTGTAAGTTCTGAGGCAAGGTCACAAGACGTGTTTAAGTAAGATAAACTCTTGCTGCCATAAACCTGCTCTCCCGCCTCAAAGTTTGAACCAAAATATCAGAAATGGCAGGAACCAATCATAGTTAGCCAAATCGCCTTGTTCAAACACTAGCCAATCATATATCTGATTTGTATAATAACTCTATGCCCACTTTTCTTAGACTATATAACATTGTTCGAGCTGAGTGGGGGAGCTCTCCTGCCCGTCTCGTTTCATGAGCGAGGGAGAGTTCCAGGTTCGAACCTGTAATAAAGATCCTTGCTGCTTAGCTTTGACTCTGGACTCTGGTGGTCTTCTTCGGGGAATAAACGGTCTGGGCATAACAAATGGGGGCTCGTCCGGGATTTCCCCCAAGCCCACCAGACCCCCAAGTCAACGGATCTTAATCTGTAGGTAAGCCGGCTTTGTCACTGTCTCTGTCTTTGTCTCTGTCTGTCTCCCTGAAATTTCGCGAAATCGTAATCTGTAATCTGTATTGGTCTGTTCTGTAAGTGGCACGGTCTTGGCGGACGCGCTAGAAGACAGCCACTCGGGACTGGTGGGAGACGTTCCCCAGTGCCCATCTGGGGGCCTCCATCCTTGGTTGCCCCGTCTGACTCAGGTCGGAAGTCCGACACGCGCTCGCGAATGCTCATCGTTATTACTGTCTGTCCGTTATTGTTAAGTGTTAAGTGTAAGCCCAAAACGAAACATAAAACCTTTTCTTCCCCTTCCAGGACCGGACCTGTCGGATACTCCCCTCTGCTTCACACTCATTTTCGTCCCCCTTCTCTTTGTAGGAGCAGTCCAAAGATGGGCAACAACCAGAGCACGCCGCTCTCACTCCTTGTTACCAATTTTAAGGATGTGAAGGCTCGGGGGCGTAACTTAAGCGTAGAACTAAAGAAGGGAAAGCTAGTTACTTTCTGCCTTTCGGAGTGGCCCTCTTTCGGCGTAGGGTGGCCCTCCGAAGGAACTTTCTGTCTCTCTATTATTACTAAGGTAAAAACTAAGATTTTCCTGCCAGGGCAGTCAGGACATCCTGATCAAATTCCTTATATTCTAGTGTGGCAGGATCTTGTGGAAAACCCACCACCCTGGATAACTCCATTCATCCCTGAGCCCTGCAAAGTCCTAGTAACGCGACCTACAAGACAAAAGACTCCCTCTGCTCCCTCGGCCCCTGTGCTGCCGGACAGCCAGGACCCCCTAACGTTAGAACCCACATTTCCCCCACCATATCCGCACCTTATCCCGCAGGACCCAGTCCCCCAGGGTGGTGCTTCCGTAGAGGGAAACCGAGAAACGGAAGCAGCCGAGAGCGAAAGTAACCTGGGGGGGCCGGCCGGCCGGCCGAACACGAGGCCGCGTACAGCGGGACCAAGCTTCCCGACTCCCTGACTCCACTGTAGCCCTGCCTCTCAGAGAAATAGGATCGCTCGATGATACCGGGCTCTCCCGTCTCATGTATTGGCCTTTTTCCACCAGTGATTTATACAATTGGAAGTCCCAAAATGCTCGGTTCTCAGATAATCCCAAAGATCTAACCTCGTTGTTAGACAGTGTCATGTTTACTCACCAGCCGACCTGGGATGACTGTCAACAGCTCCTCCGAATCCTGTTCACAACGGAGGAGTGGGAAAGAATCCAAGTTGAGGCCAGAAAACTGGTTCCAGGAGATGACGGCCAGCCAACTGCAAATCCTGACCTCATTAATGCGGCTTTCCCTTTGACCCGGCCCAGATGGGACTACAACACGGCAGAAGGTAGGGGACGACTGCTCATTTATCGCCAGACTCTAATGGCGGGTCTCCGGGCTGCAGCTCGCAAGCCCACCAATTTGGCTAAAGTATATTCTGTGTTACAAGGTAAGACAGAAAGCCCCGCTGTGTATTTAGAGAGATTAATGGAAGCCTTCAGACAGTTTACCCTATGGACCCGGAAGCACCGGAAAATCAGGCAGCGGTAGTAATGTCCTTTGTAAACCAGGCAACACCAGATATTAAAAGAAAACTCCAGAAATTAGAAGGTTTAGAGGGAAAGCAGATTCAGGACCTCCTTCAGATGGCCCAGCGAGTTTATAATAATAGGGATACTCCAGAAGAAAAACAGTTCAAGGCAACCAAAGAAATGACCAAAGTCTTAGTAGCAGCTTTCCCCCAGGCAGGAAATGGCCAAAACAGAAAGCAGAAAAAGCAAGGCCCTAGGCAAGGATTAGAAAAAGATCAGTGTGCTTATTGCAAGGAACGTGGCCACTGGATTAAAGACTGCCCAAAGAAACGGAGACCAGCTAACCCTACCTCCATACTCGTTACCCAGGACTCTGACTAGGGAGGACGGGGTTCGGACCCCTCCCCGAACCCAGGGTAACTTTGCAAGTGGAGGGGTCCCCAGTTCGCTTCTTGGTTGATACTGGGGCGGAACGCTCAGTCCTAACCAAACCAATTGGAAAAATGTCTAAGAAAACATCCTGGGTGCACGGGGCCACAGGCATCAAAAAATACCCCTGGACAACCCAGAGGACTGTAGACTTAGGAACGGGAAAAGTCTCCCATTCCTTCCTAGTCATCCCAGAGAGCCCCTGCCCTCTACTAGGGAGGGACTTGCTGACAAAGATGGGGGCCCAAATCCACTTTGAGCCAGAAAGGCCCAAGATAACTGATTCCCAAAACAGGCCAATATCTATCCTGACTGTCACCTTAGAAGATGAGTACAGACTCCATCAAGAGCAAAAGCCCCCCGATCAGGGAATTGACTCTTGGCTCCAGCGTTTCCCTGAAGCGTGGGCAGAAACTGGGGGCTTGGGGCTAGTTAAACATCGACCTGCCATATTTGTGGAAGTTAAGCCAGGGACGGACCCGGTTCGGGTTTGGCAATATCCTATGCCCCTGGAGGCAAGAGAAGGAATTAACGCCCCATATCCGCCGACTCCTAGACCAGGGAGTCCTACGGGCTTGCCACTCATCCTGGAATACTCCACTGTTACCTGTTCGTAAACCCAACAGTACGGACTACAGGCCAGTACAGGATTTAAGAGAAGTTAATAAAAGGGTAATGGACATACATCCCACTGTGCCCAATCCATACACCCTTCTGAGTGCCTTACATCCCAAAAAACAGTGGTATACCGTTCTTGATCTAAAAGACGCTTTCTTCAGCCTTCCTCTGGTTCCCAAAAGTCAAGAACTCTTTGCATTTCAATGGACAGATCCTGAGAGGGGCATCAACGGTCAGCTAACATGGACCAGGCTGCCACAAGGGTTCAAGAACTCGCCAACCCTGTTCGATGAAGCCCTTCATGAAGATCTGGGTGAGTACCGGCGGCAACACCCTGAAATAACTCTTTTGCAATATGTTGATGATCTCTTAATAGCGGCCAGGTCCCCGGAAACTTGTGTTCAAGGGACTGAGGACCTCCTGAAGACTCTGGGGGAGCTAGGCTACCGAGCCTCAGCAACAAAGGCTCAGATCTGCAAGTCGGAGGTAACTTATCTGGGGTACCTATTAAAAGGGGGGCAACGCTGGCTAACCAAAGCCCGAAAGGAAACAGTCCTACGCATCCCTAGACCCCAGTCAACACGGCAAGTGAGAGAATTCCTGGGGTCGGCAGGGTTCTGTAGGTTATGGATACCCGGATTTGCTGAGTTAGCCAAGCCCCTATACCAGGCAACAAAGGAAAGGCAGCCCTTCAATTGGACGGAAGAGGCTGAGCTGGCCTTTCAGCAAATCAAAACTGCCTTGTTATCAGCCCCCGCGCTGGGGCTCCCTGATGTCTCCAAGCCCTTCCACTTATACGTGGATGAAAGTAAGGGTGTTGCAAAAGCCGTGTTAACACAGTACCTAGGCCCCTGGCAGAGGCCAGTTGCCTATTTATCAAAAAAATTAGATTCAGTGGCTGCTGGCTGGCCACCCTGCCTCCGGATAATCGCGGTGACCGCCCTAATGGTCCGAGACGCTGATAAACTTATCATGGGGCAAGAGTTGCGCGTTATAACCCCGCATGCCATTGAAGGCGTCCTCCGGGACCGATGGATGAGTAATGCCCGGCTCACCCACTATCAAGGACTGCTGTTAAACCCCCTCAGAATAACTTTTCTGCCCCCAACCTCTTTAAACCCTGCTTCACTGCTGCCAAATCCAGACTTGGACGCCCCGTCCCATGAGTGCACTGAGATACTGGCTCAGGTGCATGGGGTGCGGGAGGACCTGCAAGATCGTCCGCTCCCCGACACGGAACTCACCTGGTTCACTGATGGCAGCAGCTATGTCCACCAAGGCCAGCGGTATGCAGGAGCGGCTGTAACATCAGAGACTGAGGTAATCTGGACGGAACCCTTGCCTCCAGGGACATCGGCCCAAAGAGCCGAACTGATAGCCCTTACACAGGCCCTCACCCTAGGGGCAGAGAAAAAACTAACAGTATACACGGATAGCCGCTATGCTTTCGCTACTGCGCACATACATGGGGCCATCTACAGAGAAAGGGGACTATTAACAGCCGAAGGCAAAGAAATAAAAAACAAGCAAGAGATCCTAGCTCTATTAACTGCTTTGTGGAAACCAAAGAAATTGGCTATCGTACATTGCCCTGGGCATCAGAAACCAACTACGCCAATTGCTCGAGGCAACTTCTTAGCCGACCAAACCGCAAGGAGCATAGCAAAAGCTCCCAGTCAGCTCCTCGCGCTCCAGCTCCCCGATCCTGGCCCGCGAAATTTGCCATGTTTTCCCGACTATACCGAACAGGATCGCGAATGGATGAACACGCTTCCCCTAAAACAGGTTAAAAATGGGTGGTGGACTGATATAAATGACCAAACCATCCTACCAGAAAAATTAGGACGGCAGGTGTTGGAACACATCCACCGGACAACCCACCTGGGTGCCCGGTGAATGATGGACTTAATCAGGCACGCCAAGTTTAGAATCAGGCGCATAGCTGAACTGGCCAGCGATGTCACAACAAAATGCAAAGCCTGCCAACTAAACAACGCTTGCCCCCAAACCCAGACCACCGCAGGAATTAGGTGTAGAGGAACTAGGCCTGGTATCTATTAGGAAATAGACTTTACTGAGATAAAGCCTGGAAAATATGGGTATCAGTACTTACTTGTCTTTGTAGATACTTTTTCAGGATGGACAGAAGCGTTCCCAACTAAGAGAGAAACTGCTCAGGTTGTAGCAAAGAAAATTTTGGAAGAAATCCTCCCCAGGTATGGCTTTCCCGTCCAAATAGGGTCAGACAATGGACCAGCCTTCGTTGCTAAGGTAAGTCAGAATTTGGCTTCCATTCTGGGGGCAAATTGGAAATTACATTGTGCTTATAGGCCCCAAAGCTCAGGACAGGTAGAAAGGATGAATCGGACTCTGAAGGAGACCTTAACTAAATTGACCATGGAGACTGGCGCTAATTAGGTAGTACTTCTCCCCTACGCTCTGTTCCGGGCCCGAAATACCCCTTACAGACTAGGCCTCACACCATATGAAATCATGTATGGCAGACCCCCACCCCTGGTCCCCAGTCTAAAAGATGACTTACTCAAACCTGAAACTGAAAATGTCTCTGAGCTCCTGTTCTCCTTACAAGCCTTACAGAAAATTCACCAGGAAATTTGGCCCAGACTACGAGAACTGTACGAGGCAGGACCTCTGCCGACGCCTCATCCGTTCCAGCCGGGAGACTGGGTCCTAGTCAAGCGCCACCGGCAAGAAACTCTTCAACCCAGGTGGAAAGGACCACTGCAAGTACTCCTGACTACTCCCACCGCTCTCAAAGTAGAAGGCATCGCTTCGTGGATCCACTACACACACGTCAAACCAGTGGACCCAACATCCGACCTTCTCGAGCCGTCTGGAGCACCAGTTACATGGACTGTAGACAAAGCTAAGAACAATCCCTTAAAGCTAACCCTGCGCCGTCATCCCCATAGCCGTAACCATGTCTAGCTTACCTATGCTTTTATGCCTTATGCATCTGACTCTCCTCACTGCTGCGCCATCTAATCCCTATGTCTGGAGGTTCTGGCTCTATAAGAACAAAACTCACCCCGGGGAAACCCCCCAAGCGGGTAAACTGCTAGCTAGCGCAGACTGCCCCCCCTCAGGGTGTAATACTATAGTTTACCTCAATTTCACTAGGTTCCAGATTGCCCAACCAGCAATACCCATGATCTGTTTTGAATATGATCAAACTGAATATAATTGTAAAAATTATTGGTGGCACCAGAGTGCAGGTTGCCCATATAGCTACTGTAAGACGCACTCTGTCCGATACTGGAGAGAACGACAAAGGTAGTATTTTTACAAAACTGAGTCTCCCGTCACTTACACTTGGATAATTAGAGACCCATGGGACTCTCGGTGGACAACCCCACAACATGGGGGAGTATATTACTCATCAACTAGTACCTGGCCCAGTAGCCATTTATATCTGTGGAGAAGTCTAGTCCAGATTCAACCCTTAATCCACACACAAATCCACAGGCAAGAAACCAAGCTATCACAAGACTTGCAGCCCTTCTCCTGGCTAACTCTATTACGGGAAGGGCTAGCATTCGCCAACCTCACTGGTTTAGGCGACCTGTCCTCTTGCTTTATGTGTGCAACCCTAGGAAGACCACCATTAACGGCTGTTCCTCTATCCTCCCCTCCCACAAACTATACAGGTTTTAACTCATCGATAGTCACGATACCCGATGTGGCCCTGTACCGTGACCCATACCAAGAGAAATACCCCTATTGTTATTCGGCATTTAGCAACAGCCTCTGTAACCAATCGGCTACATACCCTAATAGTCCCATATATGCTCCCCCTGGTGTGTTCTTCTGGTGTAATATGACTCTGTTAAAAACTCTGTCCAAAAGCATCTCTGACGGACAGTTGTGTATCCCTGTTACCCTAGTTCCCCGACTGACACTGCTAACCCCGGCAGAGTTCATAGGCTGGGCAGGGACCGCCCCAACTAAAAAACTGCGCGACATAGACGAGCAGTTTTTCTACCACTAATTGCCGGAATATCCTTAACCACCTCTGTCGTCGCAGCGGGGTTAGCAGGAGGGGCCCTACAACACTCCATGATAGAAAACGACAAGCTGTTACAACAATTCTCTGTTGCTATGGAAGACTCCGCCTATTCCCTAGCCTCCCTTCAGCGGCAGCTCACCTCCCTAGCACAGGTCACCCTTCAAAACCGCAGAGCCTTAGACTTACTCACGGCTGAGAAAGGAGGTACCTGTATGTTCCTCAAAGAAGAATGCTGTTTCTATATAAATGAGTCAGGGTTAGTTGAGGAAAGAGTCCAACGCCTACACAAACTAAGCTTAGAAATGAAAAAGCAACAATTCACTACAGCCGCTAACAATTGGTGGAGCTCTTCAATGTTTTCCCTTCTGGCACCCCTTTTAGGCCCCCTAATGTCTTTACTACTTCTATTCACTATAGGCCCCTGTGTGGTAAATAAAATTTTACAATTTGTCAGAGAAAGGTTTGATACCATCCAACTAATGGTCCTCCGTAGCCATCACCAGCCTCTCCTGCACCCAGAAAGTGAGGCTATATTATAAGACTCTGGAAATCCAAGATTGGACATCCAGTTACTTATGAGAAGGGGGAAATGAAAGGACACAAAGATAGATGTGTACCCGCCCCCCACCCGCTACACCCTTGTTCTGCTCTCTAATCTTTGCACATACCAGAGATTTCGTAAGTTCTGTGAGTACTTGGTTTTCTGCACGTACCAGAGATTTTGTTTTGCACGTACCAGAGATTTTGTAAGTTCTGAGGCAAGGTCACAAGACGTGTTTAAGTAAGATAAACTCTTGCTGCCATAAACCTGCTCTCCCGCCTCAAAGTTTGAACCAAAATATCAGAAATGGCAGGAACCAATCATAGTTAGCCAAATCGCCTTGTTCAAACACTAGCCAATCATATATCTGATTTGTATAATAACTCTATGCCCACTTTTCTTAGACTATATAACATTGTTCGGAGCTGAGTGGGGGAGCTCTCCTGCCCGTCTCGTTTCACGAGCGAGGGAGAGTTCCAGGTTCGAACCTGTAATAAAGATCCTTGCTGCTTAGCTTTGACTCTGGACTCTGGTGGTCTTCTTCGGGGAATAAACGGTCTAGGCATAACAGGAGAATTTCTTGAACCCAGGAGGCAGAGGTTGCAGTGAGCCGAGATTGTGCCATTGCACTCCAGCCTGGGCAACAAAAGTGAAACTCCGCCTCAAAAAAAAAAAAAGGTAACTGTCATACTATTTTCCATAGCAGCTCATCTTTTTATATCCCCACCTGCTGTGAACCCCGAAAATCTGAGACAGGTCTCAGTTAATTTAGAAAGTTTGTTTTGCCAAGGTTGAGGACGTGCGCCCATGACACCTTCAGGAGGTCCTGATGACATGTTCCCAAGGTGGTCAGAGCACAGTTTGGTTTTATACATTCTAGGAAGACATGAGACATCAATCAATATATGCGAGCTGAACATTGGTTTGGTCTGGAAAGGCGGGACAACTGGAAGCAAAGGTGGGAAAACCCAAAGCCAAAGCCAGGAAGGGTGGTTCCAGGTCATACATAGATAAGAGACAAATGGGTCAGGAGCGGTGGCTCACGCCTATAATCCCAGTACTTTGGGAGGCCTAGGTGGGTGGACCACCTGAGGTCAGGAGTTGGTGACCAGCCTGGCCAACATGGTGAAACTCTGTCTCTACTCAAAATACAAAAAAGTAGCTGGGCATGGTGGCAGGCACCTGTAATTCCAACTACTTGGGAGGCTGAGGCAGGAGAATTGCTTGAACCCAGGAGGCAGAGGTTGCAGTGAGCCGAGATTGCGCCACTGCATTCCAGTCTGGGCAACAAGAGCAAAACTCTGTCCACCTCCCCCCCCAGCAAAAAAGAGGCAAATGGTTGTATTCTTTTGAGTTTCTGATTAGCCTCAAGTAGACAATCAGATATGCATTTATCTCGGTGAGCAGAAGGATGACTTTGAATAGAACGGGAGGCAGGTAGGCCCTAAGCAGTTTCCAGCTTGACTTTTCCCTTTAGCTTAGAGATTTAGGAGCCCCAGGATTTATTTTCCTTTCACACTGCAATGTATGAGAGTTCTAATTTCTCTATTATCTTCACCAACACTTTGTAAAAATAATGGCTGTCTTAATGGGTATGAAGAGGTGTGGTGGCTAACGCCCGTAATCTCAGCACTTTGGGAGGTGGAGGTGGGTGGATCACCTGAGGTCAGGAGTTTGAGACCATCCTGGCCAACACGGTGAAACCCTGTCTCTAATAAAAATACAAAAAATTAGCTGGGTGTGGTGGCAGGTGCCTGTAATCCCAGCTACTTGGGAGGCTGAGGCAGGAGAATTGTTGGAACCCGGGAGGCGGAGGTTGCAGTCAGCCAAGGTCGCGCCACTGCACTCCAGCAGCCTGGGCAACAAGAGTGAGACTCTGTCTCAAAAAAAAAAAAAAAAAAAAAAAAAAAAGGAAGCGGTATCTCATTTTGGTATCATTACTTTTTAATGCATGAACCTCACAAAGCATGAGATGCACACCTAAGCCCATCTGACCCCAAGCTTTCCACTCTACATCCTGGCCCTTCTGAGGCCCAAACAAAGCAGAATGTTTCCCCATGATTGCAGGACTTAGCTTAGATACACAGTCTTTGGTATTGATGACATGTATCTCATTTTCGGGATTTGCCTAATTGCATCCTCTCCTTCCAGAAATGCAAAGTACTCCTGAATCATCTTTCAACCCAGACCATGGTGTGGAAGAAACCCTTGGCTAGAAGGAGCCTGTGTGACTTGGTCCAGCAGCATTTTCCCCACACTTGGCATCAGAGGCCCTTCAGTCATGGAAGTGGGAGGGGAAGAGTGAAACCACCACTGCAAAATTATAACTGAGACAGTTAAAGATATCTGACCTAACCAACTCCAACTTGCTTCTAACCTCCAGTCTGTCCTCGTTCTTTCCTAGGGGTAGGCTGAACTAATTCTGGGGAGGAACTTAGTTTATAGTTTAGAACAAAGACAATTAACAGCCTTTTCCCAAAACAAACTCCCTTCTTGCCTGGGGACTTGCCTTGCCATTGTCATGCAGCTGGAGGCTACTTCACTCTCCAAATTGCTACTGGGAATAACATCACTATTGTGAAGCCTAAGATCAGTGCTTGAGATATTTCGCAGACCCTTCACTTGATGGATCTGCTGGCACCACCCAGATCTATAAACTGGCTCATCTATGGTCCCCACCCAGGAACAGCTTCAACTCCCTATTATTTCATCTCCAACTCCAATCAGCACACCTGACTCACTGGCTGCCTTCCCCTCACCCACCAAATTGTCCTTAATAACTCTGATGCTCCAATGCTCAGGGAGACTGATTTGAGTAATAATAAAACTCCAGTCTCCTGCACAGCCAGCTCTGTGTGAGTTACTCTTTCTCTATTGCAATTCCCCTGTCTTGATAAATTGGCTCTGTCTAGGCAGTAGGCAAAGTGAATCCACTGGGTGGTTACAAGAGTACCCTCTATCTGTCTGAAGTGACCCAAACTCCTTAAGTGAGACATGCACAGCTGACAAAACAAATCCCAGAAGAGAGCAGGTTGGTCAGTGCCAGGATTCCCCAAAGGGAAAGACAAGGTAGTTGTCTTTGCTCCAGTCCTGGCCCAGACATCCATATTCTTAGAGGCCTCTGGAGGGATTTCTTTTTGAGCCATGTGGAAAACTTCAGGACTTAAGGGCCTCTCCCAGGTCAGCTCTACCTAAGCACTACACTGGGTGCACGGTCTTCTCAGGAGCCAGCTCTGAGCACAGGACAGTTGAGGCCAAGGCCAAGCAGAAGTTGAAGGACAGGGTCAATCCCTAAATGCAGCTCCCTGAGAGCTCCTGCTCACTCTGACACCAACAGGCACATGCATGACCAGACAAGCACTGCAGCCTGAGGACTAAACTCTGATTTTTTTTTTTATCTTGCCCAAATTCCTACCTAAGGGGTCTGGGGAGTCATGCCCTGCAAATCATAAATTCTCATCAGATGGGTTTTATTTAACCCTATATATCATGATTTATTTTCTTTTTCTTTTTTTTTTTGAGATGGAGCCTTGCTCTGTCACCCAGGCTAGAGTGCAGTAGCACGATCTTGGCTCACTGCAGCCTCGACCTCCCAGGTTCAAAAGATTCTCCTGCCTCAGCCTCCCAAACAGTTGGGATTACAGGTGCCCACCACCACTCCTGGCTAATTTTTGTATTTTTGTATAGAGACAGGGTTTCACCATGTTGGCCAGGCTGGTCACGAACTCCTGACCTCAGGTGATGCACCCACCTAGGCCTCCCAAAGTGCTGGGATTACAGGCGTGAGCCACCGCACCCAGCCATGACTTACTTTCCAACCTGACTCTGGCATGATATTACAAGACAAAGAAGGAAATCAAAATATTTTACCCCAAAACACGTTTCTTTGCCATATTTTGAATGGCCCTGCAAAGCTGTTCTTTGTGGGGGAAAATTGCCTCTGTAAAGAATCTCTATTAACATAGCTAGATGTTTTTCTTCCACACCCTCCCAATCCTAAAGACATTAACTGAGATCTGAATAGGAAACATTTGTCATCTATTGTCTCTAAGGGCAGCCAATATAAGACTTAAAAAAAGTTGGTCTCCACAATCTTTTACCTTAACCTGAACATTCCCTTTCTATCAATCCCAGGTCTTTAGAGAAACTCAACCAATTGTTGACCAGAAAATGTTTACATTCGGCCGGGTGTGGTGGCTCATGCCTGTAATTTCAGTACTTTGGGAGGCCAAGGTGGGTGGATCACCAGAGGTTGGGAGTTCATGACCAGCCTAGCCAACATGGCAAAATCTAAAAATACAAAAATACAAAAATTAGCTGGGCATGGTAATCCCAGCTACTCAGGAAGCTGAGGCGGGAGAACCCCTTGAACTTGGAAAGCGGAGGTTGCAGTGAGCCTAGATCACGCCACCGCATTCCAGCCTGGGCAACAGAGTGAGACTCTGTCTCAAAAAAAAAAAAAAAAAAAAAAAAAAAAATGTTTAAATTCACCTATAGCTTGGAAACCCCCGCTTTGAGTTGTCCCACCTTTCTGGACCAAACCAATGTATTTCGTAAGTGTATTTGATTGATGGTTTATGCCTCTCTAAAATGTGTAAAAGCAAGCTGTGCTCTGACCACCTGGGGCACATGTTCCTAGGACCACCTGAGGACTGTGTCACTGGCCATGGTCACTCATATTTGGCTCAGAATAAATCTCTTGAAATATTTTACAGTTTGATGCTTTCTGTCGACAAGCCCTTCTCAGGGGTTCATGGTTCCCGGCCCTGAGGAGATGCATGGCTTACTTCTGATGCTTTTTCCTGTCCAAAGGCCTCCCCCAGAGATCCTGCAGACTTCCACTTTGGTCAGGACCCAGGAATGAGTCCTGCTCTTGTTTGAGGCTGAGAGGTGCTCAAGGCTCACACCCAGGTGGGCCTGGATCCCAGCCTCGTCAGGTCACTAACTAGAAGCAGGGGCTGGAAAACCCATGACAGAGAGAAATGCAGCTCAGCTTTCTTCCACGAGGTTGAAAACAAAATACTCAGAAATCCCCAGGGCTGGACTCTCTCACAGGGAAATATCACCTCTGTGCAACAACTCTGAAGTTCAGAAACCTGAACCCGAGGAAACTGTATGTCAGGCCTCTGAACCCAAACTAAGCCATCATATTCCCTGTGACCTGCATGTATACATCCAGATGGTCTGAAGCAATTGAAGATCCACAAAAGAAGTGAAAATAGCCTTAACTGATGACATTCCACCATTGTGATTTGTTCCTGCCCTACTCTAACTGATAAGATATATCCTCCCCCCCGACCTTAAGAAGATACTTTATAATATTCTTCCCCCACCCTCAAGAAGGTACTTTGTATGCCTATCCCAAACCTATAAGAACTAATGATAATCCCACCACCCTTTGCTGACTCTCTTTTCGGACTCAGCCCGCCTGCACCCAGGTGAAATAAACTGCCTTGTTGCTCACACAAAGCCTGTTTGGTGGTCTCTTCACATAGACACACATGACACTGTAGTTCAGGGCTGGGTGCTGGACAGAGGGGACTGAAGCTCCAATTTTGCTTTTCTTTCTTTCTTTCTTTTTTTTGAGACAGGGTCTTACACCTAGGCTGGAGTGCAGTGGTGTGTGGTGTGATCACAGCGCACTGCAACCTCTGCCTCCCAGGCTCAAGAGATCCTCTCACCTCAGCTTCCCAAGTAGCAGGGACTACAGGTGCACCACTGTGCCCGGCCATGCATTTTTTGTAGAAACGGGGTTTTGCCATGTTGCCTAGGCTGGTCTCCATGTCCTGGGCTCAAGTGATCCTCTGACCTCGGCCTGTCAAAGTGCTGGGATTACAGGCATGGGCCACTGCACCCAGCCAATTTTGCTTTTCAGTTAGTCCTGGGATTTGCAGGGTAGGGTGTTGTGATTAAAAAACTTTTAGGTGTTTCAGCTCTGGGTTTTGTAAAGTCAGATAATATTTTTGTTTGGGGTCTCCTTTGCTCTAATTTGGGCTTTTCCATTCAGTGTTGTCTGAGCCGCTGCTGGAGTACGGCAGTGGCTGTGCTGAGAGGAGGAACCACGCTGCAGTGGGGAGCTGGGGAGAGTGGGGGTGGGAGATGCCAACCTTTAGAGCAGAGGCCAGATCCCTGACCATCTCACACCCCGAATCCCACTGCAGTCATTTTGGGAAAATAAACCTCAAGAAGGACTAACTTTGATGTATAAAAGTGTCCTCCTGGGCGCGGTGTCTCACGCCTGTAATCCCAGCACTGTGGGAGGCCGAGGCAGGCAGATCACCTGAGGCCAGGAGTTCAAAACCAGCCTAGTCCAACATGGTGAAACTCCATCTCTACTAAAAATACAAAAATTAGCTGGGCGTGGTGGTAGATGCCTGTAATCCAGCTACTTGGGAGGCTGAGGCAGGAGAATCGTTTGAACCTGGGAGTTGGAGGTTGCAGTGAGCTGAGATTGCGCCACTGCACTCCAGCCTGGGCGACAGAGTGACAGTCTGTCTCAAAAAAAAAAAAAAAAAAAAGTCCATGGTAGGGCACAGTAGCTCAGGTTTGTAATCCCAGCACTATGGGAGGCTGAGGTGGGAGGATGGTGATACAGTTTGGCTGTGTTCCCACCCAAATCTCATCTTGGATTCCCACATGTTGTGGGAGGGACCCGGTGGGAGGTAATTGAATCATGGGGGCAGTTCTTTCCCGTGTTATTCTCATGATAGTGAATAAGTCTCACCAGATCTAGTAGTTTGTTTGTTTGTTTGTTTGTTTTGAGACGGAGTCTCACTTTGTCGCCCAGTCTGGAGAGCAGTGGCGCAATCTGGGCCCACTGCAAGCTCCACCTCCCAGGTTCACGCCATTCTCCTGCCTCAGCCTCCTGAGTGGCTGGGACTACAGGCGCCCATCACCACAGCTGGCTATTTTTTTTTTTTTTTTTGTATTTTTAGTAGAGACGGGGTTTCACTGTGTTAGCCAGGATGGTCTTGATCTCCTGACCTCATGATCCACCCACCTTGGCCTCCCAAAGTGCTGGAATTACAGGCGTGAGCCACCACGCCTGGCCAAGATCTAGTAGTTTTAAAAACGTGAGTTTCCCTGTATAAGCTCCTTTTTGCCTGCTGCCATCCATGTAAAATGTAGCTTGCTCCTCCTTGCCTTCCACCATGATTGTGAGGCCTCCCCAACCATGTGCAACTATAAGTCCATTCTTCCCAGTCTTGGGTATGTCTTTATCAGCAGGGTGAAAATGGACTAATACAGTAAATTGGTACCAGTAGAGTTGGGTGCTGCTGAAAAGATACCCCAAAATGTGGAACCGATTTTGGAACTGGGTAACAGGCAAAGGTTGGAACAGTTTAGAGGGCTCAGAAGAAGACAGGAAAATGTGGGAAAATTTTGAACTCCCTAGAAACTTGATGAATGGCTTTGACCAAAATACTGATGATACGAACAATGAAATCAGGTTGAGGTGGTCTCAGATGGAGATGAGGAACTTGTTGGGAACTGGAGCAAAGATAACTCTTGTTATGTTTTAAGAAAGAGACTGGCAGCATTTTGCCCCAGCCCTAGAGATTTGTGGAACTTTGAACTTGAGAGAGATGATTTAGGGTATCTGGTGGAAGAAATTTCTAAGCAGCAAAGCATTCAAGAGGTAACTTGGGTACTGCTAAAGGCATTCAGTTTTATAAGGGAAGCAGAACATAAAAGTTCAGAAAATTTGCAGCCTGACAATGTGATAGAAAAGAAAATCCCATTTTTTAGGAGAAAACCAAGGTGGCTGCAGAAATTTGCATAAGTAACTGGGGGTCAAATGTTAACCTTCAAGACAATGGGGAAAATTTCTCCAGGGCATGTCAGAGGTCTTCATGGCAGCCCCTCCCATCACAGGCCCAAAGGCCTAGGAAGAAAAAGTGGTTTCATGGGCCAGGCCCAGGGTCCCCATGCTGTGTGTAGCTTAGGAACTTGGTGCCATACGTTCCAGTTGCTCCAGCCACTCCAGCCATGGCTGAAAAGAGCTAATGTAGAGCTTCGGCCATGGCTTCAGGGGTACAAGCTCTAAACCTTGGCAGCTTCCACATGGTACTGAGGCTGCCAGTGCACAGAAGTCAAGAGTTGAGGTTTGGGAACCTCCTCCTAGATTTCAGAAGATGTAAGGAAACACCCAGATGCCCAAGCAGAAGTTTGCTGCAGGGGCAGGGCTTTCATGGACAATCTCTGTTAGGACAGTGCAGAAGGGAAATGTGAGGTTCGAGCTCCCACAGAGAGTCCCTACTGGGGCACCATCTGGTGGAGCTGTGAGAAGAGGGCCACCATCCTCCAGACTCCAGAATGGTAGAGCAACCGACAGCTTGCACCATGTGCCTGGAAAATCTGCAGACACTCAATGCCAGCCTGTGAAAGCAGCTGGGCCGGGGGCTATACCTCCAAAGCCACATAGGTGGAGCTTCCCAAGACCACGGGAACCCACCTCTTGCATCAGTATAACCTGGATGTGAGACATGGAATCAAAGGAGATCATTTTGGAGCTGGACTTCAGACTTGCATGGGGCCTGTAGCCCCTTGGTTTTGGCCAATTTCTCTCATTTGGAACAGCTGTATTTACCCAATGCCTGCACCCCCATTGTATCCAGGAAGCAACTAACTTGCTTTTGATTTTACAGGCTCATAGGTGGAAGGGACTTGCCTTGTCTCAGATAAGACGTTGGACTGTGGACTTTTGAGTTAATGCGGAAATGAGTTAAGACTTTGGGGGACTGTTGGGAAGGCATGATTAGTTTTGAAATGTGAGGACATGAGATTTGGGAGGGGCAGGGGCTGAATAATATGGTTTGACTGTGTCCCTACCCAAATCTCACCTTGAATTCCCATGTGTTGTGGGAGGGACCCGGTGGGAGGTAATTAATTGAGTGATGGGAGCAGGTCTTTTCTATGCTGTTCTTATGATAGTGAATAAATCTCACGAGATCTGATAGTTAAAAATGGGAGTTTCGGCCGGGCGCAGTGGCTCACGCCTGTAATCCCAGCACTTTGGGAGGCCGAGGCGGGCGGATCACAAGGTCAGGAGATCGAGACCACGGTGAAACCCCGTCTCTACTAAAAATACAAAAAATTAGCCGGGCGCGGTTGTGGGCGCCTGTAGTCCCAGCTACTCGGGAGGCTGAGGCAGGAGAATGGCGTGAACCCGGGAGGCGGAGCTTGCAGTGAGCCGAGATCGCGCCACTGCACTCCAGCCTGGGCGACAGAGCGAGACTCCGTCTCAAAAAAAAAAAAAAAAAAAAAAAAAAAATGGGAGTTTCTTTGCACAAGCTCCCTCTCTTTGCCTGCTGCCATCTGTGTAAGATGTAACTTGGTTCTCCTTGCCTTCCATCATGATTGTAAGGTCTCCGCAGCCATTATAGAACTGTAAATCCATTAAACCTCTTTTTCTTCCCAGTCTCAGATATGTCTTTATCAGCAGCATGAAAACTGACAATACAGATGGCTTGGGGCCAGGAGTTCAAGCCTGCAGTGAGCTATAGTTGCGCCACTGCTCTCCTGCCTGGGTGACAGAGGGAGACCCCAACTCGAAAAATAAATATATATAAATTTTTTTAAAGTCCATGAGAACTTTTAGTTTTGAGCCACTACACCTGACCAAAAACATTTTTTTATAAAAGAAAAAAAATCAGCCGTGGGGAGAGCAGAATTTGTACAATAAGGGAATAACTGATAAATTATAGTATATCTTCTCAATGGATACTATGCAATGATCAAAGATTCATACTTAGGAAGTCTTTGTGGTGTCTTTGTTGAAAAACACAAGCAGAGTAAGTAGTCTATAACTATATAATAATATGAAGTTACAAGAGCAAAGGCCAGAAAGCACACTTGCAAAAAAGGGGCTGTTGATGGTGTGGGATTACAAGCGATTTTCTTTTTTTAAAACACCACTTATGTCCTTATATTGTATTTCCAATAAGAAAAGGGAAGGACAGAAGTGAAGCAGACACTTCCTTGAGGTTGTCTGATGGGTGACAACTAAATGTCAGTTCCCATTTTTGTCAGGCAACACGATTCACTGCGGTTTTGAAATTTATTCTGAATCCTCTGCTGGCACTTTTTACGTGGTTAAGTCCTCAGATGGGTTCCAAGAAAGGGGTGATTAGAAACGTGGCATCCAGGCCGGGTGCGGTGGCTCACGCCTGTAATCTCAGCACTTTGGGAGGCCAAGGCTGGTGGATCGCTTGAGGTCAGGAATTCGAGACCAGCCTGGTCAACATGGTGAAACCCTGTCTCTACTAAAAATTAGCCAGGCATGGTGATGCACGCCTGTAGACCCAACTACTCAGGAGGCTGAGGCAGGAGAATCTCTTGAACCTGGTTTCAGTGAGCTGAGATTGCACCACTGTCCTCCAGTCTGGGCAATACACGGAGAGTCCGTCTCAAAAAAAAAAAAAAAAAAAAAAAAAGAAAAGAAAAGAAAAGAATTGTGGCATCCAAATTCCAGGAGGCCTAGACAAACCTGTCCAATCTGCCTGGAAACCATTACTTGGGTTTGTAACAGTTGGTTTCGTGGGAATATCTAGAATTCCCATATTTTCCCATGTATTTACCACTAGATGCTGCTCTAGGCTGTGGTGTGCCTCCCAAACAGGATACATTTGCCTTTCCTCCTTCCTGGGGGCAAATTATAAATGTTCACCAAAGTGTTTTGTGTTAAGACACACTTGTTTGCATTTTTTTTTTTTTTTTTTTTTTGGAGACAGAGTCTCGCTTTGTCACCCAGGCTGCAGTGCAATGGCATGATCTCTGCTCATTGCAACCTCCACCTCCCGGGTTCAAACAACTCTCCAGCCTCAGCCTCCCAAGTAGCTGAGATTACAGGCGCACGCCACCACGCCTGCCTAATTTTTGTATTTTTAGTAGAGACGGGGTTTCCCCATGTTGGCCAGGCTGGTCTCGGACTCATGACCTCGGACAATCTGCCTGTCTTAGCCTCCCAAAGTGCTAGGATTACAGGCATGAGCCACCGCGCCCGGCTGACTTGTGTGCATTATTATGCAAAGTAAAGCCCAGCACCTTTTCTACACCATTGCTTGCTTTCTCTATTAAGTAAACATTTGAGCAGGGAGTTGGAACTGAGCTCTATTAAGTGTCTTCTCTGGGCCAGGCTAGGTTTATACCTTTTTTCGCGTAAACTCTGTGTTGGGTATGTTCTGTTTGTCCCTCCAGATTGGCTCTTCACTCAACCCCCAGAAGCTGAGCCTTTGAGACAGCATCAGCAAGCTCCTTCCTCCTCTGCTTTCCCCTGGCACCAGCAGGAGGTGACAGGCCGCAGCTGAGTGCACGCTCCCTGGTTCCCTCTGCAGAGCCTCCACTGACTGGCTGTGGGCAGCACTGAAGGCCCCATTTCCATACAGGTGTGCCCTGCACACAGTCTCTCTGTCTCCGGGTTCTGAAAACCATTCCCCTGGCTGGCCCCTTTATGCCCAGGGGAGGCAAGAGCCCTATTGCTCCTAGTCCCGGAGTACTGGAGTACTGCACTATCCCTCATGGTTACTCTACACCTTACCCTCACCTTTGTAAATAGTGCTTTTATTAAACTCTCCTCAAATTACCCAATCGAGGGTGTCATCTGTTTTCTGCAGAACCCTGACTGATAGAATCCTTAAAGAGATAGGGAGTAACTCATCCAAGTTTGAGTGTTAGTAGGTGGCATAACCAGGCTTGGAAACAGGTCTGTCTGCATTCAAAGCTCGTGCTTCTTTTGCCAGATCAGATTGCACTGCCCAAGAAGGAGCCGGCTTGAAGAGCAAGCAAGTTGGGCACCTGAGATGAGATCTAGCACTGGGCGTAGAAAACAAACTCTGCTTGTGCTTCATGCCCTAGACCATGGCATGCCCAGGGTCCATCCCCATGTCTGTTTCCTAAAGTTGGTGTGCACCCTCCTCATTATTCAGCTGTCATTGCATTTGCCTAGGAAGACTTCACTTACAGAGCCCAGAGGAGCCAGCTTAATGGCTCATTTTTCACTCATTGAAAAAAACACAATGGGCCAGGTGCAGTGGCTTACGCCTGTAATCTTAGCACTTTGGGAGGGCAAGGTGGGAGGATAGCCTGAGCCCAGGAGTTTGAGACCATCCTGGGCAATATGACGAGATCTTGTCTCTAAAGAAAACAAACAAACAAACAAAAAAAAACCATGGGCCATGCAGTATTCAGCACTTTGGGAGGGCAAGGTGGGACCTAGTGGTCATTTTTGAGAACATAAAAAAAAATTCTTAGAATTCTAAGCCTTATTTATTTATTTATTTGTTTTTGAGACGGAGTCTCGCTCTGTTCCCCAGGCTGGAGTGCAGTGGCGCAATCTCGGCTCACTGCAAGCTCCACCTCCCGGGTTCATGCCATTCTCCTGCCTCAGCCTCCTGAGTAACTGGGACTTTTGGTGCCCGCCATCGCGCCTGGCTAATTTTTTGTATTTTTAGTAGAGACGGGGTTTCACCATGGTCTCAATCTCCTGACCTTGTGATCCGCCTGCCTCGGCCTCCCAAAGTGCTGGGATTACAAGCGTGAGCCACCACGCCCGGCCTATTTATTTATTTTTTGAGGTGGAGTCTCGCTCTATCACCCAGGCTGAAGTACAGTGGCGTGATCTCAGTTCACTGTAACCTCCAGGGTTCAAGTGATTCTTCTGCCTCAGCCTCCTGAGTAACTGGGACTACAGGCATGCACCACTACGCCCAGCTAATTTTTGTATTTTTAGTAGAGATGGGGTTTCACCATATTGGCTAGGCTGGTCTTGAACTCCTGACCTTATGGTCTGCTTGCCTCGGCCTCCCAAACTGCTGGGATTACAAGTGTGAGCCACCGTGCCCAGCCTCTAAGCCTAATTTTATAGAGACCATTTTTGCATAAGTTAACCAGAATCAGTTTTTAATTTTGCAACCAAGAATCCAAATTGAAGAGCAATTCATATGAGGTATGAGGTATAAGCAGTAGACTTAGGGGAATGGAGGAGATATGAGACTGGTCTTCTTCCCTAGATAGGGTTGAAGATTACTGTGGTAGGTTGCCTTTAAGATGGCTCACCATAAATTAGCTGGGTGTGGTGGTGCATGCCTGTAATCCCAGTTACTCAGGATGCTGAGGCAGGAGAATCACTTGAACCTGGGAGGCAGAGGAAGTGAGATCATGTCACTGCACTCTGGCCTGGGCAACAGAGCAAGACTCCCTCTCAAAACAAAAAAAAAAAAAAAAAAAAAAAAAAAAAGAAAAAGAAAGAAAGGAAAAAGAAAAAAACAAAAAGCAAAAAAGATGGCTCACCAAGATTCCTGCCTCCTGGTGTTCACCCATGTAATCTAGACCCAGTGATTTGCTTCTAACAAAAACAATATGGCAGAAAGAAGTGTTGAGATATGACTTTCATGATTAGGTTATCAAAGTGTGTGACTTCTGTCTTTCTCTACGCCTTCTGTGTCTGCATGCTTTGATGAAGCAAGCTGACATGCTGGAGAGCCCCAAATGGCAAGAAATTGAGGTTGATCTCTGCCAACAGTTTGTAAGAAACTGAATCCTGTCAAGAAGCAGGTGACTGAGGTTGAACATAGATCCACCCCCAGTCTTCAGATGAGAACGCAGCCTCAGTTGACACCTTGACTGCCACCTTGTGAGAGCTGGCACAGAGGACACAAACTGTGCCCAGATTCCTGACCCACCAACGCTGTGAGATCACAAGTGTGTGTGTGGTTTTTTTTTTTTTTTTTTGAGACGGAGTCTCGCTCTGTCACCCAGGCTGGAGTGCAGTGGCCGGATCTTGGCTCACTGCAAGCTTCACCTCCCGGGTTCCCGCCGTACTCCTGCCTCAGCCTCCCGAGTAGCTGGGACTACAGGCGCCCGCCACCTCGCCCAGCTAGATTTTTTGTATTTTTTAGTAGAGAGGGGGTTTCACCGTGTTAGCCAGGATGGTCCCGATCTACTGACCTCGTGATCCGCCCGTCTCGGCCTCCCAAAGTGCTGGGATTACAGGCTTGAGCCACCGCGCCCGGCTAGTGTGCGTTGTTTTAAGTCTCTAAGCTGTGGGGTAATGTATTATGCATCAAGAGATAACTAATACAATAATCATTTAGGGATGGGAACTTGTAAGTTACGGCATGTGGCAAAGAAAGAAGTGATGCAACTGTTGTTTAGGGTTACCTTTAATGAAGTACTCACTGAGGCAAGGCTCTGGGGGATCCAGGGGCTGCCACCCAAAACAGCATACAGGAAATGAGTAATTCAAGGACTATGGGTGTCACCATTGCTTTGAACTCTGCTGGGCAATTTCAGGAAAGAGGCTGATAAGCAATCCTTCCCTTCTCTTGTCTTCTCTTTGTTTCCTGAAAAGTTCAATCCTAAGGTCATTAGGTAAGACATAGCAAGAAAGGCATTTGCGCCTGGAGAGGAGGGAGCTATGGAGGCATGGAGCGGGATGCTGGAGCCTCGTGGGGTAAGGAAGGCATTAGGATAGGAGGGCTGCCTGGCCTTCAGAGTCAGGACTTGAGCTGGATGAGGAGGGTGTCTACATAGGAAGATGACCTAGTGTGAGAAGGATGAGAAGGGCATCACTGCAGAGGAGTAGCTTGGTGAGAGTATGAGAGCCTGTCTTAGTCTGTTTTGCACTGCTATAACAGAATATCTGAAACTGAGTACTTTATAAAGAACAGAAATGTATTTCTCACAGTTCTAGAGGGTAGGAAGCCCAAGATCAAGGTACTGCGTTGTGCAAGGCCTTCTTGCTGCGTCTTCACATGGTAAAAGGTGGAAGGGTAAGAGGGAAGGAACCCACTTCCCAAGCCCTTTTACAGAGGCATTAATCCACTCATAAGGGTGGAGCCCCCATGATCTGAACACCTCCAAGAAGGCCTCACCTCTCAACACTGTTGCACTGGAGATTAAGTTTCTGACACATGAATCCCGGGGGAGCATTCACACCATAATAGATTCTGAGCAGGGTAATGAAAGTGTATTAGTTATTTCTCACTGCATAAGAAATTATACCAGGCCAGGCACCGTGGCTCATGCCTGTAATCCCAGCACATTGGGAGGCTGAGGCGGGTGGATCACAAGGTCAGGAGTTCGAGACCAGCCTGGCCATCATGGTGAAACCCTGTCTCTATTAAAAATACAAAAAAATTAGCCAGGCATGGTGGTGCTCGCCTGTAACCCCAGCTACTCGGGAGGCTGAGATAGGAGAATCACTTGATCCTGGGAGGCGGAGGTTGCAGGGAGCCGAGATCGCGCCACTGCACTCCAGCCCGGGCAACAGAGCGAGACTCTGTCTCAATTAAAAGAAAAAAAAAAGAAAAGAAATGACACCAAAACTTAGAAGGTCAAAATGGCAATAATTTTTCACTATCTCACAGCTCCTGTGGGTCAAGAATTCAGACAGGGCATAGCAGAAATGCTTGTCTCTGTTCTGCAGTGTCTGGGGTCATGGCTGGCAGACTAAATGATTGAAGGCTGAAATTCTCTTAAGTCTTGACTGAGAGGCTGGAGGATCTGCTTCCAAGGTGGCTTATTTCACACATACCTGGAAAGTTGCTGCTAGCAAGTCAGTTTCTTTCCACATGTGATCTTTCTACACGTGGCCCGCTCCACAGGACTGTTGAGTATCCTCACAACATGGCAACTAGTTTCTTCTAGAGTGAGCATGTCTAGAGAGTGAGACAAAAGAAGTTATCCCTTTTACAATCTAGTCTAGAGGGTCATATAGTATCATTTCCATCATATTGTATTCATTAAAAGTCAGTTGCTAAATCCAGCCCACACTGAATGGGAGGGGAAGTAGGCTGCACCTTTTGAAGATTGATGTATCAAAGAATTTTAAGATCCCTATGGAGAGCACACATTCAGGGCAGCCTGGTATGTGGTCTCAAAGCCCGAGCAGAGTAAGGAGGACATACACAGATCTGGGAAACCGGGCATAGCTGTTCAGAGCCTGAGCAGGATAAAAAAGGCATCCATGTGAGAGAGATAGGCTGGCTTGAGGAGTTGAAGCCCAAGTGTGTCTGAGGAGGGTGTCTGTGCTTATATGGGGGTGGCAGCAGTATTGGAAGATGGGTGACATACAGGGGAATGATCATACAAATAAGTGTATTAAGAATAATTGGGGCCGGGCACAGTGGCTCACACCTGTAATCCCAGCACTTTGGGAGGCCAAGGCAGGCGGATCACCTAAGGTCAGGAGTTCGAGACCAGTCTGACCAATATGGAGAAACCTCATCTCTACAAAAAAGACAAAATTAGCCGGGCGTGGTGGCGCATGCCTGTAATCCCAGCTACTCTGGAGGCTGAGGCAGGAGAATTGCTTGAACCTGGGAGGCAGACGTTGCAGTGAGCCAAGATCACATCATTGCACTCCAGCCTGGGCAACAAGAGTGAAACTCCATCTCAACAACAACAACAACAAAAAGAATAATTGGACCAGGTGTGGTGGTTCATGCCTGCAATCCCAGAACTTTGGGAGGTCAAGGTGGGTAGATCACCTGAGAACAGGAGTTTAAGACCAGTCTGGCCGACATGTTGAAACCTCATCTCTACTAAAAACACAAAAATTAGCCAGGCATGATGGTGCATGCCTGTAATCTACTCAGGTGGCTAAGGCAAGAGAATCACTTAAACCCAGGAGGGGGAGGCTGCAGTGAGTGAGATCGTGCCACTGTACTCCAGCCTAGGTGACAGAGTGAGACTCTGTCTCAATAAAAATAAAAATAAATAGATAAATAAATAAATACATTAGATCCAAGACCAATTAAGTCAAAATTTTGGGAGATGAGATCCAGCATCTTTTGAGGTTTCCAGGTGATTCCAATGTGCAGCTGAGATTGAGAACCACAGTTCTAGCAGTAGGTCTGGATTCAGCACTGGGTGGGGATGTGCAGAATTCAACACCTCTAGCAGGTCATTCCTCTAGTGAGGTCTCTAAGAGCTCTTCAGACAAGGTGACTCCACAGACAACCAAGGCTCAGTGCAGTACTGTAAGCCTCAGTGCACTTTTGAGAATCCTCCTATTTGCTCATCGTTGCCTTTACTTCAACCTAAGAAACTTGGTGAGGCTATGAATTCAACCGATACTGTCATTTATCAGACTATTGCTCAAACTTCAGGTCTAATTTTTGGCTACTTCAGCCCTGTGGCTATTCTTTTAACACAATCACAGAAAGTCACTGGACCATGCTTTAGACTGATAATTTATAGCATATTCTTTGTCTTTCTTTCTTTTTAAACTTGAAATAATCTCAGATTCCCTCCCCACTCCCAATGAAGAAGCATCTGAGAGTAAGTTGCTGATGTGATTATCCCCTAATACTTTTTTAGTGCAACCTTTCTCAACCAGTGTTCCTCATGTGAATGACAGAATGAAAACGATTTGAATTAAAAAAAAAAAATCACCTCACCAGGAACTGAATTAGCCAGAACCTTGATGTTGGACTTCCCAGCCTCCAGAACTGTGAGAGTTAAATTTCTGTTGTTTAAGTCACCCAATCTATCATATTTTGTTTTAGCAGCCCAAGTTGATTAACACAAGGCCTCCTAAGGAAAGGCTTGGAGGAAGTGCTATACTATATACTCAGAAAGTTATTGTAGGCTCTTTCCTTCAGGGCGCATTTATTCAAGGGGCTCTGGACCTGAGAGCTGACTCAGGCTTGCAAATTGGGACAAAAACTATTTCTTTTTATCATGATGGCTTGAGTCAAGCCTCAGTTTGCCAGACTTAGAGTTTTTCAGTTATACCTGATCCTGTAGAAACATATGGGCTGTACATCTCTCTTTTCCTGGCTTGTTGATGGCTGCCTTCTTGCTATACCCTCACATGGCCAAGGTGCATGTATGTGAAGAGAGAGATCTCCTTCTCTTCCTCAGTCACTAGGGAGGCTGAGGCAGGAGAATTGCTTGAACCCGGGAGGTGGAGGTTGCAGTGAGCCGAGATTGTGCCATTGCACTCCAGCCTGGGCAACAAGAGCGAAACTCTGTCTCAAAAAAAAAAAAAAAAAAAAAAAAAAAAAAAAAAGAAATAGGAAAGAAGGACAGGGTGATATGTCCCAAGCAAGTCAACACTTATCAAGGTGTGTTCCATTTGATCTTAAGTCTGAGAAAAATCCTCTTTGGTTTGATGCTTTGCTGTGTGGACCCACTGGGGTGTTGGTCCACCTTCAGGGCTCACTGGGACAGTGATCCTACCTCTGCAGCTCTGCCAAGTAGGGTGTGACCTCCAAGGCTCTAGGCAGCCTAGTCTGAAGGCTTTGCATGATGATTCCACCTCCAAGACTTTAAGTGGTGGCCATCTGGCCAGTTGAAATTGAGGCAGGTCTCTGAATTGCCATTGGGGTTCTTAAGGTCATTTTTCCATCTTTTTGAAGAAAAACACACATTTTGCAGCCAAATAGCTTCATTGTTCTTAGATTCATAGAATCTAAAAAGTCCAACAGTTTTTCTTCATTTCATCCCATATCTGTCCCCTTTTGTTCAAACTGGCAAAGTGATAGTCTGGTCACACCCTTAGTATTCCTTTCAGAACAAGCTTTCTTATTTTTTGCAATACAAACAGGCTGAGGATCATCCAAATCTTCAAGTTCTGGTGCTTTTTTGCTTAACAATTCCTTTTTCAATTCATCTCTCTCTTCTCACACCTTACTGTAAGCAATGAGGAGGAACCAAACCATTCCTTCAACACTTTGCTTAGAAATCTCCTCAGCTAAATATCCAGTTTTATCACCCACAAATTCTATCTTCCACAAAACACAGGAACATAATTCAGCCAAGTTCTTTGCCATTTTATTATGAGGATCATCATTCCTTCAGTTTCCAATAACATGTTCCTTATTTCTGTCTGTGACTTCAACAGGATTTCCCTTAATGTCCATATTTCTAATACTTACCTCAAAACTCTTGCAGCCTCTACCCACTGTCTAGTTCCAAAGGTGCCTCCATATGTTTAGGTATTTGTTACGCAACACCCCACTTCTTAGTACCAAAATCTGTATTAATGTGGGTTCCCCAAGTAAAAAGAACCATAAATCAATCAATCAATAAATAAATATGGTGTGTGTGTATATATCATATATGTGTATATATACATATATACATACATATACCTATATACATTTATCTATACATACATATACATATATACATTTATATATGCACACACATATACATTTATGTGTACACACACACACAGATATTTATTTATTTATTTTCAGATAAGATCTGGTGCTATTGTCCTGGAGTGCAGTGGTGCAATCTCAGCTTACTACAACCTCTGCCTTCTGGGCTCAAGCCATCCTTCCACCCTCAGCCTCCCGAGTAGCTGGAACTACAGGCACATACCACCATGACCTGCTAATTTTTGTATTTTTTGTAGAGAGAGGGTTTCACTGTGTAGCTCAGGATGCTCATGAACTCAAGCAATCTGCCCATGTCAGCCTCCCAAAGTGCTGGGATTACAGGCGTGAGCTATTATGCCCAGCAAGAGATTTATTATAAGGAATTTGCTCACATGAGTATAGAGGCTGAGAAGTCCCAAGAACTGCAGTTGGCAAGCTAGAGCCCCAGGATAGTTGATGGTGTAAGTTGTAGTGCATTACTAAGTCCAAAGACAGGAGAAGACTGATGTCCCAGGTCACAGACACTCAAATAGAAACAGTCAAGTTTATGGATGAGTTCCACCCACACTGGGGAGGGCCATCTGCTTTACTAAGTCTACTGGTTCAAATGCTAATCTCATCCAGAAACACTCTCACAGACATACTCAGAATAATGTTTTGTTTTGTTTTTTTGAGATGGAGTCTCACTCTGTTGCCTAGGCTGGAGTGCAGTGGCATGATCTTGGCTCACCATAGCTTCTGCCTCCTGGGTTCAAGCGATTCTCTTGCCTCAGCTTCCCAAGTAGCTGGGACTGCAGGTGTGTACCACCATGCTTGGCTAATTTTTGTACTTTTTTTTTTTTTTTGAGGCAGAGTCTCTCTGTGTCGCCCAGGCTGGAGTGCAGTGGCGTGATCTTGGCTTACTGCAAGCTCCGCCTCCCGGGTTCATGCCATTCTCCTGCCTCAGTCTTCTGAGTAGCTGGGACTACAGGCACATGCTGCCACGCCCAGCTAGTTTTTTGGTGTGTGTTTTTAGTAAAGACGGGTTTTCACCGTGTTAGCCAGGATGGTCTCGATCTCCTGACCTCGTGATCCACCCGCCTCGGCCTCCCAAAGTGCTGGGATTACAGGTGTGAGCCACTGCGCCTGGCCTAATTTTTGTATTTTTAGTAGAGACAGGGTTTCACTGTGTTGGCCAGGCTCATCTCAAACTCCTGACCTCCTGATCCACCTGTCTGGGCCTCCCAAAGTACTGGGATTACAGGCATGAGCCACTGCACCAGGTCCCCAGAATAATGTTTAACTAAATATCTAGGCAACCCATGGCTTAGTCAACTCGGCACATAAAATTAACCACTACAGGCCTACAAGCTTTTTCCAGATTAACTGTGCAGTGGGGGAAAAAAATAATTTTCTCTGAGATTATGGGACACAATAATGAGCTCTACCTCTCTTTTCTGGGGATCCAGAACGCCTCTTTGATCCACTGGTAGGAATTGAGTTTATGGTGATCAGGTGATAAATGGTGTTTTAGCTTGATTCTGAGGCACTATAGTCTTTCCCCATCCCAATGACATCAGGCCTGAGACCAGAAAGGCCAATCGTGACATATTGTATTACTGCCCTGTGGAAAAACCACACATCCATCCTCCATAGAGGGCAGACTTACTTTGGTCAATGCAATGTGAGCATTAGTGACATGTCACTTCTGAGCAGAAGGTTTAAGGCAGTGTGTGGTTTGCCATCTCTCTTTTTCCTCTGGCAACATCCAGATTGGGCCTACTGTCAGCCTGGGTACCCAAACAAAGATGGCCTGAAGCAGAACTGAAGTTACTCTAAGATGGACATACAATATGAGAGAAAAAATTTTTCATTGTAAGCCTCTGACATTTGGGTCATTTGTTACTTCACTATAACAGCCTAAGCTGACTGATACATGCTCAAAAATATTCTGGAGTTATTCCCCCATTCCTGAATAGCCATATTTAGCCATTGTGAGAATCACCATAATACCCCCTTAGTTCATGCAATGAAGGCATCCAAGTGGAAACCCCTGGAGCTAACTATGCCAAAATTGTAAATCAAAATCAATACTGCATTGCTGGGAGAATCACAAAGATGCATGGTGGTGATTTGCATCGCAACCCATTCTATTCATCTGTTTGATCATTAATTGTCAATATAGGCTGGGCGCAGTGGCTCAAGCCTGTAATCCCAGCACTTTGGGAGGCCAAGGCAAGAGGATCACCTCAGGACAGGAGTTCGAGACCAGCCTGGCCAACATGGTAAAGCCCTATCTCTACCAAAAATACAAAAATTAGCTGGACATGATGGCGCATGCCTGTAGTCCCAGCAACTCAAGAGGCTGAGGCAGGATAATCACTTGAACACGGGAGATGGAGGCTGCAGTGAAATGAGATCATGCCATTGCACCCCAGCCTGGAAAACAAGAGTGAAACTCCATATCAACATAAATAAATAGATAATTGTCAGTATATGTATGTCTCATTTCCCTAACTGTATTATTTTGTTCATTATTCCATATATATTTTAGAGTACCAATTACACATCAGGTGCTGTGCTAGGTCCTGAGGGGCACAGAAAGAATAAAACCATATTATCCCACCCTTGAGTAACTCAACCTAGGTAGTGCTTGACTGGATGTGTATTGTATACTGAGCTGGATGTATATTGTTTATATAGTGAGCAGTGTTTAAATAAAATTAGAATTACTTGGCAACATTTAAAAATCAGGAGACTTCTCATGAAAAGCTAGATTAATCATTTCTTTTGAAATATGGAAAGATCGGCCGGGCGCGGTGGCTCACACCTGTAATCCCAGCACTTTGGGAGGCCGAGACGGGCGGATCACGAGGTCAGGAGATCGAGACCATCCTGGCTAACACGGTGAAACCCCGTCTCTACTAAAAAAATACAAAAAACTAGCCGGGCGAGGTGGCGGGCGCCTATAGTCCCAGCTACTCGGGAGGCTGAGGCAGGAGAATGGCGTGAACCCGGGAGGCGGAGCTTGCAGTGAGCTGAGATCCGGCCACCGCACTCCAGCCTGGGTGACAGAGCGAGACTCCGTCTCAAAAAAAATAAAAAAATAGAAATATGGAAAGATCTGGCAGTTCTGGGTCCTCTCTGTCCCACGGCTATTGCCAGCTGGAGGGGAGCATCTGTCATCCCTTTTGGCAGGGCCTGAGTTTGCCCAGTTCCCTGCAGGCCCCACCACCCCCTCCACCACAGAGAGAGAAGGCACAGCTTGGCACAGGACCAGTTCCTGCCCTTCCAAACCACATGGGTGGCTTTGCCTTCACATGGTTGCTGCAAACAAAACAAACAGTCCTAACTGCCAGTCATTTAAAAAGGAATAGTATTCCTTGCTGGATTATTAGGGGGGCATGGTGGCAGGAACCTGCAATGCCAGCTACTCAGGAGGCTGAGGCATAAGAATCACTTGAACCCAGGAGGCAGAGATTGCAGTGAGCCGAGATCGCACCACTGCACTCCAGCCTGGGCAACAGAGTGAGACCCTGTCTGGAAAAAAAAAAAAAAAAAAAAAAAAAAAGGATAATATTCCTCTTTCCGAAATGAACTTTCTATGGCAGGAATGCACTAACAGAGGTGGATGCTCTGAGGCTCTGAGGCTTCAGCCTGCTGGTCTCCCCTCAGCCCATCATCTTGCCAGGTATTAGGTAGTTCATATTAAAACAGATGTAGCTTTTAGGCCAAGTGTGGTGGCTCACACCTGTAATCCCAACATTTTGGGAGGCTGAGCCCAGGAGTTTGATAGCAGCCTGGGCAACATAGTGAGACCCCTGTCTCTACAGAAAACAGAAAAACATAGCCAGCCAGCTTGGGCGACACGGTGAGACACATCTCTACAAAAAAAAAAAAAAACAACATAAAAATTAGCTGGGCACGGTGGTGCATGCCTGTAGTCCCTGCTACTTGGGAGGCTGAGGCAGGAGGATTGATTGAGCCCAGGTGGTGAAGTCTGCAGTGAGCCATGATTGTGCAACTACACTCCAGCCTAAGTGACAGAGCAAGATTCTGTCTAAAAAAAAAAAAAAAAAAAATCCAAATAAACAAACAGATGTAATTTTTAAAATAATAGACTTAATTAGCCGGGTGTAGTGGCAGGTGCCTGTAGTCCCAGCTACTGAAAAGGCTGAGGCAGGAGAATCACTTGAACCCGGGAGGCAGAGGTTGCAGTGAGCCGAGATTGTGCCACTGCACTCCAGCCTGGCTGATGGAGCTAGACTCTGTCTCAAAATAAACAAACAAATAAATAAAATAATCGACTTTATTTTTAGAACAGTTTTAGATTTACAGAAAAATTGGCCAGGCATAGTGACTCACGCCTGTAATCCCAGCACTTTGGGGGACCGAGGTGGTCAGATCACTAGAGGTCAGTAGTTTGAGACCAGCCTGGCCAACATGGTGAAACCTCGTTTTTACTAAAAATACAAAAATTAGCCTAGGGTGTAGTGGTGGGCGCCTATAATCCCAGATACTCGGGAGGCGGATGTTGCAGTGAGCTGGGAGCCGAGATCATGCCATTGCACTCCAGCCTGGGGGCAGAGTGAGACTCCATCTAAAAAAAAAAAAAAAAAGATTTACAGAAAAATTGACATATACAGAAAATTTCCATATACCTTGCATTCAGTTTCCCCTATTATTAATATCTTACATTAGTATGGTATACTTGTTAAAATTAATGAACAAATATTGATATAATATCACTAACTAAAGTCCATACTTTACTCAGCTTTTCTTAATTTTTACCTAATAGCCTTCTCATGTTGCAGGAGCCCATCTAGGATACCATATTACATCTACTTGTCATGTCCCCTTACGCTGGTCTTAGCTGGGACAGTATGCCTGACTTTCCTTATTTTAATGACTGTGACAATGTTTTTTTTGAGACAGGGTCTGGCTCTGTCACCCAGACTGGCATACAGGGGCCTGATCTTGGCCCACTGCAACCTCCGCCTCCCGGGCTCAAGCCATCCTCCTACCTCACCTTCCTAAGTAGCTGGGACTACATGTGTGCACCGCTAAACTCGGCTAATTTTTTTGTATTTTTTGTAGAGATGGGGTTTCACCATGTTCCCCAGGCTGGTCTTGAACTTCTAAGCTCAAACTATCCACCTGCCTCAGCCTCCCACAATGCTGGAATTACAGGTATGACCCACTGCACCTGGCTGACCATGGCAATTTTAAGGGGTACTTTAAGTTCAGTGTTTTTTGTTGTTGTTGTTGTTGTGTTGTGTTTTGTTTTTTCTTTTTTGAGACAGAGTCTTGCTCTGTCACCCAGGCTGGAGTGCAGTGGCGCGATCTCAGCTCACTACAACCTCCGCCTCCCAGGTTCAAGCGATTCTCCTGTCTCAGCCTTTTCAGTAGCTGGGATTACAGGGGTCCACCACCATGCACAGCTAATTTTTTTGTATTTTTAGTAGAGACAGGGTTTCACCAGTTGGCCAGGCTGATTTCGAACTCCTGACCTCAAGTGATCTGCCCACCTTGGTCTCCCAAAGTGCTAGGATTACAGGCATGAGCCACTGTGCCCAGCCAAGTTCAGGGTTTCATAGGATATCCCTCTAATAGAATTTATTTGGTGTTTTTCTCATGGTTGAACTAGGGGTGTGGATTTTTAGGAGTGGAACCACAAGGTAAAGTCCCATTTTCTTTTTTCGTTTTTTTTTTTGACGGAGTCTTGCTTTGTCTCCCAGGCTGGAGTGCAGTGGCGTGATCTCGGCTCACTGCAACTTCAGCCTCCCAGGTTCAAGCAATTCTCCTGCCTCAACCTCCCGAGTCGCTGGGACTACAGGCGTGCGCCACCACACTTGGCTAACTTTTGTGTTTTTAGTAGACACGGGGTTTCACCATATTGGCCAGGCTGGTCTCGAACTCCTGACCTCGTGATCCACCAGCCTCGCTCTCCCAAAGAGCTGGGATTACAGGCGTTAGCCACCACACCCAGCCAAAGTCCCAAAGTCCCATTTTCATCACATCATATCAAGGGTACATACTCTCCTCTCTTTTTTTTTTTTTTTTTTTGAGACAGAGTCTCTCTCTATTGCCCAGGCTGCAGTGCAGTGATGCGATCTTGATGTCAACTCACTGCGACCTCCACCTCCCAGGCTCAAGCGATTCTCCTGCCTCAGCCTCCATAGTAGCTGGTACTACAGGTGGCCACCGCCAATCTCAGATAATTTTTGTATTTTAGGGTGTACGCTCTCAAAATGACCTATCAACATGACATATCAATGACTTGATCACTTAGCTGAGGTAGTATTTGTCAGGTTTCTGCATGTAGTCTTTTTCTCTTTTTCTATACGTACTCTTTGGAAGGAAGTCACTAAGTACAATCTACACTGAAGGAGTAATGTTCCCCTCCTTGAGGGCAGAGTAGCCATATTAATTATTTGGTATTCTTCTGCATGGGAAATTTATCTGTAATTCTCCTTTTATCTATTCAATCATGTATTGATATTGGTACAGACTCACGGATATTTATTTTATACTTTGGGTCAAAATCCAATATTTTATTGATTTTGTTTCTTAAATTGTTCCTGCTTTGGCCACTGGGAGCTCTTTTCTATTTGTCTTTGTTGTTGTTGTTGCTTTTGAGACCGGGTCTCATTCTGTTGCCAAGGCTGGAGTGCAGGGGTGCAATCTTGGTTCATTGCAGCCTCAACCTCCTGGACTGAAGTGATCCTTCTACTTCAGCCTCCTGAGTAACAGTGACTACAGACAGGCACCACAGACATGTGCCACCATGCCTGGCTAATTTTTACAGTTTTTGCAGAAATGAGGTTTCACCATATTGGCCAGGTTGGTCTTGAACTCCTGAGCTCAAGCAATCCACCCACCTCAGCCTCCCAAAGGTGCTGGGATTACAGGTGTGTGCTATTGCGCCTGGCTCACTTGTTTTTTTGACATAGCCTCAGAATTGGATTTTTAGGTTTTTGTTTTTTAGGACTTCCTTACTTTCTGACACTACGAGGTACTCCAGCATTATCATATATATTTCCTAACCCCGATCCTAGAATCAGCCATTTCTCCTAGGGGCCCTAGTTCCTTTTATTAGAGAATGGTATTAGAACAAAGATCTGAGAACTAGATAGGTATAATTTTTATTTTTTATATTTTGCTACACTAAAGAACAAAAATGATCATTAAAATTTTTTTTTTTTGAGATGAAGTCTCGCACTGTCGCCCAGGCTGGAGTGTAGTAGCGCGATCTCGGCTCACTGCAACCTCCGCCTCCCAGGTTCAAGCAATTCTTCTGCCTCAGCCTCCCGAGTAGCTGAGATTACAGGCACCCACCACCACGCTCGGCTAATTTTTTGTATTTTTTTAGTAAAGGTGGGGCTTCACTATATTCATCAGGCTGATCTTGAACTCCTGACCTTGTGATCCACCCACCTCGGCCTCTCAAAGTGTTGGGATTACAGGCGTGAGCCACCGCACCCAGCCTATTTTTTTTTTTTTTTTTTTTTTTTTAATTTAAAAACTGTTGAAGGCCGGGCCCGGTGGCTCATGCATTTAATCCCAGCACCTTGGGAGGTTGAGGCAGGTGGATCACTTGAGGCCAGGAGTTTGAGACCAGCCTGGCCAACATGGTGAAACCCCGTCTCTACCAAAAATACAAAAAAATTAGCTGGGAGTGGTGGCACATGCTTGTAATCCCAGCTACTTGGGAGACGGAGGCAGGAGAAACACTTGAACCCAGAGGTGGGGGTTGCAGTGAGCCGAGATGGTGCTGCTGCACTCCAGCTTGGGTGACCGACTAAGACTCCATAACAAACAAACAAACAAACAAACAAACTGTTGAGGGCCAGGCATGGTGGCTCATGCCTGTAATCCCAGCACTCTGGGAGGCTGAGGTAGGAGGATCACGAGGTCAGGAGTTCGAGACCAGCCTGACCAACATGGTGAAACCCTGTCTCTACTAAAAATACAAAAATAAGCTGGGTGTGGTGGTAGGCACCTGTAATCCCAGTTACTTGGGAGGCTGAGGCAGGAAAAATGCTTGAACTCGGGAGGCAGAGGTTGCAGTGAGCTGAGATAGTGCCATTGCAGTTCAACCTGAGCAACAGAGCACAACTCCGTCTCAAAAAACAACAAACAACAACAACAACAACTGTTGCATCCCCAGGGCCAACCACCTCAGATTGACCTGTGTCCAACCTCAGAATACCTGTCCTGCCTTTCCTTTGGCAGTCAGGCTTAGATGCTGTTTGGTGGCCTTCCTTCAGGTGGGTCCCAGCCTGGCTCAGGTGGGCACTGATGAAACACAAAGAAAGGAGAAGCTAATGTTGTGGGAGGGGCCGAAAGAAATTTTAAACCTTCAGAGTGGCTCAGGAAGAGCAGAAAGTGCTCTTGAAAAGCAGACACTATGGCTGCCGGCTGTTTTAGACTCCTCAGCCCCAGCTTGCTGCCTGGTACACGAAAGGCCTCCATTAGCATCTGCTGAGCATCTCACTCCATTGCTGTGGAGCAGCCCACAGGATATAAGCAGAGCCCTCAATGTGGGAAGCCCCAAAGTAGTTCTCCAGCCTTACCACTCATTTCATGTGGAAGAATCCTGACAGGTTTCCGAGTCCTAGGATTTATTATGCATGCCTTCCAATGTCTGGAGATTTCTTGGTGGCATCTCCAGTCAAAGGAACGTTTGGTGGATTACCTTGGAAGTGAAGTTATCACAGGTGTCCTGGAGCACTGCCCACTCAGCAAGGTAATGCTATGAATTCTGAGAATCCACTGGCCTAACGGGGTAGAGGGAAGGATATAAAGTGAAGTCAAGGCCCTGCCCCAGGAGTGTGTGAGCCATGGGGACTGAGACAACCCCTAGGCAGTGGGTGCCACATCAGAAGTCTCACCAAGTTGCTGGTGAGGCTGGGAGCTAAGGACACCCGGCTGCCGCAGAGGAAGGGTGAAAGGAAATAATTTGGGTGGGGGTGGGTGTAGAGAAAGGGGGTACTCCCATAACCAAGCTCACTGCTAGTAAGAAACAAGCTGGACAGCCCGAGCTGCCTGCTGGGGAACAGCAAGTGGGTCAGCAAGGGGCATAAGAAGGAAAGTGGGTATCAGGAAGGTGCAGAACAAGATTCCTAAACCTGGGCTTGGGCAAACTTCATGGGGGAGCCTGAAACAGGGTGCACACAAAACCAGAAGGACATGCACATTTTTCAGATGACAGAGACTTAACGAAACATGTCTTGGCCGGGTGTGGTGGCTCACACCTGTAATCCCAGCAGTCTGGAAGGCCAAGGTGGGTGGATCACGAGGTCAGGAGTTCAAGACCAGCTTGGCCAATATGGTGAAATCTCATCTCTACTAAAAATACAAAAATTAGCCAGGTGTGGTGGCACATACCTGTAATCCCAGCTACTCCGGAGACTGAGGCAGGAGAATTGCTTAAATCCAGGCAGGGGTGGAGGTTGTAGTGAGCCGAGATCACATCACTGCACTCTAGCCTAGGCAACAGAGCAAGATTCTGTCTCAGAAAAAAAAAATAATAATAAAATAAAATAAATATATCTGTTTCTCAAAGGTTGACATTGTTAGCACCAGGGAATGTAGGCACCAAAGTCTGTAAGTGGTGGCAAATCCTTGCCTCCTCAGGAGAAAGAATTCCACCAAGTGACATAAGACAGGGGGAGAGAAGCAAGTTTTAGAGCAGAAGTGAAAGTTTTATTAAAGTTTTAGAGCAGGAACAAAAGTAAAAGCACATGGCTGGGTGTGGTGGCTCGCACCTGTAATCCCAGTGAGAAGTGAAGCCAGCTGGACTTCCTGGGTCCAGTGGGGACTTGGGGAACTTTCCTGTCTTACAGGAGGATTGTAAAATGCACCAATCAGTACTCTGTAAAACACACCAATCAGCAGGATTCTAAAGGTAGGCAATCTGCGGGGAGGATTGAAAAAAGGACACTCTGATAGGACAGAAATGGAACATAGAGTGTGGTGGGGCGGAGGGTGACAATAAGGGAATAAAACCTGGCCACGCCCCAGCCAGCAGTGGCAACCCATTCGGGTCTCCTTCCACACTGTGGCAGCTTTGTCCTTTTGCTCTTCACAAGAAACCTTGCTACTGCTCACTCTTTGGGTCTGTGCCATCTTCAGGAGCTGTAACACTCACCTGCAAAGGTCCCCAGCTGCATTCTTATAAAGTCAGTGAGACCACGAACCAACTCTGGACACACCAGCACTTTGAGAGGCCAAGGCAGGTGGATCATCTGAGGTCAGGAGTTCAAGACCAGCCTGGCCAATGTGGTGAAACCCCATGGCTACTAAAAATACAAAAATTAGGTGGTGGTGCATGCCTGTAATTCCAGCTATTTGGGAGGCTGAGGCAGGGGAATCACTTGAACCTGAGAGGTGGAAGTTGCAATGAGCAGAGGTCGCACCACTGCACTGCAGTTTGGGTGACAAAGACTCTCACACAAAAACACAAAAAAAATAAATAAATAAAATAAAAAGTTTTAGAGCAGGAACAAAATTAAAAGTACACTTGGAAGAGGGCCAACTGGGTGATTTGAGAGATTCAAGTGCACGGTTTGGCCTTTGACTTGGAATCTTATAAGCTGGCAAGCTTGAAGGGTGTGTGGGGTGGTTGCATCCCTTCTCCCCTGATTCTTCCCTTGGGGTGGCCTGCCAGCACTTGGGAGGGGCCCCTGGCACAGTGTGTTTACTGAAGTGGTGTGCATGCTCACAAGGTATTTTTCTCTTACCAGTTGAGTGTTCCTAAGGGAGGAGACCACCCCTCATATTGTCTTATGTCCCAATTTCTGCCTCCAAAGAGAGAAAAAGTAAAAACTAAACGGCAGAAATGAAATCCACAAGCAGACAGCCCAGTGCCACACCCTGGGCCTGGAAGTTAAAGATTGACCCCTGACCTAATCGGTTATGTTATCTATAGATTACAGACATTGTATAGAAAAGCACTGTGAAAATCCCTATCCTGTTTTGTTCCCATCTAATTACCAGTGCATGCAGCCCCTAGTCACGTACCCCCTGCTTGCTCAATCAATCATGACTCTCTCACACACACCCTCTTAGAGTTGTGAGCCCTTAAAAGGGACAAGAATTGCTCACTCGGGGAGCTTGGCTCTGGAGACAGGAGGCTTGCCGATGCTCCTGGCCAAATAAACCCCTTCCTTCTTTAACTCATTGTCTGAGGAGTTTTGTCTGTGGCTCGTCCTGCTACATTTCTTGGTTCCCTGACCGGGAAGCAAGGTGATTGGCGAATGGTCGAGGCAGCTCCTTAGGCTTGAGCCTGCCCTCTGGAACATTCCTGCGGGGGACTCCGACCAGCCCTAGCGATGCGGATCCTGAGAGCCCTCCCAGGTAGGCATTTGCCCCAGTGGTACGCCTCACCAGAGCAGTGTGTGGCAGGCCCCTGTGGAGGATCAACACAGTGGCTGAACACTGGAAAGGAACTGGTACTTGGAGTCTGGACATCTGAAACTTGGCAAGACTAGTCTTTGGAACTTGCCCACTCCGTTTGAGTGGAAGCGTGGTCTGATCACCCACGGTGTGCCTTTATTGGCACTTTGGTTTTGGTTTTGGTTTTGACTTGGTTTGAACTGCTTGACAGGTCTGGTCTTGGGAACTTACCTAATTCATTTGAGTGGAAGCGTGGCCTGATCACCCATGGTGTGACTGTACCAGCACTTTGGTTTTTGTTTTTGACTTGGATTTCTTGATACTTTGGTTTTGGTTTTGACCTGGCTTGGATTTCTGGATACTCTGGTTTTGGTTTTGATTTTGCTTTGGTGTAAACTACAAAAGCATGTGTGTGCCCTTTTTACCTATTCTTTGTTTTGTGGTGTGCATGTGGTGTGAGTGTGGTGTTTTGTCTTGAAGAAACATAGGTGAGGCACAAAGTAAGCCCACACCACTAGGAACTATGTTGAAAATTTTCAAAAAAGGATTTAAGGGAGACTATGGAATACTATGACACCGGGAAAACTTAAAACTTTGTGTGAGATAGACTGGCCAGCATTAGAGGTAAGTTGGCCATTAGAAGGAAGCCTGGACAGGTCCCTTGTTTCAAAGGTATGGCACAAGGTAACCTGTAAGCCAGGGAACCCAGACCAGTTCCTGTACATAGACACTTGGTTACAGCTGGTTTTAGACCTCTCGCCCCCAACACACAGTGGTTGAGAGAACAGCAGCATAAGTGAAAAAGGCAAGAAAAGACCAGCAGAGAGAGAGAAAAGAAAGAGACAGAGAGGAAAAGAGGCAAAGAGAGAGAGGAAGAGACAGCGAGAAAGAGAGAGACAAAGAGGGAGTCAAGGAGAAAGAGAGAGAAAGAAAGAGAGAGGCAGACAGAGAGAGGAAGAGACAGAGGCAAAAGGAAAGTCAAAGAGGGGGAAAGTCAAAGAGAAAGAAAGAGAGAAAGAGATATACAAGTAGTTAAGAAAAAAAGCCATCTATACCAATTCTAAGTTAATTTGGACAAAACAAGGTCTTACTAATAGCAAAGGATAATTAAAATCCCAAACTTACAAGGTTTTCAAGAAAAGTAAAGTTTGCTAAAAGTTAAGAGTGTAACATGTATTATAGTAGCTTCTATTCTTTTGGCCTCAGACAATCTAGTCCACAGACATAAAAACAGGTTTGCTTTAGAAAAGAATGATTATCATCTTTGGGGGAAAAAAAAAGGAATAAAAAGGAAAACAAGGGGGGTGGTGCGGAATTTATATAAAAAGAGTGTTATATGGTAAATTCTTGTCCTGAAATATATTAACTGGTTGTTTAAAGAAACAAATGTTTGTAATAAGTCAGAAAGTTAAGGCATGTTGAAAAATTGCCTGTAAAATTTGTAGAAAAAAAGTTATTTAAAAAAATGTGTGTTAATAAAAGAATTTATGCAAAAAATGTTGTATAATTTAAAAGTAACTAGGCCTCCTGAATGTAAAACTATTGGAAAAAAAAAACAGTTTATGTGCAAGGTGTATAAAAAAAGTAAAATATACCTTTAGTAAAAGGATTATAAGGAAGCATAAGAATGTACATTTTTACCTACATTAAAAAGTTAAAAAAATTATTGTTTTGAAGGTTTAAGCAAGTTCTAAAACATTAATTGTAAAGAGAATTCTGTGTGTAAACGTATTAGCTAAAGTTAAAGAAGTATTATCCAGTTTTTCTGTGAACTAGACGTTAAAGTAAAAGCATAACAGCTTTTTCTTAAAGTACCAACCTGCTCTTTAGCAAAAATTATAAAAAGTTAAAAAGAGTCTATAAAATCTTACCTTATAATCAAACACTAAAAATTAGATAAATGTGTCTACAAAGTTTTATTAAAATTAGGTTTAACATTAATAACACACTAATATAAAGATAAAATTTAGCTTATCTGGTATAAAAATCATACAAAAAGCATTATTAAATATAAAATAGTGTTTAGCTTTCTTTGGTCTAAAAATGAACAAAAATAGGTGCTAAAGGAAATTTCTCAGTAAAAAAGCACTAAGGACTATAAAGTCCACTGCCAAGGTCCCCGCATTTAGAACAAAAGGTCAATTTCTTAGAAATTATATACTTGGTTTATCTTCCACTTTCTTTTCTCTCAAAAACTAAAAGTCTTTTAGCACATGTACCACACCTAGAATTTCCGGTAAACCAGCACTAGCCTGAAGATCACGTTCTCATCAAAGGGTGGAAAGAAGAAAAACTCGAGCCAGCCTGGGAAGGACCCTATTTGTGCTGTTAACCACCAAGACTGCTGTTAGTACAGCAAAAAAGGATGGACTCATCACACCCGAGTCAAGAAAGTGCCACCCGCTCCAGAGTTGCAGGCCACAGTCCCAGGGGAAGACCCTACCAAACTAAAGCTAAGAAAAATCTAACTTTTTTCATCTATTCTGTTACTCTTTCTTCTTTCCGTGCTCTATTGCTGACCATCTAGTTATTAACATAACCAAGTCAATTTTGCCTCGAACTATTGCATTTAATGCTTGCCTTGTTATACCCTGTGGGGACTTGCCAAGTCAAAGACAGTTTTCTACTTCAGAAAAGTACTTCTGTCCCTCCTGACTTTTCTCAGACTGGGCATTAGTAAACTAGGACCATTTAATCTGGGGAGATTTCAATAAAGACCCCATTGCCAAGGAGGAGTCTTGCCCCACGATGTAGAGCTTTCATGCCATAGTTGGTCCAACGTTCTGTGGACCACTAAAGAGCAAGGATGGACTGCCCCAACCAATTTTTGTAATTTCCTAAAACCATACATTCATTTTACTAGAGGATCATAGAAGTCAAAGACTTACAACAAACTTAAGCAATTAAGACAGGATACCAAGATGCAAATGCCTGGTTAAAATGGATCAAATATTCCATCTGCACATTAAACAAAAGCAATTATTATGCTTGTGCACATGGCAGGCCAGAGGCCCAGACTGTCCCCCTTCCACTAAGGTGGTCCTCCAGTTGACCAGGCATAGGCTGCATAGTTGCTCTTTTCCAGAATTCTACAGCCTAGAGTAATAAGTCATTCCAAACTCTCTCTGCTATTTCCCGAAGTCCAGCACCTTGCGGGTCAGCTTCTGAGGGCCATCTAGCTTCTGTCTCCCAACACTAAGTTCACTTCGTGTCTCTCACGACAGGGAGGAAACTTAGCATTTCTTAGAGACCTGAAGGGATGTGATGAGCTTAAGAATTTTCAAGAGCTTATCAATCAGTCAGCCCTTGTTCATCCCTGAGCGGATGTGTGGTGGTATTGTGGTGGACCTTTACTGGGCACTCTGCCTAATAACTGGAGTGGCACTTGTACTTTAGTCCAATTGGCTATCCCTTTCACCCTGGCATTTCATCAACCAGAAGGAAAAAAAATGAGACATTGTAAAGCAAGAGAAGCCCCTTATGGGTCTTTCGACTCTTATGTCTATTTAGACGCAATTGGAGTCCCACGAGGAATACCAGATCAATTTAAAGCTTGAAATCAAATAACTGCAGGATTTAAGCCAATATTTTAGTAGGTGACAGTTAATAAAAATGTAAATTAGATAAACTACATCTATTACAACCAACAGCAACGAAGTTTTCATGAGTTAAAAGAAAAACTCATGTTGGACCCAGCTCTGAGGCTACCTGCCCTGACAAAACTCTTCACACTCTATGTGTCAGAAAGAGAAAAAACGGCAGTTGGAGTTTTAACCCACACTGTGGGGCCCTGGCCAAGACCAGTGGCCTATCTCTTAAAACAACTAGACAGGGTTTCCAAAGGCTGACCCCCAGGTCTAAGGGCCCTAGCAGCAATGGCCCTGTTAGCACAAGAAGCAAATAAACTAACCCTTAGGCCATATAAACTAACCTAAAGGCTCCCTATGCTGTGGTAACTTTAATAAATACCAAAGGACATTATTAGTTAACAAATGCTAGATTAACCAAGTACCAAAGCTTGCTATGTGAAAATCCCCACATAACCACTGAAGTTTGCAACACCCTAAACCCCACCACCTTTCTCCCGATATCAGAGAACCCAGTTGAACATAACTGTGTAGAGGTGTTGGACTCAGTTTATTCTAGCAGGCCCGACCTCTGAGACCACCCTTAAACATCAGTAGACTGTGAGCAGTACATGGACGGGAGCATCTTCGCTAACCCCTGCAAAGTGACTCTGAAGAAGACAACAAGCCCTGCTCCAGTCATACCTGGAAACTGACTGGTCCACGCACAGCCAAAGCATGAGGAAACTCATTGTGGGACTCATTTTCCTTAAAATTTGGACTTGCACAGTAGGGACTTCAACTGACCTTCCTCAGACTGAGGGCTGTTCCTAGTGTATACATCAAGTCACTGAGGTAGTACAAAAGGTTGCTACAGTCCTATTATTTTAGTTATTATGAGTGTACTGGAAATCTAAAAAGAACTTGTTTGTATAATGTCAGTCTATACAAGGTATGTAGCCCAGGAAATGACCAACCTGATGTGTGTTATGACCCATCTGAGCCTCCCATAACCACAGTTTTTAAAATAAGATTAAGGACTGAGGACTGGTAGGGGCTTATAAACGATACGAGTAAAGTGTTAGCCAAAACAGAAAAAAGAAAGGGTGCTCAAACAAGTCACCTTAAAATTTGATGCCTGTGCTGTCATTAATAGTAATAAGTTAGGAATAAGGTGTAGTTCTCTTAATTAGAAAAGAGGCTATATGGCAGAAAATAAGTACATCTGTCATAAATTAGGACTGTGTGGAAATAAATGTAAATACTGGTCTTGTGCCATTTAGGCCACTTAGATAAAAAAAAAAAAAAAAGAAAAGGATCCAGTCCACCTTCAGAAAGAAAAAAATGGCCCTTCCTGTACTAAAGGACAATGTAACCCCTTAGAGCTAGTAATAACCAATCCCCTGATCCTTGCTGGAAAAAAAGGGGAACGTGTAACCCTAAAAATTAATGGAGCCAGACTAGATCTTCAAGTAAATATTGTGGTTTCAGAAAAAGTTTATAAATGCTCTCCTGAGCCAGTATTTCAAACCTTCTATGATAAACTAAAAGTGTCAGTACCGGAAATTCCAGGAAAAACAAGAAATTTGTTTTTGCAATTAGCCGAGCATGTAGCCAAGTCTCTCAATGTCACATGCTATATATGTGAAGGAACTGTAATAAGAGATCAATGGCCATAGGAAGCCCGATAATTAGTACCTACAGACCCAGTTCCTGATGAATTCCTGGCCCAAAAGAATCACCCTGATCACTTCTAGGTCCTAAAAGCCTCAATCATTAGACAATACTGTATAGCAACAGTGGAGAAGGACTTCACCCTTCCTGCAGGAAGACAACATGGTGGAGTTCAAACCACACAGAGAAAAATCCATTCAGTAAATTTCCAAAGTTGCAGACCGTTTAGGCCCACCCAGAATCCCACCAGGACTGGACGGCCCCCACTGGGCTATACTGGATATGTGGACATAGAGCCTATGCTAAGCTGCCTGACCAGTGGACAAGTAGTTGTGTTATTGGCACTGTTAAACCATCTTTCTTCCTACTGCCCATAAAAACAGGTGAACTCCTGGGCTTCCCTGTCTATGCTTCCCGTGAAAAGAGAAGCATAGCTATAGGAAATTGAAAAAATGATAAATGGCCCCCTGAGAGAATCATACAATATTGTAGGCCTGCTACTCAGGCACAAGATGGCTCGTAGTGATACCAGACCTCCATTTACATGATCAACCGAATCACACAGTTATAAGCTGTCTTAAAAATAATCACTAATAAAACTGGCAGAGCCTTGACTATTCTGGCCTGGCAAGAAACTCAGATGAGAAATGCTCTCTATCAAAATAGATTAGCTCTCGACTACTTGCCAGCAGCTGAAGGAGAGGTCTGTAGGAAATTTAACTTTACTAATTGCTGCCTACATGTAGATAAGCAAGGGTAAGTAGCTAAAGACATAAAGATATGACAAAACTGGCACATGTGCCTGTGCAAGTGTGGCATGGATTTGATCCTGGGGCCATGTTTAGAAAATGGTTCCCAGCGCTAGGAGGATTTAAAACTCTTATAAGAGTTATAATAGTAATAGGAAACTACTTACCGTTCCTTGTTTGCTACCTGTACTTCTTCAAATGATAAAAAGCTTCATTGCTACCTTAGTTCACCAAAATGCTTCAGCACAAGTGTGCTATATAAATCACTATTGATCTGTCTTGCAAGAAGACATAGGTAGTAAAAATGAAAGTGAGAACTCCCACTATTGAGTGAGAGTCTCAAAGGGGGGAATAAGGGAGAAGACCACCCCTCATATTGTCTTATGCCCAATTTCTGCCTCCAAAGAGAGAAAAAGTACAAACTAAAAGGCAGAAATGAAATCCACAAGCAGACAGTCTGGCACCACACCCTGGGCCTGATAGTTAAAGATCGACCCCTGACCTAATTGGTTATGTTATCTATAGATTATAGACATTGTATGGAAAAGTACTGTGCAAATCCCTATCCTGTTTTGTTCTGATCTAATTACCAGTGCATGCAGCCCCCAGTCACGTACCCACTGCTTGCTCAGTCAATCGCAACCCTCTCACGCACACCTCCTTAGAGTTGTGAGCCCTTAAAAGGGACAAGAATTGCTCACTCAGGGAACTCGGCTCTTGAGACAGGAGGCTTGCCTATGCTCCTGGCCGAATAAACCCCTTCCTTCTTTAACTCATTGTCTGAGGAGTTTTGTCTGTGGCTGATCCTGCTACATTCCCAGAGAGAACTCATATGCCAGTTAAACTCCACCATTTTGTCTCTTAGGTCACATGCTTGAGCCTACTCACCCAACTCCTGAGATCTAATTGGGAAGCTGATCACCAGTTTTGGGTTTTTCTATCTGTTGGGGAGACTGCCTTTCTCTGGCGCTGGGTGTGATCAATTACTATTTTAGACAGCTTAACAGCCTCCTGACCATCACCTGATGGTCTTCTGATATTCCTGGGTTTGGAGGTGGGGGCTCTCCTGACCTGCTCATGTCTGCTGCTACCCACTGTAACAACACTGCCAGGCAGGCTCTGCATCAGGAGACCCACTGTGGCTTCTGGACAACAGGAGATAAAACCCAGGTTGCCGGGACCTTCTGCTTGTCAACTGGCCAGGAGTCGTGTAGCTTTCTTACTTGTGCCTCCTAAATCCCTTTCTGGGAAGGAGAGATGGAGGGGTACCGGTATTGTCCTCATTTTACCAAACCTCACGCCTAGTGCCCTTTCCACCATCCCTGGGGCCTTCCAGTAGAATCTCTGTGCTTGGAGAGAAAGGAGTACACAGTCTGAGGTTGGTTAGGGGATGCAAACATCCATTCATTCAACTATTTCTTGGGAACTGGGGCTGCCTGGGACAGGGAGACCTGGGACACTGTCCTAACGGAAGCCAAGACCTGGGGAAGCCCAAGTCGAACGCAGTTAATTATAATTGCAATTACAACTTCGTACTTGAGTGCTTTCAAGGGTTGCCGAGGAGGCGAGAAGGGAAAGAAGGGGCCACAGGTCTGTGGGTGTTGGGTTTGCTGTGTTAATCAGTTTCAGCTGGATGAACACTGCGAGCATGGGAGAAAGGGCGCAGAGAGAATGGCAGGAACCGTGTAGCCGGCAGGCCTAGCTCCCCACCGCGGGTTTGCACCCACACCCTCTTCCTGGGGCTGCGCAGGCCTCACCTCCAAGGTACTCCACAGGGGAAGGCTCGGAGGTGCGGGTGTTCATGTCCTTGGGGCTGCCACGGCTGCGGTTGCTAAGCCCTTTTGGACTCACAAGCCTCAGATAAGTAGCTCAAAACCCAGGTTGGGGCAGGTGGCCTAATCTGCCGCGGCTCCCGGGTCCCGGGAGGCCCCAGCACCACGCGGATGATAACTGACAGCGGAGCCGACGCGATCTAGAGCGGGCCCTGGCTCAGCGCCCCCGCGCCCGCTTTCGGAGCCAGGACCGTCCTGCAGAGCAGCCGGGCCACTGACATGGCCGGGAAGGTCCCCTGCGCAACAAAGGCAGCCCAGGCGGCCCCAAGGGTAATGCCCGGGGTGACCCCAGTGCAAAGGGGAGTTCTGGGGGAGATGCAGTCCGAGGCACCCGCCCCCAACTCCGGGGGCATTTATTTGAAATGTTAATGTTTTGAAGCCTCCCCTGGGCCCAGATCCGTCTCCTAGAAAGCAGGCAGAAGCCGCTGTGGGATTACTAAACTAACCGCCTCTGGCTCGGGTGCGAACCCGGTAAACATGTGTTGGTGTAAGCTAGAGAGGCCAGTGTACACAGATGAACCGGGTAAATTATTACACACCCCGACCCCTCGCCTTAAAGTATCCTTGGTGCACCAATTCCAGGAGTTGAAGTTTCTCCGGGCCACAGACCTTTATTTGCTCTTGTCCTTTACACCCTCCGCCCCCGCACAGGAACCGCGGAATCCAGGTCACAGGTGGGGGCAGGGAGGCCCGGGCGGGGTGGCTGCTGCGCAGCTCTGACAGAGCCCAACCCTGGCCCCGCCCGGGCCGCAGGCCTCGCCCAGGTCCTGCTGGGTGGCAGCCCGGCCTGCACTCAGCCGCCAAGTCTCCGCCACGCCTCGGGACGTCCTTGGGTAGCCCGGACCACGCGAGGTCGGGTGTCGCTGGCCCGGAGGCCGCCGGGCCTGGGGAGGACACAGAGGGTGTCACAACGGGAGCTTTTTAGAAACCTTGGAATGCGTTTCACTGTCCACATTCGATAGTTTGTCGAGTTATTGCCAAAATTATCTAGTCAGATCCTTTTCCCAGCTCAGCTGCTGGCGATGGTAATCATACCCGCACACACTTTGGGTGCGCTGAGACTCTGCAGGGCGCTGTTCCAAGTTCTTCTTATGGATTAACCTGTGATGAGGCGACCAAAGTCAGTCATCTGGCTTCTTTCGAGAACTGGCAGGTCACCTGCCCTCCACTCGACTGGTGGGGTGAGAGTAAATTGGGGCGTGCTCCCCTGTTGGATATGGGGCCCGAGCTGCACAGACATGATTGCCAAGGGCCCGGGGCTCCCGTGCTGGAGAGGGGCTAGGTAGGGCGTCAGGCACCGTCTTGATTCTGGAAGATTTTTTAGGCCCCGCTATAGTTCTCCAACTTCAACATTCTCTAATCCACGAACTCCTCCAAGCTGCCTGAGCTTCCAAAAGCTTTCGCCTCAAGCTGGGAGAGCCCAATAGAGTGATCATTTTTCAACCAAGGGAGCCAACACTCATACATAATGAAGCGAGTTACACAAAGGACAGAATTCTTTCCCACTCTCCTGGGAGAGGCCCCTCAGCTCAGGGAATATGCAGGGCTGCCCAAACGACCCAAACTATGGGCCAGGTTAGGGGCGCATCAGAGGAATGGGGGCAAGCCGAAGAGCTCCTCTGCCCACTCAGAGGCTGGAGTTCCTCACACGAAGAAACCTCCACCCAGGTTATTCCTGAGCACTTCTCAGAAAGCACAATTCCTCCCTTTTCTTTGCCCCAAAGGCCAGTTGCAGAGCCCATGACCCAGCCGTGGGACAGGACGCTGTGAAGGGAGGAAGAGCCGCTTATGGTGGAGGAGCTCCCTTCAGGCCCCAGCAGTACATCTGGATGCTGTCAAGAACCAAGTGGGCAGGGCAAGAAGAGACATGGGCTGGTTAAGACAAGACACTGTGACCTTGACTTCAACAACCTGGCCTGTTAGATCTCTGTCTGCCACCCTACCTTTGCTGCTCACAAATACCTGATCTCTCCCCAGGTCAAAGCTTCTCTACCTACAATTCCTCACTCCTCCTTGAATTTGGCTTCTTCTTCTAAACAGCTTTGAGTTATTTATCTTGATCCTCACTCCTCCTGGCTTGAGCCTCTGGCTTGAAATGACAACAGAAGGATGGGGTTCCTCTACCTGGCTTGATATTCAGGGCCCAGGACAGCACATGCTTCATGCCTGGAACCTTTGGAGAAAGATAGTCTTGGTTTAAAACCCTGGCTCTGTCACATTAATCAGTTGGGTGACCTTAGGCAAGTCATTTACCATTGTACAGTGTTCCTTAAGAGTCCTATCAGAGAAGTGGTAGGATAATGCAGCTCTGATAAGGAGATGAGACATCAATGACAATGTAAATAACAATGTAAATTACAATGCAGGGAAATCTGCACTGTGGCTGGCAAAAAATAGGACTCAGTAAATGGTAGCCTTCTCCCTAGGTAAGAGTAGAGCAACTCAGCACCTAGGAGGCTGCTTGCCGTTGTTCTTTTATTTAAAAAAGTTCTTTTAGAGACAGGGCCTTGCTCTGTAACTCAGGTGGGAGTGCAGTGGCATGATCATAGCTCACTGCAACCTTGAACTCGGCTTACGAGATCCTCCTGTCTCAGCCTCCTGAGTAGCTGGAGCTTGCCTTTGTTCTCACACTCTCTCCCAAGGCTCCACAATATGGAGGTAGAGACCATGACATCGGTAATGTTGCTGCCACCTCCACCTCCACTCAGTCATGCCCTGGAAGTTAAATACCTGAAACTGTATGGCCATGGCATCCTCGCTTGGGCAAGCAGCATTCAGAGGCAGATTGGCTTTCAGAGCAGGTGACACCCCAGAGGCCTCTCTCCTGACGTCATTGTGGGCAAGCAGTCAGGGAGCAGGGCCTCACTGCTGGGATCTTGCTCCTAACTGGGTGTCCTGCTGCCTCTCACCTAGGAAGTGAGCCCAAGTAGATTTTCCCTGACATTCAATAGCCTTGTTCTGCTTCCACTGTTTCCATCTCAAGGTTATTAATTCCTCGCCCACTCATGGCTATCAGAATTCTTTTTCAACATTTCCAAGATTAATATATAGACCACCCCCCCCTTTTTTTTTCTTTTTGAGATGGAGTTTCACTCTTGTTGCCCAGGCTGGAGTACAGTGGAGCCATCTCCACTCACTGCAACCTCCGCCTCCCAGGTTCAAGCGATTCTCCTGCCTCAGCCTCCCAAGTATCTGGAATTACAGGCGCCAGCCACCACACCCAGCTAATTTTTGTATTTTTAGTAGAGATGAGGTTTCGCCACCTTGGCCAGGCTGGTCTCAAACTCCTGACCTCAGGTGATCCGCCCGCCTTGGCCTCCCAAAGTGTTGGGATTACAGGTGTGAGTCACTGCACCTGGCCCATATCCATCTTCTAAATTCTTACTAGAAAGAAGCACGAAAATGACAAAAACATATGTCTGCTTTGCTGTATCTTCTTTTGTTTTTTTAAACCTTTTTTGAGATAGATAGGGTCTAGCTCTGTTGCCCAGGCTGGAGTGCAGTGGCACAATCATAGCTCACTGTAACCTTGAACTCCTGGGCTCAAGTGATCTCCCACTTCAGCGTCCCAAGTAGCTGGTGTTAACAGAAACATGTTAACGGTAGAGTGTCCATGTTCTTGGTGTCTTGAACAAAGAATTGGACAAAAAGCACTAACACAGCAAGGAAGGAATGAAAGGATTTATTGATAATCAAAGTACACTCCACAGTGTGGGAGTCGGCCAGAGCATGAGGCTCAAAGACCCCATTACAGAATTTCTGGGAGTTTATATACTCCTTAGAGGATTCCACTGGTTACTTCGGGTACACCCTATGTAAATGGAGAGGATGAAGTAAAGTTACAAAGTCATTTACGGCGTATGCCCTATGGAGAGGATATTTCCTGTTATAGCTAAAGTATGAATTGGCCTTATGTTCCCTGCCTCCAGACCCTATCTTCCTGCCTCATTGTGACTATAGGAACATGCCACCACACCTGGCTACTTTTTTTGTTTTGTTTTTTTTTGAGACAGAGTCTTACTCTGTTGCCCAGGCTGAAGTGCAGTGTCACAATCTCGGCTCACTGCAACCTCTGTCTCCCAGGTTCAAGCAATTCTCCTGCCTCAGCCCTCTAAGTAGCTAGGACTACAGGTGCGCACTACCATACCCGGCTAATTTTTTTGCATTTTTGTAGAGACGGGGTTTTATCATGTTGATCAGTCTGGTCTCGAACTCCTGACCTCAAATGATCCACCTACTTCTGCCTCCCAAAGTGTGGGATTACAGGCATGAGCCACTGCACCTGGCCTAATTTTTTTTTTTTTTTTTTTGAGACAGAGTCTCACTCTATCGCCCAGGCTGGAATGCGGTGGAGGGATCTTGGCTCACTGCAAGGTCTGCCTCCTGGGTTCATGCCATTCTCCTGTCTCAGCCTCCTGAGTAGCTGGGACTACAGGCACCCACTACCATACCTAGCTAATTTTGTTTTTGTATTTTTAGTAGAGATGGAGTTTCACTGTGTTAGCCAGGATGGTCTCAATCTCCTGACCTCGTGATCTGCCCGCCTCGGCTTCCCAAAGTGCTGGGATTACAGGTGTGAGCCACCGCACCTGGCTCTAATTTTTAAATTTTTAGTAGAGACAGGGTCTCACTATGTTGACCAGGCTGGTCTGGAACTCCTGGCCTTAAGCGATCCTCCCAACTTGGCCTCCCAAAGTGCTGGGTTACAGGCATGAGCTATGGCACCTGGCCCGTATCTTCTTTTAACATAGAACTGGTGGAACCAAGGACTAGAGGATGACTGATTCATTTATGTGAGGCTCCACAAGTGCAGAGGGAGAGGGAAGTTCTAGACAGAGAGGACTGCATGAGCTGGGCATGGAGTCAAGTAGTCTGGCCCAGCTAGTCAGGAGAGGAGGGAAAGAGAGGTATGGCAGGGTAGAACATAACCATAAATGCCAATGCAAATTACTTATGCCTATGGGATATGGACTTATTTCCCATAGATAGTGGGGAGCAAAATATTTTCTTCTTTTAGGAGAGGGAAGTGATTTCTCAAATGTATGTTTTAGAAATATCATTCTGGGGACTGTGCAAGAAGAGTACATTCATTTTTAAAAAATAGACTTTTTTAGAACAATTTTAGGCTCGTAGAAAAACTGTGCACATAGTACAGAGTTCCCATATACCTCCCTCCCCAATCCCCTTCCCCAGTTTCCTCTATTATTTATTTATTTATTTTGAGATGGAGTCTTGCTCTGTCGCCCAGGCTGGAGTGCAGTGGCACTATCTTGGCTCACTGCAACCTTCACCTTCCAGGTTCAAGCGATTCTCCTGACTCAACCTCCCAAGTAGCTGGGACTACAGCCGTGTGCTACCATGCCCAGCTAATTTTTTGCATTTTTAGTAGAGATGGGATTTCGCCATGTTGACCAGGCTGGTCTCGAACTCCTGACCTCAGGTAATCTGCCCGCCTTAGCCTCCCAAAGTGCTGGGATTACAGGTGTGCGCCACCATGCCTGGCCAGTTTCCTCTATTATTAAAATCTTGCATTAGTGTGGTATATTTGTTAAAATACTGATACATCATTAACTTAATTTACATCAGAATTCATTCTTTGTGTTATATAGTTCTATGGGTTTTGACAAATCTATAATGCCATGCATCCACTGATACAATATTACAGGTTTTTTTTTTTTTTTTTTTGAGATGGAGTCTCACTCTGTTGCGCAGACTGGAATGCAGTGGCGTGACCTCAGCTCACTGCAACCTCCAACTCCCAGATTCAAGCAATTCTCCTGCCTCAGCCTCCCAAGTAGCTGGGATTACAGGTATGCACCACCATGCCTGACTAATTTTTGTATTTTTAGTAGAGACGGAGTTTCACTATGTTGGCCAGGCTGGTCTTGAACTCCTGACCTCAGGTGATCTGCCCACTTCGGCTTCCCAAAGTGCTGGGATTACAGGCATGAGCCAGTGTGCCTGGAGTATTACAGAATTATTTCACCACTCCCTAAGTCCCCTGTGCTTCAGGTATCCATCTCTCTTCTCCCCTCCTCCTGAACCCCTAGCAACCATTGATCTTTTTACTCTCTCCATTGTTTTGCCTTTTCCAGACATCATATACAGTAATTGGAATCATATCGTATGTAGTCTTTTCAGACTGGCTTTTTTCACTCAGCAATATACATTTAAGGTTCCGTATCTTTTCATGGCCTGACAGCTCATTTCTTTTGGTAAATTCATTTTTAATATTTTTCTTCAACAAATATTTACTCAGCCTTTTTTTTTTTTTTTTTTTTTTTTTTTTTTTTTTGAGACAGGGGCTTGCTCTGTCACCCGGGTTAGAGTGCAGTGGCGCAATCATGGCTCTCTGCAGCCTCAATCTCCCAGGCTCAAGCGACCTTCCCACCTCAGCCTCCTGAGTAGCTAAGACTACGGGCATGTGCCAACACACCTGGTTAATTTTTGTAGAGACAGGGTCTCACCATCTTGCCCAGGCTGGTCTTGAACTCATGGGCTCAAGCCATCCATCCCGCCTCGGGCTCCCAAAGTGCTGGGATTATAGGTATAAGCCACTGTGCCCAGCTACTGAACTTTGATATCAGGGCTGCCAATATAAATATAATGCAAGTCACAAAGGTAACTTAATTTTTTCTAGTACCCACATTAAATAAAGGTAAAAAGAAACAGGTGATATTAACTTTAATAACATAATCTATTTAACTTGATATAAAAAATCATTTCAACATTTAATCAGTGTAAAAAGTATTGAGATACTTTATTTTCTTTTTTTGTAGGAAGTCTTTGAAATCCAGTGTGTGTTCTACATTGTCAGGATTTCTCAACTTGGACTAACGATATTTCAAGTGCTCAGTGAACGCACAGCTCATGGCTACCACATTGGACTGTACAGCCTGTTCTTGGTGCTGAGCATACAGCAGAGAGCAGAATGGACAAGATCTCTGCCTTTACACAGTTGACATTCTAACGTGGAAGATAGATAATACAGAACTAGACTGGGCGCGGTGGCTCACACCTGCAATCCCAGCACGTTGAGGGGCCGAGGCGGTAGACCATTTGAAGTCAGGAGTTCAAGAACAGCCTGGCCAACGTGGTGAAACCGTCTCTACTAAAAATAGAAAAATTAGCCGGGCAGTAGTGGCACAAGCCTGTAATCCCAGCTACTCAGGAGACCGAGGCAGGAAAATCACTTGAGCCTGGGAAGCAGAGGTTGCGGTAAGCCGAGATTGTGCCACTGCACTCCAGTCTGGGTGACAGAGTAAGACCCTGTCTCAAAAACAAACAAACAAACAAAGAAGTACGCAGGCTGGGTGTGGTGGCTCACAACTGCAATCCCAGCACTTTAGGAGGCCCTGGAGGATTGCTTGAGGTCAGAAGTTCAAGACCAGCCTGGGCAATGTAGTGAGACCCCCCCGATCTCTAAAAAAAATCAAACATTCATTTTTTGAATTTTTCCCTAGGTGTCACTCTTGCCTGTAGTTCCAGTTACTCAGGAGGCTAAGCCTGGGAGGGCAAGGCTGCAGTGAGCCATGTGTGTCTGCACCACTGCACTCCAGCCTAAGTGACAGAGGGAGACCTTATTTGGAAAAAAAAAAAAAAAAGAGAGATAATTTGGGAGAGTGGTATGTGTTAATAATACACCAGTGTTATGATAAAGACTGGGAAGCTGCTTCAGATTGCCTAGTCAGGAAAGTCTTTTGGAGGCTGAGACTCAAAAAAAGGAAGCATTATCAATGGGAAAATCGCTAGTTGTTATCCATTATTTATTGTCACAATGCTGTATAACAAACCACTCTAAAATTCAGAAGCTTAATATAATAAGTAGCTATTATTACTCATGAGCCTCCAGGTCATCAGGACAGTTCTAGTCCCAGGTGGGCTCACATCTACATCTTTGGGTGGCTGCAGGTCAGGTGGGTTGCCATGCTGCTCCTGGCTGGGCTTACATGTTTGGGGTCTGCTGGCTGTTCATAGGTCAGGGAAGACTTCAGCTCTTTTCCATGTGGCTTCTCATCTTCCATCAAACTAGCCCAGGCCTGTTCTCATGGCAGAAGCAGGGATCCCAGAGAGAACGTGGAAGCATTCAAGGTTTCTTTAGGCTCAGACTCAGGACTTTATCACTTCTGTCATTTTCTTTAGGCCAAGGTGAGTTAAAATCTAGCTGAGATTCTGGGAGAAGCTGCCAAGTCACATTGCAAAAGGTGTGGCTATGGGGAGAAGTGAGTGGAAAATTCAGGCAATTTTTGCAATTAATCTCCCATATTACTTTAAAAGCTTTCAATTCTACCGGGAAGCGATAGCAATTCTAACTTGTACAGTATGTGCCCAATAAAATAGCCTCAAAATGCAGAAAGAAAAATAGAACTACAGGGAGAAATGAAAAAGATTACTCCTATAGTGGGAGGTTTTCATGCATGTTTTGCCATTATTTATAGGTCAAGCAGACAAAAAAAATTATTAAAGATATAGAAGAGCTGAACACTATTATTATTTTTGAGAAAAAGTTTTGCTCTTGTTGTTCAGGCTGGAGTGCAATGGTGTGATCTTGGCTCACTGCAACCTCCACCTCCTGGGTTCAAGTGATCCTCCTGCCTCAGCCTCCCAAGTAGCTAGGATTACAGGTGCCTGCCACCTGCCTGGCTAATTTTTGTATTTTAGTAGAGATGGGGTTTCATCATGTTGGCCAGGCTGGTCTTGAACTCCTGACTTCAGATGATTCGCCGCCCACTTTCACCTCCCAAAGCGCTGAGATTACATGTGTTAAGCTGTACACAATTTTTTTTTTTTTTTTTTTTTTTTTTGAGACGGAGTCTCGCTGTCGCCCAGGCTGGATTCCAGTGGCGCGATCTCAGCTCATTGCAAGCTCTGCCTCCCAGGTTCACGCCATTCTCCTGCCTCAGCCTCCCGAGTAGCTGGGACTACAGGCACCCGCCACCACGCCCAGGTAATTTTTTTTTGTATTTTTAGTAGAGATGGGGTTTCACCGTGTTAGCCAGGATGGTCTCGATCACCTGACCTCGTGATCCGCCCGCCTCGGCCTCCCAAGGTGCTGGGATTACAGGCATGAGCCACTGTGCCCGGCTGCTGAACACAATTTAAAGCTTGAATTAATTCAGGTATTCCGTCAACAAATATTTATAGCACACTTTCTGTGTGTGAGGCACTATTCAAGGTGTGCTTGGCATATAAAGTGAACAAGTCAGTCATCCGCGTCCTCATGGAGTTTATATTCTTGTGAAAGGAAATAGATAATAACCAAGTTCATACACAAAGCAAACGTAATGACTATGTTATGGAGAAAAGCAGCAGGGAAAAGGAGATACAGGGTGCTGGATGACCTTAAATAGCATGGCCAGGGAAGACACTACTGAGAGAGACACTTGAGCAAAGACCTGAAAGCATGGAGGGAATGAGTCATGTATGTCTCTTGAGGACTAACAGAGGGAACAAGTATGAAGAGGGCCCGCAGGCAGGAGCTGGTTTGGCATGTTCTAGTAGTAGTCAGAGGCAGGCCTGGCAAGGTGGGAAGGGATAGGAGTACTCAGGGGCCAGATCATGCAGGGCCTTTTTGCCGTAAGAATTTTGGATTTTAGTCTTAGTGATAGGAGGACCCTTCAGGGTCTTTGACTAGGGGGGTATCATACAGTATTAGGGGTGAGGATCCTGGATAAAAAAGGGGTGTTTCCAGGACAAGGGTCAGGAAGCCAGACTTCTTCAAGGTTGCTCGTACCAGTCCTTGTCAGGCAATGTGCTCCTAGAGAATTTCCTTTGCTTTGTGTTTCATCTACCTAGACAGCAGTGTATTCCCCAAAGGATGTCACTATCTCCAGAGAACATATTCCAATTATCCTGGGAAATAAGATAACTGAGATTATAAGAGTACTCATTTTCTCAATTTTCAGAATGAAAACCTATCCAAGGCAAGAACAAAAGGTCTCCAGAAAGTACTCCCTTCCCCATTGTGATATCCCAGTTAACACTTTATTAGAGCTACCAGGTTATGTGAAACTGTTGATAGTTTTGCCACTTTCCTTTCAAGATATAGGCAGGGGCAGTGGCTCAAGCCTGTAATCCCAGGACTTTGGGAGGCCAAAGTAGGTGGATGGCTTGAGCCCGTCAGTGCAAGACCAGCCTGGGCAACAAGGTGAAACCCTATCTCTACCAAAAATACAAAAATTAGCGGGGCATGGTAGCATGGACATGTAGTCCCAGCTACTTGGGAGGCTGAGGTGGGAGGATGGCTTGAACCCTGGAGGTGGAGGTTGCAGTGATTGGAGATCGTGCCACTACACTCCAGCCTGGGCGACTGAGCGAGACTCTGTCACAAAAAAAAAAAAAAAAAAAAAAAAAAAAATGCAGCCAGGCATGGTAGCTCACACCTGTAACCCCAGCACTTTGGGAGGCTGAGCCGGGCAGATCACAAGGTCAGGAGGAAAAAATGAGCTGGGTGTGGTGGTGCGTGTCTGTAGTCCCAGCTACTGGGGAGGCTAAAGCAGGGGAATCGCTTGAACCTGGGAGGCAGAGATTGCAGTGAGCCGAGATTGTGCCACTGTACTCCAGCCTGGTGACAGAGCGAGACTCAGTCTAAAAAAAAAAAAAAATGTGTGTGTGTATATATATATGTATATAATCTTACACGAAAGAAGGAAATAAATGGGTGCTTTTATTCAACAAGTATTTATTGAGCACCTACTCTGTGGCAGGCAGTCTTCTAGGTGGTAGGGTTGTAGCAGAAAACAAGACAGGCAGAGATCCCTGCTCTCAGAGGGAGCACAACATGTAAGATAAACATGCAGAACACCTGGTATGTTAGATGCGAAGATAAATGCCCTTAAGGAAAGTAAAGCAGGGACAGTGACATTTAGGAGTGAGGATGTTGCAACAATTTAAAATAGGTTGGTCAGGGGAGATTCATTGAAAAGTCCCATCTGAGTCAAAACCTAGAGGAGAGGAATTGAAGCAGGCTGGCATCTGGGGGAGTTGTGGGCAGAGGAAATAGGAAATACAAAGGCCCTAAGGTGGGGAAATAGCAAGGACTCAGGTGTGGGCAGAGCAGAAAGTAGGGGCTGCATGAGCAAAGGGCAGGGCCTGGCCCACATCTTGTAGAGCTTTGTAACATAACCACAACATGCAAGTGTACAATTTAACATTTTATTCCACATCTTATGGCAAAGAAAAATTGACTGCTACCAATATGGTAGTTTCTGACCTCTAGTTCCCTAAATAGAATTCTGTAAGTTGTAATACACTTTACTACACATTATCAGAAAAAGACTAAAAGTTCTATTTAGTAACTCCAATTCTGACAGTTCTCATGTCTGGGCTAGAACAAGTGCGTGGCAATGGCAGAACAGATGTCTTCTATTTTGTTTGCAGGATTTTCTTTTTTCAGAGGAAAGTACAGGTATGGGCCCACTCAAGTGGGGCTCCAGGTAGTAGGGGGTTCTGTCCTCACCCAGGCAGCAAACAGGAGGGCAGAAGCCCCTCCAAGGGTACTACAAACTTGGCTCTGATCCATGATTTCAGTTTCTGACAATTAACAACTTTCAGTGGGGGAAAGAAAATCAGGTATCTGAGAGCTTGCACAGAGGCATTCTAGCAAAACCAAAAGCATCTACTGGCCACTCGATGTTAGTGTGAAGATTCTCATGAAATGGAGACAACCATTCTAGGGGTTGAGGGTGGCCAGGGGGATGGGCAGAGGGTGAATCCTGAGCTGAGAGAACTAAGAAAACAAAAACAATACAACAAAAAGCTGCTCAGCCATGTGTTACCCATACTGGAGTCCTGTTTGCTTATTCTGGTGTGGAACCCAGGGCCCTGGTAAGGGAATGAGGTGACTCCAGGGCATTTGCTGCCTCAGTGGAAGCAGGGAGGTAAGGGGTTAAGGTGGTAGTACAGCCTGCAGGGCCAGGGGTCTGAACTCCCTCCAGGAGGGACCCAAGAGGTGTCTTTAGCCTGAGCCACACAAGGAAGGGTACAGAGCCCAGAAGAGCTCTGCTTAATATTCATATAGTAAGTTTCCACAGACTAAATACACACACACACACACACACACACACACACACTTGTTTACTTCTCAAATCATGTACCACTTTCTACCAGATTCAAGAACATCCATAAGTACTAATGGGTACCCAACCATTAAGAAAAAGTTTGACTCCCTCACTAATTGTAATATACAAGTCTTCCCATTTCCTTACCTGTAAGATAAGGGAACAGCCTAGCAACTTACCTGATGCATAGGAGGTTCTTAATCATCTCCCTTCCTCTCCCTCATCCTAACGAAAAATACTAGATTGCTGTCAAATGCTATGGGTATACTTTAAATCGGTGCTTGTCAAACTTTAATGTGCAGCCCAATCAGCTGGGGGAATCCTGTTAAAATGCAGGTTCTGATTCAGTGGAGCTGGGGTGAGGATAGGAATTATGCGTTCTTCACAGGCTTCCAGGTTATGCTACACTGCTGATTGGGGATCCTTCTTTGAATGGCAAGAATTTGACACTACTAAGTTCCATTACTTAACACAACCATCTCACAAAAGCCCTCAAAAGGCACCACACAGTCTAAACAATGAGCCCTTCCACTTCAGCTTCATGCAGGCACTGACCCTGCCAGTGTCCAGCACTAGAGAGGCCAGGCATAATACATATATCCTTTGGTCTTGGAAGGTTCACAACACCCTCCTACAGGAAGATCTTGCAATTGTCTCCTCACCGCTTCTGGTTTTTTGATCTTATCTTTTCCCTCTGATGATAATTACCCTTTAATTACCATCCACTACCTTGTCATCTAAATAATTATAGTAAGTGCAGCCTGCACCTTTGCCAGAGATCTTTAAACAGAATAAAAACAAGTTCCTAAATTGCCAATTAAAAAAAAGAGACAAAACTGACCCAAATAAAACAGTCATGTGCATCCCACCCACAGTGGAAGATATGGACTTGTTATTCATATAAACTACAGAAGAAGTTGGTTTATTTTGAAACAAGAAAAAATACTGACTCAGTATTTGGGAAATTGTAAATGTCAGAATATAAATTCTGCAGTCAGGTAGGCAAAACAATCCAACCACACTAAAATCCACCTCAAATTCCTCTTGGGAAAGGCTGCAGGGTCTCTGAACTATTTTTCCTTTATTTGGAGTTTCCCCGATTATACCGGAGGGAGCTGGATAACTTCTGGGTGCATTAAAAGCAAATTATCCATTTGTGGAAGAAGGGCGGGCTTCTCACTGAAAGCAATTAGTAGTTTTCTAATTTCCCAGGTGGGTCTCCATTAACCGCCTAACAAACATCAAGGCTCTCCGAGTCCGACGAATCATGCACCTCTCTTAGGGGGAACTGGTTGTGCTATTCTTTAGAATGCTGTTTTCTCATAGTAGCCTTTAAAAAAAAAAACTTACCAATTTTCTGAATTAGGTAACACATTAAATGGGGAAAACCTAAGACAGCACAAAAAGGCGCACAGCGAAAAATTAAGACTCCTTCCTCCCTTCATCCGCCACCTCACTGTTCTCCCTTGAGGCAATCACTGGCTTACTTCTCTAAACTTTTTATTATGGAAAATTTCATATACACAAGTAGAGAGATTGTATGATGAGCGCATGTGCTTGCATCACGCAGCATCAACGATGAAAAACGTCCTGCCAGCTTGTTTTATTCCTCTCCCCCAGTTTTCACAGGCCTATTTTACACTCCTGACACCAGATCACTCTACCTGTCAACATATCAGTAGGTCTTAAAAAAAAAACAAAACCATAACCACATTACCGTTACCACACCCAACAAGGTTAATGATATTTGCTCAATACCATCCAATATTCTCGGGGCCACTTTCAATCGGTGACGGGCAGACGGAGTTAGAGGGAGGACTGCAGGACTGGAGGGGCGCGAAAAAGCGCGGGGCAACGCTGCTGGCGGCCTCGGGTGTCCGGCGCCTCGCAGTCCCGCCGTCGTCACCTACGCCGGGCCAGGACCTGCCAGGCCAGGTCGAGGGCGGCTCTGGACCACGCGCTCCCTGCCTCCGCGCTCCCGGGCGGCGGCCCCGGCAGGCCCAGCGCAGCTGCACAGCCCGCGGTCCCCAGACACCGGCGGGTCCCTGGAGGGGAAGCGATTGATACAGCTGCCTGCACTGCGCCACCCGCTCGGCCGCCCATCCCCGTGGCACCTGCGTCTCCCGGCGGGGCCGGGAGCTAGAAGTGGCTGCCGAGACCAGGAGGGCCAGGCCAGCCGCCCGCTCCCGCGCCCGCTCCCGCGCCTGGTCCTGGGCAACGCGACCTCGCGGACCTGGACTACAACTCCCGTCGGGCCCCGCGGTCAGGCCAATGGCGGGCGCCGGAGCATGCGGAGCGCAGCGCCTGCGCGGCGGTTTGAGTAAGCGGCTGCGTGATTGGCTGCGGGGTCGGGCGGCCGCGCGGGGACTGTGGGAAGCGGAGTGACGGAGCGAGCGGCTGTTGGAGGAAGGAGGTGGGGGCCGGGAGCGCAAATGGCGTTGAGATGGTTCAGGGCCCTGTTCAAACTCCAGCGCTGACCATTCACCGGCGGAAGCGGCGGCGCAGGAGGCGGCGGCGGCCCAGCAGGGGCACGTAGCGGGCTCTGGCACCAGCTCCGGCGGCGGCGGCCAGCGAGAGCTAGGCCCGAGCCCGGCCGGCGGCGCTCGAGGCGGGGAGGGAAGTTGCGGGGCCGCCGCTCCTCCCCCCCCACCGGGCTTCCTATTTACCGAAAGCGGAGCCCCTCGCCTCTCTCGGCTCTCACCAGCCGGCCCTGCTCTCCCGCGCGGGGGTTCCGCGCCCGCCCGCGGGCCGTAGGGAGCGGGAGAGGCGGAGGCGGCCCGTGGCCAAAGCACCCGCCAGGCGCCGAGGGTAAGTGAGGTGTCGGGCGGCCGCCTAGGCCGGGAGGGAGCCGGGAGGGTGGGGGAGGCAGAGGCTGGGAGCGGGCGGTGGAAGTCTAACTGCTTCGCCCACCGGGCCGCTGAGGAAGTTGGGCAGGGGAATGACCTGAAGAACTCTCTTTTTCCCCTTTTATTTTCCTTTTTCGGAGTTCTTTTTCGGGCGACTGCTGATTGACTTAGGTCCCCAAACCCAGTCAAGTGTGTTGATTTCAGCCCCGAGTCCTTTCCCGTGGTTTCATCCGCCCCTGGCTGCCACTGGGGCCTTGCACTGCCCTAGGGATTCGGTGGCAGAGGCTTCCGGGGCGTCGAAAGCGACCTCCCTTTCCTGGGCGGCGCGGGTTGGGAGGAGAAAAGTTGCGTGAGTGTCCAGTCCGAGGGGTCCACCTCGCCCACTGCCCGTGGCGCCCCGGCTGTCCCCAGGTGAGGATTTCTCGATAGTCAGGTTTGTCCCGTCCGCTTTCCATCCTTAATGGAAGCCCCTAAAGCCTTTGGGGATCGGGAAGACGCTAGATTAGGGTGGGAGTGAAAAATAAAGGCTTTTTTTTTTTTGGTTTTCTTTAATCAGCGCACTTCCCTGAAAATTCGACCTGATTTTGGGCTAGGGCAAAAGCCCAACAACCGAAAAGACTTAGTCGTGAATCATTCTTTCGTTTTTAGTTAGGACAGTCTTTGGAGTTTAAAGGTTGAGCAGGATCGTGTACTTGAAACACTTAAAATTTAATTTCAAAGACGTCTGCACACTTATTTTGGAATCTAGTGCTTTATGCTTACATGCCATTGCAACAGTCTGCAGACTTAAAGACATTTTATTGTGGGAAACGATAAAGGCAATCAGGAAGAGATACTATATAATGAACTCCTCTGTACCCATCGCTTGGATTCAGCAGTTAATATACAAAGTTATTTCATCTGTACACTTCTCATTCTTTAATGTTGGAAAATCGCTGACGTTATTTCATCAGTATTTCACTATGTATTTGTAAAAAACGTGGTCTTTTGGCACGAAATTATTATTATTATTATTATTTTTGAGATGGAGTTTCGCTCTTGTTTCCCAGGCTGGAGTGCAGTGACGTGATCTCAGCTCACCGCAACCTCCGCCTCCCGGGTTCAATTGATTCTCCTGCCGCAGCCTCCCGAGTAGCTGGGATTACAGGCATGCGCCACCACGACCGGCTAATTTTCTATTTTAGTAGACACGCAGTTTCTCCATGTTGGTCAGGCTGGTCTCGAACTCCCAGCCTCAGGTGATCTGCCTGTCTCGTCTTCCCAGAGTGCTGGGTTTACAGGCGTGAGCTACCGCGCCCAGCCAGCACAAAATTATTTTTTATCACATAAAATAATTAAGTCCTTAGTGTCAGATATTCATCTGCAGACTTTAAACTTTCAACAGTGAATGCCTTGGGGTTCTAGAACCATTTTAACAGTGAGTTTTTCTGATGTTGACATAAAGGAACTCAAGTCTAGATTTTTGGTTTGGCCTTTGGTTAGTATTTTTAGATGATTAGCACATAAGCGTATCGAAAACATTTCAACTTTGTTGGTGTATATATGTAAGCACACTTACAGACCTGCAGGATCTCAGCTTTACATTCTTGAAAGAATCAAGAGAATCGACTTTTAGTTTGTTGTCCGTAGTAGTTGCCCAGTATCCTGTTGTGTTTAGGCTGTACTTAACAAGAAAGAGAGTAAGACTTCTTAGTGTTAGAGCTGCAGTAGAAGATGAAATAGATCTCCTTCAGGAACACTGTTTTCTCTTAACACAGATATATATGATGACTAAATTATTATTTTGTTAAATTAAAATTGTCTTCTCACCAAACATCGGGGGATCTACTACAGAATATATATAAAACTCAGACAGTGACTCATTGTAAGTTGTAATAATTTAAGGGAAAACACAAGTGTAGCTCAAAACATATTCAAAAGTATAGGTCAAATATAATTTCAGTTCTTGTAGTTTTCAAAGTAAGAACATTTTTCATCCCTTAGGCCCTTGTTCACTTTTTAAAGTTATATTCGATGTATTGATGTTTGAACTGTAGAAAGGTCAAAGTGTAGACAAACGGATAAGGATTGATCATGTTTAAAAAGTACTGTACCTTTTTTTAATAGGCACAGAACCAATGCAAGTAACTTGTTTTAAAAAATGTTTGACTCTTGATTTTCTGCCCTAAAGATTTTTTTTTTGTCCTGTGAAGTAGATAAATCAGGTAAATCGATTTGCCATTTATAAATCGAAGAGAAAAATAAAGGTTATATGTTTCTATTCCTGTATTAATCCATGAAACAGTGTAATATGCTGGAGCTCACTAGCTCCAGAAAATGTAACTCAGCAAATGAGCACAGCACTATCGGGACAAGGCAGATAGGATAAGGATAGTTTCTTTCCCTTAGGGAAATGACCATCTAAGGAACATTTTTTAAGTCACAGCCCGAATTACATTACACCAAGAAGCAGAATCTTCAGGATTGGGTTAAAAGCTGCAGGTTGTAAAACATGAGAAAAAGCACCATTTTGGGGACCTTTTTTCTCCTATGAATTAGTGCCATGAAATTTCAAAGAACTAAATTTAATCAAGTATTGGATATTTCTGAGGCCCTGAAAAAAATTAACATTCTGTGCTTAAGATTTTATATAGGTAATTACTCTATATAGATTATTATAACATCACTGCAACCTCCATCTCCTGAGTTCAAGCAGTTCTCCTGCCCCAGCCTCTCAAGTAGCTGGCATTACAAGCGTGTGCCACCACTTGCAGCTAATTTTTTTATTTTTAGTAGAGACAGGGTTTCACCATGGTGGCCAGGCTGGTCTCAAACTCCTGGCCTCAAGTGATTTGCCTGCCTCGACCTCCCAGCCTCTATACAGATTATTTTTTAAGGTAAAAATGATGTTTATAAGAATAGCAAGTTGATTCATTTGGAGCTTAATACGTTTCAAGTTAGCTTTGTGGATATCGTATTATAAGTTGGTTAATCATTAAGTTTTTTTACTTTGTAAGTAGCATAAGAATATGTACTCATTGTAGAGGAAAATTGACATGGAAGCATGTAGAGTAATAAATCAGCCTTTCTTTATACCCCTTCCTCATATTTGTTTGTTTAAAAGTCTGTGGTGATGTCAAAAGTCATGAGGGAATAATCCCTAGGTTTTTATTTTTATAGCACTGTTTAACACTTGTTGAGTATTTGATGATTATATGTTTTCTTAAATTTTTTTTCACAGAATATGAAACTGGTGTCAAAATGACATCCAGATTTGGGAAAACATACAGTAGGAAAGGTGGAAATGGCAGTTCAAAATTTGATGAAGTCTTTTCCAACAAACGGACCACCCTTAGCACAAAATGGGGAGAGACTACATTTATGGCTAAATTAGGGCAGAAGAGGCCCAATTTCAAACCAGATATCCAAGAAATTCCGAAGAAACCTAAAGTGGAAGAAGAAAGTACTGGAGATCCTTTTGGATTTGATAGTGATGATGAGTCTCTACCAGTTTCTTCAAAGAATTTAGCCCAGGGTAAGGGTTCCTCTTACTCAGAATCTAGTGAAGCTGCTCAGCTGGAAGAGGTCACTTCAGTACTTGAAGCTAATAGCAAAATTAGTCATGTGGTGGTTGAAGACACTGTTATATCTGATAAATGCTTCCCTTTGGAGGACACTTTGCTTGGGAAAGAAAAGAGCACAAACCGAATTGTAGAAGATGATGCAAGCATAAGTAGCTGTAACAAATTAATAACTTCAGGTAAGTTTTGATTTTCTTTATTCTCAGCCAAGAGGGCTTCATGCAAGCAATTTTTTAAAATGATTTAACTTCTAAAATACATATTGTGTTTTCTTTCTGCACTTAGGATAAATGGGGACTATTGATAGTTTTGTAAAAGACATTTAAGAACTTTAAAGAAACCAGTTGGAGGTTGAAATAATAAAACAACTTGGATATTAATGTTTATAGACTGTTGCTCAGGGTACATTTTGGGAACAGTCATACGTTTCTAACCCCGATTCCAATAAGAAATATCTCTTTTTGTTGTGTTAGGATCACGGAGTATCTCATTTCTATTACTGTGGAGGATTTGGATGGTTATTGTTAATGAAAATGAGATGAGTACTTAAAATGAGGATTAGTTAACAATGGTAGACTCTCTGCCAAAACTAGCTCAGAAAGATTAAGGAGGTATTGAGTGGAGACATTAAAGAATTGAACTTGATTCCAAATTGAGATTAGTTTGGGGCCAGTAGCAGCTTGTATTGATAGATTTATTTATTTTGAGACGGAGTCTTGCTCTGTCACCCACGCTGGAGAGCGGTGGTGCCATCTCGGCTCACTGCGCGCTCCGCCTGCCAGGTTCATGCCTTTCTCCTGCCTCAGCCTCCTAGGTAGCTGGGACTACAGGGGCCCACCACCACGCCCGGCTAATTTTTGTATTTTTAGTGGAGACAGAGTTTCACTGTGTTAGCCAGGTTGGTCCCGATCTCCTGACCTTGTGATCCGCCTGCCTCGACCTCCCAAAGTGCCGGGATTACAGGCGTGAGCCACCGTGCCCCGCCGTATTGATAGATTTTAAACCACAAAACTGGTTGTATTTTAAAAATGTTAATTTGTAAATAGAGCATCTAGTACTCTCTCCTAAAACGATACATTTTGTTCTGTCTCCTGTAAGGGATTTGAGATTTATAATAAGTGAAAAAGGTACAATTAACTAAAAGACTGAAGAGCTAATATTGAGGGTGGCAGGGAAGAGGTGGGGTAGAGAAGTGGGAGCACTCTATCAGCATTAGGATAAGGGTGGCACTATACTGTAATTGAAAAGAAACCTTAGTTCTTGACATCTTGGCAAAGTTTAGCAATAATGAAAGGTTATAAAAATCTTCCTTTGAAAGGAAGTAAACACAAACACAAAACTTTGCTGTACTGAATTCTTAAGGGGAATTTGTCCTTTGAAGGTTAAGGCACATGAAACAGTACAATGTACTGGGCTTTGCATAGTTTTACTAAAAATGTTGAGCATTTTTTCACTCTTTCTCTCACTCTTGGATGAGACGATGAGCCAGCTGTTACTGTCATTCCTTTGATCCTCCGGGTTAATTCTAATTTGGCTGTCCTTACTGCTTTGCCCACATTTCTCCTCAGGCGTTGTTGGCAAGTTTAGGTTAAATTTCCATTAAAAAGACGGCATAAAGGGCCTGTGCAGTGGCTCATGCCTGTAATCCCAGGACTTTGGGAGGCCAAGGCGGGTATATCACCTGAGCTCAGGAGTTCAAGACCAGCCTGGCCAACGTGGTGAAACCCCATCTATATTAAAAATACAAAAAATTAGCTGGGCGTGGTGGTGGGTGCCTCTAATTCCACCTAATAGGGAGGTTGAGGTGGGAGAATCACTTGAACCCAGGAGACAGAGGTTGCAGTGAGCCAAGATTGTGCCCCTGCACTCCAGCCTGGGCAACAAAGCAAGATGCCATCTCAAAAAAAAAAATAAATAAATAAATAGCATAAACAGCATAAAAACTGTTTTCAGGTCAGCTTCTAAAAATACATAAATGTATGTTAAAATCATCAAACTTTGACACAGAGTCTCACTGTGTTGCCCAGACTGGAGTACAATGGCGCCATCTTGCCTCACTGCAGCCTCTGCCTCCTGGGTTAAAGTGATTCTCCCACCTCAGCCTCCGCAGTAACTGGGATTATAGGCACCTGCCATCATGTCTCGATAATTTTTATATTTTTGTAGAGACAGATTTTCACCATGTTGGCCAGGCTGGTCTCGAACTGACCTCAAGTGATCCGCCCACCTAGGCCTCCCAAAGTGCTGGCATTGCAAGCGTGGGCCATCGTGCCTGGCCCCTCAAACTCTTTTTGAACTAAAATGAATTTTAACTGAGCTCTCATTTTATATATGAAGCTCAAAGAGGTTAAGTCACTGTCCAAGGTCAGCTAGTGGCAGAACTGGAATGAGATTCGTTTATTATCAACATATTGAGCACCTACTGTTTGTCAAACCACTGTGTTAGGCTCTGCGAATGCTATTCTGCTTGTGTTTGTTGTTCAACTGACATTTCTTTTTTTTTTTTTTTTTTTTGAGAGAAGTCTTGCTCTTTTCCCCTAGGCTGGAGTGTGATGGCACTGTCTTGGCTCACTGCAACCTCTGCCTCCTGGGTTCAAGCAATTCTCCTGCCTTGGTACCCCCGAGTAGCTGGGATTATAGGCAACTGCCACCATGCCTGGCTAATTTTTGTATTTTTAGTAGAGACGAGGTTTCACCATGTTGGCCAGGCTGGTCTAGAACTCCTGACCGCATGTGATCTACCCATCTCGGCCTCCCAAAGCGCTAGGATTATAGACATGAGCCACTGTGCCCGGCCTGACATTTCTTGATGTTTTCAGATAATCTAAAGTGTGGGGTGGGTGGGCTGGAGGAAGGAAGATGACGCTGTACAAGTGGTGAAAGTCCTCAAGGCTAACTCCAGCTTCCTTAAGTGTGTGGTTTTTTGAGGGATGGCGCATCACTGGCAGGCAGGGACCCTGATGGCAGAGCGTATTAATAAAGATGAACGTTTAGGTAAGGGGGAAAGGAATGTGAAAGTATTCAGAAGTAATTGTTTCTGTAGCTTTGCGGACAATATATCTTTGTGTTAAATCTGTTGTTGGAAGTAGGTTGGAGAGACCAACCAGCTAAGTGGGATAATTGCTTCCCAGTCTACGTAGCTAAATTTTAGTTCTAATGCTGATACTGTGACTGACTCTGAGTTCAAATTCCATTTTAATTAGTTTGTGAGGGGAAAATACATACTAAAATACAGGCAAATAGATGTTCAGGAACATCTTGTCCATCTTCCTCCTTCACAAAGGGTCTTTTAGTGGTCAGGGAATGGTATAGCACTATGAATATTTCTTTTTTTCTCCTCTCCCATCGTCATCCAGAGTTGCAACAACCTTGGCAGCTCCTTGTAGGATAAGAAGTGAATTTGAGGGAGTGCATTTAATTTTTATGGTAGTCTTCTCCTGTCTCTAATGTGTGCGAGTTAGTTGTTGTTATAAACCATTTATAAGTTTGTATGTTTGTAAGTTTGTTATAGTTGTGGGGACGCTTTTGCACTTCGTGACCTTTCCTTTGTCTCTCCCCTCTAAACTGGTCATTTCTCTTGTGCCTAGACTGTTTTCTTGCATTATGTCTATCAATTTTTGTTGCCTTTACTCTCACTCAGAAAACCCTGTAATTTTAATTGAAATTTAGAAACCGAAACCTAAATTTTTGATAAAAGAGGCCTCTGTAAATCTCAAGGGGTTCCTAACCTTTTTTGCATTAGGGACCCTTCTGAGAATGAGTTTCGAATTCTTTTCTCCAGATGCAAGTACTCATATATCTACTTGGGTCTCAGAAATCTTAGCAGTCTTTTGCAGATCATGGTTAGGCATTTTATTTAAGAACCTGTTGCAAATTTTTTTTTTTTTTTTTTTTTTTTTTTTTTTTTTTTTTTTTTGAGACGGATTGTCGCTCTGTAGCCCAGGCTGGAGTGCAGTGGCGCGATCTTGGCTCACTACAAGCTCTGCCTCCCGGGTTCAAGCAATTCTTCTGCCTCAGCCTGGCAAGTAGCTGGAACCACAGGCATGCACCACAACGCCCAGCTAATTTTTGTATTTTTTTTTAGTAGAGACGGAGTTTCACCATGTTGGCCAGGCTGGTCTCGAACTCCTGACCTCAGGTGATCTGCCTGCCTCAGCCTCCCAAAGTGCTGGGATTACAGGCGTGAACCACCGCGCCCGGCCACCTGTTGCAAATTTTAACAACTTGTTCAAAGTGCACAGATGAAGTTCCATCGTATCTTTCCAATGGAGTGTTGAGTGTCCCTGCTCGTTCATCTTATTTTTTTGCTGTAGAATTATATCACATTAGTGAAAAGGGCTAATCCAGGCTCAGAATTATTATGTCATTTGACCTGGCATTACGTTTTTAAGTGCATCTCTTTATCTATAGGGGAGTATGTGGTTGATTTTTTTTTGACACTGTTAAAATTCTTTGTTTTAAGTACTTTTATAAAAATGGATAGTACTTTTAAAAATTGTGTTGCGGGTGCGGCAGCCCATGCCTGTAATTCCAGCACTTTGGGAGGCCGAGGCAGGCAGATCAGGAGGTCAGGAGTTCGAGACCAGCCTGACCAACATGGTGAAACCCTGTCTTTACTAAAAAAAAAATACAAAAATTAACCAGGTGTGTTGGTGCATGCCTGTAATCCCAGCTTCTCAGGAACCTAAGGCAGGAGAACTGCTTGAACCCAGGAGGCAGAGGTTGCAGTGAGCAGAGATTGTGCCACTGCTTTCCAGTCTGGGTGACAGAGTCAAACTCTGACTCAAAAAAAAAAAAAAATTGTGTTTCACTTGAAGAGGAAACATAGGATGAGGTCACTATGAAACATACAATAGCCGGGCGCAGTGGCTCACGCCTGTAATCTAGCACTTTGGGAGGCTGAGAGGAGTGGATTGCTTGAGGTCAGGAGTTCGAGACCAGCCTGGCCAACATGGTGAAACCCCATCTCTACTAAAAATACAAAAAAAGTTAGCCGGAAATTGCTTGAACTGGGGAGGTGGAGGTTGCAGTGAGCCGAGATCGTGCCACTGCACCCCAGCTTGGGCAACAGAGGGAGACTCCATCTCAAAAAACAAAAACAAAAAACAACCCACAAAATCTACAATGGTTCCCATTTTCCAGACAGATGCTTGATGGGTAAGGGAACCAGAAACAAGATTACAAACTGAATAGGTACTTCAGGGAAGAGTCGTGTTGCTAAAATATCCTATTCCTTGAACAAGAAGAAAATGTTTATTATGAAACTTTTCAGGCACGCAAAAATAGAATGGTAAAAAAAACCTCATGTACTTGATTGTCCACCTCCAATATTTAGTATCTGGCAGATCTTGTTTCATCTGTTTTGCACACTACTCTCTCCACTTCCCATCCTTTACTCCCTGGATTTTAAAGCTAATTTCAGATTTGTTTCTATCTGCAAATATTTCTGTGTCTAATCTTTAAAATTTGAAAACAGAAATTTCTGATTACGGTTGCTATTAAAGCCAGTCAGTTCTCAGCCAGGTGTGCTCATTAAAAATGACTGTTAGCAGGAGCTAAAGGTTCACCCTTCTAAGAGATCTCCAGGTAATCCTTAATGGTTTGAATCAGTGCTGTCTGTAGTAGAGGCAAAAAAAAGTCTTCTTTTGCCTTTTATGCAAGGCTACTTCCATTTCTCCTCTTTGTTCTGTCTGCTACAGGTTTTTAATCTGGACTCTAAAGTGTGCAAAGACTTATATTTCGGCTTGGCACACTTTCCTTGCCAGTCAGCTGGGATTCAGTCTACATATCCTGCCAAATACTGAGAAAACTACAGCATAGGCTCTTAATTTGCCTGACTGGTTTTGTAGCCAATAAAATTTTTTAATTTGTTTAAAGCTGTAATGAGTATTTGTGTAAGTTAGAGGGATGGTATTGTCAGGAGATTTTTAACTTAGATTTAGAACTGAAGGTGATTTTTTAGAAAGGGAAATGAATTATTACTGAAAGTTTAGAGTAGTCCACGAACTTGTGACCTGAGATGAGATTGTCATTGGATAAACTATAGATGATTAATGAGGATTATTATTATCTTTTAAGTCCTGAAAGGATAGTATCAGCAAGAGTTACCTACCTTTATTTATTGCATGTATTTGTTGTGTAGAATATATTTAAATCATATCTAAAATCAGCTTCTTTTTAAGAGAAGTAGATAAGACTTATTTCTTTTTTTCTTTTTATTTTTTGGAGACAGGGTCTTACTCTGTCATCCAGGCTGGAGTGCATGGCTCATTGCAGCTTCTACCTCCTGGGCTGAAGCCATCTTCCCTCCTTGGCCTCCCCAGCAGTTGGGAGTATGGGGTGCACCACCACACTGGGCCAATTTCTAAATTTTTTTGTGGAGACAGTGTCTCAGTATGTTGCCCAGCCTTGTCCTGAACTCCTGGACTTGAGTGATCCTCCCACCTCCACCTCCCAAAATGTTGGGATTACAGGAGTGAGCCACTGTGCCCAGCCCTGTTATTTCTTAAATTCCTACTTTTACATATTAATTGATCCTTAATCACAACTGTATAAGGGAGGCTTTGTTTCCATTGTATTGAGGGTAAGGCACAGTTCAGAGGTTGAATAACTTGAACTGTTAAGTGGAAGATCTGGGAAACATCCAAAATGTTCTTTTCATACAGTGCTGTTGTATTCTGATGTGAATGAGATTAATTTTGTCATCTTCAAAGCTGTACATTTAGAAGAGACTGTCACTGTAAGAACAGTTTTATCTTGATGTTGGAAATAAAGTTGTTTTGCGAGGGCCAAATTATGGATTCCCTCTTGTCTCTGTTCAAGTAATTTTCTGCTTTTTTTTAATATTAAAGATCTGATTTTTTTTTAAAGAGGTGGGATCTTGCTATCTTGCCCTGGCTGGCCTCAAATTCCTGGGCTCAAGCGATGCTCCCACCTCAGCCTCCTGCCTCAGCCTTCTGAGAGGCTGTGATTACAGGCATGCCACCTGGCTTAAATAATTTTCTTTTTTATAAGAATGATGGGCCAGGCATGGTGGCTCATATCTGTAACACCAGCACGTGGGGATACCAAAGTGGGAGGATGGTTTGAGCCCAGGAGTTCAAAACCAGTCTGGTCAACATAGTGACATCCCATTTCTTCAAAATAAGAAAAATTAGCCCGATGTGTCGGGGTGCACCCCTAGTTCCAGCTTCTTGGGAGACTGAGTTGAGGATCACTTGAACCCAGGAGTTCAAGGCTGCAGTGAGCCATGATTGGGTCACAACCTGGGCGACACAGCAAGATACCATCTCAAAAACAAAACGAGAATGATGACCAAACTATTTTTAATACTTACTGAATAAAGTTTTTGACTTGATTTTTATAGATATTTTCTACTTCTTATTTTCATATGTGTGTATACAAATGGAAATTCGACACTATGTAAATTATGAAAGAGGCATTATAATTTTAAGTAAATTCATTTTGTTCTAAAGCAGAACTTTTGTTTCTTACTCAGATATTCTGAGTAAAAAGAGTATTATTCTCAAGGTTTGTGTATTAACAAAAGCATGGGAGACCACTTAACAAATTTCTTCTCAGATCCAGTTTGAATACCGGCTATGGGGTAAAATAAGAAATTTATAAACATAGCCTCTGTACTTTAGAGTTATTGACTTTTGCTGGTCATGATAAAGAACTAACATGATGACAACACTTTTATATAATACATTGTGCTTTTCTGAGCATTTTCCCTAAGTATTCTATGCTTTTAGAACTTGAAGCCAGACAGCCAGGCACGGTGGCTACGCCTGTAATCCCAGCACTTTGGGTGGTCAAGGCAGGTGGGTCAGGAGGTCAGGAGTTCGAAACCAGTCTGACCAACATGGTGAAACTCCGTCTCTACTAAAAATACAAAAATTAGCCAGGCGTGGTGGTGTGCGCCTATAATCCCAGCTGCTCAGGAGGCTGAGGCAGGAGAATCACTTGAACCCAGTAGGCAGAGGTTACTGTGAGCCAAGATCACGCCCCTGCACTCCAGCCTAGGTGACAGAGTGAGACTCTGTCTCCATAAAAAAAAAAAGTAATCCCATCCCTTTGGGAGGCCGAGGTGAGCAGATCACGAGGTCAGCAGTTCGAGACCAGCCTGGCCGACATGGTGAAACCCTGTCTCTACTAAAAATACAAAAATTAGCCAGGCATGGTCCAGGCGCCTGTATTCCCAGCTACTCTGGAGGCTGAGGTAGGAGAATCACTTGAACCCAAGAGGCGGGGGTTGCAGTGAGCCGAGACCGCGCTATTGCACTCCAGCCTGGGCGTGCAGGGTAACTTGGGGGGTTTAAGGGAGCTGGAAAGAGTTCAGATAGATGTTACTTAAAGTGGGAGAGTGAGCTGTCTAGAGACAAAGTAGAATTCCTGGACATTATTGAGGCCTTAGTTGAAGTTGGTGTTACTGAAAACACATGGTCACTAATCTACCTAGTGTGTGAGTATGTTTTTTCTCCCTCCTTTAGTAGGCCCCATTACCTGGAACCTGGACAGAATACAGAATATTGGATAGGGTTATTAGAATTATCCTCAATAGACATTCTGTCAGTCAGCATGTGGAATGAAGAGAGAGAAGCAAGGGAATTTAGGATATTATTGCCCAGAGAGTGATTGAGAAGATTAGACTGTGGAATTTAAAATGCTGAGTGCCTGGACAGGGCTAATGAATAGGAGAAAGAGGAGAAAAAGGGTAGTACACTGAGAATCTGCTTAAGTAAAAATGAAGAATGGGAGTACTGGCACAAGCAAGTTGGATGGTTGGTAGGTTATGATTAAAAAAAAGTGGGCTATCTGATTTTAATGTTTAAGAAGTAAAGCATTTTAGGATGTACAGCAAGCTTCTGGATGAAACTGGTGGCTGAGATGGAATGCGGGAGATTGTTGATGATGAGATAGGTTAAGAAACTGGGAAGTCAGGGTTGGAATTTGGTGGAATTCAGTGTGATAGCAAAATTGGGATGGAGTAGATTATAAATATGGTGTAAAATCCTTAAATACATGAACAGTGAATAAGAGGTTGAATAAGAGGTTGTTAGATGACAGGTATTAGGAAGATTGGAGGGTAACTAGCACAGCCTCAAAAGAAGGGGCTTTACTTTATTTATTTATTTATTTATTTTTTGAGACTGAGTCTCGTTGTTGCCCAGGCGGGAGTGCAGTGGTACAATCTTGGCTCACTGCAACCTCTGCCTCTCGGGTTCAAATGATTCTCCTGCCTCATCCTTCCGAGTAGCTGGGATTACAGGCGCCTGTCACCACACCTGCCTAATTCGTGTATTTTTAGTAGAGACTGGGTTTCACTATTTTGGTTAGGGTGGTCTTGAACTCCTGACCTCAGGTGATCCACCTGCCTCGGCCTCCCAAAGTGCTGGGATTACAGGTGTGAGCCACCGTACCCGGCCACTACTTTTTTTTTTTTTCTTAAATCTTTCCTTGTTTATTTTTGTTGTCTTTTTATTATTATTATTATTATTTGTTTAGTCTTACACAGGAAAATCAAAGAAGCCAAGAAGGGGCTTTTATATAACAGGGTGGAGGAGTAATCATTTTATAAAGAGGCTCTGGAGAGTCAGCATATCAGTGTCCCCAAACTGTCCTGCCCTGAAATAGCAGGGAGGGCTGCAGGAGAAGAGGCACCCTTAGTCAAGTGTAGGGCAAGGAAGTGGTAGAAAGGATGAACCCCAGGTATCCTTTTAATTTTTTTTTTAGAAGCAAGGTCTTTCTCTGTTGCCCAGTCTGGAGTGCAGTGGTGTGATCATTGCTCACTGCAACCTTAAACTCCTGGGTTTAAGTGATCCTACTGCCCCCACTTCCTGAGTAGCTAGGACTATAGAAACGTGCCACCACGCCCGGCTGCTTTTCAAAATTTTTTTTTGTAGAGACAGTCTTACTCTGTTATCTAGGCTGGTCTCTGACTCCTGGATGTAAGTGATCCCCCTGCTTTGCTCCCCCCAAGTGCTGGGATTATAGGCGTGAGCCACCACACGTGGCCAATATTGACATTTTAAAATATAACATGCAGTTTAGGTGTCAATAGTGATTTTCTTTAACTTTTTTAAGTTGTAAAATAAAACATACAGAAAAACCGCACAAAAGAGGTCTAGCTTAATTAATTATTAGAAGAGGAACACTCCTGTAACCATTACCTAGGTTAAGAAATAGAATTGTGCCAGCCACTCTAGAAGCTCTTCCATGCATCACTTCCTCACCCTCAAAGTATTTATTTATTTTTTGGAGACAGGGTCTCACTCTGTCGCCCAGGCTGGAGTGCAGTAATGCAATCATATTTCTCTGCAGCCTCAATCTTCTGGGCACAGGTAATCCTGCCTCAGCCTCCTGAGAAGCTGGGACCACAGGTGTGCACCCTCACAGTCAGCTAATTTTTTTGATTTTAGTAGAGAAGAGGTCTCGAACTCCTGAGCTCAAGCAGTCCTCACACCTTGGCCTCCCAAAGTGTTGGGATTCCTGTCATGAACCACTGCTTCTGGCCCATAATTATTTTCTTGCTTGCAAATACCATAATTACCTGCTGTTCGTTCTCTTTTTAAAAATTTTTCTTTAATAATTTTTCTTTCTTACAAGTCCCCATTATGTCCCAGAAACTGTTCACTTTTGTATGTTTTAAAAAATACAAGAACATGCTCTTTAATAGCTAGAATATAGTGTTCCTTGTTCTTTTTGAAATTGTATTTCTATCCTACTTCCCCTTCAGAATTTTATCCTAATGATTATGGTATTTATGTTTAGTCTTTTAGTGGTCATCTTTTTCATAATTCTTGGTACAAAAATATATATATGCATTTAAATTCAAATTATTTATGTATTTATTTTTCTTTTTTTGAGACGGAGTCTCACTCTGTCGCCCAGGCTCGAGTGCAGTGGCGCGATCTCGGCTCACTGCAAGCTCCGCCTCCCTGGTTCATGCCATTCTCCTGCCTCAGCCTCCTGGGTAGCTGAGACCACAGGCACCCACCACCACACCTGGCTAATTTTTTTGTATTTTTAGTAGAGACAGGGTTTCACTGTGTTTGCTAGGACGGTCTTGATCTCCTGACCTCGTGATCCGCCCGCCTCAGCCTCCCAAAGTGGGAGAGGATTACAGGCATGAGCCACCACACCTGGCCTAAATTCAAATTTTTAAGAGCTGCAGTCGGGCCTGGTGGCTCATGCCTGTAATCCTAGCACTTTGGGAGGCTGAGGTAGGCAGATCACTTGAGGTAAGGAGTTTGAGACCAGCCTCGTCAACATGTTGAAACCCCATCTCTGCTAAAAATAAAAAAATTAGCTGGGAATGGTGACTTGCGCCTGTAGTCCAGCTACTCAGGAGGTTGAGACAGGAGAATCACTTGAGCGTGGGAGGTGGAGACTGTGCCACTGCCTCATTGACAGACCAAGACTCTGTCTCCAAAAAAAAAAAAAAAAAAGTTGGACGCTGTGGCTGAAGCTTGTAATCACAGTACTTTGGGAGGCTGAGATGGGAGGATCACCCAAGTCTAGGAGTTTGAGACCAGCCTTGGCAACATAGAGAGACCCTGTCTCTACAAAAAAAAAACAAAAAAAAAAACTCCACAGCTTTTAGGAATTTTATGTGACTGTAATGCTGTAAACTGTTTTAAAAATGATTCTGTACTACATCATGATCACAGTTACCAGTGCTTACTTTTTTTTTAATCAAATGCGCTCTCTCTGTTAGCAGAATATTTGATCAAACTTAAATGCTGTAATTTATGAAACTTGAATGCTGTATATATTAAGGGTAAAATTTACTGGAAATGTATCTTTTTAAGAGATGACTGGGCTTTTTTCAGTTAGTTTATATATATATGAATGAGTATTATTGCTAAAGTATATAAAGGTTTTGGACAAAAAAGTTTTTTGGCATCAATTTTATTCCTATTTTTTGTTGTTTGTTGTTGTTGAGATGGAGCCTCGCTGTGTTGCTCAGGCTGGAGTGTGTGGCTACTCACAGGTGTGATCATAACATAGCAGCCTCAAATGAACTGCTGGCCGCAGTACCCTGGGTAGCTCTAGGTGGGACTACAAGCACGTACTACTATGTCCCTATTATTCCTATTTCAAATTTTTTTTTTGTTTTTGAGACTGAGTCTTGCTGTGTTGCCCGGGCTCACTGCAACCTCTGCCTCCCAGGTTCAAGCGATTCTCCTGCCTCAGCCTCCCAAGTAGCTTGGACTACAGATATGTGCTACCACACCCGGCTAATTTTTTGTATTTTTTAGTAGAGATGGGGCTTCACCGTCTTAGCCGAGATGGTCTCGATCTCCTGACCTTGTGATCGCCTGCCTCTGCTTCCCAAAATGCTGGGATTACAGGCGTGAGCCCTCGCACCTGGCATCCTATTTCAATTTTTTAATATGCGTAAATGTTGAGAAGCCATAAATTCATAAAATAAAGATAAGAATGGTAAGAATTTTGTTATAGCAGATTCTATTATTTGAATTCTTGCATGCCACAAAGCATGTGGTAATCATAGAAATTCATTGTAATAATGAATCAGTTAGGTCTTTTCAATTCTGTGAAATGCAATTAATTTAGGAAACTACCTGACATGAAAAGGATTTGTTACCCACACATGAAAGTTTTACTTAATTGTGAAGTACAGAAACCAACAGTCTATCACGTTATCAACAATCTATCACATTATTTCTTCATAGTTCATGTCAAGAGTTGGAGAAATGTACCATATAAGATTAGGGATGGGTGATCGATACGCTGTTATTAATACTTGTAATGTGGGAGAAGAGTGATTGGTTAATGCCAGGTGGGTTGGCAAATCAGTTTTTGGAACAGTATACACCTGGAGGTTGGGGATTTAGAAGTGAATTTCCTTAAAACGCCATTGTACCTATATTTGGAAAGCCCTTGTATAGGCTTTCCACAGGCTGTGTTAGTGGGAGTTAAGGGAAGGTTGCGATAACCTGGACTGTTCTGTGTGGTGAGCCAAGCTGAGTAGTACTTTTGAAATTGTTTTTAGTTTAGTGTTTTTTCTTTAAAATTGCATGTAAATTTTGTATTTTATAGGTATGCCTTATAAAATATAAAATGTTTTGGATTACCAATTGTAACGCTTTACCGTTTTTTTGTTTTTTGTTTTTCCCCAAGACGGAGTCTCACTTTGTTGCTCAGGCTGGAATGCAGTGGCGGATCTTGGCTCACTCCAACCTCTGCCTCCTGAGTTGAAGTGATTCAACCAGCCTCAGCCTCCTCAGTAGCTGGGATTGTGCAGCACCACTCATGGCAATTTTTTGTATTTTTAGTAGACATGGGGTTTCACCATGTTGGCCAGGCTAGTCTCAAACTACTGACCTCAAGCGATCCACCCGCCTTGGCCTCCCAAAGTGCTGAGATTACAGATGTGAGCCACAGCGCCTGGCCTTAACTATTTTAAAAAATAATTTTTATCTTTCAAATCTTTGAGTAAAGATTTGCTCACTTAGGAAGATGTGCCGTGTTTTTCCTGTGGCCTTTCAGGTGCCTCTGGTGATCAGCCACATGACCATATTAACAGTGAAAAGTGAATTCCCTTCCACTGAACCAGTGCTGTTAACGGTCTGTTACACAGTCTTTAGTAGGCACAGCATGTGTGTCTATATTTGTGTTCTTAAAAACACACACAAATGGGAGCATATATGCATATATATATTTAGTGTATTATGCCTTTAAAAACATTTAATCTTTTAAGATGTTTATTGTAACATAAGGCAGATCTATAAATATTAATAAAATTATAATCTTATTTTAATTATACTCTGATATAGATTATTATAGATTTATTTATACATTGTTACAATCTTACTGATATTTATAGATCTGCCTTGGTTTTTTTAAAGCAGTTTCATAGTTTTCCATTGTAGTTTCCATAGTACTATAACTGGTTTTAGTTTCCATTGTAGTTTCCATAGTACTATAACTATAGTTTCCATAGTACTATAACTGGTGTCTTACAGATAGTTTGGCTGTTTCTAGTGTTTTGCTATTACACATAATGCTACACAATATTATTATATACACATAAATGCTACACAGTATTACATACACATGTGTATTAATATATTAATATATTAGTATAATACACATGTATAATTATATTAATATATTAATACATGTGTAGTGTATTAATACATGTGTATTATATACACATAAATGCTACACAGTATTACACATAAATGCCACTTCAGTTTTCTCTGGAACGACCATTCATTGTTATTTGCTTTAACCTTTCTGATATGTTTTGTGCACATACAAGCAATACAGGCAGTTCCACATATCTTTGTGTACATGTGTGCCTGTGTATTTTAAGCCACAAAATTAAAATCCACAAAATGATAATTTGCTGCTGTTTTTGTACCTTACTCTTTCTCATGTAATATCTGGGTGATAATACCATATCAGTTTTCTTTTTGGCCCTCTCCCTACCCTTTGAAAAAATACTGTTGCATGTTGTCAATTTCTGTATGTGCTATAAATTACACACGAATATGTCTTTGACCATTATGTCCCATGTCTGAATATAAGGGTAGGAGATGTTTCTTAAGTGGCATTGAAAGGGCTTATATTTATTTATCTTTGAGATGGAGTCTCGCTCTGTTGTCCAGGCTGGAGTGCACTGGCGTGATCTCGGCTCACTGCAACCTCTGCCTCCCAGGTTCAAGCAATTCTCATGCCTTTGGAATTACTGCGTGAGCCACCACGCCCAGCCCCTGCCCTACTTTTATTTTTAAAACAGTTTATGGCTGGGCTCGGTTTCTCATGCCTGTAATCCTAGCAGTTTGGGAGGCTGAGGTGGGTGGATTGTCTGAGGTCAGGAGTTTGAGACTAGCCTGGCCCATGTGGTGAAACCCCGTCTCTACTGAAAATACAAAAATTAGCTGGGCATGGTGGAGGGTGCCTGTAATCCCAGCTACTTGGGAGACTGAGGCAGCTTGAACCTGGGAGGCAGAGGTTGCAGTGAGCAGAGATCGTGCCACTGCACTCCAGCCTGGGAGACAGAGTGAGACTCCGCTGCAAAACAAACAAACAAAAAACCCAAAAACACAAAAATACCTTTTATTTGCACATGGTTCAATATGGTGTTGGTTAACAACTTCCCTCCTAGCACATTTCCTTAGCCACCTCAGTTTTCTCTGGAACAACCATGCATTGTTATTTGTTTTAACCTTTCTGATATGTTTTGTGTATATATGAGCAATACTGGCAGTTTCGCATATCTATATGTACATGTGTGCCTGCGTATTTTAATCCACAAAATTAAAATCCACAAAATGATGATTTGCTGCTGTTTTGTACCTTACTCTTTCTCATGTAATATCTTGGGGATAATACCATATCAGTTTTCTTTTTGGCTCTCCCCCTACCCTTTGAGAAAATACTGTTGCATGTTGTCAATTTCTGTATGTGCTATACATTACTTAGCCAATTCCTTATTAATGTCAGACTTTCAAGTTGCTTCCAATTTTTTTTAATAAGTTGCCTTATTTTTCAGAGAGTAAATACCACTCAATAGCCATGTAATCAACAACTAGTAATGTAAGCCCATTGTCCTTTATCTGTGGAATGAGATAGAGGTTCACATTTCGTTATCTGAAATCGTTGGGGCCAGATGTGTCTTAGAATTTAGAATTATTTTGGATTTTGGAAAGTTTATATTAACTCCCCTATCAGGATCTGAGGTGGTGTTCTCTATTCAAATATAGTGTTTCTTCAGAGGAGAAAATACCTTCCCTAAGTAGGGTAAATACTATAAACAGCCTCCCTTTGGTTGGGGTCGGGTTTTGCTTCCAAGTGTGCTGTGAGAAAACTTTTTACTTTTTAGAGCTTTTTGGATGTTGGAATTGTGGGAAAGGGATTATGAATATGGCAGTAGTACCTACCTGATGGTTGCTTTGAGATAAATTAATGGAAAGTATTTAGAATAGTACCAGGCGTATACTGAGGGCTTATATAAATATAGTTCAGCTTTGTTTTACTTTGAGTTTTGTGAGTGAAATTGAGTATCCTTCATAAGTTATTTAATTCATTATATATATTTTAATGAATTGCTTCTTTGTGTTCCTAGCTTCTGATTTATTTATTTTTGAGGCAAAGTCTTGCCTTGTTGCCCAGGCTGGAGTGCAGTGGTTCTATCTCAGCTCACTGGAACCTCCTCTGCCTCCTGGGTTCAAACAATTCTTGTGCCTCAGCCTCTCAAGTAGCTAGGACTTGGGAGTGGGTGGCAGGTGCCACCACGCCTAGCTATTTTTTTTTTGTCTTTTTAGTGGAGACAGGGTTTCGCCATGTTGGCCACGCTGATCTCGAACTTCTGGTCTCAAGTGATCTGCCCACTTCGGCCTCCCAAAGAGCCAGGATTACAGGCCTGAGCCATTGTGCCTGGCCCCTAGCTTCATTTTGTACTGGGACATTGGATTTACTGATATGTAACGATTCTTAGTATATTAAGGAGTTTACCTTTTGTGTTTCCCTAGCAACTCATGATAAGCATTTTTCATGTGTATATTCTTGATGTCATTATAATTTCGTTGGTGACAGCTGCTCAAATTTTTTTTTTTGAGACAGTCTTGCTTGTCACCCAGGTTGGAATGCAATCTATAGTGGCCTGATTATGGCACACTGCAGCCTTGACCTCCTACTCGGTAATTCTCCCACCTCAGCCTCCTGAGTAGCTGGGACTAGGCATGCCTCACCACGCCAGGCTAATTTTTGATTTTTTTGAAGAGACAGGGTTTCGCTAAATTTCCCAGGCTGGTCTGGGACTCCTGCGCTCAAGTGATCCTCCTGCCTCAGCCTCCAACAGTGCTGAGATTTACTGGCATGAGCCACTGTGCTCGGCTCTGAAGCTGCAGTGAGCCATGATCACACCACTGTATTCCAGTGTGGGTAACAGAGTGAGGTCCTGTCTTGAGGGGAGGAAAACCTATTGGGTAGCATTAAACATTTTATAGTGAATCTGTCCATGTAAAGCATCCCTCTCACCTGTATTTGATGATACTAATTGAGATTTGTAAATAGATTTTCTTAAATGTAGATATATTTTGTAGAAGTAATTTTATTGTTTGTCATAGAGTATACATTTTGCCAGTGTTTTTCTACAAGTAAGTGTTGAGGGAATTAATAATAATACCAGTTGGAATCATATTTGTATCTCATTTGGAAAGGTTATAAAAATGTTCCAATAGTAAAAATTGAAGGCAACAAAAATGAATTCTCCTCATATAAGATGAAGAGGCAGGCCAAGGATTTGTTACTGGCTGATATGCATAAATAGCCACTATTAGCCATTTAACTAACACACCAGAACTACTGCTAAAAATTCCTTGAGGTTATATGGCTTTTAGGATTAGAAGAAAACAGAAATAGCTAGAGAAACCTGATCCTATGGGCAGGCTTCTAGATAGAACTAGCATACCTTATGGGCAGCCCTATCCCAAATAAATAAAAACATTGGTAGAAGGTTTTTCGGTTGGTTTAGATTTTACTGAATAATTTTTAATTTAAGCATCTTTATTTGAAAAGCCCTTAATACCCCTAAGAAGGTTTGGCTGAGTCATTTGCATGTCATTCTGAATGGATTCCGTTGCTTAACCCTGCTGAAATTTCTTGTGAGTTGATAATTTTAAGGGACTTGATTGCCTGAGGAAAGGTCAATAGAAGACATGAGAGCTATATACTGAAAAGATAGGAGAGAAAATGTCTGATATGTAAACGTTAATTTCTTCACAACCTAAAATTGTTTGCAGTTCTTTCGAGATTGATCATATACTATTGATTAACCACATGTCTGTTGTTTATTAACTTTTATATTGATACCACTCATGTTTTTATCCTTTGACTTATTTTTACAGATAAAGTGGAGAATTTTCATGAAGAACGTGAGAAGAATAGTCACCATATTCACAAAAATGCTGACAGTACTAAGAAACCCAATGCAGAAACTACAGTGGCTTCTGAAATCAAGGAAACAAACGATACTTGGAACTCCCAGTTTGGGAAGAGGCCAGAATCACCATCAGAAATATCTCCAATCAAGGGATCTGTAAGAACTGGTTTGTATGAATGGGATAATGATTTTGAAGATATCAGATCAGAAGACTGTATTTTAAGTTTGGATAGTGATCCCCTTTTGGAGATGAAGGATGACGATTTTAAAAATCGATTGGAAAATCTGAATGAAGCCATTGAGGAAGATATTGTACAAAGTGTTCTTAGGCCAACCAACTGTAGGACGTACTGTAGGGCCAATAAAGCGAAATCCTCCCAAGGAGCGTCAAATTTTGATAAGCTGATGGATGGCACCAGTCAGGCCTTAGCCAAAGCAAACAGTGAATCGAGTAAAGATGGCCTGAATCAGGCAAAGAAAGGTGGTGTAAGTTGTGGGACCAGTTTTAGAGGGACAGTTGGACGGACTAGAGATTACACTGTTTTACATCCATCTTGCTTGTCAGTTTGTAATGTTACCATACAGGATACTATGGAACGCAGCATGGATGAGTTCACTGCATCCACTCCTGCAGATTTGGGAGAAGCTGGTCGTCTCAGAAAAAAGGCAGACATTGCAACTTCTAAGACCACTACTAGATTTCGACCTAGTAATACTAAATCCAAAAAGGATGTTAAACTTGAATTTTTTGGTTTTGAAGATCATGAGACAGGAGGTGATGAAGGAGGTTCTGGAAGTTCTAATTACAAAATTAAGTATTTTGGCTTTGATGATCTCAGTGAAAGCGAAGATGATGAAGATGATGACTGTCAAGTGGAAAGAAAGACAAGCAAAAAAAGAACTAAAACAGCTCCATCACCCTCCTTGCAGCCTCCCCCAGAAAGCAATGATAATTCCCAGGACAGTCAGTCTGGTACTAACAATGCAGGTAAGAATTTAAAAAAATATATAGTAAGTACAGTAGTCCCCCCCCTTACCTGCAGTTTCACTTTCTATGGTTTCAATTACCCAAGGTCAACCACATTCTGAAAAGAGGTGAGTACAGTATGATAAGATAAAGACCCCATTCACATAACTTTTATTATAGCATATTGTTATTCTGTTTTATTCTTAGTCATTGCTAATCTCTTACTGTGCTTGATTTATAAATTAAACTTTATCATAGGTATGTATATGCAAAAACATAGTATATACAGGTTTTGGTGTACTATCCATGGTTTCAGGCATCCACTAGGAACTGGCATGTATCCCCTATTGATGGCGGGGGGACTACTATAAATGTGTTTTTCAGGCTTAAATCAACACCTACATAGTTTCTTCCTAGATATTCAATTTTAACTTGTTGTATTTATTAAAAGTACCTATTTAGAACTATCTAAAGGTACCGCATTTTAAGTGTTAATGATCAAGTCCCAAGTTTTAAGGAACCAATTTGTAGATTGGAGAGTCGTCATACTTTGAGTGTTAATTTAAGCTTTAGCACTTGAGAATTTTAAAGCATGTATGTATATGGGGCAGGGACACCAAATATCATGATGTTTCCACTTGACAAATGCAAATGCAGTGAAGACATAGATTAGATTTTGGACCTTTGGAACTATACTGATAACAAATGGTTATAATGAGGGAAATACCAGAAGATTAGAATTTAAAAACTCTTTGTGGTTGGCTGAAAACTAATAAACATTCAAAACACTCTCAAACCATCTTAAGTTGGTTCAATAAAATTGAAAAGTACCAGGTAACTATGCATTCACTCTTAACTGTGGAAATTTAATTTGTGTGGAGATTGTAGACCCGGTAATGACTAAAGGTCCTCAAGGAGTTCAGTCTCCACTGTGAGAGACAAACAAATGAAGTAGGTTAGCTCTGCTATAATTAAGTCATTACCTGACAAGGGCTTTGTGAGGTGGATTGACTGTCTAGTGAGGAAGAATTTGTGAAAGCTTCTGGGATACATGGTTTCTTAACCAAATATAGTTTTTCTGGATTGCTTTACATATTAAATCTTTTTTTCCTGGTAGGGCCACAGAAGTGTCATTATGGTAAATTAGAATTACAATAGTATTTTAAAATACAGATTCTCTTATAGAATATAAGTCATTCTTGAGATTACCTGCCATTTTGCTTTATTTGGCCTAAAAATAGTTTTGCTTAATTTATTCTTCAAAACTAGACATACACAGGAGTACCCCTAGAGGCTCACCCCTACCTTCTCCGAAAAAAAAGAAAAAATACATCCAGTGTCGTCTTTGAATCTTTTCTGGAGAATGGAAGTTTGCCGCAGCCTTACTATAGTCACTTAAGATCTGGCTGGGCAGAACAGCTAGGCATTTGCTTCCTCAGTAGAATGATAAATACTGCTATACAGTACCAGTGCCCTTGTCCTGCTGCAGTTTACTTACAAGCTTTTATTCTAATCTGGATAGCAAGTTATCCCCTGCAATTGAAAATCTGTGACTGAAATTTACATCTTGGGTAATAAAACTTTTAAAGATTTAAAATGTGAAATTAGACTCCCTTTGAGAAACTTGAAGTAGATGCTAAATAACATTTGACAATTAGAGGCCATTTGGTTGATCCACCCAAAGTTGAAATTTGAGTCTTCATACCATATGTGAAACAGCAAAAAATTTTAAGCATTGGGATACAGAAAAGTCTTCCTATTTTTCCTATTTTGTTTAGCTTAGAAAAAGATACCTGTTTTTAACCAGTTGGGAAATAAACTGATTTTTTGGTTAGTTGTGTTTGAAGACCAACAAATCATTAAACTTTCTTGTATTAGGTCATTTTAAATCTCTTGCCAAGGATAACTGTCCTCCTTTTCTGGTGTTTTAAATGTGGCTTTTGTAGTTGCCAGCAGGCATTCTTTGAAGGCCAACGTGATTTAGTGGATTTAAAGTTCTGAAAAATGTTACAGGTAGATACCGCATCGTGTTTTGTATATGTATAAACTATACCATTCCAGTGGCAGTATCCATAGATATCCAGCAGTTATGTGACCTCTCGGAAGTAAGAAAATTATTTGGGAAAAGATTTGGTTTTTCCATTTAACATAAAATAAGACTAGAACACATACACAGCAACCAGGTTTATGATTTCTCTCGGGAGGGGCAAGCAGGAAGGGAGAATGGCAGAATGAAACTTCTTATTCTAGGGAGTATTTTGTCAGCTCTGTGGTGCTCTGATTCCTTTATTCTTTTCTTCCCATTTTCATTGATTCATATATATATAATCTTGATAGGTTTTCCGGTAGGTAATTTGAAATATTAGTAAGCTAGATAGTTTTGATTACTATTTCAGAAAACTTGGATTTTACAGAGGACTTGCCTGGTGTGCCTGAAAGTGTGAAGAAACCCATAAATAAACAAGGAGATAAATCAAAGGAAAATACCAGAAAGATTTTTAGTGGCCCCAAACGGGTAAGTAAAGCACTATCAGTGATTTTTATTATTTATTTGTTACTGGAGGGCTCAACTCTTTATTTTTTATTTGAAAGTTACTAATAAACATAGCAACTGTCTTTCAAAGGATATATGGAAGTCCTTTTTTCAGATGTAACCATTTTTTAAAAATTGTAAAATATACATATTTTTTGAACCATTCTCAAGTGTATAAATCAGTGGCATTACTTTCACGGTGTTATGTAACCATCACAATTATCTATACCCAAAACCTTTTTATCATATCCAACAAAAACTCTGTACCCATTAACCAATAACTTCCTCCCCCACCCCATGCCTAGTCAATAGTATTCCACTCTGCTCTAGGAATGTGCTTTATCTAAGTATCTTATATAAATAGAAACATACAATATTCATCATAAACCAGATACAAAAGGACAAACATTGTATGAATCTGGTTTATTTCACTAAGCCTGATTTGTCTAAGGTACATCTGTCTTTTACTGTATGTCAAAATTTCATTCCTTTTTATGGCTGAATAAAATTCCATTGTATGTGAGATATATATGTGTGTGTGTATATATATATAAAAAAGAATAATATTCCATTGTGTGTGAGACAAACATACCACCACCACACCCCCACACCTTCCACGTTTTGTTTATCTATTCATCTGTTGATGGACACTTGGATTGTTTTTACCTTTTGGCTACTGTGAATAATGCTGCTGTGAAGGGTGGCACACAGCTATATTTGTTTGAGTTTCTGCTTTTAGTACTTTTGGATATATACCTAGGAGTGGATTTCCTGGGTCAATATGGTAGGCCTGTAACTTTCTGAGGAACTGCCAAACTGTTCTCTGTGATGTCTGCACCATTTTACATTGCTACCAGCAATGTATGCTACCAGCAGTGTATGAGGGCCCTAGTTTCTTCATATCCTTATCAGCACTTCTATTTTCTGTTTTTTGATAATAGCCTAATGGGTGTGAAGTGGTATCTCATAGTGGTTTGATTTGCACTTCACTAATGACTAGTGATGTTGAGCATTTTTTATATGCTTACTGGCTACTTTTGTATCTTTGAAGAAATGTCTAAGTCCTTTGCCCAGTTTTTGCTTCTTTGTTTTAGATGGAGTTTCGCTCTTGTTGCCCAGGCTGGAGTGCAATAGCACAATCTTGGCTCACTGCAACCTCCGCCTCCTGGGTTCAAGCGATTTTCGTGCCTCAGCCTCCCAAGTAGCTGGGATTACAGGCATGTGACACCATGCATGGCTAATTTTGTATTTTTAATAATGGGGTTTCATCATGTTTGTCAGGCTGGTCCCTAACTCCTGACCTGAGGTGATCCACCTGCCTCGGTGTCCCAAAGTGCTGGGATTCCAGGCGTGAGCCACTGTGCCTGGCCCCTTGCCCATTTTATAATTGAGTTTTTTGTTTTTATTGAGTTGTAGTAGTATGTTAATCCTTATCAGTAATAGGATTTACAGATACTTTCTTCTATTTCATTAGTTGTTTTTCACCATATTGATATTGTCCTTTGATGCAAAAAAGTTTTTAATTTTGATGTTCAATTTATCCTTTTGTTGTCTGTGCATCTGGTGTCATATCCAAGAAATTGTTGCCAGATCCAGTGTTAGGTACCTTTTCATTTATGTTTTTTTCCTATAGTTTATAGTTTTAGGTCTTTACGTTTAGATCTTTGTTCTGTTTAAGTTAATTTTTGTATATGGTATAAGGTTAGGGCCAACTTTATTCCTCCTCCTCTTTTTTTTTTTTTTGAGATGGTCTCACACTTACCCAGGCTGGAGTGCAGTGGTGTGATCACTGTTCAGTGCAGCCTTGACATCCTCGGGCTTAGGTGATCCTCCCACCTCAGACTTCTGAATAGCTGGGACTACAGGCGTGTATTTTGATACCTGGCTAATTTTTGTATTTTTTGTAGAGATGTGGTTTCACTTTGTTGCCCATGCTGGTCTTGAACTCCTAGGCTCAGGCTATCTGCCTACCTTGGCCTCCCAAAATGTAATATGGTCCAGCATAGGTATTGAGAATAATTTGATTTCACCTTTTTTGTAAAAAAAATTCTTTAAATAGCTTGTTAATAGTATTCTGTTATTTAAAGTTAAAATTAGAGATTGTCAGTACCTTTTATTCTTGTAGATTGAATTGCTTTTAAGTAACAAATGAGTGTGTTCAATTTTTATGGCCTTATTTTTCCTATTTTACCTAAAGAGCCCATTTGGGGATCTTTTCAATGTAATTGTGCTATGGTTTTGCACTCCCAGGTGCTTAGGTGAGACTTTGGATTTCTAGAAAACTATGACTTCACAGTGATATATGTAGTTGTATTTTAACAACCTTTTTGAGTAATTTTGGATATTCTTCTACAGTACTACCCCAAAACTCAATAAATGGGAGTCTCTTGATGATTAGTTGCAACTTGGAATCTGAAACCATGCCAGTAACCTTTCATACCATTGCATTAAAATCTGCTGCTTTGTCTTGCATTTTGAATGGGCATTTACCCATACATGCTTTATAACATCATGTACTGGTCACTTGCAAAATACTGGTTACGATGAATTATGTAAATCTTTCAAATGATGACACATTTCATTATACAGTATCAAAATACCACTGTCAAACTCAGAAAAGTTTGTAAGTACTGAGAACCTGTCAAGTTCACAGTGGTAGATACAAGTTCTCTAATTTTTTGTTGTTGTTGTTGTTGGAAGCAAAGGAAAACAACTGATGGTAACAGATTTACTCTTTGTTTTCGAGAAAATGCCTGCCACATTCCCATGTTTGAATCAGCACAGTTTGTCGATCTTTCCAGTAAAGAATGATGTTTGAGAAAAAAGTAGCTAGTTTGGCTTGCAACTTAAACAGTGGTAGTTTTTTCTCCATACAACCACTGTACTTTACATGCAGCAGAAGTGTTTTATGCATACTTGTTTTGTCACAGAGATTATTAGTATATTCAGGGATAGAGATTTAATAAAATTAACCATCTTTATTCCTTCATTAAGGGCTTTAAGTGAAACTGGCATTTTACTTTTTGACTGCTACATAGTATGTAGCAGTTCAGAAGTCCTACCTTTATTGGTGCTAAGGCACCAGCAGTTTTACCCACCATTGCTTTTGCACCATCCATACAAATGTCAATCCAGTAAAAAAAGCCAGATAACATCTTTATAAAATTTTTTTTGAGGTGGAGTCTTGGCTCTGTTTTCTAGGCTGGAGTGCAGTGGCACGATCTCAGCTTACTATAGCCTCTGCCTCCCAGGCACAAGCAATTCTCCTGCCTCAGCCTCCTGAGTAGCTGGGACTACAGGCAAGTGCCACCATGCCTGGCTAATTTTTTGTATTTTTAGTAGAAATGGGATCTCATCATGTTGGCCAGGCTGGTCTCGAACTCCTGGCCTCAGGTGATCCACCTGCTTCGGCCTCCCAAAGTGCTGCAATTACAGGCGTGAGCCAATGCACCTGGCCCCATCTTTAAAAAAAAAAAAAAGAAAAAAAAGAAAGGAAAAAATGTAGTTGGGCATAGTGGCTCCCAGCTACTTGGGAGGCTGAGGCAGGAAGATCACTTGAACCCAGGAGTTCAAGGCTGCAGTGAGCTATGATCACATCACTTCACTCCAGCCTGGACAACAGAGTGAGACCCTGTCTCTTAAAAATAAATAAGTTAAATAAATAAACTAAAATTTGAAATATACAGAAAATGTGAAAGAGCAGTAAGATGAATACCCATATCCCTCTGCCTAGATTGATTTCCAATTAGCATTTAACCATAATTGTACATGGTCCCTTCCCTTTCTCGCTCTCTATAATACGTATTTACTGTATAATATATAATATTTATATTAAATATAGATAGTCTTATTTGCAAGTTTATTATATTAAATATATATAAGGTCTATTTGAAAGTAAGTTGCCTGCATTTCTTAAGAGAAAGGTCTTATACCTGTGGTTATATAACACTTAAGTCAATTCCTAATAATTCTTTGATATAATCTGATAATCACTGTGTATTCAGTTTTCCCCATCTTCAAAATGTCTTTTCATATTTTTTTTTTCCAAACCATAATCATTTAGTTATGTCTCTTTTAGTTTTGAACAGTACCCTCCTTTGAAAAAAATTCCCGTTGGCCCTGATGTTTTTTCTTTTCTTTTTGTTTTTTTTTTTTTTTTGAGACGGAGTCCCACTCTGTCACCCAGGCTGGGGTACAGTGGCGCCGTCTCTGCTCACTGCAAGCTCTGCCTCCTGGATTCACGCTATTCTCCCGCCTCAGCCTTGTGAGTAGCTGGGACTACAGGTGCCTGCCACCACGCCTGGCTAATTTCGTTTTTGTATGTTTAGTAGAGACCTGGTTTCACAGTGTTAGCCAGGATGGTCTCGATCTCCTGACCTCGTGATCCGCCTGCCTCGGCCTCCCAAAGTGCTGGGATTACAGGCATGAGCCACTGCTCTCGGCCGGCCCTGATGGTTTTTTAAGAGCCTAGGCTATTTGTCTTACAGAAAGTTCTACATTCAGAATTTATCTGATTGTTTCCTACTGATGTCATTTAACTTGTTACATCACTGCATTAAAGTACCAGAATTTAAGTCTGGAAGTTTGATTAAATTCAGGTTAGACTTTGTGTGTGTGTGGGAGGGGGGAGAGACTATTTCACCGGTTGCATCATGTATGATGCTTTACATCAGAAGTCTCATGACATCTGGTTACTCCACTCTTAGCATTGTTTGATCACCAGCTCTCTCCAGAATATAAGTACATTTCTGCTTTTATAATTTAGTTAGGAAACTTCAGAATGCTAGTCTGGTACCACATGCATGCCTATTCCCCATTGTTGTCTTACTTCATCATTTTCGTATCCATTGTTGAGCTTTGCCTACATCATTTATTGCTCGAGTTACAGAATGATGAATTTTCTAATCATTATTTCTTACATATTTAATAGCTGGAATTTTGTAAAGAGGAACCTTCATCTCTCTTCCTTCTTCCCGTCTCCTTCCCACTGTCTCCATCACTATAAATTCAGTAATTTCTGCTTATTGGATAACATTTTTAGTTACGTTATGCTAAGTGAAGTAACTCAGACACAAAGAATATTAAAAATGGCATGATTTTACTTGTGTGTCAAACTAAAAATAGTTGAATAGGTAGAAACAGAATAGAATGGTGGTTACCAGGGATGAGGAGGGGGAGGAAATAGGGCAGTGTTGGTCAGACAGTACATACTTGCAGTTACATAGGATGAATAAATGTAGCTATCTGATGTATAGTAGCAGACCTGTAGTTAATAACATAGGATATTTGCTAAGAGAGTAGATTGTAGGTGCTCTTAACACACACATAGGGTAACTGGAAAGTGATGGATACTTGTAGTAATCACTGTGTATATTAAAGCATTATCTTGCGTGTGAAATATATGCAATAAAAATAAATACTATTTACTAAATGTTTTATAGTTGATTTTGCTTTTTTTTTTTTTTTAAGTTGAAGTTGTTTTAGATTTGGCCAATGTGAACCATTTCAAGCTGTCTCTTGTATCCTTTTGAAATAACCTGTCATCTTTGAGCACTTCCCTTGCCTTCTGTATGATAAGATGGCTCAGGCTCATCTTGTAGATTCCCTGTTAAGTCATGGAATCACGTGTTTTTCTAGAAACTTGGTTCTGTTTGTGGATATTAGTACTCAGAAACCGAGATCTGAGTGCTGAATGTGTTCATCACATCAAGGGCCTTTGTTTGGACAGAGTTACGAGATACGTTGAAAAATGAACCATGAGTTTATGTTATTGATAGTTTTTTTTTTTTTTCAAATTTATTTATTATTTTATTTTTTTTTGAGACAGAGTCTTGCTCTGTCACCCAGGCTGGAGTGCGGTGGCATGATCTGGGTTCACTGCAACCTCCGCCTCCCGGGTTCAAGTGCTTCTCCTGCCTCAGCCTCCCGAGTAGCTGGGATTACAGGCATGCACCACCATGCCTGGCTAATTTTATTCGTATTTTTAGTAGAGATGGGGTTATTCCATGTTGGTCAGGTTGGTCTCGAACTCCCGACCTCAGGTGATCCACCCGCCTCAGCCTCCCAAAGTGCTGGGGATTATAGGCGTGAGCCACTGCGCCTGGCCTTCAAATTTAACATCACAGAAGTGTATACTTATTTGCTTTATCCTACAGCATACATATATATAAAAATAATTCCAGCGACATGAGCAATAAATATACTGAGTGAATTTTAATTTCTTTGCAATTTGTTTTGTCCTTAGATTATAGTTTACTTAGGATGAACAGTTACGGTAGTGTGTTAAAATTTGTTGAAATGATTTTTATATTGTCTGCTTATGGTTAATTCTATATTCAGTTGAGGTCATTTGTACCTATTTGTGTTCTGTTTTTTTAACTTAGTTTTGAACTTAATGTTGGAGTAATTTCTTTGCTACTAACATAGCTTAGAAGGCAGCAGTGTACATGTACTTGACCTGATTACGAAGGAATCTATCTGGCCTAAAGTAAATCAGGTCATGGCAACTGAGTCAGCAGCAGACCTATTTACTGTTAATGGATGCAACGTGATAGTGTCAGAAAATTGAGAAAATTATTGCTAATTTATAAAACAAAAAGAGCTATGGGACTGAGCTTATTTGAAAAATGTAATATGAGTAAAATTGTGTATGTGTTTTTTTTGTTTGTTTGTTTTTGTTTTTTGAGATGGAGTCTCACTGTGTCGCCCAGACTGGAGTGTGGTGGCACGATCTCGCTCACTGCAACCTCTGCCTCCTAGGTACAAGCAATTCTCCTGCCTCTGCCTCCCAAGTAGCTGGGATTACAGACATGCACCACCATGCCTGGCTAATTTTTGTCTTTTTAGTAGAGATGGGGTTTCACCTGTTTGCCAGACTGATCTTGAACTGCTGACCTCAAGCAATCGGCCCACCTTGGCCTCCCAAAGTCCCAAAGTGGGCCTCCCACCGTGCCCAATCAAAGCTGTGTCTTAACAAGCTGTGTCTTAACATAGTAGCGCCCCCCCCCCTTTTTTTTTTCAAGGCAAAGCCTTTATTCATTTTAATGTTGCACAAGTGTAAGGAACATATAATCTGGATTTATTAACTTTAGGTAACAGTAATTTAAAAGATAGAGAAAGGCCTCATATTACAGAAATTTAAAAATTGACTACAATAAATGGTGAAGAAAACTAACAATAGAACAGGACAACGTTCAAATAGGTCATACAATTAACAAATGGGGCCAAGAGATCAACGTATATCCCATGACATCTTTCATGCAATGTTTCAGCTTTTTTTTCCCCCAAACATAGAGGCCAATTAATTCAAATTAGCCCTATTAAGAATATTAGTTTGTTTCCTTCTGAAATTAATATTTGAGTGGAAAATGTATTAACTCATGGTTTCCTACTGAAGTTTAAGATTCCACCAGATGTTGCTCAGATTTAGACAGTGCTAGAATAAGATACTACTGGGTGATTATTTCGAAGTATGAACTACAGGTAAAATCTGAAAGGACATCATAAACATTATTTTCTAATTTAAAAGACATAATAAATATAAATGAATTAACTCACATAACCTTCTTACAAACAAAACTAGAAGAAACACAGCTTTTAGGAGCCAACTGCAGTTGATTTCATGACTTAACAGGAGCAAGATCTTAGATGTAGCCCTGACGTTTTATTCCCAGAAGAGCCTTACTTAAGTAAATGCCACAGATTTCTTTATGTATGAGAAATTAGGATTTATGGAAAGCTCAGTTCTCCAGGGAAGTTTTACATAAGTTACCTCACGTGTACCGGGAGAAAAAAAAGGACAAGATAGGTGGGTATAGGAAATGTTCTCAGCAGTCATTCCAGTCTCTCTTTTCTTTTTGTTGTTGTTGTTTTTTGAGACATGGTCTTGCTTTGTTGCCTAGGCTGGAGTGCAGTGGCATGATCATGGCTCATTGCAACCTCAGCCTTTGGAGGGTAGCTAGTGCCTGTAGCTGTGACTGCAGGCATATGACACCACATTTGCTAATTTCTGTATTTTTTGTACAGATGGGGTCTCATGTTGCCCAGGCTGGTCTTGAACTCCTGGGCTCAAGTGATTGCTCTCTTTGGCCTCCTAAAGTGCTGGAATTACAGGCATAAGCCAATGTGCCTGGCCCATTCTCTGTTATAATAGAAGCACCCTTGTGTAGTTGGTAGGCCAGTGGGAATATCTGGATTTTCTGGCTCTCTAATCTGATTAGATTTAAGAATACCAGTGGCCCCATTTCCAGGTGGTAAAGAGGTAGTCTATGACTTGTAGTGGCAAGAGTTTTCCTCCTGCTCTATCACACTTTTTCAGCCTAAGCACTATTGATATTTTGTACTGAATAATTCCTGGTTTGGAGGCTGGCCCTGTACATTGGAGGATATTCAGCAACATCCCTGGCCTCTATCCACTCGTTGTCAGTAGCATCCCCCTCTTGCCTAGTTGTTACAACCCAAAATGTCTTTAGACATTGCCAGATGTTTCCTGGGGAGTGAAATGCATCCTCCCGTTGATGTATATGTATGTGTTTGTGACTTGATAGTAATTTCAGATGTGATGCCCCTTACTCCTAAATACCTAGTTTGTACTTTCTAAAAACAAAAGCACTTTACTATACTGCCACAGAATACCCATCAAAACCAGAGTTAACATTGATGTAATCCATTGTCTAATCCACAGATCCCATTCAAATTTCAGCAATTGTCCCAGTAATGTTCTTTACAGCAGAACAACTAAACCACATCCCCATGTCTCCTCAACAAAGAACCCATGATCTAATCCAGAATCACATGTTAAATGTAGTTGTCACAAGTCTCTACTCTCCTTCAGTCGGCCATGGGATCTGTGTTTCCTGGTCTTTTCATGGTTTTTACATCTTTGGGGGAGTTAAGGCCAGTTATTTTGTCGAATGTCCCTCAGTTTGTGTTTGATGCCTTCTCATGATTAGACTCAGGTTAGATAGTTTTGATGGCAATACAGAGGAGATGCCATTTTCTTGCTGCATCACATCAGGTAGTACTTAATGTCAGTTTGTACCATTACTATTGATGTTAACTGATCACTTGGTTAAGATGGTATTTATCAGGTTCGTCACCTTTCCTCATTAGACTTTCACCCACTAGTTTTAGCATTGATTCTTGCCTGAGTCAGTTTTTACAACATTGGTTGCCACATGTGATTTCCTAATTATAGTATTTGTTCTACAGTTATTAGTATTTGGCCTTCTAGTGTAAGGTAGGTATTTTCTTCCCCTCCATGTAGGTTAGAATGTATGCATGTATTTTTGTATGTATTCATTCAATTATTACAGTATGAACATGGATTTCTACTTTATTCAGTCATTTTTTACTGTATTTATTTAAATCATACTTCTGTCATTAGTTTGATCTTCTTAGATTTGGTTGGTGAATGTTCCTTCAAGCTGACTTTGATGTGTCCCACTATTTTGCATTTCCTTACTTACTGACATTCTGTTTTCTTTAATTTTAACGCTTCATGAATTTGTGTGTCATCCTTGTGCAGGGGTCTTGCTAATCTTCTTGATATCGTTCCAGTTTTTGTATATGTGCTGCTGAAGCAAGCACCTTACTGACATTCTAAGATGTTCCAGGCTCATCCTATACTTTCCCAGTCCTGGAGTCAGCCATTTCTTCAAGGATTCCTGTTTGCAGTTCATGGAGAATGGTATTTAGAAATAAATATTTGTTCACTAGGTATGATTATTTCTTCTGAAGTGTCATTGCTGCTAGGGTCTCTTTGAGTAGACAGCTAGGAAACATGTAAAAATATGCATATACTCTTTCATATACAGACACATGCCTATTTCATGGTCATTCTATGTATGTTCAGAACCATGAGTTCATACTAATATTTCTGATACCACGTTTTATTCTAGACTTCTCATTTTCCATATTTTAATTCCCTTCACCGAGAGAAATATGGTTTCCGTTATCCTCCATATGTGTTCTTATTTTCACAATCCTCATGTATGTAACCAGTTTCTTGACTATGCCAGCCATCTTCCTCACCTTAGTTCTGCTGACATAGTCTGGCCAAGAGGTCCCCCTTCCCTTTACCTACCCCTCTACCCTGTGTTAGAAAGCATTAACTCTTAAGCATACTTGTCTGTGAGAATTTTCTTTAACGTCTCCCAGGAATATAGAGGAGTTGTTAATATCAAGATTGAGGGCTGACTGTAGGAATACATGCCTCAGAAAGAAGATGAGGAGGGTGAAGAAGAAAACTTGTAGTAAAAACATAGTTGAGACAATGATTCAGAAAAGTTGTCACTTGCTGGTGAGAAAAGGAAAGATAGGATTTGATAGATTGGGTTGAAACATACATGGATTTAAGTACCTATTGTTTCTAGGTAAGGTTTTGATCATTGAGCAGTTCTTGGTGCTTTCGTTCGTGAAATGTCATCCAGTTTCTGATTTCTGGCTGTAGCTTCCCTACATGCCATTATTTGTAGCTGTCATATGTGTGCTGATATACTTAGATTATTTCTTCTGCTTGCCCTGCTTGTGGTTTGATTTCTACCTTTTCATTTAGCTGCTGCGTGTCATCTCTGCTTGTAAGCATTCATTGTCTGTATAGTCAGCTTGACTATACAGGTTTTCAGTGCTTGTGGGGTTGGTTGTGTTTTACTTGGGATGTTGGCCATCTTGTTGTGCAGTTAAGACTGTTGCTGGGTCATTGATGAAACTAACCATAACGTCAATCTCAGTTTCAGTTCTCAAATATTTAATACCTTTACGTTCTTTTTTGTTGTTATTGAGACAGGGTTTCACTCCTGTTGCTCAGGCTGGAGTGCAATGGTGTCATCATGTCTCATTGTAGCCTTGACTTCCTGGGCTCAAGTGATCCTCCTGCTTCAGCCTCTTAGGTAGCTGGGACTACAGGTGCACGCCACTGTGTCCAGCTAACTTTTTTATATTTTTTGTAGAGATGGGATTTCACCGTTTTTCCCAGGCTAGTCTCGGGCTTCTGAGTCTAGCCATCTGCTGGTCCGGGCCTCCCAAAGTGTTGGGATTACAGACATAAGCCATCATGCCCAGCCTGTACCTTTACTTTCATCATTCCCCTGTGGTTTAAAGCTAGGCCCTTCTGGCACTATCTTTTGTCTAACTCTTTAAGGAACATTCTGGACTTAATTTTTTCTTCCCATCTGTCCTTCAATATGACACTGGATAGTGGGCTTCTGGGCAATTAAAATTTATCAGTATAAATCATGGTTACATATTTAGTTGTTTTAGAATGTTACAATTACATAAACCTGCAGTTTTAAAGTTGGATATAGCTGTATACTTTGATAAACTTCATTTTTTGTTTCATAAAATGAGTTTATACAGGTTGTCAACTTAAGTAGCAAAATCTTACAATTGAAGAGACTTTAAAGGACAAGTACTCCCACATCTCACCCAAGAACAAATGTTCCTTCCACACAGTATCTTCCTTTAGCAGTTAGAACCCACTCTCATGAAATAGCATATTTTTCTGTCAGAACAGTTTTACCCAGTGTTACCTTTGTTCTATGTATAGGAACTCACTGACCATCTTGAGATCCAGTCATCATGTGGTATTGTGAGATCCACTATATTCTCAAGTACTAGAAACCTGTATTAATTGATATGAAGCCTGAAAAAAAGAGTGACTGTAGCAATTGGATTGGTGATGAGGGAAACTGGCAAAAGTGTGGAAGTTAATAGCAGCTGCCATTCATTACAGCTCTGGGGTGGGTGATCCAAAGAGTTGTTGAAGCTGAGCAGGTTCTGGCTGGGCCTGGGTATGGAAGAGAGGGAGTCGGTTTTAGGTGCCTTTTTTTTAATCATTGTTTTTATTTAGTGTTTACTACATGACTTTCACTGTGCTAGGGATACAAAAAGGAATAAGAAGAGTATCTTAAAAAGGCAGAATTGTTTTTTCCTGCTGGAATTTTGAGCAGTCTTAGTATTTCCTTAGTGTGTTTGTTCCAAACCAGAAGCATTATTTCTTCCTTCTATATAGGTAATATTTAACTTAAATAATAAACCAGATAATTAAAATCTTTGATCTATGTAAGTAGGCTGGGTGCAGTGGCTCACGCCTTTAATCCCAGCACTTTGGGAGGCCGAGGTTGGCGGATCATGAGGTCAGGAGATCCAGACCATCCTGGCTAACATGGTGAAACTCCATCTGTACTAAAAAAAAAGTACAAAAAATTAGCCGGGCGTGGTGGTGGGCGCCTGTAGTCCCAGCTACTTGGGAGGCTGAGGCAGAAGAATGGCGTGAACCCGGGAGGTGGAGCTGGCAGTGAGCCGAGATTGCGCCACTGCACTCTAGCCTGGGTGGCAGAGCGAGACTCCGTCTCAAAAAAAAAAAAAAAAAAAAAAAAAGGCAAAAGTTAAAAAGGCTTAGGAAAATGTAAATTATTTTCTCTCTGTGATCCAATTCCTGTGCTTTTTTTCCTTTAATACTTTATTCTGGAAGGATTTTAATAAGGAATGAAAGTACAGTTAATCTTTTTTTTTTTTCTTCTTTGGATGCAGAGTCTTGCTCTGCTGCCTAGGCTGGAGTGCAGTGGTGCAATCTTGGCTTACTGCTTCTTGGGTTCAGGTGATGCAACTGCCTCAGCCTCCTGAGTTGCTGGGACTACAGGCGGATGCCACCACGTCCTAGGGCTAATTTTCGTATTTTCAGTAGAGACGGGGTTTTACCGTGTTGGTCTTGAACTCCTGATCTCAAGTGACCTGCCTCCCTCGGCCTCCCAAAGTAATGGGATTATAGGTGTGAGGTACCACGCCCTGCCTAATCGTATTTTCTTTAGTGTAGGTGCCTTTAAAGTTTGAAAGTTCAAAGTATTTTACTATTATTTCCCAGGAAATGAGGCTTGAAATGAGAAAATGTGGCCAGGGGTTATCAAGAGCTGGAAAGCACTGACATCCATTTGATAGTTAAAGATGGGAAGGATTGAGGTAGGGGTTAGGAGGGTGGGTAGGGGGGAGATGGGGGGTGGGGAGAGAGAGAGAGAGAGAGAGAGCGAGCGAGCGCGCGCGCACGTGTATGCCTGTGTGTGTGTTAGGGTGTTTATAGTTTGGAATTTCATTTGTTTTTCCATTTTGTACTACAGTCACGCATTACTTAATGACAGGGATACGTTCTGAGAAATGCGTCATTAGGCGATTTCATTGTGCAAACAGAATGTACTTAGACAAAGCTAGATGGGAGAGCTTACCACACACCTACGCTTTATGGTGTAGCCTGTTGCTCCTGACATGTTGCTGTACTGACTATTGTAGGCAATTGTAATATAGTGGTAAGTATTTGTGTATCTAAACATAGAAAATGTATAGTGAAAATACATATAAAAATGGCACACCTATATAGGACACTTAACCATGAATGGAGCTTGCAGGATTGCAAGTTTCTTTGGGGAGTCAGTGAGTAAATGTGAAAGCTTAGGACACTAGTGTAGCCTTTTAAACACTGTACATGTATGCTGCACTAAAGTTATAAGATAATAGTTTCTTCAGTGATAAATTAACCTTAGCTTACTGTAATGGCTTGTTTTGTTCTTTTTGCTTTTTGTTTTGAGACAATCTCCTATCACCTAGGTTGGAGTGCAGTGGTGTGAATGCTGTTCATTGCAGCCTTTACCTACTGGGCTCAATTGACCCCCCCACCTCAGCCTCCCTAGTAGCTGGGACTACAGGTGGACACCACCACACCCTGCTGATTTTGTATTTTTTGTAGAGGTGGGGTTTCGTCATGTTGTCCAGGCTGGTCTTGAACTCCTGGGCTCAAGTGATCCTACCCACTTGGCCTTCCAAAGTGCTGGGATTACAGATGTGAGCCACTGTGGCCAGCCAGCTTACTGTAACTTTTTAACATTATAAACGTTTTAATTTGTTTAAAACTTTCTGGCTATTGTTAGTAACACTTAGCTTAAAACAAACACTGTACTACTGTACAAAAATATTTTCATTCTTTATATCTTTATTCCGTAAACTTTTTTCTATTTTTAAAATTATTTTTAATTTTGCTGTAAAAGTTTTTTTGTTGCCTGGGTGCGGTGGCTCACGCCTCTAATCACAGCACTTGGGGGAGGTTGAGGCAGGTGGGTCACCTAAGGTCAGGAGTTTGAGGCCAGTCTGGCCAACATGGTGAATCCCCATCTCTACTAAAAATACAATTAGCCAAGCATGGTGGCAGGAGCCAGGATCACGCCATTGTACTCCAGCCTGGACAACAGAGCGAGACTGCCTCAAAAAAAAAAAAAAACCCACCAAAAAAACATTTTTTGTTTAAAACTAAGATACACTAGCCTAGGCCTATCCAGAGTGAAAGTCATCATTCTAACAGTCTTCCACCTCCACATCTTGTCCCACTGGAAGTTCTTCAAGGGGCACTAACATACGTGGAGCTGTCATCTCCTATGATGCCAGCCTTCTGGAATAACTCTTGAAGGAGCTGTCTGAAGCGGTTTTACCGTGAACTTTTTTTTGTTTTACAAGTAGATGGATAATACTCTAAAATGGTTAAAAGTATAGTAAATACATAAACCAGTACCTATGTTATTGTTGATAGTCATTCATTGTCAGGTGTTACTGTATCTAATTGTATGTGCTATACTTTTTTTTTTAAATGAGATGGGAGTTTTTGCCCTTATTGCCCGGGCTGGAGTGCAATGGTGTGATCTTGGCTCACCACAACCTCTGCCTCCCAGGTTCAAGCGATTCTCCTGCCTCAGCCTCCTGAGTAGCTGGGATTACAGGCATGCACCTCCACGCCTGGCCAATTTTGTATTTTTAGTAGAGGCGGGGTTTTTCCATGTTGGTCAGGCTGGTCTCGAACTCCCAACCTCAGGTGATCCACCCACCTTGGCCTCCCAAAGTGCTAGGATTACAGGTGTGAGCCACCACACCTGGCCTGTATGTGCCATACTCTTATAGGACTGGCAGTGCAGTAGGTTCGTTGATGAAAGCATCACCACAAATACTCACCTAATGTTTTGTGCTAAGATGTCACTAAGCATTAGGAATTTTTCAGCTCCATTAAAATCTTATGGGACCGTTATATATGCAGTTTGTAATTGACCGAAACCTTGTTATGTGGTACATGACTCTGTAAAGTACATTATTATTAACTGTAGTTACCATGCTATAAGTCAGATCTCCAGAACCTAATCATTTTATAATGGGAAGTTTCTACCCTTTGACCAAAATCCCATTTCCCCTACCTGCCAGCCCCTGGCAGCCACCTTCCTACTCTTCATTCCTATGAATTTGACTTTAGTGAATCCCTACTTTTTCCCCAATGGTTTATAATCTGTTACTGTACTTAATTATTCGGGGCCTAAATTTGTCCTAATTTGGCTAGTAGAGCCTCATCAAGCTGGCTGTTTGGTTCCTCTGCCATGTCCCCATCATTCTATGAAAACTTCTTTCTTCCTGGTGTAATACAGTGTTCCAGGTTCATCTTATACCTGGTCAGCTGTAGCCTTGGGATCAAGTCCATTCTCTGAGGAGTAATGATTCTCTTTAGTGGAGAATGGTATTAGAGATTATGATAATGGGCCCTCGGTGTGTCCTTTGCTACTTGGCCCTTTTAGCAAACAGGCATAGGAAACATGCACATATACATATATTACATATATACATATATATTCACATACATTCACATACAAATATACCTTCACATGTATATGTGGATTCATGCCTATGCACATAAGTTATCTAGAAATTATGAATTCACACTGATACCTTCAGTATCAGCGCATCCTCACAGGATTATTTCTTGTCTTCTGTCTTTTTCACAGTGAGAGCCCAGGGTTCTTTCTGGCCTTATGTCTTTTTCACAGTGAACAACAGCAACACCTTTACTCAACCTGTAATATATCTAAATAGGTACGGAATTGCTTTGCCCATTACACTACAATAAGTAAATTTACAAAAATTTTCAGGAATTGTTTGGCAATTCTGTACTTACCCTCCTCCATCCTGCCAAAGATTGAGGGTATAAAGTCAAATAATGTGTTCACAAATTACTTGGGATTATTTCTGCCTGCCTGCCTCTTTGATTGGTCAGTGCTTTGGGTTGTTTGTCTGGCTTCTCTTCACAGTATTTGCTGTCCATGTGAAATATGAGTAGGTTTCTTTGTTCTGGTTTGCTTTAAGTGTTGGGGTTTTGTGTTTCCATTCTTACCTTTTTTTTTTTTTTCAAATATGTACAGCATTATAAAAGTCAAAACTATATAAAAAGGTAAGTTTAATGAGGTCACTTTGTCTGAGATCTGTTCCAGTCTGTCACCCACCCTTGTAGGGAACCAATTTTATTGTTTTCTGCCTTTTTTTTTTCTGTGTTTCTTTTTTATATAAAAATAAACTAAAATTTTTCAGCTGGGCACAGTGCCTCATGTCTGTAATCCCAGCACTTTGGGAGGCCAAATCGGGCAGATACCTGAGGTCAGGAGTTCGAGACCAGCCTGACCAACATGGAGAAACTCCGTCTCTACTAAAAATACAAAATTAGCTGGGCGTGGTAGTACTTGCCTGTAATCCCAGCTACTCGGGAGGCTGAGGCAGGAGAATCGCATGAATCCAGGAGGTGGAGTTTGCAGCGAGCCAAGATCGCGCCATTGTACTCCAGCCTGGGCAACAAGAGCAAAACTCCATCTCAAAAAAAAATTTTTTTTTCTTACGTAAAAAGTAGCATCTATATGTTCTGTTTTGCACTGTCTCTCCTTTAAAATTTAGTAATATTTCTTGGAAATCACTCTATATCAGTTCATATAGATCTTCCTCAGTATATATTTTTATAATTCTAAAAAGTTGGTTTTAGATTTTTTTTCTTTAGTTTCTGTCTTCCTCCTTACATGTTGACTGTTTATATCTTTTACATTGTTTCTTTTTAATGTTGTATGTGCATAGTTTACCCACATCCAGTATTGGCAAAATTTTATATTTTCAGCATGTCCTGTTATTATTTGTTTCTAATCTCAATTTACTGTTGTTCAAAGGTGGCGCTTAGGATTTGGTTCAGATGTTGTAAAAGAAATCACAAATTAGTTTTTAATAGATAGCTTATTTTTCTCTGGCTTACCAGTCTCTGGTTGTTTATCTCTGGACAATTTTCAAATTGCTGCAGTGTAGGGGACTCAGGTTTCCCTTGTGTGGTGGTGTTCTACCTTTTCTAGACTGTTGATTAAGATAAAGGAGCTAGAAGGGAGGGCAGTGAACCATCCCTAGAAGCCACGACCCCAGAAGGTGTACCTCACTTCTCTTCACACTTCATTGACATGAGCTTAGTCACATGCCCATGCAAGCATCAAGATATTGAGAAATCTGTGTGAGCATGTGTCCAGCTAAATGTTCTTAAAGGAAAATGAAGGGGAGAATGGATATTCTCGAATCACAGGTGGTGGTGTCTCAAGATATTTACAGCTTCTGTTTTTTTATTTCTAAATTTGATAATCATCTTTCTAATACAACTTGTCAACAATATTTAATGGTATTTTTAGTTGTGAGAACTGTTATTTTAGCTGATTGTGGTCATGGCTCTCATACTAGTGTCTTGGTTTTTAATTGTTGAATTATAGGCTAAGTTATGTTCTCACAAAATGCCAACTACTGCATTTTATGTTTTTTTGCACGAACTTTTTAGAACTTACAACCAAGTTATGCTATTTCCTGGTGATATTCTGAAGTGACAGTTACCTACTTTTAATAAAACCGTGGCTACCAATTAAGCTTTGAAGTTATACTCACAGTAGTGGTGTGCATCATTCTTCATGAAGACAGGAATTGACAATTTCTTCATAAAAATGGCAGCTGTCTTTTTAAAAGTCATTACTACCTGTAGTACGCAATTGATTCAGGCAAAGAAGAAAGACTTTGCAGTTTTATTTCTCCCTATTAGCTGTGGATTAGATTTCTGCACAGTGTTTCATATTGAATATTACAATTTCTAGTTCTTGATAGTACAGACACTGTTGGTTTTAATTTAGGAGTTTCTGTAGTCTTCCTTCAAATAATTCAATACTCTGAATATTTAACATGTGTTATGTTTTTTGTGTATTATTATGCTTAAAAGGAAGTTGTAAAGAGCTGAAAGATTCTTTGTAAGACTTTTCTTCTTCCTGCTTCTGATTCCAATTGTCTTTTATACAAATCCTTTAAAGAAATTTTTGACAATCCAGATCCAAATTGTTTTTTCTACTTCCCCCTTTTGAATTGCCAGTAAAGTACTGTGCATACATACACACACAGTTATGCATTGCAGTACTTCTTCAGAGTTCATTTAGTTCTACTTCATGCTGATTGATTAAATTACTGGTGATATCCTTGGGTGGGTAAGTCTGGGTGAATTCTGATCAGCTTACTATTTTTGTCTTCATATAGCACATAGTTTTTGAAACGTATAAATAAATTTGCTCTTGTTGTTTATAAAGTATTTATGGCTTAAAAACATTCCTTTTTTTGGCCAGGCGTGGTGGTTCACGCCAGTAATCCCAGCACTTGGGAGACCGAGGCGGGTGGATCACCTGAGATCAGGAGTTCCAGACCAGCCTGGCCAACATGGCAAAACCCCGTCTCTACTAAAAATACAAAAATTAGCCGGGTGTGGTGGCGGGCGTTTGTAATCCCAGCTACTCGGGAGGCTGAGGCGGGAGAATCACTTGAACCCTCGAGGCGGAGGTCGCAGTGAGCTGAGGTTACAGTGAGCCGAGGTTGCACCATTGCACTCCACCCTGGGCAACAAGAGCGAAACTTTGTCTCAAAAACCAAACCAAACCAAACCCATTCCTTTTTTTCCTCCTTTTATGACACAGCCCAGTGAGTGGGGGATAACATAATGTTGTCACTTTTTTTTTTGAAATGGAGTGTAACTCTGTCATCCAGACTGGAGTGCAGTGGTACAGTCTTGGTTCACTGCAACCTTCATCTCCCAAGGCTCAAGTGATTCTCCTTCCTTAGCCTCCTGGAGTAGCTGGGATTACAGACGAGTACCACCACACCCAGCTAATTTTTTTGTATTTTTAGTAGAGATGGAGTTTCACTATGTTGGGCAGGCTGGTCTCCGGACCTCAAGTGATCTGCCCACCTCAGCCTCCCAAAGTGCTGGGATTACAGACACGAGCCACCATACGTGGCCTTTTCCTCTGATTTATAGTTGTGATTCAGTAATCCAGTCGGTTAACAGCAACCTTTGTGGTGTTACTGTAAAAACCCATTTTTGTCCATTGTTTTTATAGAAGCTATATTATCTCTCATGGAGAAATGCCCCATCAGTTTGTCACTGGAATATTTTTTCCTTAGCTTTAATGGAATGTCACATTTGAGGTTTTTCTTTCTTATGCCCTTGGAGCACTGAATATAAAAGAATAATATATTTAAGATTACTACTAGTATTGAAATATGCTAAAATGGATCTGAATATTTAGAATGTTAGTTTATTATTATGAACTTTTTGCTTATTTTGTTCTAAGTATTTTTCTCATTAATTTACCTAGCAAACAGAATCCACCCTTTTTTTTTTTTTTTGAATACAGGATCTTGCTCTGTCACCCAGGCTGGAGTGCAGTGGTGTGATCTTGGCTCACTGCAGCCTCCACTTCCTGGACTCAGGAGGTGATCCTCCCACCTCAACCTCTTGAGTAGCTGGGACCACAGGCATGTGCCATCATGCCCAGCTAATTTTTGTATTTTTTTGTAAAGACCGAGTTTCATCGTGTTGCACAGGCTGTCTCAAACTCCTGGGCTTAAGACATCTGTCTCCCTTGGCCTCCCAACTTGCTGGGATTATAGGCGAGAGCCACCATGCCTAGCCACAATATGTATATTTTTTAACACAGAAAAAAGTTTAGGAATTGGGTTTATATGCTGTATCTACTTTGCTTTGCTTTCTTTTCTTTTCTTTTTTTTGAGACAGAGTTTCACTCTTGTTGCTCAGCGTGGAGTTCAATGGCACAATCTCAGTTCACAGCAACCTCTGCCTCCCAGGTTCAAGCAATTCTCCTTCCTTAGCCTCCTGAGTAGTGGGGATTACAGGCACCTACCACCACACCTGGCTAATTTAAAAAATATTTTTAGTAGAGACGGGGTTTTACCATGTTGGCCTGGCTGGTTTCAAACTCCTGACCTCAAACTCCTGATCTGTCTGCCTCGGCCTCCCAAAGTGCTAGGATTACAGGCGTGAGCCACTATGCCCGGCCTGTATCTGCTTTTTTGTTGCCCAGGCTGGAGTGTAATGGAGCGATCCTGACTCACTGCAGCCTCCACCTTCTGGGTTCAAGCGATTCTCCTGCCTCAGCCTCCCAAGTAGCTGGGACTACAGTGCCTGCCACCACACCCGGCTAATTTTTTGTATTTAGTAGAGATGGGGCTTCACCATGTTGGTCAGGCTGCTCTCGAACTACTGACCTCAGGTGATCCACCTGCCTTGGCCTCCCAAAATGCTGAGATTACAGACATGAGCCACTGCGCCTGGCCCTTTATCTGCTTTTCAAACAAGAATAAAATTAAGAAGATTAAAGACAATCCTGGTGGTGCAATCAGAATGACTCTGTTAACATTTAGCTAGGTTGCTAAATGGTAAGGGTGACTTTTGATTTTCCATGGAAAGTTTATTGCTATATGATATTTTTACATATTTTGTACACACACAATCACTTTCATTAAGTGAAATTAGCATGTGACATACCACTGTTGTGTGCTTTACATACACAATTCACTTGGGAGCATGTGGAATTATTATACTGTTTTGGAATGATGTAAAGAGCTCAGTCAGTGTTCCTTTTCTGTCTTTCCCTGTTTCTTCCCCTCTCTGCTGTGCGTGTATGTTAGCCTTACACAGATATTACTTATTTTAATTTTTAGTTAGTAAGATGTGTCTTCAATATCCCTCCTCCCGTAATAAACCCTATATTAATCTTGTAAGACTTTGAAATAAAAGTCAAGAAAAAGTTCTGATGGGACTACTTCCTTTAGATTGCTTATTAGTATTAAAATGGTAAAACATCAAAAGCTTTAAAACTAATAGTGTTACTGAATTGCCTTGTTCAGCAGCATAACCAATAGTTCCTTTAATATGACCTTTTAATATAAATATTCAGTTATTCTCTATGCTGTCATGCTTCAAGGACTTTTGAGATGAATGGACACATCAGTTATTCCATTTGTTTATCATATTTATTAGGTAGTTAGGCTATATATTTCTATTTTCTTATGAATGTGTTAGACTTAAACTGAGCAGCACATCATCACATAACAATTATTAATAATATTTAATACTTACAAAGCACTTTTTTCTTTTTTTTTTTTAAAGACAGAGTCTCACTTTGTCGCCTAGGCTGGAGTGCAGTGGCGCAATCTTGGCTCACTGCAACCTCTGCCTTCCGGGGTCAACCGATTTTCCCGCCTCAGCCTCCTGAGTAGCTGGGACTACAGGTGCTCACCACCATGCCCGGCTGTTTTTTGTATTTTTAGTAGAGACGGGGTTTCATCCTGTTGGCCAGACTGGTCTCAAACTCCTGACCTCAGGTGATCCACCCGCCTCGGCCTCCCAAAGTGCTGGGATTATAGGTGTGAGCCACCACAGCCAGCAGCACCTATTCTTTCAGGCACTCTTACAGTGTTTTAATTTAGAACTTTGAGCCGCCCTAGTATTTTGTTGGCTGTGGAACTAGGTAACTAGATTATTACCTGTAGTCATTGCTTTTTAAAAAATAATTTCTCTTTTTGTTTCTTTAATTTCTTTAATTTTATTTTTTGTAAAGAACAGGGTCTTGCTTTCTTGCCCAGGCTGGTCTTGAACTCCTGGCTTCAAGTGATTTTCCTGCCTCAGCCTAGAGGGATGCTGCAATTACCAGCACGAGCCACTCTGCCTATCCCAGTCAGTGCTTTTTAAAAAGAAGTAAAATGCGTGAGCTTTGAGGCACTCGTTCTTGCCAAAAGGCTGTTGTTACCAAAGCCTGGACTCTGAGTATGCTTGAGGTACTAAAGGTAGTTCAAATCAGGGATCCATAACTAGCACACAAGTTATATAGTTGGTCTTTGAAAAGAATGGAAGGAATAGAGAGGTAGGTTTTAAAATTTATGTTCAGTCCACTTTATGTGTTGTGTCTCAGGAAGCCAGATCAAGTCATTGCATGAGTGCATAAATTGTTTCAGATTGCTAATGCTGCATCATGTTATGGAAACCTGGCATATAAGAATGATGGGTTTGTATACACAATACAAATAAGAGTTTTTCTACTTTGTTAAAGATAATATGTAAAAAGCTAACCATTAGTTCACACTAATGCTTAATGCTAATTATGTTGCTTCATTGCAGCTAGGAAGGGGAGATAAGTTTTTTAATGTAGATTTTTTGACGGTCTTGAAGTACGGTTTTCCACTTGTCTTCTTATTTTTGTGTTGTACTGAAAATAAGATTAGTTGCATAAGAGAAAATCTCTAATTTGACCAAACCATTTCTTTGAAGTTCAAAACATAATTTAACATCACATTTGTAGAGGATAGAATGAGATGTGACCTTTCTATCTTGTCAGTCGTTGTAATTATGCAGTTTTCTCTTGAAAGTGAGGGTTTTGTTCTTTTACTTGATTTGATTTTGTAGGTTTACTGTCATTTATTCTCAGTTCTGAAATTCTGTGTTAAAACTGAAAATCCCCCTCTATAAGTTTAAGTAAATTGATGGGGCAGCACAATAACCTGAATTGATGTGAGGGACTTTACATCCTTGTCCTGCTTAGTGTGACATTTTGCTGCAGAAATCATGTATGTTTTTACATGGTACTTTCTTGGATCCCACTGTATCTTGGAATATGTGGTATATGTATTGTATTTACCTTGATAAAATTTGAGAACTCTTGAGTGGTGGCACACATCTGACTGCAGTGGTTTGCTTTAAATGAGTGCATTATCTGTCATAAACTGCTGGATTCCCATTGTTGGAATGTTGTGAGGCATGAATTGGTAGTAGGAAGAATAATGTTTTACTACAGAACACGTTGAACTATTATTATTATCATCATTACTATTTTTAAATTTTTTTGAGATGGGGTCTTGCTTTGTCACCTAGGTTGGTCTTGAACTCCTGGGCTCAAAGTGATCCTCCTGCCTCACTCTCCCAAAGTGTTGGAATTACAGGCATGAGCCAGCATGCCCAGCCCATGTTGAGTTAAATGTGTTGATTACTTAGTCAGTAAGCCTAGAAAGAGGTTTACTATTTTTTTTTTTTGAGACGGAATCTCACTCTGTTACCCAGGCTGGAGTGCAGTGACTCAGTCTCAGCTCACTGCAACCTCTGCCTCCGGGTTCAGGTGATTCTCCTGCCCCAGCCTCCCAAGTACCTGGGATTACAGACGCCTGCCACCATGCCCAGCTAATTTTTTTAATTTTTAGTAGAGACGGGGTTTCACTATGTTGGCCAGGCTCGTCTCAAACTCCTGACCTCAAGTGACCCGCCTTGGCCTCCCAAAGTGCTAGGATTACAGGCATGAGCCACTGTGTCTGGCCTAGGTTTACTTTCAAGTGCCATCTTTTCTTGGTTAGTCATAGTTGCACAGAGCGTAGTTACTGATTTTGTGACCTAGTACTACAGAGATTATGTTTGCCATAGACATGAGAATAGGAACTATCGTGGGACTATTCCCAGTATCCATCCTGCTGTTTCTAGGACATGTTTATGCATATAAATTATTCTTTATGATTTTTAGTTTATTGAGAGTCTTTTATAAGGATGGAAGCAGTTGATCTTTCTCTCATTTCTCTAGTCACCCACAAAAGCTGTATATAATGCCAGACATTGGAATCATCCAGATTCAGAAGAACTGCCTGGGCCACCAGTAGTAAAACCTCAGAGTGTCACAGTAAGTGAACTGTACTTATTTATTTTGTGTTTTTTAATAAGCTGTACTTTAAACAATAACTCTTTTAATTCATAATTTGTAAATCTTTGACTTTTCTATTTAACGGTTTATTTTGGCCTTCTTTACTGAAACTTAGTAGTTTCAGTTTAATTCATTGGAAAACCGAGGATTGTCAATAAGATAGCAGAAATTCTAGTGCTAGGTTAAACAATGAAAGCCATAAAAAATAAGGCTCTTGTTACTCATGATCCACATTTCATGGAATTTATAGTATTTAGTGTTTAAGAGCAAGATTGTCCATATTTGATGTTTGTATAAGAGCTATATTGTATATTACATCCTGTATATATTTCTAAGTGGCTTTCAGTGCTTAATTTGCTTTTCAGAGGCAAATCTCTTCCTGTATTCCAGTAATACTTTTCAATCCAAAACATTAGGAAAAAGATTCTTAGCAACTTACTTTCTCCAGAATGACTGGTAATATCATACATGATTTCTAGGTTAACAGTAAAGCTTCACTCATCTGGAGTTATCAAGTAAATTAGTTCTTTATAACAACAAGAAATTTGGGGACAAAGTCTTTCTAAAGTATAATGTACAGTTACCTGTTTTCTTAAACTGATTAGACTCCTTTCGATAGTATAAAGAAATCATTTTGCATATTAGTAGTAATATAGCATGCTTCTGTTATAGCTATTTGTTTCTACCCTAAACTACTTCACACTCTTGTGCTATTAAAATTCTTTTGATTCTGTCTAGTTTTTCTGTCCTGTCCCTTTCTGCTTATAAAAGCTATTTTTGCATGCAATTGTGGTTCTTTAGTCTTTCTAATGGTACTAGAGACAAACGACAAATTGTGAAATAAAAAGTTTAAAAAAGACCAGAAGGAATCCTTGAGTGGTTCTTCTGTGTGCAGACAGACATATGTCTTACCTGTTAGTGCATGGAATTCAAAGTATTTCTAAAGACCTTTGAGAGGCCTCCCTGCTCCCCGCTTTTTGAAAAGCTTTATTTACTTTTTTTGGAAGCTGAATTTGCCAGATAGATGAGATGTTCCTATTTTTATATATTTATTTAGAACAACTAATTTAATACCTTTATTAATAGGTGAGGCTGTCTTCAAAGGAACCAAATCAAAAAGATGATGGAGTTTTTAAGGCTCCTGCGCCACCATCCAAAGTGATAAAAACTGTGACAATACCTACTCAGCCCTACCAAGATATAGTTACTGCACTGAAATGCAGACGAGAAGACAAAGAAGTAAGCAGCCATATACAGTGTTTACTGCATGTTGATAGATTTTTGTATGTAACATTTAGCCTTTTAATATCTTCAACAAGTATCAGTATACTGATACTCAGTTTTGAACCACAAACTTCTTTTGTCCTACCATCATTGTTCTAAAAATATTTTTGTTGCCATCTAAGGAACTATTTTATGCACTTATGTAAAAGTACAGTGAGCCCATTGTTTTAAATATGCTAGTTCCTAGTTAAAAAGGGGTGAACTTTTTTTTTCTTGGCAGTTATATACTGTTGTTCAGCACGTGAAGCACTTCAATGATGTCGTAGAATTTGGTGAAAATCAAGAGTTCACTGATGACATTGAGTACTTGTTAAGTGGCTTAAAGAGCACTCAGCCTCTAAACACACGTTGCCTTAGGTAAGATCTTATTTGTATATTTTATAATTATGTGCATGCCATATTAAATTTTTTCAACTAGATGTTGTCCAAAAAGCCAAACATTTTTTATTTTGTTATGATGGGGAGTATATATAGCCAGTGATATGTTAAAATGCTATCCATTTCTTTAGAAAGAATTTGATTCTACATGATAGAGGGAAAGCTGGGTGGTGAGAGCCTTTTTTAGCATAGCATAGGCTTCAGTTTTCAAGTGCTTAAAAAAAAAAAAAAAAGCATTATGCTAAAGCATCTTTTTGTCCTGTATGGTGGCTCATACCTATAATCCCAGCATTTTGGGAAGCCAAGTTGGGAGGATCGTGTGTGTCCAAGAGTTTGAGACCACCTTGGGCAACATAGTGAGACCCCATGTCTACAAAAAATAAAAAATTAACGAGTCATGGTGGCATATGCCTGTAGTTCTAGCTACTTGGGAGGCTCAGGTGACAGGGTGGTTTGAGCCTGTGATCATGCCATTGCACTCCAGCCTGGGTGATAGAGTGAGGTGAGGCCCTGTCTCCAAAAAAAGAAAGAAAAAAATAGCAGAAAGAAATAAAGTAAATAACTTTTTAAAAAGATATTTTAAGTTCTTTTTACCTCTGATGTTTAAGTAATAAATTAGATTTATTTAAGCATATTGTGATCTGAGTGCTTACATTTGCACCCAAATGCTCAAAATAAAAAGATGATCTTTTGTATTTCCTAATGGATTGATTGAATACTATAATTTTGATTGAATTTTTCAGTCATTTGTAGTATATCCAGTCAAATATAATTATAATTTTTATCAGAAGTATTATGAAAGGCAGTTCAGATTTTAAGCTTTTAATGGTAGTAGTAATGTAAGGAATACACTGAAGACAGTTACGTTATTTTTTTAAAATACAGTATACCTAATCATGCACTAGGCATCAGTATGTTTTTAATAGTGTGTTTTGCCTATGGTTTTTATATTGTGATCATGTATGGGCAGTGCTTTGACCCTTTTACCCCCTTCCTATTTGCTGGTTTTGGTATTACACAAACTAAAAACTAATGTACTAGCTGTTTCCAGTCCCCCTAACCTACTCTATTTTCTTGTAGTGTTATTAGCTTGGCTACTAAATGTGCCATGCCCAGTTTTCGAATGCACCTGAGAGCACATGGGATGGTAGCAATGGTCTTTAAAACCTTGGATGATTCCCAGCACCATCAGGTATTTTTAAGTTTCCGAGATTGAGAAGCCTTATATTGAAAACTACTAGTCTATTTGGCTATCAAAAAATATCTTCACTGAATAGTCTATAAATATATCCTAATTACAGATTGAGTTCATTTTATTTGCTAAATTTGTAGTGCTTATGGCCAGAAGTTTTTGCTTAATACTTATTTTCTCATGAAAACATTTTTTCTTAATTTGTCATTTTATATTGTTAAAATTGTATTTTGTTATCTTAGCTAACGTAGTATATTGATACTGAATTCTGTAAGCATGATTTTCTCTATAATCAGAAAGCACTGAGAAGAATCTTTTAATATTATTTGATACTAATGAATGGAAAAAAACTGGTTCGAAAATGCAGCCCTAATTTTTTAGAAACGTTTTTGTCCAGTGTTGAATCTGGAACATGGCCTCATTGTGATAAGGAATAAATTCTTCATTTTCCTTGCCTTTGATGCTTTTGCTTAATAATAAACATAATAACAAAAGTTATTAGGTTTAACATTTTCCAAAATTAGAAGAGAGTAACCATCATTGCTAATTATTATCATTAGTAGTATTTTGAGATGGCCTTACTGTATTTTTGTTAAAGAAATTATGTTCTAAATACAGGTTAGGCGATAAATAATTTAATACTGCATCTTCTGGGCTGGGTGCAGTGGCTCATGCCTGTAATCCCAGCACTTTGGGAGGCCAGAGTGGGCGAATCACCTCAGGTTAGGAGTTTGAGATCAGCCTGGCCAACATGGCAAAACCCCAACTCTACTAAAAATACAAAAAATTAGCTGGGTATGGTGGCGGGCACCTGTAATCCCAGCTACTTGGGAGGTTGAGGCAGGATAATTGCTTGAACCTGGGAGGTGGAGGTTGCAGTGAGCCGAGATTGCACCACTACACTCTAGTCTGGGCGACAGAGCGAGACTCCTTCTCAAAAAAAACCCCAAAAACCTGCATCTTAGGAAACCTAAAGTAATGCACTTAACCCTGAGTGAGCATAACTCCTTTACTCAGTTGTAGCAGATACAAAATAATAATGGAGAAAAAGTGAGCACTAAGAAGTTAGTTCGTTAGCTAGGCACGGTGACTCACACCTATAATCTCAGCACTTTGGGAGGCTGAGGCAGGTGGATCACTTGAGGTCAGGAGCTTGAGACCAGCCTGGCCAACATGATGAAACACTGACTCTACTAAAAATATAAAAATTAGCCAGGTGTGGTGGCATGCACCTGTAGTCCCAGCTGCTCGGGAGGCTGAGGCAGGAGAATCGCTTGAACCTGGGACACAGAGGTTGCAGTGATCCAAGGTCGTACCACTGCACTCCAGCCTGGGAGACAGAGCAAAATTCTGTCTTAAAAGAAGTTAGTTTGTCGCTAGGCAAGGTGGTGTGCATTTATAAGTCCCAGCTACTCTGGAGACTTAAGGTGGGAGGATCTCTTGAGCCCAGGAGTTCAGATCCATTTTGGGAAACCTAGTGAAACCTCATCTCTTAAAAACAAACAAAAAATAGAATTTGCTTTATTATGCAGTTAACAGTGAACTTAGACATTATAGTGTGTGATTTTAAGGGCAGTGGATCCCCAATGGCCTTTACTATGGCATCCTAATTTCCAAAAATAATTTGCTATATAAACATTTAATCAGACACCTGGTCTGATGCTTCTCTACTTCTGGGGGCTCAAAGTTTAAATCTTTAGATAGTTGCATTTTCTGTATATTGAAATAAGTGTAAGTACAGAATATCTCAAGTGTTGGGATATCCCAAATGTAAGACCTTTTTTTTGTATTCACATTTATCTAGAATATTTCACCTTCAGTATTTTTAGATTGTGTTAGTAGAGTGTCCTGGCCAGGTGCGGTGGCTCACACCTATAATCCTAGCACTTTGGGAAGCTGAGATGGGCAGATTGCCTGAGCTCAGGAGTTTGAGACCAGCCTGGGCAACATGTGAAACCCCATCTCTATTAAAAATGCAAAAAGTTACCCGGGCGTGATGGTGCGTGCCTGTAATCCCAGCTACTCAGGAGGCCGAGGCACAAGAACTGCTGGAACCCAGGAGGTGGAGGTTACAGTGAGCCGAGATCGTGCCACTGCACTCCAGCCTGGGTGACAGAGCGAGACTCCCTCTCAAAAAAAAAAAAAAAAAAAAGTAGAGTGTGCTGACTTAACTACCTGATCTGAGTGATTTTGAGACAGTTTATTAATGATTTAAAAAATTATTTGGTTCAACCAGAGTTGATTGGTTTATTTTATTTTTTTAAGTGATCCTCCCAACTCACCCTCTCAAGTAACTGGGACTACAGGCTCCTGCCACTATGCCAGGCTAGTTTTTGTATTTTATTTTGTTTTGTTTTATTTTATTTTTTATTTTTTTATTTTATTTTATTCATTTTGAGATAGAGTCTCACTCTGTCACCCAGGCAGGAGTGCAGTGACACCATCTCAGCTCACTGCAGCCTCCGCCTCCTGGGTTCAAGTGATTGTGCTGCCTCAGCCTCCCGAGTAGCTGGGATGACAGACGAGCGTCACCATGCCCAGCTAATTTTTTTGTATTTTCAGTAGAGACGGGGTTTCATCATGTTGGCCAGGCTGGTCTTGAACTCCCGACCTTAGGTGATCTGCCTGCCCCAGCCTCCCAAAGTGCTGGGATTAACAGACGTGAGCCACTGCGCCCAGCCTAATTTTTGTATTTTTAATAGAGACGAGGTTTCACCATGTTACCAGGTTGATCTCGATCACCTTACCTCAGGTGATCTGCCCGCCTCAGCCTCCCAAAGTGCTGGGATTACAAGTGTGAGCCATCACGCCTAGCAATTGGTTTATTTTAAAGAAATCCAAATACGTGTATTTCAGCATCCTGGGTTTATATACAGATGCAAACACAGCTGTGTTTTCCAAGGGAAAAAATGTGTTAAGGGTTTGATATAGATTTAAAATTATTATTTAAATTATTGATTTTAAACTGAAATATGACTACTATGTCATAAAGAATAGGCTGGGCGTGGTGGGTTACGCCTTTAATCTTAGCACTTTGAGAGGCCAAAGTGGGTGTATCACTTGACCTCACGTGTTCAGAACCAGCCTCGGCAACATGGTGAAACCCCATCTACAAAAAAATAGAAAAAAATCAGCTGGGCATGGTGGCGTCTGCCGATTGTCCAAGGTACTTGGGAGGCTGAAGTGGGGAGGATTGCTTGAGTCCAGACAGACAAGGCTTCAGTGAGCTGATGTGGTGCCACTGCAGTCTAGTCTGGATGACAAAGTGAAACCTTGTCTCAAAAAGAAAAAAAATGAGGTATGTCATAATAGAATTTATATTTATATATATATATATATATATGCACACTCACACACACATATCTGTAAAAATGTTCTATAAACTCTTCGTTTAGCACAGAATAGCCAAATAAATATTTAACTCAGCTTATATTCTTCTAGCTATCAGGCATTCATATATGGATGATCCATTGAAAGGAAAATTTTAAGCAACAGCGTTTAATTTTTTAAACATGTTTCTTCAGAATATTTTTAGAGTGGGGCTGGGTGCGGTGGCTCACACCTGTAATCCCAACACTTCGGGAGGCCGAGCTGGGCGGATCACGAGGTCAGGAGATCAAGACCATCCTGGCTATCACAGTGAAACCCCATCTCTACTAAAAAAAAATTCAAAAAATAAGCTGGGCGTGGTGGTGCATACCTGTAGTCCCAGCTACTCAGGAGGCTGAGGCAAGAGAATAACGTGAACTCGGAAGGTGGAGGCTGCAGTGAGCTGAGATTGCACCACTGCACTCCAACCTGGGCAACAGAGTGAGACGCCATCTCAAAAAAAAAGAATATTTTTAGAGGGACCACTGAATAAAACATTTCTGAAGTTTCCAACATGGTTAGTAATATGTTTTAAGTGTTCTAACTTGTAAACAAAAGTCATTAACCATCTTATTTCCTGAGATGTCAGGAGTTGCTTACATGAACTTTTTTTTCTCCTTTTTTTGGCCTGTTGAAGAATCTGTCCCTGTGTACAGCTGCCCTCATGTATATACTGAGTAGAGATCGTTTGAACATGGACCTTGATAGAGCTAGCTTAGATCTAATGATTCGACTTTTGGAACTGGAACAAGATGCTTCGTCAGCCAAGCTACTGAATGAAAAAGATATGAACAAAATTAAAGAAAAAATCCGAAGGCTTTGTGAAACTGTACACAACAAGCATCTTGATCTAGAAAATATAACGGTGGGTTCCTTCTTCCTTCCTTCTAAGATGAGAATTACTTTCATAAAGTCTTTGGTTAGTTACAGCAGCTGTGTGACTGTGGGCAAATTATTTTAACTCTAACCTTGGTTTACAGTTTGGCAAATTTCTTAGGTTTAGATCTGAGCATAATTTCCTTCCTTGCCTGAACTTCCTAAACTAGTTTATCTGTATTTAGGCTTTTTGCCCAGTAAATAGTTGCATTTTCTGTTGCATTTTTTCTAATCCTTTTCTCTTTATTTTTTAAGGAAAAAATGGGCCGGGCACAGTGGCTCATGCCTGTAATAACCAGCATTTTGAGAGGCTGAAGCAGGTGGATTGCTTGAACCTGGGAGTTTGGGTCCAGCTTGGGTGACATGGGGAAACCCCAGCTCTACAGAAAATACAAAAAAGTTAGCCAGATATGGTGGTGTGCACCTGTAGTCCCAGCTACTCAGGAGGCTTAGGTTGGGGGAATATCCTGAGCCAAGGGAGTTTTAAGGTACAGCGAGCCGAGGTTGTGCCCCTGCACCTCCAGCCTGGGTGGCAGAGTGAGATCGTCTCAAAAAAAAAGGGTAGAAACTACATTTAGGCTATTAGGAATTTGAATTCTTTTTCTCCATGGATTTCAGGAATAAAAGTTTCAGAGGATTTACATCTGCCATTTTCTTTTTTAATTTTTATTTTATAATAATAGTAATAATTATTATTTTTTGAGACAGGGTCTTGCTCTGTTTCCCAGGCTGGAGGGCAGTGGTGCAGTCATAGCTCATTGCAGCCTCAAACCCCTAGGCTAAAGTGATCCTCCCACCTCAGCGCCCCAAGTAGCTGGGACTACAGGTGTATACCACCATATCTGGCTAACTTTTGTATTTTTAGTAGAGGTGGGGTTTTTGCCATGTTGCCCAGGCTGGTTTTGAACTCGTGGGCTCAAGCGATCTCCCCTCAGCCTCTCAAAGTGTTGGGATTACAGGCGTGAGCCACCACCCCTGCCATAACTGCCATTTTCAATTGGCAAGCATCTATTTATTCCAGAGTACCTCAGGATGTCTAACTGCTTCATGGGACTTGAAGAACCCTGAAGACACGACAAGGAAGATTCCTAGGCACCTCGCCTCCCCTGAGGTGGTATTCCTTATAATTTAGTCATGGCCAGTAGCTGCTGTTAATGCTCATCACGATGCCCCATGTGTGAGATGGCTATTCCATTTTTGCTTTAGTTCAGTTCTGCTTTCTTCTGACTTTTTACTTGTACAATCAATAATGTTTCAATGGTTTCTAGGCCAGTAGAAGATAATTGGCCTGTGATTTTGAAAACAAACAAACAAAAAGAATATTTATTATAAAGTAACCTGGTTTTCAGACATTTCCAACATCAAAACTATATAAACATTGGTTATTGTCTACTGGTTCACAATGGACAAGTCTATGCAAACGTACCCCCAAAGTCCAAGGAAGCTGAGAGGCCGAAGAGTGACAAATCCAGTGTTTTAGAAAGAAACATTTAATAGGACTTACGAACAAAAGCCGTATCTGTATCTCGGGATCCCCATGCCATTACACCCCACATCCAGGATTTGTATGCTATATGGAAAGCGTAATTCAGAATGGATGTGTAGGGCTGTTGAAGTACACCAGGGTTATTTGACGTAAGGGCAGGATATACAGTAAGTACCTGATTTTACATAAGGAACAATGGGTAAACTGGAAATTTTAGAGGCTTTCCTGAACAGATGTTAATTAATCAGAAGCCAGGCTGGGCGGTGTGGCTCATGCCTATAATCCCAGCATTTTGGGAGTCCGAGGCAGGCGGCTCACCTGAGACCAGGAGTTCAAGACCAATCTGGCCAGTATGGTGAAATCCGGTCTCTACTAAAAATACAAAAATTAGCTGTGCATGGTGGTGGGTGCCTGTATTCCCAGCTACTTGGGAGTCTGAGGCACAAGAATTTCTTGAACCTGGAACCTAAGAGGCAAGGTGGAGGTTTCAGTGAGCTGAGATTGGCGCCACTGCACTCCATCCTGGGCAACAGAGCAAGACTGTGTCTCCAAAAAAAAAAAAAAAAAAAAAAAAGGCCAGTGTCTCCACACTTACTTAATTGAAGACTGCAGCATTTGCCACAAAAATTTGTAGGATGCTTTGTGCTAGCCAGATGTGACTTAAGGCTCTTGCTCTATTCTCTATTTTAATTAAGGTAGAGGTGGTAATACATTCTGGTTACAGTGGAGGATGGGAGAGCAATTTAACTTTAAACAGCAAGGTACAAAACTGACATGTATTCAGTACTTTTCACTTTATAAGATTGTGGAGAGAGGTGGTGTGCTCAGATGGCAAATCATGAAGTCTTGCCCCTGTCGCCCAGGCCAGAGTGCAGTGGTGTGATCTCGTCTCACTGCAGCCTCTGCCTCCTGGGTTCAAGCGATTCTTGTGCGTCAGCCTCTTGAATAGCTGGGATTACAGGCGTGTGCCATCACACCCAGCTAATTTTCTTGTATTTTTAGTAGAGACGGGGTTTTGCTATGTTGGCCAAGCTGGTCTGAAACTCCTGATCTCGGGTGACCTGCCCTCCTCGGCCTTCCTGGGATTACAAACATGAGCCACTGCACCTGTCCAAAATATCTGTAATTTTTATTTACTTCTATATTTTTACAGTGTCTACTAATTTTTTCATGCTATAAAAGAATAAATTTGAGCCTATAATTTTTATTTGCCTGCATAGTTGGATGAATGTGCCTTTAGTTTTTTGTCTGTATTCGACATTTAGATTCATTTCAGGTATGCTGTTAAATAACATGATAAACTTGATAATTGGATTTGTCTTATATTTTGTTGAATTTATTAGGATGATAAATACCAGAATAGAAACTTTCCTACACTGTATTAAATAGTTTACTCATATGATTAAGCCAGAGCACAGTTGTCAATTTTAGGATTCCTCTTTTTCCCCACTAATGTTAGCTATTCTTGAATATTTTTGTTTTAAATTGTACAGTAGATTTACTATGTTGTTTTGTACAATGAATATCCTCTACACATTAGTTTTGTTACTAGTTGCTTACTTTCTTGAATATATTGGTATTGCTGATTTGCCATGAAAAGATAATTTAAAATAGTAATATAGTCATGCTTTGCGTCATGACAGATATGTTCTAAAAATGCATTGTTAGGTGATTTTGTTGTTGTGTGAACATCAAAGTGTACTTACACAGACCTAGAAGTTATAACCTACCACACATCTCGACTGTATGGTAAAACCTGTTGCTTTTAGGGTGCAAACCTGTATAGCATGTTACTATATTGAACACTGAAGGCAGTTGGAACACAATGGTGGTAAAATTTGTGCATCTAAACATAAAAAAGATACAGTAAAAATATGATATAAAAGATTTTAAAAGATACACCTATATGGACACTTACCATGAGTAGAGCTTGCAGGACTGGAAGTTGCTCTGTGTAAGTCAGTGAGTGATGAGTGAATGCGAAGGCCGAGGACATTATCGCACACTACTACAGACTTGATAAACACCATACACTCTGGCTCCCTTAAGTTTAACTCTTGACTCTTTTATAATAACACTTAGCTTAAAACACAAATTGTATAGATCTACAAAAATATTCTGTGAGCTTTTATCTGCTTTTAAAATTATTTTTTAACTTTTAAAACTTTTTTTGTTAAAAATGAAGACGACACACACACTTTAACCTAGGTCCACACAGGGTCAAGATTATCAATATGATTGTCTTCCACCTCCATATCTTGTCCCATTGGAAGGTTTTAGGGGCAGTAAAACTTGCATGGAGGTGTCATCTCCTGTGATAACAATGCCTTGACCTGGAATACCTTCTGAAGGACCTGCCTGGGGGCTCCCCTGCACTGCCTTGAAACTCTCTGGCTTTGTCAACCTGGCTGGAGTGCAGTAGCGCCATCTCAGCTCACTGCAACCTCCGCCTCCTGGGTTCAAGTGACCCTTGTGCCTCAGCTTCCCAAAGTGCTAGGATTACAGGTGTGAGCCACCTCGTGGCCTGTTGCTCTTATTTTCTGATTAGTGATATGACTGTGCTTTAACTCTGAAGACTATTCCAGTTTTCAAATAAAATGCTTGAATAGTAGGCTGTTTTTACATGCTAGCTTATAGTATACTGAATATAGCCTAAAATATCAAAGAATCGTTTTTATGCCAATAGAAACAAAACCAAAACTTACTAAAAAGACTCGAGTTTTAATTATTAATATCACATTACCATCACCTTTCTTCTAAACAAAGAATGCCTCATTAGGCTTCAGCTTTGCCAGTATGACTCATGAATTAACACACCCGAACCAATCTAAATTACTCTTTGAGGGACAGAATGAAAAATGGGCACAATTGAATCTTTTTTTTGTGGTATTGGATTCTAGTTCTATATTTGTCACCTTGGAGAACTTTTTTTTTTTTTTGAGACGGAGTCTCACTTTGTCGGCCAGGCTGGAGTATAGTGGCACAAATCTTGGCTCGCTGCAACCTTGGCCTCCCGGGTTCAAGCAATTCTTCCTGCTTCAGCCTCCCGAGTAGCTGGGATTACAGGCGCCCACCACCACGCCCAGCCAATTTTTGTATTTTTAGTAGAGATGGGGTTTTACCATGTTGGCCAGGCTGGTCTTGAACTCCTGACCTCAGGTGATCAGCCTGCCTCGGTCTCCCAAAGTGCTGGGATTACAGGCTTGAGCCACCACACCTGGCCGAGAACAACTTTTTTTAAAAGAAGTAGATTAAAATATTCTAGATCTCTTCTAAATGTGCAATCCTAAGGTTTTCACTGGTAATATCTGTTATTTGCATTTCTAAATATCTAATTATTTTGCAGTTTTCAAATAGACCTGATAATGTAAACCATCATCTTTCGAAAGGGAGAAATTTAGGGAGAAAAATCAGATCTTGTCAGTCTTTGCTAGTTAAAGAGCGTTTCTTTTGTTATGCTGAAGTTCCTTTATTACAGCAGGAACCAAATTGCTGTTTGTTGGGAAGTGGCTGTCTGCTTTAAAAAGAAAAACAACAGCCAAAGTGAAATAAAGAGCAATAAAAACTTTACTCAGATTGTGAATGTGGCTCTTAGCTTTTGTACTAGAAGGTGGTGGTCCTAAAGCATTATTTGTATACAGTTTTGTTATCATGGCCACATGATGAATATCTGAGCTGCTAAGCCTGCAGTATGCCCTTTACAACTAGTCAGTCTGCAACACTAAAATGAACAAAAGATTTGTATGCAGAATAGACAAAATACACCGAATAATAAGAAAAGACAATCAGTCTTGAAGGAAAATATGGAAAGAATAATGAACAGGAGTCTCATATTAGAAACATAATATGTGAAAAACTGTTCAAGGTTATTGTAGTTGTAAAAATACAAACAAAAGCAATATGTTACCATTTTGTGTCCTCAGACAAAAATGTTAAGTGATAACTTGTGCTTTTGAAGATTCAGGGCAACTGACTTTGCTCCTGAGAGCGCTACTTGTTAAATCCATTGCAGTAAATTAATCCAATATTGATTTACAGTTAAAAAATACATGTACCCTTTGACTTAGCAGTTCCACACTTCTATGCTGTAGAAATAAGAGTACCTATATATATGTATAATATTAAACTGATAGATGATAGACTAATAGCACATTTTCCCTATGAAAAGCTGGTTAAACTTTGTTCAATGTAGACTATTCTGATAAAATTGAAAATTAGTTCAATTTTATGTATAAAAGTAGTATTAAAAAACTACATGTAGCATGCAGTAAAGTTTTGTAAAGAAACAATTTCTAGACTTATTGCTGAAAGTTAATATTCATTAATGATGCTTCTGGTTTTTAGACTGGGCATTTAGCTATGGAGACATTACTGTCCCTTACTTCTAAACGAGCAGGAGACTGGTTTAAAGAAGAACTCCGGCTTTTGGGTGGTCTGGATCATATTGTAGATAAAGGTATGATATTCACATTTATAATGTTTTTATATATTATTTAAAGCCTGAAGAAAACACTCCATTGACATACTTCAAAAAATAATTGTATCCGTTTGGAAATGTCTGTTTTTTTTTTAGTAGCATCCTGCAAATTTCTAACATTTAAAGAAGCGACCAGCTGGGCGCGGTGGCTCACGCCTGTAATCCCAGCACTTTGGGAGGCCGAGGCGGGCGGATCACCTGAGGTCAGGATTTTGAAACCAGCCTGACCCACATGGAGAAACCCCGTCTCTACTAAAAATACAAAACTAGCCAGGCGTGGTGCTGCATGCTTGTAATCCCAGCTACTTGGGAGGCTGAGGCAGGACAATTGCTTGAACATGGGAGGTGGAGGTTGCAGTGAGCTGAGATTGTGCCATTGCACTCCAGCCTGGGCAACAAGAGTGAAACTCTGTCTCCAAAAAAAAAAAAAAAAAAGGCCATTAACATTTTGATATTGGGGGATTATGGAAACAAAATAATTACAGAGTATGATATATTTCAAAATCTCACAGTATGAAACCTAGAATAAAAAATGTTCAGAGAGGTTCCAGCATGTTCATAGCGTGTGTACAGATGGCTTCTAATGTTAGCTAAAAGTATTCTGTTGGTAAGTATTGATGGTAAATACTAACTTACGTTTGTTTCTTTTCACCTAGTAAAAGAATGTGTGGATCATTTAAGTAGAGATGAGGATGAAGAGAAACTGGTAGCCTCACTATGGGGAGCAGAGAGATGTTTACGAGTTTTAGAAAGTGTAAGTATGGATGATTTGGCAAAAATTATTCAATCTTAATTGTGATTGTGTGTGTGAGAGAGACTGCCAAATATTTTATATACCCCTGGGGGTTCACTTCTGTTAATCCAGATAGAAATAGCAGTACTTTTTTTGAGCAACCAGTTAATAAACAAGCTAAATGAGTAGTTTTATATTTTAGGAGTACCTGTATTGTTGCTGCAAATGAAATGTTATGCTTGTTTGTTTATATATGCCAATCTTTTTTTAAGATTTTATTATTTTTATTATTTTTGAGCCAGAGTCTCGCTCTGTCACCCAGGCTACAATGCAGTGGCCTTGTCTCAGCTCACTGCAACCTCTGCCTCTAGGGTTCAAGCAATTTTCATGCCTCAGCCTCTTGAGTACTGGGATTATAGGCGTGTGCCATCATGCCCTTCCAATTTTTGTATTTTTAGTAGAGTCAGGGTTTCCCCATGTTGGCCAGGCTGGTCTCAAACTCCTAGCCTCAAGTGGTCTGCCGGCTTTGGCCTCCCAAAGTGTTGGGATTACAGGCATTACACCTTGCTGGGCCCCTCCAAGCCCAGCTTTTTTTTTCCTTAATGTGAATTTCCTTAATGTGAATTTCTACTTGACTACATTGTAGATAACAATAGTGAAATGCAATCAAGTTTTATTTTAAAATTATTATTAGCATTTTGTTTATTTGACTTTTATTTGAGTCAGATTGTTTATAGGCGTGACTTGTCATAATATTTGACTTTGGAGAATGATACTGTTGAACTGCAGTAAGTATATTTTGTTCTTTGACTCTTATGAAGGACTTAACCCACTTCCGTGTAGATTAGAATTTATACTGCCAGCTAATTTCAGCATGCATAGGTTTGTTCACCAGGTTATTTTAAAAACATCTGTGGGGAAAATAGGCCAGGCACGGTGGCTCACACCTGTAATCCCAGCACTTTGGGAGTCCGAGGTGGGCCGATCACAAGGTCAGGATATCGAGACCATCCTGGCTAACACGGTGAAACCCCATCTCCACTAAAAATACAAAAAATTAGCTGGGTGTGGTGGCAGGTGCCTGTAGTCCAATCTATTCGGGAGGCTGAGGCAGGAGAATGTTATGAACCCAGGAGGTGGAGCTTGCAGTGAGCTGAGATTGTGCCACTGCACTCCAGCCTGGGTGACAGAGTGAGACTCCGTCTCAAAAAAAAAAAACAAAAAACAAAAACTGTGGGGAAAATAGTGTGGTATAAATTAAAAGCTCTGGCCAGATTAAATTGTAATCGCTCCATATGTCTTCTAGAGTGCTTTGGGTACAGTAGATAACAGATATTTCTTTGTAAAAATGTATTCTAAATGAATCTACTTATGAACTTTACGTTATTTGTAAGTTGGGGACTGCTCTATTCTGACATTCAGTGTGTTTGGCAATTTGTTACAGTGAATATATAGTGTAGAATATGTTAATTATGAATGAATAATTATAACAGTGATGTCTTAATTTTTTCGTAAAATATTAGCTTTCTTATTTTACATCTGGAACCTGTGGGTTGTGAAATTATTTCCTTAGGTAACAAGAACTGTTTCTTCCTCATTTTTATATCTTTTACGCCCCAGGCAGAATGTGGTGTTGTGAATGAATGAAAGTTTTGGATTGTCACAATTATCTCATATTCTTCCCTTTTAGGTAACTGTGCATAATCCCGAAAATCAAAGCTACTTGATAGCATATAAAGATTCCCAACTTATTGTTTCATCAGCTAAGTAAGTTTTTTGTTTATTAGTTAACAGTTAACATTGTTACTTATTTTGAACATTTGGATTGATCATAAATGAAAGAAATTTGGATTAGCTTCCTCCATGAAGTACTCTGTTGAGTTCTATGAATCAGTTCACATTGTGTAACGAAAGTTTGAAGAGTACAGATTTTGGACGCAAAATGAAGATGTGGATTCCAATTTGATAATTTCAGCTGTATCACTTTTGTAATATACAAACCAAACCCTTTACAAGGGGGGATAATAATTGTGTCTAACCCACCTAGGATTTTTATTACAATTGAATGAGTTAATTTGTATGTTTGTAAGAAATATATACTTAGTAGACATTTTAAAATATGTGTATATTAAAAATACATATAAAAACATTTTTAAAATTTAAATGACTTTAAAAGTATCTTTTGTATCTTATTTGTGATACATATTAATGAGTTACATTAGTTAATATGCAAAGCCTAGAACAATACTTGGCATATAGTAAATACTAAGCATTTTTCCTCATTCTGGTTTTACATGGAGTTTTCTAGCCCTCTTCTTCTGCACTTTATTTAGACTTGTTTTTTCATATCTGTATGTAGCTTCTTCCATTCCACATTTCTTTCTTCCCACATTTCATCACAATTAGGCTAATGCTGTCACCTCTGCGCAGGTAAAATTCCCAAGTATGTCTCCAGTCCTGGTTTTATCTTATTACAGCAGCCTCTTCCTGATATCTCTGTCCTAGTTCTTGATATCTGCCCTAGTTCTCTGGCTTTTAGCCTATCCAGAACAATACTACTTGGAGTTAACTTTCTCCAAATCGCTACTTTGAAAAAATAGTTTTAATTTCTCAAATCTCTGATTCCTTACTGTCTTTAGATATATGTACGACTTTCTTATTGAAGTCAGCCTTATCAAAGGCCCATTGCAGTCTTACTCTAGTTTATCTGTTTTTTAACCTCTTATTTTGGAGGAATTCAAATATAAATAGTGTAATAAACTGTAATGTACACATTATCAATCATGACCAGTCTGGTTTCCATCTATAACCCCATCCATTCCCTCAGCTGTATTATTTGAAACAAATCCAGGTATTATTTCATCCATAAATACTTAAGTACATAAGGTCTGAAAGAAAAGGACTCTTTTAAAAAATATAACCTCAATGCCATTTTCATACCACACATTATTAGTTGCCTACTATTTTATGTTTAGGCAATATTCTAATTTTCAATAGTCTCAAATTTTTAGTCTCAATAGATTTTCTTAATCTGTAGGTTTTTAAAATCTCCCTTTTTGTCTTGGATTTGTACATTTTGTATCTTTCATTTGTATATTTTATTTATCTTTATTTTATTTATTTTTTTTTCTGAGCCCCAGCTGGAGTACAGTGGCATGATCTTGGCTCACTGCAACCCCCGCCTCCCAGGTTCATGCGATTCTCCTGCCTCAGCCGGAATATGAGTAGCTGGGACAACAGGTGTGCGCCACCACACCCGGCTAATTTTTGTATTTTTAGCAGAGACGGGGTTTCACCATGTTGACCAGGCTGGTCTCAGGTGATCTGCCCACCTCAGCCTCCCAAAGTGTTGGGATTACAGACGTGAGCCACTGTGCCTGGCCTATTTTATACACATTTAGCACTTTTTTTTTTTTTTTTTTTTGAGACGGAGTCTCACTCTGTCGCCCAGGCTGGAGTGCAGTGGCCGGATCTCAGCTCACTGCAAGCTCCGCCTCCCGGGTTTACGTCATTCTCCTGCCTCAGCCTCCCGAGTAGCTGGGACTACAGGCACCCGCCACCTCGCCCGGCTAGTTTTTTGTATTTTTTAGTAGAGACGGGGTTTCACCGGATTAGCCAGGATGGTCTCGATCTCCTGACCTTGTGATCCGCCCGTCTCGGCCTCCCAAAGTGCTGGGATTACAGGCTTGAGCCACCGCGCCCGGCCTTTTTTTTTTTTTTTTTTTTTTTAAATAGATACAGGGTCTTGCTGTGTTGTCCTGGCTGGTCTCAAACTCGTGGGCTCAAGTGATTCTTCTGCCTTGACCTCCCAAAGTGTTGGGATTACAGGCATGAGCCACTGTGCCTTGCCTATATTTAGTGCTCTTACCGCATGCATTCTGGTTGTTTGCTACCATGTTATTACCCTTCCTTACCAAAGATTATTGAAGTTAAATGTTTCTGGTTTCATTTTCTTTTTTAAATTGACAAGAAAAATTGTATATGTTGTTTCTGATTTAAAAATATCTCTTGTGTATACTTCATAACCTCTGGCAAGTACCTTGTAAAAGGAAGTATTTCATATGACAGATGCTCTTTCGTTGTGATTAGGAAAATCAGGCCACATGTCTTGGAAGTGGCAGTAGAGGTCAGAATTGAGTGTTTGTAAAAGAGCACTTATCTCTAGGTTTTTAAGCTTTTCAGCAGAAACCATAATCAATTCAGAGATAGCTTACAGAAAGATTAAATAACATATGCTGAACCTCCTTTCATCTTCAATGCCTGAGTTTAGCCCAGTCTAAAAACAGTTGAGTTACCAATGACAGTATGGTAATCCTGACCAGCATTCAATACCAGAAGAACAAATTATTTTAGGTTAGACATGAGGAACACCTTCCTGACCAAATGGTTGTAAAATATTAAGAACTTTCACAGAATTTCCTCAGTATGTTTTAAAGGGCAACTAGGCATAGATTAGATACGGTTTCTAATTTTGTGTGATATATAATGCATGAAGAATCAACTGATAGAGCCAGCTTACTTGATTTGTATTAAACATAAAAATAGTGGACTTGATGATTTAAACAGTGTCTTTAGAAATACTAGATCCATTTAGGGATTATATTTCCTTGTTATTTTGGGTAGAATCTTGAGAATCCTTGGATGTAACTCATCCCCTTGGATAACTGTCAAGGAGACATGTCAGTTTGAATGAACTTAAATTAAAAAATAATGATTTATATTGTCACATTGGTAGTTAAGATAATAAAAATAATGATTTGCTCTAATGCGTATGAAATATTTAATACTTGTGTTTACTTTAACATTTGTTATGTAGTCATAACATTTACTACCTCAGAAGTGTCCAACATTAGCTCTTTAATCATTTGCACTGTTTGAGAAAGGGTTGTTGTCCGTCTCATATTGGAGAGATCAATAACATGCGAGACAATTTGGAAATAAAGAGATTACTAGTGGTAAATGTAGATAGTACAGATATAAACTTCTGCCATGAGTTTTTAATTTTAACGTTCCTTGGATAATTTTTTTTAAGGTATCAGGTTTTTCCAAAATAAAGTGAAATTTCATCCGATAGCCTTTAGGTTCAAGTAAATAGAAATTTGCTGTGTACCTATTATTATTTACTATAATAGTCTATATTTTATTTCCTTTTAAGAGCATTACAGCATTGTGAAGAACTGATTCAACAGTACAACCGCGCTGAGGACAGCATATGCTTAGCTGACAGTAAGCCTCTGCCTCACCAGAATGTAACTAACCATGTAGGCAAAGCAGTGGAGGACTGCATGAGGGCCATCATTGGGGTGTTGCTCAATTTAACTAATGATAATGGTAAGATTTTTTCCATTTTTTTCTCATTGAAAGATGTATATTACATGTGAAAACAAGTTATTTTTCTTTGTTTCTCCTTTTCTTAGGATAGTGATTTTTTAATTTGTCATAATGTACTTGACTTATTCATGTGTAGGTTTAAATTGCTTTTAAGAGTTGGTATTTTTAGAAGCCTAGTAGCTTAACCCAGAAGTATCAACAGTATGTTTCAATGGAGAAATGACTGTACAATTCCAAGTTAATGTCCATGTTAATAAATCTCCATTATTAGTGTTCTAAGGAAGAATCAATAACCACTTTCCTATATCCATTTCTTATTTCAGAGTGGGGCAGCACCAAAACAGGAGAGCAGGACGGTCTCATAGGCACAGCACTGAACTGTGTGCTTCAGGTTCCAAAGTACCTACCTCAGGAGCAGAGATTTGATATTCGAGTGCTGGTAAGTTGAAATGACTTTTTCAGAAAAATGAGTATCATATCTAGTAAGGTGTGCAAAATGTTAACCTTAGTTTGGGTTTAAGAACCAACCCTTTAATATATTTTGGGTTTTTTTCATGAATTTCCTTAAGAACATACTTTTTTTTTTTTTTTTTTTTTTGGAGATGGAATCTACAGTGGCATCATCTTGGCTCACTGCAACCTCCGCCTCCCTGTTTCAAGCAGCCCTCTTGCCTCAGCCTTCCAGGTGCTGGGACTATAGGCATGTGCCACCATGCCTGACTAATTTTTGTATTTTTAGTAGAGATGGCGTTTTGCCATGTTGCCCAGGCTGGTCTCAAACTCCTGGCCTCAAGCGATCTGCCCACCTCAGCCTCCCAAAGTGGTGGGATTACAGGTATGAGCCACTGCGTCTGGCTGAATGTACTTCTTATTGTGCAAAAGAAAGCCATGAAAGACCCTATGTAAACATAAAAAGTGCAAAAGCTAAAAGTGACGGTTAAAAATTAAAGGAATGATTCTTTGGGAAAATTGGTGGGTTTTTTTGTTTTGCTTTTTTTTTTTTTTTTTTTTTTTTTTGAGACAGAGTCTTAGTCTCTTTCCCAGGCTGGAGTGCAGTGACACAATCTTGGCTCACTGCAACCTCCATCTCCTGGGTTCAAGTGATTCTCCTGCCTCAGCCTCCCAAGTAGGTGGGATTACAAGCATCCAACACCACACCTGGCTTGTTTTTGTATTTTTAGTAGAGATGGGGTTTCCCCATGTTTGTCAGGTTGGTCTTGAACTCCTGGCCTCAAGTGATCCACCCACCTTGGCTTCCCAAAGTGCTGGAATTACAGGCATGAGCCACTGTGCCCGGTCTTTTTGCTTTTTTTTTCTTTTTGTCCTTTCATACTACTGGTTTTTAGCCATTTTATAGATGGTAGAACACTGATATTCAGCTTTTTAGCTACCAATAAAAATTGTGTATATTGTGTTTATTTGTTTTAAGCACTCATCTCTGATAATATGTGTCTTTTAAAATTTTTGAAGGGCTTAGGTCTGCTGATCAATCTAGTGGAGTATAGCGCTCGGAATCGGCACTGTCTTGTCAACATGGAAACATCGTGTTCTTTTGATTCTTCCATCTGTAGTGGAGAAGGAGATGGTAGTTTAAGGATAGCTGGACAAGTTCATGCTGTTCAGGCTTTAGTGCAGGTAAGCAACCACTTAAATACAAACTCATAACTGCAGTTTGTTGGATTTGTCCAATTTCTTTTATCAATTCCACCTTTTACCTCCTTTTCTTCCCCACCTGTTGCTGGCCCCTTCTGCCCCTCCCCCAGCCTTTTTAGTTAGAACTCCTGAAGCATGTCTCTGCTAGGGTCGAAAGGGACTGTTTTACACCTGACCAATTTTTAAATATTCACAGCGTCTAGGGTGAAAGCTTATTTTAAACCAGAATTTGTAACCAATTAAAAATGTGGTACACGGTGGTGCACGCCTATAATCCTAGCACTTTGGGAGGCCAAGGCAGGTGGATCACTTGAGGTCAGGAGTTCAAGACCAGCCTGACCAATATGGTGAAACCTCATCTCTACTAAAAATACAAAAATTAGCCAGGCATGGTGGCATGCACCTGTAATCCCAGCTACTCAGGAGGCTAGGCAGGAGAATCACTTGAACTGAGGAGGTGGAGGTTGCAGTGAGCCAAGGTGGCATGTCACTACACTCCAGCCTGGACAACAGAGGAAGACTCTGTTTCAAAGAAAAAAAAAAATGGTGTTGTGATTTCTCTGTAGATCAGTACACTGCTTAGAATGCATTCTTACTTTATTCTGCTGATTTTTCTCAACTTTTATAATCACTCCTTAAGTATTGTTACCAAAAAGCAGAGACAAAGGCACATTTGTTTTATTAATCAAATTGGGTGCGGTGCAGTGGCTCACACCTGTAATCCCAGCACTTTGGGAGACTGAGGCGGGGAGGATCACTTGAGTCCAGGAGTTCAAGACCAGCCTGGGCAACATAGTGAGCTCCCATCTCTGTTTAAAAAAAAAAAAAAAAAAAGTCAAGAATCCAGGCCCATCTCATCCACTTCATGTTCTCTAGTATTTATTTACTCATCTGATCTGTGTCCAGAACTTTGACCTTATGGACCATAGAAAGCTAGAAGTTCCTTTGTCACCTGTTCCCTTACCCAGTCTGGAAAGGGCAGAGTAGCTGAGCATGGGAAATCGTGAATGAGAATGTTTCTTTGAACCATTTAAAGTCATTTTTCATTATCCTCTTTTGTTCTCTATTATGTGTGATTGAATGTTGACTGTAGGTAAGAGGTAGTTAATCCCTAGGATTTTCTTCTTAGATTCAGGATACTCGGTCTTGACTAGCCTTGAAATTTTAGTTTATTTAAAATACAAAATTAAATGTGAAACTAGTGATAAATTGTCATTACTTATCAATAACAATAATAGTAAATGGTAGTAGTAATTTACTAACAATAATTGGTAATAGACTACTTTTAGTCTCCAGATACCATTTAGAGATTTCATTTAATGCAAAAACCATTTTAAAATATTTGGCACCTCTCTCTTTGATCCCATCGACACATTTATTTTTCTGCTAAATGAAGCATTTCTTGACCAGGCTAGGTAGCTCACACCTATAATCCCAGCACTTTGGGAGGCCAAGCAAGGTGGGTGGATTGTTTGAGCTCGGGAGTTTGAGACCAGCATGGGCAACATAGTGAGATCCTGTCTGTACAAAAAGTAAAATAGTTGATCGAGTGTGGTGGTGCATGCTCATAGTACCAGCTACTCGGGAGGCTGAAGTGAGAGGATTGCTTGGGCCCAGGAGTTTGAAGTTGCAGTGAGCCGTGATTACAGCACTGTGTTCTAGCCTGGGCAACAGAGTGAGACCGTGTCTCAAAAACGTTTTAAAAAAGTATTTTTTTTTCTGTACAGTTGACTTGTTTTTAAACTTTTTATTTCAAAATAGTTATAGACTCACAGGAAGTTACAAAAATAGTACAAAGAATCCCATTTACCCTTTACCTAACTTCCTCAAATGGTGACATGTTATATAACTGTAGTACCATAGCAAAACCAAGAAATTGACATTGGTACATCACTGTTAACTGCACTGTAGACCTTACTTAGTTTCACCATTTTTCATCTGCATTCATTTATGTTTGTGTGTAACATATGTACCTCTGTTCAATTTTATTACATGTATAGATTAATGTACTCACTACTACATTGAGGTATAGTACCATCACCATAAAAGAATTCTCTTGTGCTGCTCACTGTACAGCTTACCTGCCTTCCCTGTCTCCTAGCTACCACCAAACTGTTTTCCATCTTTTTTCATCTCATTTTATTTTTTTCTATCATTCTAGTCCCTTTCTTTTAAAAATTGACTTTTCTTCAAATGGAACCTAGAAATGAATAAAAACTTACCGTCAGCCGCCTCACGAGCTGTATTTGAAGGCACAGATGATAGGTCTGCATTATTCACATAATAGGGGTTCATTTGCAGAAGCCACCCCCACACCCTAGGAGATCTCTGTGAGTTGTTTCAGGATAGTCTCAAATTTTCCTACTGTGTCTAATTGACCTGGGAATATCACTTCCAGTATTCCTCTTTTGCACTTAGTGTTATAGAAGCTTCTTGTCCTTCAGGGTGTCATCCTGTATCTTCTCTGGCTTTCCTTTATCTGCTATGGTTTATGGTTTGTCATTTTTAAATCAGTTTACAGTTTTTGTTTTTCGACTGTAATACCTTTTGGGTGATGGGTTCTGTTACTCATTTTAGAAAATTGTGCTGCCTTGTACTCAGTTATCTTAAAGTATCAAGAAATGGCTTTTAATTCTGTTATTCAAAGGTAGAGTGGAAAATTCCATGTTCATATTTATATCCTTTATGCTACTGGTAACGCTGGTCTGAATCCAGTAATTTTCAAATTACGTATCTTTTCAATAATGTTGTATAAATGGAATCTTACAGGTAGTTCTGATTACTGACATGAACTTTCCTCTTTCTAGCTGTTCTTACCTATTTATGGATCTGTTTATTTTTTAAAAACCAAACATAATTCACAAAAATAGTGGGGGGAAAAAAAGTCAGATCCAGAAAGGTTTAAACTCCATAAATGTATTTCCTAAAACATTACCATTTGTAACAGTTTTGTGTTTGTCCTGAGAAATCAGTGTTTGTGCATATATCAAAATAAATGTGGAGGCCAGACATGGTGGCTCATGCCTGTAATCTGTAATCCCAACACTTGGGGAATCTGAGGCAGGCAGATTGCTTGAGCCCAGGAATTTGAGCCTGGCCTAGGCAACATGGCAAAATTATGTCTCTACTAAAAATTTAAAAATTAGCCAAGTGTGGTGGCATATGCCTGTAGTCCCAGCTCTTTGGAAGGCTGAGGTGGGAGAATCACTTGAGCCCAGGAAGTGGAGGCTGCAGTGAGCCATGATCCTGCCACTGTACTCCAGCCTGGTCAATGGGAGTGAGACCCTGTCCGAAAAGTAAATAAAAAATAAATGTGCAATGTGTTTTATATAAAGGGACTCTTACTGTACATAGTGTTTAGTCTATACCCGCTCTTTGCGTAAAGTGTCTTCCTGAGCTTTTCATGTCAACACATAGGTTTATCACATTCTTTGTAATGACTGCAAACCAGTAGCTTTTTTATTTATACATACATACATACATACATACATACCTACATAGTAGTCTCTTTTGCCCAGGCTGAAGTACAATGGTCCAGTCACAGCTCACTGTAGCCTTTACCTCCCAGGCTCAGGTGATCCTTTTACCTCAGCCTCCCAAGTAGCTGGGACTACAGGCACATGCCACCACATTTAGCTAAGTTTTGTATTTGTAGAGCTGAAGTCTCACTATGTTGCCCAGGCTGGTCTCAAACTCTTGCACTCAAGTGATCCTCCTGCCTTGCCTCCTAAAGTGCTAGGATCACAGGCGTGATCCACCATGCTCTGCCTTAGTACTTTATTTAACCAAACCTCTACTGATACACTTTTTGATTGTTTTGTGTTTAAGTTTTATTTTGTTACAAAAATTACAGAAATAAATACCCTAGCATCTAAATCTTAGGCCATACTTTTCTTTTTTAAATTTTTTTTGGAGACAGAGTCTTGCTCTGTCACCCAGGCTGGAGTGCAGTGGCACCATTTCAGCTTACTGCAACCTCTGACTCCCAGGTTCCAGTGATTCTTCTGCCTCAGCCTCCCAAGTAGCTGGGATTACAAGCATGCGCCACCACGCCCAGTTAAGTTTTGTATTTTTAGTAGAGGTGGTTTCACTGTGTTGGCCAGGCTGGTCGCGAACTCCTGACTTAAGTGATCCGCCTGCCTCGGCCTCCCAAAGTGCTAGGATTTACACGCATGAGCCACCCTGCCTGGTCAGGCCATACAAAGTATGTCTGTGAGCGTACTTTTCTGGTTTAGGAATTGTTGTGTCAGAATATATTGTACTGTATTTAAAGTTGATATGCCTAACTCCTCCCACCCTCATCACCAAACACATACTTCCTGTGCCCTCAATTTATACTTCCCCCTAAAACTTTTTATGATTCCCCATTCCTTCATACTCTTGCCAAGATTTTTGCTAGTCTAACAGGTTCCTAGGTATTTTTGGTATTTCCTTAAATGGCATTTTGTACATGTCCAGAAACAGTGATGGTTCATTCTTTTTATTTTTCCAAAGCCCTTGCTGTGTTTAGCTTCCTTTTTTTGACCTTTTCAAAAGCAGTCATCCTTAAAGTTGTGTCTTCAGAGTAACCCACAACAACTCAGTTCTTTCTGAAGTCATAAGTAGGAGTCCATTATTCTCTTCTCATACATTTTTATCTCAGGGCTTGAAAATTATTGGGAAACCCAAAGAACTTTTGTTGTTTATATGTGCTTTATCTATCTATATTTATTGAATTAGAAATTAAAACTGGGAGACATTACATTAGCTGTTAGAGCAGTGACATAATCACATGGCATGTAGATTCCAAAACTCCACTGTACACTCAGTGAAAGAAGAAAGAAGTCAGCAGACCTCTTAATATTGAGTGTAATTTTGACCTCCTGTACTCCCTGATAGGGTCTTAAGGATCCATAGGGATTCTTAGACCAGTTTTGAGAATTGCTGTTCTCTATAAATGTTAACTTTTATTTTCTGAAAGATATTATCTTGTATAATCTCTCTTTGAAGTTTGTATACCACTCTTCTGTATACTCAACAAATCTTTGGGGTCTACTTGGCATTTGATTTTCAGGCAATTCTTTTAGTAACTTGGAGCATTTCCCAATTCATGTCAGTGTTTTCTATGTGTCAGTACTGTACCAGCTCAGGGAAAATAAAGTAAGTGATGGCAAGGAATTTAGCATATTCCCCTTTGACTTAAGAATTTTCCAATTTTGTATTTTTTGCTTGAATTTCTTGTATTATGCAAATTAAGGGAAATTATTGAGACTCATTCTTCCAAGCAACCTGCGTCATTAGTAGATGACTTCATTGAATCTTAGCAGCATTTATACTTTTGTTTTGGCTTTCGATAGGATGTAGAGCAAAAGCTTTTACTTATACTCACCTCTTTTTACCACATAACCATCTTAGAGTTAGTGATACATTTAAAAGCAACTATAACTTTATATTTGCATATATGCATATTGATTGGCGATCTCTTTTTAATGATCTTCAAAAATAATTTTTATCAGCTATTCCTTGAGCGAGAGCGGGCAGCCCAGCTAGCAGAAAGTAAAACAGATGAGTTGATCAAAGATGCTCCCACCACTCAGCATGATAAGAGTGGAGAGTGGCAAGAAACAAGTGGAGAAATACAGTGGGTATCAACTGAAAAGACTGATGGTACAGAAGAGAAACATAAGAAGGAGGAGGAGGATGAAGAACTTGACCTCAATAAAGGTATATTTACTTTGAATGGTGTACTTACATTGAAGATAGTGGTTTGATTTTGTTTTTTTCTTCAAACCATTTTAATTCGCAGATTGTCTTAATCTGGCTATTACTTGAGGACCTCTCTAGTTCAATCCAGACAAGCTTTGATACTTGAGTGCTTGTGGTAGTTCTCCCACAGTGAGGAAGGTGCATGCCAATGGCAGGCATGCTAGTGACAGGAAAGATCCAGTTAAATCACTCTTCCTTCCGGCGCCCTCCTTTCCTTTACTCATCTGTGAAGAGACACATAGGAGACATAATGGAATTTTTTCAGTTTTCAGTTTTTGAGATTGTTTTTTCAGCTTCACTATAAACTTGAAGATCTGTTGTCATAAATTATAGTAATAGTTCTCAAAATGTAAGTGCTAGATGGGAAACAATAAGAAATATACTGTAGGCTGGTGGCTCACACCTGAGCCCAGCACTTTGGGAGGCTGAAGCAGGAGGATTACTTGAGGCTAGGAGTTTGAGACAATCTAGCAAGACCCCATCCCTACGAAAAATTTAAAAAATTAGCTTGGCATGGTGGCGCAAGCCTGTAGTCCTGGGTGCTCAGAAGGCTGAGGTTGGAGGATTGCTTGAGCTGAGGAATTCAAAGTTACAGTGAGCTACGATTGCACCACTGCACTCTACCCTGGGTGACAGAGCAAGACTCCGTCTCAAAAAAAAAAAAAAAAAAAAAAAAGATACTAGAGGTAATATCTTCACCAGTCATACATTACTGAGTATCTGCTGTTGTCAGAATTTGTGATACAACTTTTGCCATTCATACGAGTTCTGCAGAATAGCCATTTGTAACTTCATATCACTAAGGTTATGAATTTAAGTTCAGTCAGCCCTCCATACCTGTGGGTTCCACATCCACAGAGTCAGCCAACCACAAATCAAAAATATTTGAGGAAGAAAAAAATAATACAGGTTAATAAATAATATAGTATAACAGCTATTTACATAACATTTACATTGTATTAGGTATCAGAAGTAATCTAGAAATGATTTACAGTATGCCAGAGGATGTGTGTGTCTTATATGCAAATACTGCACCCTTTCCTATCAGAGATTTGAGCATACGCCAGTTTTGGTATTGGAGGGTGCTGGCATCCTGGAACCAATCCCTGCTCGGATGCAGAGGGACGACCATAATGTGTTCAGTTTTACATCACTAGGAAGCAAGCTGCCGCAATGTCTCATTCTGAGCCTTTTCTCCTGTTACTCCCACTTCTCCACAAATCTGATACCATTAGTTCTAATATTGTAATACTTTTCCTTTTTCTCAGTTACTAGGTTTTGATGCTTTTCTTTTTTTGGCGTAATAACAGTTTTGGTTCTTTAGCAGTCTTTTAAAAAGTTACAGCTTTATTGAGATAGAATTCACAGACTGTACAGTTCATCCTTTAAAAGTGAGTAATTCAGTAGTTTTTCATATATTCACAAGGTTGTGCTGCCATCACCACTAATTCCAAATACTGTTTTTATCACCACTAAAGGAACCCTATACCCATTAGCAGCCATCACCCCTATTTTCCCGTCCTCCCTGGGCACTGGCAACCACTAATCTACTTTCTGTGTCTATGGATTTGCCTGTTTTGGACATTCCATTTAAAAAAGAATCATACAATATGTGGCCTTTTATGACTGGCTTCTTTCAGCCAGCAGAATGTTTTCAAAGTTATCTGTGATACAGTATTTGTTAATACTGTATTCCGTAGACAAATAATATTCCATAATATTGTTATACCATAGTTTATCCATTTGTTTACTGATGGACATATGAGTGGTTTCTGCTTTTTAGCTTTTTGAAGTTATCTACAAGTTTTTTTGTAGACATGCATTTTCTTTTGGATTTATACCTAGGATTTGGAATTGTTGGATTGTTTGTAACTGTGTGTTTAACATCTAAGAAAATGCCAAATTGTTTTCCAGCGTGGCTGCACTATTTTACATTACCATCAGCAATGTATGAAGGTTCCAAGTTACTTGTATTGTAAAATAAAATTTTTAGTCATCCTAGTGGGCGTGACATGATATCTCATTGTGGTTTGATTTGCAGTTGCCTGGTGATTAATGCTGCTGACCATCTTTTTCATGTGCTCATTGGCCATTTGTGTATCTTGTTTGAAGAATTCTCTAAGTCCTCTGCCCAGTTTTGTGGGTTTTTGTTTTTGTTGTTTTTGAGACAGAGTGTTGCTCTGTCGCCCAGGCTGGAGAGCAGTGGCACAATCAGGGCTTACTGTAGCCTTGACTTCCCAGGCTCAAGCGATCCTCCCACCTCAGCCTTGCAAGTAGCTGGGGACTACAGTCGTGCACCACCACACCCATTTAAGGTTTTTTAATTTTAGTGGAGAGGAGGTCTCACTATGTGGCCTAGGCTGGTCTCAAACTCCTGAGCTCAAGTGATCCTCCCGCCTCAGCCTTCAAAAGTACTGGGATTATAGGTGTGAGCCACCACGCCTGGACCCTTTGCCCAGTTTTAATTGGGTTGTTTTTGTTGTTGAGTTGTTAAGAATTTTTTTGTATGTTCTGGATACTTGACCCTTATCAAGTTCATGATTTGCAAATATATTCTATCATTCTGTGGATTATCTTTTCAGTTAATTGTTTCCTTTGTAACACAAAAATTTTAACTAAAAGTTTTATGGTTTCAGCTATTCTTTTGGATCCTTTTTTCATTTTGATTTAATTTTTGTTAAGTTGTGGATATCCAGTTGTCCTAGCATCATTTGTTGATTTGTAGCTGTTTTGAAGTAAAGATAACTAACAGAATGGTTGGTTTTGTAAGGTTTGTGTTAATTAATATACTGTTACAATTCTCAACTCTCTCAGCCCTTCAGCATGCCGGCAAACACATGGAGGATTGCATTGTGGCCTCCTACACAGCACTACTTCTTGGGTGTCTCTGCCAGGAAAGTCCAGTAAGTACATAGTTCAGTGATGTTTTATGTATCTTTGAAAGATTCCAATGTAACAGCTTCATACCTTTACCTGTTTCACTTACTTATTTCTTCAGTGTTTCCCCTTTAATGTCCAACTTATTCCACAAAGGCTATTGGCTGGTTATAGGGTTATTTAAACTGTTTGTTTTCTATGGAGGAAAAATGGCAAGAAAATGTGTTAACATTTCCAGTAGTTTTATTTAAATTACCTAAATAGTTTTAAAGTAAAAACTTTAGTACAGTCTCTATTGGAAAGAGAATGTGTAGCATTTTTTACATGCTAATCCTTTCCAATATAGGTTTTATTAAGTAAGGCTTGGAGTGGAGTAAATTAAATTGATTTTCACTTTTTAAAAAGTGAAATAAAGTTGATCTTTATGGCTTTGTTAGAAAGGATGTGCCTGTCAGAGTTAGGCTGTTAAAGATATAAGAAAAAGCAGTTCTGGAAAACAAGCTAGTCAGTCCTTTAATCTCATGAAAAAGGAAGAATTACACACATGAAATCAACTTAAAAATCAAGATAGTGTATAATACTGAAAACTACTTGTTGAGATTTTTAAGGTACGTCCCAAAGGTCAGAATACATTAGGTCTAATGAAAAAGCTCTTGTGGCTGGGTGTGGTGGCTCACGCCTGTAATCTCGGCACTTTGGGAGGCCGAGATGGGCAGATCACTTGAGGTTAGGAGTTCGAGACCAGTCTTGCCAACATGGTGGAACCATGTCTCTACTAAAATATAAAAATTTGCTGGGTGTGATGGCACACACCTCTAATCGCGGCTACTCGGGAGGCTGAGGCGCAAGAGTTGAATTGCTTGAATCCTGGAGGTGGAGTTTGCAGTGAGCCAAGATCACGCCACTGCACTTCAGCCTGGGCTTCAGAGTGAGACTGTTTCAAAAAAATAAATAAGAAAAGAAAAGGCTCTTGTTTGATGGATGAATCTGTTCAGATGCCTTTGGTTGGAGTAAAAGAAGGGATAGTGTGAAACCTGTACTCATCTGGCTTAAACAAGATGGCAGAGTCTAATTTGGGTGATGTCAGTGCCTCACTGAGGTCATCAGAGGCTCGGATCATTTCTGTCTTTATTGTTTTTCTGTATTTTTTTGTAGAGACAGGGTTTCACCATGTTGCCCTGGCTTGTCTCGAACTCCTGGGCTTAAGTGACCCTCCTGTCTTGGTTTCTCAAAGTGCTGGGATTATAGGTGTGAGCCACAGCGCTCACCCCATTTCTGTGTTTAAACTGCTGTCTTCCACATGTTGTCCTTTGCTAGCTCTCATGGTCCCATGCTAAGCTAGGTGTCTCATCAAATTAAATAATGCCTAGCAGTAATAGGTGCCTCTTCCTCTAGGTTCTTTTTTTTTTTCCATAGGTACATTGGCTAGAAATACGTATCTTTTTAAGACAACTGTTTGTTTATTTCCCCTTTGGGACCCCATGCCACTCTAACCCCTCACCAGGTAGACTTCCTTATCTTGGCCAGCATCGGGTCACAATGCTTTTGTCTGAACCAGTTGCTGGCCAGGAACATGGGATTACTATGAGTGGATTAGATCATCAGGATTCACTTTGGAGAAATACGAATGTCTAGACAATCAGGCTGAGTCAGCCCGAAAGTGGAAGGTAATGACTATGGGGATAGTCTGCTGCCTTGGGAAAAACAAAGATGAGGAGTAAAACTGTTGAAGAAGGACACGGCAGAATCATTGTGAGTATTCTCTTTAAGATGGGGGGGTTGGGCGTAGGTGGATTATTGTAAAGCCAGAGTTTGAAATGGAAGGCAGATTGTTTTCTAAGAGCAAGGGCATTGAGGGAGCAAGAAAGAGTGGAGACCTATAGAGTGGGGGTTAGTTTCAGTAGGAAGCAGGGGCCATCTCATTTTGAAGCTGGAGGACTGGAAGAACAGAATAATGATAAATGCGTGGCTTCATTTGAGCAGGAACTCATGCTGGCTCCTTGTACTTGGGCCCATCTACCCAGCCACGTTTCCTTATTTTTGCCATCTAATTCTTTGTATTGCCTTTTTTTTTTCACTTTCTGTAACTAAGTCCTGTGTGTTTTTTCTGAATCCATCTTGTCTATCTCTTCCATACTTACATTTTAACCAACCTAAATACACGAGCCCACTCTGTGTGGCCCCTCTGGGTACCACCCATTTCAGGATCAAGACCAAAGTTCTCATCATGGCTCTGGAGGCCCCGCAAGATCTTTATATCCCTTTTTCTTATTTGCAGTGACAAGATTTTAAGAGCAAATCAGAAACACATCACACACAGGAGAGGAAGAAGAGGCAGGCCTCAAAAGCAATGAAAATAATATTTAAATGTAAAGGTTTTTAGATACTCTGTTTTGTACACACTATAGGTTTAGTCATATTTCAGTCATATTCTTTCTTACATAATCATTCTTGAAATTGTGTTATTACCACATGTGATTTATCTTGGGTCATCTTTCCCATGCTAATTCCTATTTGTGTTTGCCTGTATCTATCTTGTCTCTAAAGAGAGAATGTTCTTAAGTTGTAGGCAATGTTGTGAATTCAGAGAGCCCCAGATTTGTTTGTTGCCTTGGAGATTATTATGATTAACACCAAAAAGCTAGCTGATACCACAAAATGTAAAGGAAGTTTGGTTTGCCTAATGTGTAAGTGAAAGAGATAGACAAGAAAGCATGTGGTTGTTAGCAAATGCCGCTTTGTGGTCTGATCCTGTTTTCACTTGCCCTTCATGACTTCTCACTTTGCATCTGGTGCATTGCAGTGGTCAGTCTTCTCACTGCTCTTCCTGCTTTCTTGCCCGTCCATTCCTGGGACATTGCACATTGCCACCAGAGCTAACCTACTTCAGAGCACTTGCTGATCACATAGCTCCTTGCCCAGTCTTCCTTGGCTCACAGCCAATAAGGGGACTAATGGCTGTTTAATGTTGCAAGACCCTGGACTTAAGACTGCTTCTCCAATTTCCAAACTTACATACCCACTGGATACTTTAAAAATTTTTTGAATAGGCCATGCTGTATCATGCCTTTTCTTTTTGTACCTGCTATACTCTGTTAAAAAATGCAGTCACTGTCCCTCCCATTGCCTCAGAAATGCTGTATGTTATGTTCTGTAGTGTGTTGACAGAGAAGGATTTGATTTGGATTGAGGGAGTTGCATCCAAAACATAGGAGCTAATCATATATTCTCTATTATAGAGGTGTACTTTTGTACTGAGCAGTTCTCCAGAGACACTTTAGCCACTACTCTGCCCACTACTGTGATAGCTTTTGGTGGAAGGATCAGTTTGAATGTAACTGATACCTTCATCACATGAGTACTTTAGCAGTTTTTTGATTAGATCTTTTCTGAAGCTGTATTCATCTCATTATTTTGCCGCTTTCTAATTTTGCAAGTACCCTGGCATGGGAATAGAAAAAAGGGGGAGGGTAGTGGCAAATTTCTGAAGAGAAATATGTTGTCTCTCCTTTTTTGCCCCCGCTAACAAAAGTCAAATTGGAAGTTTTTGTGTGTTTTATTGTTGTTTGGTTGGTTTTGTTTAACCTTTACCTTGTGTCCCCAAACTTGGGACAGTATACTTTCTTTTGCTCCTTACTACAGGTGAACCTTCCTAAAAGGTCTTTTCTTTTTATTCTCCCTAAAACATTTAAAGCATTCTTTAATGTAATGAAATAGTTTTTTAAGCAGGTTGTGTAATGTTTTCCATGTAACAGATTGGTTTATATATAGTTTGGCTGCTTCTTGCTAATAATGAAGGGTTTTCTCTCCTGATACTGTCTGAGAATCTATCGTAAGTGAGGTTAGATTACCTTTGGAAAGATGCTTCTAGTTAATTCCTGTCCTATATAATTAGTTGAATTCATCTGTGAAGCGTGTGAATTTTTCTTTCATCTTTTTATTTCATGAGCAGCTTTGTGAGTACATTCTCAAGTCTAAAGTCCTCACCCTCTTCTCCTATTCCTCCGGGGCCCCCAGTGAAACATACACATACATTAAACAGTGCAGTTTGTTATTTCAGGCCTTTTTCTTTGCATTTATGAAAGTAGGCCAGCATGCTGCCTCACGCCTGTAATTCCAGCACTTTGGGAGGCCAAGGCGCGTGGATTACTTGTGTCCAGGAGCTCGAGACCAGCCTGGCCAACATGATGAAACCCCATCTCTACTAAAAATACAAAAATTAGCCAGGCGTGGTGGCACGTGCCTATAATCCCAGCTACCCGGGAGGCTGAGGCATGGGAATTGCTTGAACCCAGGAGGTGGAGGTTGCAGTGAGCTGAGATTGCACCATGGCACTCCATCCTAGGTGACAGAGTGACTGTTTCATTTAAAAAAAAAAAGTAAATGTGCACACAAATGTTTATTTGTAGCTTTTGCCAACTTTGCCTTTCTCCTTTCTTTCTGGGGGTGTGGTAGGAAATCGACAGCACGCAGAATGAGTGTGGAAAGAGAATAACCACGTGTTCCAAGGATCTTGAAAATTTACACCGAGATGTGTGTCAAAACCAACAACATTGTACGAGGTGCATTCTCATGTTTTCTGCCAGCTGACCAACATTTCTTGCTCTGTTTCCTCAGATCAATGTAACCACTGTGCGGGAATATCTGCCAGAAGGAGACTTTTCAATAATGACAGAGATGCTCAAAAAATTTTTGAGCTTCATGAATCTCACTGTAAGTAGCTTTTATGATTTTAAATTTAAGTGTAATACATTGACAGTAGACATAAAAATACTATGGCCATAGTAAGTGGGAGCAAAAAGGGATTTTCTTCTAATTTTAATAATTGTGTTCTATTTCTTCAAGGTAATTATTGCATGTTATGGCAAATAACTATCAAACCCACAATTTAATCTCGGTGTACTTTGATTTGTAGTGTTCAGTTTAGTAAATCTAGAGGTAAACTTTTATTTTTACTTCTTAAAATCTGTTAAATATTAACTGTTACTTCCTTTCGCCTTCATCCCCCTTTCAGTGTGCTGTTGGAACAACTGGCCAGAAATCTATCTCTAGAGTGATTGAATATTTGGAACATTGCTAGCTGCTTTACCTTTGCTTCAGGTGCTCGGTAATGCTGGAGCTATCCTTAGACAAAGAAAAGTCAAGTTATGAAAGAAGTCCTTGAAGATGTACCAAGAACATTCATCAGTATCATTCGTGTTTGGATTTTTAAGGCCACCTGATTTCTTCATCATGCATTCGGCATTTGCTAAATGACAGTTACTACATCAATCTGCAACTATCAAAAATGAGGGAAAAGGTTCAGGCTGTTAACAATTCCATGCAGTATTTAAATACATTTACTTTGGCGGAGTTTATACCCTCCCCTTGTTTTCTTGCTTTATTCGGAGCAAGTTTGAAGGGGAAAATTTGTGCTGCTGTTAGTGCAACTGCTGTGTATGTTGAGCCACTGTTGTCATGCCAGCCAGGTGCAAAGGCAGCTTAGCTACTGAGGTAGCGAATGTTCTGAGGACATTCTAGACAACAGCTTAGTTCCTTTTTCAGGCTCATTTGCTTTTGCTTTTTTGTTGAATGATTCCAATCGTAAATAAAGCTTTTAATAATTTTGTGAATTTTTTGGTTGTTGTTCCCTGAACTACTGTCTATATTTAAAATTAGATGGAATCCAAAGATACATGGGATTAATAGTATATTTTTTTATTCTTGATTAGGTTTGGGTTATTGAACTATTTTTTACTTTTGAGACCACAACCATATTCAGTATCATACCGTAATGTGTCATGCTGTAGACACAAGAAAAACAACAGTTTGAGGGAATATTGTATAAGATGATGTGCCCTGTTAAAGGAAGAGGCAAAATAGTCAAACCCAGGGTAGTTTACACTTAATGCTAGAGAGACTCTTGAAACATTATTAGGTTTTGAGGAAAGACTCTCTAGATATATTTTCTAATGTTCAGTACAATAAATATAAGGAAGCTAAAACACCAATGTGGAATTCATGTTTTCAGATAACATGTATATTCTTCTATAGAGTGACAGGATCAATTGCATAAGCGCAAAGCCTTAAATTGCTGGTTTAGAGAAGACCCTTTTTTCATTCAGATCCTTTGTTCATAGAGCGGTTATTTGGAAAACAGTTATGGAACACAAAACATTTTATAGATTTAATATAACATTGCAAATTTTTCTTGTATTTTTCAGACCACTGGTTATACTTTTTTTTTCCCCTTTTTTATTGATTGGGCCTGAATACAGGCTTTCTAGAGATCTTTTTCATTAATACTTTTAAATACCTTTCAGGTAGTACACATCATGTTTCTTCATTGGATTTGTAAAACTTGAAGCCATAAAAATATTAGTTTGGTGTGTATTGGGGAAAATAGCTAAAAGTCTAATTTTTACCCTTTTAGACTTTGTTATTTCCTTGTATAAAGTGACAAATCGGGGCTCTTGTATCAGTGCCAGCTGTAATGTTTTTAAATGCAGTGGCTGCCTTCTGTTGTCTTCCTATTTTTGATAATGCAGATTGTTGGGAAATCTATAAGGAAGTAACTGATTCCAGGCAAATTGTTTTCTTCCTTCTACCCACCCCGACCCCTACCCATCACCTTTTAAGAACATACAACGCCAGTGTAACGTGGGAACCATTGAGATTGTATTTGCCCTGAGTATTAAAGCTGGCTTAGCAAAATACTTTTAAAAACATATTGGTAAATGATACCCATAAAACTAAATTAGTTATATTTTATTTTAAAATGCAAAATACATTGGTATTTATTAATCATTGGATTTAGGGAAAGGGACAGATTTTTGGTGAACCTGACTTGTGGCAGATGGTAAGGAATATTCTAAAACATTTGGATGAGAACAATCAGGGCGAACTACATTTTTCTGTTACACTGGTAATCATTTGAAAATTGATTTACCTCAGTGTTTAACAGTTTTTGTTTTGTTTTGTTTTTTAAATAATAACTAATTGTCAAGCACTGATAAGAGATGCAGATTTTGGTGGGGGGAGGTGGTGGGGGAGATAATCACTTCACCAACTGCAGTGCATTTGTGTGTTTTTAACCCTCAGAGAACTCTGCATTTTAGGGTACTTGAGGCTGACTTGCAAATTAACTAAAAGTTTTAAAGTAACCTTTTTTTCCATTGTAAATATTTCTGTAAATACTACCAATTGGAAATTAGAACAGTAGAGTACTTTTCTGAATCCAATCCTATTTTTATTTTATACAGTATTTCTCAGCTGTGATCTTTGGAGCAAAAGCCAACGGCAGGAAAAAATAGTTTGTACCAGTTTCATGAAGTATGTCTTTGGGTTTTTGTAAATAATTTTAACTCAAATAAAATTGCTACTTTCAATACACATGTTGTCTTTAACATAAGTCTATTGGAGGACAAAAGTGTCACAAACTTTATATATAGCTGACTAATGGGAAATACACTATCACTTAGCACACATTTAACCAATTTTCGTTAAATATTTTATTTCTCTGTTTTTAATAATACTTATCTGAATATAATGTGAACTCAACAACTCAGGCCAATTAGGGACTGGATTTTCAGTTAGGCCCTTGACATACTGTTTTGATTTAGGTATTTTTTGCTCCTATGAGTATGATCCAGACTTATTTGCTTCTGAGGTTTTACACTGCTTTTTAGTTTTTTTAGTTTAAGTTTTCTTCTTAATTGTCAGTCCTTAGGCCTCCTGCATTTACAAGTAGATTCCTCAACCTCTCCTTTACTGCTTTTAGCCACAAAACTAGATTGAAGGATCTCTCCTGGGAGTTTCCATCTACTCTCCCCACTTATAAAACATGAGTATGTAAGAGTGGTTTCAGGATGCAGGCTATGGATATAGAAAAACAAATCACACATAAAATTTGAATCCTTTTTCTGATACATGTTTATTGACTTTGAGTAAATTCTTGGAGCATTAAGCCTGTTTCCTCAAAACAGGAAAAGTAGGGATAGTACCTACCTCATGGTTGTGAAAATTAAGTAAGTACATACGAAGCATTAGCACAACATTCTAAACTTAGGATGACCGGGCACAGTGGCTCATACTTGTAATCCCAGCACTTTGGGAGGCTGAGGTGGGCAGATCACTTGAGGTCAGGAGTTCAAGACCAGCATGGCCAACATAGTGAAACTGGTCTCTAATAAAAATACAAAAATTGGCCAGGCATGGTGACGCACACTTGTAATCCCAGCTACTTGGAAGGCTGAGGCAGGAGAATTGCTTGAACTCAGGGGCGGAGGTTGCACTAAGCTAAGATCGTACCACTGCACTCCAACCTGGGAAACAGCAAGATGCCGTCTGAAAAAAATAAAAAGTAACCTTAACTTGGCAATGGTAGCTTTTATCGTCTCACTATTTTCTATCAGAAAGGTGAAATACTCTAAACAATGGGGTAGCATATTGTTATATTACTGAGGTCAGTGGGGCTTGGGTTACTTTAACAGCACCTCTACAATTGCTGTTTTCAAATTGATCTTGTTAATAGCTTGTTCATGACTAAGAAGGAGGGAATTGAACACACTTCAGTATTAAAGTATTTTAAGCATGGGAGTGCGGCGCGGTGGCTCATGTCTGTAATCCTAGCACTTCAGGAGGCCGAGGTGGGTGCATCACAAGGTCAAGAAATCCGAGACCATCCTGGCCAACATGGTGGAAACCGTGTCTCTACTAAAAATACAAAAATTAGCTGGGCGTGATGGCGCATACCTGTAGTCTCAGCTCGGGAGGCTGAGGCAGTAGAATCGCTTGAACCCGGAAGGCGGTGGTTGCAGTGAGCCAAGATCGCGCCACTGCATTCCAGCCTGGGTGACAGAGCGAGACTCCATCTCAAAAGTATTTTAAGCGTGTCCTTCAGAATTTTTCTTAGATGTAGAAGAACGGGTTGAAAGAGGCTTGCACAATTCCCTGTCATGGTCTCCTGACATTGGATGTGTAGATGAATAACTTTATGGATAATGTCTTTGAACAAAGAATTTGAATAAATACTGAGTGTTTTGGTCAAACCTCTTTCCCTGTTTAACCTTTGTGTGCAGTTTGAATACTCCAAATGCCATGTACTGGCCTAAGGAGCCAGTTGAGTTTATAAAACCACATCTGTATACTGCCTAGTTGTTAGTTATAAGAACCTGTCTTGCTATCTAGAATTGTATTACAGCGAATGTAGGTAAATGTAACTATCCTCTTGCAAAAATTGTTAAGTAGATTGTCATATATTAAAGGTGCCTATCATAACCCCTAGAGTAACGAGTAAAATATAATGCAGACACATATAGCTGGAGCTGCCAGAGGAAATTAAAAGAAACACTGGAAAATATTGATTAATCAGAGGAAGGCAGGGAAGGAGTAACTAACAAAAACGAACAAGAAAAGTAGAAAACAAGAAGCAGGACAAATATAAATAAGCAAAACATACTTTCCCTGTAAGGAATAAGCCAAAGATGTCCACTAAGCCTAGTGACATGAATACTTATATTAAATGTAAATACACTAAAAGGCAGAGATTGTCAAACTGAACAGCCAAGAGACACTAAATACAAATATACAAATGGTATGAAAGTAAAAGGATAGGAAAAGATGTAGCGTGCAAATACTAATCACAAAATTGGAGTGGCTGTATTATCAGACAAGATGGGCTTTAAGACAAGGGAATATAGATCTATTAAGGGGAAAGGGTCTCTAACAGGAGGACATAACAATTCTGCCTGTGCATCTAATACCTGATAGACCTTTTATACTACATGCAGTTAAAAATTTAAAGGAGAAATAGACAAAGTGACATCATAGTTTGATATTTCACCCTTTGGAATAGGATACATATATATATGATATATATCAGTAAGGATAGAGAAGCTCTGAATGACAGTATCAACTATCTTTACATAATTGACATTTATAAAGCATTACACTGAGCATATTTTTCAACTGCACAAAAAACTTGCACAGACCATCTGATGGGTCATAAAACAAGTCTCAATGAATTTAAGATGACTGAAATCTTAAAGGGGATATATCTTCACCCCAGGGAATTAAATCAGAAGTCAATACAATATCTAGAAAACTTTGAAAAATAATACACTTCCTACTAGTCGTTGAAGGGGAATTAGAAAGTTTAATGATCTGAATGACGAAATACAACATATCAAAATTTGTAGAATACACTTAAAGCAGTGCTTAGAGGAAAATTAAGAAGGCTTAAATTATCCTAATTTCTATGTGAAGCTAGATGAACAATTAAACCTAAAGTAAGTTGAAGGAAAAAAATATGAGCAGAAATTAATAAAAGACAAGTAATAGAAAAATTTTACCAAAGCCAAAAGATGATTCTTTGAAGTTAATAAAACTGATAAATCCTTAGCAAGACTAATCAAGAAAGAAAAACACCCAAATTATCAACGTCAGAAATAAAAGATGGAATACAGATGCTATAGGCATAAAGGGATAAATAATTTTAAAATTTCTGTAATTAAAAGATTTTTATTACTTAATAGAGACAAAGTCTTGCTTTGTTGCTCAGGCTGGTCTTGAACTACTGAGCTCTGATCCTCCCACCTTGGTTTCCTAAAGTGCAAGCATTACAGACGTGAGCCACCACACCCGGTCAGATAAAGAATTTTATGAATAACTTAAGCCAGTAAATTTTACAAATTAAATGAACAAATTCCTTGCAAAACAAACATACCAAAACTGACTCAAGGAACAGAAAGCCTCATTAGCCCTATATTCAAAACAATTGAATTTGTACTTTAAAATCTACAAATAAGTCCTGTCCCAGAAGACTTCATTGATGCATCACATGAAACACAAGGAAGAATTAATATCTGTCTTACACAGAAAGTAGAGACGGGAATACTTATCAAATCAGTGTATAAGGCTTACCTATATATCCCCAATACAAAACGCAGACAAAGATATTGCAAGGAAAAAAAATAGCAACATTTTATAGATGTAAAATATTTAACAAAGTATTACAAAATCAAATCCATTACTATATAAAAAGTATAATACATCACAACAAGGTATTTTTCAAAGGAGTGCAAAATTGTTTTATTATCCTTTAGATACAGAAAAACAATTTTCCAAAATGCAACACCTATTCATGGTTAAGAAACAAAAAAGCAACAATGCAGTGCCTCATGCCTGTAATCCCAGCACTTCGGGAGGCGAAGGCAGATGAATTGCTTGAGCCCAGGAGTTCGAGACCAGCCTGGGCCACATGGCGAAACCCCTTCTCTATAAAAAATACAAAATTAGCTAGGTGTGGTAGTGTGCGCCTGTGGCCCCAGCTACTTGGCAGCTACTAAGGCAGGAGAATTGCATGAGCACAGGAGGTTGAGGCTGCAGTGAGGCGTGATCACACCACTGCCCTACAGCCTGGGTGACAGAATGAGACTCTGTCTCAAAAAAAGAGAAAGAAATAGGAACTAATATTGATCCCCCGCCCCCCAGAAGAGAGCATGTATGAAAAGTGTACAATATAATTAAACATGGTGAGTCACTGAATACTTTCCTCTGAAGAGCAAAAACAAGGCAGAAGTGTCCAATATCAACACTTCTACTTCGTTTAAAAGCGGAATTGACAGGGGGATTCTAAAATTCACATGCAAATACAAAGGACATAAAATAGTAAAAATAATCCTGAAGAATAACAAAGCTGGAGGACATACACTATTGACCTTCCAGTTTCACGATGAAATCACAATGGTCAAGACCATGTGATATTGGCATGAGGACAAGATCAATACAATGAAGGCAGAGCCTAGAAATAGGTCAACAGATACAAGGTCAACTGATTTTTGACAGAGGCACTAGAGCAATTTAATGTAGAAATTAAAATATTTTTAACAAATGGTTATGAAACAAGTGAATATCCATATTTAAAAAAAAAAACCTTGACCCTTACCTCATGCTAAACAAAAATTAATTCCAGATGGATCATAGATCGCAATGTAAAAGCTAAAACTATAAAGCTACTATAAAAAGAAAGCATGAGGCCACGCGTGGTGGCTCATGCCTGTAATCCCATAACTTCGGAAGGCTGAGGCCAGCAGATTGCCTGAGCTCAGGTGTTGGAGACCAGCCTGGGCAACACAATAAAACCCCATCTCTACTAAAATACAAAAAATTAGCCGGCCGTGACAGTCTGCGCCTGTAGTTCCAGCTACTTGGGAGGCTAGGGTGGAAGGATCACCTGAGCCCAGGAGATGGAGGCTGCAGTGAGTGGAGATCAGGCCATTTTACTCCAGCCTGGGAGATGGAGCCATACCTCGTCTCAAAAATAAAATAAAAATTGGTCGGGCACAGTGGCTCACGCCTGTAATCCCAGCACTTTGGGAGGCCCAGGCAGGTGGATCACGAGGTCAGGAGACTGAAACCATCCTGGCCAACATGGTGAAACCCCGTCTCTACTAAAAATACAAAAATTAGCTGGGTGTGGTGGCTCGTGCCTGTAATCCCAGTCACTGGGGAGGCTGAGGCAGGAGAATCGCTTGAACCCGGGAGGCGGATATGTTGCAGTGAGCAGAGATCGCGCCACTGCACTCCAGCCTGGCGACAGAGTGAGACTCCACCTCAAAAAAAAAAAAAAAAAAAAAAAAAAAAAAATTTGAAAAACCCCTAAATTACAATGAGATGCTCTTGTATATTCAGTAGAATTGCCAGTTCAAAAGATGACAACACCAAATGGTGGCACATGAACAACTGGAACTTTTTTTTAATACTGTTGGGAATGTAAAATTGTAACACCATTTTGGAAGGGTTTTGTCAATTCCTTGTGAGGTTAAAGTTGTACCTGTCTGGACTGAGTGCACTGGCGCATGCCTGCAATCCCAGCACTTTGGGAGGCGGTGGCAGGAGAATCACTTGAGGCCAAGAGTTCAAAACCAGCCTGGGCAATGTGGTGAGACCTCATCTCTGCCATTGTATGATTGATTGATAGAGATAGATAGATAGATAGATAGATAGATAGATAGATAGATAGATAGATAGATAGATAGATAGAGATAGATAGATAGATAGATAGATAGATAGATAGATAGATAGATAGATAGATAGATAGATAGATAGATAAAAGCTGGGCATGGTGGCACATGCCTGTAGTCCCAGCTGAGGCAGGAGGATTGCTTGAGCCGAGGAGGTTGAGGCTACAGTAAACCGCGATTGCACCGCTGCACTCCAGCTTGGGCCACAGCTAAATATATATATATCTGTCCTTCAACTTAACAGTTTCACTTTATCCAGGAGAAATGAAAATATTCAACAGAAAAAGTTGTGGAAAATGTTCATAGTCATTTTATCAACAAATAGCCAAACACTGGAAACAACTCAAATGTCCATCCACAGACAATAAACAAATTGATAGAATCATGCAATAATATACTACTTAGTAATAAAGAGGAATGAATTACTTTTTAAATCAACAACATGAAGAAATTTTACATTCATAATGCTGAGTGGAAGAAGCTGAATTTTCAAAATACATATAATACAGCCATGTGCAGTGGCTCACACCTGTAATCCCAGTGTTTAGGGAGGACAAGGTGGGAGAATCGCTTGAGACCATGAATTTGAGACTTATAATATGCATCAATTTATACAAAATTATAGAACAGGCAATATTATCTCAGGTGAAAACATTCAGAACAATTTATTTAAAAGACAGTAATAAGCAGTTAAATGAAAACTTCTATATGCTTAGAAATGTAAAAAACACAACCCGATAACTCATGAGTTAAATCAATTATAATTTTTTTGTTGTCGTTGTTTAGACGGAGTCTTGCTCCGTCACCCAGGCTGGAGAGCAGTGGTGCGATCTTGGCTCACTGCAACCTCCAGCTCCTGGGTTCAAGTGATTCTCCTGCCTCACCCTCCCGAGTAGCTGGGATTACAGGTGCATGCCATCATACCCAGTTAGTGTTTGTATTGTTAGTAGAGACAGGATTTCACAGGTTGGCCAGGCTGGTCTCGAACTCCTGACTTCAAGTGATCTGCCCACCTCAGCCTCCCAAAGTGCTGGGATTTACAGGTGTGAGTCACCACACCTGGCCATAATTTTTTTTTTTTTTTAAATTAGAACTAGGCTGGTGACAGTAGGTCACACCTATAATCTCAGAACTTTCAGGAGGCTGAGGCAGGTGGATCACCTCAGCCCAGGAGTTCGAGACCATCTTGGGGAACATGGCGAAACCCCATCTCTATGAAAAATACAAAATTAGCCAGGTGTGGTGGCATGCGCCTGTATTCCCAGCTACTTGATAGGCTGAGCAGGGAGGATCACTTGAATCCAGGAGGTACAGATTGCAGTGAGCCCTGATTGAGCCACTGCACTCCAGCCTAGGTGAAAGAGTGAGACCCTGTCTAAAAAAAATAAATATTTTAATTTAAAAAATAAATTAGAACTGGATGATAATGAAAATAAAATATATCAAAAGTCATGATGCAGGGCGCAGTGACTCATGCCTGTAATCCCAGTACTTTGGGAGGCCGAGGCGGGCAGATCACTTGAGGTCAGGAGTTCAAAACCAGCCTGGTCAACATGGTGAAACCCTATCTCTACTGAAAATACAAAATTAGCTGGGCGTGGTGGCACATGCCTGTAATCCCAGCTACTTGGGAGGCTGAAGTGGGAGAATCGCTTGAACCCGGGAGGCGGAGGTTGCAGTGAGCCAAGATCGTACCATTGTACTCCAGTCCAGGCAACAAGAACAAAACTCCGTTTCAAAAAAAAAAAAAAAACAGTCATGGGATGCAGCAAAATTTTTTGCATGCTTATATTTGAAAGACGGAATGACTAAAATTGTAAAGTACATATTATTCATCTTAATGACAGAGTAAGAACAATAGAATAAACTCTTAATAAGTAGAACAAAGAAGATAATGGCAAATTTTTAAAAATTGGTGAAAAAAGGATTTTTTGAAAAGTCTAAATTTTGAGTATGCTGACCAAGAAGGAAGAATACAATACAAATTACAAAAGTAAGTATATAAAAATCAATACATGTGGGCCGGGCGTGGTGGCTCACACCTGTAATCCCAGCACTTTGGGGGGCCGAGGCGGGCAGATCACAAGGTCGGGAGTTTGAGACCAGCCTGGCTAACATGGTAAAACCCTGTTTCTATTAAAACTACAAAAAATTAGCCAGGTGGGGTGGCACGTGCCTGTAATCCCAGCTGCTTGGGAGGCTGAAGCAGGAGATTTGCTTGAACCCAGGAGGCAGAGGTTGCAGTAAGCCGAGATTGAGCCATTGCTCTCCAGCTTGGGCAACAAGAGCGAAAACTCCATCACAAAAGAAAAAAAAAAAAAGAAAAAATCATTACATGCTATCCTGTATGAAATAAATAAATAAATAAATATTAAAAAGACAATATATGAGTACAGAAACACTAGAGATTTAAAAAGTTTTAACTAAATACTCTGAATAAATGCATGCTAATGAATTTATGACTTAAATGAAGTCATATTCCTAGAACAATATAGCAAAAAGGAAAAACCTCGCCAGATGTGGTGGCTCATGCCTGCAATCCTAGTACTTTGGGAGGCTGAGGTAGGTGAATCACAGGAGGTCAGGAGTTCAAGACCAGTCTGGGCAACATGGTGAAACTCTGTCTCTACTAAAAATACAAAAATTAGCCTCATGTGGTGGCATGCGCCTGTAATCCCAGCTATTTGGGAGGCTGAGGCACAAGAATCCCTTGAACCTGGGAGTTAGAGACTGCAGTGAGCCAAGATCATGCCACGGCACTCCAGCCTGGGAAACAGAGCAAGATTGTCTCAAAAAAGAAAAAAAAAAACCCGACACAAAAAGGGATAGAGTTTTATAATTTCTCAAGAAATTGAATCAGTATTATTAAAAGATTTCAAAACACACATGACACGAAGTCCATGGTTTTGAAAGTAATTTCCACTAAATTATCAAGAAATAATTTCAATCTTATACAAATTCTTCTGGAGCATTGAAAAAGAGGGAACTCAGAAACTCCCCTAAATATTCAATGAAGGCTATATAATGATAAACATAAGAAAAGGACAAGAACAGAAAGACAAATTCCAGGGTAATCTCCTTAATAACCATAGATAATAAATTCCTTTACAATATGTTAGAAAATTGAGTCCAGAAATGTATAAAAAGCTAATACAATGTCCAAATTGAATTCATCACAAGAATGCAATGGTGAATTAACATTAGAATAATCAACAAATGTAATTTATCACATAAATGAAGAAAATAATGAGGTTTTCTCAGTGAAAGCACAAAAAGCATTTAATTAATTTTAAATAATATTCAAAGATAAATATACAAACTACACAAATTAAATGACTAAATAAAAGAAAGTTTTAAAGATTGACACTAATTACATAAATTCAAAGATACTCAAAGAACAAATGTTTTAGCAGAGTAGGAATAGAAGCGAATTTCCTTGAAACAATTGAAGATATCTATTTAAAACCTACAGAAATATTCTACCTTAGTAGTAAAATCTTAGCAGCATTTGCTTTAGAATTAGGAATAAAACAAGGATTTCCAATGAGAGTACTCCTATTTATAACAATAACAGAGGTGTCAGCTAATGTGATAAGATAAATACAGACATAAAAGTGAAAGGATGAAATTAAACCTGAAATTATTTGCAGATGATATGATTAGCTATATAGAAAATCCAAATTTATAGAGAATTTGTTAGATATAAAAAGACAGTTTAGTAATATGGCCAGACGTAATTTCAGAAAAAATAGATGACAAAAGAATTCAGACCAACCATCTTGCTAAAGACAAATCACTGGAAGAAATATTTTTTAAAAGTCTCTTAAAAATGCACTGAAGCCGAGCGTGGTGGCTCACGCCTGTAATCCCAGCACTTTGGGAGGCTGAGGTGGGTGGATCACCTGAGGTCAGGAGTTGGAGACCAGCCTGGCCAACCTGGTGAAACCCCATCTGTACTAAAAATACAAAAATTAGCCAGTGTGGTGGCTCAAGTCTGTAATCCCAGCTACTCAGGAGACTGAGGCAGGAGAATTGCTTGGATCCGGGAGGCGGAGGTTGCAAGCTGAGATTGAGGAGTGCAGTGGCACTCCAGCCTGGGCACAGAGTAACACTCCAGCTCGAAAAAGAAAAAAAAAAAAAGTAGGCAAAAGATTTCAACAGGTACTTCAGGAAAGAAAATACAAGCAAGATAAACAAGTGCAAGAAAAAAATCCTAAACATCATTAGTCTTTAGGGAAATAAAGATTAAAACCATGATAGTGTATAACTCATACATATTAGAATGTCTAAAATTAAAAGACTGAACACACCAAGTGTTGGCAAAAAGGTGAAGCAACTGGAACTTTCTTTTTTAATTTTTATGGATACATAATAGTTTTACATATTTATGGGGTACATGTGATATTTTGATACAAGTGTACATTGTGTGATGACCAAATCAAGGTAATTAGAATATCCATCAACTCAAACATTTATCATTGCTTTGTGCTGGGAACATTCCAAATCTACTCTTGTAGTTATCCTGAAATATACAATAAATTATTGTTAATGATAGTTGCCCTATTGTGCTACCACTTAATGTTATTCTTACCATCTAACTATATTTTTGTAGCACTAATCACATGCTTTAATTCCGTCATCCATTAACCAGCTCCTTTTTATCCTCCCCCAGTGCTGTGCTTTCCAGCCTCTAGTCGCCATCATTCTACTATCTACCTCCATGAGATCAATTTTCTTAGCTCCCCCATCAGTGAGAACATGAGATACTTGTCTTTCTCCGCCTGGCTTATTTCACTTAACGTAATGTTCTCTAGTTCCATCCATGTTGTTGCAAATGACAGGATTTTATTTTTATTATTATTATTATTTTTTTTGAGACAGAGTCTTGCTCCGTTGCCAAGGCTGGAGTTCAGTGATGTGATCACAGCTCACTGCAGCCTTGACCTCCCAGGCTCAAGTTATCCTCCTGTCTCACAATCCCAAAGTATTGGGATTACAGGTGTGAACTAGCATGCCTGGCAATGTTATTCTTTTCCATGACTGAATAATATTCCACTGTGTATCTATACCACATTTTCTTTTTCTTTTCTTTTTGTTTTATTTTTTGAGATGGAGTCTCACTCTGTCACCCAGGTTGAGTGCAGTGGCATGATCTCAGCTCACTGCAACCTCCACCTGCCCAGTTCAAGTGAGTCTCCTGCCTCAGCCTCCCCAGTAGCTGGGATTACAGGTGCATGCCACCACACCAGGCTAATTTTTGTATTTTTAGTGGAGACAGGGTTTCTCCGTGTTGGCCAGGCTGGTCTTGAACTCCTGACCTCAGGTGATCTGCCCGCCTTGGCCTTCCAAAGTGCTGGGATTACAGGCGTGAGCCACTGGGCCTGGTCACCACATTTTCTTTATCCATTTATCTGTTAGTAGACCCAGTGGAATTGTTGATTCCATATCTTGGCTATTGTGAACAGTGCTGCAATAAACACGAGAGTGCAGATATATCTTCAGTATACTGATTTCCTTTCTTTTGGGTAGATACCCAACAGGGGGATTGAACCGTTAATGGGTCTGTTACCTGATGTACCCAGCAAGTTAATACCCTGAGAATGTTAATATTCTTTGGGTTGCAGCAGAGAAAGAGGTTTAATTATAGGGTCACTGAACGAGGAGATGGGAAGAAAGTTCAAATGCCTTTCTCTGAGGAGTTTGGGGCTAAGGTATTTAAGGGCTCTGGAGTGAGCTGAAGTGTGGGGATCATTGGTCCAGGAGGGAAGGGTGAAGTCATAGGATAACATGAAGAAACGATTCTCATGTTGATTCTATTCCTCCGTGGGGGTCTTTAAACTGGTTGGCATCAGCTGTTTTGGTGGAATTGGGGATCTGAAAAACATCTTGAGCAATTCTTAAACAATAGCCTCATGATTTTAACATCAGTTCTGTCTCTACAGGAACAAGGTGAATGCAAATAGTCAGACTCTGGTGCTACAGGGACCTCTGGTTACAAGGACGTGGGCCAAAGTGCAGCCTGATTATAACTTCACTTCTGTCCAGAATTCTTCTTAACCCTGTGAGAATAACTACAGGAGTCCTGGGTCATATGGTAGTTCTATTTTTAGTTTTTCGAGGAATCTGTTTTCCACAGTGGCTGTACTAGTTTACGTTCCCTCCAGCAGTGTACCAGTTCTCCATAGCCTTGCTGGCATTGTCAGTTTTGGTTTTTGATAATAGCCATTTAAACTGGGGTGAGATGATCTCTCATTGTGGTTTTGATTTGTGTTTCTCTGATGATGTTGAGCATTTTTTTCTTTTTCTTTTCTTTCTTTCTTCTTCGTCTTTTTTTAAATAGAGACAGGATTTCACCATATTGCCCAGGCTGGTCTTGAACTCCTGGGCTCAAGCAATCCTCCTGCCTCAGCTTCCCAAAGTGCTGGGATTACAAGCATGAGCTACTGCATCTGACCTAGTTTTTTTTTTTTTTTTAATAGAGATGGGGGGCATTTTTTCATATACCTGTTGGCCATTTGTATGTCTTCTTTTGAAAAATGTGTAATCAGGTCTACTCCCATTTAAAAACCTGATTCCTTGTATTTTTTCTATTGGGTTGTTTAGATTCCTTATGTATTCTGGTTATTTTAGTCCCATGTCAGTTGAAGAGTTTGCAAATATTTTCTCTTATTCTGTAGGTTGTCTCTCCCCTTTGTTGATTGTTTCCTTTGCTGTGCAGAAGTGTTTTAGCTTGATGTGATCCAATTTACCCATTTTTGCTTTGATTGCCATGATTTTGAGGTCTTACTCAAGAAATCTTTGTCCAGACCAATGTCCTGAAGCATTTCCTCAATGTTTTTTCCTAGTAGTTTTATGGTTTCAGGTCTTACATTTAAATCATTAATCGATTTTTATTTAATTTTGGTATATGGCGAGATATAGGGGTCTAGTTTTGTTCTTGTGCATACAGATGTCTGGTTTACCAGACACCATTTGTTGAAAAGACTGTCCTTTCCCCAGTGTATGTTCCTGCCACCTTTGTTGAAAATGAGTTGATTGTAAATGCATGGATTTATTGGAATTTTGTACTCTGCTGGTGGGGAATGTGAAGTGGAAGAACCACTTCGGAAAACACTTTGCCAGTTTCTTTTTTTTACTTTCTTTCTTTTCTGCTTTATTCTTTCTTTCTTTTTCTTTTCTTTTTTTTTTTTTTTTTTGGAGAAAGGGTCTTGCGCTGCAATCCAGGCTGGAGTACAGTGACATGACCTTGGCTCACTGCAGCCTCAACCTCTTAGGTTCAAGCGATCCTCCCACCTCAGCCTCTGAAGTACCTGGGACTACAGGAGCATATCATGATGTCTGGTTAATTTTTTGTATTTTTTGAAGGGACAGAGTTTCACCATTTTGCCCAGGCTGGTTTCGAACTCCTGAGTTCAAGCAATCCACCTGCCTTGGCCTCCTAAAATGTTGGGATTACAGGTGTGAGCCACTGCCCTGGCCTGTTTGTCAGTTTCTTAAACACACACTGTCCATATCACCCATACATCTCACTGCTAGGTATTTACTGAAGACAAACGAAAGCACACTTTCATACAAAGACTTGCTGGTTCAGGATATTGATCATGGGGGAGGCTGTGCATGTTGCAGGCACGGGGGTACCTAGGAAATCTCTGCACTTTCCACTCAATTTTCCTGTAAAACTAAAACTACTTTTAAAAATTAAGTCTATTTTTTTTTTTTTTTTTTTTTTTGAGATGGAGTCTCGCTCTGTGGCCCAGGCTGGAGTGCAATGGCTTGACCTCAGCTCACTGTAACCTCCGCCTCCTGGGTTCAAGTGATTCTCCTGCCTCAGCCTTCTGAGTAGCTGGGATTACAGGTGCGCGCCACCATGCCCAGCTAATTTTTGTAGTTTTATTAGAGACAAGGTTTTACCATGTTGGCCAGGCTGGTCTTGAACTTGTGACCTTGTGATCTGCCCACGTCAGCCTCCCAAAGTGCTGGGATTACAGGCATGAGCCACCACAGCTGGCCATAATTTTTTTTAAAATTAGAACTAGGCTGAGCGTGGTGGCCCACACCTGTAATCTCAGCATTTTTGGGAGGTCGAGGCGGGTGGATCACTCTATCCCAGGAGTTCAAGACCATCCGGGGCAACATGGTGAAACCCCATCACTATGAAATATACAAAATTAGTCGGGTATGGTGGCACGCACCTATAGTCTCAGCTACTTGAGAGACTGACAGGGAAGGATCACCTGAACCCAGCAGGTGGTGGTTGCAGTGAGCCCTGATTGAGCCACTGAACTCCAGCCTAGGTGAAAGAGTGAGATCCTGTCTAAAACAATAAAATATAAAAAATTTAATTTCATTAAAAAAAAATTAGAACTGGATAATGAAAATAAAATATATGAAAAGTCATGGTGCCGGGCACAGTGGCTCACACCTGTAATCTCTACTTTGGGAAGCCAGGGTGGGTGGATCACTTGACTCCAGGAGTTCACGACCAGCCTGGGCAACACAGTGAAGCCCTGCCTCTACAAAACACACCAAAACATTAGCTGGGGTGGTGGCATGTGTCTGTAGTTCTAACTGCTTGGGAGGCTGAGATGAGAGGATTGTGTGAGCCTGGGGAGGTCAAGGCTACAATAAGCCATGGTCACGCCAATGCCCTCCAGCCTGGGAGACAGAGTGAAGCCAATGCCCTCCAGCTTGGGAGACAGAGTGAAGCCAATGCCCTCCAGCTTGGGAGACAGAGTGAAGCCAATGCCCTCCAGCCTGGGAGACAGAGTGAGACCTTGTCTCAATAAAAAATACATTGACTGGGTGCCTACTATGCGTCAGGCCCTGTTCTGGGCACTGGAATTGAGCAGTAATGAAAGACACAAAACTCCTGCCTTCATGAAGCTCACATGCTAGCAGATACATAATAAAAATATGCTATCTGGCAGTGAGAAGAGGCGGTGAGAGGTAGTCAGATTCTGGGCATAATTTGAAATGGAAATGAGGGGTAATAAATGAATTATATAAAGGGAGGTGGTGTCACAGTTGTTCCGTGTTTGGTGCCTAGGAGCTCAGCGAAGGGAACTGAGCTATGAAAGTCTCATGGGTTACACACATGTTGGTGGGGAGGGTCTCTGGGTTTAGTTTCTATATATGATGTAGGAGATGCCTGTGAGACATCCAAGGGGAAAGGGTGGATGGGTGCCTGGATGTGTATGTTTAGGAAATGTTACGATTGAAGCTACAAATTTGGGAGTCATCAACACGTAGGTGGTGTTCCAAGTCATGAGTCTTGGTGGTCTTATGGGTTGTTTCAGTGTTGGAGGTGGGCTTAGTTGGGCCCTCCTCCCTCATGAATGGCTTGGTGCCCTCTCTGCGGTAATGAGTGAGTTCTGATTGTATTAGTTCATGTGAGATCTGGTTGTTGAAAAGAGCCCAGTGCCTCCCTCCCTATTCTCTTGCTCCCTCTCTTACCATGTGACATCTCTGCTCCCTCTCTGCCTTTTGCTTTGATTGGAATCTTCCTGAGCCTTCACCAGAAGGAGATGCTGGCACCGTGCTTCTCGTACAGCTTGCCAAACTGTGAGCCATAGAAACCTCTTCTCTTGATTACCCACCCTCAGGTACTCCTTTATAGCAATGCAAAACAGATGAATGCACCTTCCTATAAAGAAAACACTTGGCCCGTTTACTTTTAGTGGTGAGTTTTCCAACATTTTAAGACAAAAGTAACAACAGTGCTATACAAAACTCTTTAAGGAAATAGAAAAAGAGGAAATACTTTTCCAACACATTTTATGAGACCCATTTGTCCCTGACACCAAACCCTGATGTGGACATTGTAAGAAAGAAAGATTGTACTGTAGTCCAATCTTTCATGGCTTGGATGTGAAATGGTAATAAAATGTTAGCCAGTAAATTACAGCAATATATAAAAATGTGGCTAGATGCGGTGGCTCACTCACGCCTGTAATCCCAGCACTTTGGGATGCCAAGGCGGGTAGATCACCTGAGGTCAGGAGTTTGAGACTAGCCTGACCAACATGGAAACCCTGTCTCTACTAAAAGCCGGGCTTGGTGGCAGGCACCTGTAATCCCAGCTGCTTGGCAGGCTGAGGCAGGAGAATTGCTTGAATCTGGCAGGCCGAGGTTGCAGTGAGCTGAGATCACGTGACTGCACTCCAGCCTGGGTGACAGAATGACACTCCGTCTCAAAAAAGCAAAAAACAAAAAGTGAACACCTCACAACCAAGTTGCCTTTATATTAGGAAAACAACGCGTCGTCTGTGTGCACAAAAGCTTCTGCACACCCCTGATCTCAACCTGTGGCCCCTTCTTTTCCCTCCCTCACTTCTTGGTGGTCTTAATGGCTTGGAATAACCCGTAAGACCACCAAGACTCATGACTTGAAACACTACCTATGTGTTGATGACTCCCAAATTTGTAGCTTCAATCCTAGCATTTTCCTAACTGTACATATCCAGGCGCCCGTCCACCCTTTCCCCTTGGATGTCTCACAGGCATCTCCTACCTCATATGTCAAAACTAAATTCTGAAACCCTCCCAAACAATCTGTATGTAACCCATGAGCCTTTCATAGCTCAGTTCCCTTCATTGAGCTCCTAGGCACCAAACATGGAATAATTGTGACACCACCTCCCTTTACATAATTCATTTATTACCTTCTCACTTCCATTTCAAATTATGCCCAGAATCTGACTACCTCTCACCGCCTCTTCTCACTGCCAGATAGCATATTTTTATCATATATCTGTTCATCATCTCTCTCCCCTGCTAGCATGTAAGCTTCATGAAGGCAGGAGCTTTGTGTCTTTCATTACTGCTCAATTCCAGTGCCCAGAACAGGGCCTGACGCATAGTAGGCACCCAGTCAATGTATTTTTTTTTATTGAAACAGGGTCTCATTGTCTCTCAGGCTGGAGTGCAGGGTCGTGATCACGGCTCATTGCAGCCTTGACCTCCCCAGGCTCACACAATCCTCTCATCTCAGCCTCCCAAGCAGTTAGAACTACAGACACGTGCCACCACCCCAGCTAATGTTGTCGTGTGTTTTGTAGAGACAGGGTTTGCTATGTTGCCCAGGCTGGTCATGAACTCCTGGAGTCAACTGATCCACCCACCCTGGTCTTCCAAAGTACTGGGATTATAGGCGTGAGCCACCGTGCCCAGCCCCCATCAATATTTTTACAAATAATGACCTCGAGTGTTTTTAAATACAACACACATCTTAAAAGATTGATACCATCTCCTTTGTAAGGATGTTGGGCCACAGGTACACATTCATAAACTGCGTGTGTGAGTGTAAATTGTTATAGCTTTTTAAAAAATAGACTTTATGCCAGGTGCGGTGGCTCACGCCTGTAATCTCAGCACTTTGGGAGGCCGAGGTGAGCGGATCACAAGGTCACAAGTTCAAGACCAGCCTGGCCAACATGGTGAAATCCTAAAATACAAAAATTAGCCGGGCGTGCTGGCTCATGCCTGTTATCCCAGCTACTCAGGAGGCTGAGGCAGGAGAATCACTTGAACCAGGGAGGTGAAGGTTTCAGTGAGCTGAGATCGAGCCATTGCACTCCAGCCTGGGCAACAGAACAAGACTCAGACTCAAAAAAAAAAAAAAAAAAAAAAAAAAAGACTTTGTTACTTTATTTATTTATTTATTTATTTATTTTTGAGACGGAGTCTCGCTCTGCCGCCCAGGCTGGAGTGCAGTGGCCGGATCTCAGCTCACTGCAAGCTCCGCCTCCCGGGTTTACGCCATTCTCCTGCCTCAGCCTCCCGAGTAGCTGGGACTACAGGCGCCCGCCACCGCGCCCGGCTAGTTTTTTGTATTTTTTAGTACAGATGGGGTTTCACCATGTTAGCCAGGATGGTCTCGATCTCCTGACCTCGTGATCTGCCCGCCTCGGCCTCCCAAAGTGCTGGGATTACAGGTTTGAGCCACCGCGCCCGGCCAAAAAGACTTTATTTTTTAGAGTAGTTTTAGTTTTACAGCAAAATTGAATGGAAGGTGCAGAGATTTCCCAGGTACCCCCGTGTCCGCAGCACGCACAGCCTCCCCCACGATCAGCATCCTGCGCCAGTGCCGTGCATTTGCTACAATCAGTAAACATGACATATCATTGTCGCTCAGAGGCCAAGTTTACATCAGGGCTCACTCATGGCCTTCTATGCTCTGTGGGTTTGAACAAATGTACAATGACATCTATGCACCATGTTAGTGTCATACAGAGTACTTTCACTGCCCTAAAAATGTTTTGTACTTCACCTATTTATCCTCCCTCAATGTGACAGCCTTTACAGAGGTCAATTTGAGGGTATCTATTGAAATTGTAAAGATGGGTATATTTTGACCCAGAAATTTTTGTTTTGTAATCCATTGAAGAAAACACTTGTATTGTACCCAAAGAATAAATATGACTCTGTTCTCTGCAACATCAGAACAGTGAAAAATGAAAACTCCCTGAATGCCCCTGAGTGAGGAGATTGCTGCTGAACAAAGTGTGGCCCTTCCTTGCATGGAATATCACACAGCAGCAAAAAGAAAGAGCTGGCTCTTGTGCTGACAAGGAAAGAGAAAGTCATATTTTTAAGAGGGAAATGTAAGTGGCATAGTAATATGTACAGTGTGTTCTATCAGTTGAAGTATATATATAATTTCCATACATGCTTGTGAGTGCATAGATGGAAAAATTCTGAAAGGCTAAATATCAAACTCATAGTTATTATCTCTGGGGGATGAGATGAAGGGAGATACAAGGCAAATTGTGTTTATTCTGTATTGATTTGGATTTCTTTATCTCTCTCCCCTCTTTCTCTCTCTTCCTCATTTCTCTTTCTTTCTCTTTTCTTTCTTTTTTTCTTTCTTTCTTTCCTTCCCTTCTTTCTTTCCTTTCTTTCTCTTTCCTTCTTTCTTCATTTTTCCTTCCTTCCCTCCCTCCTTTTTTCCTTCCTTCCTTCCTTTCTTTCTTCTTTCTTTCTTTCTTTCTTTCTTTCTTTCTTTCTTTCTTTCTTTCTTTCTTTCTTTCTTTCTTTCTTTCTTTCTTTCTCTTTCTTTCCTTCCTTCCTTCCTTCTTTCCTTCCTTCCTTCCTTCTTTACTTCCTTCCTTTCTTCTTTCTTTCTTTCTTTCTTTCTTTCTCTCTCTTTACTTCTTTTTCTTTTTTTTGGAGACAGGGTCTCACTCTGTTGCCCAGGCTGGAGCACAGTGGTGCTATCATAGCTCACCTCAACCTAGAACTCCTGGACTCAGGTGATTCTCCCACCTACAGGAATATAGGCATGCACCTGGAACTACAGGCATGCACCACTATGCCCAGCTATTTTTTTTATTTTTGTAGGGACAGGGTCTCACTCTGTTGCCCAGGCTGGTCTCAAATTCCTGAGCTCAAGTGATCCTCCCACCTTGGCCTCCCAAAGCGCTGGGATTACAGGTGTGAGCCACCACACCCAGCCTGGACTTCTTTTAAATGAGAATATACTTATTCATTTCCTATGTATTAAAAATAAGTTGAAAAAGTCAGGAAAACAAATGAACAGACAAAAAGTTTAGCATTGTTATTTAGAAGGGGTCAGCAGAGGGTGCTGAATATTGAGCCATATCTAAATGATGACCTGCTTACATTCAAGAGCAGCTAGAAATCCACACTTAGTTTAATTAAAACAGTCCTGATAGCTCAGTGGAAACCTGACCTCTGTGAAGAAGATTATTATTCTTTATTGCCAGAGGCAGTGGATATAATAACCGTGTTATCTATAGCTAACAGTTCCTGAGTGGTTTACACGTAATGTGTATTTCAACAAGCATCATGCGAATGGGTTAATGCTAAAATGAGCCCACTCCTTCATTCTTTAGGAATATGAGCAAAATTAAGAATGGTTCTTGAATCCTTTTACTGAACGTCTTGATTCTCTAAAACAATCCTCAGCCAGTCACAGTGGCTCATGCCTGTAATCTCAGCACTTTGGGAGGCTGAGGCAGGAGGATCGCTTGAACTCAGGAGATCGAGACCAGCCTGGGCAACATAGCAAGACCTTGTCTCTACTAAAAATAAAACAAACAACAAAAAAAATTAACTAGACATGGTGGTGCTCCTGTAGTCTCAGCTACTTGAGAGGCTGAGGTGAAGGATCTCTTGAGCCCAGGAGGTAGAGGCTGCAGTGAGCCAAGATTGTGCCACTGCATTGCAGGATGGGTAATAGAACAAGACTGTCTCAAAAATAAGTAAATACGTAGCTGGGCACGGTGGCTCACACCTGTAATCCCAGCACTTTGGGAGGCCGAGGCAGGTGGATTGCCTGAGGTCAGGAGTTCACAACCAGCCTGGCCAACATGGTGAAACCCCATCTCTACTAAAAATACAAAAAATTAGACGGGCGTGGTGGCACATGCCTGTAATCCCAGGTACTCAGGAGGCTGAGGCAGGAGAATTGCTTGAACCCGGGAGGCAGACGTTGCAATGAGCCGAGATTATGCCATTGCACTCCAGTCTGGGTGACAGAGCAAGACTCCATTTCAAAATTAATTAAATAAATAATAAAATAATCCTAGAAAAGAGTGTCTAATAATGAAAATAGTCAATATCCAAATTAGTCTGTTCAGGGTATTTAAAGTGTTTAAAAACACCTGGAACAGGGGAGTAAGATGTGAGAATATGGCCATTGTCCGCTGATTAACAACCAAGACTTAGGAAGCAGCTGGTGAGACAGTCCAAGTCCACCTCTAAAGAAGATCAGTGTGCTTTGAAAACAGTTCCTTTAGCTGTCCGGTAACACTAACTGATCGCCTGATTGAAAACCTAAACTCTGAGAATAGAAAACAACAGAATTTTCACTGCGGGCTTTTCTCACAACCACCCTGAGGAATTAGTTGAGCTCTGAAATGGGGATGTACTAAAATGAAGTTATCACTTTCCAGTGAGACTGAGCTTTTTACTTTCGTAATCACAAGCCTTTGAAAGTGCTAAAAAAAAAAAAAAAAAAAAACCCGGCCGGGGGCAGTGGCTCATGCCTGTAATCCCAGCACTTTGGGAGACTGAGGGGGGTGGATCACCTGAGAGCAGGAGTTGCAGATCAGCCTAACCAATATGGTGAAACCCCATCTCTACTAAAATACAAAAATTAGCGGGCATGGTGGTGCACGCCTGTAATCCCAGCTACTCAGGAGGCTGAGGTGGGAGAATCGCTTGAACCTGGAAGGCAGAGGTTGCAGTGAGCCGAGATCATGCCACTGTACTCCAGCCTGGGCAACAGAGTGAGACTCTGTTTCAAAAAAAGAAAGGAAGAAAGAAAAAGAAGAAAGAAAAGAAAGAAAGAGAGAGAAAAAAAGAAAGAAAGAAAGAAAGAAAGAAAAAGAAAGAAAGAAGAAAGAAAGAAGGAAGGAAGGAGAAAGAAAGAAAGGAAGGAAGGAAGGGAAAGAAAGAAAGAGCTAAAAAAAAGTTAAGGTGATTTTGGGGAGGACAATTGCAATATGAAATGAAAAATCAACACAAATCCTAAGGTATGTGGCTCTTGGGGTTTTATTTGAGGAGTTTTTTCCTGGAGTCAACTGTCAAGATTGGGAAGGCATGACCATGTCAAGGGTCTGGCGTGTGCTGAGTGCTTTCACGTAACTTTTCTGGCATAACTTCTCCAACATCCTAGGAGGATGGGTGGGTGGTATCTGTGTTTTACAGAGAAATAAATCCTGTGTCATGAGCCTGGATTAGCCACCTGAGGTCACATGGGGGCAGGATCAGAATCTGAACCCAGGTCTGCTTGATTCCCACAGCAGCCAGGAGTCCCGAGACCCCATGCTGTCCTTCCTGGGTGGCCACTCCTGTAGCCCCTGCGTACGCATTCCTGAATTTTTCTGTTTTATGGTTTTCCCTGTTCAGTTAAAGTTTGTTGAGGGCAGGAAGTCGGTTTTATTCATGTTTGAATACTCAGTGTCCTACTGAAACTATCTCAAAATGACTTTTTATTTTTATCTCAACCAATTACTAAAATAAATTCTGATTCCTTGTAGCAAGGATGAAACCACTTAAAGTTCTAAGGAAGAGAGTAATTAGAAGCAGGAGAATTTCAGGAGAGACAAATATATTAAGTAAAGAAAAATATGTTAAGAGAATGGACCTTACGGGTTTGAGTGTTCTAGGAATCAATTCATGAGTCAATTGGCACCTCGTGATGAAGGGAAGATAAATACTTAGAAAAATAAGCAAATTATTAACTTACAGGAAACAAAGTTTCACGAGAAAATAAATGCAATCATAGTATAGTATACATGGTTCACTGGGTAATATTTACACAGTTGTAATCATGAAAGCTGAATACTGAGTACTGATCTCACCAAAACTTGTGATAGAACTTTATTGGGGAGATATGTGTGGGGCATAGGAGAGGGAAAATCTAGTCTTCGAGGGCAGACAGTCAATGGAAAAGTCAAGAAAAAGCAGTATAAGCATATTGTTTAAAAATATGGAGTAAAGGCTGGCGCAGTGGTTCACGACTATAATCCCAGCACTTTGGGAGGCCAAGGCAAGTGGATCACGAGGTCAGGAGTTCAAGAGCAGCCTGACCAACATGGTCAAACCCTGTCTCTACTAAAAACACAAAAATTAGCCGAGTATGGTAACGGATGCCTGTAATCCCAGCTACTCAAGTGACTGAGGCAGGAGAATCGCTTGAACCCGCGAGGCAGAGGTTGTAGTAAGCCGAGATCGCACCACTGCACTCCAGCCTGGGCAACAGAGGGAGACTCCGTCTCAAAAAATAAAATGAAATAAAACAATAATAAAATTAAAATATGGAGTTAAATCAACTGGCAGAAAAAAGCAGGTGCCAGGGCTGGAACAGGGTGCTTTCCGGGAACAGAGGTCAATGATGAACTGCAGAGCTAGGGAACCATTAGTTTTAATTGTAAGCATTTTCACGGTAAAACGTTTGATTTTTAAAGATATGCACACTTATTACTTCGATAGCGATAAAACTCAAGCTATAAAAGGAAAGTGAGGGGCCAGGCACAGTGACTTGTGTCTGAAATCCCTAGTCAGAGACTAGGGTGGCTGAGGCAGGAGGAGCACTTGAGGCCAAGAGTTTGAGACAAGCCTGGGTAGGATAACAAGACCCTGTCTCTACAAACAATAATTTTGAAAAGATTTAATCAGGCATGGTGGCATGAGCCTGTAGTCCCAACTACTTTGGAGGCTGAGGAAGGAGGATTGCTTGAGGCCAGGAGGTTGAGGTTTCAGTGAGCCATGATTGTGCCACTGTACTCCAGCCTGTGACAGAACGAGACCCCAGCTTTTTTTTTTTTTTTTTTTTTTTTTTTTTTTTTTTTTTTTTTTTTTTTTTGAGACGGGGTCTCGCTGCAATGCCTGGGCTGGAGTGCAATGGTGCCATCTTGGCTCACTGCAACCTCCGCCTCCTGGGGTCAAGCAATTCTCCTGCCTCAGCCTCCCGAGTAGCTGGGATTACAGGCACCTGTCATCATGCCCGGCTAATTTTTGTATTTTTAGTAGAAACGGTGTTTCACCATGTTGGCCAGGCTGGTCTCGAACTCCTGACCTTGGCTGATCCGCCCAAAATGCTGGGATTACAGGGGTGAGCCACCATGCCCAGCCAAGACCCCAACTCTTAAAAAAAAAAGAAAAAAGTAAAGTGAGTGGCAGCTGGGACTGGCTTTGGGTTGAAAACCACATCCTGAATTGAACCTTTAGACCATGGAAAAGTTTCTGAGGCACGTAAGCATGAATTTTTGCATGACTGGCCATGTGATACATCAAATAGTTTTTGGTAACTAAACTGAAATAATAAAAAATAAATTTTCAGGGTTTCAGTACTATAGTTGTCAGTACTGTATTTACATAGCGCCCCATGGAAAATAAAACAAGACAAACCAAATATTACATAAGCACACACTGCTACTCTAACTTCTTCTGTTTTATGTTGCTGTCATCCAGGGAGAAAATTTAAGCACAGCTTTCATAAAAATAGCTTGCCTGCGCTGAACATGCGCTATATATATGCCAGAGTCTGCAGAAACCACATCCTGCGTTTAACCTTTGGATCACTGAACAGTTTCTGAAATGGTAAGCATGAATTACTGCACAATCCACCATGTCCAGACAGAAATAGTTTAAGTGGACTAATATTAAATATAGCATTTATTTTTAGGGTTGTAAGAGTGACAGAGAACCCATACACAAGAGAAACTAAAATGGAGTAAAGTAAACCATCTTACTTCAGCACCTGTTACTGTTCCAACGACTGCCTGGTCATGCATCTCCAGCCCAGGATGATGTTCTGAGGAATGTTTTTAATACTAATTGTGAACATTCACTGAGCACTTAGAATGTGCCTGGCAGTCTTCAATTATTTATTTATTTTTTTAGAGATGGAGTCTAGCTTTGTCGCCCAGGCTGGAGTGCAGTGGTGTGATCTTGGTTTGCTGCAACTTCTGCCTCCCGGGTTCAAGCATTTCTCATGCTTCAGCCTCTTGAGTAGCTAGGATTACAGGTGCCCAAAACCATGCCTGGCTAATTTTCATATTTTTAGTAGAGACGGGGTTTCTCCATGTTGGTCAGGCTGGTCTCAAACTCCTGACCTCAAGTGATCTGCCTGCCTCTGCCTCCCAAAGTGCTGGGATTACAGTTTGTGAGCAACCATGCCCGGCCTGTCTTCAATTTTCAGATACCTCCAGAAGAGTTTATGTTTCAATTTGGGGTTTCCAGGTCTATGCGTCAAGAGTTCATAATGTGTGAACAGACAAACTCTTACCTAATTTTCAAGGCAGTGTGAAGTTAAAGAAACAACAGGTTTACTTTGGGCACTACCTGGAAGTGTATGAATTGTTTATAGCGGAGCATGTAGGTGTCTCATACACAGCAAATTAACATAATGCCATTTTAATCAAATCTTCTACCTGGTCAAATGATGAATACGGTGATATAATGTACTGAGGGTGAGCCACAGGTATGTACAGCCTGGCATGGGAGAAAAAAGAACAACCTCTTTACAGTGCCAGGTGCGGACAGCCCACAAAGGCCTGATTTCTTTTATTTTCCTTTCTTTTTCTTTTTCTTCGTTTCTTTCTTTCTTTTTTTTCTTTTTTCTTTTTTTTTAAACAGAGTCTTTCTCTGTCACCCAGGCTGAGGTGCAATGGTGTGATCATAGCTCACTGTAGCCTCAACCTCCCTGGGCTCAAGCAATCCTCCTACCTCAGCCTCCTGAGTAGCTGAAATTACACACAGGCACCACCATGCCTGACTAATATTTTACTGTTTGTAGAGATGGGGTCTCACTATGTTTCCCAGGCTGGTCTTGAACTCCTGGGCTCAAGTGATCCTTCTGCTTTGGGCTCCCAAACTGTTGGGATTACAAGTGTGAGCCACGATGCCTGACCAGGCCTGGTTTCATGACAGGTGATGAAGTGGATGGACAGGGCCAGCTTTCTGCAGGGCTGGGTTGCACCATGGTCCAAGTGGAAGCCAACGTCTATTGAACACTTACTAGGTGGTTTATGTGCACTGTCTCATTCATTGTTACTCCTCTTTTACAGCTGTGGGAACTGTGGCCTACAGAAGTCAAGGATCACAGCTAGCAGATAAGGGCCCAGTCCATGCTTTGCCTCAATTCTCCGAGTCTGGGCTGTAACAGCAATGCTTCCTGTGTCTGTGAGCTTACAGCTCTGAAGTGCACAGAATTTCCTGTCTGAGCACTGTGGGTGTTTCCTGAAATAATCTGCTGGGTCAGAGGCTGATGCATGCTGTCTGTGCAGTCTTTGACATTTATTTCTGTTTTGCTCCACCTCCGTTTGCACGGAGGCTTTGGATTTATGAAGATTTAGCTGGAATGGGAAATCCAGGAAGAAGCTGGGTGGAGTGGGAAAGTGTCAAGAGAAGCGACTGATTTATTTATCTAACCTGGGGTTACCCAAGATAGGTTTTTTTTTTTTTTTCTCATTCTTAACAATGACAATAAAATATTTTTAGCCCAGCTTTAGTCTCTTAGACTGCACACTATCCCCGTGCATTTCCTGAAGGCTGGTTCTCATAAACACAGACGACTCCTCATGCTGGTGTGGAGCTCAGCATCCTGGTTTTAGCACCTGTTTGTGTTTGTTATAGGGACAGTGGTAGCCAGTATCTGAAAGTTTTACAAGAGCTCAATGGGAAAGGAGAGGATGTGTTCAGGCAATTCTTAATGAGCTGTTGAGAAGAGAGCAGAGTCAGAGATAACAGGTATCAAGGCCCACGCAGGGAGGGAGGTGTGTTGGATCCCCCAGCTGTAGTTGAACCACCTGAAGACACCACGTGGAGAAGGATCAGCTATGCCCACTGAGTCCTGCTAAACTCCACAGAATTATGAGTGACAAATGCTGTTTTGAGCAACCAAGTTTGGGTGTACTTTGTTACACAGCTATAGCTGACTGAGACAGATACTTATCAGGAAGAGTCAAAACGAAGGGTTCACAGATTCACAGGCCATGGTCAAATTCAAGTCAGCTAAACTCATGAGATGGAAAAGGTCCACAGAAGAAAGGGAGAGAGGCTAAGGCAGGAGCAGAGATAAACTGAGTCAACATGAAGGGGAAGATAAAGCCAGTTCTGTTTCCGAGGCATCAGTCAGATGGCCTGATCCTTAGAGGAGAAGTTGGCATGATGTCTGCATGTGGCCAAAGTTCAAATAGTATTTGTGGAATAAACAAATGAATTCATGAAGCAGTCTGCTTTCCTGTTCTACTTATCTTCATTTCATCAGCAAAATACATTCCTCTCAACTGTGTCACCTGGTTTCTTGTTTATCCTGTGAGTCATTTGTTTTTTTTTGAAACAGAGTTTTGCTCTTGTTGCCCAGACTGGAGTGCAGTGGCGTTATCTAGCCTCACTGCAACCTCCGCCTCCCGGGTTCAAGCAATTCTCCTGCCTTAGCCTCCCGAGTAGCTGGGATTACAGGCATGTGCCACCACGTCCGGCTAATTTTGTATTTTTAGTAGAGATGGGGTTTCACCATATTGTCCAGGCTGGTCTTGAACTGCTGACCTCAAGTGATCCACCCGCCTCGGCCTCCCAAAGTGCTGGGATTACAGACGTGAGCCACCGTGCCCAGCCCTGTGAGTCATTTTATGCTCCTAATAATACTTAATGTCTTTGCTATATTTGTTCACTGTGATTCAAGTGGCTCTCCTTAGGCCAAATGTCAAGGAGTCCAAAATTCTTATACAGGGAATGCTGGGGAGGGGAAATCTGCTTGAAAGAACTTGTGGGCCAGGCACAGTGGCTCACGCCTATAATCCCAGCACTTTGGAAGGCCAAGGTAGGCGAATCACTTGAGGTCAGGAGTTCGAGACCAGCCTCAACATGGAGAAACCCCTCTCTACTAAAAACACAAAATTAGCCGGGCGTGGTGGTGCATGCCTGTAATCCCAGCTACTCAGGTTGCGGTGAGCCGAGATCGCACCATTGCACTCCAGCCTGGGCAATAAGAGCGAAACTCCATCTGAAAAAAAAAAAAAAAAAAAAAGAGAGAGAGAACTAGTGGAATATATATGGTAGAATATACAAATCTTAACTGTACAACTCGATAAAACTTTTCATGTGTATACACAATGTAACCACCACTCAGATCAATATCTAGAACATTTCCATCATCCCAGAAGTTTCCCTCACGTTTCTTCTCAGGCAAGACCTTTGCCCACCAAAAGGCAACCACTATTGCAACTTTAATTGCATCACCGATTAATTAGAACATCATATATATAGAACCATACAGCATGTATGTGTCTGACTTCTTTTGATCTACATAATGTTGGAGACTCATGCATGTCACTGTATCAGTAGTTCGCTCTTTTTAATTGTATAATATACCACAATTTATTTACCTTGTTGGTAAACATTTAGTTTGTTTCCAATTTGGGGCTATTCTGAATAAAGCTATCATGAAGAGATTCGCGTATGTCTTTTATAGATATATGTTCTAGATTGTTTCTAGTGTGGGGCTATTATGAATAAAACTTTCATGAACAGTTGCATGCATGCCTTTTATAGCTACACGCGCTAATTTCTTTTGGGTAAATAGGAGTGAAATTCTGGGTCATAGAGTAGGGCATATATTTAACTTTAGTAGATATTGTCCAACTGTTTTCTGAAATAGAAACATGGATTACTCTCCCTCTGACAATTAATGATAATTTCCAGCTGCTCCATAACCTTGCTAACACTTAATATTGTCACACTTTTATATTTCAGCCACCCTGTCTGGTATGTGATGGTATCTCACTATGGTTTTCATGTATATTTCTCCCATAAGTGATGAGGTTGAGCACTTTTTCATGCACTTATTGGTTATTTGGATATCTTCTTTTTTTTTTTTTTTTTTTTTTTTTTTTTTTTTTTTTGAGACGGAGTCTGGCTCTGTCGCCCGGGCTGGAGTGCAGTGGCCGGATCTCAGCTCACTGCAAGCTCCGCCCCCCGGGTTTACGCCATTCTCCTGCCTCAGCCTCCCGAGTAGCTGGGACTACAGGCGCCCGCTGCCTCGCCCGGCTAGTTTTTTGTATTTTTTAGTAGAGACGGGGTTTCACCGTGTTCGCCAGGATGGTCTCGATCTCCTGACCTAGTGATCCGCCCGTCTCGGCCTCCCAAAGTGCTGGGATTACAGGCTTGAGCCACCGCGCCCGGCCTTATTTGGATATCTTCTTTATGAAGTGTTTGTTCAAGCCATTTGCCCATTTTCTAATTGAGTTGTTTTTTAATTGCTATATAGGTGTTTTAAAATATATTTTGCATATTATATTTTGTCAGATACATGTGTTGCGAACATGTTCTCCCAGTCACTGGCTTGCCTAATAATGATGTCTTTTGCTTAATGTAAGTACTTAATTTTAACAAATCAAGATTTACCTTTAAAAAAAATATAGGCCAGGCACAATGGCTCACGCCTGTAATCCTAGCACTTTGGGAGGCTGAGGTGGGCAGATCACCTGAGGTCAGGAGTTCAAGACAAGCCTGGCCAACATGGTGAAAACCTGTCTCTACTAAAAATATGAAAATTAGCTGTGTGTAGTGGCATGTGCCCGTAATCCCAGCTACCTGGGAGACTGAGGTAAGAGACTCGCTGGAACCTGGGAGAAAGAGGCTGCAGTGAGCTGAGCTGAGATCACACCACTGCACTTCAGCCTGGGTGACAGAGTGAGACTCTGCCTAAAAAAAAAAAAAAAAAAAAAAAAATATATATATATATATATATATATATGTATGTATGTATACATATATGTAGCTTATGTAAGTTATAATGTAATATAGTGAATATGGCAAGCCTGCCCCAAACTTCAGCTCTTGAATGTGACCATTTGGAGCAGTATGCCTCTCCCTTATACCAACCCCTGCCTCCCTCTCTACTCTTCAGAGTAAGGTAACTACTACCTTAAATTTTGTGTTTATCATTTTCACGCTTTTAAAAATAGCATTAGCTAACATGACTGTATCTCTGCTATGGTCTAAATGTGTCCCCCAAAATATGTGAGGTGGGGCCTAATGGGAGGTGTTTAGGTCATTTGGGCTCTGACCTCATGATTGGATTAATGCTGCTATAAAAAGGGCTAGCATGCCAGGCGCTGTGGCCTGTAATCCCAGCACTTTGGGAGGCTGAGGTGGGTGGATCACATGAGGTCAGGAATTCCATACCGGCCTGACCAATATGGTGAAACCCTGTCTCTACTAAAAATACAAAAATTAGTTGGACATGGTGGTGTGCGCCTGTGGTCCCAGCTACTTGGGAGGCTGAGACAAGAGAATCACTTGAACCTGGGAGGCAGATGTTGCAGTGAGCCAAGATCGCACCACTGCATGCCAGCCTGGGTGATACAGGGAGACTCCATCTCAAAAAAAAAAAAAAAAAAAAAAAAGAAAAGAAAAGAAAAGAAAAAAGAAAAGAAAAAAGGGCTAGCAGGAGTGGGTTTGTCCGCTTCCACCTTCTGCTGTGTGAGGATGCAGCGTCCCTCCTCTCTGGAAGACACAACAAGGTGCCATCTTGGAGCCAGAGATAAAACCTGCTGGTGCCTTGATCTTGGATTTCCCAGCCTCTAGAACTGTGAGAAATAAGTTTTTGTTCTTTATAAATAATCCAGCCTCAGATATTCTGTTACAGCAGCACAAAATGGACTAACATGATCTGTAAACAACATGTTGCTTAGTTTTGCCTGTTTTTGAGATGTATAAAAATAGTACCTTATAATGCACTGTCTTCTGAAGGATTCCTTTTTTTTTCCCCATTCACTTTTATGTTTCCGAGATTTAGCTTTATTGCTACATGTAGCTGTAGGTCATCCATCTCCACAGCTGGATAATATTTCATTACATGAAATTTCCACAGTTTATTTATGCAGTAGCCCATCCATGGAAATATGGAATGTTCTCAGAATTATTTTTTTTATTTTTATTTTTTTGAGTCAGAGTCTTACTTTGTTGCGCAGGCTGGAGTGCAGTTGTATGATCTTGCCTCACTGCCACCTCTGCCTCCCAGGTTCAAGCGATTCTCCTGCCTCAGCCTTCCGAGTAGCTGGGACTACAGGCGTGCACCACCATGCCTGGCTAATTTTTGTATTTTTAGTAGAGATGGGGTTTCATCACATTGGCCAGGCTGGTCTCAAACCCCTGACCTCAAGTGATCCGCCCACCTCGGCCTCCCAAAGTGCTGGGATTGCAGGTGTGAGCCACTCTGCCTGGCCCTCCAAAGATTTTTAATTTCAAAGAATTCTGTTATTATCTGTTTTGTAAATATCTCCTCATGCATATGTACAAGAGTTTCTCTAGATAGATACCTAAGAGTGAAATATCTAGCTATAGGATGTGTGCATATTCAGTTTAAAATACTGTCAACTTGTTTTCCAAAGTGACTGTGCCAATTTATACTCCCATGTGCAGCTAAAGGCATCCCTACTGCTCTATCTTTCCACCAACACTTTGAACAATCAGATTTTTAAATCTTTTGCCAATTTGATGGATATAAAATAGCATCTCAAGTGTCATCTTTATTTCCATTTTCCTGATTACTGGTGAGGTTGAGCATATTTACAGACCACTGGTCTTTTGTCCATTTTTCTATTGAATTGTTTATCTTTTTCTTACTGATTTTTTTTTTTTTGAGACAGAGTCTCACTCTGTTGCCCAGGCTGAAATGCAATGGCACCATCTTGGCTTACTGAAACTTCTGTCTCCCGGATTCAAGAGATTCTCGTGTCTCAGCCTCCTGAGTAGCTGGGGCTACAGGCGCTTGACACCATGCCTGGCTAATTTTTGTATTTTTAGTAGAGATGGGGTTTCTCCATGTTGGCCAGGCTGGTCTTGAACTCCTGACCTCAAGTGTTCTGCCTGCCTAGGCTTCCCAAAGTGCTGGGATTACAGGCATGAGCCACCACACCTGGCCTCTTATTGATTATTATACTTACATGTTCTGAATATGATTTCCTTGTTGATTATATATGTTGTGAATATATTCTTCCAGTTTGTGGCTTGACTTTTCACTTTCTGTACAGTGTCTTTTATGAAATAGAACTTTTAAATTTTAATGCAGTTGCATTTATTAATCTTTTCCTTTTTTCTTATTCTTTTTTTGTTTTAAAATGACGATGAAATGTGCCTTCATGTTCTGGAAGGTTTTTTTTTTTTTTTTTTTTTTTTTTTTGAGACAGAGTCTCACTCTGGCATCCAGGCTAAAATGCAGTGCCGTGATCTCGGCTTACTGCAACCTCTGTTTCCCAGGCTCAAGCAATCTTCCCACCTTAGCCTCCTGCGTAGTTGGACTACCGATGTGCATGTGCGCATCAACATGCCTGGCTAATGTTTTTGTGTTTTTGTAGAGGTGAAGTTTCACCATGTTGCCCAGATTGATCATGAATTTTAGGGCTCAAGTAATTCACCTGCCTTGGCCTCCCAAAGTGCTAGGATTGTAGGTGTGAGTCATTGTACCTGGCCCAATCTTTTGTGATTCCAATTTTTAATATATTATTTAATAAATCCTTCTCTACCGAAGTTGTTAAAACATTCTCCTATATTAGTTTCAAAAAGTATTAAACTTTATTTTCACATTTAAGTGATCTTTTTGAAATTATTTTTTGTATTACAAATATAAATTTTGTTTTTTTTCCATATGAACAACCAATTGTCCCAGCACCATTTCTGTCCTTTCCCTGTCGGTCGGTCTTTGTGGTAGGCTGAACAATGGTTCTCCGTAGATGTCCACATACTAATCTCTGTAACTGTGAATGTGTTACTTTGTAAGGCGAAAAGGAATCTGTAGATATGATTAAGTTAAGGATCTTGAGAAGGGGAGATTATCTTGGATTACGTGGTGATCCCAGTATAATCAGAAGGTCCTCATTGGAGGGAGGCAAAGAGGTTAGAATCAGAACAATGTAAAGACACAAGCAGCTCAGGCTTTGAAGTGATGCACGTTAAAAATGGAGGAAGGGGGCCGGGCGCGGTGGCTCAAGCCTGTAATCCCAGCACTTTGGGAGGCCGAGACGGGTGGATCACGAGGTCAGGAGATCGAGACTATCCTGGCTAACACGGTGAAACCCCGTCTCTACTAAAAAATACAAAAAACTAGCCAGGCGAGGTGGCGGGCGCCTGTAGTCCCAGCTACTCGGGAGGCTGAGGCAGGAGAATGGCGTGAACCCGGGAGGCGGAGCTTGCAGTGAGCTGAGATCCGGCCACTGCACTCCAGCCTGGGCGACAGAGCGAGACTCCGTCTCAAAAAAAAAAAAAAAAAAAAAAAAAAAAAAAAAAAGGAGGAAGGGGTCACAAGCCAAGGAATGTAGGCTGGCTCTAGAAACTGTAAAATAATTCTTCCTATGAGTCTCCAAAAGGAACAGAGCCCTGCAGACACATTAGAATTCTGGCCTCCAGAACTGCCTGATAATATATGTGTATTGCTTTAAGTAACTAAATTGGTGGTAATTTGTTGCAGTAGCAATAGGGAACTAATATAGTACTCAAAATCACCTTTGTTGGATATCAAGTTTTCATATTCTTCTGAGGTCGTTTCTAGGTTCTCTTTCCTGTTCCATTAGTCTACTATGTATCCTTCTGCTGACACCACACTCTTAGTTATAGTAGCTTCATTATAAATATTGACCTGGTAAATCAGGTCCTTTAGCCTCCTCTTCCTACCTGTGTCATGGCTACTTGACTCTTCTTGGGGCTTTGCTTTTCTAGATAAATTTCTTTCTTTCTTTTTTTTTGTTTTTTGGGATGGAGTTTTGCTGTGTTTCCCAGGCTGGAGTGCAGTAGCACGATCTTGGCTCACTGCCACCTTCGCCTTGAAGGGTCAAGTGATTCTCCTGCCTCAGCCTCCCTCCCAAGTAGCTGGGATATATGCCACCATGACTGGCTAATTTTTGTGTTTTTAGTAGAGACGGGGTTTCACCATGTTGGCCAGGCTGGTCTCGAACTCCTGACCTTGAGTGATCCACCCCCCCACCCAGCCTCCCGAAGTGCTGGGATTACAGGGGTGAGCCGCTGCGCCCAGCCTCCAGATAAATTTCAGCATCTGCTTATCAAGTTCCTCAAATATGACCATCGGGGTTTTTGTTTAGAATTACATAGATTCTAGAAATCAATTTGGGAAAAATTGACCTCATTCGGTATTGAGTTTTCTAAAAACACATTATACTCTTGTATTTATTTATGTCCTTCATATATTATAATAAAGTCTTTAAATTTTTTTCTTACACATCTTTTATAAAACTTTTTTCCTAGATACCTTGTATTTTTTTTTCCTAATGGAAATAGTATTATTTTAAAAATTATACATAATGTTTAAAAGACTATGCTTTCTAACTGCTGTTGTATAAAAATGCAATTGATTTTTATATAAGCTCTTATTAGTATACTAAATTATCTACAGATTTCTTGGTTTTCTATTAGATATGAATATCTCCTGCATAATGAGTTTTGTTTCTGCCTTTCCACTTTTTTCTATGTCCATTTTCTTTTTCTTCTCTTACTGTGTTGGCTAGGACTGCCAGTATAATACTGAATAGAGAGAGTGATAGAGGTCATCCTATATATACTTCTGGTTTAAAAATAATTTTGACATTTCTCACTGAGAATAATGTGTGATGTAGATTTATTTTTTATTTTTTATTTTTGCCCAGGCTGGAGTACAGTGGTGCTATCGCGGCGTGGGAGCCGCCTTCCAGGCGCTCTCTCTGCCTCCAGAGGTGAGGGCACTGCCGGGCCCCAGTCATGCCCGTGGCCTCAGTCTCCCAATCTGAGAAGTGGGTGGGCAAAGAAGAGCTCGGCAGAGCTGCATCTCCAACTCCCTGCTCTCCCCTGGGGGAGTCCACCAGCTCAAAGGTCACTGTAACCTTCGCCTCCTGGGTTCAAGCAATTCTCCTGTCTCAGCCTCCCAAGTAGCTGGGGCTACAAGCACCCGCCACCACACCCAGCTAATATTTCTATTTTTGCTAGAGATGGGGTTTCACTATGTTGGCCAGGCTGGTCTCAAACTCCTGGCCTCAGGTGATCCACCTGTCTTGGCCTCCCAAAGTGCTGGGATTACAGCCATGAGTTACCACACCTGGCTGTGTGATGTTGATTTTTAAAAAATTCTTGGCCAGGCACGGTCGCTCATGCCTGTAATCCCAGAGGTGGGTGAATCTCCTGAGGTCAGGAGTTGGAGACCAGCCTAGCCAACATGGTGAAGCTCCGTCTCTACTAAAAATACAAAAATTAGCTGGGTGTGGTGGCGGGTGCCTGCAGTCCCAACTATTCAGGAGGCTGAGGTAGGAGAATCGCTTGAACCCAGGAGACGGAGGTTGCAGTGAGCCAAGACTGAGGCACTGCACTCCAACCTAGGTGACACAACCAGACTCCATCTCAAACAAACAAACAAACAAAAAACAAAACAAAACAAAACCTGGTTGAAGTTTACCAAATGCCCAAGTTCGTGTTTTTCTTTCAGTGAAGTGCACCAGTGTTTTCTAGGAAGAATGAGTTGTCCCTGCTGTTGTCTTTGATTGCTTCTCTTTGGCATCTCTACCAGACCTGTCAGTCAACTTTTGAACTAATCTGCTTTGCCATAGCTCAGGAAGGGGCAGCGTTGGTGACCTCACCCAAGAGTGGACACATGACCCAGTGTACACATGGCCAAATGCCAGCCAATTATTTCAATGTCAAGATCCTTAACTGTGAGCAGAAGTGTGGAACACAGGATCTTCCAGGTCACAGAGATGAGAGGTCAGAATTGGCTCCAGGGCAACGGAAGATCAGTGCAGGATGAAGTCATAGGGCACAGAAACTGGAGCCACAGAGTACAGGGCAGAGTCACAGAAAGGAGACACATACATGGAAAGAGGAGCTTTCTCCAATCTTAATGATTCCCAGATCTCAGCCTCGTTTCTGTAAGGCCTGACTCGGCTTCATCTCTGCCCTTAAGGAAACTCCGCCTTCCTCCAGGTAGACTGAGTAGGCTTCTCCACCTGATCAAAGGAGCCACACCCATATCCCCTGGCACTGGCTTGCATAGCACCTGTCCCTTTGACCTCTGCTTTTCCATCCCCATCACCACATTCAGGTCCTTCTCGTGCAGCACCAGGCCTCTCTTGCTCTTGCCAAACCAGTCTCTGGCTTGCCTTTAGGAAAATCACCTTCTCCAGCCGCAAATGTGGCTTTCTGCAGCCCAGCTCCAAAACCATCCCTGCCCTTTGGATCACCCCGCCTCAGCTGCCAGCGCCTTTCGGAAGTCTGACCATCTCACCCTGGCATTCAAGGACCCACGTGATTCAGTCTCACTGCCTCTCAGAGTTATGTCTCCTCTTGGTTACAGGCGACCCAGTCTGCAAGTAAACTGTCCTGCTTTGGGCCCTGCAGTGTCGCTCTCCGCACCAGCCTTTGCCTCTGCACTTCGCTCTATGAAGTCCTCTCATGCTGCACGGAAGGACGACTCTCTCAGGTCCCTTAGCGATGGAGACTCAGGGACATCAGAACACATCTCAGCGGTGGTGACTAGCCCTCGGATTTCCTGCCATGGTGCTGCCATTCCCACCGCCCGTGCCCTCTGCCTATGCTGTTCCTGCTGCACCAAACGCCTTCTCCTGCCACCGCCCTTTCTTTAGAAGCCTTTGCCAGCACCCGACCTCTCTGCAGATTGCTGTTCCTCCCAGTCTGCGGAAGCTCTGCCCATACGCTTTCCTTAAAAGGGCTCTGGGCAGGGCAGGTGCCCCCACTTCTCAGGGATCCCCTCCTTTTGTCTTCAGCTCTCCTTAACAGATATCTATATATTTGTATATATTCAGTTTCACCAACAATGCATCAAGTACTTTTTTTTTTTTCAGTAAAGATAAGAACCGCACTCATCAAACCGGAGTCCCATTGATTCCCCACCCCCCACCGCCCCAAATCTGGCACCTCCCCGAGGTATCCTCAGAACCATTTGAGGCGTCCTTTGGCATTGGGTAATAGAAATAAATTTTTACCTCTTTCTACCATAAATTGTACCAGGTTTTATGTATTGCTGACCCCCTTCATCTGACTTATTGTTGTTTATTTTAGAATATTTTCTCTTTGAAATATTTTTTTTTTGGCAAAAAGACACGACACCGAGCACAGTGCTCCGAAGGCAGAGGCGGATGAACGCAGGAGGCCTGCCTTCGTCTCCGTAGGCGACACCCTCCCACCCCTTCCCTTGTTCTCACGGCACTCCTCGCTGCTGGCAAAGTAGACGTGCCAGTTTCTGCTGCTCCCCCACGGAATGGAAGCCCCAGAGGGCAGGGACCTAGTCTGTCACGTCCCAGGCCTCTCCCCAGCTCCTCTGAGGCCCCGGTGCTGGGTCGGGGCATCTGCTGGGCTGCGCGGGCGGCGGGGGAGGGAGAGCCTTGGAGCGCGGCCCCAGTCCTGGGAGAGAGAGGTGTCCTTCGAGGAAAGGGACAGAAGAGAATTGAGGATAGAGGTCCAAGGGGAAGAAAGAGGGAAAGGATAGACGTGAGGAGGACGTCCGGGCGGGGTGCGGAGGGCCCCGGGCGAGGTCGGGCCCACGGGCTTTCTAGGGCGCGTCGCAGCTCAGGGCCGCGGGTGTGCTCTCCGCTCCAGTCGGACCGCCCGGACGCTGTAATCTCCTCCGAGGCTGGCCCTTCTGCCTCGAGGCAAGCTCGGGTCTGGCACAGAGCAGTGGGAAGGGCGGGAGATTGCCCCTAGCGGACTCCAAGTCCAGCCCCTGTCCCTGGGCAAGTCTCGACACTTGGTGGATCGCGGAGGAAACCCGGTCGCGGATCCCCAGCCAGCACCGGCCCCCGCCTCGGCTTCGCCCCCTTTACCCAGAGGTGGCCTCGGAGGCCAGGGTGGGGCGCGCCGCTCACCTGGAGAGGAGGCTGGGGGTCGGGGGACGCGCGCGCCCTTAGGCCCCACTCCTGTCTTCTGCCCTTTTTATTCTCCCCTGCACCCTGGGGCGGGCGGCGGGGGGCGAGGGTTTGCCAGTGTCACCTGCTTGGTAAGTAGGTGGGCGAGTGACGCATCGCGGCGTGGGAGCCGCCTTCCAGGCGCTCTCTCTGCCTCCAGAGGCGCCGGCATTGCGAGGCCCCAGTCATGCCCGGGGCCCCAGTCATGCCCGCGGCCCCAGTCTCCCAACCCGAGAAGTGGGTGGGCGAAGGAGAGCTTGGCCGAGCTGCGTCTCCAATTCCCTGCTCTCCCCTAGGGGAGCCCACCAGCTCCAATCGCGACCTCTTCTGTCCCCAAACCACAGACCATAGCCCGCCTCGGGGACCCGGATATGGAAGGAGCTGTGGGGCGCCCTGGCCTTGATTCACCCTGGGCCGGGCGGGCGTTCGGGAGGCTGTGGGGCTGCAGCCCTTCCTCCCCGCCTGGAAGGTGCGGGTGTGGGAAGAGCGGGAGACTGCGAGGCCGACTCAAGCCCTGCGCGACCAGCGGCGAAGCCCAGAGCCGCGCTAGGAGCGCGCTCAAGCGAGCTCGGGGGAAGGCCGAGAAGGTTTCCCGGAGGCGGCGGCGAGCGGAGACCTGGAGAGAGACCGGGCGGGGTGACGGGGCGGGGTGACGGGGCGGGCCAGGTGAAGAGGCGGGCCCCACCCCAGGAGCGCGGGGCCACACGGACACCGGCGGGCGGTCTCCCCGTGATGCGCGGGGATTGCAGGCCTCCAGCGGACCCGCCCGCCGCCTCCGCCCTCGCGCGCCGGGGCTGCCAGACCGGCGGGTTCTGCCGGTCCTCGGCCGTGCGTATGGGGTCTGGATCCCCGGCTCCGCTTGCCGCGAGCGCGAGTGTCAGCCGACTAGCTCCGGACCGCATGGAGCAGCTCCCTCAGGGCCACAGCCGCGGGTCGTCGCTGATTGCCAGCTCCGCGCCCCCTGCACCGTTGGGCGGCCGCCTAGGGCTCATCGCGCGGAAGTCGGCCGGGTCCCTCCCCTGTGCTAGAAGGGGCCGTTCCTCCCGCGCCGTCGCGCTCTGTGTTGGATGCGAGAGAGGCTTCTGGGCGCGTCGCGAGCTAGGTCCGGGAGCTGCGGTCCTCTCCGAGGTCTCAGTGTGCCCGCAGCGCCCCCTGCAGTGCGTCCCCTGCAAGGGCCCAGAACACATTCTTGTCCCCGCCAGGCCTGAAGGCCCGAGCGCCTGCCTTTCATCCGCTCTGCCTAGCCGCCTCTGCTGCCTTGGGCGCTGGCCTTAGCAGTTCTGAGTTTGAATTCAATCGCCAATACACAGAAAGCCACACAAATGTGAAGCTTTGTGAATTATTGTAAAATAAACATCTTTGTAACCACTACCCAAGCCAAGAAATAGTACTTTCCCTCAGAATACCTTGCTGGTGCTCCCTCCCGATTTCACTCGACTCCCTCCTTCCCAAAGTAGCCACTATCCTGCCTTTCATAGTAATTACTTAACAGTTTTAAAAAAACTGTTGTCACCCAAGTTCGCCTCTCTAGAGGCTATAAATTAGACTTGCTCATTTTGTTAATATCTTTTAAGTCTCTTTAATTTGTAGTTTCTTTCTCCATCACTTTATTTTCCTTGCAATGTATCCTTGGAAGAATCTGAAGAGATTTCTAGTCTGGATTTCACTGATTGCATTCTCCTGGTTCAGGTCAACACATCTCCCTGTTTTCTGCATTTTCTGCAAATTGACAGCTGGATCCAAAGCCTTGATCAGACTCAGGTTCAAGATTTTTGGTGAGACTCCAGGTAGTGGAGTGCTGTTTTGTCAGGAGGCAGATAATGTCTGGTTGTCTCTCTTTTTTGAGATCTGAGGAGAGATGATGTCCAATGCTTACATTCATTAATTCACTGGGGGATGAAAATGGTGATATACTAATTAAATAATTTATTTTTCATTTATCATCTGGGTTGATTTTATAAAGAGACTCTCCTCCTCATCTGCTATTTGGTTACCCAGTGGAAGCATTCACAGAGGAAAGGCAGGGTAAATGCTTGTTTCTTTGCATTTATTTATCCATTTTCAAGATAATGAATTGCTATCCTGTCAAAGTGAAGGATTAGTTAAAAAATATATACCATTATGATGCCAAGGATTTAAATGTGCTAGATGGATTTCAATACATTGCAGTTACTGTCAGTGCTGACATACAAATGGTCCCATGTTTGGGCAGCTGGAGCCTCTTTAGGTTAACTCTTGAGTCCTTTAGATGTGACCCTAGTAGTCTTTGAACACTTCCTTGTTGTCTGGAATGACAAGACGTCTTACCAGTTTGGGATGCTAGGAATTCTCTTCACTTCTTGGTTGATCTTTGTTTCTAGGTCTTTTCAATGGATGGGCTATAAATTACGTATATGATAAAATACACTGGGAATTTATACTGATGTAACTAAGTTAAATGGAGGACTTCTTGATTACACCTGTATTTCTTTTCTTCCACACTGGGAATCCTGGTTCTTAGGGACACTGGGAATAACTGAATTAGAATCCAATTAGTCATTTGTTTTATTTCAATTTATATACTTACAGGTTCAGAATAACAATATCGATACCATAACTAGCTATAATTTCTGAAAACACCTAAAACTTTTTCTTTCTGCATATGTTATTTCTATCCCCTCCATGTTTTTTTTGTTTTTTGTTTTTTGTTTTTGAGACAGAGTCTTGCTCTGTTGCCTAGGCTGGAGTGCAGTGGCACACTCTTGGCTCACTGCAACCTCTGCCTCCTGGGTTCAAGCGATTCTCCTGCCTCAGCCTCCCGAGTAGCTGGATTACAGGCACGTGCCACCATGCCTGGTTAATTTTTTAGTAGAGACAGGGTTTCGCCATGTTGGCTAGGCTGGTCTCGAACCCCTGAACTCAGGTTATCTGCCCTTCTCGGCCTCCCAAAGTGCTGGGATTACAGGCGAGAGCCAACGTACCCAGCCTCCCCCCCATTTTTGTTTGTACTCTACATTCTCAGATGGTAAAGCCATTAGATAGTATAATCTCTCTTTTTAAACCCTCATTTAGTCTTCACTCCACAAATAACTATACATTTGTTAATCATCACCAATCATTAACATGATGTTTCTCTAGTTATTTTGGTCTCTGCGGCTGGTGCTTTAGTAGATCCTCAAGAAGGGCTATGGACCATGTTACTGTATCACTGTAATAAAGACAGGATCAGCATCACTGATTATTCCTTTGGCCTCAGGCTCCAGTATGGTTCACTACAAGACTATTAATATCCTATCTTTATTTAAAAGTTTGATATTTTGTTCATCATGGATTTTTTGGCATTGAATTTGGTTTAAAAAATTATTGCATTAAAATCTCATTTTCTGCATCCCTGAACTGTTTAACGCGCTCTGAAATTCTGTGCTGCAGGCCAGGACCTTTCTCTACTCACCTGCCTCACCCTGGTTGGAGATGAGTTGGAGCTCGTCTTTCCTTGCTCTTTCTTTTTCTTATCCTGTTCAAAAACAACAACAACAACAACAACAACAACAACAAAACTCGGTGGGCGAGTTTAAAGAGACTGGGTCTTGCTATGTTGCCAAGAGTGGTCTCAAAATCCTGGCCTCAAGCAATCCTCCCACCTTGGCCTCCCAAATTGCTGGGATTACAGGTGTGAGCCACCATGCCTGGCCTCTGCTTAATTTTGATTCAATTTCCAGCAGTTGCCGTCCATTGTGGGGGTGCAGTCTGGAAGAGAGCCCTGGCAGGTCAGTGAGAGAATTCACAGACCTTCAGATCTTACCGCAGACCTCTGGTAAGATCTGGAGTGAGCCAAACCTGCTGTTCCTCACCCGGCCTCTGCGCTGTACATGAACAGGGCCCTCAGGTGCCCAGGTAACCTGTTGCTTCCCTCTGCTTTCCCCCAACACATGCTGATACTATGCAGGAGTCATGGCTGTTGTCCACCCACTTGCATTTTGTGGTGACAGGATACCCTGTCACTTAGTTTTGTTGCAATATTGTCCACAGGTTTTGGTTTTAATGTCTTGTTGCTCTGACTGTATTTATGTGGGGATTCAGAAAGCACAAATTTATGTTTCCACCACCATTGCCCCTTTTTCAGATTAAATTTAATTTATTTTAAAAAAGACACTTTGTTTTATTGATATATGATGGTTGTATATATTTTGAGGGTACACCCAATAGTTTGATACATGTATGCAATGTGTAATGATCAAATTCAGGTAATTGGGATATGCATCACCTCAAACATTTTTCTTCGTGTTGGAAACATTCCAATTCTTCTCTTCTAGCTATTTTGGAATATACAATCAATTATTGCTAACTATAGTCACCCTACTGTACTATCAAACACTAGAACTTATTTCTTCTAACTGTATATTTGCACTCACTAACTTTTCATTATCTCTTCTCCCTTCTACCCTTCCCAGGCCCTGGTAAGCACCATTCTACTCTCTGCCTCCATAAGATCCACTTTTTTAGCTCCCACATATGAGTGAGAACATGTGATATTTGTATTTTTGTACCTGGTTTATTTCACTCAACATAATGAACTCCAGCTCCATCCATGTTGCTACAAGTGAAAGGATTTTGTTTTTTTTTTATGGCCAAATAATGTTTCTTTGTGTATATATACCACATTTTCCTTATTCATTCATTCATTGGTGGATACTTAGGTTGATTTCACTTCTCGACTAATGTGAACAGTCTGTAACAAACATGGGTGCGCAGATAGCTCTTATGTACACGGATTTCCTGGCTTTTGGATATATATCCAGCAGTGGGATTGCTGGATCATATGGCAGTTCTACTTTTAGTTTTTTGAAGCGCCTCCATACTGTTGTTCATAGTGGCTGTCCTAGTTTATATTCCCACTAACGGTGTATGAGTGTTCCCCTTTCTCTGAATCCTTGCCAACATCCATTATTTTTTGTCTTTTTGATAACAGCCATTCTAACTGGGGTGAGATGGTATCTCATCATGGTTTTGATTTGCATTTCCCTGATGATTAGTGATATTGAACATTTTTTCATATACCTGCTGACCATTTGTATGCCTTCTTTTGAGAAATGTCTATTCGGGTCTTTTGTTCATTTTTAAAATGAAGTTATTTGTTTAAAAAGGATACTTTGAAGCCAGGCACAGTGGCTCACATCTGTAATCTTAGCATTTTGGGAGGCTGAGTTGGGCAGATCACTTGAGGTCAGGAGTTCAAGACCAGCCTGCCCAACGTGGGGAAACCCCGTCTCTACTAAAAATACAAAAATTAGCCGTGTGTGGTGGTGGGCACCTGTAATCCCAGCTACTTGGGAGGCTGAGGCAGGAGAATCTCTTGAACCCGGGAGGTGGAGTTTGCAGTGAACTGAGATCACACCACTGCACTCCAGCCTGGTGACAGAGAGAAACTCCGTCATAAGTAAATAAATAAATAAGTAACATACAGGCTGGGTGTGGTGACTCATGCCTTGTAATCCCAGCACTTTGGGAGGCTGAGGTGGGCAGATTGCTTGAGCAGGAATTTGAGACCAGCCTGAGCAATGTGGCAAAATCCCATCTCTACAAAAATAATAATAAAAAAAATTAGCTGGGCGTGGTGGCATGCACCTGTAGTCAGTGCCAGCTACTCCAGAGGCTGAGGTGAGAGGGTCACTTGAGCCTGCAAAGTAAAGGCTGCAGTAAACCATGATTGTGCCACTTCTCTCCAGCCTGGCTGACAGAGAGAGACTTTCTCTTAACAACAACAGCAGCAGCAGCAACAACAAAATATATATGTAGGCTGGGTGCTGTGGTGCATGCCTGTAATCCAAGCATTTTGGGAAGCCGAGGCAGGAGGATCACTTGAGCCCAGGAGTTCGAGACCAGCCTGAGCAACATAGTGAGACTTCATCTACCAAAAATATAAAAAAACTAGCTGGGTGTGGTGGGGTGTGCTTGTAGTCCCAGCTACTTGGGAGGCTGAGGTGGGAGAATCGCTTGAGCCTGGGAGATGGAGCCTGAAGTGAGCTATGATCTTACCCCTGCACTCCAGCCTGGATGACAGAGCAAGACTGTCTAAAAAAAAACAGTCAAAACAACAATAACAACAACAATAAATAATAAAAAAAAAGGCTAAAATTATCTCTGCCTTAAAAAAAGAAAAAGAAGAAGAAACCTTTGCTTCCATACACCCATAAGATTTGCACAACTTAAAAAGTCTGATGTCACTTTTTTTTTGAAACGGAGTCTCGCTCTGTTGCCCAGGCTGGAGTGCAGTGGCATGATTTTGGCTCACTGCAACCTCTGCCTCCTGGGTTCAAGCGATTCTCCTGCCTCAGCTTCCCGAGTAGCTGGGATTACAGGCTCGTGCCACCACACCAAGCTAGTTTTTAAATTATTTTTATTTTTATTTTTATTTATTTATTTATTTATTTATTTATTTTTAAGATGGAGTCTCACTCTGTTGCCCAGGCTGGAGTGCAGTGGCTGGATCTCAGCTCACTGCAAGCTCCGCCTCCCAGGTTTACTCCATTCTCCTGCCTCAGCCTCCCGAGTAGCTGGGACTACAGGTGCCCGCCACCACGCCCAGCTAGTTTTTTGTATTTTTTAGTAGAGACAGTGTTAGCCAGGATGGTCTCTATCTCCTGACCTCGTGATCCGCCCGTCTCGGCCTCCCAAAGTGCTGGGATTACAGGCTTGAGCCACCGCACCCGGCCCACCCAGTAAATTTTTAATATTTTTGGTACCGATGGGGTTTGACCATGTTGGCCAGGCTGGTCTTGAACTCCTGACCTCAAGTGATCCACTCGCCTTGGCCTCCCAAAGTGTTGGGATTACAGGTGTGAGCCACTGCACCCAGCCCTGATGATACATTTCATTTTAAACTATTGTTCAGGAGTAAGGGTAGAACAAGATTTTCAGAGAGGGAACCATAGGGAAGCTGGCGAGACTGTGGCAGAAACAGGAAATTGTGTACTCCATTTGTTGAAGTCTGAATCAGCCGACTATGTGGAGAGCACTTTGGTAATCCTACTTAGATATCTGCATACTTTGTGGTAGAGACATTTGTAAGTATCAGCTCTAGGGAAACCTGTTCCTATGTTCGCAAGGGCATAAGTACCAAGATATTCACTGTGGCACTGTCCGCCATTCTAAAGAAATGGAAAAAACCCGACTCTGCCCTGGTAGGAGAACAGGAAAGTGAGATGCAGCATTGTCTATCATCGAATACTGCAAAGCAGCGAAGCCAGAGAGTACGAAACTCCATCTACCAATGCATCGAAACATCAAAAACATGATGCAAGAAAAAAGCAAGCGGCAACACGATATACAGAGTATTATCATAATTTATGTAAAGTGAAATACACTGAAGCTGTAATATATATCATTAATGGAAATATACACATATATCAAAGTGTAGAAAAGTCAATTAGACTTACAGCTGACTACTTCACACAATAACCAATACTACACGTCAACAGCTGTGCCACTGGGGCAGGGGGAGGGGAGGGGAGGGGAGGGATGAGCCTCAGCTCTCTCCATAGTGGTTTATTTCTAGTAGATAGAGACAGAGCTCCAAAGCAAAGGGATTTCATGGGTTATTTCTCCATGGCCAGTAAGGGTGTCTGTTACATCATTATTTTTCTGTATGTTTTAAAATTTTGTAATTACAATGTATTATCTCTGCATGAGCACTTTTAATTTCCCCTGTGAAGTAATCAGAAGAGTTGGAAAATAAATAAGAAGGAAATAACTCTATCATTCTACAGTTGAGTATAATTTGAAGTTTAATTCTTGACTGTCTATCACCCCCCACCCTACCAGTGCTGGAGAATGCCTGGGAGGAGGTGTGAGAGGCCCGGCCGAGCCCAGTGAGTGTTTGCCCTGGTGCTCCTCTTGCTTCTTGTGCCCATGACACTGCACCTTGATGTCCTGCTCTACTGCAGTGCCTGCCCCACCCCCTTGCTGCTGCAGCCCCATCCCTGGCCTCCGTGTCCTCCCACTGCACATTCTTGCTTCATATCCCAAGCAGTGCTGCACACACAGTGTGATGTCATTGTGCATCTCACTGTCAGAATACGATAACAAAATGAGCGTTTTAAAAAGAAGAATGGGGCCGGGTGCAGGCTCACACCTGTAACCCCAGCACTCTGGGATGCCGAGGTGGAAAGATCACCTGAGGTCAGGAGTTTGAAACCAGCCTGGCCAACATGGTGAAACCCTGTCTCTCCTAAAAATACAAAAATTAGCTGGCATGGTGGCATGCGCCTTCTAGCTACTTGGGAGTAATCCCAGCTACTTGGGAGGCTGAAGCTTGAGAATCGCCTGAACCCAGGAGGCAAAGGCTGTAGTGAGCTGAGATCATGCCACTGCACCCCAACCTGGCACAGAGTGAGACTTCGTACCCTCACCCCCCAAAAAAGGAAAAAAATAAAAAGAAAAGTTAGCATTTCTCCCTTCCCCCTAATAGTTGGGTCCACCTTCCTGGCCCCACATCTTAGTGTTGGATGGGGCCATGCTTGCTGACCACATGTCACTTGCACACTTTCCCCAGCTTCAGTCCGCCAGGATAGGGTGACAGTACAGGGCCCAGGACTCAGAGGGAGGAGACCAACAGAGGCAGGTGGGGGCAGGACTTGACCTTCCTCTTTCAATAACTCTAAATTAGTTCTTGCTGCTTTCACTCATTCAGGTCAACAGACTCCCTGAGACATGCAGACATGACTTCCTAAGCATCATTCGTGTGTCCATCCCAGCCCTGCCCGGCCATGTCTGACCTGGGCTCAAGATGGCACTGGCACCCAGGGGTGATTTAGGGGTCAGGTTTCAGCGGGCTTTACCTGAGGTAGGCTCAGGTCACAGAGCACAGCCAGGAAGGAGAACCAAGCTCTTCTAGGAATGTATGGAAAGAGTTCCAGGAGGAAGAGCTGCCTGGGTGGGCCCGGAGTTGGCCAGGTATTGGGAGAGGTGGGCTCCAGTGCTGTGGCCAACCTCACTGATGAGGGACATTTCCCAGGTCGCAGCCTTCTCCCCTACTCCCACCCTGCCCCTTGCAGCCCCTGCATTTACCCCACCTCCAGACTCCCCTTGCTCCCCTCCCCTTCCAGGGCACTCTCAGGGACTCTAGCCCCCAAGCTCCCCCTATCCGCATTCTTCTCTGAGCATCCCACCCTGATGCTTTGATAGACATGGGCTGGCCTAGGCCCCGCCCCTTCTTCAGTCTTCTCCAGTGTGGGGATACCATTTCCTCTCCTGCTATCAGCAGTCCGGGCCTGGGAGATGTGGAGTCTGTCCTTAGAGACAGGTCTCTAAGGTCTGTCCCCAACTTAGAGCATTTCTCCTTTCCTTCCAGCAGTTCCTTCTCTCTAAACCCCTGACTCTGGTCTTGGGAGGACCACGGAGCCTGTCTCCCAGCTGTGAGTGCACTCTCTGGCTGCCACCTTCCTCATCCCTCCTCCCTCAGAAATTGCCCCTCCGGGCTCTGGTGCATCTTCTCTCTCCTCAGGGACCTGTTCCCACACCTCCTCCTTCCCTCCTCTCCCTCTCCTGGGGGCTTCCCCGGCCTCCCAACAGGCCCAGGAGGCCCTAAAAAGAAAACAAACCAAACTTCCCTTGACTCCACAACTCCCTCCAGCTACTGTCTCCTCTCCTTCCCCTGTTTATATCTACAGGTGTTTTCTAATCTCAGTTGGTGACTCTACTGTCCTTTTTAGCTTGTAGCTTCACCCAGCATCCCATCTGCTAAGGTCACCAGGGACCTCCCGGGCCACGTGTAATCACCACATCTCAGTTCTTGACTTCTGAAGTCCCTTGCTCTGCCTCTTCCCTTGTTTCAAGCTCCAGGCTCTTCAGTTTGCTCCTGGATTCACTCCCGCACCAGGGCCACATGGTCTCAGTCTCCTTGCTAACTCCTCCTCCAGGCTGCCCTCTAAAATTGCACCCCATCTTCCCCTGTCCCTGCTCAGCTGCTCAGTTGCTCAGTTGCTGAGCTCCTGCCCTTCTGTCTCCACCTGACCTCCCTAGACCTGAAGTTCTCAATCTTAGTTTGCATGAGAATCATCAGGGAGTTCTGTGAAATGCTGATGCCCAGGCTGATCGCATCCAGGGGAGGCCCAGGGTCACTGGTATTTTTCCAACACTCCCAGGTGATATAAGTGCTCTGTGAGGGCTGAGAAGCCCAACCCAGGGTGTTGCCTACACTATCAAGGCACCAGCATCGTGTCCTACGCAGGTGCCTTCCAGCCTGACCCCTCCTCTGAGCCCCACCTGCCAGTGTGACAGCTCCATCTGGCATGGGAAGCGAAAAAAAATGTTACTTAAAAATCCAGCGAACTTATTAAGGAATCTGTGGCTGCAGTCCGAGCTGGTCCCTACAGGCTCGTGGTTCTTCTTAATCAAGTAGTAAATTCTTTATAAGGTGGCGTCTCACCACAATCATATGACCTAGATGTTATTATTCCCACTTTACAGACGAGGAAACAGACACAGAAACTTGCCCAAGGCCATGCAGGTAGCAGGAGGTGGAGCTGGGATTACAAACCCAGACAGTTTTGGCTCAACAGTCCAGGGTCATAACCAGTGCAGCTGCAGTGAGTCCTGCTGCCTTCACAGGGGACAGCAGCCGGCAGGGTTGACTCCTTGGGCTGGTCACACAGGGACACGGGGACAGGTAGGCAGATGATGGGACTGCCATCGCCACATACATGTGACAATCTGCTGCTGCCTTTATGTTCCATTCCTTAAATACCTCTCCCCAGGATCAAGGCTGGCTGCAACATTTATCCAGGCCCAAACTCAGCATAGGCAGAGTCCAGCCCCACCAGGCATGGCAGCATTTTTTGTGATCTGGAGTAAGACCTTTTACCAGCAACTTCACTGGAAATTCCCTGGTAAGCGGTTTCTCCCAGTGATTTAAGTATTGGAACAGATTTGCTCTAATCTCACGAGTGTCAAAGGTTTAGTGGTCCCAAACTGCCTTCTGGAACGACCTCTCCCCCTTCCGGAAGTGGCAGCTCCTCTCTGCAGCTGCTTACGCCAGAACCCTGGGGTCTGTGTTGGCTGCTCTTTTTTTTTTTTTTTTTTTCTTTCTTTTTTAATTTTTATTATCACCCCCACGTGCAGTTAACTCATCCCCAGGTCCCATCGATTCTAACTCCAAAATCTATCCCTCTCTACATCTGCCTCCACTCCCTGGTCCCTGCTGGCTCTGGCCCTATTCCTGATTCACGCTTTTCACTTCCATTTCCCTCTCCCTCCCATCCAAGTGAGAGGTGTTTACAAGACAAATTTGATCCTGTTTCTCTGGGGACAAACAAAAGTATCAGTGGCCCTTTGAGGAAAAGCCCAAATCCTCATTGGGGCCTCAAGCCCCTCCTCCTCCCAGCAGCCCGCCTGGCGAGCCCAGCCACACCGGTCTACTGTCTGCGCCTCCAAGGAACGCCCCCCGCCCCAGCTTCAGACGCCCCAGGCCTAGCCACCTCCTCGCTCTTTGCCTGGATATTAACCCATTCTTCAGCTTGCCCCCAGGGTTCCTCCACCCTGAGCCCGCAGCTCCTCCCTGACGTCTCGCCGCGGGTGTCGGGCGCTGTCAGCCCGGTGGGCGCAGTGGTGGGTCAGACCAGTAAGGGGCGCGAGGCCGGGGTGGGAGGGGACCTCAGGCCCAGGCCCCGCGGCTGCGCAGCCGCCAGCACTCAGGTGCGCCCAGCTGGCTCTGTCGCCTCCCGGCGGCAGCGGCGACCCCGGCCCTCTCCCTCTTCAGCGGACCCGGCGAGGCCTGGTGCTTCCCGGACCTGGGAAAAGGGGACTAGCCGTGCTGCCGGAGCCCGGCAGTCAGCCAGCGTTGCTCGGGTATTGAGAGAATGCTAACGCCCAGACCTGGGAGCACAGCATCCAAGGGCGGGGCGGGGCTTCCCAGCACTGCCCCGCCCACCTCTGGCCGCGTCCTCTCCAGCTTCCGGGTGGTAATCAGCTAGGTCTTCGCTGGCTCGGCGGTCAGAGACGCCGGGTGCAAGTTCTCTGCCGCTTTACTATGTGGCGTGTGCAAGTCACCCTCACTCCTTTAAAGAACATTGACTGACCTTCTTTCACGTGCCAGGCACCATTACAGGCACTGAGCGTACCGCCTGGAGCTTACAGTCTACTGTGGGGAGATTGATACGGGTCTCGCTCTATCGCCCAGGCTGGAGTGCAGCCCCGCAATCTTGGCTCACTGCAACCTCTGCTTCCCGGATTCAAGCGATTCTCCTACCTCAGCTTCCTGAGCAGCCGGGACTACAGGCACGCGCCACCACGCCCAGCTAATTTCTGTATTTTTAGTAGAGAGGGGTTTTGACCATATTGGCCAGGCTGGTCTGGAACTTCTGACCTCAAGTGATCCGCCCCCCTCGTCCTCCTAAACTGCTGGGATTACAGGCATGAGCCACCGCGTCCGACCACAAATAAGTTTTTAAAAAGCATAGACTGTGAGGTGGTGATACTCCTTAGTGGAAAACATAGCAGGAAAGGGGATAGGGATCGCAGGAAAGAGGACCTGCAGTTTTAAGTAGGGTGGTCTGGGAGGCTTCCTCCTGCGGAGGGAGCTTTTCCTCTGAGGGAGGAGGGAGGCCGAAGGTTCTCAGCAGAGGAACGACAGGACGCGACACGCTGTGTAACTGAGTCAGTCTGGCTGCTGTTGCTGCAAACACGCTGCAGGGGGCACGGGCGGGATCCCGGGACCAATTAGGAGCTCTTGCAATGAGGCAGGAGGCCTCGGCGGTGGTCGCGGAGGGGTGAGAAGGGGCTGGATTCTGAATCTTTATCGAAGACAGAGCACACAGGATTTGCTGCTGGCTTGGATGTGGGGTGGAAGGAGGGAAGCAGAAAGTTAGGGATGACTCTCAAGTTTTTGGCCTGAGTTTCAGAAAGGATAGAAGTTGCCGGGATGGGGAAGGCTGCAGGAGAAGCCGGTTTGGAGTGGGGAGATGTGGAATTCACTTTTGGGCACCTCCCATTGAAGATGAATATTCCACCTTTAAGTGGAGATGATGGTTAGATGCTGGCTGTGTCAGTGAGGCAGGACTTCACGGGGGGAGAGTTGGGGGTGGTGGGCTAGAAATCAAGATTTGGGAGTCATAACGTAGATATGGCATTTTAAAGCATTGGAACTGGATGAGATCATCCAGGGACTGACCGAGAAAAGCTGGGTAGGGGAGATAGGAGAAGGAGAGACTGGAGGAGATTGAGCTGGAGCAGTCAGGAAGGCTGGAGAAAAACCAGGAGGGTGGGAGGAGGCCCTTAAAACCAAGTGAAGATAGTGTTTAAGAGGAGGGCTGCTCAGCTGTCCCAAATGCCGATGACAGTTCAAGAGGAGGACTAAGAGGCGACCATTGGATGTAACACCATGAGGTCATTAGTGAGGTTGATAGAGCAGCGTGGGTGAATGGTGGGGGGAAAGCTTGATTGGAGTGAGTTCAAGAGAGAAGGAGAAGAGAACAGCTGGAGGCAGTGAGTCTAGACAAGCCTTCCCACAGTGTGAGCTTTGAAGGGAAGATGGGGAACATCTGGAGGGAGATGTGAGTGCAGGTCCTGCAGAGGCAGGTGGGTTGATGCAGGAGAGGGAGGCCTGGCAGAGCAAGGCCTAGCGCTGACTGTCAGGAGGTGCTTCAACCACAGCAACGGGCAGGAGGGTACAAATCATGTGCACGTCGCTGCAGCTAGGTGGAGCTTGTGGAAGTTCTCCTTTTTCCCCTTACGCTAACAATATTTTCTGAAAAGTGCATAAAACACAAATATGCCATTTTGTGAATGAAGTAGGTACTATGTAACCATCACCCAGGTTAAAAAAATTAAGGGTATTAACATCTCACCCATCTTCCCAGTGCTCCTCCACAATCATAATCCTTTCCTTCTGCTCTAGATATAACCACCATTCTGGCTATGCTGATAGTATTTTATTTTCATTTTTGAAACAGAGTCTCACTCTGTTTAGTAGAAGTGTAGTAGCACCATCTTGGCTCTGCAACCTGTGCCTCCTGGGTTCAAGTGATTCTCTTGTGTCAGCCTCCCAAGTAGCTGGGATTACAGGTGTGTGCCACCGTGTCTGGCTACTTTTTTGTATTAACATTTTTAGTAGAGACGGGGTTTTGCCATATTGCCCAGGCTGGTCTCAAACTCCTGGCCTCAAGTGATCCTTCCACCTTGGCCGCTGAAAGTGCTGGGATTACAGGTGTAAGCCACCATGCCCAGCCAACGGTGATAATATTTAAAAAGTAGTACATTCCTATTTTTACTATCTCAGTACATTCCTAAATTTGTTTTGGTTGTTATTTAGTTTCATTTGAATAGAAGGCCACTAAATATGGTTGTTTTTTGTTTTGGTTTGGTTTTGCCTTTTATTCAATGTCATGTTTGTGAATAGCATTCATGTTTTCTATAGTTTTAGCTTGTTCATTTTCATGGCTGCATAGGGGTCCATTGTAGAAACATATTGCAGTGATCTATTTACTTATTCCACTAAGATGGAAGTTTGGGTGGTTTGCAGATTCTGCCTTTCACAAACAGTGCTGCTGTGAGCGTTCGTAGGTCTGTCACATGTGTCCTTGTGCAGGAGTCTCCAGGGGGTAGAGTGGAAATGCTGGGTCAGAGGGCATGTGTATGTGCAGCTTGAATAGGTGATGCCAAACTCTTTCCAAAGGGGACACATAATTTTACACTCTTATATTTTGATGGATGTGTAATGGCATCTCATTCTAGTTTTAATTTGCATTTCTCTAATCACAAATGAATTTTCTCATTTGAAAAAGTACCTGTTCAAGCGTTTTTTCTATTTTTCTATTAGGTTATTATTCTGGTTATATACTGCTACATAACCAACCACTCCAAAATTTGTGACCGGAAAAAGCAGCACTAATTTCTTTTCTTTTTTTTTTTTTGAGACGGAGTCTCACTCTGTCGCCCAGGCTGGAGTGCAGTGGCCAGATCTCAGCCTACTGCAAGCTCCACCTCCCGGGTTTACACCATTCTCCTGCCTCAGCCTCTCGAGTAGCTGGGACGACAGGCGCCCACCACCTCGCCCGGCTAGTTGTTTTGTATTTTTTTTTTTTTTTTTTTTTGGAGACGTAGAGAGCTCACGGGGGGTTTCACTGTGTTGGGAGCCAGGATGGTGGGGTTTCACTCGATCTCTCCTGACCTCATGATCCGCCTCGGCCTCCCAAAGTCGGGATTACAGGCTCCCCGCGCCCGGCCCGTTTTGTAAAGTAGAGACGGGGTTTCACTGTGTTAGCCAGGATGGTGCTGGGATCCGCCCCTCTCGGCCTCCCAAAGTGCTGGGATTACAGGCTTGAGCCACCGCACCCTGCCAGCAGCACTAATTTCTTTTGCTCATGGGTCTTCAACTTGAGCAGGACTTGTCCTCAGCTGTGATGACTCAATGGCTGGGGGTGGGGCTAGCTGGAGAATGGCTTCTTCATAGCGGGCCAGTCTCAGGTGTACCCCAGAACAAGCATTGCAAGCATTGGGTAGAAGTGCAGGGCTTCTTCTGACTTAGTGTTGAATGTCCAGATGTGTTTTTTCAGTCAAGCAAGTCACTAAGGCCAGCCCAGGTTCAAGGAAAGGGGAATCGGATTCTACCTTTCAATGAGAGGAATAGCAAAGAATTTGTAGTCAACTTTCATCTCCCTTGATTGTAACTTTTTTTTCATATTGATTTGTAGTTCTTTATATATTCCCTCTATTTATAATTATTTATTTTGGAGAATTATTTTTTATTTATACCTTATCCCATCATGGCTTTGTTTTTACTCTCTTTATAGCTTTTCCCCGCTTTGTGGCTAATGCTTTATAAGTCTTGTTTAAGTTTTCCCCTCCCTCAAGGTCATAAGAGCTGTCTAACTTTCTAATCATCTAAAGATTTCTGTCTTTGTCTTTCTATTTAGGTCATTAATCAACCTGGAATTTACTTTAGTGTATGGTGTGAAGTAGGGATCCAATTTAACTTTTTCCTCATATGGATATCTAAGTGTCATTTATTAAGAAGAATGTCCTTTCCTGTCTGCTCTGCAGCGCCACTTTGGCCAGAGAGCAAATGTTTGTGTATGCAAGAGTCCTTTCTGGGCTCTCTATTCTGTTCCATTCTAATCTTCTATCTTTGAGTCAATACCACACTGTCTGAATTTCTATTTATAATAGGTCTTGACATCTAGCAGAATAAGTTCTCCCATCTTGCTTTTCTTTAAAAGTGTCTTGGCTATCCTTTTTTTTTATACTTCCTAATACATTTTAGACTCACTTTACAAGTTCCACAAAACATCTTTTGAATTTTTGGTTTAAACTGACGTCTGTATCATATATGTTCTTCCAATATGTATTCGTAGTGTATCCCTTCATCTATGTAGGTGTTCCTAAAGCTTCTCACTGCACCTTTTCTTGTTCCATAGAATCCACAGGTTTTCGTATATTTTTCCTCCTTCAATCCATTACAATGTGGTGAATATCATTGATTTTTAAAAATTTAAGCCAATTTTCATTACTAGAATACATAAAATTTGGTCATGATGGATTATATATTTATAATATCTTTATATTTTATTTATATATCTTTTGATTTGGTTGGCTAATGTTTGATTTAGAATTTTTGCATTTACTTTCATGAAAGTGAGTGATTTGTGATTTTCATTTCTCTAATGTCTTTGTTAGGATTTAATATTAAGGCTCTGGTGGCATCATAAAGAAGTTGGGATGGTTCCTCTTTTTCTTTTCTTTTCTTTTTTTTTTTGAGACAGAGTTTCACTCTTGTTGCCCAGGCTGGAGCGCAATGGCTCGATCTCGGCTCACTGCAACCTTTGCCTCCCAGTTCAAGCGATTTTCCTGCCTCAGTCTCTTGAGTAGCTGGGATTACAGGCATGTGCCATCACACCCAGCTAATTTTGTATTTTTAATAGGGATGGGGTTTCTCCACGTTGGTCAGGCCGGTCTCAAACTCCCCACCTCAGGTGATCTGCCGGCCTCGGCCTCCCAAAGTGCTGGGATTAGAGGTGTGAGCCACTGCGCCCAGCCTGGTTCCTCTTTTTCTGATCTATGGAAAAGTCTGTGTAACAGTGACATTGTTTCTTCCTTTCTTCCAATGTTTGGTAGAATTCACCAATGAAGCCATCTGGAATTCAAGGATTTACATTTCTTTAATAATTGTAAGACTGCCCAAGTTATCCGTTTCCACTGGTATAACTTTTGGTAAATTATATTTTAGAGAGAAATTTATCCATTACATTTGAATTTTCAAATATATGTTCATACTATTTTCTTATTTTTTGATGTCTGTAGGATCCTTGGTTAACTTCTCTTTTTCTTACTCTTGCTTAGTTATTTTCATTCTCTCTCTTTTTTTCTCTCTTCCATTTTGATCAGTCTTGCCAGGATTTTTTAAACTTTGTTAATAGTTTCAAAGAAATGACTTTTGACTTTTAAATTTTATTTTGATTTCTCTTTTGCATGTATTATGTTTGTTTCATATTTTATTAATTTAGACTCTCAACTTTTTTGTTCTACCTTTTTGGGTTATTTTACATTTCTTTTTCTAATGTCTGAAATGGACACTTTTTCATTAATTTTCTGACTTCCTTCAAGACTATAAATCTTCCCAGTACATAAAAGGCTACTTAAAGAGAAGCACAAGTTTTGATATGTGACATTTTTGTTATTCTTCTGTTGTAAATATTTTCTAATTTTCATTTATCATTTTCTTTTTGTATGCTGAATTGTTTAGGAATGTATTTCTCAGTTTTATTTTTAATATTAATTACCAAGTTGATTACATTGTTGTCAGAAATCATGTTTAATGGCTGGGCGCAGCAGCTCACGCCTGTAATCCCAGCACTTTGGGAGGCCGAGGCAGGTGAATCACCTGACATCAGGAGTTCGAGATCAGCCTTTGCAACACGGTGAAACCCCGTCTCTACTAAAAATAGAAAATTAGCTGGGCATGGTGGCACATGCCTGTAATCCCAGCTATTGGGAGGCTGAGGCAGGAGAATCACTTGAACCTGGGAGGCAGAGGATGTGGTGAGCTGAGATCGCACCATTGTACTCCAGCCTGGGCAACAAGAGTAAATCTCCGTCTCACCAAAAAAAAAAAAAAAAAAAAAAAAAAAAAAAAAAAAAAAAAAAAAAATCATGTTTAATACTATTTCAATCAAACATTATCTTTTTTTTTTTTTTTTTTTTTTGAGATAGAGTCTTGCTCTTTTGCCCAGGCTGGAGTGCAGTGGTGTGATCTTGGCTCACTGCAACTTCCGCCTCCTGGATTCAAGTGATTTTCTTGCTTCAGCCTCCTAAGTAGCTGAGATTACAGGCACACACCACCATGGTGGGCTAATTTTTGTACTTTTAGTAGAGATGGGGTTTCACCATATTGGCCGGGCTAGTCTTGAACTTCTGACCTCAGGTAATCCGCCCATCTAGGCCTCCTAAAGTGCTGGGATTAAAAGCATGAGCCACCGTGCCTGGCCTAAACATTATCTTTTTGTAAATGTTCGTGTATGCTTGAAAAGAAACTGTAATCTGCTCTTGTTGAGTGCAGTATTCTGTATGTGTCCACTAGATCAAATATGTTAATAATATTGTATAGATGGTTTATTTCTTCCCTGAATTGTGATGGCTTTTTACTTCTTTTCTTGTCTATACTGGGAGACTTGTGCTAAATTCTCTCACTATGATGTTGGATTTGCTTTCTTCTTGTAGACATATAATTTTGGGCTTTATATATTTTGCGACTATGTGGTTAAGTGCATACAAATAGAACATTTTTATGTCTTCCTTGTAAATAGAATATTTTATCATCACATAATAATCCTCTTTATCTCTAATAATACTTTTTGCTCTAAAATCTATTTTGTCTGACATTACTATAGCCACAGTAGCTCTTTTTTGGTTAATGCTCACATGGCACATTATACTTACTCCTTTTATTCTCAATATTTCTTTATTTTTTATATCCTAAATGTGACTTTTGTCACATCTAGATTTTCACAAAAAATCCAATTTACTAACATTTGCCATTTGACTAAAGCATTCATTTCTCTTACATTTAATATACTTATCAATGTATTTCTGTTTTTAAAATATCACTTTATTTTGGGCTATTTGCCTTTCTGTTCTATGTTTCTTTTTCTTGCTTTCTTGGGCTCAACTGTATTTTCATGGACTTCGCTGTACTTTGTCATACATTTTCCATCAGAAGTTATTGTCTCCTTTTGTGTGTATGTGCTTTCCTTCAAAATTAAAATCTGCATACTTAATTTACCAAAGTTTACAGTTAATGAATACTTTTGCTATATTCCCCAGGCAATCCATGTATTGTCTTATATTTTAGTTCTTATTTTTTTGTATGCCGTAGGCATCACTGTTCTAGACAGTGTTCATTTATATTCACCCATGCATTTAAACGCTCATTGCTTTTCACTCTTTCCTGTACATAGGTCCTTCCATCTGGGATCACTTTCCTTCTGCCTGAAATAGCTCCTTGAGCATTTCCTTTAGTGAACGTCTGCTTCTAATTGAACTCTCAGAGTTTTTGTTTGCCTGAAAAAATCTTTATTTCATCCTAATTCTTGAAAGACATTTTTTTCCTTAGTGTGGAGTTCTAGGGTAGAAATGTTCTTTCAGCTCATTGAAGCTACCACTCCACTATCTTCCGCCTTGTTATGTGTGTACTGTTGTTGAGAAGTTAGATGTCAGTTTAAGACATCTGTTTTTTCTTCTCTAGCTGCTTTTACAATTTTTCTCTGTATCTTCGGTTTTCTGCTGTCTCACTATGATGTACCCAGGTGTGAATTTCCTATTGACCAGGAGTTCCAAAGGCATGTGGATGGGTTTCAGCAGTTGGGGAGGGCTGGGAGGTGGGATCAGATAAGGGGATGCCTGCAGCTTGTAGGGGATTGACCTGGGATGCCACGTCATTGAGCCTCAGCTGTGTGCTCTGTAAAAGAGGGTTGATATTTAATTTGCCTCTCCATCTTCATTCAGTAAGCACTGATTGAGAACCCATTAGGTGCTAGACCCTTTCCTGGGTAGTGGGAACACAAGATGAGTCTCAGCTTTTGAGACTCTTCAAGCTAGAAGGGGAGGCAGGAGTGAGAACAGACATATATGATGGTGGATGCTGCAGCCACAGGTGGCCCAAAGATGGGTCACTTTCACATGGGGTTGGGGGTGTAGGTAATAAAGGCTTCCTGGTTCATGGAGCTTCAACCTCATCTTAAAAGCCGCATACGTTTTTAGTGGACCATCCACGAAAGAAGGCATTCCTAGGAGAGGGAACAGCAGGGGCTGGGACGTGGGAAACAGTGTGGCTCATTAGTGTTACCGAATTGTTTCACACTGGGGGGTTGGGAGCCCTTTGGGAGGCTTCTGTTCTAGCCAGTAATCTTTTGGTTGTCAGTGACCATAACACATGGCAGAAACTAACACTGCAAAGGTAAGGAGGGCAGGGGAACAGCCACCACCTCTTGCCCCTGCTTCTCTGGTTCCTTTCACCCATCAGGGATCATGTCTGCCCACCTAGCCTGACTTCACATCTTACATTCCCACCACCTAGAGGGCCAGATTCTCTTTATTCTAGTTAAAGCATTCTGAGGAGGGTGCTGATTGGCTAGTTTGGAGTAGGTGACCATCTTCAGACCAATCAGACATAGTCAGGGCCTGGGTCTTCTATGACCTTGGTCATTCCTGCTACAGCCCTGTGTTGTTTTGATGGCACAGCTCCCAGGGTAGGGGGCATTGCCTGGGGCCAATCCTGCAGAAATTCACTACAGCATAAATGCTGTGGAACTCGACCATTGTTCTGCAGACAGAGGGCCCAGCAAAGGGTTTGTTTGATTTTACATTATTTTTATTTTTAATTGTGATAAAATACACATAATATAGCATTTACTGTCTTAACCATTTTTAAGTCTACAGTTCAGTGGCATTAGGTACATTCACATTGTTGTGCAACCCTCACCACCATCCATCTCCAGAACTTTTTCATCTTCCCAAACTGAAACTCTGTCCCCATTAAACAACTCCCCATTCTCATCTCCCCTCGGACCCTGGCAACCACCATTCTACTTTCTGTCTCTATGAATTTGACTACTCTAGGTACCTCCTGTGAGTGAATCATACAGTATTTGTCTTGTCTTTTCTTCTTTTTAGATGATGCCTCACTCTGTTACCGGGGTTGGGGTGCAGTGGTACGATCTTGGTTCACTGCAACCTCTGCCTTCCAGGCTTAAGCCATCCTCCTGTCTCAACCTCCCAAGAAGCTGGGACCACAGGTGTGTGTAACTACGCTTGGCTAATTTTTTGTAGTTTTTGGTTGAGACAGGGTTTTGCCATGTTGCCCAGGTTGGTCTCAAACTCCTGAGCTCAGACAATCCACTTGCCTTGGCCTCCCAAAGTGCTGGGATACAGGCATGAGCCACCGAGCCGGGCCAGTATTTTTCGTTTTGTGATGGGCTTATTGCATTTAGCATAATGTCCTCAAGGTTCATCTATGTTGGAACATGTGTCAAAATGTCCTTCCTTTTTAAGGATGAATAATATTCCATTGCATGGATGGACCACAGTTTGTTTATCCATCATTTGTTGATGAACACCTGGGTTTCTTCCACCCTTTAGCTATTGTGAATAACATTGCTATAAATATTGGTGTACAAATATCTCTTTCAGGACCTGTTTTCAATTCTTTTGGATATATACCCATAGTGGAATTGCTGGATCATGTAAAAGGAAATAAAATTTCAGGATCCTCTAAATTTATTATACCAAGGGGAAAGGCTCATTCATGTAGCATGTTTGCAATTCTGCTTCTTAGATTATAGATTAAGGCCGGGTGTGGCGGAGCACACCTGTAATCCCAGCACTTTGAAAGGCCGAGGTGGGTGGATCACTTGAGTTCAGGAGTTCGAGACCAGCCTGGCCAACATAGTGAAACCCCATCTTTACTAAAAATCCAAAAATTAGCTGGGCGTGGTGGCAGGTGCCTGTAATCCCAGCTACTTGGGAGGCTGAGACAAGAGAATTGCTTGAACCCAGAAGGCAGAGGTTGCAGTGAGCCGAGATCACACCACTGCACTCCAGTCTGGTGACAAAGTGAGACTCAGCCTCAAAAAAAAAAAAAAAAGAAAAATTATAGATTAACTCTCTTACTCATTGCTCTTGTTCTGTAAATGACTAGGGGAGACCAGAGACCATAACTCCCCCCTTCCAATCACTGATCTTTGTTATAGATTAACTGCCTTTTTTATTGTCCTGTACCTAACTTAGACCAGATAGCAGCCAAGACCCCATGACAGTTATATCTTCAGTGTGGAATGTTAAGTATACCTTTCCCGGAAGAAAAAGACCATCTTGACTAATCAGATCATTGTAACTATGTATTAAGCCTTACATAAAAGATGTTAAATGTTCTGTTAAGCTTCCCTAAACTTTGTCTGTATGCACGATCCTAAACTTCTACACTTTGGATCTACACTGACTTCCATCCTTTGGAATCTTTGCTTCCTGGGCCACTTGTCCTTGAACTTTGCACTTAATAAACTCTTTAAGTGAGATTCTGACCCTTTCAGTTAAGTTGGAAATCACATGGTAGTTCTATTTTTAATTTTTTGAGAAATGGTCTACTGTTTTCCATAGCGGCTGCACCCGCTTACATTCCCACGAATAGTTCACAAGGGTTCTGATTTCTTCACATCCTTGCTTGTGATTTATTGATTGATTGCGATTAGTGTGTAATGGATGTGAGGTGGTATCTCATTGTGGTTTTTATTGCATTTCCCTAATAACTAGTGATGTTGAGCATCTTTTCATGTGCTTATTGGTCATTTGTATCTCTTCTTTGGAGATACGGCTATTCATGTCCTTTGCCTGATTTTTAATCAGGTTGGGTCTTGTTGTTGAGTTGTAGTAAAGAGCTTTAAGTAGGACTGTCACAGTTTGACTTACGGTTTTGACAGAGTTGAGCCTGAAACTTTGGCAGGAATCAGGGTGAGGGGGAAGCGGCAAGAACTTGGGGCTGCCAGGACGGACACTACACACAGTGGGCTCTTCGCAAAAGCTGAGCTCACCCAGGCCCTCTTCCTGCTCCGGATCTTGGATGGCCTAAGGAGGAGGACACTGGGATCACCTCTTTGGATCCTGGCCTTTTTTTTTGTTTTTTGAGATGGAGTCTCGCTCTGTCACCCAGGCTGGAGTGCAGTGGCGCAGTCTCGGCTCACAGCAAGCTCTGCCTCCCAGGTTCACGCCATTCTCCTGCCTCAGTCTCCTGTGGATCCTGGCCTTTTAAGGCTCTCAGGGAAGGCTCAGGCAGTCTCTAACACACCCCTGGGAAATCCAGGGCCCTAGTTCCTCCATATGTGGTCCAGACGGAGAATGGTTAATGATCCACGCTTTAGGACACCTGCCTGCTATTTGCAGCAGGGGCTGACCATGGGGTTTGGGCTCTAGAAATCCGCAGGAATTTACACATAGGTGCTGGGCTGTATAAAGGTGGATCCCCCACTGGCTTTTCTGACTGGCAGATAGTTCAAAGACGTGGGCTGGGGAGCCAGAATGCTTGGGTTCAAATCCTATTTTGCCACATACCACCTGGGCATATTACACAACTCTCTTGTGCCTCCATTTACTGCTCTATAAAATGGGAATAATAAAAGCGCCTCCCTTATGAAGGATTGGGTGAGGATTACATGAGTTAATGTATGCAAAGCGTTGACATAGTGCCTGTCTTGTAGTAAACGCAATGTAAATGTGGGTTATTGCTGTCATTTTCACTGAGACCAGGCCTTGTTAGGCTTCCCACCGCCCAGCAGCCTGCAGGCCTCCCGGACCACGTGGAGGTGCGGTTATCCTTGGGACTGGTCCTGCCTCCTGGGGCGGCTCGCGAGACAGCGCCTGGGGCCCGTTCCCGCGGTTGCCGGCAGGGGGCAGCATTGCACTGCGACTGCTCCTGGGCGGCGCCGGCGGTCGGGCTTGGGAACCGCTCCTCGCGTGGGCCCGTGCCCTTGCTGCGTGCCTCGCGCTGTCACCTGCGGCATCGGCGGGGTAGCCTGTGTAGAGCTGTCTGCCCAGTAGGGCTGGCATGGGGGCTGGAGACCGCTGTCTCTGTTCAGCCCGGGGTCTCTTGGGGCAGGGCGCCCCACCGCCTCTTCCACGAGGCTCTGCAGCCCTCGAGTCCCCGGCGTGTGTGGCTCTTTCTCGGCCTCTCGTGGGGCCTGGAGGCCCTTGACCGTCTTTGTTCCGTGCACAATCCCCCCATCTGTGAAATGTGGGCAATTGCGCGGTGGCTCAGGGCGCGGCCCAGGCCAGGCACAGAGTGTGAGGGTCGGGGGATGTTTGGACAACCCCCACCTCGGCCTTCATTAGGTCGCGGACAGGCTGGGCCTGAGCGGTATTGCAGGCGCGAGTGGCCTCTGGGGAGGGAGTGTGGCGGAGAGGATGTGCGCGCCGTGTGGTCCTGATCTGGGCTTGAGCCCACCCCATGTTTGAATCTGCTCTGGGCCTTTTCTTATGCTCAGCCTGCTTCCTGGAATGGCTCCCCCTTCCTCCTTATTCAACCTCCTCGGGTATCTCAGAGTCCGTAACAGCCTTCCAGGTGTCAGGGCCTGGCATCAGCTTCCCTTCCCTGCCAGTCCCCAAAAACGTCTAGTCCTCGCCTGGGCCTACCCTTCACCCCCTACCACCAGACTCAGGGTCCATATTAGGACTTGTGTCTGTCCTGCCCACCATGACCCTTGACAGGGGATCACGGGGATGGCCCGGCCTCCTGTGAAGGAAGGTCAGCTCCGTGATTCCAGATAATTCTAGTCTGGAAATCTCGTGGACTCCAGAGGTCTAGCCTTTGGCTACTCTCCCCCACATTTCCTGGAGAGGCTTGACCACTGGCCCATAGGCCAAGGGGACCCTCCCTTCTGTGGTCACAGACCTTCAACAGATGATGGCAGATGCAGGCCGCTACCCTCAGGTGACCCCACAAAGAGCCACACACTGGGGAAAGAACAGTCAGTGTTCCCAGTGAGTGGGAAGTGCACCCTAAAACAACTTAGAGATACAATTTTTCATTTATCAAGAATGAAACAAAGAATAATGTTTAGTGTTGGTGAAGGTGCAGAGAAGCAGACACTTTCATGAACTGCCAATGGAAATGTAGATCGGTTTTAAAAACAGCTTTGGAGGGCAATTTTGGAACGATGTATTAGAGACTTAAATGATGCATAACCTTTGACCCAGCAATTCCACTGCTAGGTATTTTTTCTACTAAGAAAATAATTGCATAAAAGTTGAAAATGCATGTATAAGTATTTTTACCGAAGCACTGTTTATAATGGTAAAAATTGGGGAGAATGTTCAACAGGAAATGAATGATTGAATAATGTATGATAGCTCCATGGAATAGAACTGTAATCAGCCATTAAAAAAATCACATTTTTGGAAGAGAATTTCATAGCAGAGTTAAATGCTCACATTAAAATGTTCATTCATTCACTAATTAATTGATTTAACATTTGTTGAATATCTGTGAGACATGCCAGGTATTCTTTTAGGCACTGAGAATACAACTGTAAATAAGATAAATACTATCGCCCTCCTTACTGGGCTTTCCTTCTATAGGCGAAGACAGGCAAGAAAGAAGTGAAAAATAATTTCAGGTAGTAATACTTTTGTCTGTTTCTCTTTCAAAATTATACTTGAATAGAAAAAAGGATGAGAAGAAGAGCATCAGAATGTCAACGGCAGTTATTTCTGGTTGGTGGTATCAGGTAGGATTTGTGTTAAGTTACGAGTAACTGAGAACTTCACTGCAGAAGCTTATAAAGACCAGGGTCTGATTGGCTCCTGTGTCCTGGGCTGATAAAGCAGCTCCACTCTGCCCTCCTGGAACGCAGGCTGTGCATGCCCTGCTTGGCTTCTCAAGGTCACAGGACGGTAGGCTTTCCTCCGGGTCTCCTGTCTACCTTCCAGGCAGGAAGAAGGGGGAAGGCAGAGGAACAAAGTCTTTCTCCTCCAGAGGCTCTGCCTTTTATTTTATGTGAACAGAGCTTCAGTCAAGGTCTCATTGGTCAGAATGGACCACTTGGGAAGAACATGGAGGTAGTGTCATGGGTTATCATCATTTTCTTCTTCACATTTTCTGGCATTTTGTAAATCAAACAAGACATTAAAACTAGCTTCTGTGTATAAGAAATGAAGGACTTTTTGCGTTTTAAGAAACAAGGTTGGGGTGGATTGCTATGTGGGAATGGAGGGCAGAGGGCAGGCAGTTGCAGTTGGGCTCAGACACAGCTGCTATGGGTGCTGCGGTCCTGGAGGTCTCTCCCACTAATTTCCATCCCCCTGAGTCCTGTGTGCCCCTGAAGACTGGTGCAGTCCTCAGAGGACACGGTAGAGTGCAGGACTGTGGCGGTCCCTGGGAGGGCCGTACCTGTCTACTGGCCGCCTTGCTGGCTGCCCTAACTCTCTCTGTTTGCTGGTCTCCAGGAAGGCTTTGTGGTTGCTGGGGTGAGTGTGTACAGCCTGGGCTCATGCTGGGCTGGACTGACTGGCTCTGGGGCTTTCTCCCCAAAGGAGCTGGGGTTTGTCGCCACGCGCAGGGCTGGTGGGCCATGTCAGGCTAATCTCGGTCTGTGTCCTGGCCTCTGCATTGTGTTCATATCCTGTGGCTGCTGTATGACATTTCAGCTTCTGGTGGCTGCCCGCATTCCTTGGCAGGCGGCCGTGCCCCTCCAATCCCTGCCTCTGTGATCACATGGGCTTCTCTGTGTCGTCCTTCCCTGACTCTTTCTTAGATGGACATTCATGATGGCATTTAAGGCCCACTTGGACAATCCAGGACCATCTCCTCATTTGCAGATGCTTGACTTAATCAAATCTGCAAACGCTCTCTCCAAATAAGGTCACATTTACAAATTCTGGGGATCAGAATGTGGACATCTGTTGGGGGCTATTTTTCATTAACTGTCCGGTGACTTTACTGCTCTGAGCCTTGATGATCTCATCTGTCAAGTGGGGATAAGAGTCCCATTCTCACAAAGTCTTGAGTCAGTCACCAACAGGCCGTGAGCAGGCGCTCGGCAGGCAACAGTGAGTGTCCCTCAGTGGTTGAGCCCTGCCCTGCCCCTCCCCTCTGACTGCTGAGGCTGCTTCTCCCTCGCTTTCGCTTGTTGGTTGATCTGCCCTGGTCCTGGAGACTGTGAAAGGACATGGGTGGCAGGCCTGCCGACGGCCTCTGATCTGCAGACCCTTTTTCCTGTTTCCATCTCCTTCTCCTTCCACTGCCTGTCCCCACAGTGAGGCGTGTGTGCTGCTGTGGTGCACAGGCCTTGCTCTTGGCAAGGGTTAAGCACGTGCAGGCTCCTTCCCTGGGAGCCTCCCCTGGGGGCTTCTGCTTCCTCCCACTCCCTCTTCTGTTCCCTCATATCAAAGCTCCCACCAGGCTCAGTGGCTCAGGCCTGTAATTTCCCAGCACTTTGGGAGGCTGAGGCAGTCGGATCACTTGAGGTCAGGAGTTTGAGACCGCCTGGCCAACCTGGTGAAACCCCCCTTTCTTCTAAAAATACAAAAATTAGCCAGGCGTGGTGACACATGCCTGCAGTCCCAGCTACTTGGGAGGCTGAGGCAGGAGAATCACTTGAACGTGGGAGGTGGAGGTTGTAGTGAGCCGAGATCATGCCACTGTACTCCAGCCTGGGCAACAGAACAAGACTGTCTCAAACAAACAAACAAACAAACAAAGCCAAAACCCCCCAAACAAAAGACATCTCTGGGTCCCTGTCTATTTTCCAGACAGATCTCTGGCAAGTCAGGGACTTTGCCCAAGGTTGCCTAGCATATTGACAGTGGATTCAGAGCCTTTGCCATGTTCCTGCCTCATCTGAAGGAGTACCAGGCAGCCCTTGCTCCAAACCAAGTCTCCAGAAGCCTCCTGGGAGGTAGTACTTCCCCCCTTTAGGTTTACAGGGTGCTAAATGCACTATGGTGCCCAGATAGGAAAAATCAATCACAATTTCACTTCATTGCGAGATGGAAGAAGATGTTTACAGGCCAGATAACCCGCTCTTGGAAATGGGTGTGTCCATATGTAGGGTGCTCAGATCCATTAGGGGCTGCATTTAGCTGGAGGGCTGGGTCTGGGGAAGGGGCTTTCTGTTGGATGAGCAAGGGCTTCAGGTGGATGCAGCTCCCCCTATCCCTGCTCCCTTGGGAGAGTCGGGGACTCGGCTCTGAAAGGCTGTGGGCTGGTGGGAGCCCCTGTGCTGCACCCAACTTAGGAGGATGGGGTGAGGAGGGGTGTGGTGGGGTGGACTTCTCACATCCATTGAACAAAATATCTGTGCAGCTCCTGGCCTGCCGTGCAGGCTGACATTTAGGTACCTCATCTTAAACAAGGAGCAGGGGGTGTCTGGTGAGCAACAAGGCCCCACTCTATGTGTGGACACTTGCAGCCTCATTCCTGGGGAGGGCAGAGGACATATGACTGGCATAGAGCATTGTGTGTAGAACCAGGGTGGGACAGTCTCCCATGAGTTCCCTGGTAGCCAGGGGGACAAAGACCTCTCACTCCACTGTTTAAGTTCCCTTTTGTGGATTGGTGATTCTCTTGCCCAGGATGTCCACTGAAGACACGATGGTTGACAGGCCTCTGGCTGCCATGATGCCACCCCAGGCCCACTCTGTAGAGATGTGTTTGGGAAGGAGCATGTCTGGCTTTAGCATCTCCCACCAGGACCATTCTGTCAACTTCTATGCTGGTCCCTCTGCTGCCTCCTTCTTCCCACCTTGCTGCTCTCCCCACAGCCTTCCCTTACTTGCTTCCACCTCCATACCTTTCCTCTTGCTGTTCCCTTCACCTGCAATGTACACTCCCTTCCTTAACTCAGCTCAAGGTCTCAGCTAAACCTGTGTGGAGCCCTGGAACCCAAAGCAGGAGATGACAGGGGCAGGAGGAGCCCTGGGCAGTGGTGGGAGGGGCAGGGGCCTCTGTGGCACTTCATGTTCTGGGACAGTCAGGCGGTGACTGTTGAGGGTACAGGAGCCTGAGTTCCGCTCTGGGGTCAGACAGGCCAGGATTCAGGACCCTGCCACTTAGTCCTTCCAGTCATTGGGGAATAGAATGGTCCCCAAAGTGCAAAAACAGCAGAGTTGCAGAACCCAGGCTTTGGGGAGAGAGGAGAGGAGCCACCCCAGGCAGGCGTTGGGGTTGGGAAGCAGGGAGCCCAGCAGGTCTCCTGGGAGGGCCTAGGCCAGCCTGTGGGCTCTAGGACAGGCTTTTCAGGGCTGTGGTTTTACACGTGTGAGCTGCAGCAGCAGAAGCCATTCTCTACACACAGGTAGACTCAAAGCGCCCATGCCCAAGGCTGGCTATGGACGTGGAGTGGGGCTCTCAAAAACCCCCAGCTTCCTCTGAAGAGCCTCTTAGATCCAGGCTTTGGGGCACATACTTGGAGAATCTCTGCTTTAGCAGGAGGTGAGACACAGGCTGCCCCCAGAGGCCTGGGACTGAGATGACAGCTCCTGGGGGTCGTTCCTCGGACCTGAGCCTGCCTTCTCCTTTGCTCTCCCTTGGCGTTTGCAGATGCCTTTGTACACACTCCAGCTTGCCTTATCTGACTTTTGCAGGGTTCTAAGGAAGGGATGAACCTTGCTGGATTCCAAGGGGTCAAAGGGAGTCCTGGATGTCAGTATGAGAGCCCCAGATGAGCCTGAGCTGCTGTTCAGTCCTGCCACCCACCCTGCCTGGAGAGCCTGAGTCCAGGAAGGAGACCTCTGGAGTTCCTTGCTTTTGCAAAGGAAGCAATTTTCCACACAGGTAACTTTTTGGACTAGTTGATTCTAAGCAGACTGAAGACCCAGTCCTGAGTCCCAGTTTCCTGACTGTATAATGGGGGTAAAGAGGTCCTTGCCCTGGAAAGATGAGGCCTTCCTATCTAGGGCAGACACACAGTGTGTGATTTCCTTTCTCCTCATTGGCCCATGGGGCACGGCTCTGGCCCGCAGAAGCTCTCCCTCACCTGGGCTTCCCGCCATGGGTGTCTGCACCGTGCCATGGGAAGGGTGCAAAGGGGCATAACAGTGGGTCTTGCCCTGGTGGCTGAGGCAAGCTGGTGCTGGAATTCTCCCTCTACCTAACCTCGGGAAAACCAAGGAATGAATCAGTAGAAGTCTCAAATTAATAGAATGAGCAATGCAAAAGATTGCTGGCCTGGGAAATTTAAAGTAAAAACCCATGAGGCTACCAAGAGTAAAAGTAAACTAAAAAAATACAGTAATATAAAAGAAGATCAAATAAAATAAATACAAGCTGAGAAACATTAAAAATAAGATGAAAGAGGTTGGCAAGAAAGGGTAGTAAGGAAGACAGAGTAGAGACAGACAATTCACATTCAACTGAAGAGCCAAAGCAGTGCTGGGAGAACAGATGAAAAAAGCAATAAACAAGGGTGTTTAAAAAAAAAAAAACAGGCCGGGCGCGGTGGCTCACGCCTGTAATCCCAGCACTTTGGGAGGCCGAGGCGGGCGGATCACGAGGTCAGGAGATCGAGACTTCCCTGGCTAACACGGTGAAACCCCGTCTCTACCAAAAAAAATACAAAAAATTAGCCAGGTGTGGTGGTGGGCGCCTGTAGTCCCAGCTACTCGGGAGGCTGAGGTGTGAACCCGGGAGGCGGAACTAGCAGTGAGCCGAGACCGTGCCACTGCACTCCAGCCTGGGTGACAGAATGAGACTCCATCTCAAAAAAAAAACCAAACAAACAAACAAAAAAAACAAAGCTGACGTGGTGGCTCACGCCTGTAATGTTGGCACTTTGGGAGGCTAAGGCAGGAGGATTGCTTGAGTCCAGGAGTTCAAGATAGCCTGGGAAACATGGTGAAACCCCATCTCTACAAGAAATGAAAAACATTAGCTGGGCCTGGTAACATGTGCCTGTGGTCTCAGCTACTCAGGAGGCTGAGGTGGGAGGATTGCTTGAGCCCAGGAGGTGTAGGCTACAGTGAGACACGATCACATCAATGTCCCCTGGCTTGGGTGACAGACCAAGACCCTGTCTTCAAGAAAAAATTAAAAAAAGGAAAAACCCAGTGGGTTAAGAGAGGAAGGCAGCAGTGAGATTTTCTGAGCTTAGATCTTGGCAGAAAGTGGGTTCCCTGGAGCCTGTAATGACAGATAAGGCTGGCAGCAAGACTCCTTCCCAGATGCCTACAGACTCTTTCCTGGGGGCTTGACCTCAAGACCTGGGTTGGCCTCTACCCTGTGTACAACGGACAGCTGGGTTCCATGCCAAAGCCTGCAGAGAATTCCCCAGGCTTGGACTTGACCTTTCTTTGCCAGCAGGGCCTGGGCTGAATCGTCTTCCATATCACTGGTGGGCTCTGTGCTGAGGAGGGAATGAGGAAGATAGAGTTTTGGGGCCCTCCCTGGAGACACATGATTCAGGAGGTGCACTTCTGCAGGGGTTGGGCACTGATGGTTCCGCATCAGGCAGGCAGCTCCTCAGGATTGTGCTTGGGAGGCAGGTCACTTGGAGGGCCAGGACTCCACCTGGCCTTTCCTTAGTCCAGCTCTTGGCTGGGGTGAGAAAGAAGGCAATGGAGAAAGGAAAGGTCTGCATTTCTGGAATGACAAAGCTTTAAGTCACAATGATTGTGGCTTCCAAGTAGACCACTGAGGCCTCTCTCTGCCTTGACATTTCACCTACAGCTTCTGTGGCCAACTACTAGCTTCCAGTGTTGTTTCAGTTGAGATTCCTGATGAGCCCAGTTTATCTTTTTGCACCCTCCTTCCATTTCCTTGTGTGTAAAATGGGATGACCATCTCCTCAGTAAGATGTCAGGCGGTGAGCACAGTGCCTGCATGTGGTAAGTGCTAAAGAAAAGTAATTAGAATCAGTAAAACTGAAGAACTCTTTAGAAAAAGCAGTCACCTGTGCTGGCTGAGCTTGTGTAAAAGAAAGATTTACTGACTCAGTTTTAATTTCTTTGAATACACCTTTGTGTAGTGAGGAGCAAACCAAGAGGACTGAGCCTTGGGCCTGCCAGCAACTCACCTGATGCCTTTCTCTGGGCCTCAGTTTTTCTGTCTCTGAAGTGGGTGTGTGTCATATGACCCAGAGATTGCTAATCTATCTTCTCCAGCTAGATTATTGCAGTAGGGGTGAACTTGTTCATTGGGTAGAGCTGCTTCCCCTGGTTTTGGAGAGGCAGCATTTGCAGCCCCAGAGGCTATCAGGGATAAGGGTGTTGGGCCAGGGATAGCTGGGCCAGGAGCAATAAATTGTTAAGGGCTTTTATGAGTCTGAGCAAACCACCAATAACAGTCAATGCCCCTGGATCCTGGCAACTCCAGCTTTAGGTGGCAGAGGATTAAACACATTTTGCCTCAAGGTGAGTCTGTACAGGTCCCCAGTGGTCTCTGAGCCTGCCTCCCAGCTCTGTGAGGAACAGGAGCTGAGCAGAGTGCCTACAGTCACCACACAAAGGGTGTTCAGGGGATTGTAGCCTGAATAGGAAAACTGGCTTGGCTGAGTGGACTGTCCCAGGGTGAGCATCTGGGAATGAGCATATGGGGATGGCAGACTACCACACGCCCTGGAAGCTGGAGGGGAAGGAGGCACCCGGGACAGAAGGTGAGGTTGCCCCAGGTCAACAGCTTCAGATGAGATCCACCTTGAGTCATGATCCTCAGATGCCAAGCCACAGGAACTTCATCACCCACCTCATCATCCAAACTGGAACTTGATGGAAATCACTCCAAAACTATGTGTTGGTGGGTTGTCTTCTTAATACTTGGAAGGAGGTCTTAATACTTGTTCCACTGAAATCATGCTACCTACACCTAGCAAAACATACATCAAAGAAAAACTTCTAACTGGGTATATCACATGCCCACTGTACTAACACACTGGAGAACCCCCAACAACAGGAGGCCCTGGGAGTGTCTCTGACCCACAGGGACTTCAGGTCAAGACCACACCCACCATCCTTTCAAGGTGGAGACAGTCCCCGTAGGAAACAAACTGATGTATAATAAAACTCATCATTTATTTCTCTTCTCCTTACAACATTTCAGCCAGTGAATGGTAGAATTTTGCAGGAATGAGAATTAGAGGCATAGAGGGTTTTGAGATGCAGCGTGGGTCAGGTTTCACTACTCAAGGACCCTAAGACAGGTTTTTGGAAGAAGTGTGTGTGTGTGTGTGTAGGAGCACACTCAGCCACTCCCATGGGCAAGTATGACCACTCCTCTCTTCTTGCTCCCTGGCCCCCTTAACTTGGAAGCCACCTTGCTGGCCCATGGGATTCCTTGATACTTCTGCAATCCAGCTTCTCTGCTCCACCATGCTGTCCCTGCCCAGCTGAGCTGGCCCCCTCAGGGTTCCCTCACAGGACTATGGGCCTCCACTGGCCCCCTCAGCACAGCTCATCCTCTCCAATCTTTCTTTCCAAAGTGAAATCTACCAATGATTACTCTTTGGGTGGCCACATGGGAGACAGACAGACATACAGACACACATACTTCTTTCTTTTTGCCTTGGCTCACCACCGTTCAATGCCTGGAAGCCTTATTTTCTCCTTGGGTACCTCCACTCAGTCTTTACAACTGTCACCTCCTCCAGGAAGCCATCCCTACTCTTCTTCCCAGGCTGGGTCAGAGCCCAGGCATCTGAGCATACACAGCTCATTCATAGTCCCCCCCAACATTTAAAAGATGACCTGGTTAGGTGTCTGCCTCGCCCACCGCTCTGGGAGCTCTGGGCAAGGGCTGTGGTGGGAGCCTCTGCGCCTCCCTCGAGCTCGAGCACCACCTGGTGCGCGGCGGGAGTCCTGGGGACGTTCCCAGGCTTGCCGGAGGAGCAGCTTCCGAACGAGGCTCTGCCAGGTCCCAGACTCCAGGAAACTCAGCTGTCTCCTCGTAATCTTGGGGGTGCCACATGGAGCCCAGTCCCTTTCAGGCAGGAGCCCATAACAGCTTAACGCTTTGGTGGTGGCCGGCCCGAGGCAGGCACCGGAGGCGGAGGGAGCCCCGTTCCGCTATGGCCGCGAGGAGCGGGCTCTTCGCCCGGGCTCGCGCAAGAAAGCTCCGTGCAGGGTCGGAGTCTGAGCCCGCCGGCCGCTTGGAAGGCTCCTCACGTCCAGGCGCCGCGGTCACGGCTGCGCCGGCTTCCGGCCATGAATTGGGCTTCAGAGTCCGAGCCTCCTGCCGACTCCCGGCTGAGTGCGCTGCAGGCGGGGCGGGGGATGGGCGCCCGCCGAGGTCCGCGCGGCCAGCCAGGGTTCAAGCCCGCGGCCCGGGCTCTGCTCCGAGATGCTCGCGGCGGCCGGCCCCCTTTGGCTCCCCAGGTGTCCCGGGGCCTGGCCCGGCGCCCCGCCCCGGTCTCTCTTCTTGCTCCCCAGGTCCCACTCCACGAGGAACGGTCTGTTTCGGCCGGGGACATGACCCGAGACCCGCGGCTGCTGAGATCGCCAGGGAGCTTCGGGAGCCCCTCGAGGGCAGTTAGCGGCCGGCCCTCCTCCGTTCTCCCGCCCCTGGTGAACCGGAGAAGGAGGCCCGGACAGCCACGGCTCGGCGCGCCGCAGCCCAGGCCGGTCCCCGCCGCCGTGCCGGTCTCCGAGCGTCCCCCGGGCCGGGAGCGTGGAGCACCCGGCGCCCCCTCCGAGCCGCGAGCGGGCGAGCGCCGCGCGGCGAGGCTGAGGCTCCGCAGTCACGTGGTAGAGAGAAGGGCGGAGGGGAGGGAGGCGGGCAGGGAGGGGAGGGGGAGCGGAGCCCAGGGGGAGGGGGGGGGGGGGAGGGGGCGTCCTCCGCAGTTCGCTCCTAGCCGGGGCTCAGACACACAGCCAGCCCAGAGCCGCCACGCCAGCCCGGCCGCCGCCGCCACCGCCTCAGCCTCCCCCGAAGCCGCTCTAGCCGCGGGAAGCGCCGCTGCCACCGCCGCGGGCCGCCCCCGCCGCGCCGGCCTGGGCTCCAGCTGCCAGCGCCGCCGCAGCCGCCACCGGAGCCGGAGCGGGAGCCCGACCGCGCTGGGCTGGGCTGGGCTGGGCTGGGGCGGGCGCAGGGCGCAGGGGCGGGCGCGCGGGGGAAGACGCACGGGCGGGCTCGGCTCTCCCGGGGAGCGGCCCGGGACTGCACCGGGACCAGCGCCTCCCCGCTTCGCGCTGCCCTCGGCCTCGCCCCGGGCCCAGGCGGATGAGCCGCGCGCCCGGGGGACATGGAAGCGCTGACGCTGTGGCTTCTCCCCTGGATATGCCAGTGCGTGTCGGTGCGGGCCGACTCCATCATCCACATCGGTGAGCGTGGCTGGCTGCCGGGCCGAGGCTGGGCGGGGGCCCCAACGGGGAAGGGGGTGCGCGGCGTCCAAACTTGGCGGTTCCCCGGGCCGAGGGGCTCGGCGGGCGGTGCTCCCCCGAAGGGCCGCGCCGCGCCGCCCGGCGGAGGAGCTGTGCACGGGCCGCGCCGCGCTCCCGCTGGCTGCTAGCCGCTCCCCGGGGCTCCGATCTCCGCGCGGGGCCCCGCGGCCTCTGCCGACACTTAGGGCCGAGGCTTCGGAGAACACTGGGATGGACGCGCGTGGAGACCCGCGCCCTTAGAGGGGCCGTCGGCGGGTCGGGAGGTCCTTTCCGCGCAGCTCAGAGCAGCTGGGGGCAGGGGAAGGCACGGCGGGGGGGCTCGTCAAGTTGGCAGGGCAAGATCAAAGAGACCGGACCGGAACCGTGTGTGAATGTGTGTGGGTGCGTGTTGTCAGCGTGTGTCGCTGTGTGCGCCTGGCACGGTGTCGGTGTTACTGTGAGAGGGCGTTGGGGTATGTGGGGCCATCTGAGCGTGTGTTGGTGCGTGCACGACTGTCTGTCAGCCTGTTAGAGTGGACACAGTGTCTGCCTGCTTCTCCGGTGTGTCTGTGTAGCCCTCGGTGTATGTGTGGGTGCGTGTGTATCTGGTTGTGGCGACTGCAGCCCCATCCTGGACAGTCCCAGAGTTTTGCGTGGTCCAAGTCTTGGGGGCCCAGACAGTCTGGGTGCTGGGAGCCGAGGGAAGAAGCGTGGGCAGCGCGGGGTAGGGGGATGCTGAGCGGGAAGAGATGGATAGAGAGAGAGAACCGGGAGAGAAGATGAGAGAACAGAGGAGGAGGGGGCACGCCGAGGGGGAGTGGGCGCGCCGAGGGGGAGTGGGTGGGAGTTGGGAGCAACACGGGAAGAATCTCGGGAAGTTGGGCCGAGTTGGGGGGCTGACAGCGGTCGCTTTGGGAGTCCCTCTGCAGTCGTCTTTCCGGAAGTTGGGAAAGACCAGCGATCACAGGGAAACTGGGGGTTGGGAGGTGTTGAAGGCGAGGAGGACGGGACAGGCGGGGCCGGGGCGTGGAGTGGGGTGGTGAGTACTAGGCCTGAGCTCAGAGAACTACGATTCTGCAGGGGCCCGTGACCAAACCTGCTTCCCGCCCTGGAGGGGTGCGGGTCTCGCGGTCAGCATTGCGGCTCCGGCTCCGGGTGTAGTGAGGAATCGGGGCCTCCCTCCTTCTACCCAGCCCCCAGCTTGAGGGATCACTGGGCCAGCTCCGGGACCTCAGGGACCCTCGGGGCTTGGTGAGGCGGGGTGTGGGTGGCTGACTCCAGAGCTGCCCAGGTTGCGGGACTAGGCTCCGGCTGGTGGGACGCATCTCGGCTGGAAGCGCAGGGTCCGCGGAAGCTGTGATAGGTGCACAAAGCGCCAGCCGGAGGGCGCCCTGGAGGAGCTGTCCGCGGTTCTAGAAAACCCTTCAAGAACAGGTCCTTCTGGGACCCCCAGCCCCGCTAGATCCTAGGCGCCTAGGACACAGTCCCCTTCCCCCACTCCCCTCGACAGACATACAGGAAATGGAAGTGGGGAAGGATGGAGAGTAGGAGGCTGAGCTCAGGGCGCCAGGCCGGGCAGCGTCACAGCCGTCCAAGCTGCAGGCCACCAGAGGCCCCTGCCTAAGGAAGACCCCTCTGCGCAGGAAAGCCAACTGTAGGCCTGCTTCGCTCAGCTCCACTCAGCAGGGGACGTGCATGGCAGAAAGGAGTCATCATTCTGTCCTGGGGTTTGGGTGGGGGACACCACCCTCCCAGGGAACTTCCTGGCTCCTGGGATGGGATTTATGGAAGGCATTTGGGCACTGCCTGGGGCCACCCTAGCTTGGCTTAGTCCCTTTTGTGGGGTATGGCTAGGACATGTGGTGCCTTGGTTGTGAGACACGTGTGTGACCTGGTGGCAGCATGTGAGATGTGCATGTGTAACTCATGTCAACTGTGTGCACGTGTGCGCTGAGGGCTGCTGGGGGGAGGGGAGCATATTCCTGTGCGGGTGGAGATGGGAGAGCCTTATTCTACCCTGCCAAGCTGAAATCCCAGCTCAGACTTCCCACCACCTGGCAATCATCGGTCTGCGAGTGCCTTGACCCTCGGGCTAAGGGAAGCGGGGAGAGGGTTCTTGTCTAGGTCCGGTCTTGATCCCTTCTCTCCTTCAGGTGCCATCTTCGAGGAGAACGCAGCCAAGGACGACAGGGTGTTCCAGTTGGCGGTATCCGACCTGAGCCTCAACGATGACATCCTGCAGAGCGAGAAGATCACCTACTCCATCAAGGTCATCGAGGCCAATAACCCGTTCCAGGCTGTGCAGGAAGGTGAGTGACCGCTGTGCCCAGGGCCTACTGGGACACGGTCTGTGAGGCGTCGCAGCAGTGGGCACTGGCGGGGTTGGGGACGAGCTGGGCCGCGCGGGTCCCCCTCTGCTCCTGGGCAGCCGCGGTGCTACACGCGGTGGCGCGCCTTCCCTGGCCCACCTAGGCAGCGGCGCCAGGACTGCTCTGCGCTGCCGGCTGGCAATGAGAGCCTGCGAGCGCGGGGAGCTGGGCTTCCTGCGGGTTGCGCGCCGCCTTTCGGGCTGTGTGGGCGCGGGTGTGCGCCCAGCGCTGGCTGCGCAGGCGTGCGTGGCTTGGGGCGGTCTTTGTTTCTGGGTGTTTGGGGGTAGGCGTGTCTGCGTGCGGGGTACCTGTGTCGGGCGCACCCCCCGATCTCGGTGGGCCGGTGTCTTCCTTGCTTCGAGGTGAGGAGCGCCCAGCGCCTGGAGCCCGCCCTGTCTCCTTCTCCCGGGCATAACCTGGTAGGCGCGGTGTTTCGCGCCCCACTGCCCCCAGAGCCTCAGCCCGGCGCTTCTCTGCCGCGCTCCTCCACCAGGTTTGGAGGAACGGGTTTCTCTATCGCTGTCCGCGCCGCGGGCGGAGGCGCCACCGCCTGGGCCAGAGGTGGGCGCTGTTCGCCCAGGAAAGGAGCGGAGCTGGGCTAGTCCGGCTGCGGGGAAATCCTAGCCTGCGCCGGGGCCGCCCTTTTCCACGGCCATTGCCTGCGGTCGGGCCCCGCGGCAGGCGCCACAGGTGCGCGGCGAGGGCGTTCGTGACAGCAACTCCCTCTGCTTTCCCTCCTCTCTCCTAGTCCCTCCCCTTCAACCTGACTTTCAGCTCCGGAACCCTGGTTCCTTCTCCAAGCCTCCAGCTTCTTGGTTAAGGCCTAAGGCTCCACCTCTGACACTTACCCAGCTTAAGTCCGTTCTCCTTCCCTCTGCCTTGCTCCCCACAACCATGGGGACTCTGAGGCCAGTGCCCCTCAGTGCTGAGGATAGAAGGGCACAGTTAGTGGTGCAGGATGCAAGGATTCCTTGCTGGAGGAACTGGTAGGGCAGTGTAGAGAGGGCAGTGGGTGTAGTGGGAGGTGGGCTGGCTAAGAGCTCCGGGCCGGTGCTTTCTCCTCAAGCCCCTTGAGCCCAGAGTCCTCTTGCTGCTATGGTACACATGGGCTGCTAGTCTCCCTGGTGCCTGCAAGGACAGGATACCTCAATGATGGCTCTGGTCTGGGTCTGGGGTGTCAGAGCTGGTGTTGGGGAGGTTGTTGTGCTGGAAGGAGGAATTCTGGGGGTCTCCTATTCTTGGGTGCAGCAGAGGAAGGAAAGGGGCCAGCTCTGGGGGCAGGGACCGGGGACTAGTTCTGGGGACTGAAGGTCCAAGGATTTCTTGAGGTGGTTTTACAAACCGGGAGTCCCAAGTGTTTTCTTTGGGCGGGGGGTGAGGCTAACACTGCTTATTATGGGAGCTGCTGCTTCCAGCTGTGACAGATGTCCATTGTCAGATGTCTGTTGAGGTACAGGGAAGAGGAATTCCTGCCCTTCTTTGGTGTCTGGTGCCCCACCAGCAGTCTCTGTCTCCAGACGCCCCCTGTTCTGGACTTCTTTTCAGTGTGCCCTTACCACAGCTCCTTGCAGGTTCTTGGGGTGGGCTCCAGCCAGAGGAGGGCAGGGCCTTCTTAGTGGAAGGAACCCTAACTGAGGTGGGGACCTGGGGTGACAAGCTACAACTTTCACATTGCCTCCTGTTCCCTTGACACTGGCTCCACACACCCCATCTCTGTCGACATTCATTCTTTGTGCTTGGGAGCCGAAGCCACAGTTTGGAAGCACATATTTCCTGGACCCAGGAGCTCCCAGTGTAGTGGAGACCCTGCCTGTGTTCCATGTCTGGTGACACACCTCTGTTGACTCCCCTCTGCAGTGTTGAGTATCCAAGCTCATTCATTTTGCCCCTGAATGATGCCCGTTCACTCCCATCAGCAGTTCCCCAGGGACTAAACATGGTGCTCTTGCACAAGGTTGCCACCTCATGCAGGTAACATACAAGGATGAACCGGGCAGCTGGTTCCTGTGGTACCTGGAGTATAGGGCCTGAAGAGGTCATCTCCATTAAAAGGAGAAGCTGTCACACAACTTTAACAGATTTTGCCTTTGGGAGTGAAAATCCTACTGTTGTAGACATGCTGATTTATTTTTTTAAGAGGAACCCCAAATCTGGACCTTAATGTAAAATTTGATTTAAAGCTGTCATCAACTAATAAAGCAATGTAAACAACACAGCACAAGCCACACAAAACATAGCTATGGGTGATTCAACCTGTAAGCTCCTCAAAGCAACTTTGTCCTGGGGACAAATGTTCCACCCAGGGGCCTTTTCTGGGTCTTGGTTTCTCTGTTTGTATAACTGGAAAAATGTCTCAGGCTCCAAGGATGGCAGGCTGACACGGTCTCTGTGGGGTGTGAGAGTGAGTGTTTCTGCATGTCTGGAAGTAGGGAGTTAGATTCTGGTGGTTGATAGTTGTCGAAGGAGAGAGACACTGGCCAGGTATTGTTGCTGGGCTGCCTACTGCCCAGAGAGTTTGTGCTGGTGAAAGCTGGCATTTACTTTCATTTTATGAGTCTGGTGGACTGAAATCCATTGTTATCCTGTGACCTTGCATAGCCCTTGGATGCCTACAAGGGATGGGAGGAGCCAGCCCTGGAAGGCCTCTGGGAGGGGCAGAGCAGTGCTCATCAGCCTCCTTTTCCCTTGCCTGGGGCTCTGCTGCAGGTACTCAGCTCTCTGGATGTCCTTCCTTGGCTGTACTCTGTGGGGTGCTTTTCCATCACCGGGCTTGATCCCTGCTTGATGAATGGCTTATCTCTCACTGCTGGGCCTGGACATTCATTGCAGCAGGACATGGGTTGTCGATACAGGTTGAGTAGGAAAGAAAAAGAGTTTTAGTAGGGGAGTGGTCAGGGATGGAGAGCAAAGGCAGATGGGGGCTCGATCTCCAACATTGACTGGACAAGGCCACAGTGACCTCTCAGTAGAGTGGTGCTATAGCTGTTTTGGTCTGAGAGGCAGTGCCATGCAACGATAAGAGCTTGGTGGAGCCTAAAGAGTTTCAGTTCCCGTCTTGTCTTCACTCGCCGTGTGACCCTGGAGCCCTGCTCTGAGCTTCTGTTTCCAGATCTGTTCGAAGGGAATAATCATAGGATTTGCCTCATGGGATTGTGGGGATTAAATGAGATGAGACGTGTGTAAATCGTCTGCATAAAGCCTGAGGTGGGTGTTCTGTAAACAGTAATTCCCTTTCCATTCCCTGACCCAACCGTGAATCCATCTCAGCTTCTCTTGAGGCTGTTGATATTTTCAGCTACACCATTTTTTTAAGCTAGTGAATTCCTTGAGAGAGGACCCAAACTGACCTTTTCATTTTTAGCTCTTACTTTTTTTCCCTGATTATAAAAGAAAATGCATTGCTGCAATGAGCTTGTATTAATATAAAAATATAAAAAAGAAAAAGGGCAATGTGTGCTTATTATGTAAAATGTGGAAGGTACAGGAAAGCATCAAGAAGCAGAACAAAATTGCTCTGAATTGCACTAGTGTTGATTCTTTCTAGTCTTTCCCCCACCACTGTATTTTATAAAGTTTGAGAGCTCCCATTCTGTTCAGTTTTATATCCTGTTTTTTTTTCCCCATTTAACATCATTGGCCTTTTCTGAAATCACTGTGAACTATTTGTAAACATTACTTTTAGTAACTGCATACATTTCTCAATGTTCAAAACTTTTTTTTTTTAAAGGAACTATTTATGCTGAGATATGCAGAATTAAATATTCCTGAACAAAACAAGAAACTCGGCCTGGATATATTGGTCCTAAGATTTATACTTAACAATTTCTTTAGGCTGACTTTTAACAAGCTCCTTACAAGCACTGCCTTTTAGGACATTTGGTCAATTTATGGAAAAGAATGGATCACACAATAAAATATCCATTTGATAAGGATTGAAAGTTAGCAAATAACACAGAAAGGACATTTAAATCTCTAAAATGTTACATCTTAGATTTAGCTGGCAAAGTCCATATTAACAAATAGTGTGAAAATTTGTCTTCTAGATACTAAAAGAGATCCTAATTTGTTAAATAAAAAAAATTTCAGATTGTCGTAAAGTGCCTGCTCAAGTAGGAGGTTATATAAATGCATATAATTTATATAAAAGAACTGGCTGAGCACGAGTCTTCTCATTTCCCAGCATTACTTTTTACTGTGAGTAAAAGACGTGAGTTATTGGATATGCTGTAGATATACCTGTCGCAGTGTGGAGGGATAACAGTTTAGGGAAGAGGCAGAAAAAAGGAATGCATGCAAGTGAGGCAATATTCCTTTTAGTTATCATAAGCACAAAAGGGTTCTAGGAAGACATAAACATTACCAAGAATAGCTTGTGGTTCACAGAATGAAACAATGAAATAAAATAAAAATGAAACCCAGAGAGCTTGTTGGTGCCCATGTGGAGGCCTTGCTCAGTTTATATCCGTTACCTCCTAAGTGGTCACTCTGCCCCTCACTGGCCACACTGGTATCTAGACATTCTGCTAGCTCTGATGGCTTCCGGCATCTTCCTTGGCTTCCATTCAGAATTATAGAGAATTGTAGGTCCCATCGAGGCCACACCCTTGCAGTCCTGCAGGCAGCCTCACCAGACACTGTCAGAGGCTGTCTGAGTGTGATGTCCGTGTCTTCCTAAAGATGCTGTAGACCCCTTATTCCCATCCTCTCAGCTGTATTAGTTTTCTTGTGGTGCTGAAACAAATTTTACCCCAAATTTAGTTGGTTAGATCAACACACATTTATTCTCTTGCAGTTCTGCAGGTCAGAAGCCTAACATGGGTCTTGCTGGGCTAAAATCTGGGTCTTTCTGGAGGCTGGAGGAGAGAATTGTTTCCTGGCCTTCTCTAGCTTCTGAAGGCTGCTGGGTTCCTCAGCCCCTGGCCCTTTCCTCCATTTTCAGGGCCAGCAATGGCGGGTCAAGGCCTTCTCACATCCTCTCATGCTGACCTGGCTTCTGTCATCACGTCTCCTTCTCTGACTCTTCTTCCTCCCTTTTCCACTTGGCTCCCTCTTTCAAAGACCTTTGTGGTTATATTGGGCCCACCTGGATGATCCCAGATAATCTCCTCATTTTTATTATTATTATTTTTTGAGACAGAGTCTCACTCTGTCGCCCAGGCTGGAGTGCAGTGGTGCGATCTCAGTTCACTGCAAGCTCCGCCTCCTGGGTTCACACTATTCTCCTGCCTCAGCCTCCCGAGTAGCTGGGACTACAGGCGCCCGCCACCACACCAGGCTAATTTTCTGTATTTTTGGTAGAGACGGGCTTTCACTGTGTTAGCCAGGATGGTCTCAATCTCCTGACCTCGTGATCCACCCACCTCGGCCTCCTGAAATGCTGGGATTACAGGCGTGAGCCACCGCACCCAGCCCTCCCTATTTTAAGGATAGCTGGTTTGCAAGCTTAATGCTGTCTGCAACCTGTGCCATGTAGCCTAGCATATTCACAGATATGGGGATTAGGATGTAGACATCTTTATGGGCCATTATTCTGCTACCACGTTGGCACACCTGTCTTTGCCCAATGTAGCCAATGTGCACTGTCCACCTCCACTTTCCTTCCACCCTGATAATCTTTTGCATGCTTGACTGCACTCTTGCTTACTGGGGGGCATCCTCTTGTCTTCGTTGGGCTTGCTACAGTCACCTGGGATGGATAGCTATGTTTCCTTTCCATTTCTACAAAGCTCACTCTGGAAGCATCACACTGTAAGCTTGTGGGGCCTCCACAGACTTAACCTGTGTTCTCCAATGACATGCCAGCTTCTTTTCCTGGGCTTGGCTGCTGCTTGTGCATAAGGAAGTTCCTGGAGGAAATTGCTGTTTGAATAGTCAGACTGTAAGTTGGTGCTGCCGCTTGGACCCAGGGCCTCTTTTCTGCCTGGGTAGGTTGTTCTTCAGAACCTCACCATCTCTGCCCATGCCTACCTAGAGCCCAAGGGAGGGCCCTCATTGAAGTCAATCTTACTTTGCTGCCTGGGATCCCACAGAGAGCTGTTATTCCTGGACCCCTCAAGGGCTACTGCCAGTGATAACAGCTGTGGATAAGGCTGCAGGCATTGATAGTCTGGAGTTAGGCATTGGGTCCCCTCTCTGGATTTCCCACAAACCTGTGCTGAATTCACGGTGTCAGGGTGCTGAACTCATAGGCGTCAGGGTTCTCCTTCATTCTGGAGTCACTCCTGTGCAGGTGCACACACACGCATGTGCACCACACACACATGCATGCATATACTCCGGCACACACACATCCACATGTACTCAAGAGCACACACACATGCACACATGCATGGGGACACACACACTTTCTCATTTTTATAGACTACACTCCGGCACCACCCACTTCCTCAAATTTTGGGTTCAAGAGGCTCCCTTCATTCCTTATTGCCATGGCTCGACTCTCTAGATTGGGAGGTTGGACTTAACTGGCAATGAGCAGATGGACACCTCATGCCAGGCGTGTGGGAGAGGCCATGGATCATACTGCCTCTGAGCTGCTGCTGTTCCTAGTCCTGGGCTGGCCTGTGATAGCCCCTTTCTCTGGGGTGCTCCCCTCTCTGACAGGCATTGGGCCCAGGAAGGCAGTTGGGTCTGTGTCCAGAATCTCAGCTAGGCTGTCTGAGCCCTTCCTCCCAGCCTGTAAACAGCCAGTTTCCTGGCCAATGGCCACAGTTGAGAAAGAAGAACCCAGAGTTCCCCCTTCTGGACCTGAGGTGTGGGCAGGGTGGCCTGGAAGGGATGAGATGGCACCTTCCGTTTCTAGGTCTAGGACATGAGTACTTTGACAGTTTTCCTGCTGGGGCCATTTCTCCAGGTTTCTCTTGGGGGCCAGCTAAGGCTGTCCGTCATCACTCATAGTCACCTCTTGTAATGGCACACAGACTCTCTTTCCCAATTCTTGTAGCTGCCAGGTTGAAATTCTCTAGCTTTGTCCTCACAGCAGCTGTCTTCCATCTTCACTGAGTCTTCTACTGCCCAGGAAATGCTGTTGCCTAACAACTCAGAGCATCCCATCTGCCCTGTCTCTTCCCAGATCATTTCTAACCCATTCCATCCCTGGATGTGATTCTTTTTACACTTGGTTACCCATGGCCATGCCTGTGGGTCTCCACCCTTTGGTTTTGCTCTGTGTTTCCCATTATATGAGTCAGGGGAGACTAAGTTATGCTGCAGTAACAAACAATCCAAAACTCCCAGCAGCTTGCACGACACAGTATTTCCTGCTCCTACTGTGTGTCCATTGCCGGTCAGTGGGGAGCTTGGCTCCTCATGGTCACTTCACTTGGTTGTTGCCAGTTGCTGTGCCAGAGGGGAAGAGAGCTCTGGGGGGCTCAGCCTGGATGTGCCCACATCACTTCTGCTTATGACTCATTGGCTGCAACCAGTCATATGGCCGCAGCCAGTCACAGGGGATCCAGGAAGCACAGCCTTACTATGTGCCTGGAAGCAGAGAGAACTGGAAACAACTGGTGAGCAACAGAAATGCCTATTTCCCATTCATGTCGAAACAGCCTTCCTGTTTCCTTGGCGATTCATTAAAACAATAGCAACAAACAAAAGCCAAAAACAATTTTAGGTATTGGATGCTAGGTTGGGTGGAATCCGTGGCTCCCATCGATTCCCCATTGTGTACTCAGCAACTTGTCCCTCCTCTGCAGACCTCTGGGCAGCCCTTCCTTGTGCTGGGAAGTCAGGAAGCCAGAGTCCCCAGCCCCGGCTGGGGTTGCACCTCTGCTTTTCTCCATGTCTGCCAATCTTGTGCTCTGTAAACTAGCGCCTGGACAATCCCAGCTCTCAGAAGCGTTGAGCTAGTCATGAGGTGAAGATTGGGTTCTCGGCCCAGCCACCGACAGGACCAGCACCCATGACCTCCCCCTGTCCCCGTAGTTGGACTTGGCAAGTCTGCACTTTCCACGGCTTCAGCCCTGTGGCCCTGTCCCTCGTATAGACTCCCAAGCCTTGCCCCTGCTGCCCTGCGAAGCGGCAGCCCTCTCCTGCTAATGGCAGTGGGCTGGGGCAGAGACCACGCATCTCTCTGCCGTTGCTGGCCTGTGACAGCCCCTTTCTCTGGGGTGCTGCCCTCTCTGACAGGCATTGGGCCCAGGAAGGCAGCTGGGTCTGTGTCCAACATCTCAGCTAGACTCTCTGAGCCCTTCCTCCCAGCCCGTAAACAGCCAGTTTCCTGGCGGATGGCCACAGTTGAAGAAAGGAGAACCCAGAGTTCCCCTTTCTGGGCCTGAGGTGCGGGCAGGGTGGTCCGGAGGGGATGAGATGGCCCCTTTTGTTTCTAGGTCCAAGCTGTGGGCAGTGTAGGTTACCAGTGGGTGAGGTGGAGGGTGTTAGCTGGGGGCCTAGGGTGGTCCTGAGCCCAGGCTGCCCCTCCTCCTCCACCCAGGTATGGGACATGTGGCCCTGATGGCCCCATCTTTCCAGTTTTCCCTCACACTCGTCCCTCGACAGACTCTAGGTGAGGCAGCTGTGCTCTGCGACTGCATCCCCACCTGATCCGCCCCGGTTCCCCACTGTGCTCAGCCTGGCCCTTACCCATGTCTCCGCCGGAGCATCCGTGTGGTGTCCAGGAGCTGAGGGGGTGGGAGTGTAGTGGCTGTCCCTCACACAGACTGGGGCTCCCACCCCTGCTCTGCTTTCTGACTCTGGGTGGGCAACCTTGGTTTCCATGACTGTAAAATGGAACAGAGGACAGCTGAGAGGATCAGTTGAGGAAACGCACTAGAATAGCCCAGCCCAGGGCTAGCACAGGGCAGTGACTGGGTGAAGAGGCGGAGGTGGCTGTGATCTTACTAGCTTGAGTGGTCTATGGTGGAGACTTGTCCTCCTCTCACTTCCTGCCCTGGGCTGGGCAGTGTGAGCAGGTTCCCACAGCCTTGGCCCCACTTAGGGCGGTGGAGATGTGCGGCTTGGAGTTGAGCCCCAGCCATTCTGGGTGCCTCAGGAGAGCAGGGAAGGAGGTCAGTGTTGACCACATGGCTCATATGGAGGCTGCTCAGAGCCGTCCATATGGGCTGGGACTCTGGGAACCTGTGGACTGTCACGGCACGGTATTTCCATCTTGCTGTGGCCTTGTCTGCTCTGAGTGCATGAAGTGGCCAGAATCCCACTGGCCTGCCCCTGCCTCCGTAGGACCTGGCCATAGGGCAGGCCTACCTTGCTCTATTTGGTGGAAAGGGGTCAGGCAGGTATGGGTTCAGTTCCCAAATCTGACTCATTAGCTGTGTGTTCTCGAACAGATCACTTTCCCTCTCTGACCCTCAGTCTCAACCTCTGTGAAATGGGGCTGCCTTGGGTTGTGGTGGTGGATCTAGAGAGGATGTACTGCTGGCAGGAGGGAGGCTGTGGTGAGCGACAGTCCACCATGGTGCCCGAGAGAGGGGTGCTTAGTGCCTTGGGGCTCATTCTTGCATTGAGGGCATGGGTGCTGGCACATAGTATGTTCAGGAGGCATTTGTTCTTGTTGTGTCCTGGCCACAATGTTTTCCATCCTCCTAGGACCCTGCCAAGGTACACGACACCTCTTGGTCTCTGGGTCCTGTCTGGGTGCTAGCAATCCCCAGGTCAGGGCTGAGACACAGGCCTTGCTGCCTGGAGCTCTGGGCCCAGCCCACCCATGGCAGTTTATAGTGCCCCTATAAACTGGGTCCTGGCCTGGCCTGGAAGGCCGTCTCCTTGCTCTCTGTCCCTCATGGCACTCCTCCTGCTCAGTCCAGGGTGGAGACTTGAGGTCCTACTGTGGCTCTGCTCCTGGCCTGGGGTCGTGGGCCTTCTTCTGCCTTTTCATCTGAGTGCCCAGAGGTGTGATGAGCCATGGAGTGGCCCCACTCTGGCCTCTGGTCTGGGCTCTGGGCTCAGAGCTCTGAGGCCTGACCTGAGCTCTGGGCTGAGCCCCCCTCCCAACAGTGCTCCATCTTCAGTGGCCAGTGTCAGATGCTGAGGTGGCCTTGATTCAGCTGGGCTCTAGGGTTCCTGCCACCTTCCCTGCCGTGGCTGTAACATCCAGTGCTGCTCCTCCTCTGTCCCAGGAGGCTCCCAGGGTACCTGCCCTCACTCACCTCTCCCACAGGGTTCTGGTAACTAAAACAACTCTGTGGGCCACCCCCAAGTCCTGCGGTTTGCCAGCCTGGGCCTGGAGAGCTGAGGGTGGGTCTCTCCTTATCACAGAACCCCAACTGGAGCTGGCCTAAGGCTTGCTGCTGGGGTCCAGCTCTGCGCAGGGACCTGAGCCTCAGCTCTGGGCATCTACTGTGCACCTGATAAAGACTTTGGAGGGCTGAGCCACCACACTGCTGGAACGGGTTCCTCCTGTTCCAGGAGGAACATGGCCATAGGTGCCCTGGAGAGTCCAGCAGTGTGATGGCTCAGCCCTCCAAAAGGCTTTTGGGGGCTCTGGTGTGGTGGGCAGTGCTGAGCAGGTGTGTATGTACACAGGGACATGCACACACAAGGAGACTGTTGCAGACACCCATGCTGCCTGGGTATGTTTAGCAGAAAGAGCCAAGGCTTCCAGCTGCTGCTTGGAGCACTGCTAGCTCCCTCACACTCCTCCTGGACTCACGTGAGGTTCCAGTTGGGAGGTGGCATCCTCAGGGTGCATCCCAGCACCCACAGGAGACTGACCTGGCCATGTGCTCCCCTTGCCTTGTGTTTCCTTTGACTTGTTGGTGATGCCTCCTGGAGGTTGTGGACTGTGGGGAGGGAGGGACTGGGTTGCTTTTGTTTCCTGTGGTATCCTCAGCTCTAAGGGCAGTTTGTAGTGCACACTCAATAAATACATTTTCCTCTCCCTCCTGGGGCACATTCCTGGCCTTAGATGTGTAGACCTGACTCCGGGGCCCTCAGAGATCATCCAATGGGATGGTCATTGCAGTGGTGGTCACTTAACTTGGCCAAGATCAGGAGGAGGCCGCGGACAGCACCTTAAGTGCTTCTTCATTGTCGGTGTCACCTGTAGCATCTCAGCATCATGCTAGTGGGATGAGAGGGAGCCAGTCTGCCTACCACCCCAGGGAGTGGCCCTCTTGGGGTCTCAGTTATACAGGTCAGCAGATGTCAGAGTTCTTGTGTCCAGAGCTGAGGGGGCCATGCAAAGCCAAGGCCAGAGTGGGGGAAGGTCTAGAAGTGTTATGGACTGAATGTTTGTTTTCCCTAATTTTATATCAAAGCCCTTAACCCCCAATGTGATGGCATTGCAGGCAGGGCCTTGGGAGGCAATTAGGTTTAGATGGGGTCATGAGGGTGGGGCCCTCATGATGGGATTAGTGGCCTTATAAGAAGAGACACCAAAGAGCTTGCTGTGTCTCTTTGCTATGTGAGGATGCAGCAAGAAGGCAGCCGTCTGCAAGCCAGGAAGACAGCCCTCACCAGGAACCAACCATGCTGGCACCCTGATCTTAGACTTTCAGCTTCCAGAACTGTCTGTTGAGAAAATAAATTAGTCTGTTGTTTAATCCACCTGGTCTATGGTGTTTTGTTTTAGCAACCAGAGCAGACTAAGACAGGAGAGGAAGGGCTGTGAGCAAACTCTGGCCTGGGGCTAGACCTGGCCAGGCACCGACTGCCTGAGGGAGCATGGGCCAGCCTGCTTTGTCAGGGCTACAGTGCCCAAATTTCTCAAATCCAGCCTTGAACCACATGAGCTGAAGATCCGTGTACCTCTAAGGATTGGTGACTCTCATCTCGGACAGTCTTTATGCTGAGCTGTATTTTTAGTAGAGATGGAGTTTCACCATGTTGGTCAGGCTGGTATCAAACTCCTGACCCTGTGATCCACCCGCCTTGGCCTCCTAAAGTGCTGGGATTACAGGTGTGAGCCACTGCGCCCAGCCCCTTTTGAACACAGGGTCCCTGGAACATAACTCGCAGAGCCTCAGCATTCCTTCCTGTACACTTGGGATACTGGTGCCCCCACTTAATGGGCTGTCTTTGAGAACAAATGAAGTAATGACTGCAGAGGACTTAGCATGTCCCTGGCACAAAGGAGGTGCTCAGTAAAGAGCAGCTACAGTTATTGTCCTCGCAATGTCACCTGGCCAGTGCAGAGGGATGGGAATGGTCACTGCTTGTTCAGGATACTCTGCTGATGTTGATGAAGCCAAAGAGGACACTGGCTTCCCAAATCACTGCCTGCTGTGGCTCTGGGTAAACCTCTGATCCTCAGGCTCTGGGATCTTCTCCCAATAAAAGGCGGTGCATCAGACACCCCTGCCAATGCTCATGCAGCTGGCTATTTGACTCCAAATGTGGACTGTACACTGACTCCTTTAGTCCAGTGTGTTCAGAGCTCTGCGAATCTCATGCTTACTTTCTAGAGGTAGCTGGCTGTCTTTCCCAGCCCCAGCCACCTTGCAGGGAGGCCTGTGCTGCCCTCACTGACCTCAGAAATGTCCAGCAGGCTGGACCTAGACCTGATCCCTCAGTTCACCTCCCCAGCCTGCCCTGGGGCTTGACACTGGGTCACAGACCAGCTCCTACGTGTGCTACAAGAATCCCAGAAATCCCATTAGCCCATGCGTGTCTGCACCTGACTCAGTCCTGCACACTTTTTCTATCCACATACACTGTCTCGTGCATGTTTCATGTAGCCACGGGATGCTGGAGTTGGCTGAGGTCCTGGAGCCATTTCAGCTAATCCTCCTTTCATTGTAGAAGCCTCATGGACAGTCACCTGGGTGGTGCTTGCAGCTGGCCCAGGAATCTCACTCAGGAAAGGAATGTGGTGAGCTTGGCAGCGTCTGCCATACTGCAGGCTCCTGGTGATTGCTTGTTCAAAAGCAGAGGCATCTGCATGTTCTCACTCATGTGGGAGCTAAACACATTGAACTCATAGAAGTAGAGAGTACAATACAGGTTACTAGAGCCTGGGGAGGGCAGGGGAAAGGAGGATAGGGAGAAGATGGTTAAGGGATACAAAGTTACCGCTGGTTAGGAGGCATAAGTTCTAGTGGTCTAGAGTACTGCAGGGTGACTATAATTAACAATAATTTATTGTATATTTTCAAACAGCTAGAAGAGAGGAATTTGGATGCTCTCAACACAAAGAAATGATGAATGTTTGAGGTGATGGATATGCTAATTACCTGATGTGATCATTACACGTTGTACACATGTATTGAAATATCACTCTGTATCCCATAAATATGTACAATTACTATACGTCAATTTTAAAAAAAGCAGAGGTGTCTACCAATACATTACAAACTGCCCAGGGCTGTCTGTGCATCATCTCAGGACAATCCTGGGCAGTACAGGGAATGACACAGAAAGCAAAGTGAAGCAGGGATTGCTTAGGGAGTGTGAAGGACTGGCAGCCAAGCTGGTGCTCTCCTTGTACCTGCTGGGCCTCCCACTATGCACCTGGCTTTTGTCTGGTTCTCTCCACCTCCACTGCCATCTCCCCAGCTCCAGCCTGGACACTTGAGGTCACTTCCTCGTGGCCCCCTGCTTCTGCCCTTCCCTCCAGGCCATTGTCTGTATAGCAGCCAGAGTTATCTGAAAAATCAATCTAATCACCTCCGTCTCCTGCTGAAACCCTTCAATGGCTCCCCATTGCACTAAGAATGAAATCCAGACCCCTCGCTGGGGCCACAAGTCCCCAAGGACCCTGACAAAAGCCGATCTTACCTGTGTCTCAGTCGCCACTTCTCTTGGCCTCACTGCTCTGGCCACATTGGCCTTTCCCCCATCTCTCCAACAAGCCAAGCATGCATCTACCCTGGGGCCTTTGCACATGCTGTTCCTACTATCTGGAAGGTTCTTTGCATGCTGGGCCCCTTCTCAGCCTTTGGCTATGCCTCTGATCTTACCTCCTCAGAGAAGCTCCCCTTGGCTCCAAGTAGGGCCCCTATTACTCTACCAAAATGTTATTTTCCTTCTTTGCAGGCTTCCTCATCAGCAATGATGTTAATAATTTATTTGTGAGGGCCATCATGTCTGTGAGGGCAGAGAAGTGTCTGTCTTGTTTGCTGCCAAGTCCTCAGAGCCAAGCCTGGTATGAGGCTGGTTGGAGGTATTCAGTGAAAGTCCCTGGATGGGCGACGGGATGGAGGGACTCATAGGACCTCTGCTCTCTGCAGCCTCTGCATGCTGTTGCTCCTTGTCCCGTGTTCTTTCTCAGGACCACCTGGGGTCGCACAGCTGTGTGTATAGCAGTCCTGTCCTGCCCCCTGTGGGTCTGCCTGTGCTAACCCTTCCCTCCTGGTCAGCTTCTGCACTGAAGATCTTCCTGTCAAGAAAAGATGGGAGCTGATGGCACTGCTTCTCCCTGGTAATGGCTATTTATATGAGGTCTTCCAAGGCCACGTGCAAAGGGGAGAACCACGATGGAGATGTTTCCAATACTCACTGGCTGGAGTGGGAAAGTTCTGGAGGCCCCATACCTCTGTATGCTTGAGGTGTGCCTGTGCGGGTGGGGGTGAGTGGAGAAGCCTTGCAGAAGAAATAGAAGCTCACCCGGGCTCCAGGTGCTGGCAGTGTGAGCTTCTGCACCAGAACCTGGGTTTGTCTTCTCTTCTCCCACCTGGGAATTTTCCTGTGGGCTTATGGGCCCCTCTGCCCCCAGCAGTCTCCATGGGTGAAATGGGGCTGACATGGTCCTGGCCACTGCCTCTTTCTGGCCAGGGTAGGTGGAATGGTCCCTGGCCAGGAAGGGGAGGAACTCTTGCAGGTCTGGAGTGGCGAGCCTGACAGCTGTGAGCTTGGCAGGGAGGTGCTTCCCACCGGCTCCCACCAGCGCCTCCCTCTGCACTCCAGAAGCTGCTGACCATTGCCCATCTGAGTTCATAGCCAGCAGCCACTGCTGTCGCCACGTTGGCCTCTGAGGAAGCAGGAGCTGGACCCCTCCTGGTGAGCAGGGGCTAGAAGGGCTTTGAAGCTCTGTGGTTGTTCATGCTCAAGCTTTCTCAGGAGAAGCCTGCATGAGTGCAGCCGGGATGGGGTCCCACTGCTTTAGGCTACTTAGCTCCTGAGAAGAAAATTAACATTGTTAAAGGCAGGACAGCGAGGTCTGTGATGAGTCTCAGCATGCACTGATCAGCACTGGTGAGTGCTCCTGGGAGCTCCTGGATGTCAGGTGCAGCTAGCAGGGGCATGCATGTGGCTCTGCCTTGGCCTTGCCCTGGGATGCTGTCACGTGGACATGCTATGTGCGTGGACGTGCCGGGGCTCTTGTGTGCCAGCCCAGGCACTGGCACATGGCAGATGGGCCCCTACTCAGCCTTGCCCCTCAGAGCTCCCCAGGGCATCTTCCCGACACCAGGCCCCTGTGGCTGCTGGCCTGCAGGGTCACACCTGTGCTCAGCATTCAAGTCCTCGTGGTCTGGCCTCTGCCCTGGCATCCAGTCTGCTCTCTCCTGGTTGCCTACACCCATGCACCCTGTGCCACCGAGCCCCGTCTCCAGTCTCAGCTCTGTACGCTCTTCAGGAGGCCTTTCCTGGCCACTCTGCTTCCTCTGTCTGGGCCAGGGCTGCCTCGTTGCTGCCATGCCATTCATTGTGTCTTAGTTGGTGTCTGGCTTCTACATGCGCCTTTGAAGTCTGTGAGCACCAGCACCATGAACTCATCTTGGGACTCCCGGGCCTGTACAGGCCTAGGCACATGCAGGGGTGGAGCAAATGTTTGTTGAGTGGCTGCCTGACTGGGCCTCTGGCAAGTACACACCAGGACCTGCACACACACACTGCATGCACACTGTGTGTCCCAGAGAGCTCACAGTGCACACCTGCTGTTGGACTGAGACCCCAGTGACAGGTGGTCTAGGGGCCATCTTCCCAGAGAGCCCCTCCTTGGGGGAGCCTGTCTAGATGTGCTGGGAGGTCCCCACTGGGACCATGGGGAAGGTGGCCAAGCCTCGCACCCTGTGGCATGTAGGGGTTTCCGCCTCTTATGGCCTGTGGGGAAGTTATGGGCCACATGTGTGTCGTTTGTCAGAATGCTAAAGCAGACCATCTGAGACTATTGCCTTCAGGGAAACCTGCCATGGGTCTGAAATAACCCTTCGTGTTAGTCATATTAATCATGCTGGTGTCAGAAACCCTCATTTGGGCCTAAGCAAAACAGGGATCATTATTAGGCCATGTAATGGAAAAGGCCAGAGGCTGTGTAGCTTCAGGCATGGCTGGATCCAAGGCCCAAATGGTATCCACAGGACTTTGTCTCCGTCTCCACACCCCTTGTCCCTGCTGTCTCCTGGGTGGTTTCCTTCCTGAGCAGCCTCCTGCCTGTTGCAGGCTGATGTCGAAACAGCCCAGCCACCTGGCCACTTGACCCTGGAAGAGGGGAATTATTTAACAAGAGTCTCACAGGAGTCCCAGGACTGCAGCCCACTGGGCTGGTATGGGGCCGAATCACTTCCTCCCTGAATCAATTCTGGTGCCCAAGGAGTAGAACACCCTGATTGTCAGGCTAGTGGGGGCTGCCCAGTCCCTGGACTGAGAGTGAAAGAGGCACGGTAGATGGGGGTGGGGTCACCTGGAGAGGAAGAGAAAGGATGCCGAGATGGCAGCAGCATCCAGCCGGGGGCTTCTCTGCCACAGGCACTTGGAACGTGGCCTGTCACATTAAGGGGGGATTGGACTGGGAGCCTCAGGGCAACAACACCTGGTGACAGTTGTTCCAGTGAGCTCCAGGAGACCCAAACAGTGCTGGCTGGAAACCTCTTTGGGGACAGGAGAGTAAGGAGGGGAAGGACCAGGCTTTGAGCTCTGTGGTGTGTCCACAGGTGTGTGGAGCAGGGCAGGAGGGTGGGGCTGGGTAGTTAGGGTAGGCTTTCTGGGGTAAGAGACATGTGCCAGCCCGCAGGATGACACCTGTGCTCAGCATTCATGCAGGGTATGGGGCCTGGGGCTCTCACACATAGCTTTCACTATGTAGCTGCCATGTGTGCTCTTGTTCCTGGTTTTAGTTTTCCCGAGCCGGCAGGCCTCTCCTAACCCCATGCATACATTGTGGGTGGGGATCTCTGCTTTCTTCCTCCCAATGGGCACATTTGTGGGGAACCCTGAGAGCTCCCTCCAGGTTCCAAGGGACAAGGAGGAGTCCTGGGCCAGCAGCCTTGCCCCATCCTCCTGGCTAGCCTCTGTTTATCCTTCTGCCTAGTGGGGCCGATGCCTGGGGCTGCTGTGGACTTCAGGAAGCTGGGCTGCTGCTGGGAGGTGGCTGCCTTATCAGCATGGGCCTGGCTCCTGCCTCCTGGGCAGCGCCTGCGCTGCTCTGAATGATTAATTGAATAGAAATCCTCGCACCGTGAGGCAGAGCTAGGGCCCTGCCTAATCTCATTAAGAAGTCCCCTGACAGTCTCATTAGGCGGCTGACTGCTCAGAGAGGTTTATCTCTGCCACAGGATGGTCAGGCCCTGGCGGGGTGGACCCGGGGCCAGGCCCCACCCAGCTGCCCTCCAAACACAGGCCTGGGCAGAGACGAGGCTATGGCAGCTCTGCTGGCCAGCACCAGTCCCTACTTAATCGGTTATGGTTTGCTGGACTTAATTACTTTAAAATTATTAACTTCAGCTGGGGAAAGCAGGTGGTGGTGGTCCAAGAAGAAACGTGAGCCTTCTTAAGGGGTGTGAGGCGGGCTGGGGCGGAGAGGGTGTTTTCCAGCTGGCAGAGTCCATGTGCTGGAGTTGCCCTGGCAGGCCACACCCAGCAGCCAGTCTGGACACTGTGCATACGTATTATGCCCACTGGCTGGGTGTGGCAGGGACAGATGAGTGGCCTAAGAATGTGATGCATGCTACAAGAGAATGAAGCCTGCCCAGGGGTGTGGGAGCACAGGGGTGGTGCCTAACCTAGCCTGGGCTTGGGGCAACCAGGGGAGACTTCCTGGAAGAAGTGACTTCTGAGCTGAGTCTTAAGTGTGGAACAGGGGTTGGTTAGGTGAAGAAAGGGAGGCAGGCACTCCAGGTAGTGGCATAGCTGGAGCTAGTGCTCAGAGGTGAGCTGTCCAGGGTCCCTGGGCATAGACGGAGGAGGGTGCTGACATCCTGGCAAAGTCTGCAGGGGCGTTAGGGCTTCTCTCTGGTACAGGCAGAAGTGGCTCAGGACTAAGGCCCTGAGCATCAAAGGATCTAGGATGTGGGCCACTGGAGGGGACATTGCTGGGGCTCAGAGCCGTACACCTCCATCTAGGCCCTTAAGCTGTGAGGAGAGAGGCCTGTGAGGATGGCAGAATTGCACAGGCCAGTCAGCTCCCCCAACCCCTGCCTCTGCAGGCATCTGCGCTCTGGACTCAGAGCAGCTCCCTGAGGATCCCAGGTGCAGAGCATATCATTCTTGGAGGTTTCAGGACTTTTACATGGCTGAGGCCCATCCCTAAGCCTGGCTTCTGCCTCCCATGGCCACAGATTCCTGGCCTGCCATAGAAGAGGGGAGAGGAGGAGCAGGCTGCTAGGCTGGCTGGCTTCTCCTTGGATGGGGAGCAGGGCTCAGAGCCCCAAATTTGCCCAAGGCCTGGTGGTAGGTCTGGTAGCCCCGGGCCTCTCTCTTCTCCACCCCAGGGCCCATTCCTGTCCACCCAAGCTGCACCACTCTGAGTGACTATATTACACATACTGTTGAGATGGTGCTGGCTTATGACAAGGGTACCTGCATTTCATAAGATATGGCAGCCTGAGGCCCCTCCACGCAGACATGAAGATGAAGATGTCTCATGTCAGACATCTGAGATGAAGGCTCATGCGCCAGCAGGGGACTTTGGAACATATGCCAAGGGAAGAGGAAGTGTGAATCAGGGCAGGAGGGAAGGCCAGTCTGACTGGTCACTGCCAGGGCTCCTTCCTGCTGGGGCCCTCCAGGGAACCACAAAAAGGGCATCTGGATTGTCCATCTGGGCAGGGAAAGTGGGAGCATTTATCCACCAGCCCACTCCTCACTGGTCAGAGGGGCCTGGTGCTGCTCCCTTCCCAGCTATTCCAGGTTTGTGCAGCAGCTTGGCTGGGCAGTTCCCACCTGGTGCCAGCAGAGAGGCCCCTGCTGAGCAGAGGTGAGGGCTGCCCAAGGATACCTGTATGCAGCCAGTCACCACAGCAACAGGTGGAGAGATGGCTGAGAGGATGTGACATGGGCCACAAGAGTTGTCTAGAGACCTGAATTCTTCCAGACTTCTTACAATGACCTAGTGGTAAAATTCAGGTGTCAAGACAGGGCTTTCCCGGTGTGTGGAAATTATATCCTACAAATGTACTTTGGCCCCAAAATAGACTGGTGTAGGAGGGGCTGTGCCCCATTTCTCCCCAGCACCTGGTGGCATTGCTAGACCACTGTGGCCTCAGAGGCAGCCCCTGGCTCCTGTTGGTCCCTGCTCCTCCCCTAGCTTCTGGTCCAGTGTGGGGCACATGTGGGCCAGTCTTGGCTGGGGGAAGGCAGGTGGGATAGGGTGAAGTCTCTGAATCATCTTTGACACTGGACAGTGCTGTGGCTGGGCCGAATCCCTCTTCTGCCTATTATTGGCTGTGCGAGTCAGTACATGTTCCTCTAAATATCTGCACCTCAGTTTCCTCATCTGTAGGATGGGGATACTCACATCTACCTTGAAGAAGAATTGTTTTGAGAGTCTGAAGACATGGTATGCATACAGTGGGTGCCCATTTGTTCCCTGCCCACATGTCTCTGGAGGGTTGACCCAGTGCCAGCCACTGTGGGCACAGCAGACCCAGGCCCCAGGAATTCAGAAAAGTGTCAGTGCCCGGGCTCCACCCCAGAGAGCTTGATTTCACAAGACTGGCAAGGGCCCAGGCACTGGTATTCTCTAAGAGCTTCCTGGGTGGTGCCAAGGGGCAGCCAGGGCCAGCCAATGAATGGTGGCCTTTCGTGATGCAGAGATGGAATGCCAAGGGCCAGGCGTGGCCACGTGCTTTCCCGTCCCAGCTCCCAGTAGGTACTTGGCTAGTGGGGGTGCTCTCACTGTTGATTTCCTTCATCACAGCTCTGGACATGCTCCCCTAGTTCAGACTGAAATACACGCTTGTGCTGCACAAGGCGGGGTTCCTGGCTGGGCCATGACTGTCATTCTGTCCATCCCCCTGCATGACAGCGATTCTCCCTCATCAGACACAGGGTGCCATGGTTCACTAGGGAGGTGTGGGGAACCACGCCTCATTAACTTCAAGGCTGGGATTTCTAGAAAGGATACCCCGTCATACTGGCTGACCACCTCCTTTCCCACCTTGGGGGCCTCAGCCACCAGATGCTGTGTACGCCCAGCAGAGCTCTGAGCCAACAATGGCTTATGTTCTCTGCAAGGAATATTTCTCTGCAAGAAATATTTCATCTCATTTTATCAGTAATATGGAGCAGTGGAGTGATGGTACATACGTGTTCTAATTCATAATTTTACAGTGATTTTAGAAAACTCAAGATATTGGTTTTCTTTCCATTAGTGAGATAGTGGCAGGCAGTAAAGCCCACTGTCTTTTTATAATCGGATTTAAATTGTTTTAATTATACAGCCCATATTCTCCCAGTAACACACCATCTCTGTGAGTTAATGGGCTTTGAAATCTTCTTTTGTTCCATACACTGTAGATACAGATTTTTTTGTTAAATGATTTATTTTATATATAGAAATCCAGAAAATTAGCTGTGAGATAGCTTAAGATGAGAACTGGGAGGTTCTGTTCTGTTAGAAGAAGGCGAATAACCCTCTGCAGAGAACTGAACCCTAATTCCTGGATGGAATTCCAAACATCTCATCTCCAAAACAAGGTTTTAAGAGCACAAGTGATGGAGAGTGCTATCAGCAGAGAGAACATTCACGTGGCTGAAAGGCTGCTGCACAAAGTCCTCTGTTGATCCTTCAGTGGGGATAGTATAAAGGAAATGTCCATTCATTTGTTCATTCATTTCCTGAGTACCTACTGTGGACTGGCCCTGGCCTTGGGCATATACAGAAGGAACGCCAGGATCTTTATCTTTAAAGAGCCTGTGCTTTTCAGAGGAACAAACATTTGTATTTATGACAAATAAGACCTTTCAATGGTCAGTCCTTCCCCGGAATGGGCTGCCGGGCCGGGGCTCACAGTGCACAGGGCTTGCTCACTGCTGGGGCTCCCTCAATGCTGAGGGGTACGCTGCGGTGGAGGGGGTAGATCGCTACCCGACTCAGGCTGCTCCTGGGCAGGGAAGCAGCGTGGGTTCCCTAGGGCTTCCTGGAGGGTGGGCCAGGCTGGGCCAAACTTCCTGTTCTCTGGATGTCCCTCAGGCCTGCCCTCCATACTCTGTCCTGGGGGCATGGCCAGCCCGTGGGTCTCAGTCCCCCTTGGGCACCTAACAGGGCCCAGCCAGCCCCTTAACTGGGTTGGGCTGTCCCAGTTAGGCCAGCCAAGTTACCCAAAAGACTTCTGGGGCTTGACAGACCTTGGGTGAGGACATAGTGGGGTGTGTGTGTATTAGGAAAGGAGCTGGGATTCATCTTGATTTCCACCCCACCTCCTTCTTGGTTCTTTGGACCTGGGGTTGAGGCATCACTGGGACCGGGACTTGGACCTCCTGGCTGGCACAGCACCACTGTGTGGCCTTTGTGAGCTACAGCCCTCTCTGGTTTCTGACATTGGCTGTGTGCAGCAGTGCCCGCAGCATGAGGGCCGTGTGACCTGCCTATTCCAGCACTCCGCTCTCGTCCCTGCTCCTGGACACATGGGGCACTTGGTTTGGAGCCACCTCGGGAGTAAGCAGAGGTGGATGAGGCCCAGAAGGTCACATCAGCCCCTCAATTGGAGGAGCCCAGGGTGACTCTTCTTTAAAAGCTCCCAGATGAGAACCTCAAGCTCAGGACTAGTTCCCCATCTCATGATAGAACTTCTAGAATTAGTGCCCTAAAATCCAGATCCCCGGGCTGGGCTTGGAAACTCTGGCATAGAATCCAAGGAAAAGATGCTCCCTGGAAAGTCCCCAAGGCCAGATCCCTAAACTGGGGCTCCGCGGACTAAGAACTGCAGGCACACAGCTCTTGAGCCTGGAAACCCCACTGGAAGCCACCTGGCCCAGGCCCTTTGAGCCCAGGGCCCCTCTCTGGGCAGACGGGGCTGGGAAGAGGGGCAGGGCTGTGTGTCTACCCCACTGCCTGAGGCACCAACTCAACAGATGTAAATGCCAGGCTCATGGCAAGAGACTACGTGTTGTGAATTGTGGCCATGGTTTTGTGGCACGTTCTCTCAGTGTGTCTGTTATTTACAGCTGGCGAGGAGGGCCTAGCTCTGGGAGCTGCAGGAGAGGGAATGCTCAGGCTGAGGGAAAGCCATGGCCGGGAGCCCTGCGGGGGAGGATGCCCAGCCTCACTGGCTGCCGAGAAGCCACCTTTAAGGTTTTTGGTTACGGTTAAGCATTTCCCTGAGCGGGCCCTTCTGGAAACGTGTGAGGGAGGGGCACCATGTGAGCACCCAGGGTCCCACCAGGACCTCATCCCAGTCCCATCTTCTCCTCCATCCTCTGGGACTGTTTAGTGGGCAGTGCAGGCTCTGGGGCATCCGGGGCTCAGTGTCGGTGGTAGGATTTTCTTACTATCTCTAGAAGCACTCTGCTCCTTTTGTTTTTGTGTTTTAGGGGACCACGTTGAAAGGATGGACCTGGGGGATCAGGGACAGTCCCTGGAGCAGGGGGTTTCTTAAATGAAGCCTGAACAATACGGAGGAGGGAGGATACACAGCATATGCAAAGGCCAGAGGCCAAAGGACAAGTGCCCAGGAGGAGGTAAAGACAGAAGGGCCAGTGGGGGTCGGGAAAGGCAGGGCTCCCTCTGAGAGTCAGGGGATTGCAGTAACTGGCCTGGATCTGTCTGCTGTAGGGACTGGACAGAGAGGCTCAGGGTTAAGGGGGACGGGGTTGGGGGCCACCTGTGGTCCTTGACTAGGAGGAGGCCTGAACTGGAGTAGGCTCCTGAGAGGCAGAATGAAGGCCTTTCTCTTCCTCCCTTGACACCCTCCAGGTGTTCGTCCAGGGCCACCGCCTCCAGGCAGCTTCCCACTCCAGTCCTCATCCAGTTGCTCTGCGCTGTCTTTGTAGGCCCTGGCTGCCGTGGGGACTTCAGCAGGCAGGGCCATCTCGCCTCCTTTTTTCTTCTTCCCTCCTCCCCTTCTAGTTTTTGGTTTTATCAAAGTTATTCATGCAGGTAGTTTCAAGAGCCCATGATTTCTATAAGGTCTAGAGAAACAGCGACTCCCCTCCACTGCCTTCCTCTCCTAGAGGCCACCGTGCCCCTGGAGTATTCACCTGCAGAGTTCCCAAGTGCATGCTTGGCTCCACCCCTTGATGTTCCCCTTGTGGACGTCTGTATTGGCTTCTCGCCTCAGAGGACGGGAATCATGGGCTTTTCCTCCCTCTGTGCCCTGCATCCTGCCCTCTGGGTGGCGGGTCATGATGGTGCTCTGCAGTCTGGTCAGATCCGTGGTGCACGTTTTCTGCATTAGGCCTGTGTCAACACACAGCACAGCCCAGTTAGGGAAGTGCTGCCTTAGCCTTTCCTGTCCCACATTTTGCTTCCCCTGGAGTTGCTGACTGACTTTTTGGTGGTTCGGGGCTTTGCCTGCTATGCATCTCTCGCCATTTCATGCTCGTGCTCTCAGCTGGGTGTCTGAGTGCCCCCTTGCTCTGATTCTGGCTCCGCTCCTCCTGGGGTTTCCATTCCACTGCTTGGCTGCTTGACCTTCTCCCCGGGAGCCTCCCAACTGCTGCAGGGGGCACTCTCCCTCATCTGTGAGGCTCACTCTCCCCTCCTCCAGTCCCTGCTGTCTCCTCCTCTATTAGTTCTTCCCTGGGATCCATGCAGAATTTCACCCTGCTCCCTACCCCACTGCCGCTCCCCACCCTACTGCAGCTCCTCCCGCCCTCCTGGCGCTGCCTGTCTTTCTCTGTAGTTCTCATGTCCTTCTCATAGGCCACTTGGCTGGATGATGAATTAACCTAGTTGTTGCTCGTTCACCTCTATCCCAAGTGGAAGCTTTAGGAGGGCAGGGATTTCTGTCTTTTGGGTCCTCATCTCTAGCGCTGTGCCTTGCACACAGCAGGAGCTCCATCAATGCAGGTTGCATGGAGGACTAAATACCTCTGAGCTGGCTGCCAGACCCCAGAGCTTGACACCTCCTCCTGAGGTCACTTTGGTCTGCTGACTCCCAGCCTCCCCACTCTGCTCGTTCTCTCCTTTGCTGTTGTGGGTTCCTCAGCAAGATGCGGCTGGCCTCCTCACTGCCCGTGAGGCTGGTCACATGGCCATCCCTGAGGGCCGGCTCTAGGTTCTCCTCCCCAGCGGGAGGCAAAGGCCTGAGCTTTCTTCCTCAGTGTGCATCCTGCAGTGTGGTTCTGCCTGCCTAGCTCAGCCACAGGGTGCAGTGGGAACTACCACACCCCTGGGAGCTGCAAGTTAATTGGTGTAGGTGGAGCCAGCACTGGGTAATCACCGAATCCACTCCCCATGGGCAGGCCTGTGCCAACCCCCAGCCTTCCTGCATGGGGCTTTGAGGTGCCCTGGCCTGGCCTCTGCCAGGCTTGGAGGCTTCTCTCATCCCATGCCTCTTCCTCCTCCTCCCCTGCCTTCCCCTGCAGCTCAGGAGATGTTTCTTGGGAGTGCACGATCCCTGGGAGGCTCCTAGGAGATGTCCAGGTGTGGCAGGGCAGAGAGCATTTGTTCACTTCACAGACGTTCACTGGTGTCTTGTCTGGGCCAGGCACCAGGCACTGTGTTGGGTGCTGGGGTTCAGGGTGGACATGGCACCTGGAGCTTGCCTTTGAATGGAGAGAGGAGGTGACAGACAGCACTTTGGAGGCAGACCAGCTGGATCTGAACCCAAGCTCTGCCACTGACTATTTTATTTTATTTTATTTTATTTTTGAGACGGAGTCTCGCTCTGTCGCCCAGACTGGAGTGCAGTGGCTCAATCTCCTCTAACTGCAAGCTCTGCCTCCCCGGTTCACGCCATTCTCCTGCCTCAGCCTCCCAAGTAGCTGGGACTACAGGCGCATGCCATCACGCCCGGCTAATTTTTTGTATTTTCAGTAGAGACGGGGTTTCACCGTGTGAGCCAGGGTGGTCTGGATCTTCTGACCTCGTGATCCGCCTGCCTTGGCCTCCCAAAGTGCTGGGATTACAGGTGTGAGCCACCGTGCCCGGCCCACTGACTAGTTTTTGACCTTGAGTAACTTACTGAAGCTCCCTGAGCTTCACTTTCCTCATCTATAAAATGGGGATAAGCATAGGCCCTGTCACTCAGGGTATCTGTGTGAATTAAAATGGGAGCCAGGCACGGTGGCTCACACCTGTAATCCTAGCACTTTGGGAGGCCGAGGCGGGCAGATCACTTGAGGTCAGGAGTTCAAGATCAGCCTGGCCAACATGGCGAAACCCTGTCTCTACTAAAAACACAAAAATTATCTGGATGTGGTGGTGTGCACCTGTAATCTCAGCTACTCGGGAGGCTGAGGCAGGAAAACTGTTTGAACCCGAGAGGTGGAGGTTGCAGTGAGCCGAGATTGTGCCACTGAACTCCAGCCTGGGGGATAGAGCGAGACTCCTCCCTCCCCAGGGGGGCTGGTACTGTGGACTCTCAGGTGGGAGGGACCAGCAAGTTTCCCAAATGTATTCCCGCTGTGGTTTCTTCAGTTGTACAGGACAAAGATCCAACTCACCCTGGCCTTTGCCAAAAGGGGATTCAGGGCAGGCTGGATTCTGGGCTGTGGAGTATCTCTTTGTGGCTCTGCTTGACTTCACTTTGTGCATGCTCCTTCCACATCATCCACTCTTCCTGCTTAGCAAAAATGGTAGAGAAGAGACCACATTCCCTTTCTACTCCTGGGGAGGGGTCCTCAGAGGACTTTGATTGGCCCACCCTAGTTCATGTGCTTATCCATGAACCAATCAGTGCTACAAGGGACAGGGCTATCCTGATTGGCCCAGCCTGGGTCATGTGCATATCCATGAACCAATCAGTGCTACCAGGGATAGGCGTATCCTGACTGGCCCAGCCTGGGTCATGTGCCCATCCAAGAGCCACTCAGTGTTATCAGGGAGGGATATTTTCATTGGCCAGCCTGAGCCATGTGCCTCACTTCTTTCCAAAAGTAGGTAGTATTGGAAGGAAGTTCGGGGTTGGGCTGCCATGGCTCACGCCTGAAATCCTAGCACTTTGGGAGGCCGAGGCAGGTGGATCGCCTGAGGTCAGGAGTTTGAGACCAGTCTGGCCAACATGGTGAAACCCTGTCTCTACTAATAATACAAAAATTAACGGCGTGTGATGGCGGGCACCTGTAATCCCAGCTACTCCGGAGGCTGAGGCAGGAGAATCACTTGAACCTGGGAGACCGAGTTTGCAGTGAGCGGAGATCGTGCCACTGCACTCCAGCCTCAGGGATAGAGCGAGACTCCATCTCAAAAAAAAAAAAAAAAAAAAAAAAGAGAGTTCCCAAAAAGGAAGAGAAAGGCTGTTAGCAGGATAAGGTGAGCAAATCAATTGTGCTGGACATTCAGAACTGTAACTTACAGACTACCACCAGGAGCAGTTCTTCCTTGGTGGCTGTAGACATTGACCTCTGCGGTCCTCCCCTGCGGTTTTCAGGCCGTCTAGGCCACCCCTACTGGTGGGAGTTCCCTTATTTCAGGACATGGGAGGGTCGAGACTGGGGTCAGTGTCTCCCCGAGTCCTGGCTTTCTGTGGTGGTGTAGCTGGGGCCCAGTGTGGTTGGAAGCTGTCTGCTCCTTACAGGATGGTGTCCCTGTGGGAAGGCCTTGGCTAAGACTCCTGAGCCAGGGAGTACACAAGGTCAGGGATCAGAGCCTCCCAGCTCCTGCCTGAGACGGCACAGCCGTACTCCCAGGCAGCCTCTGGTCCTGTCCTACCCACATGCAGGTTGGAGGGGCCGGTGGGCTCGTGGAGGGCCTCTCTAATAGGGGATAGGCTGCGTTCCTGCTGGCTGACTTGTGGTTAGTGTCGGTCGATCAGTCGGTCAGATAAAGAGTGGGTCAGGCAGTCAGCAGGGCTGTGTGTCAGGGTCTTTCTAGAAATGCCTACAGATGAGTGGGCGACGCTTACATGAAATAACACAACTGTCAGAAACAATTTATAGCCATGTTCCCATGGAGCCAGGTCTGGTTATGACTCTGCGTGTTGCCTTCTGGCAAATGAGGTTTGTCACCTAATCATTGCACTTTAGTACCTGATATGAAAACCAGCCCTGGAGCCTACTGGTTGGGGACACCATGGTGTTCCACGCATCCAGAGGACGGCAGGGGGATGGGGAGGTGTGGACCTGGTGAGGGTGGGAAACAGCATTAGTTGTCACCGTGGAGGAGGCTGGGTTGTGGACATACACTTGTGTTTCTTCTTCAGTTGCCTGCTTGGGCTCTAGAGGAGTCCTGGAGCCCAGGGTGTCACTGCTGCAAGGAGCATTGACATTCTTGGAGGCCCCCACTCCTAACCTTCTTTTTCCTGGATGTCACAGTTCTTCTATTCCATCATGAAATCCTGTTCAATTCCTAAGTGTGTGCTTGGTGAGGGGCTGGGGATTACAGTGGAGATCAGCCTTTAGCCTCTGCCTCTGCCATTGTGTACCCCATTAGTGTTTCTCTGTGTTATTGTGTACATTTTATTGCAAACACTGTGAAATAATCTCCTTCTTAGACACAACACTGGACAAGTAAGTCCAGTGATCATACTCCTAGGAGAGCAACCTAGGGTTGTCTGTGATAGACACAGCCTTCAGAAAGGTGGAGTGGAGCAGCCTCTGCCGCCCTCCCGTCTTCAATGTTTGGGATCAACAGGTGTGATGTTCATGTGACTCCTGGATTCCTGCCCCTTCACTGGCTGGTTAGGCCCCATGTAAAACCATGCTCAGCTGGATTGGGGTGGGAGGGCCCCTCTAAGGGTTTACCCTGTGTTGGGACCAGGCCAGGTGCCTGCATACCCAGCCCTTTCACAGTCTACCTGGTTGTGGGGTAGGTTGGAGAGGGGTTCTTTCATGAGCTTTAGAGAAGTGGCCATGGGAAGTGTAAGGAGTTTGAAAGAGTCACATACTTTCAGAGTGTTGTCCCAGCTCTCCCCTTCATGACCATTGGCTGGGCATCTCTTCATATAGCTCCCAACTGTTCATCAAGGGCCTGTTGTGTGGAGGTCTCCATGCTGGATGCAGGGGATATAGCAGTGAATGAGAGAGACCTCATGAGTGTGTTTCTTCATACCTAAGATAGGGACAGCAATGGCCACTTTCCAGGCTGGGGAAGAATAGAACAGTATGTCCCAGATTGAATTATGCACAAGTGATTTTACTGAATATTGTGGGAGAAAACAGGCTCTGTGGCCAAATGCATATGACCCAGCTAGATGCTTCTCTTGACGACATCACCACATACATCAGCATATTTAAGGCTCTGAGAAGTCCTGCAGTAAAGAAGCCTGTTAACTTTTGTGAACTCAGAGTTTGCAGGCTCAGTTGAACATGGAACTTTATTTGGCAGAGCACCTATTAACATCCTGCGTAATTAGTGCTTTGCAAAACCCATTTTGGAAATGCCAAGGCAGCATATGTAAAATACTCCACAGAGTGCCCAGCACCTGGGAGGTACTCAATAACTGTGAGTCTTTCCCCCACTTGGCGTCCTGGAGGAGGCAGAAGGATAAGGCAGCCCTGGCTGGCTGCAAATCAGCTTGGAGGAGCTGACAGTAGCTAACACTCTGGTTTTAATGGTTATAGCAATGAAAGTCTAAGTGAGTTTAATTTTAAAAGACAAGGAGTGATTTCCCCCATGCTCTGCCAAAATGGGACTTCATAAATATTACAGCAGGATGTGCTAGGTGGTGGGCACATCTCCTGGTTGAGCAAAATCTCTGCAAAGCACCATGCAGCAGCAAATGGCTCCTCCCAAACCACACTCCTATTCTTGTTTAGCAGGACATGCCACTTGACATTTACCTGCCAGCACCGCCGCTGGCCAGGAGATGGCAGCGGATGTAGCAGACCTGTGTTCTGGAAGTGGGGAGGGACTGAGGCTGTGGGAGGGCTCTGCAGACCCAGCCACATCCTCAGCCTCCCAACCATGGTCCATTATCAGGGAGCCTCGGTTTCCTCCTCTGGAACATGGGGATGATGATCAGCACTGTGTGTCCCTTGAAGCAAGGACTGCATCTTTCTCCTTTGTGTCCCCAGAACCCATCACAGATGAAAATCAGAATTGGGTTTTGAAGGATGAGTAGGAGTTTCTTATGCATACAATAGAAGAAGGGCATTTAGACAGATAGTCTTGAATGCCCTTCTTCTACTTCAGGTACAAAGGTGTGGAGGCCTGAAAAAGTCTGACATGTGATACGAACCATAACCAGACAAGGAGTGTTAGTCATAATTGAGCAAGTGACAGAAAACCCTTTTCACTTGGGTTGCTTAAGGCAACCTTGGGGATCTGCTTTCTGTGCCAGAAGAGACACCTGGAAGGAAAGCATGGTGCATGCGGAGACAAAGGTGATCCCCACCCCCATCCACTCTGGGAGCTGCTTCACTTCATCTAGACAGCCAGCAGCAGCAGTAAATGAGGGAGATGGAACGTGTTATTTTAATTATATACTCTCACCACCTAATTATAATTTTAATTGATATGTGAGCAGGTGCTATGCTCTTCAAAGCAGTTTAAGGCAGGAATATTCCCCGGAAAAGGAACACAGGTTGTTCTGTTCATTAGTCAAGCAGATGGATAGGCCAGGGGACTAGGGGGCCAGGTGGGGGGAGGCAGCCTTTGCCCTGAGTGATGTAGGAGGTGAGGGGCTTCCCCTGGCCAGACAGAGCACAGCTTGAGGGAAGAGGAGAGGAGTGGGAGTGGCGGCTGGCATCCAGTGCTAGTGGATTGATTCCTTTATTCACTCAGCTATGCAGTTGACCCTTAAACAACATTGGTTTGAACTGTGTAGGTCCATTTACACAGGATTTTCTTTCTCCTTTCCCAACCCTGAGACAGCATAACCAACCCCTCTTCTTCCTCCCCCTCAGCCCACTCACTGTGAAGACAACAAGAATGATGATCTTTGTGATGATCCACTTCCACTTAACAGTGGAATAGTAAATATTCTTTCTCTTCCTTATGATTCTTTTCTCTAGTTTATTGTAAGAATACAGTACATAATACATTTAACATACACAAATATGTGTTAATAGATGGCTTATGTTATCAGTAAGGCTTCCAGTCAACAGTGGGCTATTAGTAGTTAATTTTTTAGGGACTCAAAAGTTGTACTCAAAAATTTGACTGCATGAGGGGTCAGCACCCTAACTTCTCATTGTTCAAGGGTCAACTGTACTTTCTTTTTTTTTTTTTTTTTTTTGAGACGGAGTCTTGCTCTGTAGCCCGGGCTGGAGTGCAGTGGACGGATCTCAGCTCACTGCAAGCTCCGCCTCCCGAGTTTACGCCATTCTCCTGCCTCAGCCTCCGGAGTAGCTGGGACTACAGGCGCCCGCCACCTCGCCCGGCTAGTTTTTTTTTTTGTATTTTTAGTAGAGACGGGGTTTCACGGTGTTAGCCAGGATGGTCTCGATCTCCTGACCTCATGATCCGCCCTTCTCGGCCTCCCAAAGTGCTGGGATTACAGGCTTGAGCCACCGCGCCCGGCCAAGGGTCAACTGTACTTTCAACCAACATTTGTTGACAGCTTGCTGCAAGGCAGGCTGTCTGCTAAATCCAGGGGATTCCAGGATGGCTCCAGCACAACTCCTTTCCTCCAAATGTTCCCAGTCTAATGGGGAAAGCATAGATGTGGAAATAAATATTTATAGTTCGTGGAATAAATGGGAAATTATCCTAGAAGCAGCATGGACTGGCGGGAACGTTTTGCTCTCTAGTGAAGTTAGGGAAGGCTTCCTGAAAGACACTTTAGTTGGGGTTTTGAAGTGTGGATAGGAGTTGAGCAGATTGCCTAAAATGAGGGATAAGGGATGGTGGTGGGAGATGGCATTCTGAGCAGAGATGGGAAACCTCCATCTGTGGGGTGTGCAGGGAGTGCCTGGTGGTTTGCTGGAGCGCTGGCCTGACGGAAGATCTGGTAGGAGATGAGGCTGGAGGTTTGGGTGGTAGGTGGGTCTCCCAGGAGCAGGAGCTGGACCTCATACTGATAGCAGAGAGGAGCTGGGAAGGATTTGAAGCTGGGGGTGATGTGATGGGTTTGTGTTTCTGGGAGGCCACCCTGGTGGAAGGTGGGCTGGACAGGCTGATGGTGCAGCCAGGCAGACAAGCGAGGAGGGGCTGTGTGAAGGTCAGAGCAGGAGCTTGGAGGTTGGCTTCTGGGTATTGGAGTGAGGGAAGGGGAACATCAAGGTGAAGGTCATGTACACGCTTGGGCCTCAGGGAGGCCATCTTTGAGACGAGGAGTCAGGAAGGAGCAGGGGAAGATGTGAGGTCAGTGTAGACCATGGAGTTTGGGGTACTTGGGGGACCTGGGTGAGGTGTCAGGAGGAGAGAGGTGTGCTGGAGGGATCACTTCAGGAGTCACTGTGGGAAGGCAGGGAAGGAAGCCCCAGCGGGGATGAGGTGGGGGCCTGGGACACAGTGTCAGTTCCAGGGAGCTGAGTCCAAGTGGGATTTTGGCTTTTAGGAGGCTTATTGGGGGTGACATTGGGATCTGCACCTGGGGAAGGCAGAGAAAGGAGTCAGGCCAGGCAGGACACAGACTGAGGGATGAGAGGCCATCCCAAGGGAAGCCCCAGCTCTGAGGCTGAGTGGCCCTTCAGGGGCATTCTGAGCTGCAGGGAGAGGGTTGCACCCTTCATACCTCATGCCGCTCAATCCTAGGGGTCCATCTAGAATTCTCCTTCAGGAATGCATCATCCTCCTCTTCAGGGGCTGTTCGTGCCCTCCCTTCATCGTCCTAGGGCAGCCCCCTCCTCCAGCAGGAAGTTGGCCTGGATTCTGGAGGAGTCAGGGAGGGGCTGTGAGAAAGCCAATCCAGCCATGGGGGTGGGGAGGCCAGGGATGGTCCCTCTGGGCCCCACCCTGACACTGGCCAGCTGCATGACCTCAGGGAAGTCACCCCTGGCCTGGACTCCGGGTTTCCCATCTCTGAAATGAATGGTCTCGCATTGGCAGGTGCTATGGTGTTGCAGGCATGCCCTGAGCCCTGCAGCCTCCGTCTGATTTGTCCTGACTCTCAGTTTCTGCTTTCTGTGTCATTCCTGTCCAACAGGATGGCCAGTGTCTCGGGCAGTAGGCTCGCATCCGATGCATTTCCGCCCACCATACACAGTGCCCAGTCTGACCTGGCAGAGACAGTGGCTGGATGCTCATTGCTGGAGAATAGGCAGTGGCTTTGCTTTTACTGAGCACTTGTTCTGTGCCAGACCAGTTACTAGCAGTAGGCGTGTATTTTTCACAGCACCTTGTCTGCAGATGAGGAAATGGAAACTCAGACACTTGGTACCTGCCCCAGGGACCAGAACTGGGATAGAAGTGACCACTGAGCTGGGGACCCAGGCTTGGTGACCCCAAAGTCTGAACTCTTTCTGTTCACCCTGCTCCTGGGGTCTCAAGGCAGTGTTTTAGGGAGACTAGGAGTCTCTGTCTCTCCAGCCCTGTCCCATGGAGGGCACTGGTGGAATGTCTGGCACTGTGTTGACTCCAGCCCTCCAGCTTCCAATGGGTTGTGGGCATGTTGTACACCTTGCAGAGAGGGTGGGGGCATTACCATTGCTACCAAGCCCACACACTGCCCTGGGCCAACCCTCCTGACTGCACACGGAGCTGCTGAGGCTCAGCAGGTAGTGACCTCCCTGGGTAGTTGGGGGAGGGGGGCTCTGCAGGCTGGGAGGCCCTGTCAGGGCGGCTCTGTGTGCCCCCTGCTCCAGCCAGGGCTGTCTAGCATGGGAGTCCAAGGCTGGAATGCCCAGTGAGAACCTACAAGCCACTTGAAGAAGCTGTGGTACCTTGAGTGGCTGGCAGAGAGGTGAGGGGTGGGGGAGAGGTGGAATTAGCAACATATCCCATGAACCAAGCCAAGCCAGCAGCTCTGCATGGGTGACAAGTCTCAGCAATGGGCTTCCAGATGCCTCCTGCACGCGCCGGCCCTGCCACCACCTCCCTGGATTGTTTACGGTGGGACCCTGGCGGCCCTTCTCTCATGGTGTTCCTGGGGCGGCCTGGGGCATGCAGCCTGCCTTTCCTCTTCCTTCCTTGTTCGTTCACTAGTCCTGGCCTCCAGACCCTCCTGCCTCTTGGCTGCATGACCTTGCTGTGGTCCCCCAGCTCTCTGAGGCTTAGTTCCTGCAAGGTGACGTCAGTGAGATGAGCCATCACCTGCCAGGGCAGTTGTACCAAGTCTGTGGGTGTGCCCATGTGCAGTGGGCTTCCTGGACATGCTGCTTCCGTCTTATGTGGCTTACATTTGCCAGGAAACCTACTTTCCTCTGCATCTGGCCTCACCTGAGCTTTGCTGTGAGCCACGCCAGGATTAATTTCTAGCTTCTCCTCTTCCTGGCTGTGTGGCTTCACACAAGGTATGAAGCTGCTCTTGGCCTCTACTTGCTGCTTGGCCTTGTGGGGACCATGATGGCAGCCTCCTGCTGTGGTTGGGGCAAGAATGGGGTGAGATGCTGTTCCCAATGCTTGGTCAGGGCTTGGAAATGGGTGCAGCCACCATCATTGTGACTGTGCAGTCTCCAGGGGTCTGCTCCTGGCCATCTGTCCTGAGTCCTGGCTGTGGGTGGGCTTGCTGGAGGGGAACTGGAAGAGGGAGAGGTGTCTAGCCCTGGTGGTGTTGCCAGCCTGCTGGACCCAGGGTTCAAACTTGTGGGGTGGCCAGGACCTCCTGCCTTCTGCAGAGGCCTCCTTTGCCTGCCTGAGGAGCTTGAGGGGAGAGGAGCCCCCCAGGAAGGCTGGTAAGGGGGTGGGGAGGAAGGGAAATTGGCGCACTGCAAGAGGGAAGGGTGTGAACCACCCCCGAGGTGGGAATGGTGAGTCTGGGGTCAGCGGGAAGGGCTGAGCCCCTCCCCAGGGCCGGGGATGCAGAGGAAACAGAGATTCGGTCCTGCCCTGGGGGAGTCACAGTCTGTCCATGATACAGGCGCTGATGCCTGATGCTACTGGGATGGGGGAGGGGAAGGACGTCATGGGGAGTGAGCAGGAGGGGAGGAAAGTCCTGCTGGCCAGCTCAGCATACAGGGAGGGAGCCCCTCCTCAAGATCAGAACGTGGGGAGTGGTGCAGGAGCTAAGGAGAGGGCTGTGGTGGTCAGTATCTGGGGTGGGTCATGCTTGACCTCACAGGCTGGCCTGGAAGGGAACCGATGATGCCAAACCGTGATGTGGCCTGGTTTGCTTCAAGGGAGGCACCCCCCTCCAACTTCATAAGGAAGATTCAGGCTCTGGGTCCTTGGGGTTGGATTCTGAGTTGTCCAGAGCATGAGCAGGGGTAGACTGGCAGGCCAATTTGAGCAGAAACCCCCCAGCAGGGCCCCTTTGCTGAGACTTTGTGTCTGGGACCTCTGGGTTCTGCCAGTTGGCTGGTTGGGGATCAGGGGTCAGTCAATGGGTGTGGGCCAGGGGATGGTCACAGAAGGTAGCATGTATGTTCAGAAAGGTCATTTGGGTCATTCTGTCATTGACAGATGAGGGAGTCTGCACACTAGGCCTACCCCTGTCCTTTGACCAGTAGGCAGGAGGCTCCTTGCCAAAGCCCTTCCCAGGGCAGAACCACAGGCTCTGGTGCATGGACATCAGCTGTCCCCCTTCCTCCTGGCTTCCATGGAGACATATTTGGGTGCTCACCCCCAACCACATGGGCTGTAGATACCTGGCTAGTTGGGGTTGGCGGTTGTTTGTAACCACAGCATGTTCACTTGCTTTGGAGGGCCCTAGAGGAGGGCCCATGGTGTGACAGTTGGGGAGAGGCGGCCTGGCCAAGGCAACCTGGTGGACCCTGCAGTGGGCAGCATGCACGTCTGTGGTCAGCAGGGCTGGCCAGGGCCAGGGAACTAGGCAGCTGCTTTATCACTTTACATTGGAGGGCTCGGGATGGATGCCCTGAAGGTGTTCCTGCATATGGGAGGCGATGCTGGCGGATATTTGTCTCACAGCCTGCTTCTTTCTCTGAGCCAGGGCTTTGCTTTCCTCCTGGGCTCCTTGGATATGGTCACCCAGCCCATAGTGACAGGGCTTCTGGGCTTGAAGAACACTCAATCCTTATAGCCTTGGGGGTCCCCAGTTCAGCCCCCAAATTTCCAGGTCTTGGACTTACTCTCTTGTCAAGTGCTATACAGGGAGGTAGAGGCTGGGGGTGGGGTAACCCCGGGGGTCCTGGGAGGGCCTTAGAGGTAAAGGGCCTTGTGCAGAGTCCCCAAGTCCTGGGAGTCTCACAGCTTACAGGAAAGGTGAGTCTGAGCATGTTGGTGGGGGTGGGGGTGGGGGTGGGGAACGGGGTCTTACCAGGCACACATAGAGTTCCAGGGCTCACTCTTGACCCATGAATCAATTCTGGGGATGTGAGAGAATCTATAGGGAACCTCTCCTTAATGGAGAGTGGGGCACCAGCCAGCTGCATGTAAAAATGCTTCCTGAATTTTTCTGATTGTAAAAGCAATATGCGGGTATCACGGAAAAATGAGGACATGCGGAAAAGCCTATGAAAGTGCTTTCGTTACCTGGCAAGATAAATGCTGCCAGGAACCCAGCCATGCAGAGCACCGCTGCTCACAGCTTCCAGCCTCTCCTCTTGCAGACTTCTTCACATGGCTGAGCACATAACCATTCACTCAATTTTGTCTTCAGCCTTCAACCTTAACATTTTTATTTCTTTAAATATCACAAATAATACACAAACACATCTCATTATGAAAGACAAGAAATAATTAAAAGAAACAAAAGCCCCATTTCCTGCCTCAGAGGGAAAACTGCAATCAGCTTGCTCTATATTCCTGCAGAACTTTCCCTCTGTGTTTACATGTAGAGAAATGTAACCTACACACATAACAGAATAAAGAGTTTTGCGTTCTTTTTGTGTGTTTTGTATATATAAATAATGCTGACTACACATATTTATTGCACTTGCTTGTTTTCATGCACCAGTGTCTTGTTGGGCTTGCTGTGCTATTTCATATAAATCCACCACATTTCAAACAGAGTTTCATGACATACATGAAACTGTTAATACATATTTAACAGATTCCTCCTCTTAATAGATAGTTAGTTTGTTTTTAATTTGCACAGTAACAAACCATATTGTCATGGAAATCATTATACATGCCTGTGTATCTAGGTAGACTCTAAGATGTGGAATTGCTTGTCTGAATAACATGCACATTTAATTTAAAAATAACTTCTGCCAAATTGTCCTCCAGAAAGTGGAATCAATTTGCACACCCAGCAACAGGGCAAGAAGAGCACCCACTTCTTCACATTCTTGCCAAGACTTGATATTATCAGCCTTTTAATTCTTGTCAGTCCAATGGCTAATAGGCGGTACCTCATTCGTTATTTTCTTTTCCATTTCCCTAATTACTGTGAGGCTTCTCTTCTACCTAACACATGCAGTTCTAGCAGATCTTGTTAACAGAAATATTATCTTGTTTAATTTATTTATCCTAAGAGTTCGCTGCAAACACAATTAACAATGGCATTCTTTTCCAGTAAGATACAGCATTTAATGAGCTCAGTGATAAAACTTTTGAAAGAGCAGTATATAGGTGTCCATGACTCAATACTGGCATTGATTGATTGTGAGTGCTATTGTTCTCATGTGGGTTTGCTCTACTCTTTGGCTGCTTGCGGAAATTCTTTAAGATGCTATTGTCCAAGGGTGGGGTCTCTGGCAGTGGGTAAAGTCTGCCATCCTGATGATGGCATGCTGGGTAGAGATAACTAACATATAACCAGTGTTACAGCAAGACCCTTGGATCCTCTAAGCACTGGGATTTTAGGCTCCGTAACTAACTCAAAATAACAACAGCACTAAACTATAGCATAAATGTAAGGATATCCAACAAGGGTGTTCATTTTCGCAGGATGACTTACTTTGAAATCAAATTCTTTTTGTTGTTTTTGAGATGGAGTCTTGCTCCGTCTCCCAGGCTGGAATGCAGTGGTGCAATCTCGGTTCACTGCCACCTGCGCCTCCTGGATTCAAGTGATTCTCCTGCCTCAGCCTCCCAAGTAGCTGGAATTACAGTAGCTGCCACCATGTCTGGCTATTTTTTTTTTTTTTTTTTTTTTTTTTTTTTTTAGTAGACACAGGGTTTCACCATGTTGGCCAGGCTTGTCTCGAACTCCTGACCTCAGGTGACCCACCCACCTCGGCCTCCTGAAGTACTGGGATTACAGGTATGAACCATCGCACCCGGCCAAAATAAAATTCTTTTAAAAATGTGTTCTTATTTTAGGGCCCCACTTTGCTGGTTGCCTCCTGGGTAACCTGGCACCTGCTCCACTCTCGCTTCCAGTTTACCATGTGGTGTGCCCACAGCTGTGGCCCACACCTCCGATGTTGTGTGCATTCATGGGACTTCAGCTCGCTGATTATTGAAGGCTGGCACTGTTTGCTTGGTCTGACAGTACTCCGTTGCTTCTCTTCCAACGGCAAATTGTTCTTCTCTTTGTTTGATGCTCTTTGGTCTCTCTGTGGCTCTAAATTTTAATTTTGGTCTTATGGACGATTTGAGCTGCCTTCTACTTTTTCATTACAGTTTCTCTCCGATTTTTCAGAATTTGTTCCTGTGGTTCAGACCGTTTTACCCTTCTTCAAACTTTCATACATTTGATTAGGTAAATAAGTGCTCAGTAAATGCATGCAATTCTTGTGGGTAGACACTAGCTACTTGTCATCCACTACTGTTGGCAATTATACATGAAAATGTGTGTCTGTCAGTGGGTGCTTTGAATATATAGATAAGGCAGGAGCTCCCATCTTCATAATATGAACAGTTACCAACCCAGGGCGTAGGGTGTCTCCCCATTTATTTTGGGTCTCTTTAATGCTTTTAGTAAAGTTTTATGTTTTTCTTTGTGTAGGTCCCACACATTTCTTACTAGGTTTTTCCCCAGGGATTTTATCGATTTTATTTCTAATACAAATGAGCTTTCTAATTGGGAGTGCTCCCATACACGAAAGTTATTGATTTTTACATATTGATTTTATATCCCGGAGTTTTGCTGAACTCTTCTATAAGTTCCAATGGTTTATTAGTTAATTCTCTTGGAGTTCATAGGTGGATACCTATATTTTCTACAAATTATATCAATTTTGTCTTTCCTTTTTCAACACTTGTCCATATTTATTTTTCAGGTGCTGTCACATTGTCTGGGACAATGCTAAATATTTTTAGTGGTAGAACACTCTACAGTTTCACAGTTAAGTGTGATGCTTGTTGTAGGTTTCTAGGAGATGTCCTTTATCAGGTTATGGTTATTCCTTTTAATCCCTAGTTTACCAGTAATTTTACAGAGTATGATTTTAGCCATATGCCAATAGGTGCTCAATTCAAATTAATTTCTAAATAGTTTGGAATTTCTCTTGTTATGTTCTCTTAAGCCAGCAGGTATAAAAAAGAATGTTTTAAGTGTTCTAAGTAGATAGATTAGGAAGGAGGTTTCTTTTATTGTTAATTCCTAGTCTTATTGCACTGGACTTCGTTAATGCCCAGTGAATTTTTGAATACTTTTTTCTTAAGGATTTTATTGAGATTTCTACTGTGGAAAGTTGGGTGTGCATGGAAGACAGTGCTGTCTCTTTTGGGTCTTAAGAGAGGGAGCATAAGTGCAGGTTGAGTGTACAAGCTTTGGGGCCAGTGCCTGACTCAAACCCCAGCCCTGCCTCCTGCTGTCCACAGGATGGTGAGTAAGTTGCTGGTAATCAGTTTCATCATGTGTCCAATGCATAGGATAGTAGTGCCTACTTCACGGCACTGTGTAAGGATGATATTCATTAATATATATAGAACTTTAAACCAGAACTTAGAATATAAGTATTTAATACAATATTGTTAGATAAACGTATACAAGTGAGATGTACAAATCTTTTATATTATTTTTTGCTCACTGAATCTGAAAGAAAAATGTTAAAATCATCTTTAAGATTGTGGATTGATTGGTTTCCCCTTCAATTATTGTTAATTTTGCCTTATCTATTTTGAAACTGTGTTGCAAGGTTCATATAGTGTCATGACTGTTATATTTTTGGTGTACGTGGTGTCTTTTATCAAAATGAACTCTTGCTGCCTGTTCCTTTGAGTGCTTCCACCTTGAACTCTTATGTTGTCTGATACACATCCCCTTTTTCTGGTTATTTTTTGCTTGGTGTTGTTTTTCTCATCCTATTATCTTGAACCTTCCTGGGTGTAAAATACCATTTGGTATTTTTGTAAAATGTTATGTCATGATGAAAAAAAAAATCTCATCTGTTTATTGAAGATTTTATTAGCATAATTTAATCTATTTACTTTTATTGAGATGGTTGATATGCCTGGACTTTTCCTTGCCATTTTATTTTGTGTTTCTTGTTTGCTGTGCTTTCTTGTGCTACTTTTGCCCTTTCCTCCTTTTATTGAATCAATTGTGTTTTCTTTGTCCGGGTTTTTGTTCCTTAAAGCAGTTTTCTCAACAGTGGCCCTGCATCCTTTGGGTGGGACTGTACCTTGGGCTGTGGGAGTCTTTGCTGCACCACAGGGCATTTGGCATCCCTCTCGCTGGACACAGCAGACCCCAACCATCTTGTGACCAAAAAGTCCCCTCCCCTTTTCTCCCAGTGGAGAGCCATCCACTAAGGGTTCAATAATACATTACATGTTTGTTTTTCTAGTGACTGCTTATATTTTAAAGATACCTTTATGTTTACATGTGTCTCTCAACATATAATCAGTGTATCTTGGAACAAATAGAGACCTTTCTATGTCTCAATGGCCTTCTGCCCTGAGCTGTATCACTGCCTAACATGAGGCCAACTGGGATTTTATACTTAATAAAAGCCAATAATTTTTTTTTTTTTGAGACAAGTCTCACTCTGTCACCCAGGCTGGAGTGCAGTGGCACAATTTCGGCTCACTGCAATCTCTGCCTCCTGGGTTCAAGCGATTCTCCTGCCTCAGCCTCCTGAGTAGCTGGGACCCCAGGTGCACACCACCATGCCCAGCTAATTTTTGTATTTTTAGTAGAGACAGGGTTTCACCATGTTGGCTGGGCCGGTCTCAAACTCCTGACCTTAAGTGACTCACCCACCTTGGCCTCCTAAAGTGCTGGGATTACAGGTGTGAGCCACCGCACCGGGCCTCAATAAAGTTTTAATGATAAGTTTTAATTTTTTCTCACTACTGCTTTTGCATTCCACATCATGTTCTTAGATTCATTTTTTTAAATTGTGGTAAAATGCACATCACATGATTTTAATCATTTTAAAGTATACACTTCAGTGACTTCCAGTACATTCCAATGTTGTGTAACCATTGCCACTACCTAATTCCAGAACATTTTCATTATCCTGAAAAGAAACCCTGTACCCGTTGAGCAGTCACTCCAATTTCCGCTCCCCCGGCCCCTGGCAGCCACTCACCTCTCTGCTCTCTGGATTCATTTTTGTGGTTGCTGGAGCATACCATTTGGTAATTCTTTCCAAGAGGGTTTGTGGTGGTGAACTTTCTGTATCTTCACATTTCTGAAAATGCCTGTTTCCTTCCTAAAAGCTGAGTAGAGAATTTAAGGTTTATGCCATTTCTCTCCTAAGCTCTTTGGAGATATTGTTTCATTGACTTGTATGCATCCATGTCCTCAGGAACAGTGACTGCTACGTTGAATACAGTGTGTGCTCTGCACCAGTGCTTTATACATAGTAAGTCATCTAATTCTACTGATAACTCTGTGAGGCTGGAGCTGCTCCCCACATAACAGGCAGAGAAAGTGAGGCTGAGTGAAGAGAAGCCCCACATCCCCTCAGCTAGGAAAGAGGCCACCCCAGCTCTCAAGAAGTTGCCATCTACCACTTCAGCTTCTGCTCCTCTGTAGGCAGGCTGTGTTGTTTTCTGGGAGAATTTGGCATTTTTCCTTTCTCCCTTTGATTTTTATGTTTTCTTTTTCATATAGAGTCACACTCTTTAACCCAGGTTGGAGTGCAGTGGTGCGATCTCAGCTCACTGCAACTTCTGTGCCTCCTGAGTTCAAGTGATTCTCTTGCCTCAGTCTCCCGAGGAGCTGGTATTACAGATGTGCGGCACCACACCTAGCCTTTTTTTTTTTTTTTTTGTATTTTTAGTAGAGATGGGGTTTCACCATGTTGGCCAGGCTGGTCTTGAACTCCTGGCCTCCCTTGTGCTGGGATTACAGGCATGAGTTACCCTGCCTGGCTGTCCCTTGGATTTTGAAATTTCACTACTCTGTGCCTAGTATTTTTATTATGTATTTTTTTATTAAAAAAATAATTCAAGGCCGGGCGTGGTGGCTCACACCTGTAATCCCATCACTTTGGGAGGCTGAGGTGGGTGGATCACCTGAGGTCAGGAGTTTGAGACCAGCCTGGCCAACATGGTGAAACCCCATATCTACTAAAAATACAAAAATTAGCTGAGCATGGTAACGTGTGACTGTAGTCCCAGCTACTTGGGGGGCTGAGGCAGGAGAATTGCTTGAACCCAGGAGGCGGAGGTTGCAGTGACCTGAGATCATGCCACTGCACTCCAGCCTGGGCAACAGAGCAAGAATCTGTCACAACAACAACAACAACAACAACAAGCATAATTCTATTTTGCATGTGGTAGGTTCTGTCAATCTGAGGACTTGTGTGTTTCTGCATTTTCTTTTCTAATTTCCCATATTCTGTCAGGTCTCTTTTTGGAGTTCCTTTTAGGTGGTAGTTGGAGCTTATATCCTTCATGTCTTTTAATTTACTTTTATCCTTTCCATCTCTGGGTTTTTGTGCCATCTGGGAGAGTTCCTGTCTCAGCCCTCTAGGTGACTAATTTGATCTTCATCTGTTCCATGCTGCTATTCAGCCCCTTTTTAAACTTTAATGATGAAATGTTTGGTTCCCAGATCTAGTTCATTCGTTTCAAATGGATGTGATAGCCTCTCCCCTCTCTCTGTTTTCTCGTTCAAAGTGTCGTTCTGCTTGTCCTAGTACCCAAGTCCTCAGGGGTGCATTCATTTAGCAGATGAGTTTGGTGTGCCTCTTTCGATGTATGTGTAATCTTCTTAATAAGGTAGGTGATTCTGGGTTGCCTGCTCATCTTTGTGTTTGAAGGCTTCTGTTGTCCTATCTGTGAGGCTGAACTCACACACTGGATGGGGAGAGCTCTGCACTGTGGTGCCAGCTGGAGCAGATCCCAGTCTTTGGGTGTGGGCTCCACTGACCTCCTGTGTGTTGGTGTCACTCGAGGGCTGCCTCCCCTACTCCCTGCCTCTGCCTGTGGGCAGTTGCTTTTGCAAGTCACTGCTTGGCATCATGGCCCTGCCAGCCACCCTCACATTTGATTTGGAGCTTCTTCTGGGTCCCCATTTTCTGGGCTTCCCAGATTGGAGCTGCCAGCTTTGTGGCAGCCCTCTCCCGGGTATGCTTTGCCCTGTGGTACCATTTCCAATCCGAACCCATCAGCCTTCTGCCTTGCAAACATTCTTCATGATTCCTGCCCTAGTAAGAACCTCATTCTTCTTCTTTTTTAAAAAATCCAGCTCCTGCAGGAAAGAACCCCATTCTTGTTTTTCAGCACTGCTATGGATTTTTAAAAAAGTATTTATGTTACTTTTAGGGTTTTTGTATTGGGAAGAGGCAGAATGTGACCCTAGGCCACCATTTTGGCTCAATCTCTATTCATTTTTACTGGATGACCTTGTTCCAGAAGAGATTTATAATGTGGCACATCATTTCATATAATTACCATGCTATGGTAATTATTTCCTGGGTCATTAAAATTTCTCCATAATCACTATTTTAATGACTGCATAATATTTTTTCTGGTGGGTATATCTGAATTGACTTAGCTGTTTCCTTTTTCTTCCCAACATTTTACTATAATAAAAAAATGCCACAATGAACATCTTGTGCTTGAAATTTTGTCCACATTTGGAACTATTTTCCTAAGGTAGAGTCCTAAGATGTGTGTGTGTGTGTGTGTGTGTGTGTGTGTTAAAATGTACATAACATTTACCATTCCAGCCATTTTTAAGTGTACAGTTCAATGGCATTAATTCACATTCTGTGCAACTATCACCACCATCCATCTCCAGAACTTTTTCATTTTCCCAAAGAGAAACACTATAGCCCTTAAACAATGACTCTCCCTCTTCCTTCTTCCTCCAGCCCCGCAAAACCACCATTCTCCTTTCTCTCCTTCTGACTTTGGTTACTCCAGGTGCTTCATACAAGTGGAATCATATAGTACTTTTGTGATGTGCTTACTTCACTTAGCATGATGTTTTCAAGGTTCATCCATGGTGCAAATGTGTGTTTGAAATGCCCATTCTGTCTCCCTTACCTCCTGGCTGCCCTCCCTGAGATCCACCCCCTACAATGTTTGGGAATGCATGGTAATCTCTCAGGAGGTGGCCTGGGTGTCTCTCCTCCTTCCTGTGTAGAAGGGTTCTTCCCGGAGACTCTGCCATCCTCATTTGCTTAGTGATTCATCTCAGAGCTAGAGCCAAATGAAATGGATTTCGTTCCCAGCAGGGCTAGTTTGAAAGTTTGTGCTCATAAACTTGCTTTACTGTAATTTATAAATTGAGTTTTCGCGCTCTGCTGACTCTATTTCTCCCGCCTCTGCCAGACATATTGCCACATTGCGCTGCTGGGCCCAGGCATGAGGGGAGCCCCAAGGATGCTCTGTGCCTATGGAGGTGCAGTGGGGATTGGTGACGGCGAGGGGGTGTGGTTTGAACATGTAATTGCATTTCATTACTTGATTATTGCTGCTGCTGTCACTGAGGGAGCTAGGGAGCTCCTGGTACAGCTGCTTGTTACTGTAGTTCATGTTCTAATATCTGATCCTAGGAGGGAATTTGATAGAGTAGAAGGAGGAGGAGAGGAGGAGGGGCAGCCCCTGGGCACCCTGGACAGCAGATCCTCCTGAAAGCCATCAGCAGCGTCTTCACCACGTTCCCTGTCCCTGTCAGCAACTTCTGCAGACACCAGGATTGCCCACCTCCCAGATTATCTCATAGAAGCCTCTGAGGCAGCTGCTACTATTTATTGGAAGCTCTTTGCCTGAAGTCATAGCTGGAGTGTGCTCCCCATGGCGGGATGGGTGCTTTACCCACAGGAGTGAGGGGAGAGGGGAGGGTAGCTGGAGTTTACCCAGGGCCTAGGGCAGAGGGAGGGGATCCCACCCCTTCTTCCCACACCAGGCAGAAAGGTGTGGAGGCAACAGCTGGAGACCTGGATTGCATTCCTGGCTTGCATTCCTGGCTCTGCAATCCTGGCTGAGTGACCTGGGATGAGCTGCTTAACCTCTCTGACCTTGACCCTCTCACTGTAACACCCCTAGGTTGTGGCCAGGTTGGGTGAAGCTGGCACTTCAGGCTGGTCTCCATACTTCTATTCCCAACAGAGTTGTCAGAGTGAGCCTTTGAAAATAAAGGGAGGCTGTGACTCTTTTGCTTACAACCCACCATGGCTCCCCGTTTCCCTCAGAGTCGAAGCCCAAGAGGCCCTTATGATCTTGTCTCATTTTGGCCTCATCTACTCCCTTTCTCCCTGGGTGCCTCCCCTGCAGCCACAGTGGCCTAATCCTTGCTCCTGCAGCGCCCCAGGTGTGGTCCAGCCTCAGGACCTCAGGGTCTTTGCATTCCCAGATCCCCCTGCCCAGAATGCCCTTTCCGGGACACTCATATGACTTCCCTTCTACCTTCACCATATCAGTGAGACCTACCTTAAGCCCCATCTTAAAACCCATGACAAGCATAATATTTCTTCAATTTCCTTTTCCCTGGTCTGTTTTTCCATAGAGCTTCTCACCTGGCACTCATGATGTGTATGTATTTACTTGTTTAGTTTTTAGTGCTTTCTCTCCTGCTAGAATGGAGCTCCATGAGAACAGGTTCTAAGTCTGGTTCTCAGATGAATCCTAAAAGCGTGGTGACCAGTAGGTGCTTAGTTGAACGAATGAATGAATGAATGAATGAATGAGGGAGTGAATGAGTGAATGAGTATCTAGCAGATTGCCCTGCATATGGTAGGGTCTCAGCAAGAGTGAGTTCCTCTTCCCTGCTGTCCCTCACCCTGCCGTGTCCTCAGGCTCAACTTCTGGCTCCAGGGAACGGACAGGGAGGACGCCAGACCTAGCCTGTGTTGGTTCTCTTGTCCTCAGGCCCTGTGGCATCCCCAGGACATCAGAAGTGGGCTTTTCATAGCAGGAGGGGGCTGCAATCTGAACTTTACTCCCAACCTGTCAGCCTGTGTGGACCCCTGGTATGGGCTGGCCCTGGCAGGCAGAGGGCAGGACATTCGGAGTAGCCACTGCAGCAGAGCACGGAGCTTGACTGTGACAGAGGGTGTTTTCCAGCTCTGGCATGGCTTCTGTGTGGCAGCAGTGGCCATGACTAGGTCTGAGTTACATGCAATGTGCAGAATTAAAGCCAAGATGGGGCTGTGACTTCTGGGGTCCACTATGTTCCAGCAGCTGGGGCAGGGTAGACAGCCACCCCTGGCAACAGCACTCAGGTACTGAGTCATTGCCTTTACCTGCCTGCCTTAAGGGGGCCTTGGCCTTTCTCATGCCTCTGAAGAGCACGCAGGCAGTGGGGTGAGGCTCCCCAAGCGCATGGGCCTTTTTCTTTCTGCTTGGGGAGCCCAGCCCAGCCCTTCAGTCTGTATGAGTCAAAGGATGAAGGTCAGGTGCAGTGGCTTGTGCCTGTAATTCTAGTGCTCTGGGAGGCCAGGGTGGGAGGATCACTTGAGGCCAGGAGTTCAAGACTAGCCTGGGCAACAGCAATACTCTGTCTTTACAAAAAAATAAAAAAAATTATCTGGGCATGGTGGCTCTTGCTGGTGGTCTCAGCTACTCAGGAGGCTGGAGGGCGGGGGAGGGGGGAGGATCACTTGAGCCTGGGAGGTCAAGGCTGCAGTGAGCTATGATTGTTCCACTTCATTCACTCCAGCCTGGATGACAGAGTATGGCCATGTCTAAAAATTAAAATTTAAAATTTAAAAAATGACACAGATTGGGGGAGGATCCCTTGACCTCCTGCTCTTTAAGTCAGTCGGGAATGGGGACCCTCTTGCTCTCATGGCCCAGCCAGTAGCGCTGGCTGAGATAATTGGGTGCAGGGTCCCTGCTGCCCGAGGCCTGCCCACCTCTTTCTGCCATCCCAGCAGAAGTGGGGTACAAGGATGCCAGATGTGTGTTCCCAAGAAATGTGGCAGTATGGAGAATCCACACTTTCAGCAGGTGAGATGTAATTGTGGGTAATTGAAAAACACCATCAAAGCTATTTGTCGTAATTTTAACAAATGCTTTCTTCCTGGGCCATTCATAACACTTCTGGAAACTCACAGGTCCACGGAACACCTACTCACATGCTTTCCTTTGCCCTGCAGGAGTCTGTCTTGTTCAGAGTGGGAAAGGAGGCCTGTGGATGAGACAGCCAGGCCTGGAGGTGTAGCCTGCCTCTCAGGAGGGAGCTGCAAGCCAAGTGTCTAGAATCAGGGTATGAGGAGATCGGGACAAAGGGGTCGCTATTCAGACTTGGGATGAGCCCTGAAGCCCTGAGCAGATGCCCAGGGCTGGTCCGGGCAGAGGTCTGCTTCCTGCAGAGAAGCAACGGGTGGGGAGCCAGGCATCTCTCTTTTGAGGGGATTCAGATGTGTGTTGTTCTGTACTGAGTGGCCCCTGGGGCCGCATGGATCAGAATTACCAAGGCTGTACTTTTATACAGATTCCTGTCCCCACACCCCCACCAGCTGGACTGAATCTCTTGGGGAAGGGCCTGGGGATATGCATTTTAGTGGGATTGATTCTTGTGCACACTCAGGGGTGAGAAGCACTGGCTTGGAATAAGGTGCTTCTGAATGCCAACCTGTCTATGTCTCATGGAAAATCATATAAAAGCAATATAGCCATCTCATCCGGCAGCTGAACAGGAGGCTGAACAGGTCAGTTGGGGTTTGTGGGTCTGTGAGCAGGGCCCAGGAGTGACCTTGGAGGATGCAAGGCTGCTGCTCAGGAGCGCTGGGGCTTTAAATTCAGTGCTGGCTCATTCTAGGCTAGATACCCCTTGCTGTCTTGGGAGCTGGCTCCATCTCCACCCTGTGTCCCATCTTCCACTGGGGCTCTGCCCTCCTGAGCCTGGAGGCTTTGCCTGGCTGTTCCACCTAGGCTGGGGCAGCTTTGAGGGGCCTCTGGGTCCAGCACTGGAGAAAGGCTCTTCCATCTGGTTTCAGGAATGTGCAGAGCTTCAGGGGCCAGGCTGTGCCTGATGAGGGGGATTATTGTGTCTCTGGAGACTCTGGAGAACACTGACTTAGACTGGCTTCTCTTGCAAGTCAGGGCTGCAAAGCCCCTGACATGAAGGGACTGTCAATCCTTGCTGTGGGGGTGTGTGGGAGGGTGGACAGTGAGTGTGATGTGATCTCTGCCTTAGTGACCAAATGTGCAGAATGTATTGGCAGCACAGAGTCTGCCTGGGGTATTCTGGGGCACACCTGGTGGCGTGTCCCAGAGTGCAGCAACTGAAGGTCATGGGGAGTGTTGGTCAAGTGGAGGTGCCCAGTGTGGACCAGGGTGGCTGCTGTGGCTGTCTGTGACCAGTTCTAGCTCCCTGGCTATCTAATCTTATATTTTGTGATGCTGTTACTCTGTCTCATCGAAGTGGGGGATGGACGTGTAGGTAGGTGAATAAGTGATGGATGGGTGCATGTGTAGATGGATAGATGGATGAGTGGATGGGCTGACAGGTAGGAGTTAGAAAAATGGGTAGATGGATGGATAGATAGATGAAAACCTGGCTGAGTTTATGACTGCCTGGGTGGGTGGGTGGCCAGTGGGAGGATGTGTAGATGGATGGATTGATGGGGATTGGAGCTGGATAGGTGGCTGGATGAATTGTAGGTTGGGGATGGTTGGATAGATGGTTGGGTTGATAGAGTGTGAGTGGGAGTAGATAGATGGATGAGTGGATGGTTGGAGGCAGATATATATGGGTGACTGAAGGAAAATATGGGGGCATATGAATGGATAGGTGGGAGGATGGATGGATAAAGGGGAGGGTGAATGCATGGATGGGTCTACAGGTGAATGGGTTAATGTGGCTGGAAGGAGGCATTGTGGGGCAGGAAGCAGATCAGGTGGGTGGCCAGGTTCACTGATACAAAATTAAACTGTGGCCAGATATGCAGAAATCCAGTTCCTTGTGTGACTCAGAGGCCATGGTAGTTCTGAGAGGAGTTGCCCAGCCCTGGACTCATTAGAGGAAGCAGCCCCAGCCCCCTTCCTGAGCCACACAGACCATGTTCCCGGCCTGGGCATCTCTCTGCTCCATGTGCTGATGCCTCAGCCCTCCTTGCCTGGGGTCCAGCAGTGCTGGCCAGCGTGTGGCTGTGCCTGGCCAGGATGACAAATTGCAAGAACCTTGTGGTGGCTATTGGCGGGGGGGAGCTGGAGGACAAAGGCTGAGGAAAGAGAACGGGCCTTTGCTTTATCTAGTCTCCACCAGGCAATGTGCTAAGTGCTTTGAGCATGTTGCTGTTTCATGTTTGTGACAGCTGGGGAGGTATGGGCCCCACAGATGAGGAGTCTGAAGGTAACTTGCTCAAGGTCATGCTGTTTGACAGAGGCAGAGCCTGGAAGCTTGATGGAAACAGGGCGGCTCTGAACTAGGTGCGGCACAACAGGATCCGATGCCGGCAGTGGGTGGGGGCAGAAGGTCAGTCCGGGGAAGGACAGGTTGCATGGAGGTCCTGACTGCAGGCCCAAGCAGGGGAGGACTTCAGGGAGGGTTCCCACAGGATGGACTAACACAAGGGCTTGGTGGCTCTGTGATGGATCCTGGGGGCTCTGGCTCTGTACCATGTGGCTTTTCAGATGCTCCTGCAGTAGGTCTCAGGGCACTGGGCAGAGCTCTGAATGGCAGCCTCAGATTCTGGGCTCAGATTCTAGCCTAGAGGGCTAGGACAGCTGGCACACATCTGAGGAGTGCTGGGAAAGGGGACTATTGGCCCAAGAGCTGAGGTTGACTTCTTAAGAGGTGCCATCTTCAGAGAGCAGCCTCCTCAGGGAGTCTTCTGGTGAGCAGCAGGTGCTTCTTGCAGCCCACTGACCCTGTCCTTCTAAGGGCACCTGTGCCACTGTTTCCCAGGCCTGGCAGGAAACGACCCTAGAACACCTGAAGCTTCCTTGCCCATCTCTGGGCTAGGCCAGGGATTCCTCTGATATTTCCCCAGGCCAGGCTCTGTAAGCACAGCTGATCCCACCCTGAGGGGTCAGGGAGGCAGATGACCACTGATCACCAGAGCCCAAGGAGCGGGAGGTGCCCTCGTCTCAGGGATCTGAGCCACCTTTATGTCACCTGCCGTCATCTGGAGTTTCTGACTTCATGGTTGGGACAACCCTTGGGACCTGTCCCATCCATGCTCATGTGGGGGCTCTTCATTCTATGGTGGGTTGCAGGTGGGAGTCAGCTCTCAGCAGCTCAGACCCCGAGCACCAGCTGAAAGCAGCCAGCCCCACCTCTTGGCTACAGTACCTGAGGGGCAAGGAAGTGGAGCCTCAGGAGTGAAGAGCTGGAAGCCACTCATGTTCAGGAGGAAGGAGAGAGGAAGCTGGACCTTACCTGTCCTTAACAAAGAAAGATAAAGCAGGAAAAACCGAAAAGTAATTTTAGTGCATTAGGCTAGAGATGGGAGAGTGTTTACGGATCATTTAGTTTACGGATGGTGATAGGTTAGTGGTTAGATTAGCAGGAAGCCAGTCTGCTTGAAAGGAGTGAATTAATTTATGAGATTGCAAAGGAGAAAATTATTTGCAAGAAATACAGGGGTTTTGTTGTAATGGCATGGAGTTTAGCAGAAACAACAAGCGCTGGCAGGCCCAGTTGTCCCTTAGGGAGCCAGCCACCAGGAGTGCCAGTCTGGGGGCTGGGGATGTGTGGGAAGAGTGGGACGCCCCAGCACAGGGTGCAGCCCAGCTCTCACCTGCTCCCTAGCTGGGGGGAAGGTTGTTCCTCTCCCACGAATTTCCTGGGCTTTGGCATTGAGGTTTAGGATTGGGAGAAGCTTTGGTGATAGGCGGGCAAGTTCCCGGACATCATTACATCTTGTGCCAAGGACTACTGAACTGAGCCTAAAGGGGGAGACTTCACTGCCACGGAGACTCTTCCTGCCCCTGTGCCACACTTCAAGTTCTGGGGAGTGGGGATCTGAGGAGAGGAGCTCGGAGCCTGGAGCATCCTCTGTTCATTACACTAACATTTCCCATGCATGACAGGGCCAGAGAGACTGGGTTCCAATTCCAGACCCATAAATTAGTGGCTGAGTGATTTGGGCAAGTTGTTGAGCTCTAGGAAACTCTGTATCCTCATCTGTCAACATCTCAGGGTTGTTGTGAAGATGACCTGAGAAGATATGTGTGAGGAACTTGGCCCGGTGCCTGGCACATGGTTAGTGATGGGTAATGATCGCCGTCAGTATTTTCATGGTTACTTTAATGGCAGAGGAATTAAACAGAGCTTGTCAAGTTCCAGTTTCTGATCCCCCTTTACCCCACTGCACGGTCTCAACCCCAGTTCCCTCCACAGGACTTGCCTCTTGCCCAGGCTCTTCCCCCAGCCCTGATTGGTGGCTCTGTCCAACCCACCTGGCCTCTCTCAACCCTAGAGCCTGTGCTAGCTGAGCTGTGGCTAAAGGCTTGGGGCTTCCTGACGCTGTCTGTGCTCTGCCCTGTTATTTCATTGCCACAGCTCCATGAGATGCTAGGCATCCTTGAGGCGTGCCTGAGTTTGGGATCCACCGTCCTGGTTTCCTGTGCTGCAGAGCCTCTTGGGTGTTCTGTTGCTCCTCCCTCAGTGGGTGGGCCACCGCTAATGTTGCCATTGGGGTTTGTCCACGGACACCCCCTGACTGCAGGAGACACACTCCAGGGCTCTGTTCACTGCAGTCTATGGGGATGGCATCCCCTGGGGTGGTGCAGGTGACAGCCCTGATAGCTCCTAATAGTTTATAAAAGGCTCAGTCTCCCAAGTCACCTTGTGAGATGTGATCAACAGTGATTTCAAGAAAGGTGGAACATCTTGCCCAAGTTGCAGGACTAGTGAGTGTTGGAACCAAGATTGGAACCTTCCTCCCATGGCACCCACTGTTCCCTATTTCACTGGCCCTTGGGGTCTAAGATGGGTCTCCCCATGGACTTCAGGGAGGCAGAACCAAGGCTTCTAAATCCACTACCAGAGGCAGATGGGAAGAAATCCTTTTGAAAGAACAGATTGGAAGGAAAGCAGTCCCCTCCCTTTGCTGACTAATGAAGGGTGAGCTTGCTCCTTTGGAGGTGATGAGTGAGTGCTCTTGTCATTAGCTCCAGCAAAGAAAGGGACGGTGTGTTTAGGGTGGGGTGGGAGACCAAAGAATGCATTTCCTCCAGCTACTTCTTGGCACCACTGTGGAAAGTCATTTTTCCAGCATGGGGGAATTTGTTTTGAAAGTGAAATGACTCTGATGTCATCTGGGCTTGAAGGAGCTAAGCCATCTGGAAACATTTGGAGATAGGTTTGCCTTGTTTTCACCCACATTTAACTTCACAGTAGCCGAGGCAGTCTGAACTTTACAGAAGTGCCCTGTCAGCAGAAAGAGCCTGCGCGGTGGCAGTCGGCCACAAGGCACTTTGCACAAATTACAAGTGCTGGGAAACAGAGGCCAGCCCCCAAGGCAGAAGTGGGCTCCGCAGTTCTGTTTATAGTGGTGGATACTCTGGTTTGAATAATCTGTGAGATTCTCAGACCTGTAGACCCAAGGGTTTCAAAACCAACTAATTAAAACAGATTGTGAGGCTGCCGATTTGTCTTTTCTTTTAAGCCAAGGTCTCACTCTGTTGCCCAGGCTGGAGTTCAGGGGTGCAATCACATGGCTCGCTGCAGCCTAGAACTTCTGGGCTCAAGTGATCCTCCCATGTCAGCCTCCCAAAATGCTGGGATTACAGGCATGAGCCACCATGCCCAAACTGTCAGTAGATTTTTGACTTAAGTTTTGAACTCTCAGGTTGGATGGATGGAAGGGCAGAGAGAGAGAGAGAGAGAGAGAGAGAGAGAGAGAGAAAGAGAGAGGCAGCAGTGCATTTTTTTTTTTTCACTCTGACAGTCCAGTGTTCTCAGGAGCCCCTGCACCTCTCTAGGCATTTGTCATACAGGTGTGGTCTAGGCATTTGCCTTGCCTGGCTAGAGAGGCCCAAATGGGAACCAGTAACTCCTTCAGGCTTTGATGGAGGCAAGTTTTGTTGTGGGGCCACACCCCATGATACAGCAAAGCATTATGGGAGCAAGTATATATGTGATACCTGTCTGCTATTCTGACTGGGTCTCCCAGCTGCCCCAGGATGTCCTCCTCCTGCCTGCTGAAGCTGCATCGTGCAGTGGAAAGAGCATGGCCTTTCGCTTCTGACAATCTGAGTCTGCATTTCCTGGCTAGGTGATTTAAGGACATTTCTTAATATCTCTGAGCCCTCCTTTCATCAATGGTAATGAGGGAATAATTCCTGCTCAACAGGCTCTTGGAGGATTGAACAAGATACCACTATATGGTGTCTTAGTTCTGTGGCTGGCACAGAGGAGGGTCTCAGAAAATATCAGTCTACCTTTCCTCCCTCTCTCCTTCCTCCTCGTCCTCACTGCCCCTCCTCTTCCTCCTGCCCATGTCCTCCTCACGCTGCTCCTCCTCCATCTTGACCCACGAGGCTCTTTCAGGATGGATTGGCTGGAAATCTATCATGCTCACCTTCCTGTACCCTCTGCTGTCTGGGATGGAGAGATCTGAGCTCAGAGATAACAGGCTATTACTGAACAGACTGCTGCACGGTGTTACCAAAGACAGCCAAGTTGTAAATTCCTCTGACTTTGGCTTTGTGGAAGTTCCAAAAATAAATGTGGGGGCATTTCAGTCCCCAGCAGACCGGGGTGCTCCAGCAGACGTGGAGTCTCTGGGCTGAGGTGACAGAGGGCAGCGGATGTGTCTGTCTAGGTCTGAGGGGCATCAGCTGCCTTTTCTGGAGTCTCCATCCTCTTTGCAGAAACCCTGCGTGGCACAGTGGGAAGCCTGGAGACTGGATAGGTATATGCCTTTCTCCCCAACACTCAGGCACCTGATCCTCAGCAAGGGCACTGGCTGGCTGATGCACCCAATTGTGATTGGGGTACTGAGGGCTCAAGGCACACTGGTGGTGTCAGGCACAAGTTGGAAGCTGATGGAGGCTTGCTGCCCACCCCTCTACCCAACACAGGGCTGGGGACCACCTTGCTGGGGATGGAGAGGAACAATGGCCAAGTATATAAAGAACTTCAGTGTGGCTCTGTCTTGAGCAGAACATGACGGGGAAAGCTTTGGGGGCATTGGGCTATGTTCACAACGGGACCAACTAGTGTCTGTGGGCCTGGTTAGAAGGATCTGGGCTTGGGGATGGGGCCAGAGGGTATGAGGGCTGCTCGAAATTTCTTAGGGTCAGGTCAGAGCCAGCAGGAGAGTCAGGTAAGGGTGAGGGCACTGCCCTGTGCTCAGCAAACAGCAGAAGTGATTCAAGCAGTGCAGGTGGTGGAGCTGAGGCTGCTGACCCTAGCAGGTGGCCTCAGGCTAGCTGGCTTGGACCTGAGGGGTTGGTGGTGGGCTTGAAGCTGTGAGTTCTGGAAAGGTGGTGAGAGAGAGATGGAGAAGAGCCAGTTGTGTCCTGGCTGGAGGGCACACAGTTCAGAGGCTGAAGTCATTGAGGCACTGGCATCTTCTCTTAGGATGTCTCTTCCAGCAAGGAGGCTTTGTAGGAGGAGGGACTTCAGTGCAACCTTTGTGTGCTAATTGCACAAATATACTGCAGAAGGAAGGACCTTGAAGGCTATTGATCCCATTCTACTTATTGGACCTCCCTTAAGTGGTTCTTTGATGACAGTGACCATGGAGGCCAGAGGCCACACTGCTAGCAATTCAAGTCCCCCATAAAGATCACTGGGAGAACAAATGCTGCCATCTCCAGTTCAGAGTTCCTTCCATGTGGTGCTGCCAGGACAGGATGCTGCCAGGTAGAACAGAGGAGGCCATGTGGACTTTTTCAATTCTTTATAATGTTGAAACAATGCTTGTGGGAGCCACAGCATCTGTGTACTGTATCCAGGAAACATGAGCATGCAGGCATGATCCCTTTTATGTAAGACTGCTTTCTTCGCCCACTACTCAACTCCCTCCAAACTATGCCAGTACTTCTCCCAGGGTAGTTCTGACAAGAGCCAACACTGCTCAGTTATTTTATCTACTATGGTTTTGTTAATTATTATGTCATTAGCATAAGGAGGGGGGCCCTTAATGGATGACTGAGGATGCTGTCTGTAGGCTCTTGTCTCATCTGGACCCCATTTTTTACTTTGTCAAACTCCAACTGTGTCTTTAGTACTCACCTTACTCTGTTGTTTTAAGAAAATTAATGCTCGGAAGCTTCCTAGCCCCTTATCTCTATTGCGACTTTGTAAACCCTGAGTACTAAGACAAGTTCTCCTAAATTCACTAGTTGACTGTATTGTCTTCTTACTGACAGAGCATAGGCTATATCCAAACATAAATAACTAGATAAGTATATTTTTAGAAACCATCTGCTATGGTTTGAGTGTCCTCTCCAAAACGCATGTTGAAATTTAATTTCCATTTTGATGGTGTTAGGAAGTGAGACCATTAAAAGGCGAGTAGGTCGCGAGGGCTCTGCTCTCATGAATGGATTAATGTTGTCATTGAGGGAGTGGGTTCATTATGGAGAGTGAGTTGTTAACGAAGTGAGATAGGCCCTCTCGTGCTGTCTCATGCTCTCCTGCCCTTGTGTCTTCCGCCTTCTGCCATGAGATGATGTGGCAAGAAAGCCCTCAGCAGATGTGGGCCCCGCGACTTTGGACTTCCCAGTCTCCAGAAGTGTAAGGAATAAATCTCTGTTTTTATTTTTTTATAAATTACCCAGTCTCGAGTGTTTTGTTATAGCAACATGGGACGGATTAAGAGCTTCTCTAACCAAATGTATTTTACATACTTACCATTGGACCTAATACGTTTCCTTCTGCAGCATAGTAGATTTCTCTTTTGAACAATACCACCCCATGGGAGAGTCTGTGGCTTGTGAACAGTGACACACAGTCACTCTGAGGTTGGGTGTTTGGTGTTTGTATTCCATCAGTTCCTTTGGGTGTAGACTTTCTTGCCCCTCCAATTTGTCAGGATGTACAGAAGCAATGACCTGTTTCAACCAAATATCTACAGATTCTGGAAGTGGCTCTGGGGCCGGGGCCAAGGGCTGGGGCCTCATCCCAATGTCTGGTGGGCCCTAGTTCAGGTCTGGAGGTAGAGGGACCCAGCTGGCCACTCAGAGGTGGGCTCAGTTTGCATGTCCATTAGGATAAAGAGGAACTGCTTCTGGAGGTGGGGCAGGCTGGAAAGTGAATGTCTAGGGTCGCACAGTCAAGATGGGCAGGATGGCGGGGAGTGAGAGCAGAACTCTGAACCGCGGAGTTCACACTGAGGTGGAAGCCGGGAGTGGAGATGAAGAATGGTGATCCTTGGGGGAGAGGGATGTGGGGGGCTGTTGTTCAATGTGTATAAACCTACAGTTGTATGAGATGAGTAAGCTCCGGGGATCCACTGCACAGCATGGTGCCTGTAGTTAACAATAGGAGATTGTATATGTAGAAATTTGTTCAGAGCGTAGATCTCACGTTTAGTGCACAAACATATGCACAAAAACAACATCAACAAAAACAAAGGGACAAAGGACATTTTGTTTTTACTTGATTTTCCTCCAGCTTTATTAGATATAATGGACAATAAAATATTTAAGGTGTGCAACATGGTATTTTGATATACACTGTAAAGTGATCACCAGAATCAGGCTAATGAACATATCATCACCTCATATAGTTAACATTTATCTTTTTTGTGGTGAGAAAGCTTAAGATCTACTCTCTTAGTAAATTTGAAGTATACAGTACATTATTGTTAAGTATAATCTGCATGTACATTATTGTTAAGTATAATCTGCATGCTGTTCATTACATCTTTAGAACTTATTAATCTTGCAACTGAGTTTATACCCTTTGACCAAAATCTCCCCATTCCCCCTCACCCCAGCTCCTGACAACCACCTTTCTATGCTCTGCTTTTCTGAGTTCTACTTCTTTAGGTTTCCACATGTAAGTGAGATTGTGCAGTATTTGTCTTTATATGTCTGGCTTATAACAAAGCATAATGTTCTCTAGGTTCACCCATGTTATTGCAAATGGCAGGATTTAATTCTTTTTTAAGGCTGAATTCCGTTATGTATGTATACCACGTTTTCTTTATCCATTCACTCATTGACGGCCACTTAGGCTGTTTGCATACCTTGGCTATTGTGGATTATGCTGCAATGGACATAGGAGTGCAATATTTCTTTGAGATACTGATTTCATTTATTATTATTATTATTTTTTGAGATGGAGTTTCACTCTTGTTGCCCAGGCTGGAGTGCAGTGGCGCAATATCCGGCTCACAGCAACCTCTGCCTCCTGGGTTCAAGCAATTCTCCTGCCTCAGCCTCCCGAGCAGCTGGGATTACAGGCATATGCCACCACACCCGGCTAATTTTGTATTTTTAGTAGAGACAGGGTTTCTCCATGTTTGTCAGGGTGGTCTCGAACTCCCAACCTCAGGTGATCCGCCCACCTCGGCCTCCCAAAGTGCTGGGATTACAGGCGTGAGCCACTGCACCCGGCGAGATACTGATTTCAATTCCTTTGGGTATATATCCAGAAGTGGGATTGCTGAATTATATGGTAGTTCTATTTTTAGTTTTTTTATAGAACCCCCAGTACCCAATACTGTTTTCCATAATGGCTGTTACCAGTTTACAATCTCACCAACGGTGTGCACAGGTTCCCTTTTCTCCACATCTTCACCAATACTTGTCATCATCTGGGGACACAAGGTAATTCTTGGAGGTAATGGGCATATTTATTACCTGTACTGTGGTGAGGGCAGCACGGCTGTTTACACATGTCCAAAATAACCAAATTGTAGATATTGATTATGTGCAGTGTTAGGTATACCAACTATATCTCAACAAAGGTGGATCAGTACCTCGGACAGCGCCAGGAAGGCGCTGTTATCCTAAGCTCTTGTGAGGCAGAACTGTCTGGCTCTCTGGAACTTTTAGCTGTTAGGGAACCTTAGAACTTTAATGTCAACATGGTCCTCAGGGACTTTGGATCTCTGTTTCTGGAGGACACCTTTGTTTTCTTGCCTGGGTACTGGACCTCTTTCTTCCCCCTCTCTCTGTTTTTCCCTTCCTCCTTTCTTCACTGCTCTGACTGCGGGCTTCTGGAAGCCAGATCATGGCAAGCACAGGAGGCAGAGATTGGAGGGAACTGAGCCCAGTACAGGAGGCCTTCATCTTGAAGTCCCTTTGGTTTCTGAGCCCAGGTTACCACAGGTTTCTACTTGGAAATTTCTAGATAGTTTCCTCTATCTGTCCCTGGGATTTGGAAGTCTCCTTGAATCAGATAAGTGAGTGCCAAATGTGACTAGGAGTATTTTAAATTACTGAGAGGAAGCTATTGGGGAATGTTACCTGAACAAAGAGCTTTCTCCACTGGTTTTGGCTCTAGAGAGCCCTGGATAAGCCACCAGGGTCCATGAATACTCACAGTTCCGTGAGAGCCAGAGCCGTAGCAGGGGACCAACTGGGGCCTGGGACTCCAGCATGAGGGACTCCCAAGTTAGGTCCCTAAGCTCGGAGGAGGAGTCTTTCTTTTAGGATCTGGAGAAGAGGCTAGTACCCACTTGTTTGCCCAAAGCCTTGACTAAAGGGTTTTGATAGAACACTCTCTGAAGGCTTTTCCTCCTCTCTGCAACCACAGGTCAGGTGGAGTCATCTTTCCCCATGGCTGAGAGACAGAAGGAAAAAGTTACTAAATGTAGTCAGGGTATATGTTGGGGCACTGATCACTGCCAAGTTATGGTGGGCGGAATTGGGCTGGAACATAGGCGTGTGCATTTGTAAATGTCTTGCATCAAGTTCTTCAGAAAGAGAAGGCTTGTGTCTTAACTCCTTGAGCCTCAAGTTCCTCATCTATAAAATGGAGACAATGCTATAGAATTGTTGTGAAGATGGTAGACAAAGTATAGAAAGTACTCAGTGGGAGGCTCAGCCCCAGAGGGCTGAAGGCATTGTGTGATCCTCCTCTCTGAAATCCCAGGGAGCCATCTGTTCTGGCTCCGGGAGAAGACCTTACTGGAATCCCCACTTCCTGTTGTTTCTGAGAGATAATGCTCCCACTGCTCCTATTATGGTGGTGGTGGGGGGGGGGGGCAAACTGAGAAATGTCTGTATGCAGAGGCCCTCCCCCTCCCCACTGGCTGCTGCCCTCACAGCCTTTGGGGCCTCAGATATGTGATGTTAGACATCCTAGTGCTTCCCAGGCATGAGAGACTGAGGAGAAGGCAGTGATGTCTGAGAATCACATGGTTATGCAGTAAAAACTCTTTCTTTTGGGTTTTTACACAATCCTAAAGCCAAGATCAATGCTTGGCCATGTCGCTTCCAGACAATTTAAAAGAAATAGAGACAGGCTTATGGGACACATGTCAGAGCAGGCACAGGCCCTGCCTCTCAGCACCTGTCATGTGCTCCTGACCAATGATGGGAGGTTGAGGGAGGGCTTCCCCAAGGAGATGGAATTATCTTACATGAGTGTAGGCTCTGGCAAGTCCGAAATCTGCAGAGCAGGCTTCCAGCCTGGGGAGAGTTGATGTTGCAGTCTTGAGTCTGAAGGCAGTCTAGGGACAGAATTCTTTCTTCCTCAGGGGACATCAGTCTTTTCTTTTTCCTTAAGCCCTCCAGCTGATAAGACCCACCCACACTATAGAAGGTAATCTGCTTTACTCAGAGTCTACTGATTAAATGTTAATCACATCTGAAAAATACCTTCATAGCAATCTCTAGACTCGTGTTTGACTAAATAACTGGCCCCCATAGCCTAGAAAAATTGACCCATGAAATTAACCACCACAGACAGGGACAATGCCACCCAGGGGCTTTAAAGTGCTGCTTTAACCCAGATGTAGACCAAGAAGCTCAGCTCTGAAAACATCCACACCCTGACCATGGAAAGAGTGTGGCTTTGAAGTTTGCCAGCCTGAGTTCTAACCCCTGCCTCCCCACTTCTCTGACAAAGACAAGTTACCTTGTCCCTCTTGAAGCTTTTATTTTTCCATCTGTAAAATGGAGATCGTAGCTCATATCTTACAGGAGTGTTGGAGATTGACAGATGATGGACATGGCAGGACTGAGCACAGTGCCAGGCCATGACTCATAACTTACCAGTGTGTTAGCTTCCTCCCAGTTTCTCCTTCTGCCTTTGGGGGCCTCCGTCAGCAGCCCTGAAATCTACCATGCCTTCTGTGCTCAGGATAGTGGACAGAGGGATAGTTCTGTGGGGCTTAGCAGGTGCCTACTGGATCCTGCTCAGGGGTCCAGGAGCAGAAGTGTTCTTCTGTGGACCCCAGCAGCTGAGCCAGGGGTAGGCAAGGGTCAGGATTCACAGGGAGCTGAGTGAGGCAGCTGAGGGTGGGACATGTGGAGCATGTGTCCAGGGGAAGGGAGGGGAGGAGTCCCCTCTGCCAGATGTCTACCTCAACATAAGTATGTTGGGGCTTCTGCCCTCTCTTTGTCCTGGTGCATCTTAAACACACAGCTTCTGGGCTCCCCAGGAGACATCACACAGTGAGCCGAGGGGCAGAATGCATTTTGAAGCAGGCTGTTGAGGAGGCAGGACAGGTAGGAGGTGCAGAGAAGTGCAGTGGAGTGAGCTGGGGTAGGTCCTTGGGTCCCTCTTGATGCCTCCTCTGGGTGGGGTAAGAGCAGAGAGTCACTACCAGGGTTGCAGGCTCCACAGCCTGCAAGAGCCTCCAGCTGGAGGGGGAGGAAATGATGGAGATAGGAAAGGCCACGGCAACGAGAAGTAATGACCAATGACCTGAGACTAAAAAGGGAAAACTGGTGTGTCTTTAAAAGGTCAGAGGCAGCGAGGTTAGTTAAGCCTGGAGATAACATGTGGAGGCAGATCTTAGAGGGAGTGCCCAGAAAAGCCCCAGGAGAGACAGAAGCAGTTCAGGACGAGCCCTGCTGGCATCTCCTGCTGACATCTGAGTGCCCAGAAGAGATTCAGGTGAGGCTTCTCGAATAGCTCGCTGTGCAACCGGGTGAGTTGCTGGTGGATTGGAGAGAGCCCAGGGGTGTCACTGAAATCCTGTCCACAACCCTTAATAACTGTGTGATGTGGGGCAGTGTGGTATCCATTAGCTGGCCCAGTTTCCTCATCTGTAAAACAGGGTTAATGAGACCACCTCATGGAATGGCATGAAGATCAATGAGGAAAATAAATATCCGCAGCTGTCATGCCTCTTAGATAGTGAGTGCTTGAGAGAGGCGTGCTCTCCCCTTGCCTGCTTCTTCCCTGCGCGCCACCTTCCTGCTGAGCACAGTCTCTGCCACGCGGGGAGAGAATGTGCGCTGACATCTTTCTGGGCATTGCTCTACTCTTTGTTTAGAAAAACCCTAATGAGGTAAGGGGTTCTTTCCTTATGTTTCTAATTTTTATCATAAAATATTTTTGTACATACAGAGTATAGACTAGTGTAATGGACATAGCCATCATCTGGATTTAACCATTGTTAACATTTGTCATATATCTGCTTCATCTGTTTTTTGTTGTTGAAATATTTCAAAGTAAATTACAGACATCATGGCATTTTACTGCTAAACACTTAAGTATGCATCCCTAAAAATTGGAGGACATTTTCCTACATTTCATGCCTAGTAGAATAATTCTAATTTCTTAATATAGTCTAACACAATCCATATTCAAATTTCCCTAATTGCCCCCAAAATATCTCTTATACCTGATTGGTTCCAGCTGGGATTCAATCCAGGACAACACATGTGATTCATTATTTCACATAAATCTCTTCCTATTTAGATGAGTGTTTGTCAGACTTCTGTGTGTGCACACAGATCACCTGGAGATCTTGCTAAAATGCAGATTCTGCTTCTAGGTCCAGGCAGGGCCTGAGATTCTGCATTTCTAACAAGCTCTCAATTGGCACTGCTGTTGGTGGTTCATGAAATACATCTTGAGTAACTAGGGTCTGGAACAACCAACCTTCTTTCTTTCCTATGACACTGACTTGTATAGCATAGGCCAGTTGTCCTGTAGAATGTTTCAGCTACTGGATCTAGCCAATTGCTTCCTTAGGGTGACATTTAACCTGTTCCTCTGCCCCCTGTATTGCCTGCAAGTTGGAAGTTGGGTCTGGAGGTGAGTGTGATCCAGGGAAGGCATTTGTGGTAAGCATACAGGATTGGGGGTGCTGTGTGTTTCAAATGTCATCATGTCAAGAAGCACATCCACACACCTTTCACCGTGATTTATGGTTGAGCATCCTTGGCCATGTGAGGTTGTAGGCAGAGGCTCTGTAGATGCGAGCATAGACCTTGTGGGGGGGGAGGTAGGGAGAGGATTCATTGGTTGCATCAAATTCTCAAGGAGGTCTTAGAAATTTTCATTCACAAAAAGTACCCCAGAGTGCTTCTCAAACCTCTGAGGTACATCAGTGCTGCCCCTGGTTCCCCTTTCTGTTCCTCTGCTGGGCGGGGACCACTGCCTCTTGCCACAGATGTGTCTCCCAAGGAGGCGCGGTGGCCCCTGTGGAGTGAGTCTCAGGGAGGCGCTGCTGTTTGTGTCCAGGATATGCCTGCCAGGCCGGGTCACATCCTGCAGAGACCTCACCTGGCTGTGACCTAGACCATGTGCCAGGGTGAGGAGGGAAGCTAAGGGTCAAAGAAATGGAGCTGTCTGAGCCAAGTGAGGCTTTTAGCACAGAAGTATGTGGTGGGCCAGAAGCCAGGGAAGGCCGGAAGTAGAGTGCAGGTCAGTCAGGTGACCTGGGAGCCAGGCGGCAAACCATGGCTTTGTCTGAGCCCATTTTGGGGGGTGCAAACATAGCCTTGATGACTTAAGAGGCTCTTTCAGGTACAAAACCAATGAAGACACCTGAAATGTGTTTGCTCTGTTGAATCAGAAAGCTGTTATCTGAGGGTTGTGAACATCTGCTCTTTTTAGTAGTACTGAGGCCTTAAGAAGGGTAAAGAAACTGATTGCAGAAGGGGTCCTTGGGGTCCGTTATCAGTAATGATTGTCCATTCTGGGACCAATGGTGACAATGGTTCAGGCAAACACTGCTCAGAGGCAGGGGGCTGGATGCATTGGCTTTCTCATTCTCAGGCCTCGGGGGTCCCTACTGTCCCTTTCCTTGGGAAGGTGGGGATACAAGGTTGGAACAGTTCCTTGTGGCCGAGGGTTCATCTGCTGGATGGTAGGTCCCTTGAAAATGGGTCTAGATCTGGGTGAGATGTGTGTCTGCTCCCCCTTTAAAGATTTGGCAGAGATGGAGAGAAAAGCACATGTGTGCAGGCTCAGGGGAAAGATAATGCTGTATAATTTTATATCTTCTTTTATGCTGTGTCTTAGCCACACACCATTAGCGCAACAGGAAGGAAAATGAATGGAAATGAAGGGTGTCAGTGGCAGAGATAGATAGATGGAGCTGATTGATTTTTGATGTTTCTTCAGTGCAACCTGAAGCAGAAAATCGACAAGCCACTCTGAGCTAGAGTCCGCCAGGGCTCCCAGCAGCAGGTCCAAGGTGAGGTACCTCCCAGCTGGTCTGTGGCCTGTGGCTTGGTCCTTGTGGTGAGCTGGGCTCACTGTCTCTTTTCTGCTTCCATGGGCAGGTGGGTCGGAGGTACCTGAAAGCTAAGCATTTATTCCCTTAGCCTTCCTTGGATGGCAGGGGACCCTCCAGGGCCTGTGCATTTTGACCTAAACATATAGACTAGAGGGTTCAGCAGCTTCTCCAAGACCACCCAGCTGGTAAATGGTGGAGATGGAAGTTGAACCCAGTCTTTCTGCTTCCAAAGCTCCCACTCTCTGCCCTTCCCATTCCCCAGGATGCTGTGGTTCTGTCTTCTCTTCTGTCTTTTCTTCCTGGCCCAGGCTTCCCGGGCTGCACCCTGGACTCTAGGTGCATTCACCAGGTGGGAGTGGGAAGCGGCTGGCTGCGTCATGGTGGAGCGGGCTGGAGCCCAGGGAAGTGCTGTGCTTGGAGTCCCAGGCCAAGCCTAGGGGGGTTCTTTCCTTCTGCTCCAGTTACCATAGCTTCATTCATGTTTGGATGGCTCAGGTGGGGCCTAGAAGAAGCTGGTCTTTGCTGTTCCCAGGGCAGGATCAGCCAGGGAGGGTGGTGGCTGCAGGGAACTCCATTTAAGGGAAAGATCTTTCCAGGTATTTTGTTTTTTCCCTCCCCTCCCTTCCCCTCCCCTCCTTCCCCCCCTCCTCTCCCCTCCTCTCCCCTCCCCTTCCCTGCCTTTCCTCCCTCTGTCCATCCCTCCCCTGTTCCCTCTGGCTCTGTCACCCAGGCTGGAGTGCAGTGGTACAATCATAGCTGATTGCAGCCCCAAACTTCTGGGCTCAAGTGATCTTCCTGCTTCGGCCTTCTGAGTAGCTGGGACCACAGGCTCGTGCCACCGACCCACTGTTTTAGTTTTCTAGGGCTACCATATCAAATTTACACAAACTGGATGGCTTACAACAACAGAAATGTATTCTCCCAGTTTGGGAGGAATTCTTCCTTGCCTCTTGTAGCTTCTGTGACTTCTGGCGTGCCATACCTGTCTTTGGCTTGTAGATACATCCCTCACTTTCTGCCTCCAATGGGCTTCTTCTCTCTGTAATGTCTCTGTGTGTCCTCTCCTCTTCATATGAGGACACCAGGTGTTGGAGGTAAGGCCCTCCCTAATCTAATATGACCTCATCTCAACTAATGACATCTGCAAACACACTATTTCTATATAAGGTCATATTCTGAGGTTGGAGTGGACGTGACTTTTTGGAGAACACTATTTAGCCAAGTACATATTCCACTGTGCCAAATTCAGGCAGGGGATTGGAAAGTCCTCGTGGAGGCTGTCAGCAGTGCCGAATTTCAGTGTCCCCAAGACTAACTCCAGCACGTGGGTCTGTCCCATTTGTAGTTTAGTGGCCCGAGTGTCAGTGGTAGGAAGCAGTGTCTTTGGAGTAGGGAGTGTGGTTCATGGGCCCTTGACTCTGCTTGGGTGTTGGAGGGGCAGGCACAAGCCCTGGATTTTCTGTTGGCTTTCTGCTAAACCCTCACAATCCACATTGGCAAAGCGCTATTGAATTCCTATTGCCCACATGGAAAGCTAGTCCTTGTCCTGCAGTACAACATGGAACAGGCAGGCAGGATTGGTTGTATGTGACGTTACCTCTCTGAGCTTGTGAGGGCACCTATAAAGTAGAGGTGATGATAGTTACCCTTATAGGGCTGGGTGGGGGTGGAATGGAATAGGGCATAGAACTATCCCCAGTGCCTCAGATATGTGAGCTCCTTTCCTCTGCATCTAGCCCGGGAGCTTCTGGAAGAAAGGATGCTGTCCACTCCTTCTTCACGTGCCACCCAGGCTTGGCATAAAATTGCAGGCCAGGGATCCGTAAGTGGTGAACAAACCATTACCAATATCTGCTTTGTACCAGGCCAGAGCTCAGCACTGGGCTTTCAGACACAAACTGGATAGAACCACTGCCCTCAAGGAAACCCCGGACCGGGAGCTGGTCACAGGACATTCTGGCAACTCCGTGTCTGGGACAGTTGCAGTTGCCGTAGGGGTGGAGTGGGATTGAGAAACAGAGAGGAAGGTGAGGAAGCCTCAGGGGCATGTTCAGCTCCAGGATGAGTCCTGAAGGAGGGGCCTTTCCAGGGAGGTGGGGAGGGCATTTCAGCCACACCAGGAGAAGCACAGCAGAAGCCTGGGTCTCCTGTGCAGCCTGGGCAGGCCAGGCCTGGGTGAGTCCTCACAAGAATGGCCAGGGCTGCCCATAGCCCCACACCCCCAGCACAGAGGTTCTGGAGTGCAGGGAGTGAATGTCAGGTGAGGCTGACCTCATAGCTAAAGAGACTCCTTTGTCTGAGTTTTTATGTAATACACAAAAATGCTATTACATTAGAATGGAAATAATAGAGCCAGACTCCATGGTTCTATTTTCATTTTCTATATTCCCTTCCAGTCGTTGGTCCATAGACATATTTTTAATCATGGCAAAACTACAGCTTTGGTTGTGACTTCCTTTATTATACTGTAAACATTTTTCACTGTTGCTACAGTTTTCATAATTATCATTTCAATGGTTGCATAAATTGGCCATTAAATTGATATTCTTTAATTTATTTAAACATCGCCTTTTGTTAGAGGTTTAGATTGTTTTCTGTTTCTGGATATTATAAATCATGTTGAACATCTTTTTGAAGCAGTCATTTCTTTCTAACAAATTATTTTCTCAGAAGAAGTGAGATTATTGGGTTAAAGAATGTGGGCATTTTTATGGTACTTGCAATGGTAATGCCAGATTGCTTTTGAAGAGATCATTTCCTGTCAGCACGAAAGAAGATTGGTTTTACCACAACTCAGCAAGCATTTGATGTGGCAATTAAGCCTTTGTTTTTCTTTTTCTGCTATTTTAATAGATGTGACCTTCCATTGGATTCCCAGAGAGGTGGATTCTCCTGTGTTTACTACCAGCACCTTCCCATGGGTGGATTTTCTGTCCCGCCCATTCATCCGCTGGCATCTGGGAGTTTTGCTTTTTATAACCATTTGTGTGAACTCCTTATACTATAGTTATCAATGCTGCCTGACACACTGCTACAAACATTTTTCATAGACTATTTCTATTTTAGTTATCTTGTTTCTTTCCTACAAAGCTTTTGTACTTTTTATATTGTTGAATTGTTATCTTTTTATTTGTACTTTTTTTTTTATCAGTATGAAACTTGAGAGGTTATCACTTCCTCCAAGGAATAGATAAATATTTCCTTCCATTTCCTGCTAGGTTTCTTTCATTTGACTTCTCTAGTTGACTCCTTAATCTCTCCACCGTTTATTTTCTGATGTGTGAGGAAAGGTGTGTTTCTGAACTAATTACTTCTCCTCAAAACTATCAGTGCAATTTATTAATCAAGAATTCCTTTCCCCATGACTTGTTGACACCTGCTTTGTAATGCATTAAATTCTTGTATGCAATTAGGTCCTTTTCTAGATTTTTTTATTCTGATCCATATTTCAATTTTTGTGCAAGTTCTACAGTACTTTAATTATTATTGCTTTATAATGATTTTTATATCTAGTTTCCTCTCATTTCTTTTCCTTTATTGAATTTTATTTATTTTTCTCATCTATTTATTTTCAAAATGATTTTAGAATAACTTTATATAATTCCTTGGGGAAATCCTTTTGAGATTTTGATTGAGATTGAATTAAATGTGTAAGTTAACTTTTGGGAAAATTAACATCTTTATAACATAAAGTCCCATCTGGGAACAGTTATTTTCTCTATTTATTCAAGCCATCTTTTATAGCTCTCAATAAAGTTTGGTAGTTTTCTTTACACGGGTCATGCGCATCCCTAGTGAAGTTTTATTTCTAAATAGTTACACTCTTTGTTGCTTCTGTGAGTGAGATCTTCTTGCTCATTTAAAAAAATATTTTTGCCTGTGTAGAATACAGTAGTAGAATAGGTTTTATGTATGTATGTATGTATGTATGTATGTATATATATATTTATTTTTGAGATGGAGTCTCCCTCTGTCCCCCAGGCTGGAGTGCAATGACGTGATCTTGGTTCACTGCAACCTCTGTCTCTCGGGTTCGAGCGATTCTTCTGCCTTAGCCTCCCAAGCAGCTGAGATTACAGGCACGTGCCACTACGCCCAGCTAATTTTTGTATTTTTAGTCGAGGCAGGGTTTCACTATGTTGGCCAGGCTGGTCTTGAACTCCTGATCTCAAGTGATCTGCCCGCCTCAGCCTCCCAAAGTGCTGGGATTAAAGGTGTGAGCCATTGCGTCCAGCCTATTTTTTAAAAATCATACTTTTAATTTATTGTATAACCAAGATGGCAACAGCATTGCAGAATTTAAAAAGAAAACAAAGAAGGAACCACTGTCTCACCACCTTAACAAGCAAATGGTTTTAATTTTTCTGTGGTTCTTTCTAGAACTTGTCCTCAAACAGACAGACATTGGGCACAGCTATAACCACAGTGGTGATCTGTTTTGCCTCCTGTGGCTTCTTCTATAATACCATAGCATTTTCCTTGTTGTCACAGGATTTTGCTAAAGGTCCCAGTTAATGGTGAGCCACTGGGACTGAGCGTTGGTTCTCAGATGCTCTGAAGAGTGTATAGAGACATTGGAGATGGGCTGTGGCTGCTGGCCAGGGTGTGGGAGCCACTGTGGTTAACTCAGGGCTGGTGGAGCCAGTGCTATGGGGAAACTGGCTCCTGCGCTTGGTCTGCTTCCTCTGCAGCTACTGTCCTCTGCGTCTCCTCTGCCGCTCTCCCACCCCCTTACAGCAAAGCTCTTGAAAAGGCTGGTCTGTACTGTCTGTCTCCCATGCCTTTCTCTCCATTGCTCCTGTGCCCACTGTGGTCAGGCATTTGCCCTCATGACTCTCAGAGCTGCTCCTATGAGCATTCTCATGACTTCTGTGTGACTTGGTCCAGTGGCCCAATCTCAGTCCTTTCCTTACCTGGCCTGCCCTCACTGTTCCCCGGGCTCAGGGCTGCAGCCTCCCTCCTCCTGGCTCTCTGGTGGGTGTAGCCTTCCCAGTCCCATTGCTGGTCTCTTCTCATCTCCTGACTTTAAAACTCTGGCATGTCCTGTGGCCCTGGCCTTGATCGTGTTGTACTCCTTTTCTTGGTGACTTCTGACTTTCTCACACCTTTGAATATTACCTACCCACGGAGGACTTCGCAGTTCTGCCAGCTTTCCTCTCGCATTAGCTCTAGATTCTCTGTCCACTGCTTCTCCACCGGGATGACATAGGCTTTTTACATAAGCATGTCCCCAAGCTGGGTGCTTCAGCCCACACCAGCCCCCCTGAGGCTTCTCCATCTGCCCTCCCTCCAGTGCTCAGGTCCAGTGCCTTGGGGTCCCCTTTACTCTCCCTCTTCCCATTCCCAGGAGCCCACCCTTCTCGCTCAGCCCACTGACCACCCCCATGGCTAAGCCACCACTATCTCTTCCCTGGATTCTTAGACTGGTTTCCTGACAGGTCTCCCTGCCTCCGCCCTGTCCCGCTTGGTCTGTTCTCATCATGGCACCAGAATGATGCTGGTGCACACAACTCACTCACATCAAAATCCCCAACAGCTTCCATCTCGCTAGAGGAAAGGTCAGGGTCCACACAGGAGTCGCCAGGCGCTGTGTTGCCTGTCTGCTCCCCCAGGCCTCAGCGCTCACTGCCCTGGGCTGCCTGCGGTGTTCTCCTTGCCTTCACCAGAACTGATACACCTCTCTTAGAGACTCAGCCCCAGAGCTTGCCCCAGGATTCCCCAAAGCCTTTACCCTCACTTCCTGGTGCTGACCAGACCTGCCTAGCCTCCTCTCCATACTCCTCCAGCCTCTACCGTAGGCTCTTCTGATCCTCTGCCTCGATTAAGTTTTACCCATAACAGTGGTCACCTGCGAATGTACTCTATCATCCACTCAGCCATATCTTTGAATTGACTTAAAATGTTTTCTTTGACATCATTGCATTAAAATTTTTATTTATTATCTTATTGTTATTTTTTATCCATCAACCATTTTTAATTTTACTAGAGCCTTAGCTCCAAGAATACAGACATCTATGTCTGGTGCAAATGCACCCAGAACAGTGCCTGGACCAGAGAGAGCGCTGACGACATTTGTAGGAGGAATGAGTGGTGAATGAATGAATGAAGGAATGCATTCCAGCCCAGCTGCAGTGTCTCCTCCCCCACCCCTCCCTATGGTCTGAGTCTGTCTCTGTGCTGACAGATTGGTGTGGATGCAGGCTCCCTCATGCTGCAGCCCTGGATCCAGGGCCTGGTGCGGGAAGCAGCAGGTTGCTTTGTGGGGAATACAAAAGGTCTTTGCTCTGAGGATTGGTTTGGGGTTTTTGTTTGAAATGTAATATGCAGAATAATAACAAAAAAAGTCTTTAACATGTAAATCGTTCTGCTTGGCAGAGCCAAGTAATCAAATAAAATGGCTCTTCTTCTATGCCTACCCCATCCCCAAGGCATTGCTGGCACCAAGGAGTTCCTCTGGGGCTTTGTTAGTGAGCTGGTGGGGGTAGCCGCAGGAGCCTGAGCAGTATGGGAGCCCTTCTCTTCAAGTCTCAGGGACTGGCACGCCTGGGCCAGGGAAAGACATGGGGAGGTAGGCGATGGCTCCTTCTCCCTCTCTGGCATTGGAGTGTGTGGCCTTCACGCCATGGCAGCCCTGCATGGGCCACAGGGAAAGAAAGAAGGAGTGATAACAAAGCTGGGAAAGGTTGGAGCTCTAGGAAGACCCTGGGCTTCTTGAGACCTTCCCACAACAACCTGCAATGGTACAGGGGTTGGGCGGAGGCAGCGCTGGCACAGCTGGGGCACAGGACACAGCTCTGGGCTGGGCATGGTGCCAGGCAAAGGAGTGAGAGGCTGGGTCTGCAGCAGGGCCTCAGGGAGTCTGAGGTCTGTGATTTTCGTAGAGCCCAGGCCCAGTCGGCTTTCTTTCCACAAGGGTCCATCCATCTGCCCCCATCCATCTCTTCACACAGACACCCTCACTCACACCTACACTCACACGGCTACCTTCCACACCCATATCTGCCACACTCACAAACTCATACATATACAATCCCACACAAACTCACACATTAACATCCACACTCATGCTCACCCACACTTGCATACACACACCCAGATACTCACACTCACACCCACTCCCACCGACACTCACACCTACCCACACTCTCACCCACCCACCCACATCCACACTCACACTCACCCACACTTGCACACACACCCACACACCTCACACTCACATGCACATACAGAAACGCCTTGGCCCTGAAGAGAGGGAGGAAGGCAGGGGTGAAGGGAGGCACAGGTGGACCCCTCCCCAGCCTCAGGGCAGCAGATTGCTGTTCGCTCCGTTGGACCAGAGGAGGTGCCGGGGTGACGCGTATCCCTGAGCTCAACTCCAGTTTGCCAGCAATTGCCGTAGGAGCTGCTGCTCCTGAGAACTGAGCCTTTCTTCCTGGCCTGGTGATGCTTCCCTGGGGCATGTGGCTGCAGGGCGAAAGGGGAATCCATTTTCCCAACAGGGAAATGTCGCCTTGTGCATCTTGGCTGCTGTCAGTCCTGACAGTCTCCTGAAATGAAGCTCGCAGGTGAGCAAAGAAGAGCTCCCTGCAGCTCCGAGGCCTGCGGATGCGCCATCCTTCCCAAAGCAGGAAGTGGGGCTGGAGGCAGAGCTGAGGGGTGGCGCCCTCGTGACTTCTCCCCTTGGGCAGGTTCCCCTGAGTCTGTGCTGGGAGGTGGGTGCTTTTTCTTGCACAAGCCTGCAGCCTCTGTTTGTTAGGGGTCTGACCTGGAGGGTGTCTGTGGAGGGGCTTCCCTGACCCTGTGTGTGGGCCCCAGTGCCTCCTCTGCCCAGGTTTCCAGGGCTGGCAGCCCCAGACTCCAGGTGATGATGACAGTGAAGGAGAGGAATAGGCCCTGGCTTGAGAATCAGACTGGCCTGGGTTTGAGTCCTTCTCAAAGGGCCCTGGCTGGGTAACTTGCCCTCGATTTTCTCTGTCAGGTGGGCATGATAATCCCTTGATCAGGGCCGCATGTTGAATTGCTACTGCCTGCCCCCGCCCCAGACCTTGCTGTGCTGTGTCCGTGTGTCATGGGTTCAGGGCATGGTGCTAGCATTGATGGAATGGTTACTTCGCATCAGCCTTGGAGGTGAGCCGATGTACTTATTCCCATGGAGCTCTCTGTTTGGTGGGGGAACCAACACGGAAACAGAGACTCAGCGTTGTGTATCTTGTACCAGCTGAGATGAACAGGGGGTGGTGTTGGGGACAGCAGCCTAGGGCAGCCCCACATCCAGGAGAACGTGTCTGGAGGGCTTCCTGGAGGAGGATGGCCTGTGCTGAAGCCCAAAGGCTGAGTGAGAGGCTTGTGCTGTGTCCCTGGGCTGAGGCAGGGCTGGTGCTGGGGAGGCTGCTGTGGGGTGAGCCTGGTACTGCCCGGAGTTGGGGAGTCCCTCTTACTCAGCCTGTGCCTTCCCTGGGAGTGACTCATTTCTGCTTTCCCTGGTTTCCTCAGCTTCCCTTCCTCTAGCCCGGTCCTAACATGGTCTCTGGGCCAAAGCCTAGGGCCAGGCTAGGGCGAGGAGTCAGTGGGGATGGAGAGTGGGGGTCTGGGTTCTCATCCCCTTCCTGCCTCTTGTTGTGTGCTCTGTGCACCGCGCTGTGGATCTGGAGGCCCTCTGGGCTCTGCTTTCCACCCTGCTGCCACAGGTCCCCTTCTCTGCTTTGCCCCTGGGCCTTGTGCCTGTGGTCCATGGTGGTCACGCTCCCTGGGGGCTCAGAGCTGCTGGGAGCAGAGCAGTGCAGACTTCCAGGATCTTCACAAGCTGTCCTGGTCCTGGGAAGCTCTTGGGGCCTGGAGCTTTGCTGCTCCTCCCTTTGAGCTTTTCAGGGACTGGGACTTGGACTGTCAGGATCTCACTGCTGCCCTAGGCTGCTTCCTCTCCAGGACGGCTCTCTGTCCTCGGTTTCAGGGGTGCAGTGTGGCCTGAGGAGGTGTTCTCTCTTGCTGGTCTATTAAACAAAGTCTAGGTTCATTAACAGAGGGAAAAGACCCTCACCTCATGATCCATGCTGACTCATTCTTTGTTTTCCACACTGCCTCTTGCCTTATTGTTCATACTACTTCCTATTTCCCCCAAACACATCGTGGTCTTTCATGCTTTATCTTTGTGGCTCTCTTACCTGGAACGTGTTTTATTTTATTTTTGAGACAGAGTCTCGCTCTGTTGCCCAGGCTGGAGTGCAGTGTCATGATTTTGGCTCACTGAAACCTCTGCCTCCTGGGTTCAAGCAATTTTCCTGCCTCAGCCTCCCAAGTAGCTGGGAATATAGATGTGCACAACCACACTTGGCTAATTTTTTAATTTTTATTTTTAGTAGAGATGGAGTTTTGCTATGTTGGCCAGGCTAGGCTAGAACTCCTGGCCTTGAATGATCTGCCCTCCTTGGCCTCCCAAAGTGCTGGGATTACAGGTATGAGCCACCGCGCCTGGCCGGGAACATCTTTTAAATGATGGCTTTGATGTATCCTCCCCTGGGAGCACCCCAACGCTCTCAGCCAGAATGAGGCACTGCCTCTTCAGTGCTTACAAGAGCAATTTGCATTTCCTGTTAGTTTTATCAGGTACCATGTTTTATGAAAATTATTTGTTTACCTATAATCGAGTCCACTTATTTTTGCAGGCATGGGGAGATGTATTAATCAGGACTGTTGGTTGAAAGTGATAAAAATACCAGTTAAATTGGTTTAAGTAAAAAAGGGAATTATTTTTAGCTTATATGACAAAGTGATCCAAAGATGTGCTAGCTTCAGGCATGGCTGGATCTAGTGGTTACGCCTCCTCTCTTGCTTTCTCTTTCTTGCTCCCTCGGGGTATCTTGTTTCTCTTCTTCTCTCATTGCCTTTACTCTTAGGAATGTCCTCCCCACCCAGTGACAAAGAGGAACCACAACTCTAGCTTGTCTGGTCTTTGGTGTCCACAGTCTCAGCACAGGTAAGAGTCCCTGTTTGGAAAGCTCAGGCAAAGGCTTTAAGGATATAGTATTGGCCCAGCTGGGGTGGCCGCCCATCCCTGAACCAATTAGGGTGAGCAGGATACTCTAGTTGGGGTGGGCTGCCACTGCGTCTGGCCAGCCCACTAGAACTCATGGACTCATGGACTAGGAGTAGAGGGAGGACGCTCTGCTAAAGAAAATCGGGGTGGGAGGCTGGGCAGGATGGACGAGTGGCTGCCCCCTACAGGAGCCATTAGAGCTTGGTAAACAGGAGCTGGGGACATCAGAGCTGTGTTTTAGAAAAATTAAGCCAACTACAGTTAGGAGAGTGGCACGGGGCGGCTGGGGGTGTGGGCACTGGGCCACCGAGAGGCAGCATCCTGGGTCCCCTGGAAGCAGGGGTGGAAGAGGCCGAGGTAGCAGAGCTTGGCTTGGCCTGTGCTGAATCACCAAGGGCAGCAGAGGGTTCTAAAGGGGTGATGACTGCTTCAGCTGGCGGATGTTCTGTTTCTCAGGGATTCACAATTAGGATAATGACGCGAGGGATGACGTTGCCAGCAGTGGTCTCCAGGCCCTTCCCCTCTTCCTCACTCAGTTTCGTGCTTCCTAGAGCCCTCTGTTTTTCATGGTTGGGGCTGATGTTCCTGGGCATTAATTGGTCTTCATTAGACAGTTTGAGAGTTGATGATGCTTTGGGCCTCACTGTATCCTCCCAGCCAGCGTCAGGGGTCCATTAGTCTGTCAACCTTGAGTGACAGGGATCTTCTGAGTCCACTTTTCAAGTGTGTAGGTCTAGTGACTGTGCTCCTGGGGCCCAGTGAGAGAAGAGGCATGGGAGGTAGAACAGTGATGTCTACACATATTTTTGTTCACATAGAAGCCTGGACAGACATGGTGGGGTGAGCTGCGTCCATAGCCATGTCCTATTGCTGAGCAGGAGGCTGCTAAGTTCTAGGGAGTGGCGGGGCCTCTTGTTCTCCTGCAGCCTTCACCCCATGCTTGTACGGGGTGTCTTGGTGCCTGCGCTGCCTGCTATGTTCATGACGTTGGCATAGCCAGTCAGCCCTGCTCAGAGAAGCGCTCTGGCTGTCTCTGCACACTGAAGAAGAGGTGACAGCCACCCACTGTCAGATTGACATTATCTGGCAATTTGGGTGCTGCCGCTTTGAGATTTGGGGTGATAATGGTGATGTTTGAGAGGGAACCCAGAGACCCAGGTGCCGCTTTAAGGAGGCTCCAACATAACTAAGCTACTTTCCCCCCAGAACACACCTGAGAGGCCAGCATGGCTGTTCAACAGGACTCCTGGGTTCTCACAGAGTTCCACCTTGTTTCTGGTTTCAGAGTCAACTGAAGAGCAAGTTGCTGAAGTGGATGTTGACCACATTCTAGAATAGCAGTGTGGTTGCCTCATAAAAGCCTTGCTTGTAGGCATATTAAGCTGAATGAATATTGCCAGAGAGAACCCCCTTCCTCAAAACTGTGACTGATCACACACTCTCCAAACAGCAGGTGCCGTTATTGTCTCTGGAGACTGGAGACTGTGGGCTCTCCTGGGCTCCCTGGGGACATCCTTGGTCAGCCATGCCTGGCCACTCCAGCTGAGGAGTTACTGTTCAGGAGACAGGGGTGACTCTTGGTGTTCGCTGATGAACTCCACTCTCGCAGGAGAACAGGTTCATGGGCAGGGAGATCCTGACCTGTGGGGAATGTGGCAGGTGGGCAGATGTGAGTCTCTGCCCTTGCTTTGTACCCATAGACTCAACTTCTGCCAGGCAGCCTTGCATCTTCCTGCTGCCTTTTCCCCAGGAGGCAATGGTACAACTCTGCAACGAGCATCTTTGGTGGAGGCAGAGCGTGACAAGGGCTGGGCAGGCTTGGAGGGCGGTGCTAGGCCTGCATGGAGCATGTGGAACTGGAGGAAGAGACCCTTACTGGCTAAGGAGCAATTTCCTGGAGCATTGTGGGTACATACTCTAGTGATCCTGATGCCAGCCACCTTCTGCCATCCTAGATATGGGTGTCTAGGAAACCACAGAAAATCTCTGGCAACAGGAACTTTGGGCTGAAACCATGTGGCTCAGAAGTTAGGCTGACCACTGAGAAACCATTTAAACTGGGAAACTTTTTAAAGTGAAATTAATAATTTCACTAAAGAACAGGTGCAACTGCTGTGCTGGGCAAATGAGGATGCACGGTCACCTGTTCAGGGCAGGCTCTGTGGAGGGGCACAACCAACCCTCTCTTGTGGACTCTGATGGTTGTTGTCAGGGCTGGGGCTAGAAAGTAAGGACCCAACATGGCAGGCTGGCCTTAGTATTGAGATGTCAGGACTGGTCCTGGTGCACAAGCCCATTTGATCCAGAGTGCCAGCGCAAGCACTGTGCAGTCGTTCATTTTCATTTTTTTTCTCTGTTGCAGAAGACACTTGGCAAAACAATAGCAGCAGCTGCTTTTAGTTAAGTGATGAATTACTGGGACCAGGAATGGTGCCCAGGGCTCTCCCCTGATTATCTCTTGCTTTGAGGTAGGCACCCAACTTTTAGTTATGAGAGAATTGAGTCAGTGACCTGACTCAGAGGAACTTCCAGTCCCTCAGGGATACAGGGGGGAATCTGGGGACTGCAATTCAGGCTTCTCATATGACAAGGTTGCTTTCTCTCTGGTCCTGTTTCTGCCCCAGACTCACCTGCGGCTCTTTCCCCATGGGACCTCCTGTGCCCAGGCATTCCATCTATTTCCATGCCTCCAGAGCTGTCCTGTGCATCCTTCTGGACCTCACCTTCTCAGCCTTTAGGGTCCTACTCTGTTGTGCTCCCTGAGCCCCTACTGCACTGCCTGGGGTCACGTGTCTGCCTCCCCTACCAGCCTATAAGAGCATGGCGGTGTCTATGGCCCAAGATCTTGCAGGTGCCCAGGCAGTGGTGGTCATATCACAGTGGCCTTTCTGCTGGGAGGGGTCTTGAGGGCCCTAATTTCTGCTCCTCTGGTTTTCTGCGTGGGTGCTGACTTCTTCCCATTCACAGTAGAAAGCTGTCAACCCTGCTAGCGCCCAGAGTGGAGAGCTGTCAGGCTCTGCCCCTGGGGTAGGTACCATTGTTGTCCCATTTTACAGATGAGAAAGTGAGGTGCAGAAGGCAGGTAACTCCCTCACGGTCACATGGCAGGGCAGGGCTACGATGGAATCCTGCCTCTATCTGACCTGATTCCAGGATCTTGACAATTTGCTGAGCCGCTGAGAAGTGTTTCCTGTCTGCCTTGTGATGCCATGGAGAAGCCCTTCGTGGAGCACATCCTGTGCTGCAAATTCCTGCCTGGCTTCTTGTGGCCTCTCTCGTGGGCGGAAGCAGGGACTTCGTGGACCCCATGGTGGTTCCCCCAAAACTAGTAAAAAGACAGGAGAGGGAACGGTGCCCAAGTGTGGAATCTTTTGCTGACGATGGAGCCATGGAGACTGCCTCATTTCCACCCAGGGGGGCATAGGCTGCTCCCTCAGAATGCTTCCTGGGTCCTCAATGAAGGCCCAGCACCCAGGTCAGTGCTGGGTGGTGGTCCAGGCTCACTGTCATGCTTGTTTCCTCATCTGTAAATATCTGTCTCTTTATAGGGTTGTGGTGAGGAACAAGATGATCCTATAACTATACATCTACACTTCAATATACCTATGCACCTATATCTATGCCTCATCTATACCTCTCTCTACCTACACCTACAGGCTACCCCTAACCTCTACTTATACCTACACCTACAGCCTGCATCTAACATATTCCTATCCCTATCCCGACATCTAATTTAAATCTATATCTATATCTACATCTCATGTATACTTATACCAATTTCTAGACCTAAACCCACATCTACAATAAGTTCTTGCTTAATGTTGTTGATAAGTTATTGGAAACTTTATGCAAAACAATGTACAGCAGGTTCTCAAATAAGGTTTTGCTCAAATGTCTTCATTACAACGTTGATGAGAAAAAAATTTGGTTTCCATTATACATTGTTTCGCTTAAAGTCCTATCAGTGATGTTAAGTAAGGACTTACCATATATCTAATCTATGCCTTGACCTACTTCTACTCCTATTCCTATTCTTACATCTAATCTGTACCTGTTCCTAGACCTACAGCCATGCCAACACCAGCACCTACACCTGCGCCCTCATCTCCAGTACATATCTCAGAGCAGTGTCTGGCATCCTGAAAGCCCTGTGCAGACATGCTGACATATGGTTATTATTACCACAGGCCAGGTGATGGGCACAGTGCTGGTCTCTTGGAGGTGGCACAGGTTTCCTGTATTGTTGACCCAGTTGGCAGGGGCCCTGGGCTGGGGCATTTAAGCAGCATGTTGATGAGAAGCTGTGCCGTTTGTTTCTGTGACGGGCGGTGGCTGGAGTCTCCCTGGCTGCATCCTCTTTTTGGGTCATTAAGAATGTCACATTTGGTTTAGGCAAGCGTGTCACTGCAGGGCTTTACCATGAGTGTCATGTGCAGGGCGATCCTGAGCATGCCATCTAGGAAGTCCCTGCTAGCAGCCTGAGACGGAGGCTGGAGAGGGTGTCTGGCTTCAGAGCCATCGCTGTCAACTGATATTCACCTGGCTCAGGGGAAGCCGGGCCTCACAGTCTGTAGAGTCTGACACTACTGGTGCTGCGGTGGTGTTTGCAGGGACACTCTGGATGCTTCCTCTGGGCTGAGGAGGGGTAGAGGCAAAGGTCCCTGGCCATGGGGGGTGGGGTGGGGTGGGATGGGGGGCTCACTCGTCTCCTCTCCTGACTCCATCACCATGGAGGGAGGACTGTCCACCTGTGGGCTAGAGAGGCATGGCATGGTCTTGTTGTACCTTCTAGCAAGCCCATTACTGTTGTCTCCATGGTTTAGGTCTTGACACTGAGGCTGAAGAGGTGGCAAGGCTGTGCTGAACCACTCTGCAGACCAGGGTAGAGCCAGACCTGAGTGGCCACAGCCCAGTTTTCTTCCCCTATATCACAGTGCCCACTGCCCACTCTGCCATCTCCCTCTGCTGCGACCCTATGCCCCATCCTTAGACTCTGACCCAGGATGTTGGCTCCTGACAGTGGATGGCATTGTGGCCTTTCCCCACAGCATCCGCGTTTACTGAGGGCGCTCTCTTAGCTTTTCTGCCTGCCTTGACGGCCACACTGAGAGCCTGTGGCCTGGAGGGCCCACATTTGCTGCTTCGGGAGCTGCTCTGAGAGGCCTGGCTGTGTGATGGAGCAAAGCAGCTTTGTTGGCCCCCATCTGGGAGCTGGCAGAAGAAGAGCTGATTCACCTCAGCAGTGGTAGGGCAGCCCCTAGCTCAGCAGTAGTGGAAGTGGGTGTGTCCTGCGAGCTGGAGCTCTGGTTTTGTTTAAGAGGAGCATTTGTAGTCTCCCTGGCTTGGAGATGGAACCTCTAAGTTCCTGTGTGCTTCAGTGAATCAGAGCCTGATTAGGAGGTGGCTGAGCTGCTAGAGGAGCCTCCGTTTGTAATTGAAAATGCAGCAGTGACAAGGATGGGCTGTGTGTGTGTGTAGGGGTGCATGTGTGTGCAAGTGTGTGTAATGGCAGACGTGTTGTGTGCAGGTGTGTGTGTGAAGGCAGATTGAAGACAGGTGTATATATGCAGGTGTGTGTATGAGGGCAGGTGTGTATGTGCTGGTGTGTGTGAGGGTAGGTGTGTATATACAGATGTGTGTGTAAGGGCAGGTTGTATGTGCAGGTGTGTGTGTGACGGCAGGTGTGTTTGTATATGTGTGTGCATGTGTGTGTGAGGGTAGGTGTGTGTGTGCATGTGTGTGTGAGGGCAGGTGTGTATGTGTGTGTGTCATATGGGCAAGCTACCCAGCCACAGCTCTTTCCAACCAAGAGCCTGATGCCAGGCCCTCCTTCTCTAGCAGGCCAGTTCCACTAAAATCTGCTTGGTCCTGCTGAATCCTTCCTTCCAGCCAGGGAGTGGGCTAGACGCTGGGGCCCCTCACCACATGTGGGGAGCTGAATGAGGTGAAAGGCCTCATGCTGTCTTGAGGAGGTCTGAGTCCTCCCTTTCCCCTCCCCAACCTGTGCAAATAGCACAGGGGAAAGGATAGTATGGGGGCTGAGCTTTCCCAGAGGAGAGTCTCCTAACCCTGCCTGGGGAGGAATCTCCAGGGAAGACTACCTGGAGGAGATGGTGCCAAAGCAGAGCCTTGGAGGATGAGTTGGAGGAATTGGCCAGGCACACAGCAGGGCAGGGACGGGCATTCCAGGCCATGAGGGCACATGGACAGGCAGAGAGGTGCCTAGGGTAGGGGGCTGGTGTCTTAGAAGAAATGAGAGCAGTTCAGAAGGTGTAGGGGATGGCAGGGGTAAGGGTGCACTGGTGGGCAGAGGCCTGGCCCTGCCTGTGAAGGGTCCTTATGCTACTGGGGAGAGCTTGGCCTTGACTGTGAGCCAAGTGGGTTGCTGCTGAGTGGCTTCAGGTGGAAGAGTGGCATGGACAGATCTGATTCTTGGAGGGTTTTTCTGCTGAGGGTGGAGAATGGGTTGGAGGCAGGGCTGGTGTGGACATCTAGGAGGGAGATAATGGCTGATCTTGGGCCATGGCAGTGGGGGGCTCAGAGGACATGGGAGGGGAGCTCCCAGGGAGCGGCCACAATCCCTGAATTTAGGGGGTGTCTAGTGATAGAGGCCAGCACTCTCTTACTCCCTGGGAAGAGCCCTCGTGTCCACCCTTGGATACTGCCATGCTTAAATGGTCTTGCTGCTCATGGTCGCTCTTTACTTACACACAAACGTCCTCCAGTACAGCCTCTTTTCTTCCTGGGCTGGTGGGGATTCAAGAGCTTGCTGGGGAATTGCACTCTTTGAACTGTTCCCTGAGATGGACCACGGATCCCCTGAGAGGTCAGACTCAGCCAGCACCTGGACCTGTGGAAGGGCTATGCTCTGAAGACTCCCTGTCTCTGATTTCCCTGGTGGAGTAAAGAAACAAAGGCCTGGCTCCTGCTGTGGTTTTCTCCATTTTACAGATGAGGCAACCAAGGCCCAGAGAGGTCCAATGATTTGCCCAAGTCACCCAGGGAGAGAGAGGGACACCCAAGCCTCCTGCCTCTACCTTTAGAGGCTGGGATGGGAGCACGAGGGCACTGCTTGGACATCTGCTGTATGCTAGGATTTGCAGGGGCTTCATGAATTCACTTTCCCATTTCATTCTTCTAGCAGCCATGCAAGCTGACAATGGTCTTTCCAGTTTGCGGATGAGCAAACCAAGGTTCTCAGTGGTGGAATCACTTGTCCAAGGCACCACTCTGTGGGATTGGGATGCAAACCCAGATGACTAGATGCCAGGGTCTGTCTGAACCTAACCACTGGGCTATTGTGCTTTTCACTGAGGAGTATGGGAAGGAGTGGCATTTAAGCAGACCTTACAGAAGGCAGGAGGCCTCCTCCCTGAGCAGTGCTCTGTCCCCATCCTAGAATAACTGTGGGCTGGAAAAAGTCCTTCCTAGGCCCAGGGTCTCAACCTGGCTGCCCAGCAGAATCATCTGGGGGAGCTTTTAAAGTGTGCTCAAGCTCTGATCAATTGAAATTGCATTTCTGGAGATGGGGCATGGGCATCTACATTTTAAAAACCTCCCCAGCTGATCCTGATGCCCAGTGAAGGCCTAGGACTACTGTCTAGGCCTCAGGCCATGGGTCTGTGGGCAATGGGAACCCAGAGCACCTGCTTCCTTTCTCTAACTGCTGGGCACTTCAAACTCCTGAATTTGGAAGATCTCATGAACAACAAAGTTGCTTTTGGCCATAGTTCCCCATGCTGATTTTCAGATGAACTCCAAATGAGCCAGGGTTAGGCACAACCGCCTGCCCAGTGGGTAGGAGAGGAGGGTAGATGAGGCAGCAGAAATGTTACAGTTTTCCTCTAGCCCAGGACAGCTCTGGTGAGAAATTCTCCCTGAAGAGCCAGCCCACCTTGCTGTACCCCATAACCCCTCTGTGGCCACTGGCCACAATAGGTGCAGCTCTACTGTGCACCTCAACTTCCTCTGCAATCCCAGCAGCTCAGTGTCAGAGAGGAAGTAAATGAAAGGTGCCTTCCCCTCACCACATCATTTCTTGCCTCTCTTTATCCAAGTATTCCATTTCCTTCCTCTTTCCAGATGGAGCCACTTCCTCCCCCCTCTTCCAACACTTACCAATGGTTTCTTTTGCTGTGCCAGGCCCTGCTGGAGGTACTTTGGGTTGTATAGATGAGCCAGATGTAGGCTCTGCCCCATCTGGCTATTGCATTCTCAGTCAGTACAGGAATTAGACAAGAAACACATCCCAAAGGGAAAGTGCCCCTGGCTCCAGGCGAGGCTCAGAGGAAGGGTGATCCCCATGGTTGGTAGAGTCAGGGAGGGCTTCTTGGAGAAGGAGGCATTTTCAGCTGGTCTGTAAGGGCTGAGAAGGATTTGGATATGGGCAGAAAGAAGAGTAATTGAGGCTGGAGAATGAGCTGTAAAAGGAGAGAAGGAAGAAGGGAAAATGGGGGAGAGAAAATACATGGATATTTTATGCACTGACAAGGGAAACTGTAGGGGAGGTATGGGGAGCAGTGAATCCATTTAGCTGGCAGAAAGGGTCAGTGAAAGGAGGTTAGGGGAAAGAACATTGGAAAAGTAGGTAGGGGGCTGGATCATGGCCTTGAAAGCTGTGCTGAAGAGTCTGGGCTTGATTCTATAGGGAGAGGCATGATGAAAGCTTTTGTGAAATAAATGAAGAGAGGAGAGATGGAAACCACTCAGCCCCTGCTACAATGACTTAGGAAGGCTTTGCTCCTTCTGCTTTCACAAGGGTTCTCACCATAATGAATGTCTCCATGTTAAGTATTAAAACTCTCTTTGCAACTGATATCATTGCTATTCTGAATCTACTGGCCATACTGAGAAGCTTGTTAAGTTTGGCATTGACTGTGCTCCTGAAATGAAGAACAAGGAATCATTGAAGGAGCAGCAAGTAGAGGCGGGAGAAGATGAAGGATAAGTTGTCATGGTGGAAATTTTGTCAGACTGGTCCCTAAATACTCCATTTTTGATGCTATTGTGAATAATATTTAAAAAATTTTAAATTTGTAATATACAATTGAGTTTGATATATTGATCTTTCATTTTATTTGAATTTATTTTTAGAGACAGGGTCTTGCTCTGTTGCCCAGGCTGGAGTGCAATCATAGCTCACTGCAGCCTTGACCTCCTGGGCTCAAGCAATCTTCCCATCTCAGCCTCCTGGGTAGCTGGGACTAAAGATGTGCACCACTATGTCTGGCTAATTTTAAAATTTGTGGTAGAGATGAGATCTTGTTATGGTTCCCAGGCTGGTCTCAAACTCCTGGCCTCAAGTGATCTCTTGTCTGTCGCTCCCAAAGCACTGAGATTACAGGCGTGAACTGCTGCACCCAGCCTGTATATTAATATCTAGCAATGTTGCTAAACTTACTTATTGGTTTTAGCGCCTTTTTTTAAAGGGTAGATTCCATCAAATTTTCTAAATAAATGATAATGTCACCTGTGAAGAAAGAGAGTTTTGCTTTTTCCCAATTTGGATGACTTTTATTTCATTTTCTTTATTGCAATGGCTGGAACTTCTTGTAAAATGTTAGAAGTGATGAGAGCGAACATCCTTTTTTCTGATCTTAGGAGAAAACCACCCTTTTCAGTCTTTCAACACTAAATATGATGTTAGCTGTAGGTTTTTTATAAATGTTCTTTATCAAATCAAGAAGTTCCCTTCTATGCCTCATTTGCTGAGAATTTTTATTAGGATTGATTTTACAATAGTCAAATGCTTTTACCATGTTCAATGAGATGATCATATGTGTTTCTTTTTGGGCTTGTTGATATGGTGATTTGATTGCAAATGTTAAGTTAAATGTTAAATCTTACTTAGTCATGATATATTATCATTTTTATATATTATTGGATTTGATTTGCTAAAGTTTTTGCATCTAAATTCATGAGCGATATCGGCAGGTTGTCTTCGTTTATAAGGCTGCTATAACAAAGTGCTGTAAACTGGAAACTTACCAGTAACGGAAATTGATTTCTTACAGTTCTGGAGGCTGGAAGTCTGAGGGGGATACCAATATGGTCCAGCATTGATGAGGGCCCTCTTCTGAGTTGTAGACTGCTGACTTCTTGTGGTACCTTTCCATGGTGGAAAGAGGGCAAGAGAACTCTCTAGGGTTCCTTTTATAAAGAATTCATCACGTTCATGAGAGCGCCACTCTCATGACCTAATTTCCTTCCAAAGATCCTGCCTCCTGATACCATCGAATTAGGGATAATACTTCAACATGTGAATTTTGGGGGAACACAAACATTCAGTCCATTACACATGTGGTTTATTATTATTATTTCTTGTAATGTCTTTGGTTTTGTTATCATGGTAATTTTGTCCTAATAGAACAAATAGGGAAGTATTTATTCCTTTATAATTTTCTGGAAGAAGCTATGTAGAATTGGTATCATTTCTTTCTTAAACATGTGGTAGAATTCATCAGTGAAGCCATCAGGGCCTAGAGTTTTCCATGTTGGATAGTTCTTAACTCCAAATTCCATTTCCTTCATGGATAATAAGGCTAGTCAGGTTATCTGTTTCGTCTTGAGTGAGCATTAGTAGTTTGTGTCTTTCAAGGAATCGGTCCATTTGATCTATGCTGATGAGTATATTCTTGTTCATAATATGTCCTTATTATCTTTTTAATAGCTGTAGGATCTGTAGTAATGTCATCTCTTTTATTTCTGATATTGATAATTTATGTCTTTTTGTTTTATCTTGATCAGTGTGGCTAGATGTTTATTAATACTATTGATTTTTGAAAAAAAGCCAGCCTTTGGTCTCATTGATTTTTCCTATTGTTTTTCTGTTTTCTATTTTATCATTTTTTTGCTTTGATATTTATTATTTCCTTTATTCTATTTACTTTGGGTTTAATTTGCTCTTCTTAAGACAAATGCTTAAAGTAGAAACCCAGGTCACTGGATTGACCCTTTAAAATTTATGTACAATGACTTTCTTTATCTCTTCTTATAGTTTTGACTTACAGTCAATTTGAAAAATAGTGGTATAGCCACCCCACTTCTTTTTTGGTTACAATTTGTATGGAATATCTTTTTCCATCCTTTCACTTTTGACCTACTTATGTCTTTGGATGTAAAATGAGTCATTTACCTTGAATCATGTTTTGTAAAATTTACTACTGCAGCCCCTGTCTTTGGTTGGAGAGTTTAACCCATTTACATTTAAAATTACTATTATTTTGATAATTATTGATAAGAATTATTGATAAGAATATACTTACTTCTGCCACTTGACTATTTATAGTTTAACCCATTTACATTTAAAGTTATTATTGATAGGAATATACTTACTTCTGCCATTTTACTGTTTATAGTTTAACCCATTTACATTTAAAATAATTATTGATAAGAATATACTTCTGCCATTTTACTATTTATAGTTTAACCCATTTACATTTAAAGTAATTATTGATAAGAATATACTTACTTCTACCATTTTACTGTTTGTTTTCAGTATGTTTATTAATTACTTTTTTGTCTCATTTTCTCTATTAATGGCTTCTTTTGTGTTTAGTTGATTTTTTTTTGGTAGTGAAACACTTCGATTCCCTTTTAGTTTCCTTTTGTGTATATTCCTTGGATATTTTCTTTGTGGTTACCCTCAGGATTACACTTAACATCCTAAATTTATAACAATCTAATTAGAATTGATACCAGCTTCAACAGCATACACAACTATGCTCTTATATAGCTTTATTTCCTTGTTTATGTTATTATGACAAATCACATCTTTTTTTTTTTTTTTTTTTTTTTTTTTTTTGAGACGGAGTCTCGCTCTGTCGCCCAGGCTGGAGTGCAGTGGCGCGATCTCGGCTCACTGCAAGCTCCGCCTCCCGGGTTCACGCCATTCTCCTGCCTCAGCCTCCCGAGTAGCTGGGACTACAGGCGCCCACAACCGCGCCCGGCTAATTTTTTGTATTTTTAGTAGAGACGGGGTTTCACCGTGGTCTCGATCTCCTGACCTTGTGATCCGCCCGCCTCGGCCTCCCAAAGTGCTGGGATTACAGGCGTGAGCCACCGCGCCCGGCCACAAATCACATCTTTATCAATTGTGTGCTGATTAAAATAGATTTATAATTAAAAATTCATGTGTTTTTAAAATTATGTAAAAAATAAAAGTAGAGTTATAAACTAAAAATACAAGAATGGCTTTTATGTTTGCCCATGTAGTTACCTTTGCATTTATTCCTTCATGCAGCTTTGAGTTAATGTGTAGTGTCCTTTCTTTTCAATCTGAAGGACTTCCTGTGGCATTTCTTACAGAGAAGATCCAGTGGTAAGAAATGCCCTCAGCTTTTGTTTATCTAAGCATATCTTAATTTCTCTTTTTAAAAGTTGTAAAATTTATATAACCTAAACTCTACATTTTAAACTATTTTTAAGTGTATTGTTCAGTGGCCTTAAGTACATTCATATTGTTGTGCAGCCTTTACCACCCTCCATCTTGAGAACATTTTAATCTTCCCAAACTGAAACTCTCTATGTGTTAAACAATAACTCCCCATTTTCCCCTCCCCCCGGCCCTTGAAAACCACTATCCTACTTCCTGTCTCTATGATTTTGATGACTTTAGGTATCTCAGATAAGCCGAAGCATAAAGTATTTGTCCTTGGTGACTGGCTTATTTCATTTAGCACAATGGCTCTCTCTTTTGAAGGACAGTATTGCTGGATTTAGAACTCTTGAGTTTTTTAGTTTTTTTTTTTTTTTTTTTTTTCCAGCACTCAAAATATGTCATCCTACTGCTTTCTGACTGCCTTGATTTCTGATGACAAATTGGATGCTAAATCTTATTGAAGGCTGGGTGCAGTGGCTCACGCCTATAATCCCAGCACTTTGGGAGGTCGAGGCAGATGGAACACTTGAGGTCAGGAGTTTGAGACAAGATTGGCCAATATGGTGAAACCCTGTCTCTACTAAAACTACAAAAATTCACTGGGTGTGGTGGTGGATGCCTGTAATCCCAGCCACTCTAGAGGCTGACGCATGAGAATCGCTTGAACCCAGGAGGCGGAGGTTGTAGTGAGCTAAGATTGTACCACTGCACTCCAGCCTGGGTGACAAAGTGAGACCCCTGTCTCCAAAAAAAAAAAAAAAAAAAAAAAAAAAAAAAAAATTGTATTGAATGTCATGTGTTGAATTATGTCTCAAAAAATTCATATGTTGGAGTGCTGACACACAGTACTTCAGAATGTGCACTTGTGAACTTATTTGGAGATAGGGTCATTGCTGATATAATTAGTTAAGATGAGTTCATTAGGGCGGGCCCTAATCCAATATGACTTGCATCCGTATAGAATGGGAAAATTTGGTCACTGAGATAAACACACATAGAGGGAAGACGGTGTAAAGAGACATAGGGAGAAGATGGCAGTCTATAAGCCAAAGAGATAGGCTTGTAACAGATCCTTCTCTCAAAGTCCTTACAAGGAACCAGCCTTACTGACACCCCCATTTCAGACTTCTATCCTCTAGACTGTGAGACAAATCATTTCCATTGCTCAAGCCACCCAGTTTGTGGTATTCTGTTATGACACTCCCAGTAAACCAATGCATTGGGAATCCCTTGTACATGACAAGTTCCTTCTTTCTTTATGCCTTTAAGATTCTTTCTTTGTCTTTGTCTTTCAATAGTTTGATTATAAAGGGTCTCTGTATGGGTCTATGAGTTTATCTTACTTGGAGTTCACTGAACTCCTTGGATTTTAATTTCATGTCTTTCATCAAATTTGGGAAGTTTTTAGCCACTATTTCTTCAAATATTCTTCTTCCCCTTTATCTCTCTCTTCTCCTTCTGGAACACTCATAACGAGTATGTTAGTCTGCTTGATGGTATCTCATAGGTCATTTAAGTTCTGTTCACTTTTCATCTTTCTCTTTTCTTTCTGCTTCTCAGACTTGATAATTTCAGTTGTCCTATCTTTAAGTTCACTGTCTTCTGTCCATTCAAATCTGCTCTTTAACGCCCTAGTGAATTTTTCATTTTGTTATTGTACTTTTTAGCTCCAGAATTTCTATTTGCTTCTTTTAAAAATTAATCTTAATCTTTTTATTGATTTTCTCATTTTGTTCATATATAATTTCCTCAATTTTCTTTAGTTCTTTGTCCATGTCTTCCTTTACCACTTTCAGCATATTTAAGACAGTTGTTTTAAGGTTGTTATCTAGTAAGTCTGATGCCTGGGCTTCCTTAGGCATGGTTTGTGTAATTTCACTTTGTTCCTTTGAATGGGCCATGTTTTCTTGTTTCTTTGTGTCCTTTTTTTAAAAAGGACATCTGAGTATTATAATGTGGTAACTCTGGAAATCATATTATCTTCCTTCCCCAAAGGCTGCTGTTTTTTTTTTTTTTTTTTCCCAATTGTTGAAGGGCGTATACTTCTTTGTTTAGTAACTTTCTCAAAGATTGTATTTATTGTCTTGTGTGATCACTGAAGTCTCTGATCCTTTAGCTTGTGTTTGGTTAATGTTTTGACAGATAATTCCTTGAATGTCATGAGCTAAAAGCAAAACAACAACAACAAACAAACAAGAAAAACAGAAATACACCAGACATCTCTCTCAGTCTTCGCAGATTTCTCTGTGTTGGGGAAATCCTTCAGCACTTAGCCAGGCTGGCATTGTGCCTAGAGATTAGTGTGCCTAGAGATTAGTGTGCCTAGAGAAAGCTTAGGGTCTTCTTATTTCTTTTCTTAGCATGCATCTTGCCCTATGCCTAATGTAGCTTTTTAAATTCCTCAGTATAAATAGGTACTTTTGAATGTCCCAATTTCCCAAAGAATGTTCCAAGATTTTCCTCACAGGTCTTAGGCAGTCTATTGTATGTCTCAACTGTGTCTTTTGTCCCAAGTGTCTGTGAGTTGTTCGTTTGCTTTGCAATGTTGTGAGTAATGCCTGTTACTTTTTGGTCTAAGTTCCAAGTTAGGGGGAACCTAGAAGAGTATCTTGCATCAATCCTTCAGGTGTCCCTCAGACAGCCTATAACAGATAGTCACAATAATTTGTGAATAATATCTGCTCTGCTCCCTCTAGAACTGGAGATGAAGGTCTTACAATGGGAGCATGGGATGGCACCACTTCAAGATGGCACCACTGGCCGGGCGCGGTGGCTCAAGCCTGTAATCCCAGCACTTTGGGAGGCCGAGATGGGCGGATCACGAGGTCAGGAGATCGAGACCATCCTGGCTAACACGGTGAAACCCCGTCTCTACTAAAAAATACAGGCCGGGCGCGGTGGCTCAAGCCTGTAATCCCAGCACTTTGGGAGGCCGAGACGGGCCGATCACGAGGTCAAGAGATCGTGACCATCCTGGCTAACGCGGTGAAACCCCGTCTCTACTAAAAAAAATACAAAAAACTAGCCGGGCGAGGTGGCGGGCGCCTGTAGTCCCAGCTACTCGAGAGGCTGAGGCAGGAGAACGGCGCAAACCCGGGAGGTGGAGCTTGCAGTGAGCTGAGATCCGGCCACTGCACTCCAGCCTGGGCGACAGAGCGAGACTCCATCTCAAAAAAAAAAAAAACAAAAAACTAGCTGGGCGAGGTGGCGGGTGCCTGTAGTCCCAGCTACTCGGGAGGCTGAGGCAGGAGAATGGCGTGAACCCGGGAGGCGGAGCTTGCAGTGAGCCGAGATCTGGCCATTGCACTCCAGCCTGGGTGACAGAGCAAGACTCCGTCTCAAAAAAAAAAAAAAAAAAAAAAAAAAGATGGCACCACTTCAACATAACACCATGCTGGGGGAGGGAGGGGGCATGGGCAAGTAAAAATGCCACAATACCTCCCTAAAGTTGCCTTTTTCTTGACTAAGTGTTCTCTTGGTTGTTGTAAACCTTTGACTGTTTTCCAGAGTTTTGACAAAGTTGGCTCTGGCAGTTTTTGCTTTTTTGTTTGTTCATTTTTTGAATGTTTTTGTAGGAAGATTAGAACTTGGAGTTGTCTACTCTGCTATTCTGGTCCACCATCTTTTTTGAAAGATTTTTTTTTCGTATTATAAAAATCTAGGTTGATAGTTTTTCTCTCTTTCAATACTAAAGATGTTTCTGCATTGCGTTCTATTTGCATTGTTTCTGATCAGAAATTTACTGTCATCCTTATCCTTTTTCCTCTGAACATTATATTTCTCTGGCTGCCTTCTCTTTATCTTGATTTTTATCATTTTGATTGTAACGTGTCTTGATATATTTTTCTTCATGTTTCTTGTGCTTGTGATTTCTTAAGATTTTCGCATCTGTGCATTTATGGTTTTTGTCAAATTTGAAATTTTTCATGAATTATTTCTATAAATATTTTTTCTTTTTCCTCCCACTCTCCTCCCCTCTGGGACTCCAGTTACACATATGCTAGACCACTTGACGTTGTCCCATTGCTCACCAATGTTACTTTCTTTCTTCTTTTCTCTTTTTTGATTATTTTTCTTTCTCTGTTTAACTTTGGATAGTTTCTTTTTCCATTTGTTTAAATTTGCTCATTTTTTTCTGCTGTATCAAATTTGACATTAATCTAATTCAGTTTATTTTTTAAATCTCACATATTGTACTTTTCATCTCTAGAAGCTTGATTTGCATCTTATTTTAAATCTTCCATGTCTCTACTTAACGTTTGAACATAAGGCATGTAGTTATAATGACTGTTTTAATATCTTTGTCTGCTAATTTCAACATCTGTTTCAGTTGTGGTTTGATTTTGATCAATTGATTTTTTTTCTTCATATGGGTAAATTTTTTTCCTGCTTCTCTACATACCTAATCAGTTTTGATTGTATTCCAGACATTGTGATGGATATTTTTGCATTCTTAGAAATATCCTTGGGCTTTATTCTGGGATGCAGTTATGTGGAAATAGTCTGATCCTTTTGGGTCTTGCTTTTACTATTTGCTAGGCAGGACAGAGCTGCTACTACTGAGGCAGGACCTTTCTACATACTCTACCCAATGTCCTGTGAATCATGAGGGTTTCTAGTCTTGTTGAAAACAGTCACTGTTCTTGAAAGTACCAGATACTATTCCCTCAAATCTTTTGGATGATTCTTCTCCTGGCTTTGGGGCTTCTACTCACACTCTGCCGAACACTTGAGTGGGAGTTTCTGAAAGCTCGCCAGGTATCTCTCTCTGCCCATCACTCTTCTCTGGTACTGTCCTGTGAACTCTGGCAGCCTTGGTCTCTAGACTCTGAGCTCCAAATCTGCAACTCAGGACATCTGCTGGACTCTGCCTCCTGTGTCACCCTGGGAAGTCCCTAAAGACAGCTGAAGAAATTGTAGGGCTTGCCTTGTTTGATCTTAGCCTCTGGAATCACTGTCCTTCATTGCCTTCTCTCCAATGTCTTGAAAAACCATTGCTCCATATATTTTGCTCATTTTTTTCTTTGGTTATTCCATGAATAAATTCTGATTGGCAAATTGGATTCCTCTTACTTTAGCTGGGTTAGAAGCAGAAGTACAAATTATTATTATTATTATTATTATTTTTGAGATGGAGTCTCGCTCTATTGCCTAGGCTGGAGTGCAGTGGCACAATCTCGGTTCAATACTGCAACCCCGCCTCCTGGGTTCAAGCAGTTCTCCTGCCTCAGCCTCCTGAGTAGCTGGGATTACAGGCATGCACCACCACACCTGGCTAATTTTTGTAGTTTTGCTAGAGACAGGGCTGCACCACGTTGGCCAGGGTGGTTTCGAACTGCTGACCTCAAGTGATCCACCCGCCTTGGTCTCCCAAAGTGCTGGGATTACAGGCATGAACCACCATGCCTGGACCAATTATTATTATTTTTAATAGTTGTATCTGAGCTCATTTAATGATGGAGGGAATGGAGAGAATGAAGGGTGGGGGTGGTAGAGAGGAGGCAATTGTTGGAATGAGGTAGATAGTGATTTAATGATTTAATCTGCTACTGATCACTGTTCTGTGCCAGGCCCCAGTGGGTACTGAATGGAACAACTCATAGCCCCTGCCCTCAAGGAGGCCACAGTCTGAAGGGGTGAGGGAAAGGCTTTATCATTGTTTTAATCAGAAGATTCGGCTGCTCAGACAAAGCAGATGTTCCATGTTTCCAAACTATTGAGAATTAGATTCATTTAAAATGCTTTTCATTGAATGCAATTATGAACACTGTTCCAGGAAGACCTACAAATAAGGATAGGTTTGTTTGGTATTAAGGGAAGGGGATGTTTAATTCTGTGAGGGAGGCTGTAGGGAGGAGCTTGGGTCAGAAGACTCATGTGTGAGCCCTGTAGACCCCCTCCCTACAGGGGGTCTTAGTGCCCATAGCCCAGTGAAATGGGACCTTGTATTACAGGCATCTTGCGGGGTTTTCATGGGGTACACCTAGGCAATGGTCAATAAATGTGGGTCTCATGTCTTAGAGGGACAGCAAAAAGCAAACAGGATGTGCCCCTACCTTCAAGAAGTTGCTGCCAATCTGCCTCAGAAGTCCAACTTAGGAATTGAGACTAAAGGGGAGTGAAAGCAGCCCTAGATGGGGCCTGAGGAAAGGGCCAGCTGTGACCAGGGAGGATGAGAGGAAGGACTGAGAACCGGGAGAGGCACAAGGCTGAGGCCAAGAGAACTCTTAATTAGCAAGGGGTCAATGCCAGCCAGTGTGCAGAGCCAGAAATGGTGTCTCTCAGAATGTGTGTGGGTGAAGGGGCAAGGGAGCTGGGTGCATAACTTGAAGCATTGGCTTGGTGACCTCAGTGAGGCCAGCACAGCAGGAGCTGGGGCCTCTGTGTGCCCTGTGTGGGTGAGTGTCATCTTAGATACAGCCTATCCTCAGTTACCTGGCTGTGCTGCAGCCTGCCCAGGCCAGGGCTTGGGGCTCAGGCCAGTTCCTCCTGCCCCCAGCCCTCCAGGCATCTTGGAGCTAATCAAAGGTTAGCCACCCTGAGCAATGGAAAATTCTCAATGTGCCAGACACTTTATATGTGATGTCTGTGCTCCTGTTATTTTAAGAATGCCCTGGGAGGTAGGTTTTGTTGCACCTACTTTAGGATAAGGAAATCAAGGTTCACAGAGGTGAAGGGATTTGTCCAAGGTCACAGACGTGACTTAGCTTGGATTTGAACCCAAGTCTGCTTTCCAAACCCCAATCTTTCTTTTCATTTTTTTTTTTTTTTTTTTTTTTTTTGAGACAGAATCTCACTGTGTCACCCAGGCTGGAGTGCGGTGGCGTGATCTCAGCTCACTGCAACCTCCGCCTCACAGGTCAAGCAAGCCTCCTGCCTCAGCCTCCCAAGTAGCTGGGACTACAGGCATGTGCTACCACACCCAGCTAATTTTTGTATTTTTAATAGAGATGGGGTTTCACCATGTTGACCAGGCTAGTCTCAAACTCCTGACCTCAAGTGATCAGCCCGCCTTGGCATCCCAGAGTGCTGGGATTATAGGTGTAAGCCACGGCACCCGGCTCCAAACCCCAATCTTTCTAACATGCCTCACGTGCCTCTTCCTTTTTCAGATTTCATCATGTGGTTATCGTAGGGACACACCTGGCACTAAGCCTATGTAGAAAGCCAGCCAGTGATGTTGGTGGCCTCCCATTAGAGTCCCTGACCCTTGTGCTGGCCTGGACGCTGCAGGAAGCATGGTTCTTTCACGCCTTGCATGGGTTAGAATAGACTAGCCCCCGTGGCAGTAACAAACAACCTCCACACTTCAGTGACTGATTCCTCGCTCAGGCTGCATGTCCATCGTGGATGGTCCTGGGCTATGCTCCCTCCCATCCTCTTCCTCCAGGAAGCAGGCTGACAAGCAGCCAGTATCCAAATGCTGTTGGTGATAGCGGTAGAGAGGAACCGGGAAGCTGGAACCAGCTTGGAAACATCTACCAGGAAGAAATGCTTATCACATGGCTTCCATTTCATTGGCCAGAGCAGGTCCCTGGCAGACCTAGCTCTGAGGAGTGGAGGAGCATACTGGGTAGCAGTTGACTATGGATACCCTGAAAGTTCCCATCAGTGGTGACTTTCAGATGCCCCATGTGTGTTCTTCTGTGCAGAAACGGGGGCTGCTTGCTGGAGAGGGGCCCCTCTAGAAGCTTACTGTCTAGGGAAGGGACAGTCATAACCCAGGAAAGGGACGCCTCCACGTAAGATGACTGTGCATGACACGGGCGAGCACTGGGGTGTGGGTGCGCAGAGTGGTGACACATTCTTCATAGGGAGAACTGCAGAGGCGATAGTGTCTGAGCCCCCAGTTTGAAGCTAAGAAATCCCTAGTGAGGCACAAGAATGGAAGGGCCTCTGCAGTTTGAGGGACAGAGTGTGGAAAGGTGCAGGAATGAGAGCGCGGTGCTGGGTGCAGGCTAGTGGCGTGTGTCTCTGGAGCTCTGGAGACCTATGGAAGTGTGTGGGCAGAGGAGGGGGCTAGAGAGCTGGGCAGGGCCAGGAGTAAGGCTTTCTTCATTGTGGGTGGGATGTCATGTGCCTTTTGCTGTCTTTCAGCTGAGCTATGGCTGTGGAGTTCTGGCCAGTGGGTGTGGTGGGCACTCAGAACTACCTGCCCAGAAACTCCAGCGAAGGCCCCGACCCTGCATGCATCCATCCAGCCTGGGTGGCTCTAGGCTGCATTCACAGGTCTAGACCCTGCTGTTCACCCTGGGAGGATGAATCAGCTTCATTCTTCCTGAACAAAAGCTTCTGGGTTGCCAGGGAGATGTAGGGGCTGCCGCCTGCACTTCCTGGAGCTGCAGTTTGGTGACAGGAAGAGATGGGCACTTAGCAGCCCCAGGATGGGGCTGGGTTGAGCTGCCATCACCACTGTTGTCCTTGTTGAATGGGACTCTATGTGGATCAGAGACAGCAGAGCCTCTGAGTTTGCACAGATTTGGGTTTGAATGTGGCTCTGCCCATTAATGGCTACATGACTTTCAGCCGCAGTCTGCTCTTTTGAAGCCTGTTTCCTCAAACTGAAGTTGGGATGATAATATCCAGCTTGCAGGGGCTGAGCTATTTCATGAGGTAACAGTTGGAAGGCATTCCATCTATTCATTTATTTAATACATGTTTGTGGCTGTCTGCTGTGTGGCAAGCACTGTCCCGGGGTGGGAATCCATGCTGTGACGTGATGCTGACATGGCCCTGTGCTGAGTGGTCAGCCTGGCTGGCACCATGCTAGGCACACAGAGAGCCTCACTAAATGGTATTTACTATTGTTCTTGGGGACAGAGACTCTGTGGGGATAGGTGAAGAGTCCTCCCTGGAGTTTGCCTGGTCTTGGGCACTTTGGGAAAGTGGAGGGGCAGGGGGAATCCCACTCCCCAATCCTATAGCCCGGCAGGAAGTAGTAGGCCTCATGAGAAAACCCTGCAGACTTAAGCTCCACGCTGCCTGTGAATCCCAGGGTTCAGGGGACCAAGAGGGTTTCCTAAGCCTGTGAAAGCTGCTACAATTGGTGTTGAGGCCACCACAGAGCCACAGTCCAGAGGCCCAGTGGGCCTTTTCTTATCTCTCTTGCCAGGCCACAGAGTAGGCTCTGGAGAATTGGGCCTGGCAGCTCTGAGCTGGGCTGACACCCATCACTGACCTGGGATCATGGGAGTCAGGCAGGAGGGCCTTCGCCTGGGGAAGAATCCTCTCATCTGACTGTGGTGTGTAAAAGATCGGGAAGCCTTGAACTGATTAGGGCAGGGTTGGGGACAGGTGCAGAGTCTGCGGGCTCCTCAGCTGTGCAGAAGTGCTGGGAATGCATGAAGTGTATTTAGGGGTCAGATGTGGTGGTTTTGGGGTTATTGATGGAATTTGGGGGTAGGCAGGGATGCCGTGTGTGAATGCTCTGGGAAGAGGTTTGGGGGAATTAGAGGGATTTGCTGGAGAAGCCTTCTGATGGCGTCATTGGTGCTGTGCACTGGAGGTTGGTGGTAGGTCCTGGAGTCATAGCTGGGGTCATAGGTGTGTTAGGGAGGCAGTGATGATGGGTTATTAGGAGGGGGAGGATCACTGATGAGGTGGGAGGTGGGAGCAGCGAGGATGGAATGGTGCTGTTGACCAGGGGGTTCTCAGTGACTATCCCAGCAGGTTGGCTTCAACTATAAGCTCTGGTGTGTCTGTTTCTTGTCTCAGTGCTCCAAGGGGAAGTTTAGGCCTGAGCCTCTGAGAGGGTTCACTGGGCAGAGAGACCTTTGGATCTCAGAGGGCTGAAAGGGGAGGTGAATGGTAGGCATGGATGGCAAGGGGCTGAGCCAGGGCAGTGGAGGAGTCAGGGGCGTGGGAGGCTGGGCTGCTGATCAGCGACTTTGCAGATCCTCAGGGTCATTACTTGTTGTTGTTGCCGGGGAAAGTTGCAAAATGAAAATTAACTGTCAGAGAAGATTGATTCGTTTGATGTCTAACCAGGAGCAGCCTTTTATTGCTGTAAAATGTTGATTTCCTCTTGCCTGCAATGACAGGTGAGTGTTAGTGGCACTGAAGGAAGACAGACCCCCGAGCAGAACCTGCAGAAACCATCCCCTGAGGGGCTCAGCCCTCTTCCCTCCATCTTCCATGGCTGCAGGAGCGGGACTCAGTGTCTGATTTTACTCATGGGGCAAGAACACATCTGTGGGTGTGCCAGCCGCGTGGCAGGGCTGGTGGTAAGACCTGGGGCTCTGGATTCAGACACATCTGGGTTCACATCCAGGCTGGGCCACTTAATAGCTTTGTGCCTGTGGGCAAGCCTCAGTGTCCTCATCTGTAAAACAGAGGGGTCATACCTAATTAAGTCCTAGATTTTAAAGCACTTGGCACAGTGTCTGGCACAGGTTATCAGGGCTGGGTCCAGTTGAAATGATCAAAAGCTGCTGAAATTCAGAACTTGGGTCACTTTTGCAATAGCAGCATTGGTCAGGGGGCAAGGATGGGACCAAGGCAGGACAAGAGTCAAGAGAGGGACAGTCAGTGAAGTGGAGTGGGAGGTGAGCAAGGACAATTTGTTATAATGGAACCATGCCCGAGGTGGGGGTGTGGGAGCTAACACCTGTGGGGGGCTGGGCAGGGTGGGCCACTCAGCCTGCAGGCCTGGGTCAGGCTAGCTGCTTGGAAAGGATGAGCAGCCCAGGTCTGTCCCTGCCCAGTGTGTGGCCATGGGAGCCTCTCCATGCCCATGCCACTTGTCTTGCTTAAGTGTGAGTAGGAAGGAAAAGGCTGGGCAAGTGCAGCTCCTGCCTGGCTGATCCAGGTCTCGATGGCAGATAGCTATGTTCAGAGGGTTTCCTGGGGGCGGGGGAGCAACCCTTCTCCAGGAGCCTCTGGTCAGCAAGGAGTGCATTTGGCTGCAGGTTGGAGGGCTTCCTCGTCTGCAGGGCCAAGCAGGAAGGGGCGGCGGTGACACAGACGAGTGAGCGTGTGGGAGGTCTCTGTGTTGGGCGTCTGTCTGCCCGCATGCCTGCCTCTCTGTTGCTCTGAAGGAGGCAGGGGCTGGGCCTGCAGCTGCCTGGGCAGAGCGGCTCCTGCGTGGGACATGGCTCTTCTCTCTGGTTACAGACTCACCACTTCGCTCCCAAACTACTTCCACAGTCAGCGTGGGGCATCAGGGCAGGCCCTCCTGAGCCAGAGAAGATTGTGGAAACCTTGCTCTCCAGGTGGAGTGGCCAGCCTCTGGGAGGTGTTCAGGGAATGGGCCCCTAGAGAGTGTGGTAACCTCAGGCTGGATCTGAGCTGGGCAAAGCTGTTTCCAAGCGGGGCCCGCATCCAAGGGACCGAGTGGTGGCGGGATTCCTTGCTCTGGGGTAGTCTCCAGCCTGTGGGGCAGAGGTACAGGGTACAAGGGGCAGACAAGATGTAGGGAGGACAGGCAGGAAGTTCCAGCAAGTTTCCGGGCCAAGGAAATGTTGTAGAGAACCAGAGGATGAGAGGAAATAACAAATGAAGGACAAATGAAAAGGCCTTGCCAGGCTCCAGAGTGGGGCGTGTTGAAGTCTGAGGGTCATGGGTCTCACCTGTTGGTGGGGCTGGGCTCTTAGCCCCAGCGTGGGGTGGTATTGCAGCCGCTGGGATGGGAGAGGAGGGTGCCCAGTGGTACCTTCCATGGGTCAGCATGACTGGCAATGAAAATGAGGTGAATGAACATCCCAGGAGCTCATGCTGCCAATAAAACACCTGACCCGGCAGGTGGGTGGCCTGGATTCGGCTCCCAGCTCTGCTGTGAACTTGCAGAGGCTCCTGGACAAGTCCCTTCCCCTCTCTGGCTTTCTGTTTGCTCCTCTGCAAAATGTGAGCCAGATATTTTCAAGCAGTGGCACTCTGTTCAAATGAAATATTCCATGAAACCCACTTTTCTTAACTGAGTGAAGAGGGTTGAGGTGGGGAAACCCAGTGGTCTAGCCCATCTCCAAAGCCTACTTCCAAACATAAGCAATTGTCCTAGATTTTAAAGATTAATATTTTAAAGCCAACTCTTATTGAACACTTGATATGTGCCAGGCACTGTTCTAAGCACTTTATAGACAGTGACTCAATTCTCACAACTCGAGGGGGAGGGAGATGGGGAAACAGGCATCAGAGGTCAGGTGACATCTCAAGGTCCCACACCTAGTCCAGCTCAGGCAGTGGGGTCTAGGACGGGGTTTGCCCTCTGTTCTGGCTGCCTGTAGGTGCTGGAGAAGGGGCGGCTTGTTCTGTAGGAGAAAGGCCACGGCGCCCATGTGACTCAGTGCTGCGCGCTGAAGCCCCGAAGTCAGTGTCTGGGGAACCGTCCCGTTGGGCCTGGATCCCGACTAGCTGGGAGAGGCGGGATCCTCCCCTCTGCCCTCTCTTTTCCCAGCTGGCCCACCGCGGCCCCGCCACTCCAAGGCCAGTTTACAATGGCAACGTTGCGCGCCGTGGCGCGTAAGGAATTGAATGCGGGAGCTTCTCCGCCAGGCACACACTCTAACCACCAAATTTATTTAAGCAGATAAAATGCAGGGGTGTAATGTCAGATTAATGGATAAATAACCGTTCTGGTTTTTGGCACGATGACGGGGAGCTGTAGTGAGAAGCCTCATTATGTGCAGCTCTGCCTCGAAGAACAAGCCTCGTGCTGCAAGCCCAGCACCCGGGCCCCGCGAACAGAGCATTAAATTGTTGGGAATGGCTCCCCTTCACTCGCAGAACAAAGATGTTTTCTCCAGAATAAATTGACTCCCTCCCAGCGCGCTGAGCCCTGGTTTCCCACAAACGCAGCCTATGCTCTCGGGGGAGGGAGGGCGGGCAGTGCGGCCCTGGGAACGCCGCGCAGGGAGCTTCCTGCGGGGGCGGGCTCGGGGCCGGGCTCGGGGCTTCTGGCTCCTGGGCTCTCTGTCGCCAAGCCTCCGTGGTAAAGGAGCAAACCTTTAGTTGTGTGGACAACGCGGAAGTCTGGCGGAATCGGGGTTGGAATTAGGGTGCGCCGAGGCGGTGTTCCTTGGTTAGGGCTTTGCGTTTCGTGTCCCTAGGTTTGCATGTCGTTGGCCAGCTGGGTAATCTTCAGGCAAGTTACTTAACCTCTCTTAGCTCAGTTTAACAGTGAAGTGGGGAAGGGGTCTTTCCTAACAGGGCTGTGGTCCAGAACACCCTAATAAGAGAACGCTTGGGGGTGGAGCCACGTTCCCTTACTCCAGAAGGCGCCCTCCGCTCTGACACTCTGCCAGCATGCATGCCCAAGATGGTGTGGTGGGGTGTGGGGACCCAGAGGCTGCTGTCCCGCTGGGCCTAGACCCTGTAGCATGGACCAGGGGGCCGAACTGAAGGACTCAAGCTCTTTGAGGTGGGTGGGGGAATAAAGCCTCCCTTCCTGGGTGCCCAAGGTCTGGCCAGTGCCTAGTGAGCCCCTGGCTGGGTGGGATCAGAATCTCAGTGCAGAGCTTGGCTTTGCTCTGGGCCAAATTTAAAGACAGCCATTGCCTCCCGGAGCCACTGTGCTTGGTTTCTGCCTGGCTTCCTGGGCTCAGTAGGAGCAGAGCTCCAAGAGACTGCTGAGGGGCAGACTAACTGCTTTCAGATCAGCGCCCTTCTTCCCCTCCTTCCTCCTCCTTCTGGAAGGTGACTTGTACAGTGTAAAGAGCGCAGGCTTTGGGGCCAGATTCACCACTGTCACCTCCTCCTGGCTGTGTTACGCTGGACACACTGCTTCACCTATCCATGCCTCAGTTTTCACCTGCAGATGCCAGAATAATACTTTCACTTTGTAAGACTGGCATGAAGAGTGAAGCTCCTGGGCTGATGTCTGGCACAGAGCTCTTTGGGCCCCAGTGTTCTGTAACAAATGCTTATGGAGCACATACTTGGTGCCAGGCTCTGAGATACAATGGTAAGCAGTGCAGCCATGTGTGACCTCCAGGGGTTGACTGGGGAGCAGGATGACCTGGATGCTGGTGGCTGCCTGGATGTGTATGTGTGTGTGCCACCTCCATGCACCTGCTCAGGTGAGAGTGGGTGACCTGGGGTTTTGCTGCATCCATCAGGATCTGGCCTTTGGGATGGTGGGTTGCCTCTGTCTTGCGCTGCCTTTTCCTTGTCCTTTTGGCCTTGCTCCTTCTTACCTGCTCCACCCCAGTTTCTCACTGACCTAACCAAGAGGTTGGAAAAGGAAAACGCCCCTGGCTTGGGGCAGGACTGTGGGTCCCAGCAGTTTGTGGAGCACCTCCTTCCCAGCGCACTGGGTGCTCTCCAGGCACTGGGGGCCCCGGTGAGCAAAGTAGATGAGGTCTCTGTCCTTGTGGTGCTTGCAGTCTTCTGAGTACTGACAGCTACTGAGCATTTGCCCAGTGCCAGGCTCTGTGCTAAGTGCTTTTCCCATCTGATCCTCACTATGCGATGGATAGTCTGTGGCCGGCTTTGAACCCCACCCCTTTGTCATGCCGGCAGGTCCTGGGGGCCCTTTTTCTCCCCCAGGGGTCCTGCAGGCCCTGCCAGGATAGAGCTCTGGACTCAGATAGGGGTAGCTTTGAGCTTGGTTCTGTCCTGTTATTTTGCAAGTCACATAACTTGTGTAAGCCTCAGTTTCCTCATCCACAAAATTGGGATAATCATAGTACCACCTCGCAGGGTTGTGAGGAGGAAGCACCAAGCATAGAACCTGGGTTACTGCCGGAGCCCAAGCCCTCGTGGCTGGATGTTTTGCTCCCTGTGGAGTGGGCACAGAGGCTTCTCTGGGCTTTGCAGCCCCCACCCAGCTTTTTCTTTGGTTTGAGGAACGTGTGTTTAGGAGGCTAGGAGAAGGCTCTCCAGGCAGCGCTCCTTCTCCCACGTGCTGGGTCTTTGTTTAGCTCCAAATTAAAGCTAAAGCAGAAAGCACAAAACATTTCCTCCATCGCAGGTGAAGGAACCGTCTGTCTTATCAGCTCTGGAGCCGGGTGGTTTGGCATGCATTTGCTGGTAATTGTGGAGTCTGAATGAGGGGGTCTCTCTGGGGGCCATGCTTTCCATCACTGTCCGTGTCTGTTATCATGATTATCTCATTCCCAACCAGGCTCAAGGGAAGTGGGGCTGGGTGAGGATTTTCCATTTTCCGGAGGCTCACATCCCATCTCCGCCTGCTTACTCATTCCGATTGCCCGGCTCTTAACAGCTCTCCCTGGGCTCTGCCTTGATCCTTCTAGGATGTCATCTGCTACTGGTGTCTATTCCAGTTCTGTCTGTCTGCATCTCTATGAAGACCGGGAGCTCCTGAAGGTCCTGCTAGAGTCCAGGGATTATTGATGAAGCTCTAACCAGGAAGAGAGAGTGGGACACATGGTGGGGGTGGTGGGAGGACTGAAGTTCTTAGAGGCAGATCTGGCTTGTAAATCTAGCTTTGTCACTTGCTGTGTGACCTATGAAAAGTTACCTAAGTTCTCTGAGCCTGGCTTTCCTGATTTCTAAAATGAAGGTGTTACTGGTACGTGCTGTTTGTAAGGATTGGTGTAAGTATTATCATGAAGTAATATCCACAGTGTGTAGCTGAGTGCCTGGCATCGAATCAGTGCTTTGCAGTGCTGGCCCAAAAGTGGCAGGAAGCCATATGGGTGGTACTCAGATTTCCCTGTTGAAGGTAGAACAGAGAACAAGGTGCAGGAGAGGAAGGCTGGTTGTTGCCCTGACCACTCCACACAGGTGTTCCATGGAGTGGGGGCAGGCTCACTGTTATCTCAGTACCAGCTAGAGACCAGTTCACACTAACCAAACTCATAAGAGACTGATGTTTGGCTGAACACAAGCCAGCATATTAATTCACAAGGAGAAACCACTGCCTGGGCTCTCATGTGCTTCCCCAGTGAGAAATCCTAGTGAGCCAGGTGACTAGGTGCTTCCCACTGGATGGAGGGACCTGCAGAGGGACTGCTGGTGGGTCTCAGGGGCTTCTTGATCACTATATAGAGCCTGCTATGGTAGAGGTCAGAGTGTGGCCTCTATCTGGCCTCTTCCTCTCAGTTCACTTTCCTTACTGGACTCTCCTCCCTTTGCCTTCTGCTGTCTTTCCTCCCCTGCCCCTGCCATTTATGCAGGCTTGCACACGCATGTGCGTGCACACATATACACATGCACACAGACGTGTTATTAGGAATGCAGCTGGACTCTGCACTTGATTGAATTTGAAATAATTGACTTCATTTCTGATTTGCAACTTACAGATTCCCCACTCCCCTATGTTGGCAGTACCCACGTTTTTCCTTGACAATTTGTATTTTTGAATTAATATATTTATACAACCTCATATGTAATGGTATAGATGTATTTATATAATTTAATGATATTCTTTAATAATTCAGAGATATTCAGCTTTCTGTATGCATAGTTTACACGCACATGAGGGAGGAAAGTCATTAGTTGTTATCAGTGAATATGGACAGGTATAGATTAAGGAGAGACGGGAGAGAGAGAGAGAGAGAGAGAGAGAAAGACTGCAGAGGTCTGGGAACAGAATCTTGTCTTTACATTTTTGGGTTAAACTGTTAGGGCTGACAGTTTGAAAAGAGGTCAGGCTAGGCCACCTGCCCTAGGGTAGGGGGCTGGGTCATCAGAGGAAACAGCTCCATGTTCTTATAGCTCCTCCTGCAGCTTCAAGGGCACAGCTGGGCAGCACATGTTGGCCTGTGTCCAGCCATCAGCGCCTACCTTCGTGAGGCCACAGCTGCTCTGTTTTCCTCATCAGAGGTTCTCTCTTTTTCTTTGAAATTTAAGCATTGTTCAGTTATGAAACTTAGCATTAATTTCGGTGCATAAACTAAGACTGGTTGTGTCCTTTTGATTTCTAATCTGAGTTCTTCGTTCAGTTCCAAGAATTTTTCTATTGAGTTTATGATCAGCTATGATCAGTTTCTTATGTCTTTGGAAATCATGTCCCTGTAATTGGGTTCTCCCTGCATTTTCTCTTGTATGTGTCGTCTTTCACATTACAAAAAGCCTCCACTTACTTATTCTATTGTCTGGATATGTGCAGTAGATTGTTTCATTCTTCACAATATCCACTGCTTCTCTCTGTGAGAGGATTTAGAGGCTGCCCTGATGATGTCATCCTTGGCCATGTGATTTGCCAGGGCCAATGAAGTGAGGGTGAAAGTGACAGAGGCCTCTTTTGAACAGAAGCTCCAAGAGCTGCTACATTATTTGTTTTTCCCTCTGCCATGAGAGATGGGGGCTGCTCCCTCAAGCCTGGGTCTTGGAATAAAGATGCCATGGGACAGAGCTGCAGCCGACCTACAATAAACAACCTACAAAAAACTGTGTGAGAGGAAAATCACTTTTTACTGATTTAAACCACTGAGATTTTGGGGTTGCTTGTTACAACAGCATATCTTAGCTTAAACTGACAAATACATTTCTCAAATATATTCTTTGTTTCACTGGCATGGTTTCTTGGCAATACCAATTTTGTTTTTTACAGCTTCCAACAGTGGTTCTATTAGAATCATACAGATACTAATTTTGTTTTGAATTATATCATTCAGTTGATGTATTTTTTTCTCTTTGAAAATAATTGGTAGTATTTTTCTAAAATCTTGTGCTCTATATGTGAGTCTGTTTTAGGGTTGGCTATTCTCATGAAATTTTTATATTGGACTGTAGGGATTTTTATGTCATTTACCTATTTACTACACTTTGAGTGTTCTCTGTTGTTCGTTCCTGTTTTGCTGAGGGGCTTAGAAGCCTCATTGGGGTAGAAAGCTAAGTTGTGGGGCTGGAGGCGGGACACCAACCAGTTGGAGACTGGGCATGTGTTTTGCTCATTGCTGTTGGTGCTGCTGAGGAAGTCTTTGTTTCAGTAGATTGCAGACTGTTTTAATTGGGTTAAGGAGGAATGTCCTTGGCATTGCTCACCTGTTCTTTATCTTCCTGGAGGTAATCCTTTTAGGTGTCTGGAGTTGGCGCTCATGTCATCTTCACACTTAGTCTGCCTTCTCCCAGGGCCTCTCTGGGTCTCTCAGCCTTGCCCCGTGATGACTTCTGTGACCTATACACCTGCCTGACTGTCCCCTTCTACTTCTTCCCCATAGTATTACTGTCCCTACTGAATGTAGAGCCCAGAATGGATTTCAGCGCTCAGCTGCCATCTGGACTGTTTGGAGGGGATCTCTCCCTCCTTATCCAGGGTATGATATCATGAATTCACACAGTCGTGGCCACATCTGTCTGTTGGCTCTTATTAAGCTTAAAGGTGGTTGCACACAGGTCTTCTCCCACAAGCTTCTAGTTGAGTCTTTTCCACCTGTTCTTATGTCTGTGACTTTCAATCCATCTCTATTGAGCTCTGTTTTGCTCATGATGGCCCATTGGTCCAGATGGCCAAGATCTTTTTGTATCCCAGACACTGTATTAACTCTCTCTCAAGTGGAATCAGTAGCAATCGATATCCTCTGCAGTCATTCATAAACCTGTTGAGCAGACAGGTCTGAGGATAGAGCCCTAAGGCCTGTCACTAGAGACTCTGTCAGTTGTTGTCTCTGAATGCACCTAATTGTACTAGTACTCAGCCCACCTCAGAGAAGATTGTGTGAATACCTTGTTAAAACTCTGCGTCAAAGCCTAAGGGTGCTGACTCTTGAGGTGCATTACTCAGTGTTTGGGAAGAAACAGATCACATATTCCAAAGGGGCACTGAACAGATTTGAATACAGAGGAACCCAGCAGGGACAGGGAAGCACTCAGAGGGTATCAGTGCCAGGGAGCGGCACTATCCCTGGGCCTGAAGCGACAGGGGCTGTGTTGCTGAGCCTGAGAGAAGGATGCAGCGGGCAGAGTGGCTGCCAGTGGGAACTGTGTCCTTCATTGGGGAACACAGCTACTGTAAACCCAGGCCCAGCTCAGCCCTCTGATCTGATGCTTCCCGGTAGCTGAAGCCAGGTAGAAGCCAAGGGGCAAGGGAGCCCGGGAGCTGAGTCCATAGAGGCCAGCCTTGCAGGGCGCGCAACAGAGTGGACAGGAGATGCCAGCACAGTAGGCAGCTCACCAGGTCAGGCTGTAATCTCATGCGCTTCTCTAAGCCTCCGTGTTGTGCTGCACTAGGTTACTTGTTATGTCCCAAAGAGTCTTGTGAATTATATATACATATATGAAGAGAGAGAGAGAGAGAGAGAGAGAGAGAGAGAGAGAGAGAGAGAGGAGCCCTTGGGTTAGAGAGAGAGAGCTTCTCTATCATCACTTTTGGACCCTCTTGCCAACAGGGTGAGTTTAATTGCAGTCATGGGGACATGATGACATTTAGTTAATTAATTATTTAGAGATAGGGTCTCACTCTGTCACCCAGGGTGGAGTGCAGTGGTGCCATCATGGTTCACTGTAGCCTCAGACTTCTGGGCTCAAGTGATCCTCCCACCTCAGCCTCCTGAAATGCTGGGATTACAGGTGCGAGCCACAGCACCCTGAGACGTTGATATCGTCTTAACAAATTCAATGCCTGTGGGAGCTAACTGGGCTGTTCCTTGTGGGAGCAGAGCCCCTGCCCTGGCCAGAGATGCAGTCTCAGGGTGACAATAGGGGAAAGAAGAGCAGTCAGAGTTGCTAGGAATTGGAGTTATTGGGTGGGGGCCCATGGAGTCACCCTTCTGTCCAGGGCTGTCCTGAGCAAGACACACAGACAAAATTCACACAGACCCACCTGTGGGGCTGCAAAAGCTGTGCCAAATACTGCTGAGCTGGGAGATTTCTGTTGCATGCCTGCATTTTAAGAAAAGGCGAGGGCTGTGATCCGAATGACCCTGGGATCCTCTCCAGGAGCCCTGATTACCAGCTGTTGTGCACACCATGGGGAAGGCCATGTAGTGGTTGGGGGTGCAGCAACTTCAGAAGACAGGGCAGACAATGTTGGACATGGGAAGTGAGATGTGGTGTGTGTGGAGCTAGGCAGCCCAGGCGAGGCCCCTGGGGTTCCGGCTCAAGTGGTCTGTCCACCTGCCGACTCAGCCCAGCACAGGTGAGTGTACACCGCCATCTCTCTAGCTCTGACATCCCAGCTGATAGGACCAAACCAAATCCTTATGGGGACGTGCTGGGGACACCCTAGGTCCCCAGGGGGTAGTGCAAGTCCTCTCTTAGGTGATGATGGGTGTCAGCTTGCCAGTGCCATAAAGCTGGGCACTGGGCAAGAGAGTTTGTGACTGCAGGAGGAAAAGGGTAACCCGAGCCACAGGTGCACAGAGCCTAGCCAGATGTGCACACAGGCGGCAAGGGAGCTCAGCCACTGCATCCCGAGGGTGGTGAGCACAGGGAGGGCCTCCTGAGGGGCTAGTATATGAGTGTTGGTGGACATTGACCTTGTCCTTAGTGCACTTCTCTGAAAGTGCTACCCAGCCTCTGAGTTGTGCTGCACTCAGTTACTTGTTAATGTCCCAAAGAGTCTTGTGAATTGTGTGTGTGTGTGTATGTGTGTGTGTGTGTATGTGTGTGTGTGTGTATGTGTGTGTGTGTGTGTGTATGTGTGTGTGTGTGTGTGTGTGTGTGTGTGTGTGTGTATGTGTGTGTGTATGTGTGTGTGTGTATATGTGTGTGTGTGTATGTGTGTGTGTATGTGTGTGTGTATGTGTGTGTGTATATGTGTGTGTGTATATGTGTGTGTGTGTATATGTGTGTGTGTGTGTATGTGTGTGTGTATATGTGTGTGTATGTGTGTGTGTATATGTGTGTGTGTGTGTATGTGTGTGTGTGTATGTGTGTGTGTATGTGTATGTGTGTATGTGTGTGTGTGTATATGTGTGTGTGTATGTGTGTGTGTATGTGTGTGTGTATATATGTGTGTGTGTGTGTGTGTGTGTATATATGTGTGTGTGTGTATATATATGTATATATATATATACATTGATTCCCTTGGGATGGAGAGACAGCTTCTCTGTACAGCTTCTCTCGAGACAGTTTGTTTTAATTATTAGTTTTAAAGTACATATTCAAAATATGATGCATGACAGAATCTTTGAAAAAGAAAGAAAAGAAAAACATGTTTGCATCTTGGCTTGCTTCTTGGCACGCCCTTCTTAAATACTTGTGATTCCCCAGGGAGTGGGGGACAAGGCTGTGGGGTGACATCCAGGTGGGTGGGGAGCCCATGGAGCAGGAAACACAGTGGGAAAGGAGCAGGGAGAGAGGCTATGACCAAGGGCAGGCCTGGTCTTAGGGGTGTGGAGGCCAGGCTCAGGCTGGAGTTGTTCGTCCCGGGCTTCCTCATGTGGCCTGCTCCAGGGGCTGGTCTTTATCTGGGCTTCCTGAGTCCTGGAGGCGTTCCCCTGCTTTGGAGAGTAGCCCTCAGGCAGGGCCAGCCTGTTTGGGGGGATCCCTGGCTGGGGCTGTTCAGCTGGAACTGGTTCAGCCAGGTCTGCTTGCAGGAACTCTTGTCTCTTAGGCATTTCTGTGGTCCAGTGGGGAGCTGCTAGGCATCTGACAGGTGATGGCCAGCCCCAGGCTTCAGTGGCTGTGCTTTAGTGGCAGCACAGCTGGAAGCCTACTGGGCCCTGCTTGCCATTGTGGAGAAGCACACAGGGCCAGGGTGTGGCCCCAGCTGCATACCTTGTGTGAACACTGACTCCAGGCTCCCACACTATGGGGCTGCAATGTGAGTATCAAGGTTTTTGAAGGCTATCCAGGTGATTCTAAAGAGCAGCTATGGTAGTTCTCAAATTTTATGTGCATCAGTCACCTGGATCTTGTCAAAAGACACAATTACAGAGGCCTACCTCAAAAGTTTCTGATTTGTTAGGTTTGTCTGAGAATTTGTAAGAAATTGAAATCTAACAAGTTCCCAGGAGATGCTGCTGCTGCTGGTCTGGGGACCCCACTTTGAGAACCTCTGGCCTAGATGATGTGGGAAATTCTGGTTACCTCCAGAAGGCAAGGGCAGGTGTCAGCTCCCTCGGATGGTGAGGGCAGGTGTCAGCACTCACAGGTGGTGAGGACAGGTGTTGGTTGTCTCTTGGGGTTGTGAGGGAGGAGGCTGGTTGTCACAGGTGCTGAGGGAAAGTGTTGGTTGCTATCCTGTGCTAAGGAAAGGTGTTTGCTGTCAGGCACCTAGGTGGTGTAGGAGGGTGTTGCCTGGTATCAGTAATGAGGAAAGCTGTTGGCTGTAGGTTTGGGTGGCAAGGGAAGGGGCTGGCAGTGACAGATGACAAATCAAGGTGTTAGTGTTGGTGGGTGGTAAGGAAAGCTGTTGGCTTTCTGTACAGGTGGTGAGGGCAGGTGCTGCCTGTCCCAGATGGAGCGGGAAGCAGCTGCCAGTCACATACCTGAGGTGAGGGAAGGTATGGCTTTGTCATAGATGTGAGGGTAGGTGTCAAGTGTCACAGATGGTGAGGGAGTTGATGCTGTGTCATAGATCATGAGGGAAGGTGGTGATGGTTACAGGTGGAGGGGGAAGGGGCTAGCCCTTCTAGCTGGCTAACATGGACATCGGCCTATTTCCCACTGAGGCTGAAGGTGCCTCCAGCTCCCAAGTTCCCTCGTGTGTCTATCTTGATCCCCTTTCCTGATGCCCTCCGAGCCTGGCCTTCTCATCCTCCCATGCTGCAGTGTAGACCAAGAAGGTGGGTGTAGCTCCAGGGCCTGGGTGGGTGTGTCTCTTGGCCTGGGAGGGAGGAGTGTTCGGGTGGGCTGGGGAGCAGCAGCGTGGAGCTCTGTGCTGGGGAAGCGCTTTGCACAATTTCATACTGGCCTTCAATAATGCATCCACCACAGAACGATGGCCCCGGGAAGCCTCACTCCCTGCACACATTCAGGAGGCACATTTCAATGCAGAAGCCACAGGAAGAGCGTTCTCATCTCTGTCTTTTATCATCAGTTTCCAATCAAGAATCACAGCAGCCTGTGTCCTGGGGCTCCAGCCTGGTGCCTGTGGGGAAAACAGTTTTCCCAGGAGCAGGCCTCCGATGCAGAGATGCAGGATGTAGAGCCTGGCTTTTGGAGACGGCCACATGCAGATGAGCTGGTCTTAGGGGAAAAGACAAAGCTGTCAGCCTGGCTGTGTCTGATGTCCCTGGTTTCTATAGCTACAGTAAATGTAATTACCAAAAAGTAACCCTTTTCGGATTTCATCGTAACCTCAGAGAGCTAATGACATTTACTGGGTTTCTAGCAATCTGGGACAAAATGCTCATTTTAAATTTAACACGAGTAATGCCATTTTCCATCTTAGTTAAGTACTTTGTGTCATAAAAGAGTTATCTGCGCAGAGCCCCTGGTTCTGTCAGTAAACATATTACAAATATTATCACCACTTATTTTCTGGATGAAAGATGTGGCGAAGGCCCAGAGAAACACTCCTCCTTTACATTTATGACTTTGCTTGGAGACTCAGCAAATTCAGCATGAAATCATCGTGGAGGTAATTCAGACTGTGTACCAATATCTCACGCTCAGCCGGAGGCCCCCAGAGATAGTAATGTTATCTCAGGGAGCACAAACTATGTAAATGCATCCTTCTACCACCCGATCACAGTAGGCGTCAGGTGGTGTCACTTGGCTACCAACAAAGGTGACAGATGCTAAGTGTCTTTGGTGTAGAAAAATGGAAGTCATTGACTGCAGCTTGTTAGGGGGAAGATGAGTTTCTTCTCTCTTCTTGGAGACATACAGAATTTGCACACCAAAGCAGAGATGGTGTCAAACCACATATTTATTTATTCATCTGTTTATTCATGCACTTTGTGGATCCATTCACACAGACCCGTAAATAATCCTTACAGTGCAGTGTAATGGGTATTCTAATGGAGGGATGTACCAGGCTTGCTGCAGTGGAGGAAGCACAGAGCAGGAGGCACATGAACTGCCTGGGGAGTCCCAGGAGGCCCATAGCGAAATTGATGTTGGACCAGGCCTGGGTGGATGTGACTGAGTTGGACAGCCAAGGCTGAAGGAAGATGCTACAGGCTGGGTGTGATATTAACGCTCTTCTTGGGCCACATCCGGGTCTCTGCTGGAGTAAGGACTGGCATTGCCCTGCCTCCCCTAGAATCCAGCACTGCTTCACAGGTCCAAGGCAGAGGGGAGAGCACCCGAGGGCCCTGGGAGAGCTGGACCTGGGCTCTGTATCTGGCTCTGCTACTTAGTAGAGGAGTTACTTCAGGTAAGGTCAGAGCCTCAGTTTCCTCACGTATGGAATGGGGACACCCATACCAACCTCTGCAAGTGATAGTGAGGATGACGTCAAACCATAGCCCAAGATGCAGGTGCCACTGCTGGTCTTGCTGCAGGTGGCTGCTTTAGGGAATGAGAGCACCCATTCCGTGGGGGAGGTTTGTGCTCACAGAGTGCTCTAAGACAGCCCAGCCCTGAGCTGCTCAGGGCCAGGCAAAAGTATTTTTAGATGTGAATGTCAGGCCATGCAGGTGCTAAGCATCTGTGCCTCCTGACCTCTGCTGAAGGCCTGTTTCACTCTGGCTGATGCCTGGTCCTGGCTCTGACACTTGTCAGCAGTGACTGGCAGATTCTGAAGTGTGAGAACTTTGGAGGAGGAGCTTCTGAGCTTCCCTTCCTGAGTCAGTGCCCAGCCCTGACTCCAGAACCCCAGGCCACTCCTGTCAGGGGCCTGATATTCTAGGGAGGCAAGCAGAGGGGTGTAAATCTAGGGTTTTCCAGAAAAAGCTGAGGTAGTAGCCCTGCAAGGCTTGAGGGACCAGCTCCTGCAGACATGAGAGACTTGAGCCTCGGGTGTGAGGAACAGCCATGGCCCCAATGCTGTCAGTAGTTTGGCATAATTGTGTCATATTGCCTATAAAAATACATGTGATTTTTAAGCTTTCCTTAGATTAGCCTGCTGAGTGCCCCACTGGGGAGCCAAGACACAGCACACTCACACAAGCTGCCTGCTGCTCACTGAGACCATTTCTCTTGGCTGATGAATACACGGCAATGCTGAAACTGTCCTGAATGGCTCTTCTTCCAAGAAGGCCTGTGCATGGGGACGGTAACTGTAGAAACAGAGGGGCTGCTCAAAGGCAGCAGGAGGGGAAACTTAATGTTGAGGGGATGCTGGAGAGGTACTTCAGCCATCCCTCTGCCTCTGCTTAGGGCCACCTTGAATGCCTGGAACGGAGGGAAACCTGCCCTATTCCCAGTCTGGAGGAGACTGCATGGAGGGGATTTTGGCGACTGGAAGAAATGTCCCCACTGGCTTTTGCCTTTGCCTCTTCTTTATACGACCTTCCTGTTGGACTCCTATATGCATGCATCCATCCATCTACTCACCCATCCATCTATCCACCCACCCACCTACCCACCCATCCATTGCATTCACCCATCCACCTACCCACCCATTCATCCATCCTTCCACCCACCCATTCATCCATGCATCCATCCATCTATCCACCCACCCACCATTCACCTACTCACCCATCCATCCATCTACCCACCCATTCATCTACCCACCATCCATCCATTCATCCATCCACCATCCATCCATTTATCAAACATTGATGGGAGTTACTGTACCAGTAACTGGGGATTGGAAGGTTCTATTGTGGGGAGATAGACATAGAAGCATACATATGTTAGAGGACTTGGAGGCTCAGTGATGGAGGTGGTGATTGGAGGCTTTCTCAAGGAGGGCCATCTGAGCATTAGCAAAGTGGTGGTTGAGGGAGGGGAGTTTCAGGCAGAAGGGACTGCCTGGGCAAAGGCATAGAGGCCAGAAACAGCTCTCTTCCTGTGGTGGGGGGGCAGTGGGGAGAGAAATGAAGGTGAGTTAAGATGTGTGGAGGAGAAATGGAGGTGGAGTGTGGTAGTGAAGACCCTCAAGGAGGATGCCAGCTATTGTGCGGCTGGTCTGCGGGCCAGGCGAGGGGCACAATCAGGTCTGTGTTCAAGTAGATTTGTCTGATGTCAGAGACTGGAAAGGATGAGGTGTGGGATAGGAGGGTCCAAGGATGGATCCAGAGCAGGCTCTGACTCAACTCTAGAGAAGTCCTTGAAGGCAGGACTGATGGTGACCTTGGGATTCGCTAGCCTATGGGTGGCCAAATGCCAAGCCCTTTCTGATCTCCCAGGTCTAACCCAAGGGCATAGGTCCTGCTGCCAAGGAAGGGGCACCCTGGGATCCCCCATCCTCTAAGAAATAGGGAGGTCTCAGTATGGGACCCTCTCCCCACCTAATCATGGCTTTCGAGGCATCATGGCTGTCAGAAGGTGAAGGTGTTTGGGATCAGGAGGGTTTTCTGGGAGCCCTTGTGGACTGCCCCGCACCACAGTTAAGTGCTGATCTTGGCCCCCTGGTGGTCTTGGCTCCTCCAGTGAGGGAGACAGCTATCAGGCAGGCTGGCTCCTTTTCCCTGGGAAACTGAGGGTGGGGGTGGCCCTGTTTCCTAGAGCCTGCATGGCTCGAGTGTTGTGAGCTGATTTGCTTTTTCAGCTCCTTCAATCTTGATAGCAACTGAGAGGTAAGAATTGTCATGCCCAGGCTGGACACCGTATTCCTAACACTTTGAGAGGCCAAGGCAGGTGGATCACTGGAGCCCAGGAGTTCAAGACCAGCCTGAGCAACATAGTGAGACTCCATGTCTACAAAAAATACAAAAATTAGCTGGGTGTGGTGGTGCATGTCTGTAGTCCCAGCTACTCGGGAGGCTGAAGTGAGAGGATCGCTTGAGCCCAGGTGGTGGAGGTTGCAGTGAGCTGAGATTGTGCTGCTGCAGCCTGGGCAACAGAGTGAGACCTTGTCTCAAAAAGAAAAAAAAAAAAAGAGATTTGTCATGCCCAATTTACAGACAGGGAGCAGAGGTCTAGAGACATTGGGATTTATCCAAGGGTTTGTATGACCGGTGCAGAAAGAAAACTTCTTTCAAGTCTGCTAATTCTGAAGCTCATAGTTATTTTTTGTCGATTCATAATAGAATATTGTTTTAACCACTCCAGGTTATAATCCCTCCGCCCTCCCCCTCCCAGTTTGGTTCTGTAGATCTGTCTGAATATGGTCACCTGCTGAGGTGGGGCCCAGCACAGCAGTGGGTGGTGCTGTGGGTGGGGCCTCAGCACTCAAGCAGCCCCAGCCTGCTGCGGGGGTGAAGGTGGGTGAAGGTGACTCCCGCTGGCAGGAGCTGCCTTATTAGACGGTGCCTTTGCCATCTGAAGCCACTGTATCTGCACCGTCTGCCTACTTTGTGGAAGTGACTTTGGTTTATTGGAAAGGAATTTAATAAGCAAGCAGTGATTCGGAACATTCTGGGGGAAGTGGAAGGCAGTTTGAGGGGTGGGCAGCCCCTCTGTTGGGCCCCTCAGGGGCAGCACTTGTTGATCCCTCATCTCTGTGGAGGTTGTGGGGGGACCTGGTTGTCAGGATGGTCATAACTACATTCTGGGCCTGCTTGGTGGATCTGGAGACAACTATCAACACGTGTTTGGTGTTCAGAGGGCTTGGTCTTGGGCTCAGGTTGGTCCCTTCAGACTCTGCCTGGGCTCTGTGCATGTGTCAGGCCTCCTTGAGGGAGGAGTGCTGGGCCATCCACTCTCTAGTTCATGGCTTGGTGCTCCCTGGGGCCTCGGGGCCTAGCTGGTGCTAGTCTCTGCTCTGTCTAGTGTGCTTGTTCCCACACTCAACACTTCCCCCTCTCAGTTGCAGACTCTAGCTCCCACCTCTCTCATCTTAGTTTCCCAACTTTGAAAAAACTTTTAGGGGTAGTCATGGCCCCTTATTGGAAGACCCAGAGCCTTTCCTTCTAGCCTTCTGCCCTTGAAGACTGCTTAGCCAAACTTTCACTGTTTTGGGGCTGGTTTAGTCTCTTTTTTGGTGACTAGTTTGAGAATTTATCTATCCATCTATTCATCCATCTATCTGTCAATCCTTCTATCCCTCTTTCTACCCACCCATCCAACCATCCATCCATTCATCTACTCATCTGTCCATCCATCCATCCATCCATCCATCCATCCATCCATCCATCCATCCATCCATTCCTCTGTCCTTCCATCTACCCACCCATCTATTCATCTACCCACCCATCCACTCATATATCCATCCATCCATCCATCCATCCATCCATCCATCCGTCCGTCAGTCCCTCTGTCCTTCCATCTACCTACCCATCTATTCATCTGTCTACCCATCCACTCATATATCCATCCATCCATCCATCCATCCATCCATCATCATCCACCCATCCATCCATCCACCTACCCAGTTGTCCACTTGTCCATTTGTCCATCTGACCATCAGTCTATCCAGTCATTGAGTCAGCATGTATTTATTGACACCTGCAGTGTTCCAGGCACAGTGTCAGGCAGCATGGACCCAAAAAGAGATAAGGCTCATTTCTAATTGGAGAAGCAATGTGCAGAGGAGACATCAGTCATTCTTATGGGGCCATATTTAGTGATCCAAGGATGCAACAGGGCTTGCTGAGCTGCCCAAGGGCTCTGAACAAACAAGTGGACTCATCACAGTGATTGTTACTGAAGGTGAGTGTGGAGGGGCATGTAGGAGCCAGCACAGGCTGGGGGAGGCCCTGCATGGGGGTTGGCTTTGGAGAGGCGGCTACTGTGAGAACATCAGGCCTAGAATAAGCTTTCAGGCCGTGCCATTCCCTGTGGGTGGCAGGGTTGTCAGGAAGACAAGAGGGAGTTCTTGTGCGAGGTACATGGAGGTGGGACAGGGTTCTGGGCAGTGGAGGGAGGATGGAGGGACCTGGAAGGGGAGGCAGGGGCTTTGAGGAGGCTTCGGGTTAATGGTAGGGGAATGCCAGCAAGGGTAGATGGGTCAGTGGTCCCCACGTGGATGGGCAGATTCTCAGGCTCCTCCTCTTCCCTGTGAGCTGGCCCAGGTGCGGCCAGGTTGTGGTGGCCAAGACCCAGCTGGAGGCACTGTCAGGAGCTCCCTTGCTTGTTCCTTCTGTTGGTGGCCAGGGCTGGGCTCCTCTCAGGTACCAGACAGGCCAGGCTGTCCTCAGAGAGAGGCCACGGGAGAGTGAGAAGTGTCCACACAGGGCCCTCAGGGAGCCCAGGTGGGCTGTGGCTTCACAAGGCCCTGTGGCTTTACCTGCCTGGCTGTGATCAGTGGGGTCAGGGAGTGGCAGGGCCGGTGAATGCAGCTGAGGGGAGAGCATACTTTGCCCTCTAGGCTGGCTCTAAGTCAAGGCCAGAGGGTTCTGGAACGGCACAGTCCCTGTTCCCAGATTCTGGTAGCACTACCCTTTCAGCCTCGTGTCTCCATGGGAGGGCAGAGCTGGGAAGGACCCTTGTGTTTTTCCCTGACCCTGGGTCATCTTGGTCCCCAGGCACATGGGTGCCTGCCCCTGCTTTTGGTTCACTTCTCCCTTTTGCATGGGTTGTGGTGGGTATGGGAGTATGTGTGCACACTCTTGACATCTGTCTCGGGGAGGCTGGCTGCTGCAGCTGGAATGGGGACCTTGAGGGTTCCCTCTTCCTGCCTTCCCTGGCTTCCTGTGCTTCCCCATCCTTCTCCTCCTGCTGACCTCTGGCCTGTGGCTTTGTGAGTGCCCAAGGCCGGCCAGCTGTGGCTGGCAGGAAGCAGGGGCTTCCTTTCTGCCCAAGCTTCTCATGAGAAAGCGGGGCAGGGACAGCTTTGGGGAAGGTGAGTGGTGGCTGCTCACTCATGTGGCTTCAAGGACCACCTGAGATGCCCACTCACCACTTGGGGACAGTACTGTAAGAGGCAGTTCCTTTGGGTGGGGCCTTCTCTGTTTTGTGGAGGCCACTAAAGAGAGGAGGAATGGAGTAAAGCGAATGGTAGTAGGAGGTGCAATGATGACGGTGATAGGCCGTGGGAATGGGTGACTGTCTGAGGGGCAGGTGCTGGGACATGAGTCCCAGCATGGGCAGTTTCCTGACTTCCCCAGGCCACTGGCCCCCTTGCTCTAAGGGGTTTCTGTGCCAACCATGGGAGCAGCAGGTGGGTAGTGTCCCCTGTTCCCTCCCCTGGCTTAATCCAGTTCCCCCAGAGCCCAGGAGAGGAGTTTCCAGGTAGTGGGAGCTGAACACAGGCCCATTGGTCTACAGGGAGCCCCAGGCTCTGTACCAGGCCAGGTTCTTAGTGCCTAAGGTCCCCTGCCATCGCCTCAGGAGGAGAAAGGAAAAAATGAAAACATGGAATCAGTGCGACCGGGGTCTAATTATTCTGGGTAGCATCAAGCCTCCAATTTTGGGTCCTGGTGCTCCTTTTAATTTGGGGTGTTTAAATATTTACCTGCAATGGAGGGGAAAAAATCTTTTGGGCTGCAAGGCTATTCTGGCAGCAATGCACTGAGAAATTCATTAAACCACAGTTAATTAGGGGATGAAAGATACATATATAGCTCATTAGCTCAACCCACATAATTTGCATCTCTGAGGATATTCGAGGACTAACTCAGTTTAGGCTCTCAGAAATGATGTCTTGAAAGGAAACCTCTCACTTTGGCTATTTATTTGGGCCTGTGGGGTTAGGGAGAGGGTGATGGCTGCCCTCCGTCTGTCTGTCTGTCTGTCTTTCCATCCACGAGAGGATGAAGGGGCCGAGGCCTCGCTGCCTCTTGTGTTGCCCGCTGGAGCCAGAGGTGGGGCTGACTGACTGTGCTCCTGCTGCCAGGGATGATTAACGAGGGGGCGGCAGCCTCCTTGCAGGCGCACTGCTTAGCATAATGGTGCGATGTCTGCGAGGGCTTTAAGCTTCATCGAATCCGGTTTCTAGATCAGAGACATTATCCCCGATTTAATCTGTAACAGTCAGAGAAATCAGGGCGGGAGCATCAGATCCACATGTCTCTTACCAGACAATAGTTCCTGTTCTGGCGCCTGCTTGGGGCCTCTGAGGGGAATTAGGGGGACCTTGGCTCTGCTGAATCTGTGACCAGGCCTTGCACACCCAGCAGGCCCCCAACTCTGCCCCCTTGAAGGGCTGCTCCTCTGTGCCACTGTCCCACCAACTTGGGGTTATGACAGGATTACTGACCTTGCTAAGGGTTTCTGCATAGTTGTCATCTTTTGGTGGATATTGGTAGGAAGTGCAGTTGGTTAAAAAAAAAAATTTCCTGGCCAGGTCCCACTATCAGCCCTCACCCTGATTATGCCCCCAATTGAGGAAGAGAGGTAAGGAGAGGAGCTGTGTTTGCATACCCATGTATATGTGTATACAGGTGTGTACACATACATGTATATATGCATGTATATATGTGTATACACAGTGCACACGAGCACACGTGTGTGCATGTATGTGCAGGTATGTATGCATGTGCTTGTGTGCACATGTGTGGCACGTGTGTGCAGAGATGGTGGCGAGGACTGGGGAAGGCTGGATTAAATGTCCTGAGGGATCAGCATGGCCGCTCCTCAGCCCTGACATCTGCCTGTGTTGTGCTGGGGGCTGCGGGTGAATGGAGGTTGGCCAGAATCAGACTGGAAGGTGTGAACCCCATGCTGTTAATGGGTGGTGCTGGCATTTTGGGCAAGCAAGTTTCATCTCCAGGCCTTGATTTCCTCATCTGTATTCTGGCAGCAGCAATCCCTTAAGGCTATTTTTGAAAATTAAGGGAGATGATACAATTGACACTCTTTCTCCAGGGCCTGGCATAGAGGAACTGCTCCCTATGTGTTAGCTCTTTTCATTATTGTTTTTTGTTCTTTACCACTCTGAGCCTCAGTTTCCTCATCTGTTAAGTGGGATTGCCTAGCTCACCTCCTCACACCTAGGTGGTGTGAGGAGCTGAGTTCCCATCGGCATCTGACACACAGGATCCAGACAGCCGAGTGGCTGTGTCAATGAATGGGGAAGGGTGGGCACAGCCTGACAGTGCTTGGTTCTCTAGGCCCGGTTAGGGTCCAGGAGTAACTGAGCCCCTAAAGACTCCATCTGAGGACGCCTGACCCTTATCCTGGCCTACCCTAGTGGAGACCTACCCTACTGAGCACGGGTCTGCAGAGCCAGGCCTCTGGGCCTTGGTGGTACCACCTACTGGCAGGTCCCTTTCCTCTTCTTCTGGGTTTGCTCCTGTTCCTAATGGCACCCACACCTGCATCGGGTTCCTTATATGAACCACCACCATGACCAGATAGCAGCAGCAGCACCAAGAATTACAGTTGATGTGCATTCTGCTGGAATTGACATCTTCACACCCATCCTGGGAAGTGGGCATTATTATAACTCTTGTTTTACAGGTGAGGAAGCTGAGACACAGGGAGCTTGAGCTTGGTCCCAGCGAAGGCCTGCTGGAGGTGGGGAGTTGGGTGAGGTGGGGAGTTGGGTGAGGTGGGTGGGGCTGGGTGAGGAGCTGATGGACAAGCAGTGTCCATCGGCTGTCAGTACCAGATCCCTGCCCTACCACTTGTTACTGTGACTGTGGGCATGTTGCCTCTCTGTGCCTGAGTTTCCTCATCTGTAGCCTGGATGTCATTACTCGGAGGATGGAGCAAGGTCACCATGCAAAGCACCAGTATCAGATACATGGAGAGCTCTGATTTTTGGGAGTAGGGTGGGAAGAGTGTACTCCTAGAGAGGCCCTCTTGGAGGAGGTGGCCTGGACAGGGGTTTTGGAGGTGGGCGTGGGCAGGGGGTCCAGCTTGGCCACTCTTCCTATATGGCCTTAGGCCTTTGCACTCTCTAAGTCAGTTGCCTTACCTATATCCCTTTCAAAAGTGCCCCAGTTAGGGCTGAGCTAGGGCCTGTGGATGCCTGATGAGGGCATCCCTCCATCAGCAGGCAGCTCAGGATACTGTTAAGAGCCCTTGTCCTCTCCTGGATGTCCTGGGAGGGGAAGTGTGGCAGCCCTCAGCCTGGCCCCCTGAGGCTCTCAGGGTCAGCGTCTGGGTCAGGAGGCAGTCTCCCTGTTCCTCCATGCCCTCATCAGCAACTTGTGGGGCCTTTTGCTCCAAACACTCCATGATCCAAAAGCTGGCCACCATTCTGGAATGCCGTTGTCCTCCTCCGATCTTTGTTTGTGATGTTCCTTCTGCCAGGAACAACTGACCTTATTCTTTCCTTGGTAAATCTTTCTCTGCCTTCAAAAGGCTCAGTTCATGATTTAGCAACCACATACTTCCGACCAGGTGGGCTTATTGTTTCCATGAGGTTCCACTCTGTTGCCAGAACCTAGCACGGGGCTTGGCACATAATAGATGCTCAACAAAAATCTGTGTAATTGAATTAGTGCACATTATTACAAACCATCTGTTTCATGTCTCTGTTGCTTCTTCCATGTGAGCCATCGAGGCCAGGCCTCCGCCAAGGGTCGGGGGAAGCTCGATCCTTGCATCCAGGGACCCAGCACGGGCATTGGCACACAGGAGGTGCTTCCTAAGGGTCTGTTGAGCTCAGCAAAATACCCAGGGCTCTGACCAGGCTGGGTCAGATGGGGGTGTCTTCTGCCCCATCCAAGCAGTCTGGGCTCTTGCAGGTGATGGTCTCTCAGGGGCAGTGGTCAGGGGTTTGTCTCAGCAGGACTTTGAGTAGGAACTTGCACTCTATCACTCATAACTAATTAATTATATTGTAGAATTGAGGCTCATTCCTATTATTCACTGATGAGAAAATTAAAGATCTATTGATATTGCAATAATTAATTGAATAAAAATGTAGAAATAACTATGCAAACTCTGTCTAGGATTAAGTTAGTGACATTAACTCCCCAGTGATCAGATAGCAGTGGGGAGGAGTTCTGCTTAAGGGAAGCATAGCCCAACTAAGGCCTGGAGGCCCTGCCTGAGGTAGTGTGGACTGATGGGTAGTGCTTGTTTGACAGGGGCGTTGCCCAGAGGGGCTTAGCCTGCGGCTGTAGGGGGCCCCCCTGTAAGGATGCCTCACTCTTAACTTGCCAGAGGTGGAGGAGTCCTGATGGCCAGGGCCAGCCAGAGGGTGGAGCCTTTCTCCTGAAGGGCTGGGACAGAGAGGGAGTTACCAGGAGGAGCCAAAGTCACTTCAGGGAATAGACAGCCTGGGTGAGGTGAGGAGAGGGGCTTGGGGGCCAGGGCATGGTGGGCTGAAGGGTCAGAGATAAGGCGAGAGTTCGTAGCCAAGGCTGAGAGTGGTGAATAAGTGGGAGCTGGTGCATTTTGTGGGCAACAGGGCCTTGGACCCCTCACAGAGCACTGGGCAATGGCCACTCATTCCAAAGAGGAATGGTGGCTTCTCCCCAGACCCTGTTGCCTAGGCTTTAGCATCGGGCTGTGTCTCCTTGTGTGCTTGGGTAAAGAGGCAGTGTCCATTCAGGCTTCATGTCCCCAGGGCCAGTGGGGCCTTCTCAGGGGCTCTGACCCAGCCTGGCAGGGACACCTTCCACGCCTTTCCACATTGGCTGCTCCTGCTGCTCTGTGCTTGGCTCCCCGAGGCTGGTCTGGGGCTCCCATGCTGCTATCTCTGGAGGATGGGGACCTGAGGTGACCACACGTGAGCCACTGCTTGGCGGCAGTATTGATGCCATGACTGGAAAGCCACACATTCCTATGTTCACCCTGACGCACCTGGTGGCTGCTCCACTGAGTGCAGCTGCTGCTTGGACTCCTCATCTGGGCAGCACGTTCCATAGGGGAGCAGTTGGTCTCTTTTCTTCTGGAGCTAAAATCTGCTTTTCAGGGGTCTCAGCTCTGCCCTGCCCGTTGCCCCCCATCACTGCTGCACCCGCCCAAGAGGTGGGCCCCTGGACATATCTTGCTCTCTTCCATACAATAGCCACAGCTCTTTTTCAGAACCTGCTTCACTGACCTGCTGCCTTCCCTGCACCTTCCTCTGAGTGCCCCTGGCTCTCCAACATGGGGCTTAGTGCAGAGGAGGCAGCACTCCACTCTCATTCTCCAGATAGTCCCAGAGTGCCCCTGTGAGCCAGGCACAATCCCAGGCAAGGTTCTAGCTCCCAGGAAGCTCATGTCCTAGTGATGTGTGTGCTGGAGTGATGGCAGGTGGACAGGGTGGAGGCCCAGGGCCCTAAAACCAGACAGCCAGGCTTGCCTCTCCCCAGCCATGGGCCTCAGGTACAGTGTCCCCTACTGAGCCAGTTTCCTTATCTGGAAATGGGATATTTGGTTTCCTGGGGCTTCCAGAACAAAGTCCCTCAGGCTGGTGGGCTTCAAAAAAGATTTTTATTTTCTCACAGTTCTAGAGGCTGGAAGTATAAGATCAAGGTGTCGGCAGGGTTCGTTTCTGCTGAGCCCCTCTCCTTGGATTGTGGATGGCTGTCGTCTCCCTGTGTCTTCACATGGTCTTTCCTCTGTGTGTGCCTGTGTCCTTGTCTGCTCTTCTTATAAGGACACCAGCCTTACAAAGGTGGAATAGGGCCCACCTTCCTGACTCATCTTAATTTAATCACCTCTATAAGGACCCTGTATTTGATCATTCTCACATTGTTATAAAGAACTACCTGAAACTGAGTAATTTGTAAAGAAAAGAGGTTTAATTGGTTTTGTGGGCTATACAGGAGGCATGGCTAGGAGGCCTCTCTATAAGGACCCTGTATTTGATCATTCTCACATTATTATAAAGAACTACCTGAAATTGGGTAATTTATAAAGAAAAGAGATTTAATTGGTTCTCCAGGTTGTATAGGAGGCATGGCTCAGAGGCCTCAGGAAACTTACAATTGTGGTGGAAGGTGAAAGGGAAGCAGGCATGTCTTACATAGCTGGAGAAGGGAGAAGAGAGCAAGGGAAGGTGCTACTTGCTTTTAAACAACCAGATTTTGTGAGAACTCACTCGCTATTGCAAGAATAGCAAGAGGGAAATTTGCCCCCACGATCCAATCACCTTGCACCAAGCCCCTCCTCCAACACTGGGGATTACAATTTGATATGAGATTTGGGTGGGGACACAAATCCAAACCATATCATTCTGTTCTTGGCCCCTCCTGAATCTCGTGTTTTTATCACATTGCAAAATACAATCAACCCTTCTCAACAGTGCTCCAAGTCTTAACTAATTTCAGGATTAACTCAAAGGTCCACAGTCCAAAGTCTCATCTGAGACAAGGCAAGTACCTTCTGCCTAAGAACCTGTAAGATCAAAACCAGTTAGTGACTTCCAAGATACAATGGGGGTGCAGGCATTGGCTAAATACACCCATTCCAAGAGGAAGAAATCAGCCAAAACAAAGGGGCTGCAGGCCCCATGCAAGCCCAAAACCCAGTCACTAAATCTTAAAGCTTCAAAATAATCTCCTTTGATTCTGTCTCATGTCCAGGCAACACTGATACAAAGGGTGGGCTTGCAATGCCTTAGGCAGCTCTGTCCCTATGGCTCTGCAGGGCTCAGCCTCTGCAGTTCTGGAGGATGGGGTGTTGAGTGCCTGTGGCTTTTCCAGGCACATGTTGCAAGCTGTTGGTGGATCTACCATTCTGGGGTCTGGAGAATGGTGGCCCTCTTCTCACAGCTCCACTAGGCAGTGCCCTAGTGGAGACTCTGTGTGGGGGCTCCAACTCCACATTTTCTCTCCACACTGCCTAGGAGTGGTTCTCCATGAAGGCTCTGCCCCTGCAGTAGACTTCTGCCTGGACATCTAGGCATTTCCATACATCCTTTGAAATCTAGGTGGAGGCTCCCAAGCCTCAACTCTCACACTTTGCACACCTGCAGGCTTAACACCTGTGGAAGCCCACAAGGCTTATGGCTTGCACCCTCTGAAGCAATAGCCCAAGCTGTACCTTGGCACCCCCCCCTTTTTTTGAGATGAAATCTCGTTCTGTTGCCAGGCTGGAGTGCAGTGGCGCAATCTCGGCTCACTGCAACCTCTGCCTCCTAGGGTTCAAGTGATTATCCTGCCTCAGCCTCCCAAGTAGCTGGGACTATAGGTGTGTGCCACCACACCCAGCTAATTTTTGTATTTTTAGTAGAGATGGGGTTGTATTTTTAGTAGAGATGGGGGGCAGGATGGTCTCAATCTCTTGACCTCATGATCTGCCTGCCTCAGCCTCCCAAAGTGCTGAGATTACAGACATGAACCACTGCCCCTGGCCACCTTGGCCCTTTTAGCCATGGCTGGAGCTGGAGTGCCTGTGATGCAGGCTGCCATGTCCCTAGGCTGCACAGCAGTGAGTCCTGGGCCTTGCCTACAAAACCATTCTTCCCTCCTAGGCCTCCAGGCCTGTGATGGAAGGGCTGCCGCAAAGGTCTCTGAAATGCCTTTGAGGCATTGTCTCCATTATCTTGGCTATGAACATTTGGCTCCTCTTTACATATGCAAATTTCTGCAGCCTGCTTGAATTCTTCCCCAGAAAATGGGTTTTTCTTTTCTACCACATTGCCAGGCTGCAAATTTTCCAAACTTTTATATTCAGCTTCCCTCATCTTCCTGTTTTCTTTTGAGCCCTCCAAACTGTTCCAACCTCTGGCAATTACCCAGTTCCAAAGTTGCTTCCACGTTTTCAAGTATCTTTATACCAATGCCCCACTTCTCAATACCAATTTTCTGTATTTGTCTGTTCTCAAATTGCTTTAAAGAACTCCCTGAGATTGGATAATATAATTTATAAAGAAAAGAGATTTAATTCACTCATAGTTCCACAGGCTGTACAGGAAGCATGACTGGGTAGGCCTCAGGATCATGGTGGAAGGCGAAGGGGAAGCAGGCATGTCTTACATGGCAGGAGAGGGAGAAGGAGAGAAGGGGAAGGTGCTACATGCTTTTTTTTTTTTTTTTTTTTTTTTTTTTTGAGATGGAGTCTCATTCTGTTGCCCAGGCCGGAGTGCAGTGGTGCAATCTTGGCTCACTACAAGCTCCACCTCCTGTGTTCATGCCATTCTCCTGCCTCAGCCTCCCAAGTAGCTGGGACTACAGGTGCCCACCACCATGCCTGGCTAATTTTTTGTATTTTTAGTAGAGATGGGGTTTCATCGTGTTAGCCAGGATGGTCTTGATCTCCTGACCTCGTGATCCACCTGCCTTGGCCTCCCAAAGTGCTGGGATTACAGGCGTCAGCCAGTGTGCCTGGCCAGGTGCTACATGCTTTTAAACAACCAGATCTTCTGAGAATTCACTCACTATCATAAGAAGAGCAAGAGGGAAATCCACCCTCATGATCCAGTCACCTCCCACCAGGACCCCCCCTCTAATACTGGGGATTACAATTTGACATGAGATTTGGGCAGTAACACAAATCCAAACCTTATCAGACCCTGTCTCCAAGTAAGTTCATGTTCTGAGGTACTGGGGGTTAGGGCATTTTAAGGGAACACAGTTCAGCCCTTAACACAGGAGGTAATGTCACCTCCTCCCAGGAGCGTAGTGAGGAATGGCACAGTGTCCATGACACAGCTTCTGGCACAGAGGTCTCCCTGGTTCTCCTGGGCTGTGGGTCTCTGAGGGGAAGGAGTATGGAAGCAGAAGCAGAGGACTGTGTCGTGCAGGCACATGGAATTAGAAGTTTTTCCTGAGTGCATCTCACCATGTCTCCCTCCCAGCAGCAGTGCTCAGGGGCTCCAGCATGGCCTGGCCCACAGAGTGCCACTCTGTCTGCCTCCTGCTCTCTGCTTTCCTGCTAATCCTGAGAGCCGCGCCTAGCCATACTTGCTGGGTCAGGCGCGTAGCCCTTCCCTGGCACCCAGGATGTGCCATGCACATTTTCCTTCTCTGTGCTTCTGCTCCTGCTGACCCATCTGCCAGGACATCTTGTCATCCTCCCCCTACTCACACCTGTCACCTTTGAGATTGTGCTCCATTCTCAGTGCTCCTGTAATGGGTCTTGCCTGCTGACGTTGCACTTTGCTGTGTGAAGACTGGAGCTGGTGCCACTGATGATGTATGCAGGCCCTGGAGGGAACATGCTGGGGATGCCGGGATGGACTAGGGCTCAAGCTGTCCTAGGTCCTCATCTGTATTGTGCTGGGTACTTCAAGTTGAAGGCCAAGACCATGCAGACCTTGACTTCCAGGGATGAGGTGGGGACAGTGATGGTAGTGGTGGCTCCATTTTTCAGTGGCCTATGTGCCAGGTCTGGCACTAGCCACTCATCATCCTTGTTCTTTACTACAACATGGTAAAGTATTATGGCACGTTCCAACTTGCAGTTGAAGACATTGAGAGGTTGAAATATTGCCTAAGAGAAAAAATGTGCAAATCACATATTTTATAATGAATTTCTGTCCAGAACATATAAATGAGTCTTCCAATTCAATAAGACAAGCCACCCAATACAAAATGGGCAAAAGATTTGTATAGATACTTCACCAAAAGAGATATACAGATTTCAAATACACATGCAGAAAAGATGTTCAATGACGTTAGTCTTTAGGGACATGCAAATCAAAACATAATCAGATACCACTTCACACCCACTAGGATGGCTGTAATAAAAAAGACACTAGCAAGTGTTTTGAGGATGTGGAGCAACTGGAACCCTCATACACTGCCAGTGGGAATGCAAAATGGTGCAGCTGCTGTGAAAAACAATTTGACAGCTTATTAAAAAGACAAACTTATATACTTCACCATATCATTTAGCAATTCCACTCCTAGGAATTTACGAAAGAGAAAGAGAAGCGTATGTCTACACAAAGAGTTATACATGAATGTTCATAGCAGCATTGTGTATGATGGCCTCAAACTGGATACAACACAAATGTCCATCAAATGGCAAATAGATAAACAAAACTGGGTATTCCTATTCAGTGGAATACTACTTAGAAATACAAAAGAATGAAACACTGATACATGCTTAACATGGATGAACCTCAAAACATTATTCTAAGTGAAAGAAGGAGACACAGAAGACTACATGTTGTATGATTCCATTTATGTGCAATTTCCAGAAAAGGCAAAACCATAGAGACAGAAACCAGATGAGTAGCTGGCTGGAGCTAGGGGTGGAAGCAGAGATTGACTGTAAACAGGCATGAGGGGACCTTTGGGGGGTATGGAAATATTGTAAAACTGGATAGTGGGGATGGTTGCACAATTATATAAATTTGCTAAAACTCAAAACCACACAATGGGTGAATTTCATAGTATGTAGTTTGTACCTTAATAAAGCTGTTTAAAATAATCTTGCTGAAGACCATAACTAGAAAATGATCAAGGCAGAATTCAAACCAAGACCACCCTGCTCCAGGCAGTCTCTGGTCCACACTGCCAGGTACAGAGAGGTCGATCTTGGGCAGGAGTTGAGAGACCTCTGCCCTCTGCAATGTGGGAGCCACAGGGGAGGTGACAGTTGCATTTGGTGTTGGGTGGAGGACTAGGAGGTTGGGGCTGGGCCTTCTCCAGGGCCTGAATATTTGAGGAGGGTATGTATATGAGTGTGCAAGGCCCAGGGAGAGAGCTGGCAAGGCTCTAGCCCGGGGTGTAGGGAGGCCAAGAGAGCTGGCCTGGGCAGCTGCAATTCTTTTGGGAAAAAGTCTATCTGCATGCACGTCCGTGGAGCTTTCTCCCCTCCACTGCACTTTCTCCTCTCCACTGCACCTCCCTCCCTTTGAGGTTTCTCCACCTCTATTGATTTGGCTGGTGGTTCCACCATCAGTATGCCTGCAGGTAGTGATTTTCCCCATGAACTACATCTTGGCTCATTAAGGAAGCCGATGGCTTCCTGTGTCGCCAGTATGCCTGCTGTATTTTGCTGATGGGCCCAGAGCTGTATGGGCCATGGAGGCTGCTTTCTCACCCTCCCATTCTCATCATTAGCATTCCAAAGTAGAAAATAAGCCTGATGTTTGCTGCCTAAATATTTATGGAATGCTGCTGGGGTCAGAGGACGAGAGCAGCAAGTGAAATCAAAGATTTACACCGCAATACCAACCTGGGGGGGCTTGGGCCTTGGCTTGCTTTTTGTGTTGCTTAGAGAGTTTTCTTTTTTCTCCTAGGAAACTTAGTTTTTGTAGATATTTGAAGCAAAATGCATGAAATTTTAATCTCTTGCTTCACACTGGATCTTCCTAAGTTGTTAGTTACTAAGGAGCCGATGGGTGAGAGGTGCAGACCCTTCCATGTGTCTGGATGCACGCAGGGATTCTGGAAAAACCAATGCCATTGTTTGGCTTTCATTGTTTTGGCCCCACTGCGGAGCAGGGCTTATTTGGTAGCGTGGGAGCTGCTGCCTGCGTAGGGATTAGCTGAGGGCAGACGTGCCTGTTGTTTGTGTCTTAATAACCCTGAAAGCTGCCCACTTCTCTCTTTCTAGGGTGTCTCTGATGGAACCTCCCATTTTATATTGGAGGGAGGAAAAGGGGGATGGAGCATTTCTCCCAGGCCAGGTAAGGTCTGGTGGAAAACAGACCCTGAACAGAGTTTTCCCAGTAGTATGGGCAAAGTTAAGGGCACCAGCTGTGTTGAAGTAGCTTCAGGAGCTGTTCCTGTCCCTAGTCCTGAAGGGACACAGAGAGGGGAAAGCAACTGGAGCAGGTAGTGCAGCCAAGGTCAACCCAGCAAGGAGGCAGTCAGGGGAGAAGCACTCCCACCCCCACCCCCTCTCCTCCCCACCCCCACCCCCTCTCCACCCTCTCATTTCCTGCCTGTGTCTCCCATTGGCCAAATCACCAAGAGACCTGGGGACAAGGGAGTCTTGGCCATGCCGTCCACAGCAGTTAGCCTTCCAGAGTCTCAGTAGTGGATCTGGAGGGTCCAATTGTCTCCGGTCAGATTCTCTAGAGGCAGAGCCTGGGACAGGGGTTGGGTGTCTGAGATTTATGGAAGGAAGCAGGCTAGAGAGGAAAAAGAGACAAGGAAGGATGTGGTATCATGTAAGTCTAGCCTGTCCCGATCAGGGACTCTGGAACATAGAGTTGTTTCCTCTGAAGGGGAGGAGGGGTGACCTCCTCTACCACCACCACTGTCCGACGTTGGCTGTGAGCTACCCTTGGGTGGGGAGTGGGCCATCCCCTCTGGTGGATCCCCTGGGTGAGGGCAGTTTGCTGGAGAAGGGGGCACCTGTGAGGCCCAGCCGCCTAACATTCAGAGCAAGAGGGGATGGGAGTGTCCATCTGTAAAGGGGGCCTGGCCGGGACACTAATAGCATCTGTGGCTCCATCAGGGAACAGCCTCCGCACCACAGCCTGGCTTTGTGGGAGGACTGAAGTCAATTAGCAGACACCTCTGGATTAAAGAAAGCGGCCCCTTGCTCCCAGCCATCTCACCTGGGGAATTCATCTGAGTGCTAGTCTTCTCAGAAGCCGCACCCAGCCTGGCTGAGGTGGTCACAGCAGAAGCAGAGCCCCTTCTGCAGTGGACGGCTTTCCCTCTCTCAGTGGCCGAGGCCGTTCAGCTTTCCCTAAAACGCTCCAGCTGGCCACTTCAGTGGGTGTCACATCCTATCCCCCAGCCTCTGCCGTAGACATCCTGTTCTCCTGCAAAGGCCTGGCTGAAGTACTCCCTTTGGTTATCCTGAGAAATTATCCTGAAGGGTTCCTGCAAGTGAAGAATTTTAGATGAGGGTATTTATCAGAGCCGAACATTAATAATAAATGATGCATGATTTTTTTATTAGAGGAGCCACATAAATGTGGCCGCTTCAACTTTTTAACTCTCAGGAAAGCTTGAAGTTGCAGGCTACTCTGCTGTGGGAGAGTGCCAGCTAATCAGGTCCCATTCATATGCAAAGTACTTGCTAAGCTGAGTTCATCAAAATGCAGTCGTTTCTTAAAAAAAATATTTATAGACTTTCCCTCCCTGCAAAAGACTGCAAGGAAGATGGATAGTGAAAAATACAAATTGTTAATGCCCTGAAAAGGAAGCCTCATTCTGAGCCTTGCTGAAGCGTTCCCTATTCTTTGAGAAAAACTTAAAAATGGGCATTTGTACTCTAGAGTTCTCTACTTCCCTTTACTAAACTCTCTCCCTCCTCTTATTCTAGTCACTTCTCAGTATCTCTTTGGAGTCTAGTCTGATCTGTCAGACGAGGTGGTGGTGGGGGTAGATTCAGGGTGGGTGGGGAATACAGCAGGAGAGGCAGCTGGACTGTATTGAGTCCTGCCTTGACTGTACCTGGCACTGTGCGGTCTTGGGCTTGTGAAACCTCATTGAGTCTTTGCATCAAGTCTGTCCCCATTATAGAGACTGGAAAACTGAGGCTCAGAGAGATGCCCAGTAACTGCCAGCTAGAGAACCCTTAGTGTATCAGTTCCTAAGAGAGCAGCATTCCAGAGCGTGCAGGAAGAGGGCTGCTCAGCTTGCCTTTTCTCCTGGCTCCCTAATACAATGGCTGCGTTATTATCCTGGGGCTCTCCCTGGCCTCCCAATTTTCTTCCTCATGGTATTGGGATGCTCTGTTTTCATTGCACCTAGGGATGAGAGAGGAGAAAACAGGGAAAGGGAAGCTGGGATTCAGGGCTTCCTGGCCCACTTCTCTACCCTTGTTTCTCCTCTCTTATCCCCAAGTGCAATGAGAACAGGGTACCCCAGTCCCTGGGAGGAAAAAAAGTGTCCATGCAGATACACGGGAGGGTTTGCAGTATAGGAGCAACCCTCACCCCATCCCTCACCCAATGAGCATTTGTTGAGTGTGTTCTGTGTGCCGGCCTCGGGGAATCACGGTCACACAAAGGTCCTGGACTGCTTGCTTCCTTGGGGAGACATTAAATGCAGGTTACTGTGAAGAGGCTTGCTCATGAGTAACTGAAGACACTGCGTCTCCAAATACAATAGGAGGCACAGACTAGGTGCCGAGACGTCAGCTGTCTAATGACCCCTGTGGTGGTTAATAATAGCTGCTCACTCTGCTTCCTTTTGTGGTAGCAAATACCCTTTGGAGACACACTTGGACAGGTTATTCTTCCCATTTATCACGTGGGAAAGCTGAGGCCTATAGAGATAACGTGACCCGGCCTGTGCTCTTCATGCAAAGCTTTTGCTGTCTCATTGCTTGGATACTTGTGGAGAGAGAGAATGGTTGACAGTAGGGCCCATGGGCCTGCCTGGTTCAGCACCCCCTGGCCCAGGGCACAAGGGTCCACTTAGGGGGTCTGGAATAGGGTTACCTGTGGCCTCTGGGTCAGGGGCCATCAGAGCCAGAGGCTCTGTCCTGAGTGCAGAATGACTTGGCTCTGCTTCCCAGGCAGATGGCTATGCCCTGAGTGTGCAGAGATGGTTGGGGGTCAAGACGGCATTTCTGACCTCCCGGGAACCAGCCCGGGCCCTTTGCCTCCCTCCCGGGAGACACTATCTTCAGATTTCCAGGCAAATTAGCAGCAAACCAGCCATTTCCGCTTGGAATTTGAAACTGATTGTGGACAATTTTCTGACATGCATGTCTCCTGCCATTTGCAAAATGTGTTTCACAGGCACCTTCTGGAAGCCTGGCTGGGCAGGCAGTTCTCCCTCTGTCCCCAGCCACCACCACAGATGTTTGGGTTTGCTGGAGCCAGAGTTGTGCCTAGAGACCTTGGAAACAGCCCAGTGCTGAGAGGCCTGGTCCTCAGGAAAGTCTCAGGGAACGAGGGATTGCAGTTTGGGCAGAAGTGTGGCCACTTGGGCCTGTCACTGCCCACACCGCTGGGCACAGAGGTGGGTGTGCATTATTCATGCCACCATCCATGGAGGGAGCCCATCTGCCAGCCCTGGGTGGGAGATGAATAGATGGGTTGGACATGATCCTGCCTGGAGGAGTTCACAGACCAGAGCGGGAGACAGCTCTGAGAACACAGAGGAGAGATCTGGGAGAAATCAGGGGAGACTTCGTGGAGGAGGTGACAACTGAGCAAACTCTTGAAGTATGAGTAGGAATTTATAACGGTCAGAGGAGACTTACGCACATAGAGGAAACAGGGCATGCAAAAGTACAAAATGTTGAAAGGTGACATGTGTTTAGGGAACAGTGGGAAGTTCAGGTGTGGAGACAGAAGGAAATGCATGTTTTCTCACTCCAGGCTCAGTGCTGATGATGGCCTATCCAGAGTTGATCAGGAGAAGCTGTTTGAGCTCTGTCTGCTGTCCTTCTGTTGGGCATTGTCACCGAGTGGCTTCTGGGAGGGCTGAGGCTTCCAGCTCCGAGGGAAGCCAGATGAGGCACAGGAGTTCCTGGTGGTGTTGTCCCCACTGGAGACTCATTTCCTCATCTGTGATAGAAACTCACCCAGGCAATTGTGTGACCAGAGAAGTGGAGACCTGTGGTGGCCTCTCTCCTCCGTAATTCTTGATATGATTGCCCAGTCTGGGGTGGGGTGGGGTGGATGGTGGTTCTGGGATGGGGTGGGACTGTAGGGTGAGGTCAGGCAGGGCCTGGAGCCAGGTTTAGGAGGCAGGGGCAAGTTGGGCTGGTGGTGGGCTGCTTGAGGCTGGCTGGTCACCATAGGCAGGAGGGCTGAGGCCGGGAGGAGGAGCTGCTACCAGGAGCAGGTTGCAGGGGCTGGGGATGCCTGGAGGCTGTTACTCCTTCTCTTAACAGTGGTCCTGTGTTGAGTCAACAAGCACCCTCAGGGCCTGCTCTGGGTCAGGCTGTGGGGATCCCAAGGTGAGCCTGGCAGATGTGGCCACATGGTAGAGTGACTGCCTGAGGACAGGACTCTATGTGTGGTGGTGTCTTACAGAGGACATAGCCTAGCCTGGGGTTCAGGGCAGGTCATCTGAAGGAGAGGTGTCTGGGCAGGACTTAGTGAAGGGGGAATTTGTGGAGGAGGCTACAGCAGATGCCAGGTGTGGGTAGGAGACCTGGGCTGGCACACCCGGCCATCTGCCCTGGCTATGCCATCAGAAGGGTTGAGGCCAGATGGATTGAGCTCCAGGCAGTGCTGGGCTAGGACAAACCTGCTTAAGAATGAAGCTTCCGAGGTCCCTGGAATGACTGGGGCCTGCGTACTCCCAGAAGTGCGCCCACTGCCACCCCCAGATCATAAGAATAGCTCAAACTCCTAGAGGGTGCCCTGTGAGTCAGGCTCAGCTCTCAGCAGTTTACACCATTTACTCAGCCTGTGAGGCAGGGCTATTATTAGCCCGTTTTGCCAATGAGGAAATTAGGCACAGAGAAGTTAGGGGTCTTGCCCAAGGTCACAGATTTAAGTAGCTTTAACCTTGGCAGCCTGGTTTCTTCATCCTTTCTCTGAACCCTACACTCTACTTGCAGTGCTGCCTGGTGTTTTGGTGGCCTCAGACCCCAGCAGGTGCCTTAGCTGCTCCTCTGCCCTGGGAGGAGGGGGACTGGCTGTGCTGGCCCCAGGCACTTGCTAGAGAGTGGGGTGGCCTGGCTTAGGCTGAAGCACTGGGGTTCCCATGGGAGGCACAGAGGGACATGGCTGGAGAGATTAAGGCAATGGGGCTGAGTGAGGGGTCACAAAGTAGAAGGCCTAAAGGAGATCATGTGGGGACCCTGCCCCAGCTACAAGCAGTCCCTATTTTGAGGGCACGGAGCCCCACTCTGGACAAAGGCAGCCCCTGCCTACTGTGAGTGCCTGCTGCCTCCACACCCACACCCTTGTTCAGGGTGCCTCTGGGCAAGTGGAGCATTTAGAGGGGTCACACTTGTCTCCCTCAGTCTCTGCTGTTGCCTCTTTGGTGTTGAAGAGACCAATGCAAGATGCCTTTAGGGGTCCCTCTTGGGGTCCCAGCTCTTTAGAGCAATGAACCGGTTGCCAGGTGAGTGTAAGAGGAGAGTGGCCGGGCCAGGAGGGGACCCACATATCCACTTCCTGAGGGGTGACCCCGCTCCCTGAATGTGTGTGTGGGGGTGTCTCTTGGTATCCTCAAGCTCTGCTGTGGGCTAGAGCTCCTGGGACACTGTTGTCCTCATTGGATCCCAGTGGGGGGTCCAGGAGATTGATTTTTCTGCTGGCCTTGGCTGAGCAGGTCCATCTCCTGCCATCCCTCATATGGGGCCAACACCTGGTGGCTCTGGGATGCCTGGCCAGGGTGTCAGGTGGAATTAACTGGCAGCAGGGCCAGGTGGGTGTTGATTGAGGCTGATTGCTGGAAGGCAGCGGCTGCAGGCTGCACAGAGCTATTTCCAGCTGCTCCAATTGTATCAAGGAGGCTTAATCCTTCTAAGTGCCTTTGTGGTCGGGTGGTGTGGAGTGAGGATGGGGGACCAAGGCTGGAGCAAGGTCAGATTTCCTCTGATTGTCTACGTTTCCTCTCCCATTCACCCCGCCCACCCCTTCCCATGCACCAAGCCACCCTCATTCACTCCCTCACCACACTGTCCTCTCCCCCACCCCTCCATCCACCCACTTACATATCCATACAGCCATCTACTCACCCACCCACTTACACATCCATCCACCCACCTACTCAACCAACCACCTGCACATCCATGCACCCACCTACTCACCCAACCACCTACATATTCATCCCTCCACCTACTCACTCACCTCATATCTATCCATCCCGACCTGGTCCCCCATGCATCCATGCATCCAACCATATTTCCTTCCATCCCTCCAACTATACTTCCATCCACCCATCTGTTGATCTATACATTCACTCATCAATCTGCCCACCCATCCACCCACCCATCTGTCTATTCTTTTGTGGCCATCATTCACCATTTTCCTCAGTGTTTACTATGTAGCCACCACGTGTCAGGCACCATGCTGGGCCTGGGGCTAAGCACAGATGAGGCATGGCCTAGGTCCTGCAGTGGCTCACAGTCTAGTGGTGGGAACAGTACATGGAGCACCCATGATGGATGGAGGATGGCCACCACAGGAGCTTGCCTTGGGAGGGGAGCCATGCTGAGGGCCAAGCAGGGCCTTCACATGTGGGAGCTGGGCTGAGTATCCTCCAGGCAGAGGGCTGGCATGGGCTGGGGCTCAAGAGGTGTGAGGAAGGACAGCGGGGTAAGGAACGGGGTGGGAGCAGGTTTTGGAAAGGGATTAGAGAACTGGGCTGGGCTGGGCTCCTGAGGGTCTTGGGGCTGGGTCTCTGGCTGCTGGTCCTGTGAGAATGAGAGTCTTTGAGAGTCTTAAGCTGGGGTAGGTTTTAGGAAGATTGCTCCTGTGAGCAGTGAGCCCAAGAGTCAAGGCTGGAGGCAGGAAAATGAAAAGACCAGGAGCTCCTGCCTTGGTGCTGGGGCTGCAGCCTCCCGCTTCTATGAGTGAGCTCTTAGGGAGTGCTATGAGCTATCCACCACCCCTGCCTTAATGCTGGGCTCCTGGGCCACCTCAGTGCCTATGGCCCACCATCCACCCCAGGAGGGCCCCTTTGAGGGGAGGGGCGGCCCCAGTTGCCATTGTCTTTTGTCTTCTTTTTCTCAACTCCACCTTTCCAGGCTTCTCCTTTCCCCAGGCTCAGTCCCTCCTCTCAAGCCTCTTCCCCACTGGGAAGCTGCCCTGGCAGAGCAGGTGGCTTCACCCAGGCCCATATCAGAGGGAGGCTCCCTTTCTCGACTCTGTGGCTTCGGAGGCTTCCCCTTTCCACCAGTTGCAGATGCACAGCTCAGGGTGGCTCCTCTGGTAGATGCTTGATAATGTAGAGAAAGATAAACTGCAGGGCAGTTTATGCCAGCAGGGCATGCAGCACCAAATCAGAGAAAGCAGCAAGGCTGAGGCCTGGTAATTCCCTGCAGTTGTCTCCAGGTATCCTCTGGTGGTTCCATTTCCTAATTAGTGTGCACAAGCTGACTGAGCTCAGGGTGGAGCACTGGCTGGTTCAGGGGGCTGTGGGTGAGGGGAGGCCTGGCTGTCTCTCTGCTGGGATTGCTGCTTCTGGAGGGAGTGGGTGAGGAGGCCGGGTCGGGACTTGGGGCTCCTGTCCACCTGTCCAAGGTAACTCCTGTTGCTGCCAACACCCCCACTCCACTGGGAAACACTGAAGGTGGGAGGGTATGCTGGGGTAGGAGGGTGTGCTGGGGTGGGCTCTGACCGCTGCTTCATGGGGTGTCAGCTCAGGGAGGTGGCTTTTCAATAGCTTTGCGTATATGAGTGAGGTGTATGATGTGTGATGGTCAGGGGTGGGTGGGTAGGATCCCCAGTATGTCTGTGCGGGGAACAGAAAGATCCCCTGTCCAGAGGCATGGCTCTGAGGTCTTCTGGGATGTCCTCCTTCCCTTTCATTCTTACTCTCTTCTTGCTTCTCATGCCTCTGCCCTTTGCCCCATCAGCCTACCTGTCCACCTGCAGAGTCTTGTCAACTTCATTAGGTGACTATTAATTGAATCGGGCCTGTGGAATTCCAAAGCCCCAATGAGTGGGTCCCCATGAAGCCCCCAGCTCTGTAGAAAGGGGTCAGGACCCCACGAATGCCTGCAGCCTTGATGGTGACCTGATGCTCACACGCGGCCGTGATGTCATGGTTGCTGTAATAACATGTAGGTTTATTTGCTGAGGGTACGTTGGCTTCAGGTCGTGATGACGACCTCTCCAGCAGCAGGCACTAAACTAAAGTACAGCTACCTCGTGTAGGAGCCAGTTTTGAACTTTATAAAAGGATCCTGTCACCCAAAGAGCTGGGAGATGTCTGTTTCTGGGCTTGTCCTTAGCAGATCTTTCTGCTCCTCTCCCCAACAACTTGGGGCCCGTGGGCCTTCTTGGTCCCCCTCCAGGGCAGGGTGTCTGGCAGATGCTGTCTTTCATGCCTAAGTGGGGCTGGAGCTGGGACGCTAGCACCTCCCCTGTACCTTCCGGACCCTGCAGTCTCCAGGCCGGCATCCAGCCATTGGGCCTTCTTCCCTGCAGAAATATATGCTTTGAGAAGAGTGCAAATTGCAGTGAGCAATATATAGTCCTCATCTGAATACGATTATGCTTAAACACTATAAATATTCGTAATTCTCAGCCTTGAGTACTGCTTCCCTTGGTGTTATATCCTTTTAAAAAACACTCGAGAAGTCAACCATTTAAGGCAAAAAAGTGCTGAGCTCATTCTGGGCAGTTTCCTTGGCTGGTGTCACGGTTGGAGAAATGCCAGTAGTGAATCGAGACTCTCTGCTCTTAGTCTGGTTTACCTCGGGCTCCTGGGCAAGTCAGTGAGCTATTCAGCTCTCCCCTGGCCTGGGAGGGGCTGGGAAATGTCAGCCCCCACCTTCCTCCCTGCCCCTCTGTCTTCACACCAGGGTCGTCTGCTGGAAAACTAGAGGCAGGGTTCTATAGGGCAAAATCGATGCTTTCTATGTGAAACTAGTCCTCTGCACCTGGGCTTGATCTAATGCAATAGTTTCATTCGCTCCTTCAGTAAACATTCCTCTGGCACCTGTGCCTTGGGGACCCTGAAGTGGCCTCAACACGGTTACTAAATTCCAACAGCTCACAGCCTGGTGGTGGAGACAGAGGGTGATGATTCCGAGTGATAATGCCTGGGCTGTGCTCTGGATGTTGTGAGGGTGGGAAAGCCCCGGGGACTTCCTGGTGGAAGGGGCACTTGACTTGAACTTTGAAGGGTGAGGAGCAAGGGACAGAGAGCTTGGGTGTTGGTGTGTCAATAGCTGGGCTTATTTTAGTGGCCAGTGCTCTGGATGGCTGCGTAGAGGGAGATGAAACCTGGGTGCATTAAGGATAGCAGCTGGCTGTCTCCCCAGCTTACACCTCCCTCTAGCTTCCTAGAGCCCCTAGGGGTTGATGGAGGTGCAGGACAGGTGCCATCTGGGCTGGGATCTTTGAGAGTAGATCGCTTCTCTCCTATTTGTGTGCTCCCCACATCCCATCCTGCCCAGTCCCCATGAGAACCTGTAAGAGCATAAGCAGCCATGGACCCAGCTGTGGCAGGGCAGCGGGTGGCAGCATCCCCATGCCTGGGACTCCTGGTGTCCTCCTCTGGGGACTTCCAAGCCCTGGAGCCTTGGGTTGGTCTGTTTTCTCATGAGCTGAATGGAGTGTGGGCCGCCTTCCAAGAAGGCACTGGGGGAGGAGGAGGCTTACCCCTGTCTGGTAAGGCTCTGCCTGGGTAGGTGTGGACGCTTGAGCTCACTCAGCCAGTCAGTACACTTACCTTCAACCAATGCTATTGTGATTTAAGCAGATGCAGAAAATAGGTGTGTGCATCTGTGTTTGCTGGGAGTGTTGGGGGTGGGAGCTTGGGAGGGTGGGGATTCTGGGAGTTCAAGAGGTTGGAGGGGTGAAACCGGAGTACAGTTGGTGGGAACATGTGCCTGGGATGAGAGCAGGAAGGTTTTCCTTCTTTCTTTTTTTTTTTTTTTTATTATTATTACTATTTTTTTGAGACGGAGTCTCGCTCTGTCGCCCAGACTGGAGTGCAGTGGCGCGATCTCCACTCACTGCAAGCTCCGCCTTCCCGGGTTCCCGCCATTCTCCTGCCTCAGCCTCCCGAGTAGCTGGGACTACAGGCGCCCGCCACCGCGCCCGGCTAATTTTTGTATTTTTAGTAGAGACGGGGTTTCACCGTGTTAGTCAGGATGGTCTCGATCTTCTGACCTCGTGATCCGCCCGTCTCGGCCTCCCAAAGTGCTGGGATTACAGGCGTGAGCCACCGCGCCCGGCCTGTTTTCCTTCTTTCATATGACTTGGAGTATCAGTATATCACCTGCTGGTCTTTGGTCTGTCACCTTCTGGTCTTCGGTTTATCACCTCCTGGTCCTTAGCCTATCACCTCCTGGTCCTTGGTCTATCACCTGCTGGTCCTTGGTCTATCACTTGCTGGTTCCTGGTCTATCACCTGCTGGTCCTTGGTCCATCACATGCTGGTCCCTGGTCTATCACCTGCTGGTCCTTTGTCTATCACCTGCTGGTTCCTGGTCTATCACTTCTGGTCCTTCGTCTATCATCTTCTGGTCCTTGGTCTTCAAATGCTGGTCCTTGGTCTTCAACTGCTGGTCCTTGGTCTATTGCCTGCTGGTCCTTGGTCCATCACTTGCTGGTCCCTGGTCTATCACCTGCTGGTCCTTGGTCTATCACCTGCTGGTCCTTGGTCTTCACTGGCTGGTTCCTTGGTCTTCACCTGCTGGTCCTTGATATTGACTTGCTGGGCCTTGGTCTAACCTGCTGATCCTTGGTCTTCACCTGCTGGTCCTTGGTCTTCACCTGCTGGTCCTTAGTCTATCACCTGCTGGTCCTTGGTCCATCACTTGCTGGTCCCTGGTCTATCACCTGCTGGTCCTTGGTCTATCACCTGCTGGTTCCTGGTCTATCACCTTCTGGTCCTTCGTCTATCACCTTCTTGTCCTTGGTCTTCAAATGCTGATCCTTGGTCTATCCCCTGCTGGTCCTTGGTCCATCATTTGCTGGTCCCTGGTCTATAACCTGCTGGTCCTTGGTCTATCACCTGCTGGTTCCTGCTCTATCACCTGCTGGTCCCTGGTCTATTACCTGCTGGTCCTTCATCTGTCACCTTCTGGACCTTGGTCTTCAACTGCTGGTCCTTGATCTATCACCTGCTGGTCCTTGGTCTATCCTCTGCTGGTCCTTGGTCCATCACGTGCTGGTCCCTGGTCTATCACCTACTGGTCCTTGGTCTATCACCTGCTGGTCCTTGGTCTTCACTGGCTGGTTCCTTGGTCTTCACCTGCTGATCCTTGGTCTTCGCCTGCTGGTCCTTGGTCTTCACCTGCTGGTCCTTAATCTATCACCTGCTGGTCCCTGGTCTATCACTTGCTGATCCCTGGTCTATTACCTGCTGGTCCTTGGTCTTCACCTGCTGGTCCTTGATATTGACTTGCTGGGCCTTGGTCTAACCTGCTGATCCTTGGTCTTCACCTGCTGGTCCTTGGTCTTCACCTGCTGGTCCTTATTCTATCACCTGCTGGTCCTTGGTCCATCACTTGCTGGTCCCTGGTCTATCACCTGCTGGTCCTTGGTCTATCACCTGCTGGTTCCTGGTCTATCACCTTCTGGTCCTTCGTCTATCACCTTCTGGTCCTTGGTCTTCAAATGCTGGTCCTTGGTCTATCCCCTGCTGGTCCTTGGTCCATCATATGCTGGTCCCTGGTCTATAACCTGCTGGTCCTTGGTCTATCACCTGCTGGTTCCTACTCTATCACCTGCTGTTCCCTGGTCTATTACCTGCTGGTCCTTCGTCTGTCACCTTCTGGACCTCGGTCTTCAACTGCTGGTCCTTGATCTATCACCTGCTGGTCCTTGGTCTATCCCCTGCTGGTCCTTGGTCCATCACATGCTGGTCCCTGGTCTATCACCTGCTGGTCCTTGGTCTATCACCTGCTGGTCCTTGGTCTCCAACTGCTGGTCCTTTGTCTATCACCTGCTGATCCTTAGTCTATCACTTGCTGATCCTTGGTCTTCACCTGCTGGTCCTTGTCTTCACCTGATGGTCCTTAGTCTATCACCTGCTGGCCCTTGGTCTATCACCTGCTGGTCCTTGGTCTATCACCTGCAGGTTGTTGGTCTATCACCTGCTGGTCCTTGGTCTGTCACCTGCTGATTCTTGGTCTATCAGCTGCTGGTCCTTGGTCTTCACCTGCTGATCCTTGGTCTATCACTTGCTGGTCCTTGGTCTTCACCTGCTGATCCTTAGTCTATCACCTGCTGATCCTTGGTCTATCACCTGCTGGTCCTTGGTCTTCACCTGCTGATCCTTGGTCTATCACTTGCTTGTCTTTGGTCTATCACTTGCTGATCCATGGTCTATCACCTGCTGGTCCTTGGTCTATCACCTGCTGATTCTTGGTCTATCACCTGCTGATCCTTGGTCTATCACCTGCTGATCCTTGGTCTCTCACCTGCTGATTCTTGGTCTTTGCCTGCTGGTCATTCGTCTTTACCTACTGATCCCTGGTCTTTCACCTGGTGATCCTTGTTCTTCATCTGCTGGTCCTTTGTCTTCACCTGCTGGTCCTTAGTCTTCACCTGCTGGCCCTTGGTCTTTACCTGCTGGTCCTTAGTCTGTCACCTTCTGGTCCTTGGTCTGTCACTTGCTGGTGTATCACCTGCCAGTTCTTGGTCTGTCACCTGCTGGTCCGTGGTCTGTCACCTGTTGGTCCTTGGTCTATCACCTGCTGGTTCTTGGTCTGTCACCTGCTGTGGTTTTGATTCTCATCTGTGCCACTTGGTAGAGTGGGAAGAGAGTCTGTAAAGTCAGACTTACTTGAGTTTGAACTCAGATTCCATTGCCTTCTTGTGTGACCTTGGGCATGTGACTCTGCCTCTGTGAGCCTCAATGTCCTCATCTGAGAAACGGTAACAATACTTCTTACTTCAGAATTGTCAGGTGGATCAAATGAGGTGAGGAAGGGAAGCTGCTAGGCACAAAGTAGTTTGCTCTGTGTTTGTAAGAGGGGTTCCTCCGTTGGCCTGTGCTTTTCTTCGTGTCAGTGTGTCCCTGAGTGAGACACAGTATGCGGTTGTCACTTGCTGCCCGTGCTACCTCAGTCACTTCTTGGAAAGCAGACCAAAGCTGGGCTAGAGATTGCCCACTCCCATGAGCCTGTGGGAGGGAGTGCCCCTGCCTCAAAGCCTGAGCTGAGCTGTCCTTGTTGGAGACAGTGCAGAAGCAGTCCTCAGAGCCCCTCCCCATACCTCCAGAACTGCCTGGAATCATCCGTCCAAATGTCCCGAGAGGCTCAGTGGCCTTGGGTCTGACTGGGACAGCTCCCTGCACCATCATGGGAACTCCTCCTCAGTGCAGAGCAGCCATGTGTGCATGTGCGGGGGGCCATGTGCCTGCAGGTGGTGTGCTTGCACGCGTACCAGGCAGGGCATTTGGAGGGGCTGAGCCCCCAGCCATAGCTCCGCAGCTTCCTGTTCCTTCTCTGGTGTGTGTCCTGGCAGCTGTGTCCTCCTGCCTGTCATCCCTTTGTCTCTTTCTAGGGAAGGTGTCTGGGCAGAGCAATCTACTGTGCCCTCCAGACCTAGCCATCCCGCACGCAGCCACTTTCCCAGTAGGAAAAGGCCCTTAGGGAAGGCAGAGAGCAATGGGCAGTATGTGGTATTTTCGGGGGATTCTCAGAGCCCCCCTGCCTTGGTTTGATATGCCATAGTGCTCCCCAGAAGCAGGTCAGCGGCATGGGAACATACATGCCCAGGCTCCTCTCCCAGCCAGGAGCTCATAGTTCACAGTGGGGTGGGGACCCTATGACCCCAGCTGAGCTTGCTGTGGGGTAGGGGAAGCAGTCTCGCACATCCCCCCAGGGGGTGACGGTGTTGTTTTGGGTGTGCACATGACACTCCTATCCCTTGCCTGACTGGCCCTAGTGCCCTAGTGGCTTGGTGTTGTGGTGGTAAGGAAGGGGGTGCCCTGCCGCCCTTAAGCTGGGCTCCAGGGAAGTGCTCGGGCTCTGTGACTTGTGTCCACTCCAACTTGGGGAATTGCATAATGCAGTTTTGCCCATGCTTACACCCCTTCTCCCCTTTGGATTCAGTCTGTCCCAGTGGCTGACCCTGGCACTTAGGGGCTCCTATAACTCCACTGCCCTGAGTTGCTAGGCTGCCTCTCCTGGGGTGCGTCTTTCAGAGGCCCCTCCATTTTTCAGTGAACAGGCCTGCTCCCCAGCTGCTGGGTGGCCCCTAAGCTCAGCCTGGCCTGCAACATGCATGGTCTCTACAGGGCTTCTTCAGGACACAGTGGGGTGAAGGCCCTGCTTTTCCTCCCCACCTGACCCACTGCTCCCACCACACCTTCCCTGGGCACTTAGATGGCACTGAGTCCCTCAAGCCTCTGAGGGTAGCTAAGGTGCTGACTGGAGGCTGAAGGGCTGACCATGCCCTCCCCCTGGGTTGGGAGGCACCTGGAAGCCCAGGCTTGGGGTGGGCAGAGTGTGCCCCTTGGAAGGCCTGAGTTCTTGGCCTAGCTCACTCCCCACTAGCCATGCAGTGGATCATACGTGGCAAGAGAGCTCACATTGCCAAGCTTCAGGTGCCCCCTCTGCAAATGGGTGGGGGACAAGTGGTGGCCCTCCCTCTAGGCCTGGGATGACGCCATGAGATGGCATTCAGGAGCCTTGGGGGCCACCGGGTGGTAGGTGCCCTGGCCTAGTCCTGCCAGCTTTGGGGTTCTTGGGGCTTGGTGTCTGTCCTTGACCTGTCCCCTTCTTCCCCTCATGCTTTAGCTGGCTCTGCCCCCTGTTTCTGTGATGGCCATGATGCTGTTCCCGCTGCCTCCTACCCCCTGCCCTCCCTACCCCGTTCCTGCTGAGTGAGGAGGAGGAGGAGTAGGAGGGGGCTTCTGCCTCTAGCCCTCTGGCTGCATCCTCCCTGTGGCCACCTTCCCAGAAGTAAGCTCTGAGCAGGTCCTCCTTCTGCTCCGAAACCCTTCAAGGCTCCCTGCTCCTCCTGGGATCAAAACAAAGCCCCTCAGCTGATCATCCAAAGACTTCTGGGGACTCCACCCTCCCTTTCTTCCTAACAGCCATTGCCCAACCTCTCACCCCATGTGAGGGGGCCATTCCTGGAGGGCGCTGGGCCTTGGCTCACAGCAGCCACTGGCCTGGGTTGTCCTCTTTCTGTGCCCCAGCATCAGCTGCTGTCCTCTGTGAAGACCCCTTGACACCCCAGGCTACATGACTGTTCACGCCCACTCCACCTGCCGGACCTCCACTACTCCCCAGCGCACAGCCTGGCTTCCTCTCCAGATAGCCTTTGCTGGGGCCTGTGCTGGGATCTGCCTCAGTTCTGTGTTCCCAGCATGGGGTGCTTGGGGAGATTTGTGGGGGGCTTCCGGGAGGCAATTTGATGACCTGCTGGGAGAAGGTGGCTCCCCATCTGTCTATTGTGCCTAAAAATGTGCTGATGGGAAAAATGTAGCCTTACCGACCAGGATTCTCTAAAGTTCCTCTCTGGTTTATAAGTTTTGTTGTATTATTTTTCAATTTTCTCCGAGCATCTGCTACTGTGAAAATTTTCATTATCACTGGCAAAGAGCCCCTCTCATCCCTGCTGGCTGCAGGAGATTTCTGATTTTGCTCCCCGACTGCTCTGAAGCACCTAGGGGCTGAGATGGTAATGTCCCAGGGCCAGCTGGGCTCTTTCTCAGAAAATATTAGGAGCAGGGCCAGCCTGAACGGCCAGGGAGGCACTGGCCATGGCTTGTGTCTTGATGGCTTTGCCTCCTCCTGGAGATGCAGGGTTGGTCATGCTGAGAAAGCTGGCTTTGGGGGCCAGCCAGCACATGTATCCACTTTTCCATCTTGTGAGACCCTTGGCCCCAGGGTGATCCCCTCAGATGCTGGTGCTGGGTGCATGGTGCACCCCTAACACCTGGCTGACTCATTCTCTGAAACAGGCCTCATGTCAACAACTTCAGAGGCTGTGTGCCGTCATGCTGGCTGTTAGGATGGCAATGAGGTGTTGGAAAACAAAGCCCATGCAAAACTTAGGGTGAATGAGAAGAGCTCCTGCACCATGTGGGACCCAGGCTGGGTGTGGCCCCCCCTCACCCCTCACCTGTAGAATTGCACCTGGGCATCCTGCTCAGAGGTGGTACCGATGAGCAGAGGATGGTCTTGGACATGCCCAGGCATCTGACCATCAGCCTAGACCTCACTCTCCTAGCTTGGTTTTGAGTTTGAACGTAGCCAGGCTGCTTTCTTCTCGCTCTTCTTGCAGTGGGTGGTAAGTTACCTGCACTTACTGGTGCTGGTCGAAGTGCTTCCTCAGTACTAACTTGACTCTCATTATCACTCTATGAGGTCAGGACTATCATAACCCCATTTTCAGGGTAGGGCACGGAGCAGGTGTGACTTGCCCACAGCAGTAAGGTGCAGAGCAGGGATTCAAGTCCAGGTAGTTTGGTGCCAGAACCTGTCCTCTTACCGCTGGGCCAGTCCATCTCTCTGAGAGGTCTGGACAGCCTCTTTTCTCTTGTGTTATTGGGCGTCCTCTGCACTAATATGGTTTTCAGTTTCAAAGGGGCCAAGAAGGAGTGTGTTTGGCACTTGATTGGTAAATGAATGAATGAATGAACACTTCCTGAGGAGGAGGAATTAGCATTTTAGAACTTATTCAAGATCTATTTTGTGCCAGTGGCTATATTTTTACATCTGTGTGTGGTGCAGGTGCCATGACCTGTTCTTCGCTGCCCTCCCCCAGTTTTACAAAATTAGGCATGAGGCATGACCAACCGAGGCTCCGGGCTGCTATGTGGTAGAGGTGGGCTGGGGCTTGGGCTTCGTGATTGCCAAGTCCGTTCTCTTTGCACAGCCCAGGCTGCCTCCCGGGGGGAGCATCTGTGGACTGACTGGACAGAGTTAGTTTGTAAGAGATGCCTTCAGCTTCTGTGGTGTCACTTTGCCTCTTCCTCATTCTGTTCACAGTCCCCTGGAATTAGCATTTTGACCAGTAAATGTGGACAACAGTCCACTTGCACTTGGCCACATAAGAATCACAACAAGAAGGATATAAAGAACAGAAAGGACCTGGGATGGGGGAACCTGCTCCATTTACCCCCACCACCTCCCCAGCCTCACTCCAGCTCTCTCCCTCCTGCCCTCACTCAGGGACGGGGAGGGCTGCACATGATGAGGGCTGTAGGGGAGTAGCATGCAGAGCAGGGAGAAGGGGAGCGGGGGGCTGCCCCTCACGGGTCATCTCCCTGGGCTTGGCTGCAAGGCATGTTGGGGGCTTGCTGGCAGCCAAGGTCAGTAAACAACTAGGCTGAGCAGAGTGAGGCAGGGTCTGCGTCTGTGGGGGGATGGCCCTTAAAGAGGGACCTACAGCCCAAATACCTGGTTTAAGGGCCATTGGGCAGTTGGCAGCATTGAACTCATGCTGGAGGGTGGGCACAGTCCCTTGGTAATGGAGTCAGGAAAGGTGGACGATGGATTGGGGGTTCTGGGTCAAGAGCCCCGCAGCTAGGGGTGCAGGGGTGGCACTTTCCCCTTGAGGGAGTGGGCTAGACCTGCCCATTGGCAGGCTTCAGGCCAGTGCTTCTGTCTTGGTCCCTACCAGGTGACAGGCCAGGGAGCGGCACAGAGGGCTGCATGTACTCCCACCTGACCTGCCCAGGCAGTTGTAGAGGGAGTGAGGTGGGTGTGGGTGTCGCTGTGACTCTTACCCTAGAGACAGACCCATAGGGTGATGACTGGCTGCCATTGCCTATGGTTTGCCTGGCGAGCCCAGCTGTCTTGGGCTGTCCTGGCGATAGTGGGTGGACCACGGCCAGGCCAGGATGATGCACATCCCGCATTGTCCTGTTGTTGCCTGCTGCTCCAAGGCATCCAGAGCTGGGGGTCCCACTTCACGCGGGGTGCTAGGGAGAGACAAGTCCTGAGGGAGCTCAGTGCAGGTGGTAACAGGGACCCAGGAGCAGTCAATGACACTGAGCTGTAATCATATATAAAGCAGAAAGTGACATCAGAGGAAGGGCCTGTGTTGTCCTGATTGTGGGTAAACAAGAAGGTCCCTGGAGAGGAGGAGGCACTTGTCTGGGTTGATGATAAGGATTCACCATGTAGATAGGAGCCAAGAGGGGACAGTGAGCTTATGGCAGGGGAAAAGCAGGTGCAGAGATGAGGACACAGCATAGCCTTCAGACCCTGTGCTGTATCTTGGAGCCTGGAAGTTGCCCTGGGAAGTCAGCTGGCCATGCTGCAGGATTAGTACAAGGCCTTGGAGCTGGGGCTTGGGGCTGGTGAGGCTGGCAGGGTGGGCCACTCCAACCTTTCCTAGAAGGGCTGCTGGCCAAGGTGTGAGTTTTGCTCCTGCTGCACGAATCCCCGGGAGGGGAAAGACTAGACAGCTGAGGGCCTAGCAGGGGGCATCCTGGTCAGCTTCCAAATCCGGGGTGGAGACGAGAGCCTTGGCAGAGACAGGAGCTCTGGAGCAGTCAGCCCTACCAGGGAGGCAGGACATCGGCTGTGGTGGGGAGAGTGATTTCCACCTACATACCTGCGTATACCTTTGCTGGTGCGTGCATGAAAACACACACACACACACATGCACGCACACACACACAGAACCGAGACTCAGAAAGTCAGAAGTAGTGATAAGGAGGATGAGACAGCCAGAGAAAGCTAAAAACAAAAGTTGGACATAGGTTGAGATGAAGAGGGAGAGCCAGAAACTTCACAGAGCCTAAGTTCTCCATCTGGGAGGGATGCTGGGGCCTGTTATCTGGATGTTCTTATCTTTCAGGAGACGAATGCAGGTGGGGTAGGGGAGAATTGGACATGGGATCGGGCCTGGTGGCCCAGGGCTGCGGGGAGGGCTGAGGCAGGCTCTGTGGTGTGGCCTGTCTGTAGGAGTCTAACTGCAGGCTCCAGTTCCTCAGACCTGGCCTTCAGGGGCTTCTCAGTGATCTGTTGCCAGGAGACCAGCTGGCCCAAAGGCCGGCAGGAGGAGAGACCACCATGTAGCTTCCTCCCTGAGCCTGTTTTAGAGTGCAGTGGACATTCTCTGTTCCTATGGCCCAGTCACTTCTGAAGAGGTATTGCTTATGAGGTGTTGTTTACAGGAGCACCAAACCTGCAGGCATGTGGAATTTCTGGGAAGCCGGCTGCCTCTTTTCTAGGGCCAGGCCATGATTGGTGTCTGGCCAAGAGTTTTCTGCTCAACAGCGCTGAGACTACCTCTCCCCACCCAGAATGAATGAAGGAGTTGGCCCCAAGCTCCTCCACCCTCTACTTGGCTGAGTCTCTAAAAACAGGATCCCGTATGAGAGGGCTGTGACTAACAACAGAAGTTGATCCTTTTTTGAACACTTACTATATACCAAACGTTATTCTAAACTTTTTACATGAATTGGTTCATTTAATCCTCATGTCAGCCCTAGGAGGTGGGGACTGTTATTATCCATTTACAGGTGAGGGACTGAGGCTCAGGGAGGTTAAGTGGCTTGCCTGAGGGCACACAGCTACCACAGTGGCCTGTCTCCTGGGCTGGTCCCCTAACTTTAAGATCAGAGACAGCTCAGGGTTTGAACTCAGGCTCTACTGTGATTTTAGGCAATGCTCTAACCTAAGATCTCTGCTCCTTTTCCTCCTGTCTAGAATGGGGTAGTAGTACCCACTTCCCAGGGAGGCCATGTGGTTCGGCGATTAGGTGAGGGGGCCCTGGCACGGCTCTCTTCCTCCTCTCCCACTGTCTGCAGCAGAAGGCATGTCCTTGCCCCACCCTGAGCACTGCCATAACCTTATCCTCTTTTTCAGCCTTTTTCTAAACAGAGCTGGAAACACCTCCTTGGTTAGCCTAGGGATCCTTTTCTGGCCCCAGCCTTTCCTGGATGTGGCCACACCTGTCCCTTTCTTTCCCCCTCAGTCCATGTCCTGGGCATAGCTGAGCTCTTCGGAGAGCTCCGTGTGCTGCCCAAGTCTCCGTCCTCTCCGAGCCAGCTGTGCTTCATAGTCTTGGGACCCGAGTTGTCCTGCCCAGGGCCCCATGGAACCAGGGGTTCTCAGATCTGGCTGCTTGTCTCTCCCTTCCTTTACCAGCTTCAGGACAGCATCGTTGCTTTCTCCCAAGCTTCTTGTTTTCCTTTTCTGACGCCGAAACACTCTCTCCTTCTTGGGCAGAATTAGATGAAGTGAATTGCCCAGGACTCCTGACTCATTCATGCAGGGACTGGATTCTGAACCAAGTTTAGGAGGCCCCACATTCCAAGATCTTTTCTCATTGCGCTGCTGAAGGCTAACTCTAGTCTTGGACAAGACAGAATTTTCCATTGCCTCATTCCTAACATGAGTCCCATCTCATTGATTCTCTGACGTAATCGTTTACCTTGAAACACTAATATTTTAAATGATTTCTCTAGTATGGATGTATCTGTGCTTTCACTCAGCTCATTCAATCATTCCGTATCTTCTGAATATCTCTGCATTAGGCCCTGACCCTGAAGATACATAAAGCCATGGGCCTCAGCCTCTCTTCTTGTGACCTTAGGGATTAAGCATGAGATAATATGATACATATGCAATAGAAGTGTGCTAGGATAAAGTATTCCTGGACCTGCAGGAAAAGGAATGGTTAACTTTGCCTAGCAAGGGGAAAGTCAAATAATGCCAAAGAGGAAGAGGCATTTGAGGTGGGTTTTGGGGAATGAGTGGAAGTTTGAAAGGCAAAGTAGGGGAGGAAGAGCATTTCAGGAAAAGGGAATCAGCACATGCAAAGATAGAGATTAGAATGGGCATGTCTCTCATGTAGAGAGCATGGGACATGTGAAGGTTGGCAAGTAGACTGGTGCCATTGTGATGTGTGGAGCTGGGGAGCGGTGGAGGATCTCACAAACTGGACTTTGATCACTTGCAGTGGTGAGCATGGCTGATATTTCAAGGACATGCTTGTTGCTGAACTTTGGTCTGTAGAGTGGGTTGGAGAAAGAAGGACTGGGAGGCAGGGAGACCAGTTCGCTGATAAGGAGGGATACAGACATTCAAAGGCAGAGTGAGGAGGTGACGTCTTGTGGGCTGGCCAGGGGCTGAGGGGATGCCCAGGAGGAGCTCTCTGGGCTTGGGAGTGCTACAGGAGGCTGTAGTGCTCAACTCCTTTCGAGGTTCTCCAAGACACTCCTCTGTGCAGGCATGCCCAGGACTCATCACTGTCCTGATTTAACTTTGACAGTGTAGGCTTCCATGTGAATCCTGGCTGGGGAATCTAACGTTTCACTGGCGGAGCAGTAAAAGTCATTAATGAGGAGCTGGAGAGCTATAAATAAGTGAGCATGATCCCACCCAGTGTTCCCTGTGTTTCCAATCTGCAGGAGTAGGGAATTGGTTTTGATTCATTAATTGTTAGAGGAATGAGGCCCCAGAGATCCCATGGTGCTGCCAGCTCTTCCTCACCCTCCTGGTCTGCTTTGTGCATCCTGACTGCGTGAGCTGCCCACCTGCCTTGGATGACAGCCCATCATTCCTCAGGACCATTCGGCCGTGCTCCCCTGGGCCTCCCTGGGCCTCCCTGGGCTAGGCTGAGCTTGAGGCCAGAGAGGCTGGGGCTCTCAGCCTGGTGGTGCTCCTGGTGAGATACTTGCACAGCTGCTGCTGCCTGAGCCAGGCCTCAGGCTCATCCCTTTTTCCTCCTCACTGTCTCCTTGGTTCTCTGCAAGCTCTCGGTGAACCCCTCCTTAGAGGGAGTGTCACCTTTAAGGAACTGGCTCCCCTTCTCTAAATTGTGGGATTTGGCTTTACCTTTTGGTGAACATGAGCACTGTGAGACCTTGGCAAGTTTGAAAACTTTGTGTCTTACCCACGAAATCTGGACTCCAATTGTGCTTATTTTCCAGAGTTGTTAGGATTATGTTCTTCCCTGCCCTGCCCTGCCCTGCCCTCCCCTCCCCCTCCCCTTTCCCCCTCCCCTCCCCTCCCTTCCCCTCCCCTCCCTTCCCCTCCCCTATCCTCCCTTCTCTTCCCTTCCCTTTCACTTTTTTGATATGGAGTCTTGCTTTGTAGCCCAGGATGGAGTGCAGTGGCACTATCTTGGCTTACTAAAACCTCCACCTCCCAGGTGCAAGCAGTTCCATACCTCGGGCTTCTGAGTAGCTGGGATTACAGGCATGGGCCACCATGCCCAACAATGTTTTGGTATTTTCTTTTTAAGTAGAGACAGGGTTTCACCATGTTGCTCATGTTGATCTCAAACTCCTGAGCTCAGGCAATTCGCCCACCTTGGCCTCCCAAAGTGCTAGGATTATAGGCGTGAGCCAGAGATTACGTAGTTTCTTGCTCTGCTGTGCTGTGCTAGGTGCTGGGGATCCGGGGGGTGGGTAAGAAGTGAAGGTGCTTCTGCTTATGGGCAGAATGAAACCACACAAAATAGTCCAACATTTGCCATTCCAACTGGGCAGTTGGAATGGCAAATGTTGGTTAGTGCCATGAAGGCAAACCATGGTGAGGGAAGATTGGGGACCATGGGGAAGGTTCTCTAGAGGGAATGATGGTTACCCACCCAGCACACAGGAGAAGGAGAATTAGCCAGACAAACATAGCAGGAGTACTTTAGGCAGTGGGGGGAGTGTGGGAAGAGTCCTGGTAGTGAGCAAGAGCTTGGGACGCTTGAGTTACCACACAAAGGCCTGCTACTTGGAACGCAGTGCATAGGGTGTGGAGTATGCTGGGCCTGTGGGTGCCATTAGGATATGCATTTTGTTTTAAGGCCAGTGGGAAGCTCATGTGGTTTTAAGCAGGGACAGCACTGTCTGGTTGGTGCTTTATAAAGGCCAATCCACTAGTGTGTAGAATGGACAGTGTGTTCATCTGGGACAGGTGGGGAGGTTGGAGGTGTGAGGGTCCATTGGGGAGGTGACAGTGTTCTGGACCAAGGCGATGGCAGTGGAGTGGAGGAAAGTTGACAGACTCAAGATATGTTTGGGAGATAAAGCATGCAGGCCTGGTGGTGGCTTGGGTGCAGAGGGCCAGTGAGAGAGAAGGGTTAGTAACTTGTGGGTGGATGGGGCACCACTTTACTAAGGTTGGGAGACTGGGAAGAACAGACTCACACCCTAGGCAGCTCAGTGCTGATGCATCAGGTTTGAGCTGCCAAGGGACTCATTAATTGGAGATCTCAGGCAGATGGGTGGGTGGGTGTCAGGACCCCAAGGGGAGCCTTGTGGGCTTGAGCAATAATGGTGGAGCCCTCAACAGGGCTGGGCTTAGGGTGGGTCAAACATGCAAGGAAGGTTGATGATTCCATAGAGAGAGGTATAGATGATGGATCTGGGTGTAGGAAAAGGCCAGAGGAGGGAGCCGCCGGAGCTCAGGAGCAGGGACCAGTCTTAGGAGAAACTTCTCTCTTCAGCTTTCAGCACAGACAGGGAGGTGTGGAGCTCTGGAGGCAGGAAGTCACGCGAGATTGCTTGTGATGATGTCTTGTGATTCATGAAAAAGGCTGTAAATCATTCGTTGAACTTGGGGAATAAACCTGGGTGGTTCAAGAAGAACAGGGAGAGAGGTGGTAGAGAGGTGTCAGCGTGGGAGCCCTGCTGAGATGGGTGACTGCCATGTGGCCAAAGTCACTGAGTTGCCAGGGTGTGGTGCTCTCTGTGGCCCTCCACTTCTTGCCAGCAGTGTGGAGAAGAGTGTGGGCAGGTTGATCCACTCTGAGTTGACTCCTAGTTAGGATTTCAGCAGCCAAGCTACATAAGGAAAGAGAGGGAGTCTGTAGTGGAGTGACCAGAGAGGAGGAAAGCAGGCTCCAAGGAAGGAGGTGGGGTTGCTGCAGGTCTCTGGGAAGTCGGAGAGTGGGCAGAGAATCACTGAAACACACAGTCTGTGGGACAGGATGGACGGCGCCTGTCAAGTGTGTGTCCTGTGCTCTGGAGGGAGGCACCTTCTGCAGGAGGGGCAGGAGCACCAGCTCACTCCAGGGCCCAAGCTCTAGCATTGGCCTCTTACGGCACCACCAGCCATTCCCCACCCCCCATTTTATGGTTTTGGTTACCTTTTAAATGTCTTAATAAAAGATGAAACGTATTTACTCTCCATAGATCAATTATTTACTATGAGTTATGACAATACTAAATTTGGTCAATTATTCATCAGCTCTAAAGTATTTATAAATGCTACCTTAATTTGAAGCATTAGCCATTGGAAGTCAAATATTCATATAGCTGTTTCCCATGTAAAGGAAGAAAGGAAGAGTACAGATAATGAGGGTGACTGGGGGCAGGTGGGTGCTCATGGAGGTTAAGATTATTGGAGGAACGAGGTGGCTCATGGAGCAGCCTGGGGGTCGGCAGAGGTGCTGGACTCCCTTGAGGAGAGACCATTCCTTCTGGGCAGGCAGGGCTGAGCCCGGGTTTGCCCAGAGCCTGGCTGTTTTTTCTGCTGCCCACGGAGAGGAGCTGAGCCTTGCCAGGTTCCTCTGAGGTTAGGGCATCAGGTCATTTCTCCCCAGGTGGAGGCTCTCTCTTGCCTCATCCATTTGGAAACATCCTGCTGCTCTTTAAGGTGGCACCCAGAGGCCGGTTAACACAGGGGTTGCCAGTTGAGGGGGTTGGGACCTCAGAGTAGCAGGGGCTGCATGGGCAGATCTTCTTCCAGGGTGAGCAAGCCTGGGAGCGATGCCTCAAGGGCACCTGACAGAGGGAAAGGCTGAGCTGGCAGTGGCCAGTGTCATGACCAGGGGGTGGCACCAGGAACTGTGAGTCTCTTCTAACACATGCCTTCTGAGGTATTGCTTCTCACAGCCTTGTTCTGAGAATGTTCCAGAAATCCCCATGGAGATGGAGAATAGTGGGCATGGATTAGTGATGGTGCCCAGAATGACCTCAATTTCTGGGGCACCTCTCTCACCTCCAGCACCCACCTACAGGCACCCAGTGACTTGATGAGTCAAGGATCTACTTTCAGGGGAGACAGGCCTTGTTCCTGCCTGCCTGCTCCTTCCCTGGGGCCAGCACTGAGCTGGGAGCTGCCCTGGAGATTTCTATCCAGGGACAGTTGGGTAGAGTCAGCCTGGAATCCTGGGTTCTGTCCCTGCTGGCCACTTTCTCTTTGCAGCGTTGGATATAGAGGTGCCTGGTGGTCTGGGGTTCTCTTTGCTGTTTGCTCTCTGGCTGTGTGGTCCTGGCCAAGCAACTAGCACTCTCTGTGCTGTAATTTTTTTTTTTTTTTTAACCAGGAAATCAGAAAGTTCACCTGAGGTGAGAGTTACTGAGAGTTTGTCCTGTGAAGTGGCCAGTACCTCACCTGACATGTCCCACCCCTGAGAGTCTGCTGTCTGGAAAATTTTTGCCTGTGTGGGTGGGATGTGAACATCTTCTCCAGGGAAGCAGGTGGGAATGTGACTATGGATGGTGGAGTTGAATTTGGAATGCTGACTGCCCCCAACCCTCGCCCCTGAGCTGTGAGTAGCCCTTTCTTTTGTGGAGACCTTCCACTTTCCCAGGACACAGGGTGCAGGTGAGGAGGCTGGAAGCTGCTCATTACAGTTTGTCTCACTTTCTCAGCTGATGGATGGGTCATTCTCAGGGGGCCCTTATCAGTCCATCAAGCTTGTGTTGTAATCAAGGGAGACATCAGCTTTGTGACCATATAATATGGAGGCAAAGAATTACAACAAAAGCTGTTATCCTCTAGAGAGCTGTACAAACATCTTTGAGCATCATCCTAGGTAGTGGTGACTTTCGATTTGCTACTATGTGCGAGGCAGCATGAATGACCGTCCACATATAAAGACCTTTCATGGCACATGTGGAGCAGCCCTGTGAAGAGGGAGCCATCGTCTTTATTTGACCCCCCCCCCAAGAAGAAAGAAAGAAAGAAAAAGAAAGAAAGAAAGACAGAAAGAAATAAAGAGAAAGCCAACCAGTAACCCAGAGAGGACAAGCCCTCACCCACGGTCCCAGTGTGTGACCAGGGCAGGCCCCGGACTCCGGCAGGTGGCCAGTCCCGGTCCTGGGGTTCAGCATCTGTCACAACAACCAGGGCATGCATTGTATAACATCCCGTCACACACAACCTTGATTAAGCTAATAGCTGATTTGGCTTTGATCTGATGTATTTTGATCTTATTATTTTTATGTTAGAAGCCTCCAAATAACCATCATTTCAACAGTGCCCCAATTAGCAGGCCATTCACAGTGGATTGGAAATTGACTCACATCGGGCCTCTCCATTAGCGCCTGGGAGAGGCTTCCAGCCTTAATTACCCACCCTGTTTGTGAGGCCTGGCGCTTATGACGCTGCAGGTGGCTCCATGAGGGGTGGGCCGGCAGCACCCACCTCCATGGGGAGGGCGAGATGGCTCTCGCCTGAGACTACTAATACTTAAGATCCTGGGCATGACTTTGATGGAGAGATGGGATGTCCAAGGAAGGGGCAGGAGGCTGACATCTCTTCAGCATCTTGTGCACTGTGAGGCATTGGCTCTTGCTGTCCGCGTCCTAAGCCAGTGCTCTCATAGCTCTGCTGGGTAGAGATTCTTATTCCTATTTAATAGAAAATGGAGGCTTAGAAAGGGACATGCCCGTGGCTGTGTGGCTACTGACTGGAGGAGCCAAAACTGGAACGTGGGTGAACGTGAGATCCGAATGCTCTTCCCACCACCCTTGGTGAGGTGGTAGCTGGTGAGGGTTCTGCCCGGCTCTATGTCGTTGTCACTCTGCACCCACCTTGTGCTGCTCTTCCTGAGGGAGACCCTGAAAGGTTCTAAATCCTTTCCTTCCTTTGAGGCCCTGGTGCCGACCGCAAATGAATTTACCCTCCTCTGTGTCGCAGGGAGCTTCCTCTCTCTTTCCTCCAGTTGAGTTGCAGAGTCTGTCTCCTCGGTGGATCCTAACCTCCTCAAAGATGGGACCTGTGGTCCTCCTGCTTTTCCCCCTAATAGTGCTTAGGGCAGGGGCTGGCTTGTGGGGGGGGCAGGCAGGGATACCAAATGTATGTATGAGACAAGGAGGGCAGGAGCCAGTGACATGCATGCCCTGATGGGGAAACTGAGGCTCAGAGACATTCTGCAACTTCAAAACCTGACATATATGGAGTGAGGACAGATGATGACTTGGGAGGGAGATGGGCAGGTGGGGCAACAAGAGCCAAAAGTGACTGAGGGCTGCAAGGAGGACTCTCCATGGGAGTCCTGGGATGGGAGAACTCCACAATTGAGCGTTGGAGTTCCTGGACAATTTACGTCCCAGGGATATACAGTTTATTTTATACAATTGCTGTTTAAGATTAAAAATGTATAGTATTGGCATTAAAGAGAACATACACAAGAAAAAAATATCCATGCACTGTCGTAGCGCCTTAGCCTTTAGTGTTTTCTCTTGCTGTTTTCATGGGTGTGCTTTCTGCCTAGCTGTAATCATAGTAGCATATAATTTTGTGCCCTGGTATTTTCACATGGCCACCTCTCAGAAGCATTTTCCCCATGTCTGTGGCAGTGTTCATTGTGTGGCCTCACATCTCATTGTCTGGAAAATGGATAAAATGATACCTACTCTACACAAATGTCCTGAGAATACTGTGAATTCACATGTACAAAGGACACCAGGAGAATTTGGCACAGAGGGAATTCTCACACAATAGTCGTTCCTCCTATGTAGTTTTCCTACTTATCCATTATCAGAGGATTATTTTTCTATTTAAAAGGAATTATCTGTTTATGTCACAAAATTTTGGCAAAATATAGAAAAGAAAGAAGACCACTTTCAGGTTTCTTCTAAATTGCAGTGACTTTTAACATTTTGCAATATTTCCTTCTGGTTTTTCTTTCATGCATGCTGACGTTTTATTTAATTGATAAAATACATGCAATTTTGTATCACTTTCACCTACTTTTTTATGACAGGCACTTTCCCGTGTTATTGTAGTATCTTCTTGAGTAGTTTAAAGGCTGTATATACTTTCAGCAAATGGGGCCCTTTCATAACCACTCACCTATTTGCATCTTTTAGATCGTTAGTAATATTCCAAGAGTACGGATAGTGTCCTCTGAATGGTTTTGGATTGAATGCTGTTCCTATCTTTTGGACAGGTACCCAGAGAGGAATTACTGACCGGGGCCATGGAAATTCTTGCATGATATTCTTGCACGAGTCTTTATTGCCTATTGTGAACTGGGCTTAGCACATGTCTGGGAAAGGATGGTGAACACAGCAGGCATGACACTTGTCATCCTGGAACCTGGGGTCAAGCTAGAGAACCAGCCAGTAACACAGGCAACATGTGGCCCATGACAGGGAAGTGCAGTGAAGGGGGATCATGCCAAAAGGGTCATGAGCCAGTCTGGGGATGCTGAGTCTGAGTTTTGAAGCAAGCGTGAGCATCAAGATTGAAGAGGTGAGTTTGAGGGTCCAGGGTGGGCAGTTGGTTGGGATGTAGCGGAAAAGGGTATGGTGAGGAGCGTGAGGCTGCAGGCCTGGGAGCTTGCAAAACCACTTTTTCAGGAGTGGACTTTTACTTTATCCCTACGGCTAAAGTAAAACGGGGGCACAGCGGGGCTTTAAACAAGACATGCAATAGATTTCTGTTTAGGAGAGAACTCAGCAGACTGGAGCTGGGGTAGGAGAGGGCCAGGGCATCTAGGGGGCTGCGAGATTCACAAGACATCATCATCTCTTGTTTAGCTACCCTTGCTGGTGGCCTTGAAGAGGAGAGAACCATGGGATTTGGTTTCTCGTCCTGCTGGTGCTCATGCCAGTGCAAGGCCAGCACCCTTGCCCAGAGGGCAGCCGGACTTTGCTGCTGCAGAGTGTGGGGGGACCCTCCCCTTCCCACATGTTCCCCTGCTTCCCACTGCCTTGCTCCCTGGGGTCAGTTTCCCCTGTTCTTCTCTCCCTCTCCCAGCCTTATCTGAGGCATTACATAAATCCAAGAGCTCTTGACCGAAAGAACTGCATTGTCAAAAGTCGTTCAAAGTCTGCCGTGTGCAGCAGATGGCCTGCTGCCATTCACAGGCTGTGTTTTGAAACTGCATCTGCTTCTGCACATCCTTGCCATCGCATAAACCATTAGTAAGAAATGTTTGCTTCAAAACTGGTGCAGTGAGTTGCGGCGTTGGGAGTTGCATCTTTCTATTAATTGGTTGATATCCCAAAAAAGTGTAGGCACATGGCTACAAGGGGCGCCTCTTGCAGTTACAGGAGAGCTTGGAAAGATGAGCCCCTGAGCATGTCAGCCCTAGAAGCGGCTGCTGGAGCATCCGTTGCGTTCATCCTCTGCACCCGTGGTAACTGTCTGAGCGGCGGGAGCGTCTTTCTTTGTTATTGTCAAGTGGCTTTGAATAATCCTTCTGGAACAACTGCTTCATCTGGGGTTTGGCCCAGTATTTTTATGATATGGATCAAGTGGACTTGGCCAGAAGACCTAGGGTTTCTTTTCTTTTTTATTTTTTTCGTGCATCTTGGGTCCTCTCGGGTAAGTGCCTCCCTGACTCAGTCCCAATCAGTTCAGTTCAGTCAACAGTTGTAGAGCACACAGTGTATTCTCCGCCCACAGCTAGGCATGAGGATACACAGATCAACACAATGACGTTTTGGCTCTAAACGGGCTTATAGTCCTAGGTAGGAAACAGGATGGCTAATCTCACAGCTTGGTTGGGGAGTCAGGCAGATTTGCGATGAATCCGTACTCTACCATCCTTCCCTGACTAGCCTAGGGCAAATGATTTTGCCCCTTTTGACTTCTATTTTCTCATGTTAAATGGGTACAAGAATGTCTAGTTGGCATTTTCACCAAGGATGTCAGTGAGGCTGTGCTCATGAAAACCGCTGGCCTGGCCCAGGATGGTTCTTGGTCCTGGAGGGAGGCAGCCTCTCTTGGGAGTCCCAGGCACGAGCTGCCAGGCATGGGGCTTGCAGGCTGAAGCTGGTGCAGCATCACCCTGATGCTGACCCCTTCCTCTCTCTCTCCTCTCTTTCTAGCCTGTGACCTCATGACCCAGGGGATTTTGGCCTTGGTCACGTCCACCGGCTGTGCATCTGCCAACGCCCTGCAGTCCCTCACGGATGCCATGCACATCCCACACCTTTTTGTCCAGCGCAACCCCGGGGGGTCGCCACGCACCGCCTGCCACCTGAACCCCAGCCCTGATGGTGAGGCCTACACACTGGCTTCGAGACCACCCGTCCGCCTCAACGACGTCATGCTCAGGCTGGTGACGGAGCTGCGCTGGCAGAAGTTCGTCATGTTCTACGACAGCGAGTATGGTGAGTCGTCAGGCAGGAGAGCCAGGGCTGCTCGGGGGCAGGGATGGCCAGATGCTGGGAGATGAGAGTGGGTGGGGCCCTGGACTGGTGGTGGGTGGTCTGTGCTGAGTGGGTCTCTAGGTGATAGGGTCAAACCTCAAGCTTCATGAGTCAGGAAGAGCTGCAACAACAGCTACATAGATAGGCACTAGAGTTGCCTAGCAACAACACCTTATCATGATGGCTGAAGTTTGAATCATCTTAGAGGTTTCAATAAAATATTAATAAACTGCTGGCAGGGATCCAAAGGGCTGTGTGCTGGCACAGGTGGAGGCCGGCCAGCATGGTTCCTCCTGGAGGCCTCCTCTCCAAAGAGTGCCCTTCACACTGGACGATTGCCAGGCCTTCCTGGCTCCTTGCCTCCATCCATCCCAATCGGCCTTCAGTTTCAGGGTTCCAGGCTGGGGCAAAGGTCAGGGGGAGGAATGCCCTGAGTGTCATGGAGCCAGGCTGGGGTTGGTGGGTTGAGGACACTGGGTATGGCTGGACATGGCTTCTTTGAAGTCCTCTCATATGAAAAAAAATCATCATTTTCTTGTTAGGAAACCACAAAATGGGCTTTGGAGAAATGGCTTCAGGTTTTCTTATGACTGCTCTGTAAAAATAGACTAGTCGTAATCCTGAGATAGAATGGTTTCCATGTTTAGTGTTTAAACAATTTGTTTTGAAAATTATGAGATAACTTAGATTTACATGCAATTATAAGGAGCAACCCAGAGAGATCCAGTGTGCCTTTCACCCAGGTTCCCCCACGGTACATCCTGCATAGCTGTAGTACAATATTGCAACCAGGATTTGATACAGCCCATAGGCCTTGTTCATATTTCAGTAGTGCATGTGATCTTGCAGGTATGGATTTATTGCCATGCATTTTAAAAATCACATGTGTAGATTCCTGTGACCACCAGTCAGGATACAGAGTAGTTCCTTCACAAGGATCCCTATCTACCTCTGTATAGCCACAGACACCCCCATAACATGCTAGAGGGTGTGGGAGACTGATGAGGGTTGGCAGCCCCACGGCCGGTGCCAGGATGGAATGGGTGGACCTTCGAAAGTCCCATTTTGTCTCTGGGTGATATAATTTCTTTGCCAAGAATGTAACTAAGAAAAGAAATCAGCATATGTTTGCATTTGCCTAAATACCCTTCTTCTCTAAGACTGGAATGTTGTCCCCAGCTCTTGAGCAAATATACTGTTTGGAGTCTTCCAGGAAGAATTGAAAGCGCAAACAGTCACTGTGCTGAAATAAAAATGAGGTGGATGGGGACAAGGGTGGGACCCGAACTGGACTCAGTCCAAGACCTGGCCTCTCCCTCCCACGCTCCCACTCCTGCTCAGTCCCGGGCCCTTGGGGAGGAGTTGGAGGCTTTGTAAGAGCCCTAAGTTGCCTGCAGGGATCTTTCAGGGGCCAGGGCCTTCCCCTGAGAGCCCTTGGGGCTGGTGGCTCAACCCCAAAGTCCAGCCTGCTCTGAGGCTGGGCCCTGTGGAGAGGCATGGACACTGCCGGGGATGGGGGTGCTGTGATCCAGCGTGCCCAGGCCCTTCCCACCCCACTTTCTCTGAGCATCATTGCTGTGTTTCCAATCTGGCCTGCAGACACAGGTTTCCTCTAGAGACTGGAAGGCGACCTTGATGGGAACCTCAGCTGCTGGGAGGGCAGGTGATCAGCTCTCTAGCCTGCCCACCCGTCTGTGCTCCTGTGACTCCTGCAGACTGAACAAGGCCTGGTGGCACTTGCCCAAGTCCTGTTTTCTGATTACACTCCTTACCCTCACTCTGCTCAAGATGCAGGTCCACAAAGAAAAATGTTCCTGAGCCCCACCTGTCCTACAGAGCTGGCAGCTTCGTTACACGCTCTCGCAGACGTGCTCGTCCTGCCCTCAGCCTGCTCTCGGCTTGTCCTGACTCTCATGAGGGCTGGTCCTCCATGAGTGCTGGACTGCCTGGTGAGGCAGTGAAGTCCAGGAGAGTGGCTGTGTACTTCCCACCACAATGGCCCTGCTGTCTGCATGCTGCCTGGCACAGAGTAGCCCCTTGACACATTCATGGATGGGGACATGGAGTTTTCAAGCCATTTTCAAACAAGACAAAGGAGGAATGGGGAGAAAGACAAGGGTACTGGATAGTCTGACCTCTGAATATGAGGTGGCAGGGAAGGGGTGTAGGCTAGGAAACGGGTTTTATTCTGCAGATACACTTCCCCACCCCTCTTCTCTCCTCCACCTGGAATCTACAATGGGACCAAAAGCTGTGTTCCTCTTTTCTGACATGGACACCTTTGCTGCCTATAGTGGGGTTGAAGTTAGTTTCCAACCAGACTGCTCCTTATCAGTAATTCCATAAAGTTGCCAAGTGACCAGTAACTTTCATCTGGAGGACCACTGTAGGTGGTTGGTTGAGGCTGCTTGGGAGCTGTGCTGGGAAGGATTCTGAGGCTGTGTGTGGGCTCAGCAGCAGAAAACACCATAGTTGGTCTGTGAGGCTTCCATGGTGCAAGAGAGGGATTGGCAGAGACCTGTCATGTTTACTGGTTCAGACCTGGAGGGTGGAGGTGAGTGGAGAACCCCAGAGGTGGGGTTCTCAGTCGGAAGACAGCCTCAGAGCTGTGTACTCATGGCGCTGTCCAGGGTGCTAGCCCTTCTGGCTCTCCGCTTGCTGGAGGCCGGAGAACTCTTTTATTGGATTCTGTGCAGGACCTCCTGCCTTTGCCTTCCCTGGTCATCGGCCTCCTGATATGACAAGCAGTGAGGCTTGGTTTCTGCCTCTACACATTTTCTGTAAAATTTTAACTCAGTGCCCAGTGCTCGTCCTGGCTTTCCCCTCATGCCCAGCCCAGCTGCTGCCCATTTCCAACGTGCCTGAGCCAAGGCAGCTCAGCCTATCTGCTGTTTGATGCAGAACATTCAGCCCTCGGAGTGCGAGTGTGGCTGCTCCCTTGGCATGGCTGGCTGTGGCCTGTCCCAGTGTCACTTCTGGGTAGATACACATTGCCAATATAGCCAAGACAAACAGTGCCTCTGGAACACCTCAGAGCCCCTCCTCCCCCCGACTCACTGCAGCACTAGCTGCAGATGAGCCCAATTAAAAAGCAAATTAAGTGTAAAGACTGTTCTATTCTTTCCAAAGTCAAACAGAAGTGGTTTGGGAATATAGCTACTTTTTTTCAATGCTTCTGCAAGTATCTTTATGTATTTTACTTCACTCTAGCCACCCAACATCCGTCTGAGATCGGATTATTGCTACATTTTACAGATGACGAAAATGAGGCTCAGAAAGGTTCTTTTTGACTTTAGTACCCATGCGTTTAGCCAAGGCATCATTCTGTTTCTGTAATTTGGACTTACTAGGCTCTAGCTTCCTCCTGCTGTCCCCAACCAGTCAGAGTTGATACCAAGAAAAAGGGAGGTAGTTTGGAAGGGACATGACATGCTTTAGGCTGGTGCAGTCACTTCAGTGAGCATCACACATAGGCTTCCTCCTTTGTGGGGCAAGGCTTGATTCTTCCTCATTTGCTCATCAGCCTCCCTTTAAACCCAGGAATGTCCTGCCCCAGGTAGAGTCTGAGGACTGGGCATTTGAGTCAGGAGTTAGAGATCAGAACAGGAAAAGCCATGGGCTCCAAGACAGAATTTGGCAGAAGGGTGAGAGAGGAGATGGTATGTATATGGTTTACAAGATGTGCCATTTGGTAAAATTCCACTGAAAATACTTGTATGCTTGTTGTGATAGTGAAAGGAAAAACAAAAGAGAAGATGACATTTGAGAGAGAAAATTTGCAACATTAAAATACCAAAAGTTTGGATCGAAAAGAATGGAGAACTTTCTGAGTTGCCACTTCAAATGCTGGGATATTCATGTGTGTGTATGCATTGGCAGGGGCTGGGGTGGGGATGTGCTAGTAGCTGTATCCACAATTTCCCTCTAGCGAATAAATTTGGATGAAGGTTGTAATTATGATGAGCTCTTAGATATCATTGACTCATTCATTCAACAAATATTCACGGAATCCCTGCCGCATGCCAGGTATTTTGCTAGGCACTCATTTTCAATGAAGACACAGATGGGTGGAGTAACTTGGCTAATGTTGCATGGGCTGGCATTGGAAGTCAGGGCCCAGGGGCCCAGGGGCATCTCCAGGGCACGGCAGTCGCTTCTTGGCCTCTGGGCTAGCTTGCAGACCTGGGATGGGTTGGAAGCTGGGATTCCGCAGAAACAAAGCATCAGGGCTCTGTATGAGTGACTACTGTCTATTTGTGCCAGTTTAAAAATTATTTTTTAATTGAAAGCTACACGTGGTTACAATGTATATGTTCAATTAAAAGACTAATAACCTGAAGACTCATGAACACACAATCAGTTTAAAAAATATCAAGGAGCCCTTGTGTGCTTCACCCTGACCATGTCTCCCCTACAGAGGGACTTAAACACTCTCCTGATTGTGTGCTAACAAGCCCCTCGCTTTCCTTGATATATTTTTTTTTCTTTTTATGTGTCTGAAGTTTTGCCAAGTTGTATCTAAGCATGGAAATTTTAAATTTATGCCTCATATTTTTAAAACACTGTACATGTATTTCACTGTTTTAGAGGATCCCAAGCCAATGTCTTTTTTTTTTTTTTTTTTTTTTTTTTTTTTACTTTTATTTTAGGCTTAGTGGTACAAGTGCAAGTTTGTTACATAGGTAAACTCGTGTTGTGGGAGTTTGTTGTACAGATTATTTCATCACCAAGATAATAAGCCTAGTACCCATTAGTTGTTTTTCTTGATCCTCTCCCTCCTCCCACCCTCCAATCTCCACCCTCCCTCCACTCTCCACCTTCCCATAGACCCCAGTGTGTGTTGTTCCCCTCTGTGTGTCCATGGGTTCTCATGATTTAGTTCCCACTTAGAAGTGAGAACATGCCCTATGTGGTTTTCTGTTCCTTAGTTGGCTCAGGATAGTGGCTTGCAGCTCCATTCCTTGATAGTTTTATCATACAAGTATGGGGCCCATGGTTGGTTTGTGACTCATGTATGTGGAATAACACTTCTGCATGCTTCTGGGATTGTTTTTTTATTTTCACTCATCATTAGGTTTTTGAAATTCATCCGTTTGATGCAGGTCGGTGTATTAATCATTTTTATTGCTGCACTGTATGCCCTGATTCATTTATCCACTTTATTGTCCATGGGCATTTGTGTTGTTTCCAGGATTTTGTTATTACCAACAATACTGATAGGAACATTCTCATATTTGTCTTTTGGTGTTTGTGTGCAAGAGCTTTTCAGGGTCTATTCTGAGGAGCAGAATTGCTGGACTGTTGGGTCAGTGCATATTTCACTTTATTAGGTTAGACCAAACTGTTTTCCAAAGCATTCCTAGCAATTCACACTACCACCTGCAATATGTGAGAGTTCCCCAAGTCCCCTAACCTCACCAACACTTGTCTTCTTGTTACTTTTAGGTTTCTAGTGCAAAATGTAATCTTATTTTTGATTTTAATTTACATTTTCTTGATGATAGATGAGGTTGGGTATCTTTCCATATCTTTATGGGCTATTTTCATTTTCTCTTCTGTGAAACACCTGTTTACAGTTGAGTTTTTGCCCGTTTTTAAAATTGAGCCTTTTCTTTTTAAGTGTGGCAATATATTCTTTAAGTTAATTGTTTGTCTTAGTGAACAGAAATTCTTTATTGTATTGTTGTCAAATGTAGTCATCGTTTTTTTTTTTTTTTTTTTTTTTTTTTTAATGGCTAGTTCTCTTGCTTGTCTTGTTTAAGAAGTCCTCTCCTACCCGCATGTCAGAAAGAAATTTTCCTGCTGAAACCTCCCTCTCTATATGGAGAGCAGATATTGTCCACCTGGCTAGGTGTCCACAGCTAGGGTCTGGCCAGGCTGTGCCTGTCTCCCCTGCTCCTCCGTGAGCCTAGCAAGCCCACCTCTCTCAGCAGCTGTGGGTTGATATTCCTTCCACCCTGACACTGCTCCACTTTGCCGTGCCTTTGGGCCTGTCTTTTTCTTGGTGGTAACCGAAGAAAGCTCATGCAAATTCAGTGCAGCCTATGGCAAGGTGGTTAGGAAGAGCTTCCTGGAGGAGGTGACATTTAAGCAGGTGCTTAAATAGGAGTAGTTTTTATTTTTTATCAGGCAGTTAAAGGGCACTGGGGGCTGGAGGTGACATTTAAGCAGGTGTTTAAATAGGAGTAGTTTTTATTTTTTGTTAGGCAAGCAAAGGGCAGTGGGGTTGTAGGAAGAGTGTTCCAAGCAGAGGGAAGAACTTGGTTCCTTCTTTCCTGAGGAAAGGCCTAGGGGCAATGGAGAGGAGGAAAGATCATATGGCTGGAATATGGGAATTGGCTAGGGATGAGACTGGAGAGACAGTCGGAGGAGACTTTAGATGCTCAGGATCCCCAGAAATCCCTGGGAGCCATACCTTGCTACCTTGGGTGGCACTCTTGGGTCCTGTTCTTTATACCCGCCCAGCGATCTGAAGACGGACAAAGGCAAAGCCTTCATCTCTAGAAGGCTCTGGTCCTTTCACTGCCTCCTGTCTGAAGTCATTGTCTGCAGACAAAAGGGCAGAAACTGACACATTCTCAGGAATGATGATCTGTCTTAGGACAAACCACAGCCCCAGAGTCTAAGCCAGATGTAGGGCCTGCATTTCCCAGATGACCCAGGCGTCATGCCAGCGGGTAACAGCTCCAGTCCCTCTAGCCCTTGCTTCGTCCTGGGTGCCCTGAAAGAGCGTGGAGCTGCCCTTGCTCACATCATCCCAATAGCAACCCCACATGGTGGGTTCTGTATTCAGAGAAGTAAAGGGATTTGCTCTAGGTCATATGGCTGGTGAGTGGGGGGCTGGCCAGCTCTGGTTCCCAGAGGGTCCACAGCTCTGTTCACAGCCTCTTGGCATATCTGTGGGGAGCAAACACTGTGGTAGAGTGTTTGCTTGATGTACTAAGATTTATTGTGGCATATTTGGTGACATCAGAAATTAGCAACAATCTAAATGTCCATCTTCAGCAAATTGGTTAAATATATTATGATATGTACATTTAATGGAAAAATCTAGTTTATTATGTGCTGAGTGGAAGTAGTTCCAAAACATGGTGCTGTTAGCTGACAATAGAGAAATGGGAATGGTGACGTAAGTGTTGCTTTGTGTACAAGTGAGCTTCTGTGTGTGTGTATCTGAGTGGACACACACAGTCACTCCAAGGAAATGCTGTTTAAGGGAAGGAAACACAGTGGCTTGGACTGGGATGGGAGATTTATTTTTCACTGCATAACTTCTTGTACTTTTTGAGTGTTGCATCAAGTGCAAAAAATAAATGAGTAAATAAAAAAATAAGCATGAATCGCCACCCCTCTCTGCCTCCTGCTTCCTATACAAGGTGACTTCTCTGAGCTTCAGCTTCCTCATCTGTAGGGTAATTTCTGAGCTGTAAGGGCAAAATACCCGGTAGAGTACCTGGCACATGGTAAGTGGTCTATATGATCACAGCAAACCATGCGTGGGGACCAGGAGTGGCAGGAACCAGAATTCTTCCCTCATGGCAGTGCGTATGGGCACTAGGCAACCTTGGTAGAATCTTGGTGCAAGAGATTTGGCTGTTTGCTCCTCCAGTCAGGCTCAGGATAACCCTTGCATTTAATAGTTAGGGGCGTGGGATCCAGAGCAGTCTTCTTGTTGAATCCCAGCTCTGCTGCCTTAGCTGTGTGACATTGGGCAAGTCACTCAACCTCTCTGTGCAACAGTTTTCTCATTTGTAACATTGCGATACAGTACTCATTTCTGCCTGATGGGGTTAATGTGTGGATTAAATGAGTCAATAGATGTCAGGGGCTTAGCTCAGTACCTGGCAGGTGGTAACTGCTCAGTAACACTTACTACTCTGGAGCTGTACCCAGCTGTGGTCCCATTGCTGTCCATTCTTCCTTGGCTGCCCAAGGCAGACCTGGTGAATCCCAGTCCTGGCTTGTTCAGCATCCCAGAACGCAGCTGTATTTTGGTTGTGTTCTTGGTGCTTGGGGAAACAGAGGGAGCTTGGGGGTCAGCTCTCTCACCTGCAGGGTATACACCTTGCACTATGGAGGAGCTGAGCTGCCAAGGCTTCCCCAAGGTCTCCTTGCACAGTCACAGGTGGCTCCGAAGAGCCATCGTGCCTTCTAAGCTGGACAGCTTAACTGATTTTCATAGCAAATATCTGTTGGGATCTCACCCCCCGAGTCTTCGTGAAATAAAATTCCCTGGAAGAAAGGGAATTATTAGGGCAAATGTTAGTTTATAATCAGTGCTCCTTGCTGACGTCTCCTTTGCGGCCCCTGGCAAAGCAGTCCAGATGACTGAACTGCCATGCCCGATCTTATTAATAACACACATTGGATCATTATGGCATTAGTTTAAATTGAAGTAATACATACTTTTTCCAGACGAAATGAGTAAGTGGGTTTAATTGCTAGGAAACCTATGGAAGAAGTTTGACAATAACTTTACCTGGACGAGTGTTTTGGGTTTTGTTCTTCGATCTAATTACAAAGTAACTGTACTTTGGGGTGTGTTAATTGTAGTGTGCACTAGAAGATTACAGTTTATTAACTCTGAAGTTCCGTCACCCCTCCGTCAGATTCCAGAGTACGTCTGGAGAAGTGAGGAGATGCCTGATGCGGGTGTGGATAGAGGACTGGAAAGTGAGGCTATGCCGACTCCCACACATGCCCCAGTGTGCCACTGGGTCCTGCTGGAGTTGAGGGAGCAAGAACTTGGCCAGATCCCCTGTTTCCTCTTCTCACCACACACTGTTGTGCCCTTGCAGGACCAATGCAGGCTCCTGTTGATATCCCTCTCCTGCCAGACCCACACTCCCCAGACCTCCTTCACCCCACACATGAGAGGGAACAAGGGAGATGTGTTGTTAAATACTAGAATTTCAGGAAGGGTACCAGTGAGATGTGGCTGCAGACTTCTGAAAGGATCACTGGTGCAGATGGGACCTCCCCTCCTCCCTCTCCCTGTCTGCTCCCCTCCAGCTCTGGCTCCTTGGTGCTCCGTGAGCGTGCCCGGCACAACCTGCTGCAGAGGCTTTGGACTGGCTGTTTCCTCTGCCTGGGACACTCTTCCTGCATGTGCAAACGTCTGTAAGCTGCACCTTTGGGGCTTTGCTTCAATTCCGTCTATCCCGTGGGGCCTTCCCTTTCTAATTTATTTAAAAATGGAGCTCTATTTTCTCTTGGCACCCCTTTCTCCCTTTTTCCATTGAATTTATTCCCATTTACTCAGTTTTTGATGTCTGTCTTTCCCCAACTAGAATGTGAGTTCCATGCAGACAGGCAGTTTTGTTTGCTTAGATGAGTGATACTGGACCCACAGCGTTTAGAGCAGCACCTAAAGCTTAGTAGGTGCTCATTAAATATTTGATGAGTGAATGAATGAATTGATGTTTTGGGGGTGTTTCATTGCCCATTTATTGGCCTAGGAGCATTTGTTTCTTTCCTTGAGTTTACCAATTACAGCAGTAATATATGCTTCCTATGGAGTCCGAGGATGTGCAAAGGCAAAGCCCCTCCCTCCTCCACTTTCAGCAGAGCCCTGGCTCGTTCAGCCTGCTGTGTCTCTGTCTATACTTTCCTCCTTGTCAAGTGTGTAGACTGCCTGTGTGTGCCAGGGGTAAGGACTGGATCGCAGTTTAGATGTGCCCAGCCCCTGAGAAAGTTCTTCCCATAGCTTCAAGAAAAGAATGACTGCAAAACACATATGAATCACAGTGAGATGGCAACGGTGCTGCTGAGGTCTGGTGGGTGAGCCTGGCTTGTGTTGGAAGACTTAGTTCTCTTCCTGGCTTTGTCTTTTTCTAACGTGCTTCCGGGCACACTGACAACTCTTTCTGATCCTTTGTTTTCCCACTTTGGTAGTGGGGATGATGAAAACGCCTACCGTGGAGGGTTCGTGTGAGGCTGAAATGAAATGAAATGAAGTGATGGATTTGAGAGTGATTGCACTCCCTGAGGTCCCAGACCATTTCTCGTTTTTCTTACTCCTCCGCAGCACCCAGGACAACATTGGGTACAAGGCCTGTGATTGAGCCAAGTGCTGAACAAACTGTGCTGGGAGCCCTGAAGCCTAGAGCCACAACTCTGTCCCGGGAGGCAGTGGGTTTTGAATTACTGCCGGGAGCAAGAGGGCTTCTGCAGATGGAGGAAACCTGGGACTGAAATGCCAGGGTGTGAATGGCATGGCATATTTGAGAGGGACGAGGTACGGAGGGTCAGTAGCTTATGGGAAAGGATGAAGGGGTCCATGGAAGGGAAACTGCGCTGGCAGTCTCAGAGGCCAGGTCGTCGTGTCTGTCGTAGGGTTTTTCTCTTCTGATGTGAGGCATGTGCTGTGACGTCGAGGCTTGTCCTCTGTGTGAACTTTCTCCTGTGTAGTAAGGATGCTCAAGAACGGAAGCCCGTCCTCTCTGGTTGCATTACTCTGGAATGTTAAAAGGACGAAATTGCCTGTATCTTGTGTGGCTAGTTCTGGACTGCAGGAAGCCTGGTGGTTTTGATCCAGGTGGCAACTCCCTGCCCCGTATTTCCTGCAGAAGACTCTGCGAGTGGTGACAAGGCTACTTAGAACCAAAAGGTGGGGGTCACGCCCAGACACAGCCATGTGGGTAACATTATGCCTCCTCTCAGCCCTTCATGTACCCAGTTCCTTGCTGGAAGTTAGTCTCTTACCCACCCGATGGCGTGGTCGCCACAGGGACTTGTTTGCTGCCAACCCCCAGCCAGCATAGGACGCTGCACGTAAGCCTGGCACGCTGCCTCTGATTTTTGGTTTGATTGTTTCAGGTTGCATTATCTACCTGTTTGCTTATTTGTTTATTTCCTGCGCACATTCAGAGAGAATTTGCAGAGGCTTCTAAGGTCTTCTTAGAGAGACACTGAGGTTAAGAAAGCAGCTGCATTAGAAAATCAAGTGGCACCAAGGACGGCTGTGGTCATGCTCTTCTGGCAGCCACAGGTTACAGAGACCACGGTCCCTGGGTGGGAGGAAGCGGAGGCACCAGGCCCCCCTCAGCACTGCAAATAATCCTCCCTGAGGGACCTGATCTCTGCAGGAGACCCTGAAGGACAGAATGTATGGCAATTCCGGCTCAACCTTTACAGCAAATGCAGAAGTGGGTTTTGCTTGGCTGTTTCTCAGTCAAGCACAGTCGCTGACTGTGGAGTGTGGCCCTCTCATGGCTCAGCTGATCCCAAGCTGGAACTAACCATTCCTGGAAGAGAGTAGGGATAGGACTTTTCCCTGCCTAAGCTTCCTCTGGGCCGGACTTGAAGCGGGTCACAGTAAGGGTTGGGTGTTCCGGCACTCCTTGCTGCCCATGGAGTGAGGCTTCATGCGTCCATTCAGTTTAGTTCCGTTGGACAAATGTCCTCTGAAGGCCTTTGCAGTCCCAGGTGCTGGGTGGGGCTCAGGAGGAGAACACAGCAGGCATGGTCCCTGCCCTGACAGGAACTGCTGTAAGTGGGACAAAGGGTGTGATGGGGCCTGTGCAGTGCTTGCCACAGAGCCGTAGCAGCGTCTGGGGAGGCCTTCATGAGCATTGGTGGCTGAGTCCAGTCCTGATGGGGTGAGGAGGGCTGAGCAGAGACCAGCCCAACGTGAGGGGTTCCAGCAGGGCAGAGGGGCTGCCTTGTATTCTCAGGGGAGTGGGAAGACGTGGAAGGGGAGACCACTCTGCTTTGGGACTTTTGCTTTGAAATTATTTTTATCATATACATAAGTCATACACAAAATGAATATGCTCTTGTTGAAAAAAAAATTAAAACAACATAGACATTTAAAACAAAAAGCAAGCACCCATTAGGCATGTGTTCTCCCTCTCCCACCTATCTGCCTTCCTCTGGCCTTGCCTGGACATGCCACATGTGCACACAGACACAGTGCTTTGCAGATGCAGAAGGGGGAACATGTCCCGGGCATTGTTTGGTGACATGCTTTTACTTGATGGGCTTTGCAGCTTTTGCTCCATATCGCCCACTTGGTTCTACCCCATTCTTTTTGCCTGCTGCACAACATTCTGCAGGGTAGGCCCCATGGGCTTTATTCCTCCATGTCTTGATTCAGGTGGCTTCTAGTTATTGGCCGTCACACAGGGCTGCAGTGCGCAGCCGTGGACACACATCCTCATGCATGTATCTAAGTACTTCTAGGGGTTGGATTGCTAGAAAGCAGAGCAGCTGGGCTGCAGGGGATTCTGTTTTCAAATTAGGAAGCTAGAAGACAGTGATGAGATGCCAGTTACCAAAATAAGGCAGGGAGAGGAGAAGTGTTCTGGAGGAGAACAGACCTTGTTCTAGCCCCTGTTGTTTCCATTCTTGGGTGCCATCTTGCTGAGAAGTGTGATTGGACAGAAAGTCAGGGACAAAATCCAAAATCAGAGAACCAGATAAAATGCAGCAAGGACCCACTTAGGCCGGCAGCAACTCTTGTGAGAAGCGATTTGAGGGTTGAATTATCTGCAGCTTGGTGGGAGTGAGTGGTGGGAATGAGTGGTGGGAGTAAGCAGTGGAAGGGAGGGAAGGAGGTGGCAAGTGCTGGGTGGTCCCTGTGGTGTGTCCTGCACCGAGGGACATGCCTCTCTGGTGGAATGGAGACAAGCTGGCAGGAATTCAGAAAGGAGGGATTCTGAGGTCGCTGACAGGCCTGGAGCTAGGGGAACGGGCTGATGTGAGCCGAGGGGTCCCAGGACTAGGACTAATGAAGAAATGCTGCAGAGAATAGAGTGCAGTATGTCAAGGAACTTTCCAACTGTCAGAGTCGATCTGAACTGGAAGGGGCTGACTCTCTCCCCCAGGGACCCACCCTGGGTACTATGGCAGGAAGGGTTCTTAGCTCTGGTGTGCCCACAAGCCCCTGGCTGATTGGCCATCATGAGATAGAGGTTCTCCCCAGAGACCCTGGCATGGTTTCCCCAGGCCTAGAGGCTCACCAAAGGCCATATGGTTGAGCTTTGCTAATGGATCATAAAGAGAATGACGTGCCCTGCACTGCTTCTCCCAAAGGAAGCGAATCAAACATTCACTGTGTAGTTACCCTGTGCCAGGCACACAACCACAGTTCCTGTCTTAGTCTTTATAGTAACTCAACAAGGTAGGCATCTGCCACCAGGTCACATAGGGAGCAGACTGGGGGGACCCCAGCTATCGGTGGTGATTCAAATCTCAAGCCCTCACTCTCCTGACTGCAGCCCAGCCACCCTGAGCTACAGTTGAGCGTGTTCCGGACACCATGCCCTGGGAATGAGGAGAGAGTGGAGGGTGTAGGTAGGGTGAGCTCCTGAAGCCCTGAGTTAGGAGATGCTGAGGCTGGATGGGGCTCAGGGAACTGGGAGGCATTTTTCATTGCCTCACCTTCTCTTCTGTTCTCCTTGCTCCCCATCCTCGCGGGCTCTCCTGAGACACAAGATCTGGTCTCTCACACGTGCCATTTGCAGAGGGAGCTGCACACAGTGGAGCCTTAGGCCTGGGACTTGGGCTCTGGGAGGCTGCATCCTCACTGTGGGGCCTTTAAGGATTTTGTTGCTGGAGACCCTCATGGTTCTGTAGAATCACCACATATATCGGTGTGAACATCACCTGTTGGCCCTGGTCCTGTGTGCTGGATTCTACCTGTGCTCTGGTGGGAAGTTCCTACTTTACTTTTGTAGTTTTTTTTTTTTTTTTTTTTATTGTGGAAAAATATACATACAACACAAAATTTGCCATGTTAGCCATTTTAATGCACAGTTCAGCGGCGTTAAGTACATTCACCTTGCAGTCACTACCATTCATCTCCAGAAGGTTCTCATCTTCCCAAACCGAAACTCTGTACTCATTCAACAAACACCCCCATTCCCCCCTCCCTTCAGCCCTCCGTCCCCACTGTTCTCCTTCGTGTCTCTGTGACTTTGACTGTTCTAGGGGCCTCATGTAAGTGGACTCATACTGTATTTGTTCCTTGAGACTGACTTATTTCACTTAGCATAGTGCTCTCTACGTTCCTCCACACTGAGGCGTGCGTCAGAACGTCCTTCCTTTTTCAGGCTGAGTAATATTCCATTGTGTGGATAGACTGCATTTTATTGATCTATTCATCCATCAATGGACGCTTAGGGGTTGCTTCTACCTTTGGTCCACTTGGCTTTCTGAGGGTGTTGGGAGAGGAATGTTGTCTCTCGGAGCCTCTGTGTGTGTGTGTGTGTGTGTGTGTGTGCAGGTGTGTGGGTGTGTGTTGCTGCACCAGGATTGTGTGTGTGTGTGTGTGTGTGTGTGGTGGGGGCATTTTCGTGCTACACTATTTGGAAGACATCCATTCATTCTTCATTCTGCCACCAAAGTCACCTTCCTTAACTCACTGCCATGCTTAGACCCCTGAATGGCTACCCGTCTCCTTAAGGATCAGGCTCAGATCCCTTCTCACAGTACGCGGGGCCTCCAAGGTCTGTCTCTCCCTGGCCTCTTCTCTCATCACTCCCTCAAGACCTCTGTGTCCCAGCGACGCAGGATGGATCAGCAGGGGTGCCATCAGGAACACGTGGCCTACTCTAGGTCATTCAGAGGAGGGGATTTAACATGAGGAACTACTGACAGGTGTTGGCAGAGGTGAGGACAGGTGGAATGGATGCAGCCCAGACTAACAACTGGGCAGGGCTGAAGGGACTCCCAGGGCTCGAGGGATGAATGGGAAAGATGGTCCTAGAGCCATGACTGCCCAGTGGGTACTGAGACCTCATAGAGGGGCCACCCTGAGGGAACTGGGAGCATGTGGGAGACCCACCCATGGCCAGAGACACTAGAGGCAGAGAGAGGATGAAATGCCTGGCTTCCTCTTCCTCCTGTCCCTGAGCCTCCTGATCATGCTTCTCAGTGATCAGTGGCAACCAGAAGGATAGGGAGTCTGGGAAGGGGAGGTTTTTTCTGGGGGAGGGGTAGGCACTCCAGAGGGCAGAACAGGAGAGGGTGGGGGATGGATGTGACTACAATCTGCACTCTCCACCACACCCAGGGACTCACCTTCCTGAATGTGTCCCAGTCACACCCCACCATCCCACATGGCTCCCTGACCGGGACCAGCCACCTCACCGCCTGAAAGCTATTCCTCCATCCTCAAGACTTATTTGACTGTCGCCTTGTTTGGGAAGCTTCCTCTGTTCTCCTTGTTCCCCTGCCAGGTGGACTGTCCCTTCTCCGGGTTCCACAGCTCTCTGTGCATCTCACCCCAGGTTACTGGGCCATAATTACTCACTTCCTTTCTCCCTCCCTCTGGACAGTAAGCTCCTCCAGGGTGAAAAGCCTGCTTTACCTGACTTTGAGTCTCTGGCATCAAATGTGTGTAACAGGCCTGAGCAGATGCTTATTGTATGATTCAGCAACTAGGTTTGAGGTGACAGAAATAAAAAGCCCAGAGATCTGGAGCTGTCTCTCTCTCACACACGCATATGTGCACGTGTGTTCACACAGGCACATGCATTTGAGCACACACAGATGCATGTGTGCATGCATGTACACACTCATGCATGCATGCACGCCTATGCACACACGTGCACATAGACACGTGCATGTAAACACCCACACATCTGAAGTGCCTGTGGTCATTAAAGTCAGAGGCGCAGATGAATGTGGTCTGAGGCTAGCTATGAATCTTGCTAACAGTCACCAAGAAAGATCAATACATTTAACTCCTTTCTTCTAAGTTGGCACAAGATTTCACTGGAGGGCCTCCAGCAGCTCAAGGTGAAATTCTTCCTGAGGTCTTCCTTCTAGCCTGGCCTGTGCCGGGAAGGGAGAGCCAGGTGAGCTCCAGGGGCCCTGCACACCTGCAGGATGGGGATGGGCATGTCAGGGGTGCCTTTGGTCCATCTTGGACCTATCCAGATCTTGGCTACTGCCACTGCAGTCAGAGGCCCTGGCTACAGAGCCAGGCTGTAGCCATGGGGCACTGCCCAGCCCCTCCCTGACACCAGCATAGCCAGGCTTCGTGGGCCCCCACACCTGTCGTGGGGTCCAGGGGCAGCAAAGGGAGGAAGCATGTGGGGTGCCTTGGAGCCTGTGCAAAGGGGCTTATGTGAGCCACCGTGCCACCTCTTCCCAATTCCGTGTTTGGTGACAGCACTTCAATGGCTAGAAATCAGTCCTGGTGGGAATATTTACTCCGTGGAGGCCAGTAAGTGCCATACGTCAGAGCTTCTTATTCTGGAGGGCCGGTTAAGATCACACCATGTGTTCCACTCACAGGGTGTTTGTGACCTGCTTGGGGGTGGGCGACCAGATGGTGACACAGAGGATATTCAAGGTAACAGTGTGTGTTGAAGGGAAGGCAGGAGCCTGGGGCTGAGTCACGGAAGGCGTGCTGTGGACTTCCACTGGGCTTTGGAAGGCAGGGAGGGCTTAGGCAGAGGGAGACAGAGGTGCCCAGGAGGGGAACAGCCTGAGCACAGAGAAGCACGAGGGTCAGAGAGTGGGGCGTTAGCAAGGAGGGTTAGGTGAGTTTTCAGGCAAAAGAGAAGGGCCTGGAGAGCCATGTTAGGAGTTGGCCTTTGTCCTTGCAGGGAAGGGGTTCTTAGTGGATACAAGAGCCTCCTCCCACCTCTGGCCCTGGGGACATTTGGCAATGTCTGGGGACATTTGTGTTTCTCTGTCATAACAGGGGATGGGGAAGAGTACTAGTGGCCTCAGTGGGTAGAGGCCAGGGATGCCAATAAACATCGCACAGCACCTGCTTAAGACAGCCCCTGACAGTAAAGAACTTTCTGGCCTCAAATGTCAATAGTAGGTAACAGGGCATAGGTAATAGGAAGCTATTTCAGGTTCATGGTCAGGGATCTATAAAGTTGTGTTTTCAGTGCAGTTTGTGGAATCGAGTGGAAATGCATGCATGTGGGGTGTGTGTGTGTGTGTGTGTGTGTGTAGAGGGTAGGGATGCTGGGGACAGGGAGACCACAGGCAAGGGAGTAATGAGGAGGCTGTGTCAGGATTTCTGGGATGGTGATGAGGGCTTACTGGGGGTGGTAGCAGTGAGATCACAGCAGAGAAGACACATGGGACTTTGTAGCAGGAGGTGATGTGAGTTGGAAGCAGACTGGTTAAGCCAGGTGAAGTGGGAAGGTTGACATCAGAAGTTCCCCAAAGGTCCCATCACTAGCCTAGGAGGCCAGGGGTTCCATCATCCCGAAGAACAGGAGAGAGTTGAAAGGAATGACGGCAAGTTTGGTTTGAGTCCTGGATTCCAGGGTCACAGAATGTCTGAGCTGCAGACATGACACCCCCTTTTAGAGAAGGGGAATAGAGCTTTGAAAGTGCCAGCAGGTGCCTGTGGGTGTTGAGATGCAGGAAACCAGAGGGAAGTGCCTTTGGATGGTGGAAAATGGGTGTTTCAGAAATCTGCCTGCTTCTTCACTGGTGTGGGTCAGGAGAGCCCTGGGCCTGGCAGAGTGGGGCTTCAGCCACAGCTCTCCCTGTGTCAGACACTTGGTTCCCCCTGTGGCTCCTTGTGGTTAGAGTTCCAGAACTGGGCTCAACTTGTGCTCTGACACTTGTCTGGTTGGACCACTCTGACCTTCAGAGTCTTTTATCAAACAGAGATAACACTGGCACCAATCCCATAGCTTACATAGTGGATTAAATGGGATTACTGATGTGCCTAGCACAGGGCCTCACACATTTGGGGGTCTGTTATGGTTATTCTTTAATAGAGGAAGTTGGCAGTGGTGGGTGATGGATGATGAAAAGAGTAGATATGTATCCTGTAGCCCCAGGACAGCCCTGCCAACCTGCCCGCGCCCCGAGGGAGAGGGAGGTGCTGTAAATGCTTGTCTTCATCCCTCCCAGCCCTCTGGCACCCTTCCTGTATGCCTTGGGCACAGAGGCTTCTCTATTCCTCAGAGAGTGGGTCTTGGCAAAGGAACCTGTTTCTAGGCTTAGACAGTGGGCTGGCAGGGGGATGAGGTAGCTTGGCAGAATGGAAGGTATGGGCAGGCCAGGCCTAGCAGGGGCTGCTCTCTTGGTGGGGTGCAGCTTCCATTTTCCCTCTGGCCTGGTTTGTTGGGGGATGAACTGGTCCCTGAAGGGAGAAGAGCCTGAGCCCTTATTGGCATGGAGATGGCATCAGCATAGCTGAATGGACATTCCAGCCATGTAGGGACTCAGCCTTGTGCTAGGGGAAAAGTGGGGTTTAGATGTATGCAGCTTTTCTACTTATTATCTGGGCACCTTTGAATTAACTTATCTTTCCATCTGTGCAATGAAGAACTAGTGCTCAACTTGCTGCAGTCCATGTAGGAGCCATACACGCTCACACCTCTATTCACTTCACCATGTGTGTCACTCCTCAGTACTAATTGAGGATCTGCACTATAAAGAGCTGCAGAGGATGGACAGGGCAGGGCAGGGCAAAGGCCTGGAGTCCTCCTGGAGTCTTCACCCAGCCCTTCCATCACCCACCAATGGGCCTTTGGTGGGTCTCTTCCTTCAAGACTTATTTCCCTTCCTTCCACCAATTAGGACAGGGCTAGGGGTGGTCCCTGTGGCTCTGACATCTCTAGTTATGTGTCTTATGTAGCATCTGTGAAGTAAAAGCTCTTTAGGAGATGGGTGGTGGGAGCTTCTTGAATTATTCCTCCCATGTAGCTGCCTTATGGAAATGAGCCGATAATGGCCAATTCCATGTGCAAATCAGCTCTGGGCTCAGCTCAGCCTGAGCAGGCGTGATGCCTCCTGCACTATAAATACCTCCCCTGGAACTAGGGCAGCCCCAAGAGTAGCCCCAGTGCTTCTCAGCATGCACAGATGCCAAGAACATCACCTGTTCTTCCTGGGGCTCCCCACCCTCTGGCTGCTCCTTGGAATCTCACATTTCCTGGTCTAGTTCAGTGCTGGGTGCCTTAGGTATATTTGTTAATTCTCATAAAACCCTGGGAAGATAGTGCAGTTAGCAGCACTGGATGGTGATTTAGCACTAAGACTCTGGTGCTGACTGTCTGAGTTCAAATCCTGCCTCCAGCCTTTCTAGGTAGCATGAACTTGGGTGAGATATTCAGTGTCTCCATGTCTCAGATTGCCTGTAGGCATCTACATTGGAGCCTTCTTGTAAGGCATAGAGAGCTGGCACCACAATAACACTCAGTGCCTGTCCCATAGAAAGTGCTTATCAGATGCTTGAAATTATTATCAACCCCATTTTACCAATGAGGAAATGGAGACTCAGGGAGGTGAAGTAATTTTTCTGAGGTCGCAGAGACAGCAAGTGGCAAAAGAGGTCTGACCCCCACCTTGCCCCCAGTGACCATGCTTTTCCTACCACAACCCACTTGGATCTCTGTCCTCTGGGGATGGTCAAATGATAAGGTAAAAGCTAAAAGGGATTTGGGGCTGCCTTTCCTTGGCTCTACTCTGGAATGTCCACCAAGTCATTGAGTGTCATAGAAAACCTGGTTTCCCCAGCTTAAACCTCTAAAGCTAGTCCAGAGGAACATTTGGTTCTGCCTGGGAGTTAGTCTCTGTACCTCCGTTTGCTTCTCTCTAAATGAATAGATCAGATCTGCTGGACTCTCTTGTGACTGCATTGATCTCTGTGTTTTGTGGCTATGGTGTGCTTCTTATGTGCTCTGGGGTTGTTACCCAAGGAAGTGATGAAGTGGTTGCTTGTCATGGGGACAGGAAAGAAGGAGCATTTGAGTAATCACTGCATGCCAGCATTGGGTTTAGTGTTTAAAAAACTGGCCCCATTGAGTTTTCATAACATCCCAGTAAGTTAGGTACTTTTGGCACCATTTTTCAGATGGGAAAACTGAGGTTCAGGCAGGCTATTGAACTTGATTGAGGTCACCCATCAAGATAAACGAACACTGGTGGCTATGTGGCTTGAAGTCCCCTTGTCCCTTAGGAAAGCAGAAAGTCCTCAAACTACCTGAGCTTCCACCTACGAAGCTAGGAAAAAAGAGCAAATCAAATCCAACATAAGTAAAAGAAAGAATAAATGAAGATTAGAGTGGAAAATGATGAAATGGAAATCAGAAAAACAATAGAAAAAATAAATGAAACAAAAAGCTGGTTTTTCATGAAGGTAAAATTGATAAACCTCTAAACAGACTGACCAGGAAAACACAAGAGAGAAGACACAAATTACCAACTTCAGAAATGAGAAAGGTGATATCACTATAGATGCAAGAGACATTAAACAATCATAAGGGAATATTTTGAAAAATGTCATTCCTTGAAAGACACAAATTACTAAAGCATAATCCAGAAGAAATAGAAAGCCTGAATGGTCACATACTGATTAAAGAAATTGAATTTCTAGTTTAAAAACCTCTGAGAAAGAAAACTCCAGACACAGATAGCTTCGCTGTTAATTCTGCCAAATATTTAAGAGAGAAATATTTCCAATTTATGCCAATTTATCCAGAAAACTGAAGAGAATACTTCCCAACTCATACTATTAGATCAGTGTTATCCTGGTACTAAAACTGACCAAAACGTGACAAGCAAATTAAACTGATGTCCTTCATAAGAACCTCAACAAAAGATTAGTAACAATATATAAACAGAATACTTCATTGTGAGCAAGCAGGGCCTAGTCCAGTAATACAAGGCTGATGTAACATTCAAAAATCAAGTGATGTAATCCCCCATTATTATAGACTTAAAAAGAAAACACATATGATTATGTTGCAGCATTTGATGAGATCCAACATCCAGTTATGCTAAAACTCTCAGCAAACTGGGGATAAAGTAACTTCCTTAACTTCATAAAGGGAATTTATAAACAATCCACGAGGAACATCATACTTAATAGTGAAAGACTATATGCTCGTCCCTTAAGATCAGGAGCAAGACAGGATGTTTACTCTCACTGTATCTATTCAATGCTGTAGCTGAGGTTTTAGCCAGAAAATTAGGCAAGAAAAAGAAACAAAGACACCCAGATTAGAAATAAAACGTGAAAACTTTAAATTTACTGATTATATGATCATCTTTGTGCAAAATTTAATGGGATCTACAGAAAAGTACTAGAATTAACAAGTGAGTTTAACAACATTGCAGTCTAAAAAATATACAAAAATCCATTGTATCTACATACTAGCAATGAACAATTGAAATCAAAATAAAGAAGAATACTATTTACAATAGCATACAAAATGGGAACTATTTAGGGATCAATATGACAAAAATCAACAAGATCTGCACATGGAAAACTACAAAACACTGCTGAGAAAAATTGAGGAAGATCAAGATAAATGGAGAGACATACTGTTTTCGTGGATTGGAAGACCCATTACTGTTAAAAATATTAGTTCTCCCCAAATTAATCTATAGGTTCAATGCAATCCCAATAGAAATCTCAGCATGCTTCTTCTTTTTGGTAAAAATTGCTAATTGTAAAATTTGTATGGAAATGTAAAGTACCTAGAATAGTCAAAACAACTTTGGAAAGGAAGAATAAACTTGAATAATTAACACAACATGACTTCAATTTCAATTTCACTACATGACTACATGATTTCAATTATCCATTGCTAGTTTATAGATACAATGGATTTTTGTATATTGATGTTTTTATACTGCAGGGTTGCTAAACTCACTTGTTAATGCTAGTAGCTTTTTTGTAGATTCCATTGAATTTTGTACATAGATCATCATATGATCAGTAAACTAAAAGTTTTAGTTTTTCAAAGTTACAGCTTCAAAACATTTAAAAGCTACACTAATCAATACAGTGTGTTTTTGTGTGAACATAGAGAGATAGATTACTGGAACAGGGACCCCCACTTATATGGACAATTGATTTCAACAAGGTTGCAAAGGCAATTCAGTAAAGAAAGAATAAATACCCTTTTAAACAAATGGTGCTGGGACAACTAACTTTCTATGTGCAAAAAAAGAAATATACTTCATTCATCTTGCCCATATGGAAAAATAAGTCAAAATGCTTCACAGACACAAGAATAAACCTTAAAAATGTGAAACTACTAGGAGAAAACAGTGGAAAATCATCGTGACCTTAGATTAGGCAAAGATTTCTTAGATGTAACACCAAAAGCACAATCCATAAAATAAAAAAATTAATGATCGCCATTCTAACTGGTGTGAGATGGTATCTCATTGTGGTTTTGATTTGTATTTCTCTGATGGCCAGTGATGATGAGCATTTTTTCATGTGTCTGTTGGCTGTATGAATGTCTTCTTTTGAGAAATGTCTGTTCATATTCTTTGCCCACTTTTTGATGGGTTTGTTTGTTTTTTTCTTGTAAATTTCTTTGAGTTCTTTGTAGGTTCTGGATATTAGCCCTTTGTCAGATGAGTAGATTGCAAAAATTTTCTCCTATTCTGTAGGTTGCCTGTTCACTCTGATGGTAGTTTCTTTTGCTGTGCAGAAGCTTTTTAGTTTAATTAGATCCCATTTGTCAATTTTGGCTTTTGCTGCCGTTGCTTTTGGTGTTTTAGACATGAAGTCTTTGCCCATGCCTATGTCCTGAATGGTACTACCTAGGTTTTCCTCTAGGGTTTTTATGGTATTAAGTCTAACATTTAAGTCTCTAATCCAGTTAGAATGGCGATCATTAAAAAGTCAGGAAACAACAGGTGCTGGAGAGGATGTGGAGAAATAGGAACACTTTTACACTGTTGGTGGGATTGTAAACTAGTTCAACCATTATGGAAAACAGTATGGCGATTCCTCAAGGATCTAGAACTAGAAGTACCATATGACCCAGCCATCCCATTACTGGGTATATACCCAAAGGATTATAAATCATGCTGCTATAAAGACACATGCATACGTATGTTTATTGTGGCACTATTCACAATAGCAAAGACTTGGAATCAACCCAAATGTCCATCAGTGACAGACTGGATTAAGAAAATGTGGCACATATACACCATGGAATACTATGCAGCCATAAAAAAGGATGAGTTTGTGTCCTTTGTAGGGACATGAATGCAGCTGGAAACCATCATTCTTAGCAAACTATCACAAGAACAGAAAACCAAACACCGCATGTTCTCACTCATAGGTGGGAACTGAACAATGAGATCACTTGGACTCGGGAAGGGGGACATCACACACCAGGGCCTATCGTGGGGAGGGGGGAGGGGGGAGGGATTGCATTGGGAGTTATACCTGATGTAAATGACGAGTTGATGGGTGCTGACGAGTTGATGGGTGCAGCACACCAACATGGCACAAGTATACATATATAACAAACCTGCACGTTATGCACATGTACCCTAGAACTTAAAGTATAATAATAAAAAAAAATTAATGAGCCAGATTTCATTAAAATTAAGAACTTGCACTCTTGAAAGATACTGTGAAGAGGACAAAAAGCCAAAACTGAGGAGAAATATTTATGAATCACATAACTGATAAAGAAATCATGTATAGAATATAAAAAACTCTTAAAACTCAGTAATAATAAACAACACAGTGAGAATTGGGCAAAATATTTGAATAGACACTTAACCAAAGAGATACGTGGATGACAAGCACATGGAAAAATACTTATTATTGATTAAGAAATTGCAAGTTAAAGCCACAGAACATGCTATGTCATAACAGTGATTAGAATTGCTAAAATTAAAGATGACTGACCATACTAAGCATCAGGAAGTTTATGGGGCAACTGGAATTCTCATTTACTGCTGGGGGGAATGTAAAATGCACTACCAGTTTGGCGAACTGTTTGGCAGTTTCTTAAAAAGTTAAACATATACCTATCATATCAGTCATTCTACTCCCACGTATTTACCTGAGAGAAATGAAGGCACAAGTCCACCTGAAGATTTCAGTAGCAGTTTAATTTATAATAGCCTCAAACGGAAAACAACCAAAATGTCCATCGGCAAGTGAATGAATTAAAACATTTTGGGCTGGGCGTGGTGGCTTACACCTGTAATCCCAGCACTTTGGGAGGCTGAGGCAGGTGGATCACTTGAAGTCAGGAGTTCAAGACCAGCCTGACCAACGTAGTGAAACTCTGTCTCTACTAAAAAGACAAAATTAGCGGGGTGTGGTGGCACATGCCTGTAATCCTAGCTACTTGGGAGGCTAAGGCAGAAGAATCACTTGAACCTGGGCGGTGGAGGTTGCAGTGAGTTGAGATCATGCCATTGCAACAAGAGTGAAACTCTGTCTCAATAAATACATAAATAAGTAAACAAATAATTGTGGTACATTTATACGATGAAATACTACTCAGCAATAAAATGGAATCAATTATTGGTACAAGCAACAACATGGATGAATTTCAAAATAATTAGGCTGAGTGAAAAAAGACAAAAAGAGTACATACTGTGGGATTACATTTATATAAAACTAGAACATAGAAACTAATCCACAGTGACAGATTGCAGATCAGTGGTTGCCTGGGGACTGGGGTGGGGGATAGGGAAAGAAAGACCACAAAGAAGCACAAGAAAATTTGGGGAGTATGTTCAGTATCCTGATTGTGTGATGCATGTGTAAAAAATGCACTAAAAATTTACATTGTAATACGTGCAGTTTATTGTATGTTGCACATTAGTACCTCAATAAAGCTGTTGAACAAATTCTGTTGCCTTTTCCTGATACCATGCTGCCTATCACAGGGGTTCTGTGTCCACGCCAGAGAAACCATCACACCTGAATTCATTCAAATAATTGCATATCCCTTATGTCTGCAAAGACTTGTTAGTTTGAGAATCCATCTGTGTAACATCTACCACATAAGCAAGCTGTGCTGGCTTGTTGGAATTCCTGTCACACATGGGACAGAAAGGGTGGAACAGTCAGGATTATATTATAGCAGGGCCCCCAAATGCAATGAGCAATTTCAACTAATAGTCCTTGAAATGTATGACAAAGGAAGCTAAGTGCATTGCGATCTAGAAGCTGACATCACAGTTTTTAATCTCTATGTTATAATTTTCTTCCTTTTATCACCAGTCTGCATTAAGGTTTATTAGTACATCTCTGGCCTGCTCGGAAGCCATCAGGTGGGGACAGATTAGCGTATCAGTTATGGAACAGTGGTAGGCAGAAGCCGATCAGATGAACTCAGACAGCACAGTAATTAGCATGCCCGAGACACCAGGCTGCCACGCTGGGGCGGCCTTGGCCAGTCTCACTGTGGAGCAGTTTGTTCCTTTCCTCAAAGAAATTCATTAGTGGCGATCAATGGCATGCAGTGTGGAGGCTCCCCCACCGATGCCTGGAGTCTCCATGGCCCAGAGTCGCCCCCTGCTTGGGGCTGGGAGACAGGTATCCATGCCAGCTCTCTGGCTGCTCAGCAGGGCCGCTCACCAGCCCCTCAGGGCTAGGCTATGGGGAAGCACCCACAGACACTGGAATTCTGCACGCAGCCATGGTCTCACCCCACAGTCTCAATGGAAGGACGAGCACACAGCTGTAAGGCTGTCTGCACCCATGGAGACTGATGTGGAATTGATGCAGGGGTCGAGTGCAGAGTCTGAAGTCATTAAGCTCTTAAAGAAGCCAACTTTACTTTTTGATGTTTGCCCCATGCCAGCAAATTCTAAGTACTGAAACATTAAGTTGTAAATTCGTGTATTCGTCCAATGAGTATTTATTGTGTGACTTTTGCATGCTAGGTTCTGGGGATTCGTGGAGAATGCGGGGGCCAAGGTTCCTGCCCTCATGGAGCTTATAGCCTGGCTTAGGAGACAGAGAATAAATAACTAAGAAAGCCAACAAGATAAGTATCACTGAGTAATTAAGAAAACTTGTTATTATGTAATGTCCTGGATATAGCCTGACTTTCTTATTCAGAGGTTCTTCCCCTGGGCTCATAGACCCCATAAGCTCCTTGAAATAGTATGGAAAAGTATGTGTGTCTGTGTTTCTGTTTTTTTTTTTTCTCTCTAGGGAAAGTCCATACTTTTCACCATATGCTTAAAGTGTTTATACTCCAAGAAAGGTGGACAAATGACTCTAGTTCACCCCTTAGGTGTCCCTGGGCACAGGCATTCTTTCCTAACCCTCTCCTGGACCCACTGTGACTGTCTCCTCCTTGTTTCTCTAAACACTCCCAGAGGAGTCTGTTCCCATATCCTAGTGGGACTGGGAGCTGTTGCTTCCCTCTCTGGGTTCATGTCAGTGTCCACTGGAAGAGGCGACCTACCTGTATTCGATCAGCATTGCTCTGCAGCATTGAGAAGAAGCTCTCCATTTCCCAGGGGAGGGCCAGGTCCTGAGGGCCACAGCTTCAGGGGCAGCTGGATGGGAGACCATGCAGCCCTGTACCACCAGCCTGATCTCCTGGATTTGTAAGGTGATGGCTGCAGTGGGAGGCTTTGGGTGGGTGCAGGTAACCAAGTTCACCTGTGGGATAAGAGTGAGGGGTTTGCAAGCAAATACTAGGGAACGTGCCCTGCTCCTGGCACCTGTACTGGGGGTTGCTCTGCACACCTGCATGGTTGGGGGTGTGTGTGGCTTGTATAGCCTCATGGCTATATCCTGCCCAAGCACTGTATGTTCAGGTGAGGTTCAGCCTGGGCTTGGGTGTCCTCATGGCCAGCATCCAAGCGAGGACCCTCACTTGCTTGCCCTGGTCCTCAGCACCACCTCTGCTCCTCCAGGTTAGCCTTTCCTGAGCTCAGAGTTTGCCAGTTCCCTTACAGAGCCTTCGGCCTCTCTGGTCTGGCACTGGGCTCCCCAAGCCCTGTCTCAGGAGGGGGCTACAGGGATCTTGTTAACATTTGTGTCACAATCTCTGAGGATGTTCACAGCCCAGTTCCCGGGCCTGGGCTCAGGTGGTGGAGCAGGCCCTCCCTTTGTCCAGCCCTGCTCCTCTGAGCTGCAGACAGCACCTTGTTCCTGCCTGCACCTCACGTGGAGAGGGGGCCTTCTGTGGAGCAGCTGTTGGAGTACATGGGGAAGCCTGGGAAGTGGGTGCACTTGGACTTTGTTCTTTAAAGCTCCTGGGTGCTCAGGTCTCTGCCCAGCCCAGCTTGGGACAGGGAGCACATGGGGCTGGCAACCTTGGTCCTTCAAAGCATCGTTGCCCTTGACCCCAGGACCTGTCCTCTGCTCAGTAGACCACCAGTTTTAATTATGGTTGGGATGTGGTGGGTATGGGGCACTCTGAGGACAACCTCTGTGGTCCTAAAGTCACTTTTCTTACAGAGGATATAGGACCGTCACACCTGCCCAAGCATGGCCCCAGGCAGCTGCTCGATCACCCTGGGCCTCTATGCCATTTGTCAGTAAAATGAGGGGCTCCTGCCTGTGGCATGGAGGAGAGGAGTTGCTGAGCCAATCACTGCGGGCCACAGGCATGGTGCCCACCCCCGGTGTTCTCTGGGTGTCCTTCTGTTGCACCAGCCAGAACCTTCTGCTCACAGGCTAGCTGGCGGCCACCTCTCCTGCACCTCTCCACCACTCCACCACTGGGCTGGCCTGCCTTTGTCCAGCCTGCTCCTGCTCTGCCCTGCCCACAGGCTCCTAGACTCTTGACTTGGCCTCTGCCACAGGTTGATGGAGCTCTGGTTTCTTTGTGGTGCTCCAGGCCTCTGCAAGGGATTCAGACCCTTCTGCATCTTTCTGGACTCATTCTTTGGCTCCCTCCTGCCCATGCACTGCATGGGATTCAGACTGAGGTGTATGTGTAACAAATGTGGGCCTCCTCTTCTCTCCACTTTTCGGGGGAAGATGGGCTTCCTCATGACCCTCTGGAGGATGCCCTGGGGAGGATCATGTGGTGGCATTTCATTGTTAGACCTCGCTTGATTAAAGTGGCTGAAATCCTAGTGGAGGTTTATTTAGACATAATGCACTGGTTTGGGCCAGGAGACTCATTGTGATTGATCGGCTGTGGCCCTGAGGTTCATACAGATGTTCCCATAGAGGGAAGGACACTGTCCCATGGCCAGTTGGAGCAGTGACTGGGGACTTAGGGAGCAGAAGGGGACTTGAGGCCCCACAAACTGTCAGAGAAAATGAAACGCAGTTCTGTGTGGCTCTCCACTTGCAAATTGTGTGACCTTGGACAAGTAAGTAGAACTGTCTGAGCCATAATTTCCTCCCTTGAAAGCTGGGATGGAAGTGACTCCCTGCTGGGGTCGTGGTGAGGACCAGAGGAGGTCACCTCAGTGAAGCTGCCTGACACACCATCCGGGACAGCCTCAGAGAAGTTTAAATGAGTAAATGTCCGGCTGATCCTAGGAGAGCAAGGAGAAAGATGCAGGGAGGGGAAGGGGGAGGAGGGCTGCAGTCCAGGGCTGGGGCATGGGTGGGGGCTGCTGCAAGATAAGCTTGGCCAGTCTGGGTTTGTGTGCTGGTGGCAGGAAGAGGAAGGTAGCCAGGCTCGCTTTGGGAATGTGTGTGCTGTGGGCCCCAGTGAAGGCCCTGGAACTTAGCCCTGGGCGCTCATACTCAAATGTGTGTACTGTCTTGGGGGGATTTCTGCCTTCTGGGTGAGAATTGGGTCTGGAGCCTGGAAACACCTTTGGTCTGATGACCTAAGCCCTGGGCATTCCATCCCATCCTTGGCTCAGACTAGGCTGGGACCTAGGATGACTCCAATCCCAGCTCTCCTATTGGCCCCAGGAGTGTATGGCTGGGGCAAGGCCTGAGGGTAAACCAGACCCTCCAGCCTCTGCATTGCCTGCCCAAGGTCAAGGCTCTTGGCTCAGAGTGACAGAGAAAATTCTGTCCATTAGGAACCACTCTAAGGCTTCCCTGGACAGGGCACTGACTTTGAGGGTCTCTGGGCTAAATGGTCTCACTCCAAATCAAGCAGGGAGGCTGGGGAGAAACCGTGGGTTCGGGGAGGGGAGTGAAATCAGAGCCTCTCGAAGGCAGAAAGGGCCAGGAGGCCTGGAGGTGGCTCCCAGGGTGTGATGCATGGAAATGAGGAGTCACTTAGTTTAAGGAACCCGTAGTTCTCTGTGTGTAGAACACCCTGGGGTGGATGCACGAGCCACCTGCTGGTCATCTGGAGGCAGCGCACGTGCTCTCTTGGGTCTGTCCTCTGTGGCAGAGGCCCTTCCTGGGCCTAACACCCTCATGAAATGGCCTATGAGCTTGAACCTGGGCCTGAATGTCCTCACTAATGACTCAGCACTGTTTGCCAAAAATCAGGCCAGGTTGCCCCTGGAGAGCCTGTTAACTGAATGACTTGCTGTCACCCAGCCTTGCTTCTCCCCCTGTTCCCCCTCTACTGCTCCCGCTTTTTTGTGCAAATAGGCAGGCAGGGGAAGGTTTGGGGCCGTGTCCAAAAGAAGGGCACAATGAATATAAAATGTAAGAAAAAAAATTCTCAGTAATTTGGTGATCTGGAAAATCAGTCAGAGGTCATTTGGGAGACAAGTGATTTTGTGACCTGGTTTCTGGTGAGTTGGCCACTAGGAGAACTGCTCACTTGAAGATTTTGTCACTTGGGGAACTGACTTTGGAGATTTGTTTTTTGTGGAGTGGAGCTGATTTCTTAAGTGAAATCTCAGCACAGAGGTTTATAGGAAGTCAGAGTCCTCCTTACTTAAAAACTCACACCTCACCCCTGGTGCCCCTCAAGGCTATGTCTCCGCTGTGTCCCCATGGAGGGGAGCATAGTATGTTCTTCACGGTGGTGGATTGGGATCTCTTTGCCTCGCACTCTCTCTGTCTCTTTTACACACATACTGGAGCCTTTGTTTCTGTTTCTCTCTCATGCACACATACGCACATACACTGAAGTCTCTGTCTCTCTCATGCATACACATATGCATACGCTACAGTCTCCGTCTGTTTCTCTGTGATGCATGCACACACACACACACACACACACACAGTGTCACTCCTGCACATACACACACGCTGGAATCTCTCTCTGCCTCTGTCTCTTTCTCTCATATACACAAAATGGATCTCTGTCTCTTTCACACACACATGCATACACATGCTAAAGTCTTTGTCTTTCTCTGTGTCATGCATGTGCGCATACACACGGTCTCTGTCTCATGCACATACACACACACTGGAATCTCTCTGTTTTTCTCATGCATGCACACACACACTGAAGTCTCTGTCTCTCATGCACACACGCATGCGCATGCTAAAGTCTGTCTCTCTCTCTGTAATGCATGCACCCACCCCCTACACACAGTCTCTGTCTCTCAGGCACATAAACACACACTGGGATCTCTCTCTGTCTCTGTCTCTCTCTCTCTCTCCTGCCTGAAGCTGCCAGAGAAGTAAGTTGAATGTTGAGCAGGGTTTTCCCATGGGGTGGCTCAGAAGCAGCCGTAATTGGAGGGAGTAGGGAAAAGACAATGCACTGTAATTGGTCTAAATTACCCTTTTCGCTGAGTGTTAAAGGCAAATAACTTCTCAGGAGCAGACCTGGCTTTTTCCTCCCTAGGATTTTCTTGCTTGCTCCTGGAGGGTGTTTTCATCTCTCTTGGGGGAGGTGGGGATCCTGGGTGCTGTTGGGGTTTGCTGCTGTCAGGGGTGGGGGTGAAGGGCACCAGACAGTGATGTAGTGGAAACTGTACCGTGCATGCCTGGGGCTGTCTCACAGATGTTGAGTCTGAACTCACCGTTTCTGCTCCAGATCTGGTCTCCTTTTGTGGTGACATCACTGCCACTGGATGATGTTTCTTACTGTTGCCACAGCCACTGAGAAAGCTGACACCTTTTCACAGCTTTCAGTGATTGAACACTGACTCTTTTCAAGCATCCTTGCATCTGCTCTTCCATCTACATCATTACAGTCCCTCATCATTTCTTACCTAGACTGGCACAATAGCAACCTATCAAGGCTTTCTGCCACCAGTGTCTTCTTTCTCTAATTCACCCCATTGGTCACTAGAGGGGACTTGAGAATATGAGTCTTATTAGTCAAATCCAAGCTTGAAAACCTTCGGTGGCTCTTCATTGCCTCAGGGTCAAATGCAAGCTTTGTAACTTGACATCCAGGACACTTTCCTACCTGGCCCCTTCCTTCTTTTACATGATTATCTCCTCGTCTTCTCCCTCATTTGCCTTTGGTCTCTGGCAGTGCTGAACTGCTTTAGCTCTCAGAGCATGCACAGGCTTCTCCTTGCTTATGCCTCCACTTTTTCAGGCCTCCGTGCCTTTGCACATGCTGATCTTCCTGCCTGGAAATGCTTCTTTCGCCTTGTGCCACGATGAATTTAATAAGGCCAAGTTCCCTGTTCTTATAGGTCACATTAGATACACTCTCCTTGTGCTATTTCTGTTCTTTTTTTGATGACAACTATCATGCTCCAACACTGTGCTATTATTCATTTGTTTCCATATCCTACTCTCCTCCTCCTCCAGCCCCAGGACATGGTGTTCAAAGGCAGGAAATATGCTTTGTTCACCTCTGTATCCCCAGCATCTAGCCCAGAACTCAGCCCAACAGCTGGTCTTCAAAAATTGTGATCCTGGCCGGGCGCGGTGGCTCATGCTTGTAATGCCAGCCCTTTGGGAGGCCGAGGCAGGCGGATCACAAGGTCAGGAGTTCAAGACCAGCCTGGCCAACATGGTGAAACCTTGTCTCTACTAAAAATACAAAAATTAGGCCGGGTGTGGTGGCTCATGCCTGTAATCCCAGCACTTTGGGAGGCTGAGGTGGGCAGATCACCTGAAGTCGGGAATTCGAGACCAGCCTGACCCTGTCTCTACTAAAAATACAAAATTAGCCAGGCATGGTGGTGCACGCCTGTAATCCCAGCTACTTGGGAGGTTGAGGCAGGAGAATCACTTGAACCTGGGAGGCGGAGGTTGCAGTGAGCAGAGATTGCACCATTGCACTCCAGTCTGGGCAACAAGAACGAAACTCCGTCTCAAAAAAAAAAAAAAAAAAAAAAAAAAAAAAAAATATATATATATATATATATATATATATATATGGACTCATTCCCCCTAAATGAATTGTGAATTCATTCCACAAACATTTACCAAACACTGCCCTATGCCAGGCACAGCTCTGGGCACTGGGGGTACATGGATGTGAGTGTCGACCACTGGGTTTACAGCAGTGGTGTCCTTGACAAGAGCCGTTGCAGTGGGGCAGTGGACACATGGAGTGGGTTCGAGAGATGGCAGGAAGAGAGGAAGTGGAGCCAGCTGCCTAGATCATATGGAATTCTCTTTGTAAAGGGTTGTGGAGGCATGGTGGCCATTGAAGGAGGGGTCATGGTATCAAGAGGGAGATATTTTAATAAAGACAGAGGGTAACTTAGGCCACCACTTTCTTGGAGTCTTTTTTTTTTCCTTGCTTTATTGAGGGCAAGGAGGTAGAGAAAATGGCCTTTTGGGAGTAAGCAAGTGAGAAAGGGGAGAGAGAAATACACAGAGAACAACCAGATCCACAAGTCGAGACAATGTATCTGTAGCTACTTCTGGTACCCATCCCTATAGCTATTGCTGCATCTATGTGTAAACACATATACCTCCTCCCCTACACACACATGTTCACACACACATCTTTATTGAACGTTCAATGATTTCCAAAGGTCCTGTGGAATGCTGGTGTGCTGCCTTGTGGGGAGAAAAGAAGACTGAGGAGGAAAGTTTAGACTAAAAGTGATTTAAGAGACGTATCAAACAACTGGCTATATGTATAGACTTTGTCAGGATTCTGATTTGAAAAAAATTATAAGAAAACATTTCTGTGGCCATGGGGAAATATGAATACTGGCTGGATACTGGAAGATAGTAAGGGTTTGTTTACTTTTTGTAGGTATGCTTATGGCATTGCATTAAAAAAAATTTCTTGTCAGGCCAGGTGCAGTGGCTGACGCCTGTTATCCCAGCACTTTGGGAGGCTGAGGCAGGAGGATCACTTGAGCCAGGAGTTTGAGACAAGCCTGGACAACATAGCAAGATCCTGTCTCTACAAAAAACAATAAAAATTAGCCAAGCGTGGTGGCCCACACCTGTAGTCCCAGCTACTTGGGAGGTTGAGGTGGGAGGATTGCTTGAGTCCAGGAAATCAAGGCTGTAGTGAGACGTGATTAGGTCACTGCATTCCAACCTGGGTGACGGATATTCTGTCTGTTCAAAACAAAACAAAACAAAATAAAATAAAACAATAACAGGGAAAAATCCTTGTCTTTTTGATATACAATTGAAATGTATACATGTGAAAGATGTGATGCTGGAAATTTTCTTCAACATAATTTGGGGTGGGTGAGGTGTAGGTGATAACAGTTGAAGCTAGGTAAGAGATACACAAGGCCCACTACTCTTTTTTCCAATGTTTAAAATTATTTTATAATAACAAGTAAAATAAAATCAAATAATAACAGTTTTTTCTTAGCTATACAGGAATCCTGTTTGCTTTTTGTTTTAGGTTTTACGGCCTTAACTTTTCTGGAATATTAGGTGCTGTTATCACTTGCCGGCTAGAGAGAGGAGCAGATGGCAGGATGGATGGATAAGTAATGAGCAAATATTAATGAGAACAGGAAACTATCAATCGAGTTTCCTGGACAGATTGCTTTTATCCCTGGATACTTCTGCAAAATTACATGCATATAATATAGTCATATTTTTTTTGCTAGAAAATGATTCATACCATGGGATTAAGTAGGGCGGTACTTTGTGGTGGGAGGGAGGTTTATAGAGGCTTACATGTGGGCTCTGGAGGCAGACTGCCTGACTCTGCACTCAGTAATCCTCTGACCTGGGGCAGTAACTCCCCGTCTGCAGAATGAAGATAAAGTAGGTGTATGCATGAATATACACCTGATGTATACTCACACAATGGAGTATTATTCGGACACAAAAAATAATGAAGTACTGATGAGTGCTACGGTGGCGATGAACCTTGAAAACATTATGCCAAGTGAAAGAAGCTAGCCACTAAAGACCACATATTGTATGATTCCATTTATATGCAATGTCCAGGATAGCTGAATCCATAGACACAGAAAGTGGCTGCCAAGGTCTAGGGTGGGATGGGGGTAGGGGGGTGTAGAGAATAATTGCTGGTGGTCGTGAGGTTTCTTTTTGAGTTGATGGGAAAATTCTGAAATCAGATCGTAGTGGTGGTTGCAAGAGTCTGAATATAATAAGCCATTCAATTGTACACTTAAAACAGGTGAATTTTTTTGCATGTAAATTATATCTCAATAAAGCTGCTTGAAAAAAATACACCACCCACATCACAGAGTTAAGGATTAAATGAAAAAGTGTGTGTAAAGTATTTCCTGGCATGCCACGTACAGTTTCTAACTCCAGGTGCTTCGCTGAAATCATTAGGGAAGAGTGTGTTCCTCCGGCGTTTGCTTTCTGAAATGCTTGATATGAATCATGCTATGAAGACTCTGGAAGTGAGTGGTTTAGGTAGAATTACCATTTCAAGTTTCTAATGACCACATACTGGTCTAGAATTAAAAGCCTTCTTAATGGCCCTAAAGTAGATTATTCATATTGCTCCAAATTTTTGGGCTTTAAAACCATCTCTCTTTGAAGCTTGGAAATCTTTTAGACAGTCTACAGTGTGGAATTCCTTGCACAGCCCCCACCCTACGCACCTCTGCAGACTCCTCTTTTCCCATGGGACTTATGTGAACGCCTGAGCCCTGCTGACGTCTTCACCCTCTGGGTCCCCACCTCAGTTAATAGAGATAAAGCCAATTAGTAGCTAGTCTAATGGACTTGTGATGTCCTAGTTTATCTCTGTTTCTTCAGTACTTCCTTAATTGCCTAAAATGTTGTGAGAGAGGCACAGAGCTAGCTGACCCACAGAACTGATGGGGTTGGCCTTGGACTTGGGGATTTTCTTCCTTTCCAACTTTCAGGCTTGAGGACCAAATCCCTGGGCTGGAGGCAGAAATACTTCTGCTGCCCGAGGTCCCTTTCCCAGTGGTTCTCTTGAGCTTGAGAAGAATGTGAACCATCCCTTTAATTTAAGCTCTTGCTGCCCCTGGCAGGGCCAAAGCATGCTTTCCATAGTGGCTGCACCTTGGGATCACTTGGTAAGTTTAAAAAAATACAGGTGCCGGAGTCCTGCCTCTAGATGCTCTGATGTAACTGGTATAGGGTAGAAAGTATTAAAACCTTCCAGGTGATTCTAGTATGCCTTGAAGTCTGAGAACCACTGCCTCAGAGGGAAGTCACGCTGAACAGGTGGTGGCGGTCTGAATGCAGGGAAAAGCAGAAGTGCTTAATGAGTTGGGGGAGGAAGCGCGGGGGGTAAACATTTTTCTTGACTTGAGTGTAGAGGAGAACCTGTGAGTAAACATGCTATTTTAAACGGGTTGGCCATTTGGCTGAAAATAGACAGAAAGCATGGGTCCAGCAATCCATTCAGCTTTTAGAACGTGACCCCAAATAGTTTCACTCCTGCTCTGACACATCCGCAAGAAGGAATCTTCCTCCTTTGTCAGCCAAACATGTCAGCAGTGGTCTGGCACTTGGAGTGTGTATGCGTGTGTGTGTGGGTGTGTGTGTGTGTGGGTGTGGGTGTGTTTGTGTGTATAGGAGAGAGAGAGACAATAGAAAGGTTGTGCATAGCCGTGGCAGACTCTGCACATGCTTCTTTGTGGTTCACTGGTCCCTTGGGGAGCAAAGTGGGAACCCTCCTAAAGATGGGCAGGCCCAGCAGGGAAAAGAGCAGATCCATTCATTAAAGAACAGGGTATTGCCCTCTCCTGGGGGAGCTCACATTTGTGACAGGGCCTATGGAGGCAGGCACTGTCCTAGGGCCGTTATCTCCTGTAGGCCTCAAATGACACTCCTATGAGAAGCTCCACTTTACCGGGGAGTCAGTTGAGGCTTGTGGTGCATCCAAGGACATACAGATGGTGGGTGATAGGGCTCTGATTAGAATCGCTGTCTACTGGACCATGCCATCCGCCTGCTGGCTCAGAGGTGGCTGCTGTGGAGTTGACACCCCTGGATGCTCTGGGAGAGCTGGTACAGAAACCCAGTCCTGTGGGCTGGGCCAGAGCCACGCAGGCTCTAGGTGTCACCTTGGGCACTGTTGTAGTCCTTTTTGGCTCTGTGATTTCCTCAAGCCCCAGGCTTGCCTGGAGACCTTTTTGGGAGAGGTGGCTTGGGATAATGCTTTTCATTAAGGATGGGCAGAAAGGCCTGTCTTCTGAGAGTCCTTGGCAGTGCTGATTCAGAACCCGAGCGCCAGGTGCCTGAGTCTTGCACAGGCCCCTTTCCTGCCTCCCCTTCGCCTCTGCGAGCTCCAGCTGTGTTCTGAGCAGGACAAAGGAAGTGACTGTACCTTGAAGAAGAGGGATCCTCAGAAGCCCCCGTGGAGCCACATGGGCTGCCGCTGGGCTGTTTCAGCGGTAAATCTCCCTGGATGGGGTATCTTTGGGGAGTTCCTCCTGCAGGCCACGGCAGGGCTTTGCCTGTAGCACTGGGGCATCTTCTGGGGACTCTTGAGTTGAACTGGCTGGTGGGGTCTTCTGCCTGGGAATTGAAAGTGACCATGTTTCAGAAATCCCAGGCTGGACTGCTGCTGGAAACTGCTAGAGGAATTTTATGCTCTTCTGACTTGCTGGACTCACCAGGCCTTATGGGTTGCCCTGTCTGCTTTCCCTGAGGTTTCAGGCTTTGGTTCCCACTCTCGTTTTCTCCTTGGCAGCATCCTTTCCACCACCCCCATGATGCAACTGGGCACATGTGGGTACCCCTGTGCAGGGGTGTGCTGGAAGCTGGCATCCTAACTCCATGCCTAGTAATGTCACTTGGTAGCTTGAAATCTACCATAGTGGAAATATTTACATCAAGGAAGTTGGCAAACACTACAAGTTAGGGGTTTATTTACTTCCAGAGAGCCAGTTAAACCTTTCCTAGTACACCACTGCCCCTGGGGCTACAGCGTGGCTTGACAAGCTCAATAGTACTTGCCTCATTCTCTATCTGTTTGGCCTAGGGTCATTGCCAGAAGGCACTTAGCTATCTCAGGGCCGTGTTTCCAGACGCCACTGTGGCCCTTTTGGTCTGCTGTGACCAAATCCCTAGCTCTGACACAAGGCCTTCTTGTTGCAGTCAGGCCTAGCTCTTGCCATGATCCTGGATTGGCCTGGACCGGTGCATTGAAGCATCTTTTATGTCAGACACATTGTCCTTCAGCCTTCCTGCACTGGCACTGTGCGCCCATGCAGGTGTGTGAGGGTGGAGGGCGAGGCCCGGCTTGAGCTGTGGGCCTGGGCCCCCTTTCTAGCTTCAGTTTCTTTCCCCACAGAACGAGCTGAACTCACAAGGTCCAGCGCATACTCTGTGCCCAGGGAGTCACCCTGAATAGTGCTGCCTCCTGTGCCCCTTGCCTGGGATGCACGCCTGCCTTGCGTCTTTGCCCTGCCCTGTCCCCCAGGGTAAGTGGGTGAGTTAGAAGAAGGTCTTTCCAGAGGCGGGTATTTTGTGAGTCTTTGAGTATGTGACTGGGTATTTCTGTGTGTCTGTGTGTGCAAAACCTGAGTGGGTTCTCTCCCTGCCAGCGTTACTCGCCACTCTGCCCTGGGCTTGCTGAGGCTCTCTCAGGGCCAGGGTGTGTGAGGAAGGGCAGCTTCTCAGGGTGCAGTGGGCACTTGGCTCAGAATCCTTCCCATACCTGACAGAGGGGATTCTGCATCAGCAGGTGTTGTGTGGACTGCAGACTCTTGGGTTCTAGAGATTGTCGTGGTGTCCCGGTTTCTAAGGGCTTCCCAGGGTTCAGATGCACCCTCGGTGAACACAGCCCACAATTTGGGCAGGGCCTCCCATCTCAGTGCAGCGCTCAAGGGCAGGCGAGGTTCATTTTTCCCAGCCTAGGGTCATGCCACTTGCCTGCACTGTCTCCTCAGCTCCACACACAGCCTGGTGAGATCATGTGCCTATTTTTCAGTAGAAACTGAGGCTCAAAGTGGTTAAGTCCCTGTCTACAGTCACACAGCCCATAAATGTCAGGAGGAAGATTTGCCTTAGACTCAAAGGTCCACGCTGTGTCTCACTGTCACCACACTGCCTGAGGCAGGGAATGGAGGTCCACTCCTGCAGACTCACCTTGCCCTGTGGTGCCTCTGGTGGAGTCCACACTTTTTTGGGCTGTATTCATTTCAAACCACTGATGCCATGTCTGCCTCCACCGAGCAGCCTGCCTAACTGCTTCCCCTCTTCTTCGGTTTTCACCACACTCAGTGTGCTCAAGGCTGTGGGGGTCTGTGGGGCTTCTTGTAGCTCCTTCTGTCCTAGAGAACCCACTGTGAGCCTGGCCTGGTGCCTCCCTCAGTCACAACTGCTTGCCTCTGGGCCTCCTCTGCTGGAACACAGCGTCGTCTTCTCACAGATGTCTCCTGAGAGGCTCAGGCAGGAATCCTGGGTGGTGGCTGCCCAAGCTGAGCCTGGTGCTTCTGTGAGAAAGGCAGAATCCGTCCTGCTTTGTGTCTAACATCAGAGGCTCAGGAACAGGCTGAGGAGGGCTGACTCTGCAGTGATGGCGGGGCAGGAAGACAGCCAAACCTCAGTTTCCTCATCTGTAAAACAGCTACAGTGCTGTGGACCCTGCCTGGCGGTGGGGAGGACCAGCTGAGATGGTGCACACCTGACACCTTGGCCAAAGTGTGAGGCTGCTGCTGGAAAGCCCGCCACTCCCTCAGCAAGCACTGTCCCCACAGGATGTTGGCTCCATTTGCCTGGTCCCGAGGTCCTTGGGAACAGCCAGGGGCAGGGTGTCTGTGGCCTGTGGGATCTCTCCTCTACTTCCTGGGGAGATGCATGGTTCTCTTCCAGAGTGGGCAAGCACACACTCTGGGGCCAATTCGGTGGTTCCTTCTGGAAGGCAGGCACTCTTTCTTGGTGGCGCCTGCACTCAGGCCTTCAGGCTTCCTCTGTGGCCCCTTCTCCCTGCTGCTCCTCCTCAGGAAGAAAGCAGCAGGGAGGATTTGGCCTCCTGACTGGCTGGACACCCTCCCAGGGCCTAGGCCCCTCCGTCCTGCCTTATTGGCAGCTCCTTGGCCCCCCAATAGATCAGTGCTGTCTTGACTGTGGAAAAACCTCTGGTATCCCTGGTAAGATGGTGCAGGGCTTTGCAGGGAAGATGACAGTGCTGCAGGGAGGGAGAGGCCTTCCCCTTCTACCCTTGTAGGCTGGGTCTTTTCTGGGCTGGGTGGGGGGTGCTCCCCATTCAGCCTCTCTGCAGTAGGCCTCAGATTCCTTGCTGCAGCAGAAAAGTAGCAATGCCCATAAGCTCCTGAATGTAAAGGCAGGAAGACTTGGTGCTTGAGATTTGGGACTTTGGGTTTGGGGCCTGACTCAGGCTTAACCGTTTGGGAGGTAAGGAGGTACTGGGGGCAGAGCAGCAACCAAGCCTGCCACAAATAGTGTGGAAATAGAGATTGCCCAGCAAAAGCTTAGACATGGCTGTGAAGACTGAGGGGAACTGCATTCTGCTCACATAAAACCTCCTATTTGAGAAAGCAGAGATGGAGTATTGGGTCCCACCTAAATTTTAAATGTCGGCCAGGCCAATTTATACTGTGGGGCCAGGCACTGGGCTGTCCTGACAGCAGATCCTGCTTTGCCACTTCCCAGCTATGGGACTTGTGCCAAGTTACTTGTCCTCTCAGAACCTCATTGTGCTTGTTTGCAAAATGGGATAGTAATATAGGCCTTGCAAGTTCTCCTGAGTACTAAGTGAGAAAACATCTGCAAAACACAGGTAAAGCTGCACTCCCCGACTCAGTAAATGCTGCTAAGATAGTGACAGTGACATAAAGAACTGCTGAGAATGACATAATGCATGTGATGGAGGCCGATCCATGGGTCTCATTTACTCCATAGTTAGCCAAGACATAATGAATGTGAAATGTTTCCCTGTGTCTTCAGCATTTTGGTGTCTCCCTTTGCTCTCGTGTCCAATCAACATGACCTGAGCCTCCTCCGATTGTGGTGGAAACTGTTGCTCTGCACAGGATTTCTGGGGGTGTGAACGAGGAGTGAGTCTTACCTACTGAATCCCAGGCCCTGCCGAATGTTGGTTCCCACTAGCCACTCTCAGCACCGCCTTGCCCTAAACAGAAGCTGCCCTTGGTTTCCTCCCATGAGCACCTCCTGGGAGGTGGTCAGCAGGACAGTTTGTCACTTAAAATTTGGGAAAACAGGGAAGGATGGCTACTCACCTGGATCTCAACTCCAAGAATTCTAACCCTTAGCCCTAGCCCTAGTCTTTATGACCTTAAACCCAACCCAGAACTGGAAACAACTTACCACCCAATACTGGATCTCGGTCTTTGTAGACTAGGCCAGCCACAGGCAGCCTCTTTGGCCCTGGGCTTCAGCAGGGATGGGCTGTCAGTCCTGGCTCAGCACCTCCCCTCTTCTCCCAACCCTCTGTCTCCAGGAGGCCAGCAAGCAATGCTGCAGTTCTGCCCTGCAGGGCCCATGTGCTCCCTTTTCCCTCTCTGCCTTGGTCTAGCCTCGGCCTGGTCCTTCCCACAGAAAAAGGGTTATTCAGGCATTTTCCTCCAGAAACCTTGAGCACCGAGCAACACAGCAACTTGCAGATGCTTTGACGCAACCATTTGTCTTAGCCTCATCTCAGATCTAGTTCTTCATCAGGGCTTTCTGCCCACTCTGCTCCTCCTCCTACCACCAGGATGTAATTAATACAGGAGCATGGGAAATGTGTACCAAGAGCAGCCCTCCAGGTTCACAGATTTTTTTTTCCCTTGTATTGGTCGTAGCTGGGGTTGATTGAAACCGCCTGTGACTGCCCCGTGGCTGTTCGTCCTGCCAGACACAGTCTGCCACTGGAGCACACAGCAGGGCAGAAGGTACTTCTGCCATTGTTGGAATCCCCAAATTTCCTATCCCCCCCGCCACTGCACATTCGCCTCTGTCCATTGTTCTTTGCTCCATTTCTCTGGCCTTTGGATGACTGGTCTGCCTTCTGGTCCCCATCACCCAAGGACATGCTTTATCACCACCCCTGCGGCCTCCTCCATGCCACTGATGTGCCCTCAGCTTCATCCACTACTCTTTGGGGCCCCAAAAGAGGGGCTAAGTAAGTGTAGGGCTGACTACATTGGAGGGAATGGCTTCCATCGGTCCTGGAGGAAGCCAAGCCTCCAGGCTTTGTTCATGCTATTCCATCTGCCTGAATGCTGTTCCCTCTCCCACCTCTCTGCACCCATTGCAAACTCCTCCTCCATTCCTCGGCTTAAAGTCATTTTCTTGGGAAACTCTCCCTGACCCCCTGAAAAAGTTAGGCTTTGTCCTTGTTTAATTGTAATTTAACTATTTGATTGTGCCATTTTGAGCTTAATTATACTTCTGTTTCCTCCACTGTGCTGGGTGAGGGCAGGGACTGTCCCTCTAAGACTGTGCTCAGCAGGCTGCCTGGAACAGTGTCACTTAGTAGATATTTATCCTTTGTGCAAATGAATGAATGAATGAATGAATGAATGAATGAATGCTCCAGGCTGCGGGGTTCGGGGCTGGGCCTCAGCACTGAGCTCTTTTGTTCTCTGCTCCCCGGTGCTGCCAGGGGTAGGTCGCCCCAGCGCTGGCATCCTGCGAGTCTTGCTCACCTCCCTGGTTCTGAACTTCTTTTTCCTCCTGGTTCCTGGGCTGCTGTTCCAGTTCGCTGGGCTGGAGCCTCCCCCAGATTTTGTCCTTTAAAACTCATTGATTTTTGTGCTGACTTTTACAGTACAAATGTCATCGTTAGATAAAATAATTGAAGCGGGTAATCTATTCGCTGAGCTCACATGGCCCTTCCCACTCTGCTCAGCCTGGTGCACCGGTGAAAGCACTGCCCGGGTTTGTTTTGACAACTGTTCCCCACCTGGGGTCCGAGGACTATGGCCAGCTGGAGTGAGCAGCACCTGGTGGTGCAAGGGCCTCAGGCCTGAGACCCTTGCCTGCCACACCAGTAGCTTCCGAGATGGACAGGGTGATGCAAGCAGACGGGTGAGGCTGAGCAGGCGATCACATACCAGCGGGGGGTGCTGGGCCACTCTTCCTCCTCTCTGTTCTTCATCCTCTCAGCCATTTGGTGGGGATAATCATACTTCCCTAGAAAGAAGATTAAGAGACCACAGATGGACTGCCCGCACCGTCCCTCCTCCCGAGTGGGGACTCAACAAACATTGTCTGACCCAGGCCTCCCACACGGAGTCCCTGCTCGTGACTCTGGGCCAGAGGGGCAACCGGAGACCAATTGTAGGGGCAAGGCTCAAAGTCTCAGCCTCTGACCCTTTCTCTGCCTGCCAGGTCGGTGGCTGACGCTATCAGTCCAAAGAATCATGCTCATGGTCTTCATCACTGGCTTAGCAGCTTACATGTTAACAGAAGATCTTTAAGAAATGCGTCAAAAAGTGCTGCTCTGGGGCTTGTGCTCACAGGACAGCTATGCCCCGAAGCCCCTAGCTCTGCGTCTGCTGTGGGCCTCAAGGACAGGATGGGCCATGGAGTGACTCACCTGGGCCTGATGGAGACAGCTGGCAGTGCCATGGCCCAGGGCAGCCATGGGCTCAGATGCAAGTGCCAGGCCAGGCTGTGCTGCTCCTAATCCTGTTGTTCCAAGTGGTTCCAGCCTGCCCTATGCCAGCCTGGGATGCATAAAGGGCACTGAGGGCACTGGCCCATTGGAGGTCCACAGAGTCACTCCCACTCCCTGCTTCCACCTCTCCAGTATCCTGGCCCTCAGTTTCAGAATCTCAGCCCCTGTGTTTCCTCAGGTTCTTGTACCCTAATGTGCTACTTACTTGGTACAGGCCTCTCCAACTCAACAAACCCCTGACACTGGCTTTTAGAAGGCTCCTTCAGGCCCATGCCCATGATGGTGGATCAGATATATGCCCCCTGCCAGGCTGCCCACCTGGAGAGAAATCTGCAACCCCAGGACTCTGTTTGCTGTAGCCCATCTCAGCCCTGGGCACAGGGCATGGCCCAGAAGGTTCTCTCTGGGTGTTGGGACAGATACCCAAAGGCCATTCCCAAAGAATAGTAAAGCCAAGAGGAATGATGATTTCTCCATTCAGTGGGTCATGGACAACCCCATCCTGCCCACTAGTGTGCACCCTCCTGGCTCCAGGTCTAGATAGACTTTATGCTTCTATACTTTTGAAAAGGTGGCCCCAAGACCCTTTTTATGCATAGGACACCCCTGTTTTTAGGGTTGGATTTGCAGAATTGGGAATGGAAATTGAATTTGAGCTACTATGTGGCTTATCCATGGAAAGCTTCTGAAAACAAACAAGATTGGCTGCCCTTTGCTTTTAGGTGAGAGAATACACAGTTTGCAGTCAGCTGGCCCCAGTAGGCTTGGGAAAGGAGGAGCTGTTTGGCTGGGCTTTGGGTGGCTGGGAAGGGGATGTATGGCTCTTCTTCCTGTTCCCTGCATGGGGTGAGGGTCCCTGGGCCTCAGCAGGGACACAGTCATCATGGCCCCATGATTTTGCCCTTTTCCTGTCTTTATTCCTGGGGCAGTTCCCTCCTTGTGATGGCTGCACCCTCTTCCCTTTTTCCTCCCTGGGCCTTGCTGCCTGGGACACCACCCACCCAAGGCCCCAAAGGGTGTGGGGGTCCATCTGGATAAATTACTAACCCCAGGACACATTCATACATATTCATTTGTTCAATATTTAATTTTAATTAGAAGTGGAATGGCTTTGCAAAAACACCCTGCCACAGCCCTACCACTGGTTGGGTGTCTTGCCGTCCCTCCAGAGCAGGCCAGCTGCCAGGAGCCCTTCTTGGGTGACCACCAGCATTTTCCTTCAGTAAACAGACAGTGACAATTGGAAGTTTGCACAAAATACAACACACTTGTTTTTCTGCCTTCTCTGTTGGTTTGGTTTTAGCAGGAAGAAGCTGGATGTAAGTTTTGTTTAATTTTTTTCTTGGTTTCTGAGTGGACTGAGATGTTGTTGTCAATTCCTCCACCTCCAGCCATCTTAGTGATCCAGTTCCATTGTGACCACCATCACCTGCTTGCAAGCCTGTGGCTTGTTCAAGTCAGCCAGCAAGTCATCTTCACCTGCTTGCTAAAAACCCTGCCCAGAACCAGGGTGATGTGGTGGAGATGTGCAGCATTTTTGGGAAGGCAGATTCTGACTGATGAGAGATAAGCCCTCCTAGAGACTCCCTCAAGCACTCATGGCCTACAGAGACCCTCAGTTCCCCAGCCTCAGCTCCTAAGGTTACTTTTTGGCTTAGGGCACTCACTGAGCCTCACTGTTCTCATCTGTGTAATGGGGTTAGGGCATTTCTCATGGGAGAAACAGGAATGCTCAGTGGGGGTAGCACACATCAGCCTGCCCCAGAGCCTGGCACCAGGTGAGAGCTTCATAAATGCTGTTCCCTCCCCGCAGTTGCCTGTCCTGGCTCAGCTTCTCAGACTGAGTCACTCCTCCAAGTGCCCTGTCTTCCCTCTTACACCACCCCCTACCCAGGCTTCACAAACCCCTAGCTACCTGAATGTGCCTGAATGTGCTAGGATGTCAGGCCCTGTATTTCCCTCCTGACACACCTTGCTACCAGCTTATTTTCTCATGCTCTCTCTTATTCCTAAAAGCATGGCTCACACCTTAGCTCTTTGGGTCACTGGGGTTGGGCGGCCAGGGTGTGGGAGTTTCACATCGTGTAGCCTGTCTGTTGTTGTTGGTGCTATCCACTGAGAGGTGGGAGGCCTGGGACAATGCACAGCTTTCCTGAGAGCCGGCGGGGTAAACGCTTTTTCACAAGAACACCCTCGTTCTTGAGTATTGAGGGGAGCACCCAAACAGATGTTGAGAGATCAAGGCAGGATTTTGGCCTCTAAGAATAAAGATGCTTTGTTTCCAGCATGCTGAGCGTGTGCTCGGACAGTGGGCTACACCGTTCTAAGAGAACAGCTTTTGGACTGGAGTCTCCTAGACTCCATTCCCTGCTTTACTGCTTATACCCTGTGTGACCCTGGGCAAGTCACTTCACCTCTTTGAGCCTTAGGCTACTGATCTGTAAAAATGGGGTTATTATTCCCCCCTGGAAGAAGGACTTTTGCAAGGGCTAAATGAGGGAACACATGGCTCCTGGCACATCGTAGGCCCTCAGCTTATGCTGTGGCCTTCTTCCTATGGCACTGGGGGTTGCCGATGATGAGCTTCTTTCTGCTTGGCATGTCTGGGCAGGCACCTGGGTCTGAAAATGGTGACCACCAGCAGGTTGCTGGTTTCTGCCCATTCAGCCTTCTGACCCTTTGTTGATCATGCCTCCTTCTTCCCCTCCACTCTGAATGCCAGAAGGTACACAGTGAACTTTCTTTTTGTTGGCATAATTGTGCAAGCTCTTGATGTCATTGGTCCTGACATCATTGATCCTACTCCAGAGTGGCAATGCTAGCTAGTTGGTCTGCAGGAGGCATGGCAGCTGGGAGGGGAGGGGCAGAGTAGGTCATCTGGACTGAACTGGGAATTCCATGTGGTTGAAATGAAATTTGTGCTTTGGTGAGGTGCATGCAGCAGGGATGGAGGACAGGCACACAGTGAGCATTTGCAGGATGCCTTAGGACTCAGCTGTGGCTTTGGCAAGACCGAGCATAGCATATACATCTATGGCTGGCTCATTTGTGTAGAAATCAGACCCATCCTGGCTTAATCCCCCAGTTGAGGGCTTGGTGTTCTGGAGGTATGGCATGGACAGGTGTGCTGTGGTTCACTTGATGATGATGATGATGATGATGATGATGATGATGCTGGTGGTGGTGGTGGTGATGTTGATGGTTATGATGATGGTGGTAGTGGGGGTGGTGATGATGAAGGTGATGGTGAAGGTGATGGTGAAGGTGATGATAATGGTGATGATGGCAATGTTTATGATGATGGTGATGATGGTGGTGGTGGTGGTGGTGATGGTGATGATGATGATGGTGGTGGTGATCGAGCTAGTTCAGCTCTTACCACATACTGGGTACATTTACCTGCTTTGAATGTAGATTTAATTCTCATAAGAATCCTATGAGGTTGGCTTTGTTATCATCTCCATTTTATAGATGAGGAACAAAGGCAGAGAGAGGTTAAAATTGTTCATTGCTGAATGGTTGGTAAGGGGTGGAGTCCAGTGTCCACCTGGCTCAGATAGGCTCATTGTTGTACTTAAGTCCACCCTGGCTGACTTAGCCCTGTGCCGCCTACCTCTGTCCCAAGAATGATGAGCAGGCAGGCTGAGCAAAGCTGTGTCCTGTGGCACAGACCAGGCTCTGGCCCAGCTCTAACAGAGACATAGTCGTGCATTGCTTAATGATGGGGATACACCCTGAGAAGTGTGTCTTAGATGGGCTCATTGTTGTACTTACTGTGTATTTACACAGACCTAGAGGGTACAGCCACCTACACACCTAGACTATAAGGGACAGTCTATGGCTCATAGGCTACAAACCTGTACAGCACGTTACTGTACTGAATAGTGGAGGCAGCTGTAACACAGTGGTAAGTATTTGTGTATCTAAACAAATATAGAAAAGGTAATGATGTTACTGTGGCTATGATCTCACCAGGCAATAGAAGTTTTTCAGCTCCATTATAACCTTTGGGATTACCATGTTCATTGTTGACTGAAATGTCATTTTGTGGTGCATGACTGTATAGTGTGAACCACATATGTAATTTAAAATTTAAAAAGTAAAAAGAAAAAGGTGAAATTAATTTAGTATATTTCTTTTAGCCCATTATTGTCATTTCAACATAAATTAATATAAAAATAATTAATGGGAGGCCAAGGTGGATGGATAACGAGGTCAGGAGATTGAGACCATCCTGGCTAACATGGTGAAACCCCGTCTCTACTAAAAATACAAAAAAATTAGCCGGGCATGGTGGCGGGCGCCTGTAGTCCCAGCTACTCAGGAGGCTGAGGCAGGAGAATGATGTGAACCCGGGAAGTGGAGCTTGCAGTGAGCTGAGGTCAGGCCACTGCACTCCAGCCTGGGCGACAGAGCAAGACTCTGTCTCAAAAAAAAAAAAAAAAAAAAAGGATAATTAATGAAATATTTTGCACTCTTTGTTTTGTACCAAGGCTTTGAAATTCAACCTCAGCTTTACACTTACAGCCGATCTCAGTTGATTCCGCCTCATTTCAAATGCTCAGGAGCCCCCTGTGGCTCGTGGCTGCCACGTCGGACAGTGTGGGATCACCCAGACTCTGCCTCAGGGTGTACAGTATGACTGGGGACATGTGCTCATATTTTGCTTCCCATTGGTCACACAAACCTCTCAGCCATGATTCAGTGTCTCCTGACTTGTCCCATGGCCTCCTGAATTGCCTCTTTGGATAATTTCCCATCTCTGTGGTACGTCTGTGACCTCACACAGGTGCTTCTTTTGGTCTGGGAGCCCTTTCAAGTGGGGTTGGAGCTGAGTCCTACAGAGCAGAGAGAATTTGGAAAGGTCAGGAGTCAGGGTGCTGCTGAAAGCCAGGACAGGCAAGGGCACATCAGCTGCTTCCCAGTGGCTTAGTAGGTGAGTGAGTAATTTCTGATGATGGTCATCGTAGCTGCAGTTCAGTGGGCACCTCCACAAATGCCTGACCTTTAATTCTCACAATAACCCTGTAATGGAGATACATTTTCCCTTTTAATTGTAATCAGTGTTTTCATTGGTAGGGAGATGAAGGTGCAGAGAGGTGAGAGGTACCTTAGTTGATGGGTGGTGAAGCCAAGACTGGGGCCAGGGCTGTCTGACTCCCAGGGCCAGGCCCTTCCCCTCTGTCAGGGTGCTCAGTCTCAGGCCGATGAATGGAAATTCTTCCACGGACCCAGGAGCCCTGGAGGCTTGTGAGCAGGCCTGTGTCAGGGAAGAAACACTGGGTTGGGTGGACAAATCTGTCATGAAATGACACAGCAGAAATCTTGAGAATTCATGCTGTTTATGAAAATCCCCTTGATCACTGTCTAGGCTGTGCTGGTCCCATGCTCTGGGGGCCCAACATCCTTTCAGGGAGCTCAGCTCACCTGTGGGAGCAGCTGGAGCCAGAGCCCAGGCAGCCACGCTTATGGACAGTCCTGAGGAGGCTACTATCTCCTATATTTTGGATAATGATGGAGGGGGTGCTGACAACACCTTCACTGACTGTTGGCTGTCAACTTGCATTTATAATTTGGGAGGATTCCAGGTTGTCCCTAGGGTAACCTCACTGTTACTACCTGGACTTTCCATCTGCTTTCTTCCATGGAGCCCACAGAGGTGGCCTAAGAACTCAGATTACTGGGAAATACTCCCAATTCCAAGCTGTCCATGGGAGAGGTCCTGCTGGTGAGCACCTGGAGGAGAGACGTGTTTAGGGAGATAAAAGGTTGAGCATGGTGTACAAGCCCTTCTTTACGTTTCTCCATTTGTCACTCCACTAGAAGTTCTCTGGGGGCCTCGCCATCATTCATGGCACAGGCAGCACCGTTTTGAGCTCATCACCCTTGAGCCCTCCAAGCACCCAGTGGTCTTGGCCACCCTGCTTACTGGAAATGCCCCCTTTTCCTGCTTGGGGGGCATTTGCCTTCCGAGTCTCATGCCATGTCCTTAGCCCTCATTCTGTCTTGCTCTGTATCTTTTCCTGGGCCAACATTCACATTTGTGGCTTTAGTTGTTCCTCTGGTGAGGACACAGCAAGTTACATCTGTAGCCCTGATCATGTTTGGATTCAAGTTTTCAAGCATCTGATTAAGATGTGCTTCAACACCTCACAGTAAACAAGCCCACATCAGAACTCACAGCTTCCATCCTAAGCTTGTTCCTCCTTCTCTGTTTTATGGATTCACTGTTGCCACCTTCATGCTTCTGGAGGTCCTGTTTGGAAGCCTCCAAGCCATCCTAGCCTCCCCTTTCTTCCCCTCTCTCCATCCAGACAGTCAGCTTGTTCACTCTTCCACTGAGCGCCTCTTCTTTATCCTTATTCACTCCTGATACCCCTCCCCTTGGAGTCTGCCTGTCATCCTCTCTTGCCTGGTCTGTTGCCACACCTCCCACTCCTGTCTACTGTTCCCTCCAGACCACTTCTGTTGGCCCAGCCCTGTTTATGTCCTTCCCCAACTTTAGGATCTCCCTCCTATCTGAGGGTACAGACCCATCATGCTGGCCTTTGAGACGTGAGATCACCTGGACATGACTTGTTCTAGATGTCTCTTCTGACATTCCCTTCCCCATCTGCTTCCACATAGCACCATTAATCACAAGTCACACATTTTCTTGCTTCTGGGCTTTTGCTCTTGTGGTTCTCTTTTGGCAATGGGTGACAGAAACTCACCTTGAGCTGCCTTAGTTAAAGGGCTGGAGCCGTCTGAGCCTCTGGCTTTGTCAAACCGGGGACTCAAATGTTGCCCTTTGGTTTCTTTACCTGTATATCGGTCAATTCTCTTACCCCAGCTTCCCCCATTGGACAAGAAACATGGCAGCTCTCACCTCCTGAGCCTCCTACCAGCTTTTTCTAGAGGGTCATCCCTCTTCTCTTAGTTACGGTTTGAAAAAAAATCCGGGAAGGGCTCTGACAGGCTGGGCCTGAATCATGTGATCTCTTCTGGACTAATGAGCTGTGGCCAGTGCCTGGGGGACAGGTTGCATGGATGGCAGCACCCACTAAAGCTACAAGATCAGATTGGAGCAGGATAAGGAGGAATTCCCCCAAACAAGAGCAGGGAACTGTTTCCAGAAGAAGAGGGATGTGCTGGGCAGGCAACAAGTTGTGCATACATGTGCTGCCCCTCTCTTCTCCCCTTGCTCACACCTTCCCTAGAGGCCAGGCATTCTTTTGGGCTCTCCTAGCATTTACATGTGGATGGAGTTCTGAATTTTGCAGCTTGTTGCAGCTGTCTGTACATGTGACTCCTTCTCCAGCCTGCTAGCTGGAGAGTGCTCAGCTAAGAAGGTCAGACTGGGGACTGGAACTTGCCTTGGATGTCTGGGGGCTTTGTCCTCCCCATCAGCAGGCATGGCTACCCTCGATGCCTTGCACCCATCCTGTTGCTCAGAGGTTTCCCTGCCTTCCCATCCTCCTCAGGCCTCCATCCTGCCAGTGGATTTTCAGAGCTTCCTGGAGACAAGCACACAGCCCAGCCCCGACTAGAGATTCACGACTTTCCTCCCTCCTGCCCTCTCTATTCCCCTACACCCACTAGAGAGTCCTGAGGACTATTAACCTGTCTCCTCATTTAGGGCTGATGTATATATTCAGTGGAAAAGGCAGGGGAGTGGAGGTGAGAATGGGGGACTTCCACCAGAGCTTCTGATACCTCTGATTGCCCCAGGAACCTGTGCTAACCCACAGACGATTGGATCTCCCCTTTATCCTGGTGACAGGGCTTGCGATGAACTACTCATATTTTATTCCTCAGGAAGTTTTATTGCTATTCCAGAATGGTAGGATTCATTCTAAATGCTTTCTGGGGTGTTCATTTCCCTCTAAGCTGGAAATCACTATAATTGCAATGAAAACTCTGACTCAGAATCAGTTGCTCTTGCAAAGTTGGTTAAAAAAAAAAAAAAAAAAAGCAGCTATGGGTTAGGAAAGCGCCCATGTGCTGTCCTGGGCAGAGGCTGTGTGGTTGACACCTGGAAGAATGGCAGGCCAGCCATTGAATGGGCCTGGTTGAGCCAGACAAAGTGGGCACCCAGCTATTGGCTGTAGGCAGGGGCTGCACAGACCCAGGGCCACCAGAGGACCTTCCCCAGCCTTCAGCAAACCATACAGCCCATGATGCTGGCCTGGGCAGAGGGCATCTGGCAGAGTGTGGATTTACTTTTGATTATTGTTTTTTCTGGAAGGTGAAGGGGGCTAACAATAATGAGGGGCTTCTTTATAGGAGGCATGTTCCTAAATATCAGAGAGACTCAGGGTAGGGGCTTTGGAGTCAGATTGACTTGGATTTGAACTGTGGCATTGGCACTCACCTCTCCAAACCTCAGTTATCTGTAAAGTGGGGATAATAATCGACCTGCCCTCCTGGGGTTGCTGGGGTGAGTAAATGAGATGGGGAGTGCATGGGGCTTGGCACAGTGCTGGGTGCACTGCTGGGGTGTCCCCTGGTTTTGCTCCTGGACAGGTGGCAGCGAGCAGAGGTGTGTGCTCTTGCCTATCCCACGATGGCAGCTCTTTCAATTCCTCCTCTTCAGTTTGCACAGCCTAGCTCAGGTGTGGGCTTCTGCGTCAACCCAGTGGGCTCCTGTTGGACTTGAGCTTCCACTCCTGGACAAGGAATTGCATTTCTGTAATTAATTTGAACATTTTTTCCATGTGACTTTTCTGAGCTGCTATTGCATGCCAGGCTCCGTGCTTGGATCTGGGGATATGCAGTGCTGAGAAAGATGCCCAGGATCTCGGGCCACTCTCTAAAGACACCTGCTGCTGCTGGGAGGGACCCCCTCAGATATGGAGGTTGGTCAAGAAGTCGGGGGCCCTCCTGGAGACCACGGTGTGGACTGTGGTCCTTGGGGCTCTACATTCTGTTGTATCACTCTCCTGGAGGCAGCAGAGCTGGACAGAATCAGACCTCCTGGCTCAGCCCTTATTACTAGAGTGCCTGGAGCTCTCTAGGCCCCAGTTTTTTCCTCTGTAAAGCAGGAATGAAAATCCTGCCCTTGTAGGCTTGCCGTGAGGAGGAAATGAAGGGGAGAGTGCGGGACAGTGCAAAGAAGGTGCTTCATAAGCCGTAAATGGGGGCTCACTTCCCTACTCCCCTGGCCCAGCATTCCTGGCAGGAAGGATTTCTGCCCTTGGGAGGAAGAGAGGGGACAGTGTTGGTCCCAGCAGCCGTTTCCCATGACTGCAGCCCCACCCCACTGGCATTGATCATACTATTAGTCCAGTTGTCTGCACCTTCCTCAGAGCCCAAGAGCAGCCCTGGCATTTCCAGGGCCTTCCGGCGGCCTGTGATGGATGGCCCCACGGTCCAGTCCTTGCTTGTGCCAGGCCTGGGCGGGTGTGGTATGTGATAGATCAGACCGAGGATGGTATTTTGGAAGGAAAATTCAAATTATATTTCAGGATAATACCCTGCCTCCCTGGCCCCCACCCTACATCCCATTTGTAATCTGGCCCAAGAGGTTCTGGCAGGAGGTAACGAGTTTGTGATGGATGGGCAGACAGCCCCATTAGGCCTGCAGATCCTGCCTCTTAATTAATATAGATGTGGCTTTAATTTGGGGGCTTAGCAGGCATGTTTTCGTGGTGGGGCTCTGTGTGGTTGCAGAGGCCCTGGGCCACCTGTGTTGCTCCTAGCATGGCCGGGCTGCCTGGGCTGGGGTATCCAGCCGTGTCACCGCTCTGTTCTTGCAGAGCTCCCCGCCTCTACTGACCAGCAACCCCATCTTGAGCAGCATGATGTCCCTGGACATGGAATTGGGAAGCAGCGACACCCATTATTTCTGGTGTTTCAGATAGGATAGACATTAATAGCCTCAAGAGCGCAGACAATAGTAAAATGCAGCAAAATAATTAGGGAATGATGAGCTTTGTGTATTTATCAATTTTGTTTGTTAATATAATTTGTTTAATGATAGGTTTATATAATTTAATCCATACTGGCTGTGTTTAATAACTGCTTGCAAATTCCTGAAAATGTAACAATAGGCTCTGGCAAAGTGGTAGGATGGGCTCCAGCCCACTAAGTGTGTGTGAGTACAGGTGAGTGTGAACACTGGTGAGTCGGAATACCTGAGCGTGTGTGTGTGAGTGAATGTGTCAGTCAGGGAGGCCTTCCTTTGCACCCAGACTCAGGCCTGGGGCAGAATCCCAGATGCCACCTGACCTGGCACCCACTGGGCTCAGTCACTGGAGGCTCTGTGGCACCCTGGAGCTCAGACAGAGTGAGGTCCGTCTGTAGAAGTGGCGTCGGGAGGCCCACAATGAGGGGTGGTGGCATCTGTGGGTCCCTTACTGTGGCTTCACTTCCAGCTCTGGTTGCTACTGTCCCTTCAAAGACAGGTTCCCGAGGAAACAAATTAAACCCGAGTAAATATCAGAGAGTAATTATGTAAATTAAATACATAATTTAAAGAACACTTGTCATGAGGTCAGTGGAAAGCTGTGAAGACGGAAGCCTCCCTGTCAGGGCTGGCAAGGCACAGGTGGGTGAGGGGCGGCAGCCGCACTGGAGAGGATGGGCTGCTGTTCTGAGTGGCCTGCCCTTCACATGGGCTCCGTCCCAGGTGCTTCATATCTGTCCTTCCATGTGCTCCTTACAGTGGTCCTACCCCTAGGCAGCCTCACTCTGCCCAATTTAGAGGCAGTGGCTGAAGCTCAGGGAACTTAAGAGCCATGCCCAGGCCAGAGATGGCCACCCATGAGTCCACCTCCCCTGTGGCAGGCCCCAAAACCCAGGCTCTTTCTCCCACAGGGGGGCCACAGCCCTGCCTTGAAGTGGCCTCCCTGAGAGCTAGGCAGCAGCTGCTCAGGCTGTGGGGACTCTTGGGCGCAGAGCGGGGCTTCAGGGCTCACTCCAGTGCGGTGGCTCTGTTGCTGTCATCCTTTCTTTGCCTCAGAGACAGGAGGCAGTGGGCAGGAGTGGTGGGCTTGGCATGGCTGGGCCCTAGGCCCTGGTCTCAGGGTTTTCTGGCACCCTTGCTGTCCAGAAATGCCACTGTGGCTATCCTGTTGGGGGCACACAAGGCCCCACACCCCTCATACCAAAACAGAACCAGGCACAGGTCTCCAGCTGGGCTGTTGGGTTCCATGAGGCCTTTGATCCTGACATCCTCTCAGTCTGGAGTACTCCCTCTCTTGTCCATGCAGAAAATGCCTCTTCATCCTGCAAGTTCCAACTCCTGACTCTCTGAAGGCTTTCTCGAGACCTTCCCTCTGTCTGGGGAAACAAATCCCTTCTCGTGCACTCCCTGGTGTTCCTAGTACATCCTCAAACACTGTTTTCTTGTCCGTTTCCTGTTGGACTCCCTGACAGAAGGACAGGATCTGATCCTTCTCTCTAGTATCCACAATAGGGCATGGCCTGGTTGGGCACCATACATAGGCTTGGAGCAAGCCTGAGTGGGTGAGATAGTGTGGGGCAGTCCCATCACCCTGTCACTGAGAGGGTGGGAGTTGTGGGCAGAGACCAGGGCAGGCCCACACACATTCCCCACCAGAGCAGATCCCGAGACACTGCTGGTCCCAGGGATCAGGAGGGCCCATTGGGTGGGTGGATGACAGTCCCTGGGTGGCCCTCGGACAGGTCTGCAGAGGTGGAACCCAGCCCAGGTTGCTTCCAAGTTAACTCAGTTGGGGCTGCTCTTTCTAGTAGAATGGGCTTTACTCAGAGTGATAATTTACAGAACTAATGAAGATGCTACATTTCACTGTGTAATGTCACTTATTAATACTGATTGCAAATTAACAGCTGGTAATGGCATGCATCACGGTTTCCTCTTGCCATTCTTAAATGCCAGACTCCAGCATTTGACCAGCCTGCTGCACTGTCTCTCTGGAGTTCTGTATGCCTGCGGTGGCCACTAGGTAGGTCTGGGGTGGGGATGGGGGTTTCCATGTGTTGGTTCACAGAGAGCAGAGCCCCTTATGGTAGACAGCTCTGGGGTTGAATCCCAGCTCTGTTCTGAGCCAGTGACTTATCTGTGAAATGGGCATACTCTGGTAATTCCCTATGGGTGCTCAGGCTCAGGTGAAATGTGTGTGCCGGCCACCTACCTCAGCATCGCCAACCAGACCATTGCAAACATGATGGGGTTTGCAAACCTGCCTCATTCTCATCCCTTCCCAGGTGCCTTCAGCTTGTTGGTGAATAAGGCTAAATACCTCTGGCTCTGGAGTCAGAGGCCCTGGATTTGAGCCCCTTCCAGGGCTGGATAAACTCAGGCAAGACATGAGGGTGTCATAGGGATTAAATGAGACAGTATGTGCAAATTACTTCACATAGTGCCTGGCAAGAAGGCAGACCTTGATAAGATGTGCTGTGTCCTGGTAAGCTTGGGCTGCCATAACAAATACCTCATGCTGGGGGGCTTAAACAACACACATTTAATTCTCACAGTCTGGAGGCTGAGAAGTCCAAGATCAAGGTGCTGGATCTGACGTCTGGTGAGGGCGCTCTTCCTAGTTTGCAGTTGGCCATCTTCTCTCAGTGTGCACACCTGGTAGAGAGAAAAAGATCTTGAGTCTCTTATGTTCTTATAAGGCCACTAATTCCAACCAGGAGGTCTCTGCCCTTATGACCCTAGTTACCTCCCAAAGCCCCCTCTTCTAATACCATCACATTGAGGGTTAAGATTTTAACACATGAATTCCGGGGGAGCACAAACATTCAGTCTGTAACATGCTGTTATGATTATGCCATCACTGGTTTGGCCGTACCATGCAGAGACGCCATCAGGCTGTGGCATTAACAAAATCCAAAGGCATCAGCTTTGGAGCCCCTGGAAATTCACATGTGGCTGTTTGGACAAACACTTGGAAATTACTTCTCTAGATTTGCTTCTCTACTTAAATGAAAGAAGGATCCAGAAAAATACCCAGAGCTCCTTCAAAGCAATGATGTGGGTCATTCCTCTGTGTTCTGAAGGAGGAGCTCAACTTCTCTGGCCTTCAGTTTTTTCATCTTTCATGATACGGTTAGCCTTCCTCACAAGCCACAGAGAGGGAGAAAAGAAACGAAGCATTGAAGAATCCAGCAGCTCAGGGAGAGGGCACCAAGCACCCAAGGACTGGAGGCGAGCCTCCTGCTGGGCGCCTTTGGCTGGGGTCTTGCTCCTGCCCCGAGGGGCCTGTTGATGCAGGAAAGAAGCTTGTGGGGAAATGCCATGCTGATTCCTCATCCTGAAAAAATGGCGTCAAAACAGCAGGGCTCTGAAAACCATCCCTGCAAATCATAGAGGAAGAACTGCTAAAATCATTACCAAATACCTCGTAAGTGAAAGGTGACAGAAAATCCAACTTTATTTGTGAAAATTCTAAAAATCATTAGCATATTATGGATTCCTTAAAAATATGATCTCACTCAGTTGATGGAAGGGAATTGTAAATCAAAGGGACTATTTATTGCAATGGGAACAAGGGACCTGCCAGATTAAAAGAAAATATTGAAGGAGCCAGAGATTTGAAACATGAAAGACAGTAGCAGATAAACACCGTGGAATTTTATCCAAATACTGGAACCCAACTTGGAACACAAGTTGGTGAAGAATTATTTTATAAAGTCATTTTCATCATAACGTGTAAAATGCAAATCTTGATAATTATGTAAATTAGTTACTTGGCATAATTTACTTAATTCAAAGCACTTAATGTAGCGTGGTATGTTTTTTCCAAAGTGCCGGAGTAGACGTTTATTTTAAATTGTTTTTAATCTCGATCTTCCAGCCTGATTATTTAAAATGTTTTTCCCTGTGTTTGTTTTTTAAACGGAAAGGAGTAGAACTTTGTGGGAAATTGGAACGTGGTTGGATCAGCCGAAGCCTTCCATTGTCAGTGCCCCAGGCAGGGGGTGTGGGTACGGCTCATTCAAGGTCCCTGTGTCTGAAACAGCACACATGTGAACACACAGTGTGAACGTGCCCATACGGAGTCATCCAGACCACCCACTCCCTTTCCTGAATCTGCCCTTATGTGGCTCTGTGGCTGGTTCTGAAACCTGTCTGAGCAGAAGGCTCCTGGGTACTATCAGCCCTTATTAGAGGCAGAAACTTGTTTCCCTTCTCAAAGAGTTTTCAATGACAGACCTTCCCCTTCAAGCCACTTTACAACTTTGGAATTTCCATGATCACAGAAGGGAGAGATGACCTTTTTAGTTTTCTATTGTGTCACCCGATTGTCAGAATGGCACCTCCCTTCTTGATGAGACTCTAGAACAAGAGAGATGATTTGTTCATTTGGGAGCCCTTTTGGGGGCGTTCCCTGCACTGATGAGAAGGTTGGAAGGGAGCTGACAGCCGCTGAACATCTATTTTGCACTGTGCCAGCTGTGATGTATGCCCCTCACTGAAGGGTCTAAGGCCTCCTAGGAGGAAGGTGGGGTTGGCTCTGCTTTGCAGGTGAGAAAATGGGCTCAGAGAGGTGGTTGCCCAGGATCACCCAGATAGTGAACCCAGGCTTGTGCTTATTCTGTGCACCCCTGGGGGAGCAGGGCAATGGGGCTGCTTCTCTGTACCTTTTCCTAAGCTCTGAATCTCAGACCACCATGAAAGATAGTGTTTTTTTTTTTTTTTTGACAAGTAAAAGTTATGTTTTTATGATATACAACATGTTTTGATATATGGATACATTGTGGAATGGCTAAATCAAGGTAATCAACATGTGCATTATCTCACATGCTTATTTTTTTTTGTGGCGAGAACACTTAAAATCGACTCTTTTATGAATTTTCGAATATGCAACGTATTGTTATTAACTATAGTCAACATTTATACAATAGATCACTTGAACTTATTCCTCTTGCCTAATTGAAATTTCACCTCCTTTGACCAACATCTCCCCAATCCCCTAACTCCCCAGCTTCTGGTAACCACCTTTCTATTCTCCATTTCAAGTTAAACTTTTTCACATTCCACTTGTAAGTGAGATCATGCAGTATTTGTCTTTCTGGGTTTGGTTTATTTCACTTAGCATAATCTGCTCCAGGCTCATGCACATTGTTGCAAATGACAGGATTGCCTTCTTTTCAAAGGCTGAAGAGCATTCCATTGTGCATGTACACCACGTTTTCTTCATCTGTCCATCGGCTGGCGAACACCTAGGCTGATTCCCTGTCTTGGCTATTGCAGAGTGCTGCAAGGAGCACAGGAGTTTTAATACAGGCTTTATTATGATTTAAGTATGGCAAGGCCAATACATTAGGAGATGACTACCATTGAAAAGATCATTTGTTATACTTGCAGATTCCCAGAGACGAGGGCCTGCCTTCCTAGCGGATGCCACAGGGAAGCAGAAGGGAGGAGGGGGGAAACTATGGGCAAGAGTCGGCTGTGCTTTCCATGGGGAGGAACAGGCGAGGCAGAGTAGGCGGGCTTAAGATTGGCTGATGGGAATAAGCCCAGTGGGCTCTGGGGCATAGAGTTGTCCCTGGTTGTCTGGTACCTGGCCCTGGGGTGATTGGGACAAGTGTATAGTGGCCCTGAGTGTGAGATCTCAATATAAAATGTGCTCGGGGTTCTGGGCTTGGATTGGTTGGTTTGCAGATAAAAGGCATGCTCCGGAGCAAGTTGCTTACTAACCCAGGGAGAGACAGGCCCTCCAGGGTAAGCAAGGCCCCAGATGTCAAAGCATCAAAAGGTAAAAGATGTAAGGAAGGGGTCCAGTTTTAGTCTTCTGCATATGGCTAGCCAGTTATCCCAGCCCCACTTAGTGATAGGGAGTCCTTTCCCCATTGCTTGTTTTTGTCAACTTTGTTGAAGATCAGATGGTTGTATGTGTGCAGCTTTATTTCTGGGTCCTCTTTTCTGTTCCATTGGTTTATGTGTCTATTTTTGTACCAGCACCCCTGTGCTGTTTTGGTTACTGTAGCCTTATAGTATAGTTTGAAGTCAAGTATGTGATGCCTCCAGCTTCGTTCTTTTTGATTAGGATTGTCTTGGCTCTTTGGGCTTTTTTGGTTCCATATGATACACTCTGAAACTAAAATAAAAGTTAAATAAATAAGTTCATATCTTTGGGAAAATGATATGGTTAATACAGAGGGTGGAGGTTTTTGGGGTGAGGGATGGGATGTCAATCTGGAGGACCTCAGGGCCAGGCCTACCATGAGTGTTGTCTGGGCAGCTGGGATTGTGATGGGGACAGGGGAGGCCTCCCTCCCAGACAAGACTCTCCCAGATGAGACCTTGGGCAAGAAGACTTAGAGCAGTAGCCCTGTGCTGCTGAAGCTGGCGGGATACCATCATTCTACTCACCTGAATGCAGCCCTTGCCTAGGCTCTGGGGGACCTTGTCACCCCACGACGGGGGAGCCCTGCTTCCAATTTTACCAACAGCTGCTGGATGTGCCATACCTTTGCTGAATTGCCCCCGGGCCTGCTTGGTACCCCTCTGACTTCCACAGAGAGTCATCTACATGGATCGATTGCAGGGAATTCATTTATTTATGAAATACTCTCTGCAAATGGAACACATTCTGGCAATAGGAGGTACTCAAGAAGTGGTAGACGGGAGCCACTCCTTTCTTCAGGGTCAGCGTCAGTCTTACCCTCAGGACCCAGAGCTCCTCCAGGACAGGGCTGTGAAGTTTTAAAATTCTGCTGTTCTGGAACCAAGCATAGCGCCTGGCCCAGGACAGTGCTCAGGAAATATGTGAGGAAGGAAGGAAGAGGGCGGGAATGGAGGAAGAGGAAATGCATAGCTGAGAAGCCGAGGTGTGAGGTGTGTGGAGGTGAGGCTCCAGATGGATTCCAGTAGGCAGAGGGCAAGGGTATCCCCTGTGATTGGAGTCACAGCAGGTAGTTCTTTGGGTTCTCTTGGAAACGGCAGACCCTGCCACCATCACACCTGCTCTGCTTGCAACAACTCTGGTGACGTTAGGAGCTGGTGGTGGGAGGGGAATGTGCAATGAAAGAGGAGAGGAGGCTGGGCAGGGCTCTTAGAAGTGAACTTGAAGTATGGGTAAACTACATCTGGGAAGAAATTCAAAGCATATCTTTGGGGGCTCAGATAGGAAAGAAGTAAAAAAAAAAGAAAGTCTGTGGAATCAAAGTTGTGTCTCAGCCTTTGGAAAATTTGCCAATAATCCAAAAACACTTCTAACTGTGAACTTCTTCTGGGTGTGAGGTGGCAGCGTTCATACATATATATGTACATTACAGATGGTAAAATATTCTCTATAAGTACTCTCAGTGCCTGGGCCCTTCTCAGAAATTGAAAATAGTAGGGGAAGCAATTTGAAATGTCTTCTTTCACTTCAATTACTTTTCAGAAAGAAAGTATTAAAAATACTATCTGATTTTTTTCAGAGGGAGTGGAGGGATAGTCACAGCTATAACCTTAGATTTTTGGAAAAATGATTTTCCCGACTTCAGTTCCTTACTAAGTAGGGCTTTGCCTCCACCTGATACGTGGTCACCGTGTGGCTGCTGAAGTCACGCCGGGCTTCAGGCAGGTTCCCGCTGCGGCTCAACTTGATTCCATAAACTGACTCTGGACTAGGCACCAAACCTTGGGGTTTGATAAAGAACACAAATGAGAAAGGCCTAGCTCCTGTTACCCATATATTATGATTTAATGTTATTAATATTATTTAATATTACTAAATTTGAAGGAGGCATGAATTTCAACTTGAGGACCTGAGATGGCCTCAGAGGGGGAGTTTGAATTGGGTCTGGATGGAGGAGTAGGGCTGTAAATTTCAAATTGGGAGCATCCCAGTGGAGGGTGTGTGTGTGTGTATGGAGGATGCCCAGGAGTGGGCAAAGAGCTTCTTTTTCTGGAGCCCAAGGTACATGGTTTGAGGAGGTCATGGTGGAGGCAGGTGATGAATGTTAACACAAATAGAAAATGCTGTTAGGCACGGTGAAACCCTTTCTCTACTAAAAATACAAAAATTAGGCGGGTGTGGTGGCGGGCGTCTGTAATCCCAGTTACTCTGGAGGCTGAGGCAGGAGAATTGCTTGAACCTGGGAGGTGGAGGTGGCAGTGGGCTGAGATCGCGCCACTGCATTCCAGCCTGGACAACAAGAGAGAGACTCTGTCTCAAAAAAATGCTATTAGGACCACAGTCTCTTAGGTACTCAAAATGTCTGGAGTCTATTTTGTGCACAATAATGAAGTCTCTAGAAGACTTTTTGTTTGTAACTTGATTGACTGATAATTTTGAGGATATTAATTTCTTGGCAACTCTTACATAAATTGTGTTATTTGTTGAAGGTTTGGAGGAGGGCTGTATTGTGAGCAGATATAATCTCAAGAGAGAAAATTCTTGTGGAATGTGTTAGAGGGCAGATGCTAGGATCAGGGGACCCTGCAAGACACTGTTGCTTGAATCCTAGGGAGGAGGTGATAGTGCTGAACCTGAGAAGGGAGAGTGGAACTCAGGAAATGTTTAGGAGGAGAAGTTGAAAGGCTTCCGCCAGTCCAGGATGTGGGCCTCGTTAGTGCATGTGTGGTGATGCTCTTCTTAGACACGTGAGAACAGACATTGCAGGTAGTACCAGGGGGAAGTCCAGGACTAGTGGGAATGTGACCGGGAGCGTGTGAGAGAGGAGAAGGGAAAGCAGGTGAGAGCAGTGGGGCGTATCATTGTGCTTGCAAGTCCAGGGGGAGAGGGCATTAGGCAGGGCTGCAGGCTGGATGCTGGAGAACCGTGGAAGACAAAGACCGAGGAGGGCCCCTGTTTGTTGATGACTTTGGCAGGAGCTTTAGAGCAGAGTCGTGGAGCCTGATGCAGGGGGAGAGGGCGAGTGGCCGGGATGTGCTGGGCAAGCAGGGTCAGGCGTCAGAAAGCTGGTGTGGAGGCAGGGAGGGACCTGTGTCCTCTCCTTCCCATGGGTGGTCCCTGGTGCCCACTGACCCTCAGCTTCCTTTCCTGGCAGTTCCACAGTCCAGCCTTGTCATGGGGCGAGCAAGGATCTTCTTCATTTGATGTCAAAGATGCTTCATTCCGGAACTTCCTGTGTGCTGTTTCCCTCTCCTGGAATGTTCTTCCCAAGGGTTTTCCAGAACTGCTTCTCCTCACCCAGGCAGAATCCCACCCTGAAGTCCCCTCCAGTCCAGCATTTATTTCTTTGGCTCTTCTCACTGTTGGAAATAATCTCTTTGTCTTTCCTGCTGTTGATTTGTTCTGGTTTGTTCTCAGCCTCTGAAATGTTAAGTTAAGTGATACAGGGGCTCATTCAGTTTTGTTTTCCCATACCCAGGGGAGAGACAGATACAGAGTGCTCAGTGAGTACTGGGGGAAGAAGGAACGGATGGGTGCTGGCAGGCAGAGAGGCAACGTCAAGGCCTGACCCGGGCACCGTCACCTTGCATTCCTCGCAGGAGTGGACTGGCCCATGCTCCCCAAGCTTCCTCCTTTGTCTAAGGCACAGGACTCCTCTCTAGGGAGCTCCTCCCTATCCCTGCAGTGTCCAGTGGCCTTTTCCAGAGTCCATGCCTCTCCTGGCTGCCTAGAGACCCAGTGGCCATTGCCTTTCTCATGCCTGTTCTGGATCAGGTTAATGCGAGGCCTGACAAGGCCTCAGTCAGCAACCTTCCCCAGGGGCGGGTGGAGGTACATGTGGTTGGTGGAAGCTGCATTGGTGATGGTGGGTAGGGCTGGCCAGTGTGTATAGTGAGTTTGCTGGGGAGGCCCTGGGACAAAGTCCAGAGCCCTGTGGGAGCCAAGGGATTCCAGGGGAGGGGCACTCACTCTGTGGCCCAGTGGGGGAAACCCCAGATCTGTTCATTGTCTAACCTCTTGGGGAATTCTCTGTGAGCAGCAGCAGCAGTCAGGTTTTTTTGGGGGTGGGGGTTGGGGTAGGGTGGAATTACAAATTCGGTTTCTTGAAGGGAGTAAAGGACTTTGTGGGAGAAGTGAGCTTCCGTGGCCCCATTCCTGGAGAGTGGCAGGAGGGCTGCAGCACAGGCTTGGGCTCCCCACTGTTACTCTGCCTCTAGCCCCACCCCAAGTGCAGCTGGACAGAAGCTTCAGGGAAAGGAGGCTGAGAGTTGACCTTGTCAGCCAACTGGGAGCAGGTGGTGGTAGCCAGGGGCTGTGGTCCCTCGGGAACACTGGCTTCAGCTGGCATCACTGATTTCAGGCGTGAGGAGCCACCGCTGGCAGGGAGCTTAAACTCTCTCTGATGGATTGTAAACCCTCAGTCCCATTAGGGGCTGCTGGAATAGAAGCCAGAAATGCAGCAGTGGGAGGTGCAGAGGAGCTCTGAGGGCTTGTGTCCTCCCATATGGCATGTTCTCGTGTACTCATGGATGCCAAGACAGGTGCTACCTGCCCATGGCATCTCCTATTCCCTGAAGAAATGAAATAGTCCTATGGGTTGAGATGGTTTTAGGTAGAGGGAGCTCAGGGAAGGGACTGAAGGAGAATTTTACCCCAGGCTGAGAGGACTGGCCATGCTGGCATGAGGCATAAGGTCCCTGGGGCCCCATGGGTGTCCCTACCAGACTCATGGACTCATGCAAGCCCTCATGGTACACATGGTAGATGTGCAGAAAGGTATGCTCTGTAGACATGGCCAGTCTCTGCCATTTTAAAGACTTGCAGTGGCCTTAGAAGATGCTGGAAGGAGCAGAAGCTTGTAAATGACAGGTCTCAGGATCCCACCTTCATGCCCATCATGCAGCTGTGCTCGGATCTGGGTCACAACCAAGGCCATGGGCCGTGAGGACCACTGGTGTTCTAAGGAAGGGACAGGGCTGCAGAAGCTCCCTGTGGACATGTGGCCTCGTCCTGGGGCTGGCTAGCACTCAGCCCTGTGTGGACAGTTCCACAGGTAAGCTGTGGCAGGGCAATTTTTAAAGGCAAAGGTGTTGCTCTTTCACTTAACGTTTTCATAAGCTATACCAGATACAGTGCATCCGATGACCTTGATCTATCGGTTTGTTATTGCTGGGAAACAGATGATCCCAAAACTTAGTGGCTTAGAACAGCAGTCATTTATTATTTTTTATGAGTCTATAGGTCAACTGGCGGTTCTGCTCTGGGCTTGCTCGTGCATCTGAGTTCGGCTGGCTTGCAGCTGGGCATGGCTGCCTGGGTGCCTGCCTCACTCTCCTCTGTGTGTCCACATTCCTCCAGCAGCTGTCCTGGGGATATTCTCATGGTGGTGGCATGGTCCAAGAGTGGAAATGGAAATGCACAAATGCTTTTTTCAAACCTATGTGTGCGTCAAGTTTACTACTGTCCCATAGTCAAAGTGGGTCACTTGGCCGAGGCCGGAGCTGGAGCTGGAGGAGTCCTCACAGTGAGAGAACAAAAAGCCTGGGATTAGGAGCCTTTGCCAGGGGCCTGAAGGCAGCCAGTCTCCCATATTTAGGAATATTGTTTACACCACACTGGTTAAAGGTGGTTTCTCCAGGCAGTACCAGGCAATAGGACTTTCTGTGATGATCAATCTCATATGATCTATATCTGTGCTGTCCAACATGGTAGCCACCAGCCAGATGTGGCTGTTGAGTACTTAAAATGTGGCTAGTGCACCTGAGGAGCTGAGCATCTAATTGTGTTTCTCTTCAATTAATTGAAGTTTTAATGGCCATATATGGCTAAAGATTGTGTTATGTACAGCCCAGATCCAGGGGGAAACCCTCATTGGCACCCATGGAAGGCTTTTATGTGCCCAGCACAGCTGCCCACTGCTGGTTTTGGTGTGGGTGGCCGCTGGGTGCTGAGATGTCCTCCAGCTTATGATGGACAGATTTGCATTGTGCTGTGCTCCAGAGAGGGCAGGACTGGGGCTGACACCAGCACTTGTGTTTCTGGTTGGGGCTCCTGAGCCATCTCTGCACGCTTGCCCTGCTACTCCCTCTGATTGGTTAAGAAGAGGTCTTTATCTTCTTCACCTTTTCTTTCAAGAAGCTTGGGAGCTACAGATCTGCATAGCCCTGAACAGGCTGATGGAGACTAAATTGCCTCTCTGGGAACCCCAAGGGTGTTGAGAGCCTGGGGCTTGTGTGTTGGGGGCCTGGAGCGCCGGTGCAGGTGTAAGGCACCGTATTGTCCTCAGTTGGCTACCTTTCCTCACTTTGGGGGAGCCCTGTGCTGGCCACTTCATCCCAGCCCTGGGGCTGGCTCTCCTTCCTGTCTGACACAGTGGGAACAGCGACACCGAGACCCCTGTGCTTTGTGAAGCCAGTGGGTTAGGTCACATGGCTGTGCTCCAGGGACCAGGCTGCTGATGGACAAGGGGCCAGCTGAGGTCATGGTTGGATGGTCACACATTTGCCATCTCTAGAGGGCCCCAGGGTTCTCATTTGTATGGTACTTTGCCCTCCCCATGCACCACCAGGAGGTGGGCTCCCTGTACTCCCAGGTGCAGGCTCCTGAGACACAAGCAGGTGGCCTGCACAGGAAGTGTGGTTTCTCAGAGTCCCAGGAAAATGGTAGTTGGCGATTTTCATCCCCATTTTACAGAGAGCCCTCAGGCTCAAAGGGGATGGTGATTTGCCTGAGGGCTTCAGGGACTGCACTGAGTCCTAGGTGTCGGGGTTCCTGGCAGGTGCTGAGGCCCTAGTCCAGGGCTTTCCCCCTGCAGTGGGAAGGGGGTCCCTGTGCACAGCTCCCAGCACCCTCATCACGATGGCCATAGTGCTCTGCTCTCCTCCTTCGCACTGCTTGGTTCTCCATGATGGCTCCTGTCACACAAGTGTAGTCCAGCTGGGACTACACTTAGTGGTGAGCCTGCCCTCTTGGCACAACAGGGAGCCCGGGACTTCTGCAGCAGCTTGCATGGCACTTGGCATGAGTGTAGACCAGGAAGTTTGCAAAATGAGTACAGAGAGAGTTTTGGAGAGGGACTGGTCAGGAGCAAAACCTGGTTGAACTAACACTGTTTATTTGCATTTCGATCTTGGTGACTGCATGGGCCAGGCTGTGCGTGTGGGCATCCCAGGGCATGGGGACAGTGAAGCTTGTGGATCTGGGCAGACCTAGAGTGTCCTTTGGAGGGTGCGACTCAGGCATGGGTCTTGCTTATGGGAGGTGAAATGCAAGGATGGGCCAGATGCAAGAAACATCCCAGGCTGTGAAAAAATGGCCTGTGGATTGAGACTCTGGGCTGCACATGACCCACCTTTGGCAAGCAAAGGCATTCACTGGCTCATGAAACTGGAAAGTTCGGGAGAAACAGGCTTCAGCCTCACATGGACCCAGGGGCTGAAATGACATCGTCAGGACCATGTCTTACTCTCAGACCTGCCTGCCTCTGTTCTGGGCATGTCTCTTTTTGGGAAAGTCAAATGGCTTCTACAAGGCTGCTGCCAAGAGATGATTTTGGCACTGGTTGAAAAAACTTTAGCACCCTCAGGCCTCGCAAGGATAGATTTGTAGCATTGTGCAGTGCAACTGTATTGGCTTCCAGGTTCCTTCTTGTTGAATCTTCCATCCCTGGGTGGTTTGTGCCTACAGGCCTCTCTCCCAGTGATCACCAACGTGCCAGGATGGGCTCTCTCTGTAACTCCTTGAACCCCCTGCTCATCCCTGATCCAGTCAGGATGTGGGCTTCTGACTGGACTTGAAGTGAGAGTCACTCCAGCTGGAAACAGGCAGGAGGAATGTTTCATCAAGGAAAATCAGGTCCCTGAAGCCAGATGGGGTCCCACACCTCAGGACTGGGGTGCTGTGGTGCAGGCTGTGCATTTGCAGGATTGGTGCAGGGACTGAGGGCTTGAACTGCCCATCTGCTGAGGCCAGGCCCACTCCAGTCAGTGGCCTCAACTGGCCATGGTTGGTCAAGGAGCCTCATGTGGAGAGCAGAGGGAGTTGGAGGGGACTGGGGATGTCAGGCCCAGGGACCTCCAGCAAATGTGGCCTGAAGGCCAGAATTGCTGTGATTGGGCCCATATAGGGAGAGACAGAGAGCTTGTCGTGAATCAAGGGCACGTTCTGGCCATAGGACCTGTTGGATGGCATCCAACCTGTTGGGGGAGACAGTCAGCCAGGGCTGGACATTGGTGAGCACGGCTGGGTCTACGCCGGTGTCCTCCAACCTCTGTTGAGGGGAATCCCTGAGGCAGACTTGGACCCTTGTTTTTCGCGGTGGCCTGCAGGGGTGGAACGTGTTGGAGTTAGACACCCTCCCCCGTGCATTCCCCCTTAAAGATGATTTTTCTCCTCCTCCTCTTCTCCCACTGCTCAGATATCCGTGGGCTTCAAAGCTTTCTGGACCAGGCCTCGCGGCTGGGCCTTGACGTCTCTTTACAAAAGGTGGACAAGAACATTAGCCACGTATTCACCAGCCTCTTCACCACGATGAAGACAGAGGAGCTGAATCGCTACCGGGACACGCTTCGCCGCGCCATCCTGCTGCTCAGCCCTCAGGGAGCCCACTCCTTCATCAACGAGGTAGGTCGTGGGGGCCTGAGGCCTCAGGGGCCTGGTGCCCAGGGCTCTGCAGAAGATGGCTCAGGTGAGCTGTAGGGCACAGTCGTCTTATGCACAGCCTAAATGGACATGGAGACACGTGGGTGCTCGGCCCACAGCACACAGCCTGTGAGGGGGGATTCTCTGAGCACTACTTGGCTCCTGATTGTTCCCTGACAGGTCACTCAAGGCCTGCCCAGCCTCTGAGAAGCTGTGGGGAGGCTGATGGGAAGCCTGTTTGCAAGTCACTGCCAGAGATTTCTGATGCAAGACTCAGGCCTTTTTTTTTTTTTTTTTTTTTAAATTTTCCTCTCTTTGTTGACAGGTGTAAGCCTCTAGGGATAAAATAAATTTCCAGCTTTCTGCAGAGGTGGGTAGGTCTGCCTTGGGATTTCTTAGCACCTGGAAGAGGTGTCTTTGCCTATCGTTGAAGGATACATTAGACGTTCTTGTTTTTTTTGGCACTTGGGCTAATAATCATTTATTTCTTTTATAAACATCTCTGTTCGAGGTTGGAGCCTTCTAATGGAGACAGGGTCCATCAGTTTAAGAATCCATTAGTTAGTAAAGAATCCATTCATTTGTAAATAATTCATTAATTTGAGAACAAACTAGAAATAACCTATGAGTTGGCTGATTGGCGCCGGCCCAGGTAGTCTAATGGCAGAGAGGTGATGGGCTGGAGTTGGCAGGTCTCCCTCTGGCCTGGGTTGGTTTTGAGGGGTGAGCTGGGGATGTGGTGTGCCTGGGAGCAGAGGCAGATTGAACAGGTCACAGGGTGGCCAAGAGCTCCCTGCAGATTCTCCAGACAACCCCAGTCACCTTGCTGGTCCTCTCTGATTGAAAGTAAACTGAAGTGAAGCATGGCATTATACTAATTCCATTTGATGTTCTTTGCTTGCTTATTCTGCTTTTCCCTCTAATTAATTATTACTCAGAATGCTACCTCATGCATCAGGAGCCAGCCCAAAGCCCACTGCTGGGGAACTTAAAATTTGCAAAGCTTAATATGGTACAATTGGCCAGCAGCCCTGATGCTCTCTGCTAAGCAGGCCCCGAATCACGCCGGTGGTCCGTCAGGCTGTGATGTCCTGTCGGCTCCCGGCATTTTCACCAGAACATGTTGCCCTGTGTGAAGTGATTCAGTCCAGTAATGGGCAGCCTGGGATTAGCAGCACTAACATGTCCATTCTTTCTCAGAATATACCCAGCTCTGCGTTTGCAAAAGTCTGCTCAGGGGATGGCTCTTCTGGCAGTATTTCCCCAGCTGGAGTCTGTACTGGTGATGGTGTCGGCTAATCTCATTGCTCTTCCCCTTGCTTCTTGCTTCTCGTCAATTCCTTGCCCTTTCCCCTTGCTTCCTTTCCTCCTTGCTCTGCTGTGAAGCTTGGGGGTGGAAAGACTATTGGCTTTGGAGTTGAACGGATTTGGGGGCAAGTCCCAGCTCCCTGAATTATTATTTGTGTGACCTTGGGCCATTTGCATCACCATCTTAGCCTCTGTTTCTTCATCTGTTAAAAGGGATGAAGGAGACAGCTATGATAAAGCATTTAGCGTATAGCTTTTAAAGAAGCATCTGTTTTATTTTCACTGCACATATTCATGCATTTTCCTTCTAGAAGATTTTAGCCCCTTCCCGTTTCTAGCCCTGTGAGGATTTAACACATAACTAAGACTGGCCTAAGGGTGTTATTTCCAAGTGGTTAATTATGCAAGCGCCTGCAGTGGTGGATTCGCTGGGCTTGCTTTGTCCTGCTCGCATTGCTGGGTGTGATGGGACTGGGGATGCCTCTGGGGTGGCCACTCTTTTTTTGGTCAGGCCATTATTTTATTTTTAAATTTCAACTTTTATTTTAGATACAGGGGGTACATGTGCAGATTTTTTACATGGGAATCTTGTGTGATGCTGAGGTTTGGAGTATGGATCCTGTCACCCAGGTGGTGAGAATAGTATCCAGTAGGTCGTTTCTAAACCCCCACCCTCTAGTATGCTACAGTTTCTTTTGCTCCACTCTTAACTTCAGTCAAGTCTTTGGGAGTGTTGGCAGGAGACTGGGGGGAAGGATGGCATTTGGACTTTGGGCCAACAGCTCCCACCGTAGTCTTCAGTCTCCACCGATGATAAGAGTCTTGATCCCTGTTCCCATGTGCCTGCTATTGGGAGCGAAGAAGCTAAGGTTTCTCACATGCCCACGATGGCTCTGGTCCTTTGTGCATTCTCTAATCCTCACACTTTGCAAACAGAGGAAACGGAAAAGCTAAAGTTGTTAAATGACTTGCTTAAGGTCACACAAATAGCCACTTAGGCGTTGAACAGGATTCAAGTCCGGATTTTACTCCCTCCAGAGCCCCTCTCTTCCATCTGTGATGATTCCAGGAACACAGCGTACAGCACTGCACTTGCTGGAGTGGGGAAATAGGGCATGCTGGCTTCATGGGGAAAGATATGGTTCCAGTGTCTCTGGCCAGGGTTTGGCAGAGGTTCTCAGGGTACTTGTATGCAAAGCATTTTAACGTATCTCCTAAGTGTGGTGGGGAAGAAATGTGGATTCTGGAGTAAACATGAGCTGTCTGACTGGCTAGCCCAGCAGGTCCCCTAGGAACACCTGGGAGTGCTGTCCCTGCACGAAGCCTTCCTCACCACCTGGAGGCATTGCATGGGTTTCTTGAGCAGATGACCCAACCTCCTCTTTGTTGTGACAAGGACAAATGATGTTCACAAGGATGACACACTGCCAGAACATGTCCTGAATTTTATGAAGCCCAAAGCACAGTTAAGGAGGAGTAAATGTCCCTTAGCGCCCCCCACACATCGACTGCATGTCAATGTTATGCCGCATCTGGGATGGTACGGATGAGCTACAGTTGGCGTGGGCTATGTGGCTTTCCTAGTTGTAAGTTCTCCTCTTCCCTGCTCAAAAAGCCTAGTCACATGGGAGAGGGAGGGAGTAAGGAAGACAGAGCTGCTGGAATCTTTTACATTTTGCAAAATAGCATTCATTCACTGCAGGTGGCTGTTGGCCTGGGGGCACATGGCACCACCAGCCTCTCTGTGATTCCACTTCATGAGGGGCTGTGCTGGCGGGGCCTACAGGTTCTGCGAGCCTGGCCTTGGCAATGAGTGGGTGAGTGGAGGAGTTGTGGCAGGCCAAGGTGCTGGGGCCCACCTGGAGACACTGTGGGCTTGTGTGTCAGGCCCCACCTAGAGACCCCTCACATCCCTCGCTCAGTCTTTATTCCACATTCATCCTCCGAGGCCTCCTCATCACCATATTAGTAGCCACCACAACACTGCATCATCTTAAAGACGTGTGGAGAGGCTCCCCTTGGGGAGGATGGGCCTGAGGGTGATAGAACTCAGGTCTCCAGGTCCCAGGCCTGGGGCCACCATGGGGCTGCTCTGGGGGCTGCCGAGGGTATAGGCTGTGGAAGGTCCCTTCCTCCAGGGGGGCCTGTTCTGTCCTGGGCTTGACCTTGGGACCCTCCATGTGAGTGTGGGTGGCTCTTTCCAGTCATACCCTAATTGGGGAGTGGATTGGACTCATTGGATCCTCAGCTGGACCTTGGTTCTCTGGGCCACAGGTTGCTCAGTGGGACTTCAGTGCACAGTGACAACTACCTGTGATGTTCTCCTCATGCAAGCCTGTCAGCTTCCTCACCAGCTGGGGATCACGGCCCATGGAATGGCTGAAGTGACCAAGGCAGCAGCTGCTGAGAGGGGTCTTGCTCTGGGAATCCTGCCGGTGGCTGCTGGAGCTTTCTGTCTTCTGCTCATGGCTCTTCCTGTCACTTCTCTAGCATTTACTGAGCCCCAGCCTGTGCCAAGTTCTATGTGGGCATGTAGGCTGTTGTCCCTGCTCTCACAGGGCTCCCAGCTTGGTGGGGAGGACCGAGGTGTGAACAGACCCCTTTACCTGTAATGGCAGAGGTGTGGCCAGGTCTTGTAAGAGCACGGAAGACAGAGAGATGTCCTCTGGCCACGGACAGATGGGGTCATCAGAGGGTCAACGGAAGCTTCCTGGACTAGGTGATTCTGGGTCTGGGTCTGTAGGAATGAACTTGCACTAACTCTGGACAAGGAAGGGCTGGAGAGAGGGGTCAGGAGATCCCTAGTGTATTCAGGAACTTGTATGTCATGCAGTTGCAGTCATGGGTGTGCAGGGGAGGGAGTGGCTGGAGTTGAGGCTGGGATGTCAGCAGGGAGGGCTACCTAGCTTGGGGCAGGAAATCCAGACTTCAGGACTGGTGTGTTCTTGGGGTTCTTTCCAGGGTGTTAGAAGTTAACACCCTACAGTTTACATGTCTTATTGTTCTTGTTCTTCTCTAGGTCAGGCTTGATGGGGAGAACTCCAGTCCACAGTCATTTGGCCCTGGGCTTCATCTCAGCTTCCTGAGGGATTCTGTTCATTTATTCATCTGTCATCCATCTCTCTCCGTTCATCCATTCATCTGTCCATCTACTCATCCATCCATCCAATCATCTACTTACCCAGCAAGTACCAATTGGGAGTCTCCTATGGATGAGGAACCCTATCAAATGCTGGGGGGCATGGAATTCAGGGGCAGTGCCTCCTCCTCTCCAAGATTGGTTATGATATGGAAAGTCATGGCCACATACCATGCCACTGCTGGGCATTCCAGTGGCTGGCAGAGCAGCTATGCCCCAGGGCTGTGATCACTGAGGCCTCTTTCAGTGTCTGTGGGCATTTTGAGGACTCCAGAGCTTTGTACTTTCACCTCTTATTTATTGGTTCTATGCCACTGTCTCTACTGTACATAGGCCTCCCTCTTTCCTTTTGTTTCCTCTGTGTTTCCTCCTCTCCCTTCTAGTCTTTTGTTTCACTGGAAAGAGTGGAAAAATTAAATGATTTTAGACCATTTGTGATCTTTATAGAGAACAGTTGCTGCTTCTTCCTTCCACTTCCCAAGGAGACGGGGCAGCCTGCCCAACCCTGATGCCCAGGCACTGTCCATTTCTGTATGTCCTGCAGATGTTGAACAATCTGTCCCTCTAACTAGAACATGCTGCCTGTAGACCAGGGACTGTGTGATGTTCACCATTTTATTTCCTGAGAGCAGTATAGGACCTTGTCTACAGTAGTGTTCAGGGAATAAATGAATGGGCATTTTATGTTCCTTACTTCCAACAGAAATGGGGTAAGCTGTTTTTGTGTGTGTGTATACTTTGGTTGCCTGTTTGGCTGGTCAACAACTCCTAGGCCAGCACATCAGCAAGGGCTTTGGTCTGAAAACTTTGGCTAGTGGGAAGGCTTATGTTTGACTAAGAGTGTTGCCTTAGGCCTGGGTGGGTCAGCAAATGAGGCTAGGGCTGCTCCTGCAGGTGGGACATTCCTGGGCCCAGCTGTGGCACATGGCAGTGGAGCATGGGGTGCAGAGAGATGAGCATGTGTGGGGGTGGGGGGTGGTGGTAAGCAGCAGTGGAGGAAGGCGTGGGAGACCAGGCATTTGTGCACACACACACACGCATACATGGACACAGCCTGATGCAATGATACAACCAGCAGCCACATACACTGGTACAACCAGACCTTCAGACTGGCACAGCCCAACAGGCACTGACACACGCACATTACCTGTGCAGATCCACACATCAACATGCTCACATATCCACCAGGAGGAGAGCATTGCTGGTGGCAGAGCAGTCTGGGAGAGGTATTCTGTCTTTGGAAAAGAAATGGCAGCTACCCAGTGACAGTTGCAGCAGATGGCATTGACCTCTGCAGTTAGATACCAGTGATCTCTTTCTGTAGAGAGAAAAAGGGGAGAAAGAACAGCAGAGAGAGAATAGCTGGTTGGTCGGACGGCTTTCTATTGCTCTGGTACAAAATGTTACTTTTCATCCAGGCTGGATGGAATTAGGTGAAGGGGCCACTCCCAACACCTCTCCCAGATTGGCTTCCCAGGCATGGTGTGTGCCTGGAGGTCAGTTTAATCCTTCATAGAAACCCAGCCTGGGTTTAGTCCTGTCTTCAAATCAATTGCTTCTCAGAGTTTGCTGCAGTGACTGAAGCTCCCGCAATTTGAATATAAAGACTGCTTTTTAATACATTTACAGCAAAGGTAAATTAAGTAATCTCAATGTTCTGTTGTCCCACATGATATATGCAAATATTTCTCACTCTAACACGGTAAATCTTTAGCAGATGACTTTATCACTCAGAGCTAGGATAATTCTGTGCCATTTAAGTATAATTTACCAGAATATTTTAAATTACTAATTAATTATAGGAGATTAATTTTTGAATGTGGCCCTGCATTTGCATTTAATTATATCCCACTGTTTACGGATTCTAAAGCCTTAGCACTTTAGCAAAAGTGCTTCCAGTCTGAGAAATTTCTATTTTCTCTTAGGAATTCTTAGAAATAAGATCACAAGAAAGAAATTTTTCTAGATTTTATTCTGATGGCTTGGAACTCAGCGGCTGCAAGAGGGAGCCAGAAGGCGGGGCCTGGCTGAGTTCAGGAAGAGAAGAGAGAGCTGTCCTGTTAGGGTCTGTGTTTAAGGATCTACATGGCTCTGTCCCTTTCCTCCTCTGTCCCTACCCTCCTGCTCAGCTTTCCGAAGTCTCTGAGTGCTGGGGAAGCTGCTATGAGCTCTGTCCAGGTACCAACCAGCACTGGTCTTGCAGGCCTCTGGCATCCCAGCCCACTGTCCCCTCTCTATGATAGCACCATCACATCCCTCAGAGCCTGCTGCCTCCTGAACACACCTCCATTGCCACCTCATCCCAGAGCTAGCCCTGTACCCAGTGCTTGTGCTGTGACCATCTATTGCATCTCCCTCCTTGTGTGACCTGGGAATGCTAAGGGCAGGAACTGGGGCCTGTTAATATTTTTTAATCACCTTTTCAGGGGCCATGCGTTATGGTTGGTAAACGGATGGAGGGTGGGATCCCAGGAGCACCGACTTCTGCCCCCACACAAACACCATCTGGAACTTCGATTGCCCACTGGGCAAATGAAATACATTCTTAACACTCTAGCCAAGCAAGGGTGCCTGAGTAAAACATTGTAAGAATTTAATGTTTGATTTTTGATATTTCAAAGGAGCATCTAAATAATCATCAGGGAAAAAGGCCTAAGTGCTGCTGGACTTTCTGGTGTTTATTTTCTGGTTGGGTGTTGTTTCTATTTTGAGTTCCATCTCAAATCATGCCATCCCATTCTTGGTGCTCAGGGGTGCTGAAAGCCTTACAGAGACTGTCTGGAAGGCCTGTCTGGGGTCAAAGAGGGCTGTGAACCTGAAGCATGGGCCTGAAGACACCTGGTGGCCTTTCCTTCCTTTGTGGGTCATTAAATAGCAGAGCAGAGTGTCAGCTCCTCCCTGCAGAGTCTCTGTGGCTTATTAGCAGGTAGCCCCTTGAGGCAGCAGACATGAGAAATAGGCATTTACAAAGGGAAACAGCCTGCAGCAGCCAAAATGGCTCAATTACCCTTTCTGCTTGGATCCCCAAGGGTTTTCAGCCTGGGGGGGCCTCGCCCCTGAACCTGAGGTGAGTCAGCCTGTTTGTTGACTGAAGAGCTGATTGGGGAGCTTAGCAGCGAAGCTGTAAGAAGACATGGTGGGAGGTGGGGGGAGGGGGTGGGTCATGAGAGGCGGAAATGAGAGAGATTATCTAAATTGGTATGAATTTATCTCAGAGAAGCTATCTGTGCCATGTAGTCCACATCTGGTGCCGTCCTCTGCACATGGCATTCCCAAACAGAGCCCTCTCCTGGTGCCGGTGAGATGAGAGACTTCCCTGACCGCACTTGCAGGATGTGGGATAGGGATGTGGCTCCTTTGTTCGACTGCGTGCTCCTTACGGGAGCAGGGGCATGCAGAAGGGCAGGTACAGGAGCTGGGGTGAGCGCTTTTGGGCTCTGGCCCCATGGTAGCATCTAGGGGTGGGTGCCTGTGACTCCCAAAGCCCCAGTGGGTGTGTTACAGTGCTCTTTTAGCTCTGCCATCTGCAGATGGCTTAAGTGTTAACCAGCTCAGTGCCCTCTTTGTACTCAGGTCCTTGTGTGGCATCCAGGAAGAATCGGGCCACATGGACAAGTTGAAGGATGATAAATGCAGGGGATTTTATTGTCAGATGGAAGTGGCTCTCAGCAGGATGGATGGGGAGCTGGAAAGGGGTTGGAGTGGGAAGATGATATTCCCCTGGAGTTTCACCATCCTGCAGCTGATCTTCTCTCTGACTGTCTCCAACCAAACTCCTCTTGATGTTCAGATGCTCCTTTTCTTCTCTCCTTCTCTGTTGTATCACTCTTCTGTTCCTCTGCCTTTCTGCCTATGGAGCCTGGGGTTTGGGGTTTATATGGGTACAGGATAGGGGGGGCATGGCAGGCCAAAAGGCAACATTTGTGTGTGAAAACAGGAATGACTATTCCCATTTAGGGCTGTGAGTTTCCAGGCTTGTGGGTGGGGCCTTTGCTGGGGAACTTCCCTCTTCTACCCAGTATTTCCCGGCCTCCTGTCTGTGTCACTGGTAGGAACCTGGCCTTGGTCACCTGCCATCTGTGCTTGAGCTGCCAGTCCCCTTGGAGAGAAGAAGGGCTCTGCATTATTAGCTAGCTGGTGCAGTGTAACAAACCATCCTAAAACTCAGTGTCATGTGACAATAAGCATGTGTTGTTACTCGTGAACCTCCCGCTCAGCAGACCTGGGTTAGACTCACTGGATCTCAGCTGGGCTGGCTCATGCATCTGGGCTGGCTGGGGAGGATGGCACTGGCCAGCTGTAAGCTGGGGTGATGAGCCTTGCTGCTTGACAGGCACACTAGCCCAGGCTTATTCATGTGGCAGCAGTGGAGTTCCAGGAAAGCAAGTGTGAGTGCTCAGGGCTGCTTGAAGCCTGAGCTCAGACCTGGTGCATTGTGACTTCTGCTGCAATCTCTTGGCCAGAGCAAGCCATGAAGTCAGCCCAACAGTCAGGGGAAAGAGACTCCTCCTCTGGATGGAAGAGTGCTCTTGAAGGGGGAAGTGCAAAGTCACATTGCCAAGACAGTGGCTACATTAAGGGATGGAGAGTTGGGACTATTTTTTTGTCTATCTAGCATGGTCCTAGTGTGCAGATGAGCTTCCTGGGTGGAAGCAGATGGTGGCAGGTCTGCGGGTGACCTGGGGTCATGTACCTCTTGACTCTTACTTTGCTTCCACATTGCTCAACTTTGGGGTGAACATGGCAAAGAGGGGGATGCGGGGCAGAGGGAGGGATAAAGGCAGCCTTTATTTATCAAGTTCACCATATTTAGGCCTTGAAACTCATGAAGTCTTCTCAACAATGCTGGAAGAGAAGGGCTCGGATGGAGCTTTGAGCCTGTAGGGATTTTGGGGTTTGCTCATGGTCCGGAAGACGAAAAATGGCAGAGCTGGGCTATGAATGCTGAATACCCTGACTCAAAACCCAGCCTTTTTCCACCACTATGTGCTGTTGGGAGAGGAAGTTTGTTGCCATTGACAGATCAAGGGAGAGCCCATTTTTCTCCTGGAGTATAACCCAGAGCAGACTAGGTGAACATTGCCATGGAGTAGCAGGTAGCATGGGGAAGGGGACTGGACACTTCTGAATGCTCGTATGGAGATGGGGACAACCCCCAGTCCTCTCTCTGCCAGCACATCTGCAGAGAACCCGAGGGGATGGATGGGCTGCCTCTGCCTCTCAGTGGACAACTAGAAGAGCAGTTTCCACAACCTCCCAGGCACCTGAGAGTCTGGGGACATTTTATATAGGCTTTCTGTCTACAGGGCAGGCAAGGGCAGAGTTCAGGCAGACCCAGCCCCTTTCCTGCCCCACTTTCTCACCATGTGGCTTTCTGAGCTCTGGTTCCTCATCTGCTCAATGGAGTTAATATTTGATTCACAATGTTCTTTTAAGTACAGGTTATTTTGGGATGTAGGTTTTCCTTTTTCCTTTCTTACAGTGCTTGATGTGGGTATGGGTACCCAGAACATGCCCAGTGACTGATGTGTGAGTGGGGAGATTGACGAGTCTCAGAAAATGTAAAGATATGGGTATGAAGGGCATTGAGAAAAGTGAAAAGATCTTCTGTGACCCTGGGCAAGGTCAACATTCTGAAATTTGGGATGTGCTAGTGCTTGACATCAGGGATTGGGCTGGTAACCTGCTGCTAGGTCGGTGGACCTAGGAGAGAAGTGGCAAGGTCGGTGGGCTGTTACCAGGCATGTGTACTCTTCACCTCCAAGTTGCCTGCTGTGCAGGGCATGGTGTGGCCTCTCCGTCTCCCCATTGCATTACTTATATCTGCACTATCACCAAAGTATGCTGTGAGCGATGTCGGGGAAAGCAATGTACGGGGTTGTGGTCCACAGTTGGAGTCACGGAGCCTGGGGGAAGGGAGCTGCTGTAGGAAACAAGTGTGAAGGTGCGGGAGAAAAGAACTGGAGGGAGGTAGATCATCACAGGAAGAGCACACATGAATTCCCCCAACCACATCCAAGAAGCCCTGGGTACGTGGGCACAGGGAGGGAAGGTGGACTTGAACAGGGAGATGCAGGACTTGAACCACTTCTATTTAAATAAGAAAAGGCAGAGCAGAGCACCTGAGAGTGTCCCCCTCCTCCCACACCCATTCCACCCACTCTCCTCTTCACAGAGGAAACCTGAGGCTTTCAGATGCTCAGCTGGGGCCATGATGATGCTTTTTTTTTTTTTTTCCCCCAGGGCTGGGGCTGCTGGTGGCACAGAAGAAGGGACATTGTCCTTGGAGCAAATGGACACAGAATCAGAGCCCAACTCTGCTATCAGTGCCATCTTTTTGAGGCTGTTTACTGGTCATAAGCTGGGGTATTAACACCTTCCCAGAGGGTTGCCATGGGAATTAAATGAGGAACACGCTTGAGAGGGGCTGGTGCAGGGGTGGTGCTCTGCAAATTGTAGTTTCATTATTGTGCCTGTGGATGGTGTTTGGCTGAGATTGTAGAACCAATCTGGGACTGTTGGGGTCAAGCATGGAGGTGCCTGTGGCTCAGAGATGGGGAGCTGTGGCCAGCCTGGCAGAAGGATAGCTCCCACTCACTCTGTGTCAGGAAGCATAGCTCCCAGAGCCAAGTGAGGAAAGCCAGATGTGGGGTGCACCTTGGGTGGTAAGAGGAGGGGCTAGGAAAAAGTGACAAAGTGCTCACAATCTCCAGCCAGCCCAGCTGGGTTTGAGAACTGGCTTGCAGTCCAGCACTCAGCTGGAGAGGATGTTAGAGTCCAAGGGAGAGGGGGAGAAGAGGAGGGCTAAGTGCTGCCTGGGCTCCAGATGCTGGCTGGGCACTTTCGGATCTTGTTCAGGAGCAGGGTGGGAGTTCACAGGGCACCTCCCATCTGGGCTGTTATTGGAGCACATGAGCAGGAGCAGCTACTAGTGACTTTTCAGGAGTGCTGGTTACTGGGCTGATAGAAAGAGGGACAGCTGCTGATGCTTTCTGCCTGCAGAGTTACTCTCCAGATGAGAAGGCATCTCTTAGCAGCCTGTCGGTGGCCAGTCCACCACTAAGACAGAATGGGCTCCATCCCCGGACCTCTTACACTGGGTGCTTTGGGGGAGAAGGACATGGTCTCTGTCCCTGAAGCACAGCCAGACTACACTAGAGAGAGAAAACAGTGAATACCCAGTTGGAGACTCCCTGCGCCTAGCGAAGCAGGGTGGGAAGGGGCTGCATAGCTGCCACTCTTTCGCCCTGTGATGATCAAGTGGAACCATCCCATCCAGGCCACCACGTGAACCACTCTTGGGTAATTCTGTAACTTGGAGCTTTTGAGGACAATCAAAGGGTCAGAGAAGAATGGCTAAAGCCACCCTTTGACATGATAGCAGGCCATAAATCCAAATGCCTATGGCATCCAGGCAGGGATATTAAGGCAGACAGCAGGTGGGCTATAAGAACTGAGAGTATTGCAGCTGCAGGCACCTGGGGAACATCCTTCTCTGAAGAGGACTGTTAGGCTCTGCCAAGATTCCCCTGAGAAGGCCTGGTGTGGTCACTATTTCTTGTGTCTCAAGAGGAGCCAGAAATTTGGACTTTCTGTGAAATCTCTTAGTTTTTAAATGTTTGTAGCTAATTACAAAAATGCTGAACTCTCTGTTGGCCAACTCTGCCTGTGGCAGGGCTGATAAGGCTTGTAGACTGCCAAGTGGCAATGTCTGATTTATTGCATATATACTGTCAACTTAAGCTCATTAACTATGAGAATAGTGTGAAACAAGCCCTGTTCTTTCGCAGTCCTTTCTTGCTGAGGATCAGCAGTCATTCTTAGCACAGTGGTCCTAGGAGTTCCTATTTCTTTCCTTTTTTTTTTTTTTTTTTTTTTTTTGAAATGGAGTCAGTGGTCCTAGGAGTTCCTATTTCTTTCCTTTTTTAAATTTTTATTTATTTATTTATTTATTTATTTGAGATGGGAGTCTTGCTCTGTCGCCCAGGCTGGAGTGCAGTGGCGTGATCTTGGCTCACTGCAACCTCCGCCCCTCCAGGTTTAAGCAATTCTCTGCCTCAGCCTCTGGAGTAGCTGGGATTACAGGCATGTGCCAGCACACCCAGCTAATTTTTTGTATTTGTAGTACAGACGGGGTTTCACTATCTTGGCCAGGCTGGTCTTGAACGGCTGACTTTGTGATCCACCCACCTCGGCCTCCCAAAGTGCTGGGATTACAGGCATGAGCCACCGTGCCCGGCTGAGTTCCTGTTTCTTTCCTTGGCTCCTCAAGGTACCACCCCTGTTTTCTGTGATTCCAGCACCCTTCTTACTTTTGTTGGTGGGTGCTGACCTGCCTTAGGGGTCTCCTTCGTGCAGTTGACCCTTGAACAATGCAGATATTAGGGGAACCAACCCCCTATGCAGTCAAAAATCTGTGTATAACTTTTGACTCCCCCGAAACTTAACTCCTAAGCTTACTGTTGGCCAGAAGCCTTACCGATAACATAAACATTTGATCAACACATATTTCGTACGTTATAGGTATTGTATACTATATTCTTACGGTAAAGTAGAGAAAATGGAATTAAACTCATAGGAAGAGAAAATATATTTACTACTCATTAAGTGGAAGCGTCTCATCACAGAGTTCTTCGTCCTCATTATCTTCATGTTGAGTAGGCTGAGGAAGAGGAGGAAGGGTTGGTCTTGCTGTCTCATGGGTGGCAGAGGTGGGAGAGGTGGAGGAGGGATAAGCAGAGGAAGGAGAGGCAGTCACATTCGGTGAAACATTGATTGAAAAAAATCCACAGGTAAGTGGAGCCTCACAGTTCAAATCTGTGTTGTTCAAGAGTCAACTGTAGTTGCCAGAAGCTCTTGTTCTTTTTATCCACCATTGCTCAAATTCTACCCTAAATGTGAACTGAGCTCTTTAACCATTACAGGCACTTTTGGTCTTTCCTGTGTGAAGGTCAGCTCTTTAGATGGGTGGTGATCATTGGCATTGGTTTGCTCTGCCTAGCAGTACTCCGCAAGGCTGCTGCTGGTTGTTAACTATCTTGAGACTGGCAACTTCCAGTTCTTGGGTCTTATGGCTTTTTCCTTTCTGCATTTGTGACACACTGACTCTGCTGGTTCCCTGTCTGTGCTGGGGTGGGGAGGGTTTCGGCCTGCCTGACCATTAGCGTGAGAAGTAGCTTCCTACTTAGGGCCTGAGTGGCAAAGTCTTGCCCATGGACAGTCACGTGGAAGCCATGGTGCTTTTATGTTCTACTGTCAGATTTTCTTCCTCCGGTCCCTGCTGTGGGTGCAGCATGTCCAGGGAGCCTATCCAGGCCAGTGCTGAGGCATTACTGCATTGTGCTGTGGCCTTAATTTTCATGTTTTTCTAAAATCATATCTCACTTGCAGGGAGGGACCAACCTTACCTTACGATTGCTCCCTGAAGTGCATTGAATGGACCATGCAGAGTAGATGCTCAGCAAGTCACTGACTGCATCAGCCAGGCCAGTAGGGAACTGCCCAATTCCCCATATCACACCTTGGAGCTCTCCAGAGCCTGGGACTAAGGTTCGCACAAGCTCTTGCCCTGGCTGTGTCCTGTTCCCTGTGTGACTATAGGGCACTGCCTTGCCTTTCTGGGTCTCATTTGCCTGTCTTGAAATGGATTCAATGTTAACTGGGCAGTGAATATGGACCAGGCTCTGTTCTAGACCCTGAGAATATAAAGGGACTGAGACAAACAAAGTCCTTGTCTTCAAGAGCTAACATCTTAGTGGAGGTGGTGGTCAGACACTAAACAAATAAATGAGTAAACCAAAAGTCGTACAGGTAGTGATAACCCCCAGGAAGAAAAATACAGTAAAGTAAGAAGAGAGTGGTTTCGTGGGGGCACCACTGTAGAGCCGTGGTCAGGGACAATGATGCCAAGAAGGAGGCATTTATTGAGAGACCGGAAGGGTGTGATGAAGCCCCCCAAACAAGATCTGCTGCAGAGGGATTGTGGCAGCTGGAGTGGCATGTGGTCCTGAGGCTGGAATGAGCTCAGCACATTGGAGCATCAGTGAGGAGGAGGATGTGCCTGGTGCCAGGTGAGCCAGGGGGAGAGTGGTGGCAGGTGACATTGGGAGGTGTCCCAGATCAAAGCACTGGGGGCTCTCAGGCCTTTGTCAGATTTTGGGTTTGGTTTCAGTTGAACAGGAAGTCACTGGAGGTTTGTGAGCAGGTGAGCAGCATGATTTGGAAAGGGACCAGGGTTAAGGTGTTGTCTCTGCCACTTTCTGATTCCATGGGAAGCAGCTCAGGGACACAGAAATCCTGAGGAAATGGTAATCTATAGTTGTTAGCCAACAGGGAGCCTGGGAGCTGAGAATGGCTACCCTGGGGAGGTGCTCCCTCTGTCTTCCTACTTGCCTGGGCCACGAGGCCTGGATGGGCAGCCCCCTGCCTGGCAGCCTCATTCTGGGCTCCCTTCACTCAGGCCACCTGCATGGGCCCTTGGTGTGGGAAGCCAGGCTGGCTCCTGCTTTGTGCCTCACGGAGCGAATTCACAGGGGTGAGCTCAGCCTCTTGGCAGCCACCATAGCGGCTTCCTGTGAGGAGCAAGCAATCAGCCTAAAGAGCTTTGCACATTATTAATGTGTGTGCAAATGGGCCTGCCTTGCTGCTCCAAGGACTCTCCTTGTGAAAGGGCTGAGAGAGGACATGCCCTTTCCAGTGCATCTTTCCTTTTTCCTTCAGCAGGGAATTTGGGGAAGCAGCAAAAGCAACAGCAATAACAAACCCCAACCACACAAACCTGTTCATCACCTAATGAGAATCAGGCAGGGCTGCTACCAAGCCCAGTGCAGGGCCTCCCCTCCCCAGGGCTGTGATTTGTTTGCCCTTGTGCCAATAGGTGAACAAAGCAGGGATGCCAATGTGTGGACACGTGTGGGTGTGGGGGTGGGTGCAGAGTTTGCATGAGTTCCACCTTTGTCTGCCTGTTTCCACACTGGCCTTTGAAACTGTGTGATGCCCCTACCTCCACCATAAAGGACTCACTGACATTGTGGGAGATAGTGATGTGGGGCATCCCACACCCCATCCCATTCTTTGTTGCTCCCAGCTGCTTCCCCTCCACTCTCAGCATCACTGGTAGGTTCCAGGCTATGGCCCTCTGTCCTCTGTTCCCTAGGTTTGGAGTGTAGCTTTGCCCTTAGGATAAGGTGGTTTTCAGTAGGTCCCCCTTCCCCTCCTGTGACCCAGTAGACTCCAATCCTCATCCCCACCATTCATTCCAGATCCCCCAGGGCACTGGCAGTGTTGGGGAGGAGAAGTAGTCAGGCCTGGCATTGCACGGGACCAAAATAATGACATGACTTGATTAAAAAATCAAGCAGTTGCCTGGTTCATCCTCAAAGCTGGGTACCTTTCAGAGCCTTTGCAGTGATGCTTGGGTCCCTTGGTTCTGCTGCCATGGCTCTGAAGTCCTGTGTCCCTGGACTCTGGACTTGATCACTGCCCAGGCCCGCACGGCAGGGCACTAAGAGCTGCAGAAAGTGGGGCCCAACAGTTCCAACTGGGCTCTCCCCTTGTCTCCACCCCTCCCTCATGTGTGCTCCCACCCCAGGGGTGGCCCTGAGGGTCAGTCTCATCAGAGGCAGCAGCTGTGGTCCAGACATACTGGACCACAGAGGCCAATTAAAAGGTGAGGAAAAAATAAATTTATCTGTGAAATGGGGAACACTGTTTGCACATTTATTTCAGTGACCAATTAAAAAAATCATGACTGTTTCTTTCTATGAGGGGCAGTGTCCTTTCAAATCTGGCTAGTTTTAGCTTCCAAAGGAAGATAGGTAAAGGGAAGTTGTATAAGCTATCCAGGCACCCAGTGGAGCTCCAGTGCCAGGGAGAGGCTGAGCAGGAATTCCAGCTCCGGGGCTGCTCATTCCTCTTCCAGTTGTTGGGTATTTCTTCCTATGCAGAAGGGGCCATGCCCAGGATGGCCGTCAGCCCCTGGAAATGCAAAGCAAGCACATCCTGGCTCATTAATTGCTCTAAGTGAATGTGCAGGGAATGATCCTGCTTCTCTGACAGGGTCAGACAGAGGGACCTTGTGCCTGGCTCAGCATGTGGTACCTGTCCTCAGGGTAGGGAGGGGGAACAGTTGGGGACAGCAGAAAGAGCAGGGTTTTGGGGGTTACTCAGCTTTGCTTACTCTCTGAACCTGTGTTCACTGGTAAAATGAAGAAGCTAGTCCCTGCTCACCCCCAGGGCTGTGGTAAAGTTTAAAGGAGGTAATGTGTGGGGAAGTGCCTGGCTTAGAGTAGGTTAGTAAATGACTGCATTTGTCTCCCTTCTATGGCACAAGGTGCTCTTAGGTCTGTCACTCTGTCCAGAGCCAGGCTGTTGTCACTGCTCCCATTTCTCAGATGCAGAGACTGAGGCCTTGCAGGGTTGTATTTGGAGCCCTGGGGTATCCAGTGGAATGTTTCTAAAGCAACCAAGGTAAGGAGCAGGTTTGAGGGGAGAGACGTCAGAGCAGGTAAGAGCATGTCTAGCTTTTGGAGTTGTCTGTTTGGTGTTAGAATCCAAGCACTGCCCTTATGGCTGGTGGCTGTGGGCAAGTTATAAAACTTCTCCAAACCTTTGTTTTGTTATCTCTGAAGTAGGGATAGTGGCAGGACTACATCATAAGATGTGATGAGAGTTTAACAAGACAGTCATTTGAAGTGTTTAGAATAGTTCCTGGTACATAGTAAGTACTCAGTAAATGTCCCTGGTATTACTCTGGTCATGGTGATAATGATGATTTTGATGGTGATGATGCTGTTGATGGTGATAATGATGGTGAGATGACGGTGATGGTGGTGATGTTGATAGTGATAATGATGGTGAGATGATGGTGGTGATGATGGTGGTGATAGTGATGATGGTGATAATGATCGTAAGATGATGGCGATGATGGTGATGATAATGGTGATGGTGGTGGTGATGATGGTCATGATGGTGATGGTGGTGATGATGATGATTGTGGTGATGATTATGATGATGGTGATGATGATGGTGATGGTGATAATGATGGTGAGATAATGGTGATAGTGATGATGGCGATGATGGTGGTAGTGATGATGATGGTGATGGTGGTGATGATGGTGATGGTGGTGGTGGTGATGATGGTCATGCTGATGGTGATGATGGTGATGGTGGTGATGATGATGATGGTGGTGATGATGGTGATGGTGGTGGTGGTGATGATGGTCATGGTGATGATGGTCATGCTGATGGTGATGATGGTGATGGTGGTGATGATGATGATGATTGTGGTGATGATTATGATGATGGTGATGGTGATAATGATGGTGAGATAATGGTGATGGTGATGATGGTGATGGTGGTGGTAGTGATGATGATGGTGATGGTGTTGATGATTATGGTGTTGATGATGGTGATGGAGATAAATGATGGTGAGATGGTAGCATTGGTGGTGATGGTGGTGATAGTGGGTGATGATGGTGATGGTGGTGATGATGATGGTGATGGTGGTGCTGTTGATGATTGATGATGACAATGACAACAATGGTGATGACAATGACATTGATGGTCATGATAGGATTGATAATGATTATGGTGATTGAAGGTAGTGATTATGAAGACAATAATGATGATAGTGATGATGATGATGATGATGATGATGATGCAGCTTGTGCTTTCCATCAGAACCACTCTGCCTTTGGCATCATTTTGGCTTTCTCAGAAACACAAGTAACCAGGAGGTCTCAGCTCAATCATAGAATGCCCGAAGTGTATTTTCACTTTAGTTGTGGGCTGGTGGGTCGGAGTGAGGTAGGCATGAGAATTCCTTTCTGTGTGAGATTGACAGGAGTCAGGGGATGCCAGGTTCTGTGGTTGTGGGGCCTGAATGAATGTTTCAGGAAGACGTTTGAGCCAGAAGCACCAGCACATTGGAGAAGGGACAGAATAGCTTTCTCTGTCTGACAGTGGGACCAAGGCTGTGTGGGAAGCTGAAGTTTGCTGCTGGAAGAAGGATCTGAAAGGTGTTTGTTTACTGCAGTGGCTCTGATGTTGGACCTTTGCTCTGGTTATCTGTTGCTGTGTAATAAACCACCTCAAAGTTCAGTGGCTTAAAACAACAATCATTTTATTATTATTCATATTTTCTTTGGGTTAAAACTTTGGTAAGGGTCGAGCTGGGTGGTTTGGGCTCAGAATCTGTGATGTGGTTCAATCAGGACTTGGAAGAGTGAGGGGCTGGAGAAGCTGGAGACTGGCTGGGCAATCTTCCTCTTCATTTGGTCTTTCTGAATACATTAGTTTGGGCTTTGTCAAAGCATTGTGACTTAATGCTGTTAGGATTTCTTATATTCTATGCTGAAGCTCAGGGACTCAGTATGCAGGGCTCCAGCAAGCCAGGAGGAAGCTTGGGCCTGTTCATTCCAGACTTCTGGCAGGATCCATGGTTGGGAAGAGGACTTAACATGGAAGCACTGTGTCCTGTATGTGGCTTTTGCGTTATGAACATTCATGATCCTGCCATTTGAGAGTAGCCTGAAGGTGACTGACCAGAGGTGAAGTTTTTGTTAAGGTGCAGAATGAAATTGCAACTTTAGGGACAGAGCCAAAGCAGGGCTTGAGAGGTGGCTGGAGGAGAAGATGTGGTAGACAGGTGGAGGCCCAGGAGGAGCCTTCCTGGTCCACAGCAGCTCATCTTCCCCTCCCCGACTTACAATGTTGTCTGCACCTTGTCATAACTCCTGAGTCTCCCTTGCTCCTTGTGGTTGCTCTTACTTCATGTTATGGAGGGAAATGGAGGCCATAAGGGGATGGAGCAACTTGAGGATCTCCCAAGAGACTTGAACAGATCCCTCCAGAAACTCAAAGGGCCAGGCGTGGTGGTCTGCACTAGGGCATGTGAGAGACAGGATGTGGCAGGGCCAGGTATGTCAGGAGCCCAGCCTCAAGCCAGGGAGGAGGCATTCTACTTGGAGGACGGAGGCAGCCTGCAAACCAGATGTTCCACTTGGCATCACTCCCCCCATGACAAAGGCACTTCTCATCAAAAACTGGAATTTCTAATTCTTGCAATCACAGTCGGAAAATAGTTACATAGAAGGTGATATTTAATATTTATGTCCAAACTGGCAATACCTTGACATTAATTATCCTGTTATAATTAAATCTAGTATTCCATTACATTGCCATATAATGGATGTGGTTATATAGGACTCTAGTGAGGATAATGGAGTTCTGAAGAGCAGAATTTGTAATTTAAAACCCAGGAACAAAAGCCCTGGATTGTTGGCCATGAGTTTTCATGCCACCCTTTTTTTCCCCAAAGTCATTTACTCATCATTAAATAAATATTTGTTGAAGGTTGGCAATGGAGAGACATAGGTGAGAGCACTTGTCTGTCCTTAGGGAAAGTAAGCAATCAACGACAATACAGAATGGTTGTAAGTACAGGGATTGCCAGGGCGTCCTCCAAAGCCAATACATTTGTCCTGGGGCAAAATAAGGCTTTCTGTAGGAAGCACTGTCTGAGCCGAGTCTTAAAGGACAGGCAAGGGCCAACCAGGGAAAACAGTGGGGCAGCAAGGGTAGGAGCGTAGATGGACAGAGCATGGGCACTAGAGGAAGTCTCTGGAGGAAAGAGCAATTGGTGTTTTAATATAGCAACATCAAAAGAGGCATGTGGAGGAAAAGGAGGCCAGGCTGGGAAGGATCCTGTATGCCATGGTAGAGGCTATAATCAGTCCTTAAAACAGTGGGAGCTGGCCAGGCACAGTGGCTCACGCCTGTAATCCCAGCACTTTGGGAGGCCGAGGCAGGTGGGTCACGAGCTCGAGAGATCGAGACCGTCCTGGCTAACACAGTGAAACCCCGTCTCTTCTGAAATATACAAAAATAAATAAATAAATAAATAGATAAATAAAATAAAATAAAATAAAATAAAATAAAAATTAGCCGAGTGTGGTGGTGGGTGCCTGTAGTCCCAACTACAGACTGAGACAGGAGAATGGCGCAAACCCGCACTGCACTCTAGCCTGGGCGACAGAGCGAGACTCCGTCTCAAAAAAACCAAAAAAACAAAAAAACAGTGGGAGCCATTGCAGCATAGATGTGCCTCCTCACATCTGTGTTCCTGAAAGCTCTGAGTGGCCTCAGGAAACAGGATGCCCTGGATGGGATGCCTGTGGCGAGGAGGAAGGGCAGTGCTAATATTTGGGTGAGCATCAACATAACATCGAGCTAAGAAAGGGATAATTGGGGAGGAGGAAATACTTTAGAGGAGTATTTTAGAAGTGTATTCTATATAATTTAGGGTGAAATTCCAATTTTTTGAATAAACTTTACATTTTAGGATCATTATGAAGATACTATAGAGAGTTCTCATATACCCCACACCGAGTTTTCCCCATTTTTAGCTTCTTACATCAGTATAGAACATTTGTCATAATTAGGGACCCAATACTGATGCATTATTAACTAAAGTCTATACTTCATTTATATTTTCTTAGTTTTTTTGTTTGTTTGTTTGTTTTTGAGACTGTCTCACTCTGTCACCCAGGCTGGAGTGCAGTGGCGTGATCTCAGCTCGCTGCAACTTCCTCCTCCAAGGCTCAAGCAATCCTCCCACTTCAGCCTCCCATGTAGCTGGGACTACAGGTGCGCACCACCATGCCTGGCTAATTTTTGTATTTTTTGCAGAGACAGGGTTTTTCCATGTTTCCAAGGTTGCTCTCTAACTCCTGAGCTCAAGTGATCCACTGCCTTAGCCTCCGAAAGTGCTGGGATTACAGGCGTGAGCCACTGTGACCGGCCTATATTTTCTTGGTTTTTACCGAATGTCCTTTTGTTTTGTTTGTCTTAGTATCCTATCCAGGATACCACATTGCATTAGTTGTCACGTCTCCTTAGGTACCTCTTGGATGTGATAGTTTCTCAGGCTTTTCTTGGCTTTTGATGACCTTAATGTTTTGAGCAGTGCTGGTCAAGTATTTTGTAGAATTCCCCTCAACTGGGATTTATCTAATGTTTTTCTCATGATTAGATTTGGGTTATGGGTTTGGGAAAGAAGACCATGGAGGTAGTGCCATTCTCATCACACCATATCAAGGGTACTTACTATTAACATGACTTATCACTGTTGGTGTTGACCTTGACTGCCTGGCTGAGGTAGTGCTTGTAAGGTTTCTTCACTAAAAAATGACCCTTTGTTCCCCCATGCTGCCCTCTTTGGAAAGATCTCACTATTTGCAGTCCACACTTAAAGAGTGGAGAACTACACTTCATCCCTCAAGAGTGGAGTATCTACATCCATTGTCTGAAATTCTTCAGCCTGGAATTTTTAAAAAATTTTTTAAATTTTTAATTTTTTTATTTCAATATGTTCTTGGGGGACCAGGTGGTGTTTGGTTACACGAATAAATTCTTTCGTGGTGAATTCTGAGATTTTGGTGCACCCATCATCTGAGCAGTGTACATTGTACCCAATGTGTAGTCTTTTATTCCTTGCCACGCCCCGCACCCTTTCCCCCAAGTCTCCAAAGTCCAATGTATCATTCTTATGCCTTTGCATCCTCATAACTTAGCTCCCATATATGACTGAGAACATACGATGTTTGGTTTTTCATTCCTGAGTTACTTTACTTAGAATAATAGTCTGCAATTCCATCCAGGATGGATGCGAATGCCACTATTTCATTCCATTTTATGGCTGAATAGTATTCCATGGTGGTGTGTATATATATATATCACATTTTCTTAATTCACTTGTTCTTTGATGGGCATTTGGGCTGGTTCCATATTTTTGAAATTGCAAATTATGCTGCTATAAACATGCATGTGCAAGTATCTTTTTTGTATAATGACTTATTTTCCTTTGGGTAGATAGTTAGTAGTGGGATTGCTGGATCAAATGGTAGATCTACTTTTAGTTCTTTAAGGTATCTCCACACCGTTTTCTATAGAGGTGGTACTAGTTTACATTCTCACCAACAGTGTAAAAGTGTCCCCTTTTCACTACCTTCAAGTCAAAGTCTATTATTTTTTGATTTTTTGATTATGGTCATTCTTGCAGGAGTGACGTGGTATCACATTGTGCTTTTGATTTGTATTTCCCTGATAATTAATGATGTTGAGCATTTTTCCACTCAGCTGGGATATTCTAATTCACTTTTTGAAGGTCAAATTGGTTGTGATCTGTGAGGTTAATGGTGGTGGTGATGGTGGTGGTGGTGATGATAATGATGGTAATGATGATGGTGGTGATAATGATAGTAGTGATGATGGCAGTGGTGGTGATGATGGTAGTAGTGATGGTGATAGTGATGGTAATGGTGGTGGTGATACTGATGATGATGGTGGTGATGGTGTTGTTATTGTTGGTGATGGGAATGGTGGTGGTGGTAGGATGGTGTTGGTATCGGTGGTGGTGGTAATAGTGATCGTGTTGGTGATGGTGCTGGTGTTGGTCATGATGGTGATGGTGATTGTGGTAATGGTGGTGGTGGTGGTAGTGGTGGTAATGATGGTGGTGATGTGATTGCAGTGATGGTGGTGGTGATGGTGATGGTGTTGGTGTTAGTGTTGGTGGTGGTGATAGTGGTAGTGGTGATGGTAATAGTGATGGTAGTGGTAGTGGTGGTGATGATGATGGTAGTGATGGTGTTATTGGTGGTGCTGGTAATGGTGTTGGTGATGTGGTGTTGGTGGTGATGGTGGTAGTATTGCTGATTGTGCTAATGGTGGTGCTGGTGATGGTGGTGGTGATGTTGTTATTGGTGGTGGTGGGAATGGTAGGGGTGATGGTGGTGGTGATGGTGGTAATATTGGTGATTGTGGTGATGATGGTGGTGATGGTGATGAAGATTGTGATGATGATAGTGATTGCAGTGATGGTGGTGGTACACAGGCTAGCAGGAGAGGACTCAAAATTTCCTTGAGAATCATTCTTTGGGCCACCTATGCCCCTCTGGACCTGGCCCCAAGGGACAATTTATTTAGTGGTGGATTGAAGACTTGTGCTACATTCCGGGCTGGCAGGTGAATAAGGCTTGGGTTCTCTCTTGGTGAGCCTTAGCCCCTGGCCACATAGTCTGTCCTCAGGCTGCTGGTGCTCCTCTCCCCATGAGTGGTGGTGGTGGGGGGGCTTTTGATTTAACTTAATTAAATCCAAATCAACCCCATAAGCATTTTTTGCATGTTGCCTTTTGCTTGTGCGTCAGATCTAGGGCTCACCTCTGGAAATAGATGAGTCAGAGGTTCTTGTAGCCCTGGAGAAGCCTACCACTTATGGATGACCATCTTTCTCCCACGAGCAGTCTCTGGCCCTTTGGCCTCTCTCTAAGACAAGTTGAAGTTGGCCACCTGATTCTTCCAGCTGGTTGGGAAGGGCAGCTTCTCACCCTGGCCTCCTCCCTGAGTGCTCGTTTGGGGAGCTCGGGGAGAGAGAGCAACCTTGTTGCCCTTTGAGTATCTGCCTGACAGATTCTACGGGTAGAGGCATTGCAGATGTGCCTTGGCCTTAACACTCCAAGCTCAATCTTTTCCAGATACCTATTTTTCATGTTATTTTATTGTTTGTGTGAAATAAAATTTTGTAAGCACTTACTGACTACAGCCAAGAAAGTGACAGCTGCACTTGGTTGTTATTTCTGCTGTTTATTATTGATCTACTAGAAGATATACAGTCACGCATCACTTAATGATGGGGATATATCCTCAGAAATGCATCGTTAGGTGATTTCATCATTGTGCGAACCCCATAGAGTGTACTTACACAAATCTAGACAGTACAGCCTACAGCACACCAAGGCTTTATGGTACAGCCTATCACTCCTACACTACAAACCTGCATAGCATGTGACTGTGCCGAATGTAGTGGTAACACGGTGGTATTTGTATATCTAAATATACTTTAACAGAAAAGGTACAGTAAAAATTCAGCAATATAATCTTCTGGGACCACTGTCTTATATACAGTCTATGGTTAACTGAAATGTTGTTAAGCAGAGCCTGATCGTACACATGTTTTGGCCTCCCAGGTAATAGCCCAGTAGGCTCCTTTTGCCAGGAGCAGCTGGGATGGGGCTGGCCCAGTGTGCTGGGGTCACTGGCTCTGTCAGTCCTTTTTGGCAAGTAGATCACCTCATGGGTTAGCAGAATGGCTAAGCAAATGGGTCAGGACCCAGACTTGAGTTGGAATTCTGTCTAGTCATCACTTGTTAACTGTAGAACCTTAAGTGAATGCCTCAGTTTTCTCACCTGCAAAATGGGGATAATGAGATTACCTACCTTGTAGGTGGCAGATTAAAGAAGTTAGGACATGTAGAGCACTTAAACACATACCTAACACATTTACCTAGGGGTGTTAGCCGCTATCGTGTTTAACATAGGCAGAGAGACTTGGGACTTTAGGAACTAAACAATGGGTTCCTAGTTTTCATTCATTTGTTCATTCATTCATTCATTCATTCATTCATTCATTCATCTATTGTTTCATTCATTTGTAATCCAGATATAAGTAGTGGTGCCTCATATAGCAGTGGTGCCCCAATGTCTATGTAGAGTCACATTAGAAAAAGAAAGTAGTGGCATGCAAAGCAATCCTTTACTGATATTCTAAGCGCCTGAGTCCATGGCATTCATGTTGGTTTCCTCCATCTCAGTGGGATCATAACCCCCTGAGGGAGGGTGGGGCCTCGTTCCCCAGCAGGGGCTCTCTGCACAGGGTGGGGTTGGGGTGTCAGGTGGAGCACAGGTATCCACTTGAATGTCAAAGAGGATCCTTGTCATAACTCACAGCCTTGCTTCTTAGAATACTCCTATTTCTCTCTCTTTCCCTTGTCTCTCACAAGCCGCCATCTCCCCAAACTCTCCATATATGTTACCTTTCATAGCCCCCGGGAGCTCTTGCTTCTCCTCCCTGCTCCTCCTTCTGTTCCTCTTTTCCCCCTACAAAAGTCCAGAAAGCCTGAGGAAACAGGGAAGATACATGGGCCAATATTGGATCCTAGGAGCAGGCAGGGAGAGAGGTGGATTCTCACCTGCCGTAACTACCTCCCTGCTGAGTGCCTGCCGTGGGAGTTACCTTACTGGGTGATGAAAATGCAGATTTATGATGGAGCCACGCCCTGGAGGAGACCGTGGCATCACAGCTCTGTGCCTGTTGATGCTGGGCGGAGGGAGCCTGCCAATGAGCTGGTTCTACCAGCTTCCCTCCGAATAGCTCTGAGTCAGATGACAGAGTGCAGAACTGAGTGGGGTTCCAGTTAGGGCTTGACCTAGAAGGTTTAAGGGGCTTCCTTTTCTCAGAAGACAGGGGAGAGGGAAAGACAGGAGGAGTTGAGAATGTTTCCAACTGGCAGGTCTGCAGTCTGAGGGGAGCTGCCTGACCTTCAGGGGTCAAGCTGTCAAGAATGCAGGCTGTGGCATCAGTCAGATCTGAGCGCAACTCCCAGCATCTCCCAGACCCGCTGTAGGACTTGGGCAAATAATGTGACCTTCCTGAGCCCTGAGTTTCTTATCTGTGGGATGGAAGTCATGTTCTCCTTCACAGGGCTGTGGGAGCATTGGCAGAGGAACAGTTAGAGGGCAGCTTGTGGTGTTCCCTGACTGCCACCTCTGCACTGCCTTTCCTGTCCACTCCCCAGGCTTGTGTCCCTGGAGGAAAGCATAGACTACAAGCTTAGTTCCTCCAGGAAGGTGCCTGCCTCCACATGGGGGCCCCATGGATTTAGCCTGGCCTGGAGCCTCCAGCTTACCCTTGAACAGGAGCCAAGAACGTATACTGCACTCCATGTCTGGTGGATACCTGTGCTCCATCTGACACCCCAACCCCACCCTGTGCAGAGAGCACCTGCTGGGGAAAGAGGCCCCACCCTCCCTCAGGGGGTTATGATTCCACTGAGATAGAGGAAGCCAACGTGAATGCCGTGGACTCGGGCGCTTAGAAGGATGCTCATTTCTCCACTACACAGGCTCCAGCAGTGGCTTCTGCTTACAAACCTCTGCACATGGGGAACTCACCATCGATTAAGGAAATCTATTTTGTTGTTGGGTAGCTTGACAGTGAGAAAATTACCTTATGTTAGGCAAAAGCTGTCCTGTGGCTTCTACCCATTAGTGCTGGATTGGTGTTCTTGGTCTACACAGCAATTTTACTTTCTTTTCCCATTAGCCCCTCGGTTATCTGAAGATAGGTGCATGCACTTTGTGGTCTTCTTGGTAAGCCCAACCCCACCAGCTCACCCACCAGCCTGAGTCCATCAGTAGTTACTGAGCATCTCCTGTGTGTCAGATGCCCTGAAGCTCTGCAGGGTGCAGGGGTCTGACGGGTAAACCAGGTGAGGCCGCCACACCTATACATTTTATGTGAGAGAGGGAGAGGCAAAAAAGCAAGATAATATCATGTGAAGAGTTCTGTAAGGAATTAGAACAGAACCATGTGATGAGACATGACTGGGGCTGCTTTTGGCTATGTGACCACTCTGACTTTTCAGCTGACATCTGATTGCTGGAGTCAGGCCTGAGAAGGCCTTTGCTTTTGTAAGGGAGACCTTTGCCATTGCAAGAGTCCCAAGATGGAATTAAAACTGGCCTGTTAGAGGAACAGAGAGAGAATGCCTGTGTGGCTGGAGCTTAATGAAAGGAGGGGAGGCAGCAGCATGGTGGGGTCAGAGAGGTGGGTGAGAGAATGCCATCTGGGGTTATGTGGTCTAGACGAGGAGTTAGGGTTCTATTTTAAGTGTGATGGGAAGTCATTGGAGGGTTTGTATAGGGCAATGACATGACCCATTTCCTCTTTAGTGAACCTTCTGGCTGATCTGTGAAGAGCCTTTAAGAAGGCAAGCATGAAAGCAGAACAAATGTCATTCCTTGCATCACATGAGTAAGATCCTTAAAGCCTCACTTTAACAAGTATTGGACAAATCAGAGGCTAAAGGTCTAGTCTGTGGCAGAGGCTGGGGTCATCGAGGGCTTCTGAGTCTTGATACTCTAAATATCCAACTTCTAGGGGTGTCTTCTACTCATAAACTTTGTGTGCCTCTTTTCCCCCCTAATTTTGGGTAATCCTGGCCAATGCAAAATATGCATCCCTCAGCCAAAGCCCCCAGGCTGTGAGCGTGGCCAGGCTCACGGGGAGAAGAATGCTGCATGACACCACCTCATCAGCAGTCCCTGAAGGTGCCTTGGTTCTCATGATGTATCGTTAGAGAACATATCAGTGGAAATTGCTCTTTCATCTTCATCAGTATCACTTTTATGTTGTGGAGAAGGGCCATCCTCATTAGGAGCCGAGGAGGAGGTGAGATTTGCAGCAGGAGCCCCCTGGCAGACACCACAATCACAACCCCCACCCCCACCCCGCTCGGCCGCAGTTGTCATTAATCTGTATTTCACTCTTACTTTCATCCTTCACTTGCTGTTTGTCATTTTTGGAGAAGGATCCTCTCTGTTAGCACATTTGGAACCTATTTCATTGCTGAGGAGAAGGGAACAATACAGGTTTTCATCTCAGACTAATTATGCCTCCAGTACACTGATGCTAAATAAAACCAAGGGGAAGGTAATTGGAAATTCTTGACATGACATTCACAGCTTTGAGAAAAACAGATGTTCACTTGAGGAGCTGAGAAGAAAATACATATCCCTGTGACTGGCCAATGAGATCAGTTCCAGGAGGTTTTGAGACAGAGCTGGGCCACCCCTCATCCTGCAGATGTGGTGTGAGGAATCTCTGCTGAGCCTGACTGTTGCTTGCTAGTCTGGCTTGACTTGGGGTCCTAGGTCCCAGCACTGTGTCCCCTGTCTCTAGTCCTGGGGACTAGGTGCTCTGTCTTCACCTGGGATGACTTGGACAACTCCTGTGTTGAGTCATCTAAGATACTTTGTGGCAACTCAGGTCTTGCACCTGAAAGTGCCTACCTGCAGCCTTGCCTCAGCCACTCACCAGTGTGGGACTGTGGGCCTGGACTGTAGCCTCATGGTGGCCCATGTCTTTATTGTCGGGTGGAGAGTATACCTCATTAGATTCCTGGAGGACTTGGACAAGACAATGTCTGTAACATGCCCAGACCATGGAATGTCATTCAGAGGTTCTATTTCTTTGCAAATGATGGCACTTTCCAGCGGGTTAAGGCTGTGCCTAATCCTCAGTGCCTCTTCCCATCAATTTGAGTTCTTTGACTTCCTTCAATGGCATGACTGATTGGACCAGCCAAACATTGGTATCTGTTAGCCTGGGAAGCTGTGAACACCAGATCCTCATCCTCTTTCATATGAACATTTTCACCAGGTGCAAATAATAATGAAGGCAGTTGAGTGTAGCTTGGGTTAACCCCTTTATCCCTCCAAGTCCCTTCTTTTCCACCTGTTAAGTGGGTGACAGCTCCTGCCTGGTTTAATTGATAGGACACATATATCAGGGAACAGGTGTCCTTCCCTGAGATACATACAGGTATCCTTCAGGCTAGAAGATACTCTGGATCCCAAATAACTTCAGTGATTGGGACAAAATCATATTGTGCTGCAACTATTCCTGATGCATTGCTTTCTCTGTCCAGGCCAGAAGGAGGTCTTTTAGGTCAGCGGCTGGGCATGATCGATTGGATGGTTGCCCCAAGTTATTCACACAGCCCTGCATCCACATGCTTGCTATGTTCTTGTGGTGGGTGGATTTTAGTAGGGAACTAATAGCCCTGTGACTTGCTGTGGCCAAGGGCATGTAGGCAGAGATGGCAACCTGCCAGTTCTGAGCCTGGGTTAAAAAAAGAGATATTGGACATTTCCACCTGTCCTCTTGAGTTTCTATCACCTTCACATTCTTAAAAACCTACTGGTTCAAAGCAGATGAGAAACATAAGGGGCAGACAAGAGCCACTGAGCTGAGCTACAGACTTGCAGTGAGGAGCAGATCTGCCCAACCAACCCACAAATCTGTGTGAATAGATGATGCTTGTTTTAGCTACTGAATTTTGAGTTGTTTGTTATGCAGCATTATTTTGGCAATTGCTAACTGATACACCGGGCTTTATTTGTGTCTCTATCCTCCACATCCAGCAAATTTGTGCCAGGCATAGAGGAGGCTCTTAGAACTGTTTACTGAATAAGCACATGAATGAATGAATGAAGAATTTTATTTGGTTGTTAAATCTTACTGTGTTAATTCTTTCTTTACATTGATACACATGAACACTCTGAACCTGAGGGTCCTCTGGGGTGCCTACCTCATCTGGTTGACTCTTTCCAAGTTTTGTTGGGATGAAAGCTGTGGACTAGACTCTTTCTCAGTGTCACAGCTGGGAAAGAGAGGAGGAAGAGTGGCGCCTCAGAGCAGACAGGGATTGCTAAGCCTGGTCCTGGGATGGCCGTCCCAGTGACGGCCTAAGGAGGGCAGTAGTGAGCCCCAGGCCTCTGGGTGATAGAGGCTGGAAGTCCCCCTGATGCCCAGCTTTCCCCCCATTACCTCTCTGCAATGGTGCCCTCCTTCTCAATAGGTGGCTGCTGTAGGGAGGTGTTCGAAGAGGCCTGTGGGAGGTGTTCGAAGAGGCCTGTGGCAGGTGTTCTGCCCCAAACCGTCTTCCCCTCTTCCTGGGCCAGCCAGCACAGACAGACCCAGGGCCAGCACAGACAGACCCAGGAGCCCTTTTCATTTCTCTCTAAAAAGCGGGGCCACATGGTAGAGCAGGGAGAGAAGTGGACCTGGGATGGGTGGCCCAGGGGGTGAAAAAAGAATGGTAGGCTGGGTGCGGTGGCTCATGCCTGTAATCCCAGCACTTTGGGAGGCCGAGGCAGGTGGATCACCTGAGGTCAGGAGTTTGAGATCAATATGGTGAAACCCTATCTCTACTAAAAATATAAAAAATTAGCCAGGCATGGTGGCACGCACCTGTAATCCCAGTTACTCAGGAAGCTGAGACAGGAGAATTGCTCGAACCCGAGAGGCAGAGGTTGCAGTGAGCCAAGATCACTTCACCGCACTCCAGTCTGGGTGACAGAGCGAGACTCCATCTCAAAAAAAAAAAAAAAAAAAAAAAAAAGGCAGAGTTAAAGATTTATTGAATGCTAACTTTGTGCTAGGCCCTTGACATGCATTTTTTTCTTTACCTATGAGGAGTGCTGTAGCTGAGGACACTGAGGCTGGGTAACTTGCTGGAGTTGGACCCCAGAAGCAGGATTTGGACCCCAGCCATCTTCCTCTGGAGTTCCAGCTCTCGAAAGCCCATGGTCTCACCCTGGCCTGCGTGTTAGAATCACCCAGAGAACTTTCAGATAAGGTCAAGGCCCAGATCCCATCTAGACCAACTAAGTGAGATCCCTAGGGAGGAGGCCAGTCAGTGAGATGCTTAAACATCTCCCCAGGTGACCTGATGACATAGAGAGGCCTTCTGCAACCCGACTATCATGCTATGTCCAATGGCAGGCCTGGCTCATAGTTGGGGTGTGCCTGCAGTGCACAAAACAACAAGGCACAAAACATTGTGTGTGGTTGTCCTGTGGAGTTGTGACATGAGAGGGAGCTAGCATGGGCTTGGGGAGAGCCCTGTTTGGCCACTGGGATGTTGAGGGAGGCCGTTGTTCCTCAGCCTGATGACAGTGATTCCTGGAGCCCATTAACAAGGCCCCTTGTGTTGGGGGCCCAAGACCTGTGCTGAGTTTTGTAAGCCTTGCTCACCCTGGGCAGGTGGCAGGAGCCTATCCTCTGAACACTCAGTGTTTCATTTTCTTGGCACATCAGATCTGCTCTTTCCTTCTGTTGTTCACCAAGTCTTATTAGCAACTAGGCTGAGGCCCTCACTGGAGTTAAGGGAATGGTTGTTTTGACTTACAGAGGAGGGAAACTACTTTGAAGCAAGATAAACAGGAGGGCAGATACATGTTGTGAAATATACTCAATCTATAATCACAGCTGGAAGAACGTTTGCTTAAAAAAGGGTCAGGAGAACAGAAGAAAAGGTCGATGAAGGGAAGGTGGAACGAATGTTCGGGTTTCTTTAATGTGGGAGATGTGCAGGCTGGGCTGCAGCGAGAACTCGGTGAAGGCAGCGCATGCTAGGGATGTCGTAGGTTGGGGAGGGACTCGGAGAGGGAAGCCGGCCAGGGTGGGCACTGATGAAAGCCAACCTCGGTGGGGGCTGCCCTAAGACAACTCAGGAAAACTGAGTGATCGAAACGCAACTGCCAGACTCACAGGCATTGGTGGGCCCTTAGGTGCCTGGGCGTTTTTTAAAACATGCTGGTGAAATTCTGAAAGTGATCAAATACCTTTCTGGTTAAACATAGAACCTGCAAATCAAAGGAAGTGGGAAATCAGAAAGACTAGAAGGGAGGCAAATAAGGAAATGCAAACAACCCCAAGGAGAAAAGCAGAGCAGAGCCTGGTGCTGGGGATGGGGTGTGAGGGCTGGCGCTGCTCCATCCCAGGGATTCTACTCTTTTGGGGAGATGGAGCTCCTGGAATATTGTGTGTACATGTCTGTGTGCACATGTGTGGGTGTGCACGTGTATGTGCATGCATGTGTGAACACCTTCTCTCATGGAAGTTTCCAGTCCCAGAGGAGAAAAATAGGACAATTTGGTGGACAAAGCTCCATTCCAAGCAGGCAGAATAATAACTGCTAATAGCTGTTGAGGCTTACCACTTTTCTGAGCACTTTTTGTGTTTATCTTGTCGAATTCCCTCAATTCCATAAGGTAGGGTTTTGTTAAAATCCCTGTTTTATTTGGGGAAGCTGAGATGCAAAGAGGTTATATTGAAATGGGAAAAGTTCTCTTGTCCTCCTCGCTGGGCATGCAATGGGGGTGAGGCTCGCTTCTTCAGTGCCCTGCTGCTCAAACCTCTAGGGGAGCATACAGACGGGCAGGCTGTGGGACTCTGACCCCACGGTGGTGTCTAGGCGTGAATGTTTACAGCTCCTGAAGCCCCAGTGGGCATGTGTTACAGGGTGCTCTCTTAGTTTGCTGTCTATAGGTGACTTGTGTTAATCAGCTCAATTAGACCCTCTACCTTGTTGCAAGGACAGAGGGCTTTCTGTATCCCAGGTTCTTGCCTTGGTGTACAGGAAGAATTGGATCACATGTGGGCTTGGAGAATGAGTGCAAGGTTTTATTGAGTGGAAGTAGCTCTCAGCAGATGGGGGAGCAACAAGGGAGATGATTTTCCCCTGGAGTCGGGCTGTTTGGCGGCCTGGATTCTCCTCTGAGTACCCTGGCCAAATTCTGCATTGTTCTGCTGGTCAGTGGCTGGCTGGCCTGCTGGTGCCTGCTGAAGTGCTCCTCTCGGCGTCCAGCCACCTGTGTGTTCCCCCGCTGATGTGCTCCTCTCAACATCCAGCTGCCTGTGTGTTTGCCTGTTAGGATCTCAGCGTTTTTATGGGCACAGGATGGGGGCATGGCAGGCCAGGGGAGGTCTTGGAAAATGCAACATTTGGGCAGGAAAGCAAAAATACCTGTCTTCACTTAGGTCCATGGGCACAGGCCAGGGAGTGGAGCCCTAGCCAGGGACCACACCCTTCCTTTCCCCTGTTCTGTATCATTTAAAGGGCCCATGCCCTTCCCTTCCCACACTTCCCTTCCCCCCTCCTGTATCAATATAACTAGGCCAAGGTTTGGGCCACCCTGTGGGGCTTGCCACTGACACTTGTGAGGCTTGTGCATCGTACCTGCCAAAGGACACCCTTCAGATCACGGTCCTCATGGCTGTGCATTGTTACCAGGGCACATCTCCAGCAGTCAAAGGTCTCCAGCAGAATAGCTATTTGGGCCAGGGCAGGGCCGCAGGGCTCAAGGTTCCCTCCCAGAGCAGCTATTGGGCAGTGAGAAGGCGGCACCTGGATAGGATGTAGGCGTACCATGGTGCCACCTAAGGCAAAGTGCTAATACTCAGTGAGCTGTCACTAGGCCTAATGTCTGGGTTGCAGGCTGGGCTTTCCTGCTCTGCCTGCACTGGGAAAGTTTCCTTCTCCTAGACTTGTCGTGCAGGATTTGTGTCACTTGGTGTTTTCCATAGGCAGGTCTGGCCCTCACTCTCCACAGGGAACTGGATTCTGTCACCGCGAAGACCCATCTAGGCTTCTGACCTAGAAGTCCTCTCTCTTAAAACTTCACCTCTCTCCTCACCTCCTCCTTGTTGTCGGTTCATTTTCCTCTTCACCCCTGGACTCCTTCACCTCCCCAGCTCCATTCTCTATCCCATCTTAGCTGCCACCTCCAACGGCCTCATCCTGGAGCCTGCCCAGTCCCGGAACTCTCCACTGCCAGCCGCCATGCAGTCCTGCCCTTCGTTCCCTTGCTTCCCTAGACATGCCCCTGCAACTCACCAAGACCCCTCTTCTCATTGCGCATTCCTGATCATCTCTGATGATCTCTGATGATCAGGAATCAGAGAAGTGAATGACTTGGCCCAAGTGTGCAGCCCAGGAAGAGAACTTTGATTTGAACTCAAGGCTCCCTCCTCCCATCCCCACACCTGAAGCTGGCCCCTTTCTCTATCCCCACACCTGAAGCGGGCTCCTCCCTCTATCCTCACACCTGAAGCAGGCCCCTCCCTCTATCCTCACACCTGAAGCTGGCCCCTTCTTCTATCCCCACACCTGAAGCCGGCCCCTCCCTCCATCCCCACACCTGAAGCCGGCCCCTCTCTCTATCCCCACACCTGAAGCCCCCCTCTCTCTATCCCCACACCTGAAGCCCCCCTCCCTCTATCCCCACACCTGAAGCCCCCCTCCCTCCATCCCCCCACACCTGAAGCCCCCCTCCCTCCATCCCCACACCTGAAGCTGGCCCCTCCCTCCATCCCCACACCTGAAGCAGGCCCCTCTCTCCATCCCCACACCTGAAGCAGGCCCCTCCCTCCATCCCCACACCTGAAGCAGGCCCCTCCCTCCATCCCCACACCTGAAGCAGGCCCCTCCCTCCATCCCCACACCTGACGCCCCCTCCCTCCATCCCCACACCTGAAGCCCCCCTCCTTCCATCCCCACACCTGAAGCCCCCCTCCCTCCATCCCCACACCTGAAGCCCCCCTCCCTCCATCCCCACACCTGAAGCCCCCTCCCTCCATCCCCACACCTGAAGCCCCCCTCCTTCCATCCCCACACCTGAAGCCCCCTCCCTCCATCCCCACACCTGAAGCCCCCTCCCTCCATCCCCACACCTGAAGCTGGCCCCTCCCTCCATCCCCACACCTGAAGCCCCCCTCCCTCCATCCCCACACCTGAAGCCCCCCTCCCTCCATCCCCACACCTGACACCTGAAGCCCCCCTCTCTCTATCCCCACACCTGAAGCCCCCCTCCCTCCATCCCCACACCTGAAGCCCCCCTCCCTCCATCCCCACACCTGAAGCTGGCCCCTCCCTCCATCCCCACACCTGAAGCCCCCCTCCCTCCATCCCCACACCTGAAGCTGGCCCCTCCCTCCATCCCCACACCTGAAGCCCCCCTCCCTCCATCCCCACACCTGAAGCTGGCCCCTCCCTCCATCCCCACACCTGAAGCTGGCCCCTACCTCTATTCCTGCACAGCAAGTTGGCGCCTTCCACTATCCCCACACCTGAAGCAGGCTCCTCCCCCAACCCACGCAACTGAAGGCAGATCTCCTCCCATCCCCACACCTATTTTGCTTATTTTAAAAACATATGACAGTGTCAGGAAGAATTCCGTAACCTTACTGCCTAGCCTAGTCATTGTTTTTGTTTTTTGTATTCTTCTCTGAACACATGCACACTGATTTTATATAGAGATACTCATAATCTAGATGAGATTTTGTGTTCTGCTTTTTTGACCTAACATCCTGGCATAAACATTTCCTGTGTGGTTGCAAAGCCTTTCTAATCATCATTTTTAATGATTGCATTGAGACGAAGAATTGATGTTGCATATCCTATCTAATGTTTCCTATCATTGGACATTGTGACTGTTTCCAATCTTCAATTTTTTTGACAGTGTTCAGTGTAAACCTTCATGTGCAGTGTTTGATTTTTCTCACTTGGATTATTGCTGACAGGAAATTTCCTAGAGCAGGAGCAAAAGGTCAGGGAAGGACAGACACTTGGGGAGCTCCCAGACCCTGAATCTCACAGTCCCCAAGACCATGATCTTGGCTGAGGTGCTGAGCAGTGGATATCGTCATCCTCCTTTGCAACTGGGAACACTGGCCTTTCCAGAATCTTCTCTCACAGGGCATCCTCTCCCTAAAGCGGCCCCCATCCTCTTGTCCCCCTTGCATACCATACTAACTCTACCATCATTTTCATCTCTCCATCGCGGCTCCTCAGGGTAGCATTCCTGGGTGACCTGTGGTGCCCAGGCCAGTTAGACACATGCACAGTGCCTGTGCTTTTCCCTCAGGGTGCAGACTTCACTCTGCAATGATCTGTCTGTCACAGGCTTATTTGACTGGTGTCAGTCTCTCTCCTAGATTCTAATCTTTGCTGGAGAGGGGGGATGGCCATCTTTCTCTCCACAGTGCCAGTTACAGTGCCTGGCACACAGAAGAGGCTTCAGTGCTTGCTGAATGGGGAACGAAGGCTCTGTGTGCCCCGGACACTGCTGGGGAGGGGCAGCTGGACCCTAGGGCTCTGCTTTCATTGAAGAGCGTGTTCCCCACCCAATCTAGAAGTGTGCCTCAGAAGGCTAGGACTCAAGTGTGGGAATTGTGTGAGAGCCACAGGAGGCAAGAACAGCCAGTGCTGTGTGTTCTGAGGAGATAGCGTGGTGCAGAATCAAACAGGGCGTCTGTAACAGAGAGGCCATGCTTCTGACCGACTCTGTGCTCCACAACTGTGAGACCTTGGCCAGAGCGCTACACCCTCTGGGCCTCAGTTTCCTCGTCTCTGTGATGGGCACACCCCAGACCTTAATGGATGGGCATAACTTTGCCTGCCCTCACTGTCTTCTTGGGCAGATTGAAGCTATTCCAGTGCCTAGTTCATGCAGCTTTTCCCTCAGGTATTTGGGGTAACAATCTTGAGAAAACGTGGCTCGTTAAATTGAAAAGTGCTTCTCCAACTTCCTGGGAAAGAGGATGGCACTAACCCAGTCCAGATCTTCAGAGCCACTGTAAATCAATTCCTTAAAATTCCCAAACTTGAATGTAATTATGTGAATATATAATGAAGGCAGAAGTGGGTAGGATTGATTTGTCAGGTGAATTAATCTCCACAGCAAGTGGAGGCACGCGGGGGCACGAGGCCTGTCACAGCCTTGTCACCTGCTGCAGGCTTCACTGGCTTCCCGCTCTCAATGCTGTACCTTTTGCCCCCCGTCCTCTGTCGCACACCCCAAGCACTTGCTGTGTGTGGCCATAGGCCATGCGTGGAGGTCCAGTGCACTGTCTCAGGCCCTGCAGGGTCCTGGGAATGAGATATCAGGTTGAATTCAGTTGGACCTGACCATGGTGCATGCTAGGGTGTGGGTGTGTGTCCAACATTGAAGGGACAGAGGCAGAGCCCTGTGGTCCTGAGGGCCTGAGGGGTGGGGCAGCTGGGCCAGGCCTATGAAACAAGGCAGGAATGACTCTGGGCATTCAGTCTGCCAAAGATTGCCCCGATGTATGGCATGGAAATATTCTCTGGCCTCAGAGGAGCTGGTGCTCCCTTTGTGTCATGCTGCCTGTCTGCTGCCAGCTAGGGTTGGGCCTTGTGAAACTCTGAGCATGGTGGGCATGCACCTGTCTGGGCCATCCTTGCAGCAGGGACCTTTACCCTGGGAGGGAAACCTATGCCCTGGCTAAGCAAGTGGGTGTGAGTTGTGCCTCTCGGACGTTGGAGGAAACAGGTGTGGGATGCCTGTGCCGGGCCTTCTCATGGGGGTCTGGCCACGAGACCTCTGCACCTGCTGAGGCCTGGCCTCCAGAGTTGGAGGGAACTTCACAGAGCAAGTGTGGTTGGGTCTGGGGTCCCAACTGCACCCTGGACTCTGAGCTGGGTTGGCCGGCAGCTTTGCAAGAGGAACTAGCCCCTTCTACCTGCCAGGTTTGGATTTGAACCCTGGTCTGTATGTCTCTAAGCCTGTTCTTGTTAAAGAACAGGGTGGGCAGAGAGTGGAGTGGTGCCTACCCCATGGGATAAAGCACCCACCTCTCTGCCAGACTGGAGCAAGTGTGCACATATGTGCCCTTACATGCATGTGTAGCTGAATAGAGTCTGAAGGCCACATTAGAGAGCCATGCTTATGAGGGAAGCACGACAGGAGGAGCTGTCCTCCTGACACCAGGAGGAACAGTTGTGATGCATGAGATTGGGTGGGAACACCATGAGGGCTGTCACTGGATGACTGATTGCCCCATGTGCAGGGTTCAGCCCAACAGTACTTAGTAATGATTCTCTCTCTCTCTCTCCAGTGACATGGCTGGGCCAGGGGAGGTAGGCAGTGTCTCAGGGTGGCTTTACCCTCTGTCCTTGCTACCCTTGAGGAACAAGGCACACACCTTTCCTAAGGGCTTCCCACTGTGGCAAATGTTTAAGAGCCATGGCTGGAGCAGAATGTGAGATGCTGTGGAATGGAGAGCCTGTTCCTGTCCCCAAGAAGGCATTGCGTGAAGCAACATCGGAAGTCCTCTTCCTCCAGGGCCTGTCTGCAGTTTCACTGCTTGTCCACATGGGCTCCAGCTCCCATGGCTGACGCTTGCTCCAGGGAGCCTAGGCCTGTGGACTGGGGGTGCAGTTGAGCCTCCTTACATGGCATAATGTGAATCTAGCCCTGGGCACTAAGCTGAGGCTGAGCAGGTGGCATGGGACTGAGGGCTTCATCACAGGCTCACAGGGAGTGACTGAGGGCCTCAGAATTCCCCATCTGGGCCCTGTAGGGAATTGATGGCCAGCTCTGTTCTCTGGCCCCAGGAGGTCAGCCTCAGGTGGCAGAGTGGCAGCTGACTCTGGTGCTGTCCTCTGTCCTGGCTCCACCTCTGTGATGCACACAGGGGCTTAGTGGGCTGACCAGTGAGGGGTGTGGCCTGAGCTGCCAGCCTCTTCTGCTTGCCTGTGCTGACTTTGTCCTCTTGCTTTCCTGCTGTATTAGTCCATTTTCATACTGCTATGAAGAAATACCTGAGACTGGGTAATTTATAAAGAAAAAGAGGTTTAATGGATTCGCAGTTCCACATGGCTAGGGAGGCCTCACAATCATCGCAGAAAGCGAAGGAGGAGTGAAGGCATGTCTTACATGGCAGCAGGCAACAGAACATGTGCAGGGGAACTGTCCTTTTGTAAAACTGCCAGTTCTCATGAGACTTATTCACTATCATGAGAACAACACGGGAAAAACCTGCCCTCATGATTCAATTACCTCCCATTGGGTGCCTCCCACGACATGTATGGAATATGGGCACTACAATTCAAGATGAGATGTGGGTGGGGACACAGCAAAACCATATTACCTGCCCTTCCATAGACCTCGCAGTCTGGTCATGAACAGAAAAAGAGGTTTAATGGATTCACAGTTCCATATGGCTGGGGAGGCCTGGCTCCCATCCCTTGGGCCTCTTGGCACTGCTCCCAGGTAGGGCCTTTCCAGGACTGGGCACGTTTATGTTGTGGGGATCAGACCTGGATTCCTCCTTAGGGAAGAATGTTTGTTCTGTGTTTAACATAAAGCAAATGGTGTGGCAGTGCCGGGCAGGGCTTGGGAACACCAGCCCCAGTTTTCCCTCTCAATGAGTGGACATGGTGTAATACCTTGCCCACGCTAAACCGTCTCTGTGAAATGGGCCCGTGACCCTTTCTTCAGTTGCCCAGGTCCAACATCTTGGTGCTGTCTTTGCTGCTTCTTCCTCACACCCCTCATAATTAGTCCATTAGCAGTTCTGACACCCTTACCCTCCATGGTCTGGATTCTGATTACTCCTCACCATCCCAGTGGCTATGTCCCTGGTCTAAGCCATCACTGGCATCAGCCTCCTGACCTGCCTTCCTGCTTCTCACCTTGCTTCATGCAGCTTGTCATTCTGAGGCAGCCAGAGTGACTCTGTTAAAATTCCAGCTGATCACGTCATTACCCTGCTCAGAATCTTCCTGTCTCACTGGGGTAATAGCCGGAGTCCCTGTGTGGACAAAGTAGGGCGAACACACTTCCTGGTCTATGAGATGGTCCCCACTTATGACTTTTGTTCCAGAAGAAATATTCGTTCTTAAAATCATCCTGGTTTGCTCTTTGTGAATGCTTATAGTGGCTTTGTTGTAATAACCCCAAACTGGAAACCATCTCAATGTCCTTCAGCTGGTGAATGGGTAACAAACTGTGGTATATCCATACAATGGAATATTATTCAGCATTAAGAAGGAGCTTCAGACCAGCCTGATCCCCATAATAAGACTCTATCTCTACAAAAATATGTATATATATATAAAATAAAATTAGCCAAACCAGACATACTGCATGTCATGTAGTCCCAGCTACTCAGAAGGCTGAGGTGGGAGGATCTCTTGAGCCAAGGAGATTGAGCCTGCAGTGAGCTATGATTGCACCACACTGCACTCTAGCCTGGGTAACAGAGCAGAGACTCTGTCTCTTAAAAAAAAAAAAAAAAGAATAATAAAAAACAAACCAGGAACAAACTACTGATACACACAGCAACATGAGATGATTCTCAAAAGCACATGCTGAGTGAAAGAGGCTGCACTCAGGAGGCCTCATACTCCATAATTTCAATTATGTGATGTTCCTGAATAGGCAAAACTATAGGGGCAGAAAACTTATCGATGTTTTCCAGGCCTAGGGATAGCAGGATTCACTACAAAGAGCCATAAGGAATTTCTGTGGGCAATGAAGCTGTTCTATATCTTGATTATAGTGATTATGGTGTTTGTTACATTACTAAGTTTATAAAACTCATAAAATTATACATTAAAAATCATGCATTTTGCTATGTAAATTATACTTTGATTTAAAAAGCAAGTCCTGGTTGGGGTGATAAATTATATGGTCACTCAACCTCTAACATCTTACCTGATTCATCCTCTCTTTGATGTCATCTCCTGCTGCTCCTCTCCTGGATCTCTCATTCCAGCCACCCAGGCCACTTGGTGTCCCGTGAATATGCCAGGTGGGCCCCTGCATATGGTTCTCTATACTTGTTCTCTTCTCTGCTTGGAAAAATCAACTTCCAGATAGTCACGAGCCCCTTCTCTCTCACTTCCTTAAAATCTTTACCCAAAAGTCCCCCTATCAGTCACCAGTGACCACTTAATGCTGCATAACAAACAGCCTCAAGTCTCACTGGCATCCAGCATCTCATGCACCCTACAGATTGGTGGAGGTGCCACATCCAGGCTGGGCTTGGTGGGCTCTGCTTCCAGCTGTGGGTCTGCTTGCCAGCATCTCAGCAAGGCCAAGACTGGAAGAGCAGCAGCTACCCAAGGGACACTCTCTTTTGGCCATGGCACAAGCACAAAAGACACATCCTGCATGTGCACATTTCAAGCTTTTGCTTGTGCTGTGCCAGTTAACATCCCATTGGTGACAGCAAGTCGAGCTGTGCAGTATACTCCACCCACAGGGAGGGGAGTGAATATCACCAATAATCCAAACAGTCCCCATCACCTTCCCAGTGAGGGCTTCTCTGACCAACCTGCGAAAACTTGAGCCCCCGCTTGCCATTTTCTCTCCCTCCTCTCTGCTTTGGGCAGTGTTTTCCTAACACTCCTGACTGTATAACTTATTATACATTTCATTGATTAATCTTGTTTAGTTTCTGTCTTCCAGTCACTGGAGTGTAAGTTTCACCAGAGCACAAGGACATTTATCTGTTTTTTTTTTTTTTTTCACTCCTATATCTCCAGCACCTAAGAAAAATGCTCAGTAAGTATTTGACTAAATGATTGAATAGGGTTATGCTAATAATTTATTGAGATGATATATGAGACATGTTTAAAATACAGTCCTGCACACGAGAAGTGCTCAGTAATTGGAGGCTCTTGTACTCTACAGCCTGCATGCTGTTGGGAGAGTCAAGGCTTAGTTATGTGTATGATTACAATACTTTGCACAATAAGCCTTTGAAGCCAGATCTGCTTTAAGTTTGGCTTCAGAGATAAGGCGTTGAGGCTTGGAGAGGCTGTTCCTTGCCCAGAGTCACTTGGTGAGTCAGGGTCTCTTTCCCTGAAGCTCATGCACTTCTCCCCATGCTATGCTGCCCCCACACCTTCCTGCATGCTGGTTACCAGGCTCTGGCCTCCTTCCCTGCACCAGCATCCCTGAGGAGTCACAATAACTGATGATATTAGAGCCCTAGCCCATGAGGGTGCTGAAGTTGGCCCCAGATACCCCTCCCAGTTCTCTGGAAGTCAGTTTCTATGCAGGACCTCTGGAACACTGATGGCTGTCCTGCGCCACCCCCAGCCACCAGTGGCCCCTGTGCATGGAGACCCCAGAGAAGCTGCTCCCTGCAGACCCTGAAGCAGTTGGACCCTGAGGATGGACAGATGGCTGGGCCTCTGGTCAGAGGAGATCACAGACACACATGTTCAGGAAAAGCATAGGCCCCTCCTGCCAGTAGAGAGTCACAGAGGGAGGGCTTGATGGATGGGATGTGGGGAAATTTATGAGAGTCATTCCATTTGCTCTGTGACCCCTTATGGATGACATTGGGTTGGAGGAGTCAGACTGTGCTCCAATGTGAATCTTCAGAAAGATGAATTTGACCTTGAGTGGCAGATTCTGCCCTGGTGAAGGGACAAGGGGCCTGGGTTGTGGCTTCTCAGTGCCTTGTACACGCGTCTGTGAAGGCCCTGCCATGATGATTGGCTCATAGTGGTGTGTTTGTTTGTTTTCTCTGCCAGACTCTGAACTCCTGGTCTCTGTATTTCCAATGCCCATCAGTATGCTTGGCCCCAACGGGATCTGCATGTGTTTGTGAAATGAAGGATTTATAGAGCAGTCACCATGGGCCAGGCACTGTGCTTAGCACCCCACAGCTATGATTCATTTGACTCTTACCTGCCCCAGGAGGGAATTGCTGTTATCCCTGGGGATGGCAGAGTTGGGTTATAGATGTGGACTCAAAACCACTGTGCTACCTTCTCCCCTGAAATTGAAAGAAATTCTGGTACCAACTCTGGTGGTTAGTGGTTACATGACCCTGGAAAAGCCAGTGTAATCACTTTGAACCTTTGCTTTCTGCTCTGTAAAATGGGGATTACGAATCCTATTAGTCCTACAAAGAAGAGGGTTGTGAAAATCAAACCGGAGTGTGCTTGTGTTGAGTGCTCTTTAGGTTTGAAATTTTATTACTAATATTATTTCAAGTGGGCACCAATGGCAGTCAATAAATAGGGGAGTTGTAGCAGAAGTGTGACAAAAGAGAGGGCTTAGAGAAGCTTAAGTATGACACCGATCATTTCCAGTAGGTAAATGTGCAAAGAACATGATCAAACAAATCACAAGAGGAAATGCAGCTTGTTAGCAAACATATGGAAAACCACTAAAACTTCAGTTGTAATCAAAGCAATGTAAATTAAAACAAGATGCCATTTTTCACCACTCAGTTAAAGAACATGCAGTGCTGGGGAGACTTTGGCAAAATGAACACTCGCCTGTAACCTGGTGGAGATGTTCTGGAAGATAAATCAGTAATGAGTATCTGGAACTATAAAAATGTTTGTACCTTTTGACCTGGTAATTCAATTTCTAGGAATCTCTCCTGAGGGATTATTCTAATTGTCCAGGAAGCTTTCTGCATGAAGTTGTTCAAAACAGCTGAATAAAAAATGGGCGATAATCTAAGGAGCCAATGTTAGGGGTGTGGTTAAGACAATGACAGTATCCAAGTGATAGAGGATCCTGCAGGGACCCACGAGTGCTTGCCAAATCGCATCAGATGACTGTGTAGGCTCTAAGGGAAAAGCAAGACACAGAATGCACATATTTTATTACAACTATGCAAGATTCTGTAGGGATCTTTGCATAGAGCCAAATCTGGAAAGAGGTAAAACAAAAAATGTTAACAATGGTTGTGTGAGGGTGGGATGAATATGGGTAATTTAAGATCATCCTTTTAATAGTAAGCATGTACTCCTTTCATATCAGAACCATAATATGGTGACTACATTGACTTGAGGATATAAAAGGAGGCCTGGATGCCACTGGAATAGAGGCACCATGGTTAGGAAAACTGAGTCAAGAAACTACTTATCTCGTGTGGTATTTTTATCTAAAATCCACTTTGTGGAAAACAAAGGGATGATTTCTGAAGATAAGCCATGCTGGAAAATAACCACTCGATTGTATTTTCTTCATATCTGGATTTTTTTTTTGTTTTAGATTTGGTTATTTATTACTGTCCCTTTTTCTCAAGAAGTGATTGGAATGTTTTTCTTCTGCTGAAAAACAAGAGAAAATTATATTAACTTTAACCATGATAGATTCACATGCAGTTGAAAGTAGACTTGGCTTTGTCTCACCCTCTTCAGAGATAACCACTGTTAAGAGTTCAATATGTATCTGTCCACCTTTTGCCACATATATCGTGTTGTATAATTGTTATTTATTCTTTTTTTAAACAAAGTTTGGGTTATAGTATGCATTTTCTGTTTTTCATTTAGCTATATATCTTGGGCATTTTTCTATTTGAGTTTGTATTAAAGTTCTCCAGATAAAGAGGACCAACAGGATATAGATAGATAGATGATAGACAGACAGATAGCTAGATAGATAGGTAGATAGATAGATGTATAGACAGATGGATAGATAGGTGGTAATAGATAGATGATAGATAGATGAGAGGGGATACAAGTGTTCCTTTTACCAGTGTCCCCAGCACTGCATGTTCTTTAACTGAGTAGTGAAAAATGGCATCCTGTTTTAATTTGCATTGCTTTGATTACAACTGAAGTTTTAGTGGTTTTCCATGTTTGTTAATCCCCTAATAAATCTTCTCTTATCTATTTATCATCTATCATATATCTATGGTCTGGGATTGGCTCACATGATTATGGAGGCTGAGGAGTCCCATGACAGGCTATCTTTAAGCCAGAGACATTGGGATGCTGGTAGTGTGGCTCAGTCCAAGTCTGAAGGTCTTACGACCAGAGAAGTGGATGGTGTCACTCACACTTTAAGGCCAAAGGCCTGAGGACCCAGGGGACCACTGGGGTAAGTACTGGAGTCGAAAAGCTGGGAAGCCTGGAGTTGTTGCCCAAGGACAGTCCCTCTGAAACTAAGACCTCTAGGCCAGCAGAGCGTGAAGTTGTGGTAACAGGAAGCAAAATTTTGCTAGTGGGTCACTTGGGGTAATGGTAAGTGGTGCCACTCCCACTTCTACCCCTTGATTCCTGGACCTGTGAATCCTGGCTATGGAAGAAACAGAAGCACATATTGGGTGCTGATTTAGAGCATATACAGCCTTCTGGAGAACGTTGTCCCAGCCCTGCAAGGTACTGATACCTAGCTGGTGTTGTAACTAAGTATTTAAGAGGCTATCCCATTATTCTATCAAACTGGCTACTCCAAGATGATGGGTAACATGGTAAGACCAGTGAATTCCATAAGCATGAGCCCACTGCCACATTTCTTTGGCTGTGAAATGATTTCCCTGGTCAGTAGCAAAGCTGTGTAGAATACTGTGACAGAGGATAAGGCATTCTGTGAGTCCATGGATTGTAGCTTTTGCAGAAGCACTGTGTGCAGGCATAGCAAATCTGTATCTGGACTAAATGGCTATTCCAGCACGGACAAAATGCTGCCACTTCTCTGATGGAAATGGTCCAATATAATTAACTGGTTGAGCAAGATTGCGCCTTTAATGGAGACAAAACTATGGAAACATTCGTGGGGCTGGAACAGTCTGTGGTTGTGGGCAACTCCTTCAGCCATTATTTTGTTTTTTTCCATAAGTTATTGGGGTACAGGTGGTATTTGGTTACACGAATAAGTTCTTTAGTGGTGATTTGTGAGATTTTGGTGCACCCATCACCCATGTATACACTGCACCATATTTGTAGTCTTTTATCCCTTGCCCCCTCTCACTCTTCCCCTCAAGTTCCCAAAGTCCACTGTATCATTCTTATGCCTTTGTGTCTTCATAGCTTAGCTCCCACATATCAGTGAGACCATATGATATTCGGTTTTCCACTCCTGAGTTACATCACTTAGAATAATAGTCTCCAATTTCATCCAGGTCACTGCAAATGTTGTTAATTCATTCCTTTTTATGGCTGCATATGCATACTACAGTTTCTTTATCCACTCATTCATTTATTGGCATTTGGGTTGGCTCCATGGTTTTGCAATTATGAATTGTGTTGCCATAAACATGTGTGTGCAAGTATCTTTTTTGAGTAATGACTTCTTTTCTTCTGTGTGGATACCCAATAGTTCGATTGCTGGATCAAATGGTAGTTCTACTTTTAGTTCTTTAAGGAATCTACACACTGTTTTCCATAGAGGCTGTACTAGTTTACATTCCCGCCAGCAGTGTGGAAGTGTTCTGTGTTCACCACATCCACGCCAGCATCTACTGTTTTTTGATTTTTTTTTTTTTAATTATGGCCATTCTTGCAGGAGTAAGGTGGTACCGCAATGTGGTTTTGATTTGCATTTCCCTGATCATTAGTGATGTTGAGCATTTTTTTATATGTTTGTTGGCCATTTGTATATTTTCCTTTGAGAATTGTTTATGCACGTCTTTAGCCCAGTTTTTGATGGGATTGTTCGTTTTTATCTTACTGATTTGTTTGAGTTTGTTGCAGATTCTGGATATTATTCCTTTGTCAGATGTATAGATTGTGAAGATTTTCTCCCACTCTGTGGGTTGTCTGTTTACACTGCTGACTCTTCCTTTTTCCATGCAAAAGCTCTTTAGTTCAATTAGTTCCCAGCTATTTATCTTTGTTTTTATTGCATTTGCTTTTTTGTTCTTGGTCATGAAATCCTTGCCTAAGCCAATGTCTAGAAGAGTTTTTCTAATGTTATCTTCTAGAATTTTTATGGTTTCAGGTCTTAGGTTTAAGTCCTTAATCCATCTTGAGTTGATTTTTGTATGAGGTGAGAGATGAGGATTCAGTTTCACTCTCCTCCTGTGGCTGGCTAGCCAATTATCTCAGCACCAATTGTTGAAAATGAATTAGGGAGGGTTTCTTTCCCCACTTTATGTTTTTGTTTGCTTTGTTGAAGATCAGTTGGCTGTAAGTATTTGGGTTTATTTCTGGTTTCTCTGTTCTGTTCGATTGGTTTATGTGCCTATTTTTATATCAGTACCATGCTGTTTTGGTGGTTATGGCCTTATAGTATAGTTTGAAATCAGGTAATGTGATGCCTCCAGATTTGTTCCTTTTGCTTAGTCTTGCTTTGGCTATGTGGGCTGTTTTTTGGTTCCATATGAATTTTAGGATTTTTTTTTTTTTTTATCCAATTCTGTGAAGAATGATGGTGGTATTCTGATGGGGATTGCGTTGAATTTGTAGATTGCTTTTGGGAGTATGGTCATTTTCACAATATTGATTCTACCCATCCATGAGCATGGGATGTGTTTCCATTTGTTTGTGTCATCTGTGATTTCTTTCAGCAGTGTTTTGTAGCTTTCCTTGTAGAGGTCTTTTGACTCCTTTGTTAGATATATTCCTCAGTATTTTATTTATTTTTTGCCACTGTTGTAAAAGGGGTTGAGTTCTTGATTTGATTCTCTGCTTGGTCGCTGTTGGTGTATAGAAGAACTATTGATTTGTGCATATTAATCTTGTATCTGGAAACTTTGCTCAATTCTTTTATCAGTTCTAGGAGCTTTCTGGAGGAGTCCTTGGGGTTTTCAAAGTAAACGATCATATCATCAGCAAATAGTGACGGTTTGACTTCCTCTTGACTGATTTGGATGTCCTTCATTTCTTTCTCTTGTCTGATTACTCTGGCTAAGACTTCCAGTACTATGTTGAAAAGGAGTGGTGAGAGTGGGCATCCTTGTCTTGTTCCAGTTCTCAGAGGGAACTGATTTCCCCATTCAGTATTATGTTGGCTGTGGGTTTGTCATAGATGGCTTTTATTACATTAAGGTATGTCCCTTGTATGCTGATTTTGCTGAGAGTTTAATCATACAGTGTTGCTGAATTTTTGTCAAATGCTTTTTCTGCATCTGTTAAGATGATTGTGTGATTTTTATATTTAATTCTGTTGCTGTTGTGCATCACATTTATTGACTTCCATATGTTAAACCATCCCTGCATCCCTGTTATGAAACCCACTTGATCATGGTGGGTTATCTTTTTGATATGTTGTTGGATTTGATTAGCTAGTATTTTGTTAAGGATTTCAGCATCTATGTTCACCTATGTTCATCAAGGATATCAGTCTGTAGTTTTCTTTTTTGGTTATGTCCTTTCCTGGTTTTGGTATTAGAGTGATGCTGGCTTCAAAGAATGGATTAGGGAGGGTTTCTTCTTTGTCTTTCTTATAGAATAGTGTCAAAAGGATTGGTACCAATTATTCTTTGAATGTCTGGTAGAATTCTGCTGTGAATCCGTCTGGTCCTGGACTTTTTTTTGTTGTTAATTTTTAAATTACCATTTCAATCTCACTGCTTGTTATTGGTTTGTTCAGGGTATCTAATTCTTCCTGGTTTAAGCTAAGAGGGTTGTATTTTTCCAGGAATTTATCCATCTCTTCTAGGTTTTTTAGTTTGTGTGCATAAAGGTGTTCGTAGTAGCCTTGAATGATCTTTTGTATTTCAGTGGTGTCTGTTGTAATATCTCCTGTTCTGTTTCTTAGTGAGGTTATTTGAATTTTCTCTCTTATTGGTTAATCTTGCTAATGGTCTATCAATTTTATTTATCTTTTCAAAGAACCAGCTTTTTGTTTCATTTGTCTTTTGTATTTTTTTTTTTCTTCAATTTCATTTAGTTCTGCTCTGATCTTGGCTATTTTCTTTCTGGGTTTGGTTTGTTCTTGTTTCTCTAGTTCCTTGAGGTGTGACCTTAGATTGTCTGTTTGTGCTCTGTCAGTCTTTTTGATATAGGCATTAAGGGCTATGAACTTTCCTCTTAGCACCACCTTTGCTGTATCCCAGAGGTTTTGATAGGTTGTGTCATCATTGTCATTCAGTTTGAAGAATTTTTTAATTTCCATGTTGATTTTGTTTTCGACCCAATGCTCATTCAAGAGCAGGCTATTGAATTTCTATGGATTTGCATGGTTCTGAAGGTTCCTTTTGGAGTTTATCTCCAGTTTTATTCCACTGTGGTCTGAGAGAGTGCTTGATATAATTTCAATTGTCTTAAATGTATTGAGGCTCATTTTATGGCCTATCATATTGTCTATCTTGAAAAATGTTCCATGAGCTGTTGAATGTGTATTCTGCAGTTGCTGGATCAAATGTTCTGTATATATCTGTTAAGTCCATTTGTTCCACGGTATAGTTTAAATCCATTGTTTCTTTGTTGACTTTCTGTCTTGATGACCTGTCTAGTGCTGTCAGTGGAGTATTGAATTCCCCCACTATTATTGTGTTGCTGTCTATCTCATTTCTTAGGTCTATTAATACTTGTTTTATAAATTTGGGAGCTCCAGTGTTAGCTGCATATATGTTTAGGATTGTGATATTTTCCCATTGGACAAGGCCTTTTACCATTATACACTGTCTTTCCTTGTCTCTTTTAGTTGCTGTTGCTTTAAAACTTGTTTTGCTTGATGTAAGAATAGCTACTCCTGTTCGCTTTTGGTGTTCATTTGCATTAAATGCCTTTTTCCACCCTTTAAGTTTATGTGAGTCTTAATGCACATAAAGGTTTGGTCATTTAACATAATCCCAGACTTCTTGGCGGCGTTGTTCATATTTTCTTATTCTTTTATCTTTGTCTTTGTTGGATTGGTTTAATTCAAAGACCTTGTCTTCGAGGTCTGGATTTGTTTCTTCTTTTTCAGTTCTATTGCTGAGACTTCCCAGGGCATTTTGCATTTCTAAAGTGTGTCCAAAGTTTCCTGAATTTTTTGTTTTTTCTTTAAGCTATCTATTTCCTTGAATATTTCTCCCTTCATTTCTTGTATCATTCTTTTGTAGTCCCTTGCATTGGGCTTCACCTTTCTCTGGTCCCTCTCTGATTAGCTCAATAACTAACCTCCTGAATTCTTTTTCAGGTAAATCCGGGATTTCTTTTTGGTTTGGATCCATTGCTAGTGAACTAGTGTGATGTTTTTGGGGGTGTTGAAGAGCCTTGTTTTGTCATTTACCAGGGTTGGTTTTCTGGTTCCTTCTCATTTGGGTAGTCTCTGTCAGAGGGAAGGTCTAGGGCTGAAGGCTGTTGTTCAGATTCTTTTGTCCCATGGGGTGTTACCTTGATGTAGTACTCTCCCCCTTTTCCTGTGGATGTGGCTTTCTGTGAGCTGAACTGCAGTGATTGTTGTCTCTCTTCAGAGTCTAGCCACCCGGCAAGTCTGCCCGGCTCTGGGCTGGTACTGGGGTTGTCTGCACAGAGTCCTTTGATGTGAACCGTCTATGGGTCTCTCAGTCATGGATACCAGCACCTGTTCTGGTGGAGGTGGCAGAGGGTGCAATGGACTCTGTTGAGGGTCCTTAGCTTTGGTGGTTTAATGCTCTATTTTTGTGCTGGTTGGCTTCCTGCCAGGAGGTGGTGCTTTCCAGAAAGCATCAGCTGTAGCATTGTGGAGAGGGACCGGCGCTGGGCGGGCCTCTAGCACTCCCAGGGTTATATGCCTTTTGTCTTCAGCTACCAGGGTAGGTAGGGAAGGACCATCAGGTGGGGGCAGGGCTAGGCGTGTCTGAGCCAGTCTTGCTGTGGATGCTGTGGTGGATGGGGGTGAGATTCCCAGGTCACTGGAGTTGTGTACCTAGGAGGATTATGGCTGCCTCTGATGAGTCATGCAGGTTGTCAGGGAAGTGGGGGAAAGCCGGCAGTCACAGGCATCACCCAACTCCCATGCAAACTGAAGGGCCGGTCTCACTCTCACGGTGCCCCCTACAACAGCCCTGAGTCTGTCTCCAGGCAGAGCATGAGATGGGCTTGAAAATTTGCCCAAAGCTATCTGCCTCCCACCTGGGAGAGAAAAGGGCTTGGTTCTTACCCAGCCTGTGAAGTGTGCACACCAGATTCGTGCCCTTTCCTGAGTTCTGGCCAGGAGTCTTCTCACCCCTTTCAAATTGTTACAAAGTTCAGCTACAGAATTCCTTCTCCCTGTGGAGTTTTACCCCCAGCTCCTCTGGCCGCCCTCCGGGTGGATCCCTGTGGTGCCAAGCAGGAAAGGGCTGACTGGGGACCCAGTGAGCTCCCAGGGCCTTTCTGCTGCTTCCTCTACCCCTGTATTTCACTGGGCCCTCTAACTTGACTCAGCTCCAGGTAAAGGTGAAAACTTCTTTCACAAACAGACCTTCAGCTTCTCCGGTGGGGGTGTGTGTTCGGGGGAGGAGGGTCTCCCTTTCCCACTTCTGGAGTTGGGACATTCACAGTGTTTGGGGTGTCTCCCGGGTCCTGCAGAAGCAGTTTGCTTCCTGCAGAGTGTCTGTGGGTCTTCTTGGGATTGCTGGTTTGTTCTTGCAGTCAATCTGGAGCTAAAATTCACAGTGCAAGCCTCTGTATTGCTCTGTCCAGAGTTGCAATCTTGACCTGCCTCCTGTCCGCCATGTTTTTTTCAAGTACTTTTTCAGCCCCATCTTCTTTCTCCTTTCCTTCCAGGACTCCAATGACACAAATGTTAGATCTGTTTTTTTTTTTTTTTTTCATAGTCTCACAGGTTCCTGAGGCTATGTTCATTTTTTAAAAATTTCAGTCAATTCTGTCTCTGTTGTTTAGGCTGAGTAATGTATATTATTATATCTTTTTATTTTTTATTTTTTGAGATGTAATCTCACTCTGTCACCCAGGTTGGAGTGCAGTGGTGGGATCTCAGCTCACTGCAACCTCAGCCTCTCAGGTTCAAGCAATTCTTCCGAGTAGCTGGGACTACAGGTGTGCACCGCTGTGCCCGCTATTATTATTATTATTTTTTTGGCATTTTTAGTAGAGATGGGATTTCTCCATGTTGCCCAGGCTGGTCTTGATCTCCTGGCCTCAAGTGATTCGCCACCTTGACCTCCCAAAGTGCTGGGATTATAGGCGTGAGCCACCAAGCCTGGCCATATCTTTTAGGTCACTGATTCTTTCCTCTGTCTCCTCTTTCAACTGAGCTTTACTTTTGGTTATTGTATTTTTTAGTTTTAAAATTTCCAGGCCGGGCGCAGTGGCTCATGCCTCTAATCCCAGCACTTTGGCAGGTGGATCACCTGAGGTTAGGAGTTTGAGATCAGCCTGGCCAACATGGCAAAACCCCATCTCTACTAAAAATACAAAAATTAGCCAGGCTTGGTGGCGTGTGCCTGCAGTCCCAGCTACTTGGGAGGCTGAGGCAGGAGAATCATTTGAACCTGGGAGGCGTTTTTTTTTTTTTTTTTTTTTTTTTTTTTTTTTTTTTATTCCTTCTTTATCTGTTGTATTTCCTTGCTGAGATTTTCTTTTTTCATTTGGTTCAAATACATTTGCAATTGCCCATGGAAGCATTTTTATGCTAGCTGTTTAAAAATTTTTGTGAGATTGTTCTTTATGATTTCATCATCTCAGTGCTGGAATCTATTGATTGATTCAGTTTGAGTTCTTCCTGGATCTTTGTGTGAATAGTAATCTTTGTTTGAAACCTGGAAATTCTGGGGAATTACGTTAGGCTCATGGGTCTTCCTTACACCTTCTGTTTTAGCTGGTTTCTTCTGATACTGCTCTGGCGAGGGGGTTGCTGTCTCATTGTCAAATGAGGGTGGAAGTCCAGGCTGTCCTCTTGGTTTCTATTGAAACCTGAGGTGGGGGTTCCTTGTTACTGCTGCGAAGACGTGGAAGTTCTAGCTCCCTACTGAGGCCACCGCTGACCCCTCCCTGTCTGGGAGAAGTAGGAATGCATCGTTACTGCTCTCTAGATGGCCTCCACTGACACCACCTTGGTGAGGGGGGCGGGCGCGGTTTGTTTGTGAACTCTTTATGGTAGTGGTGAAAGTTCTGACTCTACACTAAACCCTTTTGGACATGACCCGGCTGGGCAAATGGGGACTTCATTTCAGCCTGGTGACGATGGGGAGTCTAGGGTCTGCACTCGGGCTTTGCTGGTATGGGTGAGGTGAAACCACACTTACTTTCTGGAATGTTTGGCTGGAGTATGGTGTCTTGGTAGCCTACCCCTTTCCTGGACCTTTGGCTAGAGAGAGCAGGACTTCTGTTGACAGCATTTTTTTTTTTTTTTTTTTTTTTTTTGCCTGCGTCTATTGGTCTTTCTGGGTTGCTGAGTTTTCTGCTGCAAGTCTGCAAAATATGAGGCCAAAAGAAAACTCCAGACCTCAACATCATGTCATTCCTCAGGTCCTGAGGTCCTGAGCTGTTCTGCTTTTTTCTCTCCGTTGAATAATCCCAGGACTCTTATGTTTGTTTTCTGTACAATGTTTGGGCTTTTTAGTTGTACTTAGTGGGGAGAATAAGGAAAAAGTCTGTCTACTACATTTCCCTGGGAGCAGAAGTCCTCATTCTGGCCTGCCCTCAACCATGAACCCTCAAGGTTTTGAGCTGAAGTTCCTCCCAGCAATCTCTAATTTGCCCTGGAGAAGCGGAGTCACTGTTTCAGAGCTGGGATCCCCATGCTCTCTGGGACGTGACAGCTGTTCTTTAAGCAGAGAGATACAAAATTAGTCAACGTACTGTTGCTCATTTTTCAAACATGTTTAATGACAGAATACATTTGCATGCTAAACAAATATATCTGGATTCTAAGACAGTATTTAAGGAATCTCAAGTGGGGGATATTTATTTAGTTCTGAATTAACAGATGTGATCTCTCTCTCTATCTCTCTCTTTCTCTCTCTTTTCCTTCTTATTTGCCTTTTATCCCATTGTTGTCTTTTAATTAAACAATTCCTTCACAGGATGTTCCTTCATTGAGAATTATTAAAGATGTAAACCTTCCTTTATCAAACAGTGGACTGTGCAATTATTGTATAGACTTTACATTTGGCTCTGGGGAAATTTGAGAATTGCGGGAGAGAAGGTGCTTCATTAACTGGTTGAGCAAGATTGTGCCTTTAATGGATACAAAGCCACGGAAGCGTTTGTGGGGCTGGAACAGTCCGCGGTTGTTGGCCAGGACAGAGGCGGCCAGTGTTGGGGGCTCTGCAGACAGTTCCTGCTTCTGCACTGCCTGTAGAACGTGCTCTGCATAAGCAGATAGAGGACACAGGGGGTGGGGAGGAACTAGCGCTATAGGGGCCTGACCCAGAGCTGGTGGCTGCACCACCATCCTGAGCAGAGCCATGAAAACTTAGGCTGCCTTTGCACGGTGGAGTCTCAGTGGTCATGGGCTGGGAGGGAGGTGGGCCAGCAGCCATGTGGTAGGGAATGGGAGCTTCTCCCTTGTGCCGTCTGTGCTGGGCTGCACATCTCTGTGATAGTGTGAGACTGTGTGGACAGGGACCCAAGGGTGATCTGAGCTTTCCTTCTGTTAATGAATAAATTAGTTGGTTGTGCTTATTGGACACATAGGAGTGGCCAGTGAAGGAAAACAGAAAGAGCTGGCCTGGTCTCTGTCTTGTCAGTTTTCACTCTGGAGGGGAAGCAGAAAACACACACACACACACACACACACACACACACACGGATCTGCTTGTAGAGACACAGGTATAAACAGTTTCAGCAACAACCCATCACAACAGGTGTGTACACACACATACACAGCCGCCCCAGACTCACACACACAGACTCCATTATGCAGACACAACACACACACACACTCACACACACTCAGATCCACATGTACATTCATGCCGTATACTGACATACTAACATATTACACACACACACATAGATGCTCAGACACAAGAGCTCCCCCGACAGACCCCCCCACACATACACCATCTTCTAACATAGAGGCGGGCACAGAGGCAGGATGGAGAAGACCCAGATGGGAAGTGTGTATAAGTGTGTATAGCCATTACAAAGGAATCAGAAGCTTGTATTGGTTCCATGCCCCATGCCTTCCATGTAAGCAAATTCATTTTTTAACCCTAAACTATTGGTAATTTTGTCTCTAGCGACTCAGATGTGTTCATTCCTTTCACACAGGCAAGAAAGCACAAGAACTTAAAGCAATGATAGTGCATGTATGTATAGCTCTTTTTTTTTTTTTTTTTTTTTTTTTTTTTTGAGACGGAGTCTCGCTCTGTCGCCCAGGCTGGAGTGCAGTGGCGCAATCTCGGCTCACTGCAAGCTCCGCCTCCCGGGTTCACGCCATTCTCCTGCCTCAGCCTCCCGAGTAGCTGGGACTACAGGCGCCCACAACCGCGCCCGGCTAATTTTTTGTATTTTTAGTAGAGATGGGGTTTCACCGTGGTCTCGATCTCCTGACCTTGTGATCCGCCCGCCTCGGCCTCCCAAAGTGCTGGGATTACAGGCGTGAGCCACCGCGCCCGGCCATGTATAGCTCTTGAATTTGCAAGCAGTTGAGCCGACTTTTACTGATGCTCAGCTGGAGGGCCTGTGGAATGTCCTGGGCATAAAGCTGTGAAAAAGATGAGCTCCTTTTGTTCCATGAGCTCCTGGACCTGCAAAGTGGAGTCATGTTCAGGAGTCTGGGGGCACTGACACACACATGCACAAACACCAACACACACTGTGCACACACATACATATCTGTGCAAATATGCACACACACCCACACTTGCACACAAGTACACACCTGCACATGCCCATGCACACACATAGACACTTGTGCACGCTCTTGCACATATACATGCACACACATACACACTTGCACACACAGGCACACTCAATTGTTTCATTTGCTTCTTATAACCCCCTGTGGGCTTTGCAGAACCCTCAGACAGGTATGGCTTTGAGTCTCAGCCCTGCCCCTGACTGTCTGTGTGACGGTGGCACTCAGTCTCCCTGGGCTCGCTTTCCTCATCGGTAAGGTGGGAACAGTCATTCCTATTTAAAAGCAATCTCCTGATAGATTCAATAAAACAATGGGTATGGAAGGGTTTGGCAGATTATATTCATCTGTTCATCCATTCTACAAATATTTTTGACTCCTAAGTGCCTAGTGCCGAATCTGGGTGCCAGGCCAAAAATAACAGACAAGAGCAGACCCCAGCCCTCATGGAACCACAAAGTAGAAGGAGGAGAGATAGGAAATGAATAAACAGAGACGGTATAAGTGGAGCAGAGAATTGTGGAGAGTGGTGAGTTCTGTGGCAGGAAGGAGCCAAGGGATGTGATGGAGAATAGCTAGTGGTCGGGGAGGGCTTCTTGGGGGTAGTGATTTGAGCTGAGGCCTGAAGGAAGAGCATAGGCCAGCCCTGGGGACATGGGGAACAGCACTCTGAGGCGAGCGGACAGTGAGTGCAAAGGGCTAGAGGCTCCAAAGAGTTTGGTGAGCTTGAGGAACAGAAAGGCCCAGTTGGGCTGGGGTGTGGAGACCTGAGAAAAGAATGGGCTGGAGCGAGGTCAGGATGCTGGGGAGTGCCTGGGCCAGGTGTCCTGATGGCAGTGGGAGAGCCTGGGTCCTGCTCTTGGGGCTCGGTGAGTATCAGGACTCTTCCTAATTCTCCAGCCTGTTCCAGGTTTGATGCCATGGGCTGTGGGATCAGCAGGGAGCTTCGGGTCTACGTCCCCTGCCTGCAAGTCCTAAAGACCCCTGGGATCCCCAGGGACATGGAGACCATTGGATGGAGGTGACAGCTCTCAGCTGCCTGGTAACCAGTAAATAAAGGAGACATTCCCAGTGACTGTCCATTTCATTCTGTGAGAAGACTCAATTTTATTTACTTTGTTCCTAGGGGGCAGGCAGGAGGTTACCTTTGAAGGTATTCATCTTCCCCACCCAGGTCCCTGGAGCACCAGGGCTCTTGGAGAGTACAATTGGGAGAGTACGCAGGTCTCATCCGGTCCAAAAAGCCATGCTCTCTCGACCTTTTCTGCTTTCATGCCTGGTTTCCACATTTTCTCACACTTGCCTGCATCTGCCAGTTCCACCCTAATTTCTTGTCCTCGGGTGCCTGCGCCGTCCTTCTGAGGCTGGCACTGGAGGTCCACAGAATGGCAGTGGCAGAGCAGAGCTGCTATGGGCAGGCAGTTGCTGGCTGAGCCCCGAAAGCTCAGGGAAACAAGCTGAGGACCCAAGGTTCCAGGCTGCCTCTCTAGCTATCCCTGGAGGGGTTTTTCCTGCTCACTCCAAAGGTAGGTGTCTCTGCCCTGCCACATCTGGGGCTCGTCGAAGCAGTGAGAGAGAGGCTTATCACAGGGGTTTCTTCCTGAAATGCTCTTCCCTGGAAACTCCTCTTTCTTTATTTGTTTAAATACACATTGCATGAGTATCAGTAAAATACATCACATAAAATTTACCATGTTAACCATTTTTAGGGCATTAGGTACATTTTCAGTGTTGTGCAACCATCACCACCATCCATTTCCAGAACTTTTTTATTAGCCTAAACTGCAACTTTTTACTCATGAAACAATAACTCCCCATTCCTCCCTCCCCTTAGTCCCTGGCAACCACCATTCTACTTTCTGTCTCTGTGAATTTGACTGCTCTAGATAACTCATATAAGTGGGATCATACAGTATTCTGTCGTGAGCGGCTTACTGCACTTAGCATAATGTTCTTAAGAGTCATTCATGTTGTAGCATATGTCAGAATTTCCTTCCTTTTTAAGGCTGAGTCATATTCATTGCATGGATAGACACCATTTTGTTTGTCCATTCATTAATTCATCATTGGACACTTGAGTTGTTTAGCTTTATGAATAATGCTGCTGTGAAAATAGGTGTGCAAGTAGCTCTTTGAGACCCTGCTTTCACTTCTTTTGGGTATATGTTCAGTGTTGAATTGCTAGATCATAGGATATTTCTATTTTTAACTTTTTGAGGAATTGCCATACTGTTTTCTATAGCAGAATTTATATTGTTACATTTCTATCAATAGCACAAAAGGGTTCCAGTTTCTTCACTTCCTCAATAATACGTATTTTCTTTCTTTTTCTCCCTTCCTCCCTTCCTCTCTCCCCTCATTTCTCCCTCCTCTCCTTCCTTCCTTTCTTTCTTTTGATAGTAGCCATCCTAATGGTTCTAAGGCCTTCTCATTTTTTAAGACACATGTCAGTCACCACCTCTTCCAGGAAGTCTTCCCTGGTGCTCACCGTCTGGCTGGGCGCCTGTCCTTTGTGCTCCTTCAGTGCCCTAGGCTTCCCTCGATTGCATTTGTGTGTGTACCTACTACCCCGTCGCTGCTCTGTGAGTCCAGAGGGACACACTGGATATTCAGTGCATGTCCATCCTGCCATGCCAGGGCCTGATCACGGGAGGCACACAGGATATCTTTGTGGAGTGGATGCACAACAACCAGACCGAGGCTGATGTCCAGCAGGGACTCCAGATGCAGTGAAAGAAGCCTGGCCCCTTCCCTTGGGACACCTGGAGAGCTTTTTGTGAGTGTGGGCACAACCCTAGAAAGCAGCCTCCTGTTGCTGCAAAGTCTCATGGCTGAAAACACACAAGTACAACTTATGAGCTGAACTGGAGTTTGGTGTGCACTGGATTGGGGTATTCAGGTGGAAAGCTGCCTGTAAGGTGCATGCTGAGTGGCGGTCATTGGCCATGTTGACCAAGGTGACTTGATTCCTGAAGGTAATGCTGGCAGATTTATCATTCTTCTTCGTAGGGATGAAGATAACAACATAGCTTATATTCCCTGTGATTTAATGACAGACCCTTCATTTCTCAGAATCGCCCAGAGACTTGGATCTGAAGGTAGGATGGACTTTTACTATCACTTGAAAAAGGAATATAAGTTGTAGCTGTTCCCCATCACCTCGTGCAATGTCTGCTTCTGAAACAAGATTTAAGGATCAGACTTCTTGACAACAGTTGTCTCATGACGGTGATGAGGGAAATTCACTGGCTGTGGTTGAGACCAACTGTGTGTCACATTGTGCAAAACCACCGTGCACTTCACTGCTGTTCTACAGCGGCACAGGAGATAGCATGAGTGGTACCACGCCGCGCTTAGAAGATGGAAAGGATGGCACGGAGCTCCCAGGTGGCCACACACTCAGGAACAAATTCTCCCCGCCAGTCCTCAACCCCTACGACAGCCCTGGTGCCCTTCTCAGAAACAGCATCTTCCAATAAGTGATGCTTTAGAAACAACCGCATGAGAATATAATGTTCAAGGGGAGAAGAAAATGCTGCTTTGAAATCCAAGTTCAGATGGGAGCCAGACCACGTGACATTTCAGTCCACTTGCACTCACCTGTTCACTCAGTCATTTCACAGACTTTACTGAGCCCCCACTATGTGTCTGGCTTTGTGCCGGGTGTAGTGACAAAGATGAGCAATGTGACACCTTTCATCCTCCAGAAACTCTTGGACTAGTGGAGTGAAAAGGCAGACAATTCCTCAGGAATAGAAACAGAGATCCAGAGCTGAGATCATCAGCTGCTTCTCCCCGCTCTGTCCTTGCCTGCTGGGAAGACACTGCAAAGGAGGAAACATTTGAGCCACATTTCAGAGAATGGAAGTGAAGAAAGGGGGCAGGACAGTGCAGGCAGAGGGGACAGTCTGTACACGGGTGCAGAGTCATGGTTTGGGCAGCACTGAGTGGCGGGGCAGAGGGAGGGGTAGGGTGGGGACATGAGGTTGGAGAGTCAGCTTTGGCCTGGGAGGCTAAAAGGTTCTTGTGGGTTGTGTGAAGGAGCCTGTGCTTTATCCTGTGGGAAACGGGGCACCTCCAGAACTTGGGAAGAGGGGCCGTGGCCCTGTTGGATGAGTTTTCTTTGAGGCTCCCTCTGGCAGTAACATGGGGATAGGCTGGAGTCTAGGGGATAAGTTAGAAGCTATTACAATGGCCCAGGCAAGAGATGATGAGGACAGGGTGCAGGAGAATTTCCAGGGAGGCTTGCTTGCCTAGAGCAATCCCAATTTTGCTTAAACCCAACTCCCTCCCTGCTCTGCACCTGCAGCTGCCCCTGGGCAATGGAATGCTGTTGGCAGAAAACACATAGCTAGGCTGCAACTGGCCTCTAGGAACTCCCACCTGCCCTCAAATGGGTCCTTCATTCTGCAGGATTATTCTACTGCATTGCCCAAGGCCATTTATATCATGTGTTCCCTCCCCTCAAACCTCTGCAACTGCTTCTTCTGCAGTTACGTCTTGCTATTATTTTTCCTTGTTTGAAAAAATTAAAGGGCTTTACTTTTTTGAACAGTTTCACGTTTGCAGAAAAATTGAGCAAAAATTACGGTGAGATCCATGTAACTGCCTCACTTTCCCCCAATTTCCTCTATTATTGGTATCTTGAATTAATGTGGTATAATTGTTACAACCAATAAGGCAATATCTGTACATTCTTATTATCAAAGTTCATAGTTCACATTAGGATTCACTCTTTGGTGCTGTAAGTGTTATGGGTTTGGTCAAATGTGTAATGACATAAATTCACCATTATTACTAGTATGCAGAATAATATTACTGCCCTGAAAATGCTCTGTGCTCTGCCTATTCATGGGCAACCACTGATCCTTTTACTGTCTCTATAGTTTTGCCTTTTCTAGAATGTCATATGGTTGGAATCATATAGTATGTTGCCTTTTCAGACTGGCTTCTTTCACTTAGCAATATGCATTTAAGTTTCCTCCATGCCTTTTCATGGCTTGATAGCTCATTTCTTTTTAGGGCTGAAGAATATTCCATTGTCTGGATGTGCCACAGCTTATTCATTCACTTACTGAAGGACATTTTAGTTGCTTTCACATTTTGGCAATTGTGGACAAAGCTGCTATAAACACAATGACTTTGCTTTTTAATTTACTGAGAAAACAGGAAGGATGAGGGCAGAGTTGATGTATGCATTCACTGCCATGTCTATCAGCTTCCATCATCTGTGGCCATGAGCCTCCTCTTCTGTCTGATGTTGAGCGGGAACACTGTGTGCTCCTTCTAAACGCAAGCCCTTGGATACTAGAAATAATTCCCTGTCACCTACTTAAGGGTGGAATTCTTGTACTGTCAGTTTCTCCTTTTCAAATGGATCACATCAGCCAGCTCTCAGGCACACTGTAATACCCACCATCTCTGCACGGCCCTCTTTGCGTCTGTTTTCATCCCCAGCCCCATTTATCTGCTCCTCTTTGAACAAAACTCTTCAAAATAGTTACCTTGTCTTGAACTCCTGGGCTGGCCTGGGTGACAGAATGAGACCATCACAAAATAATAATAATAATAATAATAATAATAATAAATAACAATAATAATAATAAAATGAGATAGTTACCTTCACTTGCTGTTTCCACCACAGCTCTTCCCATTCTCTCAGGAGCTCCTCTGCAGCAGATGCTGGCAGTGACCACGGCCCATCCTTGGCCCCTCCCCTGTCAGTGGGCTCTGCAGCATCTGCCTTTCCGTGTCTGGGGCTTTTTCTGTGACCTTAAGGGCCATGCTTTGCTTGCACTCAGAGCAGGCTGGAAGTGAGGGAACTAGTCTACCTGGGAGCATTCTTCAATCAAAGACAGACTGGAGTTGGTGTATAGATACCCTGTCCCCTGTCCCTCGGTGGTAAAATCTGGAGGTCCAAATTCCGCATTGTTTCCCTGATGGAGGAAGCTCCAGTCATCTGTATGGAGATTTCCTAGTAACACCCATTGTGGGCTGCTTTTCCTTCCCACTTGCCTACTCTCCATCAGTTTTCCCTGTGCATCACAAATGAACTTCTTGTACTTGATTCCTTTTGTCAGAGTTTGCTTCCTGGGACCCCCATTCAGACACTCCACTCTCCAATCAGGAGGATGCCTGGCGTCCTACAGATGTTGCTCCTGGGGGCCAAACCTAGTGGTGAAAAACCCTGGGCTTCATCTTACTCCGTTTCTTTCTTCTTTCTTTCCTTCCTTCTTTCCTTTTTCCTTTTTCCCCTTTCCCCTTTCTTTTCCTTTCTCGCTTTCTCTCTCTCTCTCTCTCTTTTTTTTTCCCACATAGTCTTGCTCTGTTGCCCAGGCTGGAGTATAGCGGCACGATCTTGGCTCACAGCAACCTCTGCCTCCTGAGTTCAAGCAGTTCTCCTGCCTCAGCCTCCTGAGTAGCTGGAATTACGGGATTGTGCCACCACACCCGGCTAATTTTTATATTTTTAGTAGAGATGGGGTTTCACCATGTTGGCCAGCTGTTCTCGAACTCCTGACCTTAGGTGGTCCGCCTGCCTCAACCTCCCAAAGTGCTGGGATTATAGGCGTGAGCCACTGTGCTGGGCCTTTACTCTGTTTCTTAACAGCCTTTGGCCATGGTGGTCATTCCCTTGCACTTATCCTTTGGGACATGGTTCCGTTTTGGGTTTCCTCCTCTTTACGGATTGGTCCTTTCAGATTTCCCTGCTAGCTGCTTCTCAGCTTCCTGCCCCTTGCACCCACTGCCAGGGAGGTTAACCAGAGTATTGTATACAGAAAGGAAATAACATCCACTTAAAGAAGAGTGGGAGTTCATTTACTCTATAACTGTTAGGTCAAAGGGGGAAGTGACCCCATTTAAGTGTCTGACATGCTCTGGGCACTTTGCACCCATTAATTCGTTTGATCTTGAAAATAGCTGCATGATGGAGGTGCTTTTTATCACCATAAACAGAGGAGGACACAGAGGCCCAGAGAGGTTGAATGACTTGGTCAAGGGCACCGAGGGTTGGTGCTGGGATTTGGAGCTGGGTCTCTGTCACATTCCATTTCTTTTAAGGAGCTGCTGACTGATACAGCTGTGTTCAAAGTGGACCCTGGTTTCTTTCCCAGCTTCTTTCTGCCTTACTTCCTGGTCTGATGGATGTCTTATTCCCTCCAACCCGGTGCCCAAGGCCCTTGATTTGGCTAAGCCCTGGAGCCCTGGAGCCCTGGAGAGAAACGCATGATTAAATCATCAATAGTGCAGAGCCCCAGTGACTTGCAGGCAGCCTTTTCCCCTACCAGCCTAGAATGTTCAGCCTTTATCAGGGAGAACCAGGATGACTTCAGAAATTCCTTTTCGGAACTGTGTTCAAAGGGTAATCAGCCCCCATCCAGGCCATTTGCTAAAACAGGGCTGAGTAATTCAGCAGGCCGCTCCAGGAGGCTGCCGTGACTCAGCTGGTGCTGTTGAGCTGCTAATGGGCTTCCTGGAAGTGTTGGGCCCCATGTCCCCTCACTCACCTCTCTGAAACCTGTGCTGCTTCAGTTCGAGGTACTGGGTCCAACAGGGAGTCTCTTTATGCTGTGTATGGGGGATGAGCAGCTGCTGGGCTGTTACCCAGTTTCTGAGTGCTGTGTTGATGGGGGTAGCTCCGTCCCAGAGGAGATCTCCCTTGTGCCTATTGAGCCCCCTTAAGGGTGGACCTGAGTTTACACAGCTCCTGACACAGAGCTGGGTCCAGGGAGGCTACCTGTCAGGTTTGCACAAGAGAGGAAACCCTTGCTGGCTCTCCTCAGGGCCACCCATGCTGGGCGCTGGGGGAAGGCAAACACAGTCCCAGAGTTTTAGCTGCAAGGCCGGGGGCTGGGGACCCTAGGTTCCATGGAGAAGGCTGGGGCTGGACACCTTCCTGCCTCTCCCGAGCCCTCATGCCTGGCTCCCATTGCCTAGCCAGCCCCAGGCCCCCAGGGGATCCTTGAACAGTGGAAGGGTCCAGTGTTGAAGGCAGGGCTGTGTGTTCCCATTATCGATCTTATGTCTTATTCCTTGCTCAGAGAAGACAAGACATGAAGCAAGGCTTTCGAGAACATGAAGTCTTTTGAGAAAGAAGGTATGAGTCCCAGGTTTACATGACAGAGAGATGAGAGTGTGAGAGGAGGAAGGACAGGGGCATGGCTTGTGGAGATGCTGCTGCAGGTCGTGGAGCACCCGTTCCACCCACCGTGTGTGCCCAGGGCAGCCAGCTGCTGACCGTCCACAAGAAGACATTTCTAATTTAACAGATTTTACACTTTGCAATGAAGAAGCAGCTGTGCATTTTAGCAGGAAACTGGAAGGAGGCAAAAAGCCCAGGCAGAAATGGATCGATTGTGTTGTCCATTAAAATCGTTCCAGGGCTTTGCTAAGCATATCCCTGGAGTTGTCGCTGTCTCCTGGCCTCTGGGAAAGATAAGCTGTATGATCACAGCCCTCTTCTGGCTGTGGAGATGAAAATCAATCCCTATGCATTTCCTTGGAGATGGCCCATGAATGGGCAGGGTCAGGCCTGCCAAGGGAGGCATGAGTGCCGGCCCTGGCACTGCCAGTTCCCTCTAAGCCCAGGTCCTAGAGAACCCTTGAGTCTCAAAGTGGCAGGCTGGCCATGCGTCAGGATGTTGGCTCCTGAAAGCCCCTTGGGCAGCCTCAGAGGATCCTTCCCAGTGAACTTTGGAGTCAGAGCTTCTTAGGCTTGCTTTGTAGGCCAGGCCAAGCAAGCCATTTTCCTGTCACTTTCCCTTGAGTCACTTAATGTCCACGCCCTGGTTCATGCAGACTGTGTGTGGGGCTGAGGTTGAGGTTTTTTCCCCTCCGTGATTTGTCTGCTTTCAATCTATGTATTCCTCAGCTTCTCATCCTAATATCCAGCTCCCAATGTGGGTTCTCACAGGGCTGCAAAGAGCTCTCAGTCTACAGAGGGGGACAGTGGTCAAATTAGAGTGGGGACAGATTCCTTTTTCTTTCAATGCACATGAATCACTGGTCATAGCCACACAATGTGTGTTCGAATGGATGTCTGTGCAGGATGTCTATACAGATGGAGATGTAGCAAATAGCATGATTCTGTCTGCAGGGAGCAGGGAATGCTTTGGAAGAGGAGCCCTAGTGCCATGGGTTTAGGTGGGACTGAGCTCTAAAGGGGGAAGGGCACTCCAGGCTGGAATAATGGGGCGTGCAAAGGTGTGGCTGCTGCAGACTGCAGCGGGTGTTCAGGCAGTGGGCGTGTTTTGGAATTCTTGAATCAGAAGGTTTGATGGAAGACTTGGTGGTGACCAGATCAGGAGGGGCTTTGGAGACTGTCCTGAGGAGATGAAGCTTATTCCGTAGGTGATTTGGAGCAAGAAAGATGGTATCAATGAAAAGCCATGGAACAGGGAATGCAAAGATCTGGCCTGTGGGTCAGTTTTAGAGAAGGAATTGGAGGGGTTAGGAGGGCAGCAAGGAGGTTGGTGCAGGGCCCAGGTGAGTGAACAGGCGAGGGCCATTGGTTTTACTATGGTTTGAAGGTCTGTGTTTCCCCAAAATTAACATGGCAACCTAATCCTCACGTCACATCGCGACCTAATCCTCAATGTGATGCTATTAGGAAAAGGAGTCATTGAGATCTATTAGGTCATGAGGATAGAGTCTACATGAATGGGATTATTGCCCTTATGAACGAGATCCCAAAGAGATCCCTTGCTCTTTCTACTGTGTGAGGATGCAGCTAGAAGGTATCATCCTAGAACCAGGAAGTGAATCTTCACCAGACACTAAATTTGCTAGCACCTTGATCTAGGACTTCTCAGCCTCCAGAACTGTGAGAAATAAATTTCTGTTGTTTATAAGCCACTCAGTCTATGGTATTTGGTTATGACAGCCAATGAATGAAGACAGAGATCTTTTCCACTGCCATGTCAGCTACTATTCTGATTTAGCCTGAGATCTGGGGGAACCTTCATTCCTCTCTAGCGGGTCCCCTAACTTTTATTCCCAGGTGTGACAGTTAATTTTATGCCAATTTGGCTGGGCTCTGGTACCCATATATGTGACCAGACATATTCTAGATGTTTCTGTGAGTGCATTTTTGACGAGATTAACAATTAAATAGATGGCCTCTGAGTAAAGCAGATTGCTCTCCATGATGTGGGTGGGCCTCACCTAATCAGTTGAAAGCGTGAATGGCCCAAAATACTGACCTCCACCAAGCACAAGAGACTTTTGCCAGTAGACTGCCTTTGAACTTGAACTGCAACATGAGGTCGTCTATGGGTCTCTGGTCTGACAGCCCCCCTCACAGCTTGTGGACTTGCCAGCTTCGATCATCACATGAGCCAGTTCCTTAAAATAAGCCTCTTTCTCTCTCAATGCACACATTTCTTATTGGTTCTGTTTCTCTGGAGAAGCCTGACTAATACACCAGGTTTGGCCAGACTGCTGCTGAGAGCAGCAGCTGCCGAGCTTCAGGTACCCCAGACCAACTGGCCTGCACTCCAGTGATTCATGACCGACTTCCACATTTTTATCATATCTTCATATCACCTGTTCCTTACTTACTGTTTCTTTCTTTAAACTTACTGTTTTCATTACTTAAATGTTGTCTCATCCTCAATCATAATTTTCTTGAAATCATGGCTTGGATATACTAGCAGGGAATATTTGCCCAGTTATAATTAATTAAAATAGATAGATCACCATGAAAAATGTTTGCCCATGTCCTACCCGTGTCGAATCTGATACAACTTGTGGCAGCTGATAACATGTTGAGAAGAATAAGTAGACCTTTCCCAGAAAATAGGAGCCATTTGGTTTAGATTTCACAAGTCTTTCCTCCTTGCTTCCCTCTCTCCTTTAGAACTTTCCTAAGCACCTACTAGGTGCCATGCATAGGGCAGGAGCTGGGGACACCAACATGAGTCTTGGCCCCAACTTGCTTGGCTCTGTGGGGGGAGTCAAGACACCAGCCCTTCCTGTGCTGGGGAGGCCCAGTGGTAGGCATATTTCTAGCTGCCCCGTGGTGCCCTTCACATCCCATTTCCTCTGAAGTTTCCTTACATTCCTGGCCAACCTCACTGTGTGTGGTGTTTTCTGTTTGCCTATGAGCAGAGGGTCCTCTGCGTGTTCTCTGAGGAAGTGCCATGTACCTCATGCCTGCCTCCCCTTGGGCATCTCTTCCAAAACAAGCCCTCCATCCTGTTGATTTGTGGTGGCCACGGGCAGTGTCTGGGCATGGGAAGCACCTGGAGGAACCTCGCTATGCCTTTGGGATAGTTTGCTAGGGCAGCTGTAACAAAGTACCACAAATGGGGTGGCTTATTCAACAGACATGTATCATCTTACAGTTCCGGAGGTTGGAAGTTCAAGATCAAGGTGTTGGCAGGATTGATTCCCTCTGAGGGCTGTGAGGGGGAATTTGTTACCGCCTCTGTACTAGCTGCCAAGGGTTTGCTCAACCTTAGGCCTTCCTCGGCTTGTGGCAGCATCATCCTGATCTCTGGCTTCTTCTTCCCGTGGCCTTCTCCCTGTGTCTGTCTCCCAATTTCCCCTTCTTATAAGGATGCCAGCCATGTTGGATTAGGGCTTACTTTAATGACCTCATTTTAATTTGATTATCTCTATAAAATCTCTATTTCCAGATAAGGCCAACTTCACAGGTACTGGCAGTTAGGACTCTGGCATATGAATTTCGGAAGGGGACACATTTCAACTCATACTGAGTCAAACTGGCAGGGTGGGACAGTGACAAGTGAGGAGCCTTCCGCAAGAACTGTGGTGGGTGAGCTGAGCTGGACTCTCCTCCCAGGCCTCTCACCGTGGGATGTCATGCTTAGCGAAGCTTGCTCGTTCCTTTTGTGCATTTGGTCATTCATTCAGCTGCACAGTGATAGTCAGTGGCTCCTCATTCCCACACTGATTTGCTCATTCACACATTATGCACTTCATTTGTTCATTTATTCAACAACTACAGTAATATTCAGTGACTTCCTCCTTCCCTCTATCATTCATACATCGACATTCATCCCATCATTCATTCCTTTGAACACTTCTCAAGGGCAGATGGAGCCCTGTCCTGCACCATCTCTGTGTAAAAGCTGAAGTCAAATTTTAATAATCCATTCCTTTCCATCGGAGTGCTCTTCAGGGCTCAGAAAGTGGGAGCACTGCTGAGTACTATCCAAGGAAAAGGAATCAGTATATCAGAGGGTTACTTGCACCCCTATGTTTACTGTGGCACTGTTCACAATAGCAAAGATGTGGAATCAACCTAAGTGTCCATCAGTGGCCGAATGGATAATGAAAATGTGGTATACTCAGTGGACTATTAGTCAGCCATAAAAGGAATGAAATTATGTCATTTGCAAATTATGTCAGTTTCATTGTAAATGACAATGAAATTATGTTATTGCATAAATTAGGTCATTATCTTAAGTGAAATAAGACTGGCACAAAAAGGCAAATATCACATGTTCTCATTTCTATGTGGGAATGAAAACATTTGAACACGTGGAGGCAGCGAGTAGAATGATAGTTCTCAGAGACTGGGAGGGGCGAGTGGGAGGGAGGGGAGAGGATGAAGAGAAGTGGATTAAAGTGTGCAAACATTTAGGAAGGTAGAAGGAATAAATTCAATGTTTGATATCAGAGCAGGGTGACTATACTTAACTAAAACGTATTGTGCTTGGGTGATGGACACATGGCTTGATCACTACACATAACATACACATAAGCAAATTTCTCATGCACCCCATACATTTGCGCAAATAAGAAAATAATAAAAAAGAAAATGGGGAGGGATTTTTTTTGGTCTACTATTTTTTTTTGAACAGACGGACTATTGAACTATCTCCACTTCTTCAAAGTGGTGTGATTTTCCAGGACTGGAGGACAGTGGTGGTTTGGTGAGGAATGGATGCACAGATTGGCTGTACAGTTGATTTCTTGGCTACTTCTATTCAGAATAGTGGGAATTTCCCCCACCCTCCCCCAAACTAGGCAGAGGGAGAGCTCTGTCCTGGATGCATTTGTTTGAAACCAGAGTGCCTGTCTGCTGTGGTCCTGACTGTCCACATCTCTGAGCAAGAGGAGAGAGAGCCCAGGTGTTCAGTCCTGTCAGCCAGGCAGGACATGTCAGTCTCTTCCTTCTGACCCTCTCTTGTGTCTAGGTCCTTAATCTTGCTCTGAGGATTCCAGCCAAGTGATGATGTTTCTTTCTTTCTTTTTTTTTTTTTTTTGATGGAGTCTCGCTCTTTTGCCCAGGCTGGAGTGCAGTGGTGCGATCTCGGTTCACTGCAACCTCCGCCTGCCGGGTTCAAGCAATTCTCCTGCCTCAGCCTCCTGAGTAGCTGGGATTACAGGCGCCCGCCACCACGCCAAGCTAATTTTTGTATTTTTAGTAGAGATGGGGTTTCACCATGTTGGTCAGGCTGGTCTTGAACCCCTGACCTCGTGATCCACCCACATCGGCCTCCCGAAGTGCTGGGATTACAGGCGTGAGCCACTGCGCCCGGCGTGATGATGTTTCATCACTGATCATGGTGCCTGGGGCAGCTTCACACTGGCATCAAGTGGTGCCCACCTTGTGATCCGGAGCTCAGTGGAGCTTGAGAGTGCCCTTAGTTGTCCCTGGAAGACAGGTGTGCATGCCAGCTTCCTGCCAGCGGGGCCGGGCCCAGCCTGCTTCTCCCCCTGGACCATCCCAGCAGGAGGCAAGAAAACATCATCACGAGCAAACCCTGTTTCCAGGCTGTATAACCACACTCCCAGGGAACCCACCAGACAAAGTTATACTGTTGGGGTGCACAATGGAAAGCAAAACTGTCCCAGGAAGAAGGCAGTGGCTTCTGTGCGATGGCTACTCTCCCAGCACACAGATGAAGTCTGGCTTCACCCTACCCCAGTGTGTAACAGGGAATAAACACCAGTCCCCCTGCTGCACGGAGCTGGAGTGTAACTAAAAGGAGGTTGTGCTGAATAAATTGGTCCCTCCGTCAGGGGTGCTCTGTTGGAGAGAAAGGCTGTGTGATGAGCATGCATTCGTCTGTTTAGATGTTTATGGAGTCTCTATTTGGCTAATCATTTTAATCAGAATTTATTTCACTTACTGCAATATTTGGGGGTGTTAATGCCTCCTCCTAAATCCCTTCAACAAACAAAGATTTTTAAAATTACTAACAACTTATGAACTGGAAATATGAGTGGAGGTTGTAGCTCTTTATTTATTCTTTATTCTCAATACTCACAAAGCCACACATCTGGATGAGAATTTCTGGAAAAATTCCATCAGCTATCTTCATGTTTCCAAATATTGTGGCTTTGGCATTGGGTAGATGACATAATAGAATTAAAAAGCATTTCATCTCACCTCCTTGCTGTGTAGGCACTAGCACATGCTGTACAGGCACCTGTGCCTTTCCTGGGCTGCAGCAGTGTGCGTGCAGTGAGGACAAGTAAACCACTTGTTTTTGTACACTAGCAAAGACCCTATACTATCTCCTTGGTGTACAGTTAGGTCTGAGACCGTGGAAAGGGGTGGGATAGATGGACAAAAACCCATGAAGAAAAGCTGACATTAAAAAGGAGAGATGTTCACTGTGCTGATCAGATCGAGCTACCTTGGGCTTCTGCGGATAATTATTTTCTCCTTACTAATTTAGTAAAGAATTCATCTTACTTTACTTCTCTATTGCTATCTTTAATTACCTCTGCTACTGAAAACATATCTATATTTCCTGAGATGTGTTTATGTTTCTTTACCCAATAAAATAGAAAAAAGAAAGAGTAGTTATGGACTCCTCTGGGTAAGATGAGGAAATAACTTGTATTGTCTAAGAAAAAAACATCGACTGGCCTGAAAAATGGCTGGGCATTGCCTTTCCCACGAGTCTTCTTTTAGCTCCCTACCTGTTTCAAATTGCAGAAGCTTCTCCTGGCACCTCGCCCTTGGTTAGTGATAAATCTTAGTTTACCGTTTTCATCCTCGTGTGAGCTGTGATAGATTTTTTTTGGAGGGAAGTTGGCTGAGGTATGGATTGTTGCCAGACACTACCTTAAACTTGAATGTCTGAAATAGAAAACTTATCTTGTTCCTCTGCATAAAACATTTCCACACTTCCTGACGACCCCAGAATAAAGTCCTGCTCCTTTAGCTCCCAGGAGGCCCTTAGAGACTGGCTACCTTTCCTTCATCACCCCCAGTTCCTCCCGTCTTCCTCTTACCTGACAGTAACAGTAAATGACTCACAGTTTCTTCCTTGCCACCAGCCCCTTCTCCCCTCTTTTGGCATCTGCTCATGCAGGTGTCTCTGTCTCCCATTCTCTTTCACTTCACTATTCCTTTCACCCTTCAACATTTACTCAGGTTCTGCCTCCTCCTCCAGGAAGCTGTTCCTGACCACCTCTCCCACTGGCTGGGGCAGCTCCTCTCATGGCAGTCTGGGTTTCTCTCTCCTTTACCAGCTCCCAATGTACATGCACCACAATATGGATCACTTATGCATCTCCAAGTAGACCATGAGCTCTTCAAGGCTGCACATACACCACCTCCCCACCACCTCCCTCAGCGCGCCTATAGCACAGAACCTAGCAGGTAATAGGTGCTCTGAAAATATTTGTTATCTGTAAAAAGAAAGATGTCAATGTTGACTTATTCTAAGAGGAAGGCATATGAGTTTAATGGAGCACGGGCAAACTAGAAAAAGGCAATGGCTTGGATTTGCAGAAAAGTGTTGCTTTCAGAGGCTGTAATCTGAGTTATTATTTGCTGAGCGTCTCACACTATATCACATTGCACCTGTGAGAGTATTGTGGACCCAGTTTTGTGGCTGATGGACCAGAGACCCAGAGGTTAAGGAACTTGCTGAGCTTCTGTAGCATGGCAGGCAAAGCCAGGACACAAGTCATTGTGCTACTAGCCTGTTGCATTTGAGATCTGTGCAGTTATGCCAGGTGGGGTGGACATTCTGAGTGGCATCAGGACTGCTCTATCTTCCCAGGACAGTGAGCTCTCTCAGCACAGGCTGGATATGGGTTGTCTGTACCTCTGTGTGCCTATCGTGAAGCGGGAGGATTCTCCAATGGAGTCTGTTCCTAAGCAGTTATTCTTGTTGGAATTTTAAAATCGGCCAAAGCAATGAAAAGCATTCACACAAGTTACCTCAGTACTGGAAGCAGATAAGCTGAGGGCTGCACACCCAGAGGCCACCTTTTTTCAAATTCACTGGCAGTGTGTCAGCTTGGGGTCAGGGTGAGGTGCAGGAATTGACCCCTGGGATGCAGGTCACAGATGGATGCCTTTTCAGTGGCTTGCAGGGAGGGAGATGTGCATGCAGTGGTTCTCTTCCCAGATGCTTCCCTCTTTGTTGGTTCCTCTCCATTAGCCCAAAAGCTCCTCCAGGGTAAGAACAAGATGGGATTAATCCTGTTACTCTCTGTATCAGCTGGGCCTACTTCAGTGCCTGGAATAGTCAATGAAAGTTTGTTGAAAGACTACTTAACACACAGATGAGTAGGTGGATGTAGGCATGTGTGCAGGGATGGATGAGGGGCCAGGAAGCAGTGTCTGGGTCATATCACAGAGTTGCTTTCTTGTGGGCTGCTCTGAAGGTTCTGAGAAGGCTGATGGGTAGTTCCCAGTGTCCACTGTGGAGAGAAAGGAGCTTGGGCACCCTGCAGAATTCCCTTCACCAGCTCCTGTTCCAGACACTAATGACAGGCAGGATGGATGTCAGGAAAAGGCATCTGGTGCACGTGCCCATCCCAGCCTGGTCAGGGCAGCGTTTAAGACAATTATCTTAATTTACGCCAGGAAGAAATAGCTTCCCTATGGAGGGTTTGATTCTGGAAAGACACCCTCTAGTAGAGGTGGGGCTGGGTAAGGAGTATGGACCACACAGTCTGACCCTGCTCCCATCAGGGGTGCATGCTTTGATTTCCACAACTGGCACAGACACTCCCAGTGCCCCAGTGCCCTCTTCCAAGCCTGGATGCCTGTTACTCCTCTGGTTAGCCCAACCCAGGGGAATTTAATTCCAGAAACCCTTCCAAGCTCTGAGGAGGAATAACAGGCCAATGGGGAGGTAAACATGAGATGCAGGTAGCATAAATTATCGGCTTTCCATTCCACAACACTTCTGAGAGATGGTCTCGAACTCCAAAGAGCTGGCACAACCACAGCACCGCCCTACCCAGGCTCCTGAATTTCCTTCTGCAAGCTCATTGCCCTCTACAGGCACCATATCAGGACCCACAATGACCCAGGAGTTTCCTCTTCGGCATCCCTGTCTTCCCACAGTCAAGAGTAAGTGGCCCCTCTCCCCTCACCCATGCACCACTCACTTGGGGCTTTCTGGGTCTTCTGCACCAAGAATGATTTTTATCTACACATCACACCCCAGCTGAGGCATAGAGGAGTGTTCCGGCTAACAGGAAATGAAGACGCTGGCTGGACTAGCTTGCCTTGTAACTTCCTGGACGTCTCTTCCACTGAAAACAAGGTTCATCATGGTCTTACTGATGAAGCTTCTTGGCCTTTCAGAATGTTGGAGAGGGAGGCACTCCTTTATCTATCTATCTATCTATCTATCTATCTATCTATCTATCTATCTATCTATCTATCTATCTATCTATCTATCTATCTATCTATCTATCTATCTATCTATCTATCTATCTATCTATCTATTTATTTATTTTGAGACAGAGTCTTGCTCTGTCACCCAGGCTAGAGTGCAGTGGCGCGATCTTGGCTCACTGCCAGCTCTGCCTCGCAGGTTTACGCCATTCTCCCACCTCAGCCTCCTGTGTAGCTGGGACCACAGGCACCCACCACCATGCCGGGCCAATTTTTTGTATTTTTAGTAGAGACGGGGTTTCACCATGTTAGCCAGGATGGTCTCAATCTCCTGACCTCATGACTGCCCACCTCAGCCTCCCAAAGTGCTGGGATTACAGGTGTGAGCCACCACATCAGGCCGGGAAGCACTCTTGACTGCAGTCCTCTCAGGGCGAGGCTCTGTGGTCTGGAGCAGCTCCATCCCCTCGTCCTCAGCCTCTGAAAGCTGGGGCCTGCTCATAATTCTGCTCACATCACCTCTGAACCCCCTTGGCAACTGTCATGTCATTGTGTCTGCAGTGGCAGGTTTTCTGCAAACCTGGCCCAGGTGAGCAGAGGCCCCTCCTGCCAGCAGCTCTCATTAGGGAGCCTGAAGTATATAAACACCTCCACGCCCTGGCCTTCCCTGGCCCATCCTCAGTCCTCCCCAACCTGACCTTCCCCAGCAGTCTGCGTACGCTCCCCCTTCCCACAGCTCCTCCGGGAAATTGTTGGGTCTAATCAAACTAGAGACTAGGGGCTTGGGGAGCAGATTGGAGTTTCTGACTGTGGCAGGACTTGCTGGACACTGGGCAGGGGATGAGTAGAGGCAGAATGGCAAGCCCATGAGAAAGGAGCCTGTCTTTCCTCCCAACTCCTGATCACGCCTGCTGCCTGCCAGCAGAGAGGGCACTTGGACAGTAATTAATAGTTACATAGGGGTGGCACATTTCACTGTTGGTTTTGTTTTGATTGGAGTGAGGCTATCTGCCTTCTTAGGATGCCCATGTCCTTGGGTGACACCATCTGAGCAAGTTGCCTCCCTAGACACTCATCACAGAGCACATTTTAATTCAGCAGGAGCGCGTGTGACAGTATCTGAGGCACCGTCGCTGGCAGTAGGCTGCTTTACCTTTATTGAAGCTGTTAGCTCCTTTAGGCAGGAGCCCCATGTGGGAAAATTTGCCTCAATCTATTGACCAGTGAAATATACATTCTAAATTAAAATGTAGGGTATGTTTTATAATTGGGAATCAGAGAGGTGGCAAGTGGTTAGTTTCTTGCCAAGCAATATGTGAAGGTCCCACTTGGGGATGGCGAGGAACACACAGAATGGTGATTTGAACTCCTCAGTGGGGGAAAGTTTTCTCTCTCCCTGCTGGTCTTTCAGCTTTCAGCCTGGTGTATCTTTTCAGATCTTTTTAGAGCTCCATGCTCTCTTCTCCTGACTTCACATAGCCCATTGTAAACATGGGGAAGTAACATGGTGCCATGCAAATACGTTTGCATGGGTTTCAGCATCAACCACACTTGGGTCACATCTTGCCTTTGCCACTGAGGAGCCATGTGACCTTGGTCAAGTCACTGTCCCATTCTGAGCCTCAGTTTCCTTATCTGTAAACGGTGACATTTTCCCATACTCCACAAGTTTGCTGAGGAACATTAGTGAAATAGTGAATGGAAAGTGTCTAACACAGAGCCGGGCACAAAACAGTGTTCCAAAAATCGTAGTTCTAATCCCCTCTCCTTTTCTCCCTGCTTAAGTCTGACTCCTTAGCAGAGCCAGGCATTGCACAAGTGATTTATCCAGGGAGAGCTCTCTGGTGAAATCCTTAAGGATGTGGAGGTAGCAGGATGGGGCAGGGGAGGAAGGTTGGCACAGCGGGGTCTCAGCTGAGGTCAGGCCTTGGCCTGATCTTCAGGGGAGCTCTGGCATAGGAATGGCACCACAGAGTCATCGTGGCTTGAGGCTAAAGGGCTGGAGTTTTGTGCACCATAGTGCTCACTCACTGACTGTGGGCCACCCCAGTTGGAGGGCATAGCCTTCCAGGCCTTTCTGTGTGAGGCAGAGGCCTTTGCAGTTCTCAGGGGCCTGTGCCCCAGCTGCTGGGGATGGGCACACCCAGCAGTGGAGGGGATCTGGGTGGAGAACCACAGCACCTGTCACCTTCCCCTTGCCTATTTTAAAACTTTTTATCCCAAGAGTTTTAAAAAATCAGCTGTAAGTATAAGCATGCTCAAGAAAGTTTCAGCTATATTCCCAAATGCCTGATGCCTTCCAGTTTATAGATTATCTGGCTTTTTGGGGTGAGGTCTATGAAACACTCTTTACTCACGCAGTCCCTTGGTGCGCAGTATCCTGGACTAGGCACAGGGCAAGCCTGACCTGCCTCGTAACTCAAAAGTGGTGGAGATGCAGGCTGCCGCTGTCTCAGGATCAGTTCCAAATTGAGAAGCTCCCCAGGTTTAATTGGCCAACCCTCCAGTGTGCATGCAGAGCGCGGAGGCTCTGTGCTGCTGGAGCCGCCTCTAATCAGCATTTGCTAAGGTTTATTAACACCTTATCAGTGCTTGGGACGGCTCAGTGTACACTCCCTTGTCAGTGGCATTATCTTACTCTAGGAAATCTGAAAACATTAGATGGCAAAGCCATCTTGCATGCCTCATTAGTTGTTCAAAGCGTGCATGGTTTGAGGACCATTAGGGGGGATTCCATCAGCTCTATGCGCTATTAAGGAAGGGGTGATTGATAGGTGGGTCCTATCTGGAGGCTTTGTAGCTCCAAGGGCTTCATAGCAGGTGTGACAGTGGCCCAGGGAAAGCCCAAGGCCCTGCCAGCACCTATGGGATGCTTGTGCCGGGGCGGCCCCTACCGAGGGTTCCAGGCTGTGGCTCTTGGTGTTTGCCATCTAAGCCCATTGCCACTCTGCAGTGACATCTAGGCACATTTCCTTAAAGGGGAGGAGGTGGCCTGATGACAGGAAAGAGCACATAGAACCTCCCAACTTAGGCAATGGCTTGAATTTGCAGAAGAGTGTTGCTTTCAGAGGCTGTTACCCGAGTTACCGTTTGCTGAGCATATCACACTATATCACATCACACCTGCAAGAGTATTGTGAACCCAGTTTTGCAGATGATGGACCAGAGACTCAGAGGTTAAGGAACTTGCTGAGCTTCCATAGCATGGTGGGCAGAACCAGGATGCAAGCTTGGGTTTGACCTCCCTCAGCTCTGCCACTTACAAGCTGTGTGAACTTGGGTACTTGGGTGCATTCTTCAGTCTCCTCATCTGGAAAATGAGTGTCCTCTCTTAGGGCTAAAAATTGTAATACCCCTGGCACACAGCCCACTGGAAAGTTCTAGACACATATTAGCTGCTCAACTGTCAGTAACAGTTTTTAGTATCACTCCTGGATTTCACCTCCCAGCTTGGGTTTGAGCTCATGGGAGGTGTCAGTCCCCCTTGGGGTCCTTGGGTCGGAGCCACCGTGGAACAACATCCCTGAATTTTTCTCTCTGGGAAGGGGCTGCCGGGCTGGGGGATGTGATAAATAACTTTTCTTCCGAATCGAGTCTTATATTTCAGTCAACTCAGCCTCCTGCTATGTGTGGGCAATTGCACCATCTTAATACCGCTCTTCCCCCTCTTTAATCTGTCTTTTCAGAATGTTCTGTCAATTAGAAAATGCTTGTCAGCTAAGTGACTACTCAGGAAAACAGCCTACATGACTTCTTCAGCACTTGAAGAATTTAAAATAATGTCGGGGGATTAACTCGCAGGGAAAGGCATTGTTAGGAAGGAGGGCTGCTATTCAGAACTGCCTCCTAGTCTGTACGGTTTCATTAATAACACCTTTCATTCTGTAGCCCCTCACATCTAGAAGGATCTTGAGTGATTAACAGATGCTTTGAATAGGAATTACTTCATCTTCTGCTGAAATATCACTTCTCCTTGGAGCTGCAAGCATTTGATTCTCACCATCCTTGTCATGCCAGACATAGGAGGGCTGAGGCTGCCTCGTGGTCACTCTTGCTCCTCCAAATTAGGGGGGTATAAATCATCACCAAGTGAATCAGTTTAATTCTGCAGAAGGTCCTGAGCCCTGACTAAGGGCCTGGCTTTGTGCTAGGTGCTAGGGAGGCAGGAATCAGAAATAGCTCCTGCCCCAAAAGATCCCACTGGCTAGGAAATAGACAGGTAAAGAGCACCTGGCCACAGGGCAGGGGAGTGCATGCAACAGAAATTTAATGCATGTGGCTGGGAGCTGGCCCAGGACTCAGCTGTGCTGGGACCAAGGCGGAAGGATGGGTGTACGAGGTAGAAAAGGCTGACAGAGGGCACAGATTGGCCTTGGTGCTTGGGCCAGAGTCCACAGGGCTACAGCAGAAGTTCTCAGAGGGTCAGGTATTGTAATCCCCTGGAAGGCTTGCTACAGCACAGACTGCTGGGCCCTAGCCCTGGAGTTTCTCACTCAGTAGGTCTAGGACAGACCTGGGAATTTGCATTTCTAGCACATTTCCAGGCAATGCTGATGCTGCTGGTCTAGGAGCACACTTGGAGAACCACTGTGCCAGAGGATTTAACGGAAGGGTTGCAATCTCAGATAGATGTCTATGGAGGCCAGTGAGGGAGGCCGGGTGGTGGCCCTAATGGGGTGCTCAGCCAACTGGGAAGCATGCATCCTGTGCAAAGAGAACAGCTACTCCTGAGCCACAGCCTGTGACTGCTACATGGTAATGTGGGATGAGCATAACTAGATTTTCTGCTCAGTCTGGAAAGAATGGGAATCTCAATTTTTAATATAAAATGTTATTTTTATGATGCCACATGGGTCTGAGGAAATGCATTTGCAGGCTTCATGTGGCCAGCGAGTTTTCAGTTTGTCTTCTTTCTTTTAAAGAATGAATAGGAATTTTCCAGGCAGCTGGGGAGGGAAAGGACTTTTATGCAAAGGAATCCACAGGTGCAAATGCCCGGAATAAGATGCTCTGAGTGAGGAAGTGTGAGGCTTTCTGATTGGCTGGAGCATCGTGGTTGCTGGGTAATGGGGAGGGGAAAGGGGGAATTGTCAGAGAGGTGAGAGGCAGCAGCTGAAGGGCATATGGAGCTTGGAGAAGGTTTAGATTTGATCTCTGACTCCAGCGTGGCCAGCTTTGCCTACCAACCTTGGTTCCTCTGTGTCCTGGGATAGAGGAAGCATTTGATACCCATTGCAGCTGGCCCAGCACACTGAGGCAGGCACTGTGCCCTCCAGGAGCCATGAAGAGTTCTGATGCCTTGCACCAGAACTGGATAGGATGCTGGTAACTTGCATCCCATCCAGGCCAGCTTCTGTGAGGAGGCAGTGCCTCCCTTCGGGGAGGGACCTCTTGTCCCTGTCTCCCCAGAAGAGAAAACAGGAGGCCTTTTTTCATCACAGATACTGTGCTCAGCATCTTATTCTGAGAGGGTCTTTGGGTCAGACAGACCCAGGCTGGGTCTCACATGCACTGTGGGCAAGTTGCTAGAACTTTCTCAAACTCTGTTCCTCAGCTATAAAATGGGAAAAATGTTTGTGAACATTGATAAAATTATTTTTAACATAAGTAGGCCAATAGATCGTTTTTCTAAGCTATGTGCTTTTTAGGACATTATACATTATCACAGCAGAGAAAACATAAATATATAAACAGCCATAAAGGAAAAAACCCCAACAATTTAAAATTATGCAAGTTCCTAGTACCTTGACATAAACATCATTAATATCTTTGTAGCTCTTCTTCTAGACCAGGGGTTGACATGCTCTTTTTTAAAGGGCCAGATAGTAAATAGTGTTGGTTTGTAGCATATATGGTCTCTGCTGCAACTCTTCATCTCTATCCTTAGGCCTGACAGTAGCTACAGATAATTCATGAACAAATGCCTGTGGATGTGCTTTAATAAAACTTTATTTATAAAAACAGGCCCCTGAGTTGAGTTTGTTGAACCTCTTTCTAGACTTTCTACAAAGTTCCATGTATCCTGTATTTTATAAATACGTAAGTATTCCTACTTTTTCTTCTTTGGTCTGACTTTTCACATCACAGTATATCATGGAAGTCTTCCATATCAATATATATTCACTTACATTTTTATTTCTAAAAGCTGCAAAGTATGTCTTACAATAGCAGATTGGTTAAGCACATTATGGTTCTATTCATAATTTATTTAAGCATCTGGTACTGTTGGATGCTTTTCCAATTCATTTTTATTGAAACATGATGCTGAGGATAAGATGTATCTTACACTGTTGCACACTTGCCCAGTTTTGAAATAACCTTTTTGGAGTCTGGGCACTGTAGTTATTGGAGAAGTGCAGGCTGCTCTCTCTGGGCCCTCTCAGGTTCGCATTCTGGCATTTCCTATCAGTCCATGTTCTCCATTGTCCAGTTCACCATGAGCTCCTTTATGCTTCCCAGTGGCTGGCGTGTGTTTCTCTAGCACCTGTGGGTTTTCCACTATTACTTTGTCAATTTTATATACATTGTGTGTACTCACCATTTCCACCTGAGAACAAGCATATGGACTTCAGGCTTTATTTCCTTCATGCTTTTGACAAGTGTGTTCCAGGGCAGTTGCCTCAGTTGTCCTGCTTCTGACAAGAGGGGGTGGCACTGTTGCCCTCAATAGTGAAGACACATGGGTGCCAGGCTGGGTGGAGTTGGAGGCTCCATCCTGTCTCTCTTCCTGGGCTGGGGCTTGTGACAGCCTCCCGAACATACCCCTGTACTCATCCTAGGGGGGTCCCTCCCAAGTTCTGGGCAGGACCCATCACCCCGAAGACCTTGGAGATGCTCAGGCAAGGGGGGAGGGGTCCTGTTGATCTGTCCCTAGTGAGCAATAGTGAGGGAAAGTTTGGGCCCCAATGGGAGGCTGCCGTTAGCCCTGGGCATGTGGTCAGCCACAGCCACAGCCACAGGACCCAGCCTGTGCCAGACAGGTGCTGGGCATGGGGTTCACACAGATGTGGAAGCCATGGTCTCCCCTTTCAAGGAGCTACATTCTGGAAGGGGAGGTGACAGCGCATGACTGGTGGGATATGAGTGAAGCTGGTGACTGGAATAGTGGCGATGGCTCTAGGAGCTCATATTCATGGCAGGGACTCCACCAGGTACTTTGTATTCATACACAGACTCCCCATGGCAGTGCCGCAAGGCAGGCATTTGTCTAGGGCAGGCTTCTTCCGAGCAAACCTTGAAATGAGGGTTCCAGTATCAGTATTTCCTAAGAAGGCGCTCACAGAGGAGCCTGGGAAGGGAGGGGAAAGCAGGACAGGGAAGGGCCGGAAGCAGGGGTGGAAGCGAAGCTGAGTGGGACCTCCAGAGAAGACCCCTAGGTGTCAGACCGAGCTCCAGGTTCTCTGGGGTGAGGGTGAGTCACAGCCTGGAATGTCCCTGAGGCAAAGGGAGAGCTGGGTCATCACACCCTCACCCTCATCTTAAGTGTGTGTGTGTGTGTGTGTGTGTGTGTGTGTGTGTGTGTGTGTGTGTGTGTGTGTATGTGTATGAGATGCTCAGGCCCTTCCAGGCCTCTCGGCCTGTGGCCAACATAGCTCCAGGAGCCAGAAGGCCATTCTCTGAATAAGAGCCCCAGGTAGGTGCCAGGGGTAAGATGCAAAGCACAACAAAGCTTCACCCTCATTTAACCAGAATGTTGCAATTCCCATTGCACAGATGGAGAAGCAAAGGCACAGAACGGATGATGGGCTCATCTGCAGACTGTGGGAAAGCCAGGATTGTGGCTCAGCCTGTTGGACGCTTTCTCTGATATCCATGGGGGTGTCCAAGGGAGAGAATACATCACGGGCTCTTAGTTTCTATTTCTGGTTGGGCCAGTAAAGCCGCTTCCTCATCTCTTTTCTGCTTATCACTAGAGAAAGAAATTAAAAACCCCCGCTTCAGGCTGCTAAAAGCCTAAAACAAAACCAAGCAGAACAACAACAACAAAATAAGGCGGGTTGGACAGGCTTGTGACATACAGAAGTGAGCATCTGGCCTTTGGGGAATGGGGAATGGGGAATGGGAGCACTCCAGGTGGATTCCTGCAGGAGGAGTCTTGTGTGAAGCCTGAGTGTGCAGGGGTGGCCCTCGGAGCACTGGCAGGAGGGACAGAAGTGGGCTGGGTCTGAGAGAGGTAGGTGGGTCCTGCATGATGGGGCCCTCCGGAGGGGTCTGGGGGAGCAGCAACCATCTGGAATCACAGTGCCAGGCTTTGCTTCACCTTGCGGAGTGGAGAGGGGCCTTGACTGCATCTCACTGGTTCTTCTTTGAGGAATATGAACCTGTCAGTGGTGAACAGGACAGATTGGAGAGGGCGAGCTGGATGGCAGGGCTGCCATTTTGAAGGTGATGTCTACTGGGAGGTGGCTGCTTTCACAATGGAAGGGGAATCCTGCACAGAGAGGATCCTGTCTGGATCCCTGCCTGGGAAGGGGCCAGGGAAGAGGGAGGAGTCAGAGGCCAGGCCAAGGCTTGAGGGATTCTTTGCAGTGCCCTGCGGAGGTGGAACTATAGTGGAAGCTGGGAGTTGTTATTTGGTTCTCTTGAGCTGCCTTTGGCAATTCAAGTGGTGGAGCTGCTCGGAGCTGCTGGAAGGTAATTGGATTGGAGGGTCCTGAGCTCTGCAGGGAAAGAGGCCAGTGCTGCAGATATGAGTGGAAAACAAAGCCCATAGAGTACCCCCAGGAGGTGGGGATGGGAGAAGGATAGTGGAGGCACCAGGAAGGGCCAGTGCCATGGGGGCCAAGGTGAGAGAGGCCACCAGAAAGATGGTGCAGGTAAGTGGGGAGGCATAGGAAATGCTGCGGGGTGGAGGCTGCTCTGCCTTCTCTTTGGAAAGGGATGCATTGTAGAATCAACTGATCTGCTAGTGCCTACCAGCTCTGTTGGGGGTGGCTACCCAGAGGCCTTGACATCTGTCAAGGAGGAAGCTGTCCGTGGACAGGGAACAAATTTGAGTGCCAGTCCATGGAGAGTACAAGGCATCTAAGGAGCTTGCTGGCCATGGTGGAGTAGCTGTGGCCTGGGGGCTGGAGTCCTGAGCCTGGACTGGGAGCCGTGTCTTCTGGAGGGACTGAGTGAGACACAGCCTGAGGTTCTCTTCCCCACAAACTCAGGAGCACTGTTCATGTGTTGAAACCAGTGGCAGGTCACCCAGGCCAGCGCCCTGCTGTGGTGGGGCATCTGACTCCCAGGGACACCTGACATGGTTAAGTGACCCGGGCTTCAGGGTGGGGCAGATGGGGCTATAATCCTGGCTGTGACTTTTGTGCCTGTGCCCCTGAGCTGCTCAGCCTTCAAGGCCTCCCTGGATGTGATCCCTCACCAATATACTGGGGATATGCTCCCTCCAAAGTCTGGGTGCCCACATTGGGTGCTCTGGCTGGTGGGTTCAGATCTATCTTGTGGGTAGAATTGGGCAAGCTTCCCAGTTCGCTCCTGTAGCTAGTTCCCATAAATGCTGGAATACAGAACATCTCCTAATAGAAAGTGCTTTATGTATTTTCCCATTGGGGAAATCCTATATTTAGGGGAGGGGGTCAACTTGTAGTTGAATATAAAAACTCTTAGGGAAGCAGATGAAAGAGTTTATGTCTATTTGTAGCATTTGATTTATTAATTTAGTTACGCATACATATTTAAATTCCCATGCCATGTAAAATAGTGTTTAATTTAGAAATCTGCCTTTTTTCCCTTTCTGGCAGTTATGGAGCAATTTTATTCAAAGCCTTCCCAGGCCCCATCATTGCCAGAGCCACTGTGTGCAGCATTGAACACAATTTTCCAGGGCACAGAATCTCCACTTCCATCATGGTTGTTTGAGACCCAACACTTGTGGCTTTGTGTAAAATGCTGTCACTGGAGAATTTATCACAAGCTACCTATGTTCATTTGCATGATATTAGCAGAGTGTTTTTTTTTTTTCATTTTTTCTTTAGGTATATCTCTAGGATCTTCATAGTGTAACTACTTCTGATATCGCTTTTTAAAGTGATTTGTAAAAGACTTGTTTAGACCAACATCCCCAGTTTGTAATTCTAAGATCAGACCCAGGAATAATTATTAAATAGGGGTTAAATATCTTTGCCTTCTCTTTTAACGATTCCATCAAGCAAATTCTTATGAGCATCCAAAACTAGCATTGATTGAGGTCATTTCAGGCTAATATCTTTTCCCCAAATGGTACTTTGTTGGTTAAAATAAAGTAAATGAGAGAACTGCCCTTTAGCAGGAGAGTTTGTCAGGAATTTGAATATAAGTTCACTCACTCTTCTTATTGAAGGATGATTTTGGAAAAAAATTACCTTTGCCGTTTGCTTGGTCACAGAGAGTAGCAGTGGCTCCACAGATAATTGCTACATTGAATGAATGCACAAATCTAAGGATTTCATAAATGCCTGTGTATGGCAGAATGCCTGGCACGTAGTAGGTGCTCATCGAAGACAGTTCTTTTCTCCTCCTGAGCTCCACTGTATCTTTACCATCTTTGCATTTAAGGAGAGACCTGCAGGTTACTTTTGCCTACCCTCTTTCACTCATGATGTTATCAGGCCCCCGACAAGCAAGACCCCTTGACATCCACTCCCACAAGACTCAGGACCCTTGTGGACCAGCCACACCTACTCCCCTTGCCTGCCTCGTCTCAGACCACATGGGTCCTCATCCTCCATGGGTCCGCTTTGTCATGACCTATCCAAGGGCTTTGCATGTGCTGCTTCCTCTGCTGGAATGCTTTCTCCCCACCTCCTCCTCCTCACTAGCTCATATCCATCTCTGGTGACTTCTCTGGTCCCCAGATGAGATCAGTCATCCCCACTCAAACTCCATCTGCTGCCCAGTGTTATGTCCTCATAGGGCCCAGTACCTGTCCTTCCTAGTGTTTATCCAGCTACAGTTTAGCAGGCATTTGGGTGATCATTTGATTGATGCATGTGTCCTCCTCTAAATTATAGGCTCCTCAAGGGCAGGGACCTGGTGTCCCTTCACAGCTGTGATCCCCATGCTGAGCACGTGCCAGACACACTGCAGGTGTTCAAGAAAATATTTGCTGCATGTTTGGCTGAGTTCATGATGCCTGCAGATTAAGAAGTTCAATGGAAGATGAAGGGTGGCATCTTAACATCCTGACCTGCTTCTTGGGTCTTGAATCCCCTCCCACAGGTCTCTGGCAGATGTCAGTTTCTGTCATTTTGCACAAATCTGATGGGCTCAGGAAATGAAGGTACATGGATGCCCAGAACTTCGAGCTGTGGGTCGTTATCTCTATACAACGCGCCACTTCTTTCTCTGAAGAGAATGAGTTGGACCTGTTAGTTAATCAGCCAATTTTGGTATTTCTGGGACTCAGGAGTGTGGGCTGAAAGTTATCTTAAAAGATCACTGTACTGGAGAAGCTGAAATTGTGGGCTAATGGGGAACCAGTTGCAATGAACATGGAGAGGTTGGACTTGATAGCTCTCATGTCAGCATGTCTGGAATCTCGGGCAGGAACCATCCAAACCAACTAGAAGGTCACACAGAAATGAGCTGAGTTCTACCTTGCTTCTACCTGACCTGTTGTGCACACAGGTGTTCCATCCAGCCTCTCGCTTTCTCTGTTCCTTTCCCTAGGAGGGCTGGGGGAGGAAGGGTGTTCCAGGGGTCTCATTTATGCACTCCAGCTCCCTCCCTTCCTCTCTCCCTTCCTTCGTCCCTTTCTTCCCCACTTCCCTATCAGATTTTCCTGGTTTTAATTCCCCAAAGCTGATTTCTACTCAAATTTTGATCCCAAGATCTACTTCTGGGGACACCCAACCTATGACACAATGGATCCTCCATTTCCCAAGGCAATACTCCTAGTTAGTATTCCACAAACATTTCTGGAGTGCACACCCCATGCCTGACATAGTGTTAGATAGTCAACATGCACACGTAAGCCAAAGCAGGCATGGCTCCTACTCTCCTGGGGTTTACTGACTTGTGGAAAAGACAGACATTAACTAAACAGTTCCATGGCCAGGAGAATAAAGTTAAGACACTTAGTGTGTGGGGAAAGGAAGAGATGTGGTTCTGAGAGGGAGTAACTCTGAGGAAGTGGCCCTAAACTGGAGGGTCAGGGAAGACTTCTCTGAGGCAGTGGCCCTTGAGGTGAGACCTGAGAGTGGGGAAACTGAACCAAGGCCCTGTGCTGAGGGATGTTAGTCAAGGAATTGAAGGAAATTGGGATATTGGGAACCCAGCAAGGGAGGGCTTGCTGGGTGTGCATAAATGAGACCCACCTGAGGGCCAATGGAGTAGGCAAAGGTTGAGACTGCAGGGCGTCGTAGGCTGCATCAAAGGTTATCATCTTCATTTAAGAACAGAGAAGAGCCATGGCTTGGTTGAAGCAGTGTGACTGTACTAAGCAGGATGGGAGTATAGGCCCTGTTTGGCCATTGCAGAAGAAGGTCATCCCAGACACTGGGGAACCTGGCACATCTGGGAGGTGGCTGTGTGTTACCACAGAAGGCAGAGTTCTCATCCACCTCATTCCTGACCTGAATCCTAGGTGACTCCTGTGAAATCTCCAGAGAAGTGACTGCAGGAGGGATCTCCTTGAAGGCCCAAATGTCCTGTTCTCTGAAAAGGTTTCTTTAGTGCTCCTTCTACTCTGTCTCTGTCTCCAAGCCAGGAATAGTTGCCCTCTCTGTGGGCTCACAACCCTGTAGAAACCTCTGTAGAATCCTCTCCACTCCCTGGAGGGTCCTCGAGGGCCAGGACCACATCTTGTTAGTTGGAGTGCAGCCTGAGCCCCAGAGACAGCAGCCCTTTGTGGATGTGCTGAAGGAACTTCATCTTCTCTAAGAGTTCCACCACAGCCAAAAGCCAGGCTAGGGGCAGCACTCCAGCTCTGCGGGAAGCACAAGGCATCTTCTGATGCTTTGTGGCATCTCAAATGAGGCTCTGTCTTTGCACAGCAGGTGGGCCCCAAGCCCTAGGGGCTCCTGATTGCTATGTGGTTTGCAAGCCCTTGGAAGGGCCTGCCAGGCTGCCATATGTATGGGCAACAGCCAAATAGCCTCCTTAAGCTACAGTCTCTGCTACAAGATCCACCACGTGGCTTTGGAGAGGCTGTGCATGTGACCTGGGGGCTCTGTCTTCTGCATGCAGGGAGCTGCTGCCTCAATGATGCTGGTGGGCGGAAGCAACTTCATTTTCTTGGCTGTAAAGGAGACACCCAGGTCCTACCATCTGTCTGTGCTATGTTAACTGTGTGGCTCGGCAGTCTGATTTGTGGGGAAGGGTTTGGGAATGGGGACAGGTGGGAGTAGGAAGTCATAAGCAGATCCTAAGAGTTCTGGCTTCTGGATCTCAAGATTGGCATCCTTGGGACACGGGTTGCAAACGAGATGAGAATTCCTGAAGGACAACTCTTCCTTGTTCTTATTACACCTGGAAAAGCAGATCAGCCTGGTTGGACAAATGAGTGCTTCATTGGGAGACCTTTGTTACAGCATTTCCTTTGCCTTTCTATACAGTCTGACCTTGGCCAATTCATTTGAATTATCTGGTCTTCAGCATCATCATCTATAGAACCAGGAAGTTGGAGTTAATGCCCTCAAAGTCTGTTTTCAGCCTTGGAATTCCATGTGCCTAGAACATTTAGGATTCTAGGACACCTCAAGGCAGGAGGCAGCCCCAAGGGTGTGGCTGAGAAATTTGAAGTGGAGTAAAGTCCACCTGCTCTGGTCACTGTCCTGAGGCTGGGCAGGAAGCTGTGAACTCCTTATTAAGCTTTGGAATCTAACTTTGTCACCTACCAGCTGTGAGACCTTGTCTGCTCAGGCTACCATAACAGAATACTGTAGCCTGGGTGGCTTAAACAACGGAAATTTGTTTTTCTCACATTTCTGGAGGCTGGGAAGTTCGATGTCAGGGTACTAGCACTGTTGGTTTCTGGCAAGGGCTCTTTTTCTGGCTTGCAGACAGCTGCCTCTTTTCTGTGTCCTCACATGACAGAGAGAGAGAGAGAGAGAAAGAGAGAGGGAGAGAGAGAATGACAGCAGAAGCTCTCTGGTCTGGCGTCTCTTCTTCTTCCTTCTTCCTTCTTATTTCTTTTTCTTCTTTCTTCTTCTTTCTTTCTTCTTTCTTCTTTTTCTTCTTTCTTCTTTCTTCTTCTTCTTCTTCTTCTTCTTCTTCTTCTTCTTCTTCTTCTTCTTCTTCTTCTTCTTCTTCTTCTTCTCTCTCCTCCTCCTCCTCCTCCTCCTCCTCCTCCTCCTCCTCCTCCTCCTCCTCCTCCTCCTCCTTCTTTCTTCTTTCTTCTTCTTCTCTCTTTTTTTTTTTGTTGTTGTTGTGGTTGATATGCAGTCTCACTCTGTCACCCAGGCTGGAGTGCAGTGGCACAATCTCGGCTCACCTCAACCTTTGCCTCCTGGGTTCAAACAATTCTCCTGTCTCAGCCTCCCGAGTAGCTGAGATTATAGGTGTGCACCATCATGTTTGGCTACTTTTTGTATTTTTAGTAGAGACAGGGTTTCGCCATGTTGGCCAGGCTGGTCTCAAACTCCTGACGTCAAGTGGTCCGCCTGCCTCGGCCTCCCAAAGTGCTAGGGTTACAGGGTTCTCTTCTTAAAAGAGCAGTGATCCCATCATGAAGGCCCCACCCTCATGACTTGATCTAATGACACATCTCCAATACCATCACATTGGGTGGTTAAGGATTCAACATATGAATTCTGGTGTTGGGACACAAACATTCAATCCATAATAAAAAAGTTTCTTTCTCAGCTCGAGTGTAGCAGCAATAATGGTACTCACTTGTATCCAGTTATTTATTGCCATAATAATGCAGTGTAACTCTCCCCAAACTTACAGTTTAAGGCAACAACCATGTTTTGTTTCTCATGATACTACAGGTCAGCTGGGTGGGTTTGCTTTCCTGGGTCAGGCTTGGCTGATCTTGGGTGAGGTGACTGATGTCTGTGGGCAGCTCAAGTTTTGGCTGGTTAAGGGTGGCCTTGGCTCGTGTGGCTTTTCTCCACGTGATCTTCCATCCCCAGCAGGCTAGCCCAGGCTCATTCTGATGGAAATGGCTGGATTCCCAGAGAGTGAGTAGAAACGGGCAAGAGCTCTTGAGTTCTAGGCTCAGAATTGGCACGTCACTTTGCCTCATTCTATTGGCCAAAGAAAGTCACAACATCTGCCCAAAGTCAAGGGATGAAATGTAGACCCTACCCACTAATGGGAGAAGCTGCAAAGTCACATGGCAAAGAGCAGGGATATAGAGAGGACTGGGAAGTGGGCCCATTTTTCCAGTGAGTCTTCTACACCACCTCATATCCTTGCTGTGAGGCTTAAATAAGATTGTGTTCTTACAGTGCCTGATAGTGAAAACACATTAAGAGATAGCTGCTATTATGTTAGTATTACACTTAAGAGTTTGCAGAGCTAGACACAGGGTCAGCCACTTTATGCAGCCAGGGTCAAAATGAGAAGTCCCTCTGGCCTGAGCCTTTGCAGGGCACACTGCTTTCTCCTTCACACTCACAGGGAGGAAAATTGTGGATAAGTGAGGGGCCCTCACTCAGAAGGGGGTCGGCAGGACTCTGCTCTTGATCTTCTTTTAGAGCTGGGGGAAGATCAGCCTAAATCTGAATCTCCAGCAACAAGTCATCTTTGACGCGAGAAGAGGGTCAGCATATTCTCAAAGACCAACTGCATCAGCTGGAGGGGGCTTGACTCCCTTCCAGGTATTTCTCTCATCTCTGATGCCCACTCTGGTTTCACCTTGCCTGCTGGGTACTACCCACCCCAACCCCCAGCCCTGACTGGAGTAGACAGAAAAGCCTGCTCTCTGCCTTCCTGTGAGTCCTGTGGTATTGCACTTTGGGCCTTCAGAATTGCTCTTTCACCTGCCTGGGATGATAACACTTCTGGCTTACTATCTGAGTTCTGAGAAGGCATTTTCAGGGGTCATGAGAGTTAAGTGGCTTTTTGGAGCCTGGACTAGGCATAAGGACAGAACTTCATGGCATAGTATTTGTGTTTTTTTCCATCTACATACTCCTGTATTAAGGTTCAATTTTAGGCAGAAGGCCTATTTACAAAACATGAGAAAGTGGAATTACTCTGGCTGACTGTGTGTGTAAGAGAGCTTGCATATGTGTGTAAATGTGTGTGAGTGTGTGCAGGTGTGCATGTGTGTGTGAGCATGTGTGTGTGCACATGTATAAGCATGTGTGTACCTGTGCCTGTGTAAGTGTGTGTGTGTCTGTATAGGGATGGGGGCCAGCATGTGGAGCACAGCCTCAAATCCTCCATCCTTCCCCTTTCCCCATCTCTCTTGCCCTCAGCAGCCCCTGAGGAAAGCCTCTGAGGAAAGCTTTTGGGTTTCACCATAGCACAGTTTAAAAATATTGCAGTAAAGGCCAGGCGTGGTGGCTCACGCCTGTAATCCCAGCACTTTGGGAGGCTGAGGTAGGTGGATCACCTGAGGTCAGGAGTTCGACACCAGCCTGGCCAACATGGCGAAACCCCATCTCTACTAAAAATACAAAAAAAATTAGCCAGACACGGTGGCTCATGCCTATAGTCCCAGCTGCTCAAGGAGGCTGAGGCAGGAGAATTGCTTGAACAGGGGAGGCAGAGGTTGCAGTGAACCAAGATTGCACCACTGCGCTCTAGTCTGGGTGACAGAGGGAGACTCCATCTCAACAACAACAACAACAAAAATGGAGCAAAGAATCGAGGTAAGTAGAAGTCTGTGAGAGTAGCTATCTCAGATATCAATCAACAAAGCTCAACTTTTTCTTTATTTCTTTTTAAATAACTTTTATTGTTTTTTATTACACAAGGAATATATATTAATTGTAGAAAAATTAGAAATTGTAGAAAATGTTAATGTGCAAAAAGAATAAAAGTCGTCCATTACCCCACTCCCTGGGATAGCTGCAGTGAATATGTTAGTGTATACCTTTGCAGCAGAGGGTAAACATCTTTTGGTATCATTAAATATGCTGCAGCATAAATTTGGTGCCTGCTTGGGATTCCATTGTATGGGAGGCCATGACTTACTAAATTAATCACCTGTTTCTGAGCATTTGTATGTAAGGTACAGCCTTGTACCTGTCTTTGAGCACAGTCTTAGTGATTTTCTTTAAAAAGATTTCTAGATCTACAATTGCTAGGGACAAAGGACACTCATTGCCTATTGAAATGTTTTGAATTATGAAATCTGCATATATGCACACATACATATACATATTAGTTTTATATAATGTATATGAATAGTTCAAACACGTTGTGATGTATTTTTGTGTGCCTTATTCCTTCACAATTCCGTTATCTGCTTCTGGCACTTTGCTTTAGTTCCACAGAGTTTGGCTCCCTTTCCCATTCTTCTTCTCTATCTTTGTTCTTTATCTCTGTAGTACTAGAGTTTCTTTTATTTTCATATTCTCTGTGATCTGTTCCATTAACATTTAGTTATCTCATTTTTTAAAACATATGTATCTATCTGTCTATTCATTTAAAAAGGCAACAGCATCTGGTATTCCCAGGCAGTCTCCCATTCAAGTATTAACCAGGCCTAACTTTGCTTAGCTTCCAAGATTAGAGGGGACCAGACATGTTCAGGGTGGTAGGGCCACAGACAGCATCTGTCTTTGAAGAAATAACTTTAATATATTTATTTAATTTTTGAATAGGCTCAAAAATTAGTAGTGTAAAAAGGTATTGGGTAAAAATTCTCCCAAGCTTCACTCTATTTCACCCCTCCCCACTCCCTCAGATAAATGTATTATTAATTTTTTAGTGGGAGATTTTCTAGGTTTTTAAAATAATTATAAGCAGATAAGAGTATAAATTCACATTCTTTCACTTCTGTATGCAAATACAAGCATGCTATGTATACTTTTTCTTCACATTGATTTTTTTATTATATAACACGTCTTAAGAGGTATTTCCATGTTTTTTTTTCTTTTCTTTTTTTTTTTAATTATACTTTAAGTTCTAGGGTACATGTGCACAACGTGCAGCTTTGTTACATATGTATACATGTGCCATGTTGGTGTGCCGCACCCATCAACTCGTCAGCACCCATCAGCTCATCATTTACATCAGGTATATTTCCATATTAGAAAGGCTTGCCTGTTTTTCTCAGCTGCACAGTAGTTTATTGCATAGATGTGCCATAACCTACTTAACCAGCTTCCTAATAACATTTAGATTCCACACATTCTTTTGCTATGAAAAATTGTGCTGCATAGAATGATCTTGCAATTAGGTCAGTTTGCATTTTTGCAAGTATATCTATAAAGATAAATACATAAAAATGGAATTGCAGAGTAAAAGGATTTTTGCATTTGTAATTTTGGTAGATACTGCAAAATTCTCTTCTAGAAGGGTTGTGCCAATTTATATTCCCACCAGCAATGTATAAGCGTGCCTGTTTTTCCATAGTTTTGTCAACAGAATGTGTTATCAAACTTTTGGATTTTTGCCAATCTGATGGATAAAAATAGTATGAAAGCAAGCTTTAATTTGCATTTCTCTTTTGAACAAGATTAAGCATCTTATCACATGCTCAGGAGTTATTTGTATTTCATTTTCTGTGAGACGTGTACATGTACTTTGCCTATTTTTGTACTGATTTTTGGGAAATCTTTATAGTAGGGATTTTATACCTTGATTTTTTGGCATGTGTTGAAAATATTGAACCAGTTCGTTGATTTTTATTTGCCTTTTCCCTTCATGAAACAGTTTTTGATTTATATATGGTAAAATCATTGGTTCCTTTTTCTTTTATGACTTCTGAATTTTAGTTCATAGGAAAACATTTGCTAGTACAAAGTTATAAAATATTTCTCTCATTTTTCTTATAAGTATTTTTATGGTTCCATTTTAAACATTTAAATCTGAGGCCCTGTTAAAGGTTTTTTTTTTTTTTTTTTTTTTTTTGGTGTATAGTTAATCTAAATCCCGTTTATTGAAAACTTACCATTTCTTCATTGATTTTCATTGTTATTTTATAGTATATTAAAATCATGTGTATGTGTGAGTCTATTTCTAGAAATGGTATTCTGTTCATTGATCTTTCTGATGGTCTTTCACCTGTCTGTACCACACTGTTTTAATTATTGTAGCTTTATTTTATATATATATACATACACACACACACTTTTTTTTTTTTTTTTGAGATGGAGTTTTGCTCTTGTTGCCCAGGCTGGAGTGCAATGGCGTGATCTTGGCTCACTGCAACCTCTGGCCCCCGGGTTCAAGCGATTCTCCTGCCTCAGTCTCCCAATAATATGTATATTTTATTACTTGGTATGATTAGGTCTCTATGAACCTCCAGCTATTCTTTTTTTTTTTTAACTTCTTTTTCCTGGTTCTTATGATTGTTAGTTTTTTGTTTAGAGTTTTAGAATCAGCTCATCTTGCTATCTGGGTTTGTAAATTTTTCCCCCTTCTGCTAAATCTTCAAATTCATCATTGTTTGAATATATGAGAATTACTGACCTTTTAGTATTGATTTTGTACTGCACTCTGTTTACATTTTCTGTTTTTTGCTTACCAGAAGTGGATCAGCATTTCTTCATGTATTTTTCAGAGTTCTTACACAAGTTCAGCCATGGGTACACATTTAAAAACGTATCCACACATTATTAAATAAATAAATGCTTAAAATGTGTAAAATTATTTATTAATTGAATACTAAACACTACGTATATACACACACATACTTCTTACAAATACTTTTGAGCATTGTAAATTCCAAATAGGTTTTGCCAATAGAGAAATTGTGTGCCTCCTTTTAAAATGCTTAAGTGGCTAAATACTAGAAACACAGACATTTCTTGTAAAGTGTCACTGATGCCCTGTCTCCTTGGTCATCCCTCTTAAGTGTATTGACTTGATTTTCCAGTGATCCCTGTGAGCCATCTGTGGAATCACAGCTTGCTGAGTCTGGCAGGAACACACCTGGGTTTTTGTGTGTGCATGGATCCCATGGATCCCATCATTTCTCCTTTGCCTGCCACACATTTTGACAAAGGTGGATGAGCAGACAATCAGATTGAGCTCTCTAATGGGTGTTTAACATGTACACACATGTGTCCCTGTGAACGGAGGAGAGTCTCACCTTTGAAAGGCAGCTATGGAAGGGGAAACATAGACATTCCATTAAAGAAACACTGACAATGGCTTGCTGGGCTTAAACGATGACAAAAAGAAGAAGAAGAGGTGAGTTGAAGGCAGAGCCCAAATATGTCTCCAAGAGGAGGTTATGTATTTCTCAAAGACTTGGACAAGTAAGAGTCATGGATGAATCTAGTCCCAGAGGTAGTCAAAGCCAAGCAATGCAGCCATACCCACCGACAGGCCTGGTGCCCAGGAAAATGCATGTCATCTAGAGTCACCTTGATTCTGGCAGGCTCCCCATTGCTGGGTAATGGTTGGATTTTCTCAGTGCCAGTGAAAGCAGCCTTTGCCTTATCCAGGGATTAAGCACATCTCTTCCTGGTGTGGCATGGCCGAACTTGCTTTCTGGTTCAGTTCCCCAATCTCACAATCAGGACAGGCTTTTCCTGGGCCATATAGTAGCCCCATCTTTACCAGTTCTTATTCAGGAAATAATGTCTTTAAGAAGGAAATTTTATGGGTCAAAAATATCTACACTGCTGGAAAGTTGAGTCAAGTCTAACAAGATAAAATTTGATATGGATCAATACAATGTGTAAGACATCCCGCCGCACCATCCCACTCATCTAATCAAAGTATGTTGGTGGAAGTAGAGGGGGATGAGGCTGTGGCTGCCACTTAAGAGGCTGCTGGGGGCCCGGTCAATTGCTCAGACACTCAGCATCATGTGATGGTGACAGGCTGGGGCCTGTTGTCAATACATGAGTTCACTTCTCAGTTCTGCTGTTTACTTTCTAATGACTTCAGTACCAAGTTGCTTAACTTCCCTGAGCCTCCTCTCCTCATCTGTGAAACAGGGATAGTGGTAGCTCCAGGCTCATGGAATGACAGAGAGCAAGACAACATAGGTAGGAACTTGGCACAAGGCTCGATGTACAGAAGGGCTCTTTCTGTTTTCAGTTCTTGCACTCATTCTGGGAGACAGGTGAATTACCGTTTCCATTTTGCAGAGAAGGGACTGAGCTTCAGAAAGGGGAAGGAACCAAAGAGCCAAGGTCTGTAGGGCCCTTGAGCTTGCAAACCTCCTGGCATGTCCTCCAGTGTCCCATAATGTTATTATTATTACATGTTGACACTATAAACAAGGTGAGTCTTCAGTAGGATGTGTCCTGAATAAAAAGTGAATGTGGCTTTAAGTCATGTGGATCTATCATTTCAGCTTCCACCCCTTCCCATGGTATTTCCAAACACAAGCAGTCACCCAGAACCCTGGCTCCAGAGGGGAGAGGCCTTTAGCATCAGCTGGGAGTGTTGCCATGAGCCTCGTGTGTTGGGGCTTCAGCCCAGGCCCCTAGCCTGGATCTCTTTTTCCTTGAAATGGTTTTATTCCTCAATCTTGTGTCATGCCTCTGCTCCTGGGCCTGGAAGAGCCACTCTGGCCTCCCCTGACAAGTGCCTGTAACTTAGAATATTAAACTGCAGGAATTGGAGTTTTGGTGCCTTTTCTCTTAGAGGACTCTGTAAGGTTTTAAAGGCGCCAAAGGAAATGATTACATAAATAGACTCACAATCCCAAGGCAGTGGCTGCCTCTGTGCCCTACTTTTACCTAAGATGGGCACTCAAGTGATCCTCTAGAGGTCAAAGAAGTCAATGTCTTCTATTCTGTATTAAAAAAAAAATATGGTACTCTGCTTCATATGCCTATGAACTTGACATGAAATGAGTGCAAATTACAGCCCCTGCCTGGTGATCTCTGATCCTGGAACCTCAGAATACTTTTGCTTCTTCACTGGACATCTGGAGTTTGCTTCCCAAAGTGAGGAAAATGAACACATGTTCATTTTTGTGCAAGGATGGTGAACTTGAGGTCAGGGCCAGGAGAGCAAAAAGCAGAAGCCGACAAAGGGAATGCAGTCACCGCATTGCCACGTCGGGTGTTTCCAATGAGGACAAAACAACCATTATTTTCCTCCTGGGAAGTTCCAGTCAGCCAGAGAAAAAAATCCAAATGCCTTCATCAGCAGAGTTTACGCCTAAGTTCTTGCTAGCCTCTGAGAACAGAAGCTCAATATTACAGCGAGCTCTCTAGTTTGTGGTTTGTGGCTGTTTCTATCTAATTAGACATGTAATTTCATTTCCCAGTCTTGATTAAGAGTCATTTTTTCCCTAGAAACCACATCTCTGAGTGCTTCTGCTGCACCGTGGAGGGCATTAAGGTGGCTCCTCCGAGATTACCTCAAAAATCATCTCCAGCATCATTGCTGGGTTCCAATTAACCCAGAGCTTCTTTGATCTCCTCAGTCCTTAATGTTTACTTCACAACAATTTGAAGGCAAAGAGAGGGCAGGGTTAGGAACTCTGTTTAGGCTGGGTAATGTAGCGGTGCTCCCCCCAAAAGTCCTAATTAACCATGAAATTGTACACACCACCCTATTAGCAACAAGTCTCTTAACATCCCCATTCACTGGGAATAATTGCATCATTTCTCAGGGCTGCCTCTATGTCCCAGGAAAAAGCCAACTCTATTAATCACCTAAAGCAGAATAAGTGATTTTCAGCTTATGTTTTAATAATGTGTGCCCAGCTCCAGTCTGTGTAAGCAGAGGTTGGCTCTGGTCCACACTCGTGGATTACTGTTCTGCCTCTTGCCAGACTACCTTCTCCCACCAGGGCCCAGGTAGCTCAGGAGGCTGAGTCATTTAGATGAGTATGTTTCCTGCTGGGGAGCTGTCTTTGATGATGAACTCAAGTTTGGTATTTTCAATCATTGAAGGTGAGACTTCAGTGAGCTTAACGAAGATTAATTAGTTTTGAGAATGAGCAGCTAATTAGTTTCTAGGCAATCATTTGTTCTGATGCTCAGAGAACATGGTACTGAGCCATGGAGAAGTCCTGCAACCTCTGGTGTGGCCACTGCCTGACTTGAGAGGGCGGGGGGAGCACATGTGGCCATTCTGCTGCCCTGCAGACCTAGGTAGTATCCCCACTTGACTGTTTGCTAACTGTTTGATCTCTCTGGGTCTCTGTGTCTTTTTTTTTTTTTTTTTTTTTTTTTAATGGACTTAACAATTTGCAGCATTATTGTTGGGATTCAAAGCACTTAGAGTTGTAAAGAGACTGCATTTAAGTGATTAAAAGTGAGTTTTATAGAGAGAATTGTCCAGAGATGAGCAACTGGCATTTCCTTCTTTGATAGTTTCACTCGTCAAGATAACAATCCCTTCTTCCTCTGGTGGGATGGGGAGACGAATCCAGATGTCAAGGTGAATCTAGGGTTAACTGTTATATACAATCTTTATTAGACCAACTTGGGGTGTGGGGAATAAACTTTGGGAGGAGAATGAAGAGAGAAATTTGTAATTGTCTGCCTGATGTGGTCATGCTGACTATTAACCTGGAACTCAACCACAGGCCACTGAGATCTAGGTGAAATTGATATAGGACAGGCAAGCCCCCAGTGGGGCTTAGGCCCTGAGGATTCCTGGATTCGCCCAGGAAAGAATTCAAGGGCAAGCTGGTGGTGGGGTAGAAGAAAAAAGCTTTATGGAAGCAGCAGTGTTGCAGCTCTGGTGATGGTGCAGCTCCGTGACTGCTCCTTGAAAGCAGGGTGCTCCACAGGCAGTGTGCTGAGACAAGCAGTTCAGAGCAGTTCAGGAGTCATATTCACACCTACTTTTAATTACTCGTAGATTCAGGGACGGTTTATGCAGAAATTTCTAGGGGCAGGGTGGTAACTTCTGGGTCTTCAGGTCATTGCCACGGAAAGGGGCAGTAACTCCCGGGTGTTGCCATGGCAATGGTAAACTGACATGGCACAATGGTGGGTGTGTCTTATGAAAAGCTGCTTCTGCCCCATCCCTGTTTTAGCTAGTCCCTAGTTTGGTCTGGTGTCTGAGCCCTGACTCCAGAGCTGAGTCCCACCTCCTACTTCAGAATCACCTGAAAATCTCCTGCTCAAGTCCATGGCCAGTGGAAGTCCAAAGCTCACTCAGATATCTCCCCAAGGGTTTGTAAACCACTGGCATCCTTTCTTTCTAAACTGTGGTTTCAGCAAGTACAGCCTCTGTCTTGCACCACACCTTTCCCAAAGTGAACCTTAGTCCTCCTCTGTTTCCAACCATAACAACAGCCCTCACACCAATGACCAGTCATTATGACAATCAGTTATGAGATTGATAGACATTCCTTAAGATTTGCTGGATGGAGTATCCAGAGACGGTCAACCACCACTCATTGCCTCACCTTCTTACCACCATCTTGCTCTCTCTCTCCCCCCCCTCACTCTCTCTCCATCTCTTTTGCTTATCTTCATCCTCCCAGAGGATCTCAGGAGCCCCATATGCTTCTCTTGTATTATGTAGGCCAATTCCCCTCCTCTGAAGCTTTGGAGGTAGGCTACCCTGAGGACTGATGTGACTCATCTGTTGTTGCTGTAAGTGTCTCTTCCTAAGGAAAATCCCAGTCTCACTTGTTGAAATAATTTCCCCTACCATATTGCTCTGTTGATTGACACATTGTATGTCCATTTTGCTCTGCAGTACTGCTCCAGCATGTGTAGATGTGGTCACCCAGTGCTTCTAGACCTTGGTCCAAAAAGCCACTGCAGTGGTTGCAAGTGAAAATTTCCGAAGCAGAGTCAGGGTTTGAATTCCAATTCTGCCATTAATAGTCACATAACCCTGGGCAAATGACTTAACCTCCCCATGCCTCAGTTTCCTCATGTGAAACTGGAAGCAATAACAGAATCTACCACAATGTGTTATTGTGTGGATTGAATGAGTTAATACAAACAAGAGTACTGGCTCTTGACAACACTTGCTATATACTCTTTGCATATAAACAATTTCCACTAAATTGCAGGCTGCACCGGAGCAAGGATTTGTGGGTCCTTGCATCCCAGTGTCAAGAGGAGGGCCTGGTAAATAGTAGTTGCCAATAAACATCTGAGGAATGCATATGTAAGGAGTTTGTGTGATTCTGCCTGGCACTGACTCAGGGCCCTGTGATGCTCTTGCGCTCCACCAAGGCTCCTTGCTACAGCATCCAGTTCGGCAGTCTACACAGAATGTGCTTTTGGCCTGTATGAGATAACTTGCAAAACGAGCCGCCAAGTTCTACCCAAGAACAAAGGGTATTGCTTCTCCTTTAGCAGATAAATGTGTGATTTCTGCGAGGTCCCCTGAAGCCTGGAAATCACTCATGTTGCTCTCTTCCCCTGCCACATACCATGGTTGCACATCTCTAAGAGTTGGGGAATTCATGGGGAACCCTGTAACAGCACCTCTGTGATATGATGATTAGATTTTCCTCTTTTGAGTAAGGCTTTTAGGGGAGGTGAGGTCTCAGAAACCTGGGAAAACCAGGTGGGCTTTAATTCACCCTTGGTGGATATGCAGATGAGAGGGTAGCTTTTATGAATGTCTACTTCTTTACTAAGCAAGTCCGGTATCTTTTGTTGATCAGCAATGTCCCAGTTCTAGCACTGAAGAAAGACCAGCAAAAAGACCAGCAATTAAAATATAACCAAGGTAAAGTCACTCACTAGCATGTCAAAAACCATTAAGCCAATGCTGGTTTATAAGTTTATGCACTATGATTTTGGGAAATGAAGCAGGTCTTTACCTAGAATTTTAAAAATAAATAATACAGTGGAATGCCATTAGCCACTTCACCCCTTCATTCAGCAAACATTTATATGGCACTTATTATGTGCTTGCCACTTGCTAGACTCTGGGGATGGAGTTTAACACAGTATAGTTTACTTCCTGACCTTGAAAACCCTACTGTCTTGAGCAGTGTTTCTGTGTGGGGGCTTGGTAAAATATCTGACATTTCTTTAGTGGACTATTGAAAACAGATGTAAAACTAGTATTATATAATAATACGTAACTCGCTTTCTTACTATTGAGCACATGTAGGTAATGTTTATTAAGTCTTTCAATGATCATGTTAAAAGAACTTCATTTTCATTTTCTATTGGCATGCGTTAATCATCACTGAAATTTGAAATCTCACAGGCTTATATTGCTTGGGGATAATTCACCTTGTAAGTAATGATCGTTATTTAAAGATCTAGAAAATGCAAGTTTTTGTAGATTTGTGAGATTTGGTGTAAGGGCTGACATTTGGGAAACAGAAATGGAGGATGTGAGAAGAAATTGTATGTGTAAAAGTGTTCAAAAATCCTGTAGTTGGATTATTTATGATGTGTTGTACAGTTCCAGAGGGGGTTTTATTGAATTGAGTTGAGCTGTGAATTTGCCAGAGATCAGATTGAATCTCTCGCTGGATGCAGAGCTGAGGTAGGTCACCTATAGCCTGCAGCCTGCCCACCTGTGCCCTTTCCTGCTCCTCCGGGCCCCAGCCTGCCAGTAATGAGGGCAAGGATCACCAGGCTGCCAGCAAGAGGCCCACAGGAGAGCTGCAGGCTCAGGCCTGCAGGATGTACTCCCAGGGGAGGACTGCCCTGGGCTCCCTGGCTTCCTCCAGGTGTGGCTCCACGCCCCTGGCTGTCAGGAAGGTCTGCCTTATGTCGATCTAATTCCATCAAGGTAAAGAGGGAGCTCTTTTCCAGTGTCTGGTCCTCAGATTCTTGATAGCCTTCTTCTGAGGGGTCTGGCGAGATGGAGGAACAAAGGCTGGTAGAGAAGAGACAGTCTGGGAGAAAGTCCCTGGCTGGGTGCCTGTGATGAAGGACTTGGGGCTGGGGAGAATGTTCCCCAGTTGGGGATTTGAGGTATATCTTTGTGTGGACGAAGGTGTGTAACTCTACCCTCTGCTGTCTGATAGAATAGACACTTTCTTTTTTTGGGAACACAGTCTTTGTCACCCAGGCTGGATTGCAGTGGAGTGATTGATCTCAGCTCACTGCTGCCTTGACCTCACTGGCTCAAGGGATCCTTCCACCTCAGCCTCCCGAGTAGCTGGGAATACAGGCACACGCCACTATGCCCAGCTAATTTTTTACTTTTTTTGTAGAGATGGGGTCTTACTATGTTGCCTTGGCTGATCTCGAACTCCTGGGCTCAGGTGATGCTATTGCCTCAGCCTCCCAAAGCACTGGGATTGCAAGTGTGAGCTACCATGCCCAGGCTAGAATAGACATCTTGATGGATTCTCAGAAAGTTTTTTCTCTGTGTTGGCGTCTTGGGCTTTCTATGATGCTCAGAGATAAAGATGAAGATGCTCTGAGCACAGCTTGGCCATTCAAGCAAGGGCAGGGCCACCACCTCCTCCAGGCAGGTCCCCTGGTTCCTGTGGAGTTCTTGGTGTAGCCTGTAGGTCTTGAGTTTGCTATTAGCCTACAGTTTGGGTGTTACAATACCCCCTGCTATTTCTAGGTCCCCTTGCTCCAGAAGCTTCTTGGACCACTGAGCTTCCAGTTGACACCCACAGAGCTCCTGCTCTCCCCTTGGTCCTGGAGCTCTGCTCAGGCAGGGCTTTATCTCTCCTGGTTGAGCCCCTCTTCCTGGTATCTCTTTCCTCCAAGTACTGTGGCCCACACTGTGCACCCAGAGGCTTCCCTAACCCTCATGGAGCCTCCCAGTCTTCTTCAGCATCCTCTTGGGCTGTGAGCCTGGAGTCTGTGGGGCCAGAGGCCTGAGTGTCAGACCAGGCTGACTTCTCCCAGCTGAGAAGAGACTCCAAAGACACAGAAAAACCTCCTGTCTGTCCCAGGGGGGATTGAGAAAGCCATCTTTCTGGAGGGAAGGTGGCTTTAAGGACTGGTTGAACTTCATTAGAGAATTTGGCTGAAGCCCTCATAAGGAACCTCTAGAGATCCTCCCAGTTTCCCCCTTGCATGGCGGGGGCTGTCTGAGGAGCTGGTGGACCTGTTCCTCTTTCACCTTGGTGATTGGGAAAGGGCTGCTACTAAGCAAGAGGGTTGGCTTTAATTGGTCCCCTTAAATAAATCTCCAGGTTAAGGCTGGCAGCAAGAGAGGAAGGTTCACCTACCCAGGTGGGAGGCCTGACAGGGCCCTCAGTAGCAGGCAGCATGAGGCCAGATATCCATGGTAAGGGACATGTGACATCCTGGGCAAAAAGTGGTGGAAATTGTCAGGGCTCCAGCAGGCAGCTCTACACTCACGCTTCTCCTTTCAGATGACAAAGCTGATAATCTTGGGGTTTACACAGTGACTTTTGGGTCGCAGACTTGACGTTAATGTTCTGTCTTACACATTGTAATAGCTCTGAGCAACGAAACAGATTTTACAGGTTAGGAAACCGAGGCTTGATGGTCAGGGGACCTGTCCTGGGTTATCTAGCTAGGATGATGGGGGACTGGGCTTTGAACCCAGGAAGAGTGACTTCCAAGCCCGTGCTCCTCAGGATACTCAGGCTGCTCCAGGTGCATCCCCTGGCTGGCCCCACTATGGAAAGCAATCCATCAGCACCTGCAGGTCCCCTCTTTTTAGGTCTCTACCCAATATACAGCACTGGCCAGGGAGATTTCTAAATAAGGTCAGCTTTCTTGTGGATTATGGGACAGGGTGTGGCTAACGGACTTGCAGCTCAAACACCCTTGCATTTCTCCCTGAGCCCTTGGAGGCAGTAATGGTGCAAGCAGATGCACATTTTGTTCTGTTGTTGTGGTGTTTGCAAGACTTCAGGCCTTCCAGGAGACCTCACTAGGGCTCAAGGTCTTGCCCAGCCACTCAGACCCTGGGTTGGTTTGCAGGAAACAGATGTCAGCAGACCTGCCTTAAAAACTGCTAGTCCAAGGAGCTCAGGGAGGTCTCCGTGTGGATGAATAGGTGGAGTGAAGTGGTTAGCTTCAATACCAATGGATAGCCACATCTTGGATGACACATGTAAGCAAGTGTGAGAGAGAGGCTGAGTGGGAAAGAGGACAAGTATCAGGAACTGAGCAGGAGAGGATAGGCGGAAGGAGGCAGAGCCCAGAGAGAGCCGGGTTGTGCAGCTACACCTGAATTCTACCATTGTGGGGACAGCCCCACCTTGGGCTGCTGAGCACTTGGATCCTGTAGCCCAGAGATCAACTTAAAAAAACATTTACACATAATAATTTTACATATTTTGGGGGTACCATGTGATGTTTTAACACTTGTGTACATCGTGTAATTATCAGATCAGGGTAATTAGCATATCTATCACCTTAAACACTGGTCATTTCTTTGTTGTGGGAACATTCAAAATTCTCTTTTAATTATTTGAAATATACAATGCACTATTGTTAGCTATAGTCACCCTACTTTGCAATGGATCAGAATAATTTATTCCTCCTATCTAACGTAACAAACGTAACACTGTACCCATTGGCCAACCTCTCCCCATTTCCCCCTTGCCCTTTTCACACTGTACCCATTGGCCAACCTCTCCCCATTTCCCCCTTGCCCCTTTCTCCTCAGTCTCTGGCAACCACAATTCTACTCTCAACTTCTATGAGATGAGCTTTTTTTTTTTCTTCAAGATATGAGTGATATCGTGTGGTATTTGGCTTTCTGTGCCTGGCTAATTTTCTTAACATAGTGATTCATCCATGTTGTCACAAATGACAGATTTCATCATTTTTATGGCTGAATAGTATTCCGTTTTATATATAGCACATTTTCTTTATCCGTTCATCCATTGATGGGCACTAAGTTTATCTTGACTTTTGTGAATAGCAGTGCAATAAACATGGGAGTGCAGGCATCTCTTCAACATACTGATTTTATTTCCTTTGGATATATACCCAGTAGTTGGATTGCTGGGTCATACAGTAGATCTATTTTTAAGCTTTTTTTTTCCCTTTTTAAAAATTATTATACTTTAAGTTCTAGGGTACATGTGCACAATGTGCAGGTTTATTATATATGTGTACATCTGCCATGTTGGTGTGCTGCACCCATTAACTTGTCATTTACATTAGGTATATCTCCTAATGCTATCCCTCCCGCCTCCTCCTACCCGACGACAGGCCCCAGTGTGTGATGTTCTGTGTCCAAGTGTTCTCGTTGTTCAATTCCCACCTATGAGTGAGAACATACAGTGTTTGGTTTTCTGTCCTTGCAATAGTTTGCTGAGAATGATGGTTTCCAGCTTCATCCATGTTCCTACAAAGGACATGAATTCATCCTTTTTTATGGATGCATAGTATTCCATGGTGTATATATGCCACATTTTCTTAATCCAGTCTATCATTGATGGACATTTGGGTTGGTTCCAAGTTTTTGCTATTGTGAATAGTGCCGCAATAAACATACATGTGCATGTGTCTTTATAGTAGCATAATTTATAATCCTTTGGGTATATACCGAGTAATGGGATGGCTGGGTCAAATGGTATTTCTAGTTCTAGATCCTTGAGGAATCGCCACACTGTCTTCCACAATGGTTGAACTAGTTTACAGTGCCACCAACAGTGTAAAAATGTTCCTATTTCTCTACATCTTCTCCAGCACCTGTTGTTTCCTAACTTTTTAATGAGCTTAAGGAGATTTTGGGCTGAGATGATGGGGTTTTCTAAATATACAATCATGTCATCTGCAAACAGAGATAATTTAACTTCCTCTTTTCCTAATTGAATACCCTTTATTTATTTCTCCTGCCTGATTGTCCTGGCCAGCACTTCCAACACTATGTCGAATAGGAGTGGTGAGAGAGGGCATCCCTGTCTTGTGCCAGTTTTCAAAGGGAATGCTTCCAGTTTTTGCCCATTCAGTATAATATTGGCTGTGGGTTTGTCATAAATAGCTATTATTTTGAGACACGTCCCATCAATACCTAATTTATTGAGAGTTTTTAGCATGAAGGGATGTTGAATTTTGTCAAAGGCTTTTTCTGCATCTATTGAGATAATCATGTGGTTTTTGTCTTTGGTTCTGTTTATATGCTGGATTACGTTTATTGATTTGCATGTGTTGAACCAGCCTTGCATCCCAGGGATGAAGCCCACTTGATCGTGGTGGATAAACTTTTTGATGTGCTGCTGGATTCAGTTTGTCAGTATTTTATTGAGGATTTTTGCATCGATGTTCATCAGGGATATTGGTCTAAAATTCTCTTTTTTTGTTGTGTCTCTGCCAGGGTTTGGTATCAGGATGATGCTGGCCTCATAAAATGAGTTAGGGAGGATTCCCTCTTTTTCTATTGATTGGAATAGTTTCAGAAGGAATGGTACCAGCTCCTCTTTGTACCTCTGGTAGAATTCAGCTGTGAATCCATCTGGTCCTGGACTTTTTTTGGTTGGTAGCCTATTAATTATTGCCTCAATTTCAGAGCCTGTTATTGATGTATTCAGGGATTCAACTTCTTCCTGGTTTAGTCTTGGAAGGGTGAATGTGTCCAGGAATTTATCCATTTCTTCTAGGTTTTCTAGTTTATTTGCGTAGAGGTGTTTATAGTATTCTCTGATGGTAGTTTGTATTTCTATGGGATCGGTGGTGATATCCCCTTTATCATTTTTTATTGCATCTATTTGATTCTTTTCTCTTTTCTTCTTTATTAGTCTTGCTAGCGGTCTATCAATTTTGTTGATCTTTTCAAAAAACCAGCTCCTGGATTCATTGATTTTTTTGAAGGGTTTTTTGTGTCTCTATCTCCTTCAGTTCTGCTCTGATCTTAGTTATTTCTTGCCTTCTGCTAGCTTTTGAATGTGTTTGCTCTTGCTTCTCTAGTTCTTTTAATTGTGATGTTAGGGTGTTGATTTTAGATCTTTCCAGCTTTCTCTTGTGGGCATTTAGTGCTATAAATTTCCCTCTACATACTACTTTAAATGTGTCCCAGAGGTTCTGGTATGTTGTGTCTTTGTTCCCATTGGTTTCAAAGAACATCTTTATTTCTGTCTTCATTTTGTTATGTACCCAGTAGTCATTCAGGAGCAGGTTGTTCAGTTTCCATGTAGTTGAGCGGTTTTGAGTGAGTTTCTTAATCCTGAGTTCTAGTTTGATTTCTCTGTGGTCTGAGAGACAGTTTGTTTTAATTTCTGTTCTTTTACATTTGCTGAGGAGTGCTTTACTTCCAACTATGTGATCACTTTTGGAATAAGTGCCATGTGGTGCTGAGATGAATGTATATTCTGTTGATTTGGGGTGGAGAGTTCTGTAGACGTCTATTAGGTCTGTTTGTGAGTTCAATTCCTGGATATCCTTGTTAACTTTCTGTCTTGCTGATCTTTCTAATGGTGACAGTGGGGTGTTAAAGCCTCCCATTATTATTGTGTGGGAGTGTAAGTCTCTTTGTAGGTCTCTAAGGACTTGCTTTGTGAGTCTGGGTTGCTCCTGTATTAGGTGCATATATATTTAGGATAGTTAGCTCTTCTTGTTGAATTGATCCCTTTACCATTATGTAATGGTATGTAATGACTTTCTTTGTCTCTTCTGATCTTTGTTGGTTTAAAGTCTGTTTTATCAGAGACTAGGATTGCATACCCTGCTTTTTTTTTTTTGCTTTCCATTTGCTTGGTAGATCTTCCTCCATCCCTTTATTTTGAGCCTATATATGTCTCTGCATGAGAGATGGGTCTCCTGAATACAGCACACTGATAGGTCTTGATTCTTTATCCAATTTGCCAGTCTGTGTCTTTTAATTGGAGGATTTAGCCCATTTACATTTAAAGTTAATATTGTTATTGTGAATTGAATTTGATCCTGTCATTATGATGTTAGCTGGTTATTTTGCTTGTTAGTTGATGCAGTTTCTTGCTAGCATCAATGGTCTTTACATTTTGGCATGTTTTTGTGGTGGCTGGTACCGGTTGTTCCTTTCCATGTTTAGTGCTTCCTTTAGGAGCTCTTATAAGGCAGGCCTGGTGGTGACAAAATCTCTCAGCATTTGCTTATCTGTAAAGGATTTTATTTCTCCTTCACTTATGAAGCTTAGTTTGGCTGGATATGAAATTCTGGGTTGAAAATTCTTTTCTTAAAAATGTTGAATATTGGCCCCCACTCTCTTCTGGCTTGTAGAGTTTCTGCTGAGAGATCCACTGTTAGTCTGATGGGCTTCCCTTTGTGGGTAACCCGACCTTTCTCTCTGACTGCCCTTAACATTTTTTCCTTTGTTTCAACTTTGGTGAATCTGACAATTATGTGTCTTGGACAATTATGTCTCTTCTTGAGGAGTACCTTTGTGGCGTTCTCTGTATTTCCTGAATTTGAATGTTGGCCTGCCTTGTTAGGTTGGGGAAGTTCTCCTGGATAATATCCTGAAGAGTGTTTTCCAACTTGATTACATTCTCCCTGTCACCTTCAGGTTCACCAATCAGATGTAGATTTAGTCTTTTCACATAGTCCCGTATTTCTCGGAAACTTTGTTCATTTGTTTTTACTTTACTTTTTTCTCTAAACTTCTCTTCTTGCTTCATTTCATTCATTTGATCTTCAATCACTGATACCCTTTCTTCCAGTTGAATGAATTGGCTACTGAAGTTGTGCATGCGTCATGTAGTTCTCGTGCCATGGTTTTCAGCTCCATTAGGTCATTTAAGGTCTTCTCTATGCTGTTTATTCTAGTTAGCCATACGTCTAATCTTTTTTCAAGGTTTTTAGCTACTTTGCAATGGGTTTGAACATCCTCCTTTAGCTTGGAGAAGTTTGTTATTACTGACCATCTGAAGCCTTCTTCTCTCAACTTGTCAAAGTCATTCTCCATCCAGCTTTGTTCTGTTGCTGGCAAGGAGCTGTGTTCCTTTGGAGGAGAAGAGGCTCTCTGATTTTAAGAAGTTTCAGCTTTTCTGCTCTGGTTTCTCTCCGTCTTTGTGGTTTTATCTGTCTTTGGTCTTTGAGTCTTTGATGATGGTGACATACAGATGGCGTTTTAGTGTGGATGTCCTTTCTGTTAGTTTTCCTTCTAACAGTTAGGACCCTCAGCTGCAGGTCTGTTGGAGTTTGCTGGAGGTCCACTCCAGACCCTGTTTGCCTGGGTATCACCAGCTGAGGGTGCAGAACAGCAAATATTGCAGAATGGCAAATGTTGCTGTCTGATTGTTCCTCTGGAAGCTTCGTCTCAGAAGGGCACCCGACTGCATGAGGTGTCATTCAGCCTCTACTGGGGGGTGCCTCCCAGTTAGGCTACTCAGGGGTCAGGGACCCACTTGAGGTGGCAGTCTGTCTGTTCTCAGATCTCAAACTCTGTGCTGGGAGAACCACTACTCTCTACAAAGCTCAGTTGGAAATGCAGAAATCACCCATCTTCTGTGTGGCTCATGCTGGGAGCTATAGGCTGGAGCTGTTCCAATTCAGCCATCTTGGAACCTAATCCTCTATTTTTAAGTTTTTGAGGAAGCTGCATACTGTTTTTCATGATGGCTATACTAATTTACATTCCCATCAACAGTGTATAAGAATTCCCATTTCCAGAGACCATCTTAACTTGCTTTTTCAGGCCCCACGACAGTAGATGCCCTACCTGAAATGTGGCAGGCACTCAGTGCTTCTCAGAGTGCATCCTATTCTGTGGAGAAAAGACTCAGCCCTCTCCTTCAGGGGCTTCTGATCCACAGGGGAAAGTGACAAGCTGACAGATAATTACCACTCTATGTACTAGTCTTTTCCTGTCACACAAGTTCTGGATTCCAAGGGCTAATTATTCATACCCAACTATTCTGTGAGCTCTACACTAATTCAGAAGCATACATAGAAGTGAGATAGAGAGAAACGTCTCTATTTTATTGCTGGATTAACGACCTGTTTTGGAGCTGAGACCAAAAATGGATTTTCCACTATTTCCCCACAAGTGCATTGCTTAGGCCCTACAGGTTGAGATAGTTGTCTGTAGATCTGATCCTTGTTTGGTCAACTGCTAGGGTATCGCAGCCTGGGCCTCAGCTCACCCTTCTACTCACTCTTGCTGGCCACCACCAGAGTTAGGTGAGCCAGTGGGTGTCAAACTCTTCCCTTCTCACCAAGCAGGTAAAACCTTTCTCTTCCTAAGGAGAGAAGTTTGTAAAAGGTGAAGGAAAGGACAACAGCTTTTAAAATATATATTTAAGGGGTAAAATTTCTTATTTAAAATCTGGGATAAAACATGGGGAAAGGGAGCAAGTGGTCCCTCAAAATGATTCATTAACACAGACTGGAAAAACTCAGAAAGGGGTTTTGAACGGTGAAGAGGAGGCTGTTCCAGATAGTCCAATAGGGACCAAAAGGGAATTTTAAGTGGAACTATTTATTCTTAGAGTGGTGAATTGGCATGAGTTCTGTCATAAAATCCAGAACAGTCAAGGTTGGGAGGAATAGGGGAAAATGACCACAGAGAGGTTAGGAGTGAGGAATGACAAGGTCCAATTTGCATTCTGATTCTCTTTCTAGTTGAGCATAGGAGGGAAGGAAGGGAAGCGGGGAGATGAAAGAAAAGTGTTTACCTAGGAGGCAATGGAATAGTCTTGGCAGATGTTCAAGACCTAAAGGAAAGAAGTGATGGTAGGGATATACCCTAGGGGTGATAGAGAATAGGGGTGGATTTCTGACCTGTTTGGAAAGCAAAATTGGCTGGGCTTTTTTGTTGCTTGGTTTGCTCAGCACAAGGATAACATTGGCTTGGAATAGGGCTTGGGGTTATACATTTAGCCTGTTGAAGAGAAGGGTGGGGGCTGTTGTGAGATTACTCCCCTACTTCAGGAACTAGGAAATCAGAAATAAGACCATCTTCTGCGAGTCATCACTTTAGCCAACACACAATAGATCTTCACAGATATGTACAAAGTTACGTTAAAGAGAAATGACGCTATGGGATATTTAGAAGGACTGAGAAGTAAAAGTAGAGGTTTGTCTGCCCAGAAGAAAATACAAAGAGGAATTTCAGAGGCCAGTGTTGGCCATGTGTGTCTGAACACAGTGCAAAGGGGCCTGGAGCTTGATTCCTGGACTTCCAGGGTGTATTTTCACTGGCAGTGCCATCAGCTTTTTAGGGCACAGCACCTGAAAGCTAATGGGCTTTTAGGCTCATGAGCAACCATGGCAGCTCTGCACATGATCATGCATTTGGCTAAGTCCCCTTGTCCCATTAGTCACCTCTTGCTTCTGATTCAGCATCCCAGGAGCAGTACCTCCAAGAAAAGACTGTAGCATGTCTGGTGGATGCAAGATTTCAACCTGAGTCTCAGATTTAGCTGGTGTTTGTAATCATACCTGGCTTGTATCTGTTCATGGGAGCCAATCATATGCGTCTCTTCCAATGGTGTATCACTTGGAGACATTACACTGGTAGCTTGAAATTGGCCACAGTGGGAGTATCAGTGAGCTGGGGCTACCATATCAAAGCACCACAGACCAGGAGGCTTAAATAACAGAATTTATTGTCTCACAGTTCTGGAGGCTAGGAGTTCAAAATCAAGGTGTTGGCAGGGTTGGTTTCTCCTGAGGCCTCTCTCCTTGGATTGTACATGCTATCTTCTCCCTATATCTTCACCTGATCTTCCCTATGAGTGTCTGTGTCCTAATCACCTTTTTTTATAAGGACACCAGTCATGTTGGATTAGGGCCCACCCTAATGACCTCATTTTAACGTAATCACCTCTTTAAAGATCCTAGCTCCATATACAGTTTCATTCCAAGGTGCTGAGGGTTAGGCCTTTAACGTATAAATTTTGGGGGAACACATTCAGCCCATACAATGGTAGTATTTATAGCATGGAAACCAGCAAATGCACAACTCAGGACTTCCCACGCCCACCTGAGAGCTGGATGTTAAACATTCACCAACACACCATTGACTATAGCTCTCACTGCCACCCCACTCTTTTTTTTTGTGGTGTATGCATCCATTTCTTTGAACTTGGTTATTTCTCAAAGATAAACAGTTTCTGAGTTTCTGAACTAACAAGGCTAATACTAGGCCTCTCCTTGGAGAAAGGGGTATCTCTGTAGTGCACCTAAGCCCCAACCTCAAGGCTTCCTAAGACAATAACCTCTTGAACCTTCTTAGGGAAGTGTATCTTAGAATAATAGTAGCAATTTTTATTGATTTCTTCCTATGGAACAGACCTTGGTCGAAACACTTTGTGTAACGTAGCACATCAGTCCTCACAGTAACTCTGCAAGGTGGATATTATTATTACTATATCCTTTTCTGGATGAGAAACTCGCCTGACACCACACAGCTGCTAGATGGCAGTTAGGATTCCAGCCTTGCATGTTCTTGATCATCAGGCTCCCTGCTCTTTGAGGCCCGGATGTTCCCTCATTTCACACCACCTCAAGTAACTAAGTGTGATTAACTCTTTCCAAAGCCAGATCTTGGTCCTTGACGGCCTTGGTTCTCCTTCCAGGAAAAGAAATACATCTTTGCAAGTACGTTTGTAACTCAAAGCTTGGATGGCAGGTTTGATGATATTTCTAGCTACCTCGAGCCCCTTTTTCCATTCCAGAAAGTGATATCAAAAGGGCACCTTTAGAATTCACTCTGATTGCATAAGTACTTTGAATAACACATCTGTAATTTGTGACATATATTCTCTAAGCAAAATATAGTGAGCCATGCTTCAGGGAACACAATGTGCTGTTGTACTAATTAATTTGTCAAGTTATGGCTAATTATAAAATGCACTGTTGCTTATTTTGATTTGTAACGTAGCCTACATTGTTTTAACCACTAATGGGAAGTGGCAGAGTGTGGGGGAGTGCAGTGTTCCCTCTAGGTTGCAGAAGCCATGGGCTGGCGTCTGGGTTACCTGGGTCACCAGGTATGTGTGTTTCAGTCGATCCTCACCTGCTCTGTAAGGCCAGAAGTCCCCGTCCACTCCTTTCTCACCAAGTGGATGGTGGAGGGCCTTCCTGCTTGTCAGCTGGTGGACACTCTCACTGTGTTGCAGTGAGAGGGTCTCACAGGGTGGCACTGAAGCCTTTTGTTTCCGAGCCCTTCAGGGACAGGGAGGCAGGACAGGACCACAGGAGGGTGTCCTGGCCCTCCAGACGAATCAGTTCTGGACCTTTGGCTGGTCCTTCTTGGGGCTGGAGGTGACAGGCTCAAGATGAACAGGGGAACAGGTCACAGTGCCTGCGGCTGCCTTCCAAAACTTCACAGATGGCAGCATTCCTTGGGAAATCTCCCACGGTGCAGGGTTGGGCATTTGGACTGATAGCCTCAAAGCTCGATTTTGTCAGTACATTTAGAGGGACTCCCTTTCCAGGGACAAACTTACAGCAACCAGCCAAGAAAACTCATGTGTGACACAAAGCCAGAAATCCCAGGACAGTACCTGATGGCCTCACGGAGAGTCTGCCCAGCCCAGGGCGGACTGTCTCAGATTGGTGATGTCACTTGTCTTAGTCACCCGGGACTGGTCTGCCCAGGGCTCAGCAGGTGAGAGCCTGGGGTCCTACACACCTTTCCCCCAATTGCATTACATGAGTGCCGTGACTTCTGTTTCTCTGGGCTTCCTTCTTCATATACCAGGCTGGTCACCTCACCTCCCCTCCCTTTTTTCTAACTGATTGTAATGCTTTTGGTGATGTGCCCTCACAGCCCTGCCTTTTAAAGACCACCCCAGTCCACCTGAGGTGGGCTTCAGGGGGCTCTCAGAAGCTTTGGCCTGAGGCTACTATTCCAAGTGTCTGATGATGCCAGGGTGCTGATATTTCCCCATATTTTACCTCCACTATTTTGTTCTCTTAAAGCACCTGTTATTTTCACTGGGCATGTGTATCTCGCCTTATATCTATTTATTATTATTTATAGATTTATGTTCTGTATTATGTTATAAACATATTTATTTATTTACTTTAATGCTCATTATCTGTCTTCCTCTTGGATCATGCTGTTTTTTCCACCAAAGCACACCTGGTGCCTAGCCCAAGGCCTGGCAACAGTGGTCACTGATAAAATATTTATTGAATGTACAAAAAATCCTGCACTGCGAGGGGACTCCAGGAACCCTTCATAAACCTGCTCTGTGCTGCCAGCCTGCTTTGACTCTGGACACGGTGGATGGTGCTTGTGCGGCCAGTGCCTCCTCTGCTGGGACCTGTGAGCACCTGCCTGGAGCTGGATCCTGCACAGCACACTCGCTACCATCCATGCTTTCATAGTCAAGAGGGCACTTAATGAAATTAAAAGGCTACAAATGTAAAATAGACACCCTTTTTTGGCAACATATTATTAATCAACCTTGGGAACTCACTCCTGCAGGATATCATTGAGTCAAATAATTCAGCACGACTAAGGAGGGGATTAGAAAGCTCTATGAATAAGAATAACATCTGTTAGGTTGGAGCTTCCCTTTCCAGAGAAATCCACCCCTGAACTGTTAGGTAAAATCTCAGCCCCAGCTATGATGAAGGGATAACAGGCCTATTAGCGCTGATTAGGTAAAATCAAGGCTGCTAGTGAGAGGGTGGTTGTAGACACTGACCAGGGAGAGAGATCTTGTCCCAAAGACAGCCCAGTCCCAAAATCCTCCTTTCCAAATGACTGTGCTCCTTGGAGCCTAGAACTTAGATTTAGTAAGTCCCCAATGATTCCATGTACCTATATACTTATCCATCCACCCACCCACCATCCATCCATCCATCCATCCATCCATCCATCCATCCATCCATCCATCCATCCATCCCACCCATTGATCTATCCATTCATTGCATCCATTCATCAGTAGGTCCATCCATCCATCCATCCATCCATCCATCCACCCACCCACCCACTTGCCTGCCCATCTGTTCATACATCTGTTCATCCAGGCACAATCTGAGGAGAAGATAGACAAGGCCCTTATTTTCAGAAACTCTCACGCTCCAATAAGGCAGGCCAAAGAGGAAACAGATCATTGTAATTGTAATCACATGACAAAATGATTACAGGGGACCTCCTAGGTGCCAGGGGAGCCCAGGGAAGGCCCCTTACCAGGAAGCAAAGCCTCACCTGGTTCCTGGGAAGCAGTGTGGTATTGCAGAAAGAATGTTTGCTTTGGAACTAGTCAGAAATGGATTTGAATTCTTGTTCTATCACTTACGGTCTGAGTGACTATGGGCAACTGCTTGGAGCCTTCATTTTCCTCCTCTCCAAAATGGAGACAGCCAAATCCACCAGGCTTCTGGGAAGATTCAGTGAGGTGGTGTCTGTGCAGGGCCTGACAGAATGCCTGCCATTAGCAGCTGGTGGGTAAATTGTGGTGCCTTTCCCTCCATTTTCTTCTTTCTGTGGTTAATTTTGAAAATGAAATACAGATCATGTTTAAAAATATTTATATATTTGATATTCTACACACACATACTCACACACACATGGAATTTAACACTCTCAGTTCAGCATTAAATTTCTCCCTTTTTCTGGGCAACTCACAAGGACATCTGTTACCTCGGTGCCATTAGCTGCGTTAGCACATCATTAAAAAAATCAAATATTAGCAACATAGAGGGAGCTGTAGGCTTTCCATTTGATTACTCTGAAGGGTAAGTTTACTTAAAATAAGCTAATTTATAATTCTGAAGTTGTAAATTTGAATAGCACTGTCCCTTGAAGACTTTTTTCAATGAATCCAAGTGTAGACACAGAATCCTGTTTCTATAGGGGCAGCCCCAGGGTCAGTGGGGATGAGCTGACACAGGGTGACATCCTCTGATTGGCACCCTTCTTCTCCCCTAACTCAGGGGGAACACAGCCAGCATCTTTAACACTGGAGCTGGTTGGTGGTCATTGAGCACTTGTTGCTGTGGTAGGAGTGGTTACCATTTCCATCTTGTTAGGACCCCTAGTGAGCCACTGGTTCTGTGGGTGTGATGGGAGAGAGAGCTGACATTCTTGCTGGCCTGGAGCCCTGTCCAGTCTGGAGGCCCAGTGGCCAACTGAGAGGGCTCCGGGTGGCCCATCTGCCTGGGACTATGGGGAGGACACAGAGGTGCTTTTCTGTCTGGATGTTCCTTGGGGCTATCTTATAGTCCACACTTTTGCAGGCAAGACTGCTGCCTCCTGCAAGGGCTTCAGGTGGTCTCCCTGCAGACTTTGATTGTGTTTTTGAAATTGAAGTCCACTTCTTATCTCATCTACACCCAATTCCCAGCCTTCTCCAACTCTTGTTTTCTTCCCACCCCTTGGATGACCCAGAGACTGAAGCATCATTCGTCCTCATGGGCTTCCATGACCTGCTGTTCTAGTTCCTCTCCCTCTGAGGAGTGTGCCAAGCCGGGCAGCATGTGCTCATGGGCCCTTAATAGAAATGTTTGATGGTGATAATTAGATCATGGGCGATTTGTTACCATAAACATTTACTTTTCACATTTTTCTTGGAAATTACATCTGTCTCCAGCTCTTTTGCTTGACTCAGGACAGTGATTTCATTTTTTGCAAAGAATGTGGCCCAAAGAGGCAGTTCATTGTTGAAGAAAGAGCGAAGGCTGCAGAACTGGGTGGGCCAGGCTTCTATTCCAGCTTCTCTGTCTTCTAGCTGTTTGAATCTGAGAAAGCTTAAGTTTCTGGGCTTGAATTTTCATGTTTGCAAAATTCCTTCTCCCTCCCTCTCGTAGATATTTAATGAGCACCTAGTACATGACATTCAGAGAGAGATGGCCACCAGCCAGACTAAGCCCCCTTTGTCATGGAGCCTACATTGCGGGACAGGTGACGACTAGATAACCGCATAGATATATGATAAATATGGTGAAGATGAGTAAGGGGAAAAATGGGGTGATGGTCATATTACAGAAAGGTGGGGAGGGAAGGGAAGGCCCCTCTGACATGGGGGCATTTGAGAGGCCTGAAGGAGGTGACAGAATGAACCACCGGGACGTGGGGGAAGAACATCTAGGCAGAGGGAACAGCCAGCACAAAGACTCTGAGCAGGGGTGTATTTGGCATATGCAAGAAACACCTTGGCAACAGGTCAGGTAGGGCTTTGTGGGACTTTGTAAAGAAATTACAAAAGTATAACGAAATGCACTTTAAGATGGAAGCTGTTAGAGAGTTTTGAGCAGAGCTGCTGTGAAGAACAGACCATGGAGGGAGAAGGGAAAGGAAGGAGGCCTTTGAGAACACTGTGGAAGCAACCTAAGCAAGAGGTGGTGGGGGCTTTGACGAGGGGACAGAGGTGGAAAACCTAAACAGTAGTCAGGTTCCGGATGCATTTTGCTGTTTTGTTATTTTTGTTATTTTAGAATCAGAGGGTACACGTGCAGGTTTGTTACGTGGGTATATTGCATCACGCTGAGGTTTGGGTGTCTAATGATCCTGTCACCTAAGTAGTGAACATAGTACCCCATAGGTAGTTTTTCAACCCTTGACCTCCTCCTCCTGCACCCCTTTTGAAGTCCACAGTGTTTATTATTCCCATCTTTATTTCCATGTGTACTCAACATTTAGTTTCCCCTTGTGAGAACATGCCATATTTGGTTTTCTGTTTTTGCGTAAATTTGCTTAGAATAATGGCCTCCAGCTGCATCCATGTTGCTGCAAAAGACATGATTTTGTTCTTTTGTTTGGTCGTATGGTATTACCTAGTGTATATGTACCATATTTTCTTTATATTTTGGATTTTTTTTTTCATTTAGGAGTGGAAGTTTAATAGGCAGAAGAAAAGAGAAAGAGAAATAGCTCTCTCTTTAGAGAGGGGGGGTCTCTAAGCAGAAAGGACTGGCTGGTGGCAAATGCGCCAGATTTTATAGGCAGGTTTGAGGAGGTGGTGTCTGATTTACATAGGGCTCACATGCTGGTTCGATCAGGTATGACGTTTACATAGTGCACAAGGAAGGCTGGTTACCCCACCCTAATCTTTTTATGCAAATGGGCTTTCCAGTTGATTGGCACCATCTTGTTTACTCCTTACTGTACACGCGGCTGACAAAGAGAAGGAAGTTGGAGCCACCATCTTGAACATGTCTAGTCCCTAGTTCTTGCTGGCATTCACCCGTGCAAGCTCCCAGCTTGCTTGTCTATGTCTGCAGCCTGACTTTACAGGCTGCTCTTTGTTAGAAAATGATTTGGAGCTGCTTTTTATTAAAAAGGAAAGCCTTACTGAGGACTCCCATACCCTTACTATCTTCCTAAGTGATTTCTTCTTAACTCCTACATCATTCCTCACTCTGGAGTGGTAACCCTAACGGCTGTTAGGGAGTGTTGGATGATGACTCTTTCTGTGTATTTACTGCTGAAAAGGGGCATCGTGTGCAGAATAGCAGCTAGGGTTCCTCCTGGGGTCGATCTAAGGGTCGCTGGAAGAAAGGCATGTCCATGCATGGTTCTATCTGCAGGACCATTTGGAGTTTGATTGCTGTCAGTCATTCTGATGGATAGTAACACTGGTTTGCCTCCACCAGATGTAGCTGAAACATCAATATAAAAGTAGCATTCCTTGTAGGATGAGTGGTATTGTATTTGGGTAGCTAGAGAAACTTTAGTGTTAACCTTTGCTAATTCTTTCCTGCAATTATTAATCCCTTCATGACTTCCATAGGCCATCTAAGACATGCTTACACCTTCTGTCTTGTCCTAAATATCCCTGTTTTAAACCAACCATTCCCTTTAGGAAAAGTATTTACCAAACAAGATCCTTTCTTATATAAAAATCTCTTTCCTTTATAACCTTCTTTACATAGCCAGGGTGTGACATATTACCAAAACCAATAAGAAGTTCTAGTAGACTCGTTGATAGTAAAACTTTCATGATTTCTTTTTGTTGGTAACTATTATCCCTTCTATAAAGATAGGAATTAAGCAAAATACTATAGCAATGGAAACTCTCTGTCCAATATTTCAGTTAGAAGGTGCTACCGTGTATAGCTCTACTGCAAATAGTAGAGTAAGTATAGCAATTCCTGCAAGGGTAACATAGTGGATTATTTCCATCTAAAATTTTACTTGCCAAGATATAGAATTTCCTTTTGGGGGTCTATGAAGTTCCTTGGTTTTATTTTCCCAAACAAAGAAACCTCCAGGTTATGGGCACCCTACTCACTTTCATTACCTGGCAGAATTTGCAGGTTAATTGCCCAGAACTAGCATATTGATACAGATTTCTATGTTACCTATCCCTTTTTGTTTCTTTCAAGCTGCAGAAGATCACCATTAGATTCACAAGAATAAGCAAAGTTAGTCTAAAGTGTAGGCAAAAAGCTTAAAAACAATTAATGTGACTAGGATTTAGTGACAAATATATGATAAGCTTTGGAGTATAATTTCTCTCTCCAGTCCTCATTTTTGGTACAAACAAATTATGATGGGACCTTGTTGTTCATAGAATAAACTTTAGTCTTATACTTGGCCTGATTATTTGCAAAAAGTACAAGAATGATTATTAGGCCTTTTGGATTGACTTTGATGGAACTCTGTTCCACAAGGAATCTCAGATAAGACCTCTTAAAGGTGAGCCCAGACATGGGTTTGTATTCTCAAATATCTGTGAGTTGGGTGATCCTCTCTTAGATTTTGGATGTATTTTGAAGGCGAATTGACAAAATCTGCCTAGAGCTTGGATGTGGGTCTTCAGAGAAGAGTCAAGGACAGTGCCATCACTTTTGGCCTGAATTATAAGAATGGTGTGACCAATTGCTACAATGACAAGGAGGACAGAGGAGTGGGTTTAGGGGGAAGTGGAAGCCAGTTTGTTTTTGGAAATGTTAAATTTGAGAAATCCAATTAGAAGTTGAAGGAGGCAGCTGGATCAACCATGCTGAAGATGAGAGGAGAGGCTGGAGCTTCAGGTACACCTGGGGACTCACCAGCATGCAGACACTGTAGAGAGCCATAGTATAGTATTAGAGGGATGCTTAAGGGAGGAGAAGGGATCTGGGGACTGGTATCAGAAGGATTGCTGTAAGGACTAAGGGGAACATAAAGCAATCAGCTTTCTTATCTCCCACCCTTCAGAATTCATGAGACATTTCTTACCTTTAGATTTTACAATTTGGAAGTCTACTGGAAGACCTGGGACATGTTCTTTTGTTTTATTATTAATTTTTATTATACTTTAAGTTCTAGGGTACATGTGCACAATGTGCAGGCTTGTTCCCTATGTATACATCTGCCATGTTGGTGTGCTGCACCCATTAACTTGTCATTTTCATTAGGTATATTTCCTAATGCTATCCTTCCCCTCTCCCCCACCCCCATGACAGGCCCCAGTGTGTGATATTCCCCTTCCTGTGTCCAAGTGTTCTCATTGTTCAGTTCCCACCTATGAGTGAGAATATGTGGTGTTTGGTTTTTTATCCTTGCGATAGTTTGCTGAGAATGATGGTTTCCAGCTTCATCCATGTCCCTACAAAGGACATGAACTCATCTTTTTTATGGCTGCATAGTATCCCATAGTGCCACATTTTCTTAATCCAGTCTATCACTGATGGACATTTGAGTTGGTTCCAAGTCTTTGCTATTGTGAACAGTGCTGCAATAAACATACGTGTACATGTGTCTTTATAGCAGCATGATTTCTAATCCTTTGGGTATATACCGACTAATGGGATGGCTAGGTCAAATGGTATTTCTAGCTCTAGATCCTTGAGGAATCACCACACTATGCTCCACAACAGTTGAACTAGTTTATAGTCCTTCCAACAGTGTAAAAGTGTTCCTATTTCTCCACATCCTCTCCAGCACCTGTTGTTTCCTGACTTTTTAATGATCGCCATTCTAACTGGTGTGAGATGGTATCTCATTGTGATTTTCATTTGCATTTCTCTAATGGCCAATGATAATGAGAATTTTTTCATGTGTCTGTTGGCTGCATAAATGTCTTCTTTTGAGAAGTGTCTGTTCATATCCTTTGCCCACTTTTTGATGGGGTTGTTTTTTTCTTATAAATTTGTTTGAGTTCTTTGTAGATTTGGGATATTAGCCCTTTGTCAGATGAGTAGATTGCAAAACTTTTCTCCCATTCTGTAGGTTGCCTGTTCACTCTGATGGTAGTTTCTTTTGCTGTGCAGAAGCTCTTTAGTTTAATTAGATCCCATTTGTCAATTTTGGCTTTTGTTGCCATTGCTTTTGGTGCTTTAGACATGAGGTCCTTGCCCATGCCTATGTCCTGAATAGTATTGCCTAGGTTTTCTTCTAGGGTTTTTATGGTTTTAGGTCTAACATTTAAGTCTTTAATCTATCTTGAATTAAGTTTTGTATAAGGTGTAAGGAAGGGATCAAGTTTCCGCTTTCTACATATGGCTAGCCAGTTTTCCCAGCACGATTTATTAAATAGGGAATCCTTTCCCCATTTCTTGTTTTTGTCAGGTTTGTCAAAGATCAGATGGCTGCAGATGTGTGGTATTATTTCTGAGGGCTCTGTTCTGTTCCATTGGTCTATATCTCTATTTTGGTACCAGTACCATGCTGTTTTGGTTACTGTAGCCTTGTAGTATAGTTCAAAGTTAGGTAGCGTGATGCCTCTAGCTTTGTTCTTTTGACTTAGGATTGTCTTGGCAATGCGGGCTCTTTTTTGGTTCCATATGAACTTTAAAGTAGTTTTTTCCAATTCTGTGAAGAAAGTCATTGGTAGCTTGATGGGAATGGCATCAAATCTATAAATTACATTGGGCAGTATGGCCATTTTCATGATATTGAGTCTTCGTATTTATGGAATGTTCTTCCATTTGTTTGTGTCCTCTTTTATTTCATTGAGCAGTGGTTTGTAGTTCTCCTTGAAGAGGTCCTTCACATCCCTTGTAAGTTGGATTCTTAGGTATTTTATTCTCTTTGAGGCAATTGTGAATGGGAGTTCACTCATGATTTGGCTCTCTGTTTGTCTGTTATTGGTGTATAGGAATGCTTGTGATTTTTGCCCATTGATTTTGTATCCTGAGACTTTGCTGAAGTTGCTTATCAGCTTAAGGAGATTTTGGGCTGAGATGATGGGGTTTTCTAAATATACAATCATGTCATCTGTAGACAGGGACAATTCGACTTCCTCTTTTCCTAATTGAATACCCTTTATTTCTTTCTCTTGCCTGATTGCCCTGGCCAGAACTTCCAACACTATGTTGAACAGGAGTGGTGAGAGAGGGCATCCCTGTCTTGTGCCCGTTTTCAAAGGGAGTGCTTCCAGTTTTTGCCCATTCAGTATGATATTGGCTGTAGGTTTGTCATAAATAGCTCTTATTATTTTGAGATACATTCCATCAATACCTAGTTTATTGAGAGTTTTTAGCATGAAGAGCTGTTGAATTTTGTCGAAGGCCTTTTCTGCATCTGTTGAGATAATCACAATTTGGAAGTCTACTGGAAGACCTGGGAGATTTTTTTTTTTTTAAGTATAAATATTTTGCTTATGATGACACAATTTTTATTTAGTTACAAACCTGTCATTTGAGATGAAAATGGCTCTTTCCCACAGTCCCTCCTACCAGGTGGCTTTTCAGAGAGAAGGGTGGATACTCTAGGGCCCTGGGCACTGGCTAAGAGGTATGCTGAGAGGAGCCCTGGCTGTCCTGAGCAAGTCATCTCTGGTAAAGACTGAGCATCACATGCTCCCCCCTTCTCTGGTTTTGAGCTTGTGAATGTGCACATGAATATTTAAAGATTCCAATATCTAAAGATAGTTCTCATAATTTCTAGAACATTCCAGGGTAGACAACAGATACCTGTTTTGTTGTTGGAAGATCAGGACCAGTTCAGTTCAGTGGACTGACTCACCTGAAGTCAGGCAGTAAATCAGTCCATACCACTGACCCTGGCTTCTAATCCCATGGCCTAGGACCTTAATTCCATAGCCTTGATGTATATATAAAATTCCATAACCTTCCCAGAATGAAAGGGGCAGAGTTGCCCCCAAAGAGCATATAAGGATGGAAGCTTTGATTACTTGCACAGCTGCTGTGGTGTGCAGTTTGATGGGGCAGCATATAGATGCAGTGGGAGCAGGCTAGGTGGCTCCTTGCTCATAATTATTGGTCAAGGAGGTATTGGTTGGAAATGCAGGAGGCAGCTTTGGAGCCACACACGCCTGGCGGGTGAATGGCATCTCAGCGTCTTGTGAGATGTGTAATTTGAGAAGAGTCCCTTCACCTCTTTAAGCCTGAATTTTCTCATCCATATATCACGGGATATTAACTCTTAACTCCAAGAGTGGTTAGAAGGGTTAGTCAGATGACATCCATAAAGGAGCCAGCACAGAGCCTGGTACAAACCCAGTGTTCACTCAATGTTTATTCTCTTGTTTATATACAGCCAATGAGAAATTCATGATGGTAATAGGTACAGGTTAATGATGAGCAGTTTCTGTAATGACTATTGTGATAATGTGAGTGTTGATTTTATGCCAATAAATCAATTAGGAAACCTGAGCTGAGGAAACAAGGTGTCTGATGTGATGTGTAGGCAAAAAGGCAAACAACGTGTGTGACTGGAAGCCATCAGCTCTGGCTTTTCCTGAAGGAAACTTGGTCTCAAATGGACCTTGGGAGAAGCAGCTCCATACTCCCTAAGCAGGATATGATGATCTGAGTTCAGGAATATAACACGTGAAAAACTGGAACTAAAGCTGTCTCAGCCACTAAAATCAGATAAGGGTTTCATAGCAGCAGTGTTCACAACAGCCAAAAAATGGAAGCCATTCAAACGTTTATCGACTGCTGAATGGATAAATAGAATGTGGCATATCCATACAATGGAATAGTATTTAGCCCTGAGAAGGAATGCAGTTCTGACACATGTTACAGCTTGGATAAAACTTGAACACACTGTTCTAAGTGAAAGAAACCAGGCAAAAAAGGACCACTATCCCATGACTGCATTCATATGAAATGTCCAGAACAGGCAAATCCATGGAGACAGAGAGCAGTGAGTGGTTGCAGGGGCTGGGGAGAAAGGAAAATGGAGAGTGACTGCTAATGGATACAAGCTTTTCCTTTGGGATGACAAAAATATTCCAGAACTAGACACTGTTGATGTATTAAATGCTATGGCATCTTATACTTTAAATGACTACAATTGTGGATTTTATGTCATGTGTATTTTACCATAATTAGAAAATAATCAGATAGAGAAGTCTGGGATTTTACTCCAGGAGACCCTCAAGACAGGCTGCTCCTTCTGAGTGGAGCTCTTTGTCCTGCCTCCCATGGCCCCACTGTGGGACAGACTTAGCCCAGAATGCTTTAGACAGGTTGTTTCTTTGTCTTCACAGCAGCTGTGAGAGTGGTGCTCTCCTGCTTTACAGGCCAGGAACAGAGGCTGAGAGCATGTCATGCATTTTCTCCAGTCCCAGGCCAGCAGGTGCTGAGCTGGGATTCACACCCCACACGTCTCCACATGAGGGCTGGACCTGCCATCATAAGCACCAGTCTCTGGTCATCCAGCACAGCCACTGTTGTTTATTGAGCATTTACTATGTGCTGGCTCCAGGGTAGGTCTGGGCTGCTTCTCACCAGTTAGATTCAATTCTGGGTCCCCTATGCTGAGTACAGTGTCTGGCAAAGAATAGAAGCTGAGTGTGTGCTTGCTAAGCAAATATTAGGTTTTTGTCACTGACGTAGTTGACTTGGTTGTAGATGGCAAACTGTATAGAAGGAATGGCTTTCTCTTTGACAGCCAGCACCAGTGGAGATTTCAACAAGAGCGAGCCTGACTCCTAGCTTCTCTGAAGTAAAGCTGCTTGAAACCCTCATCCTCCGTTCCTCTGATACTTGGCAACCACAGCTCATCAAGCAGTTGAAAATCATTTATATGTTCAGAAATGGACTATTCAGTATTGTAAATTTGGAAAATTAACAAACTGTTAGAGGATCACTGTGCACTTGAAGTTGTGGCAGAAAGCAAGCATTTCTGCGCTTGTAAGAGCAATATGTATGTGTGTGTGTTTCAGATATTACTCATCAAATACAAGCATATGTTTATAACCCTCCATCTATATGCAAGTAGTTTGTGGTGTGGCACTCATATCCCACACAAATAGTGTGAAATGTATATAAATTATGCAATAATATAGATGTTGCACATATGTTAGTTGGAGCGAATTGTCATAAAAACTCCGGGATTGGATGGGTTTGTGTTGTGCATGTTAGCCACACCCCCTTGGGCCTTGAGGGGAGTGCCAGTGAAGGTCTTGCTGTAGGAGCAAGCCAGAGGGTAGTGTGGCCTTGGAAGGAGGCTGCTTCCCTGCCCCAGGGCACAGAAGGACTATACCCTGAGGCACAGGGCTTAGAGGTAAGTTCCTCAGAACAGAGGTCTGTTTTTCAATTTTGCAGGCTCAAAATTCAGTTTCACTGGAGTTCTAGGGGAGTGACTGGGCCAGAGGCATTATTCCAGGTCCCCAACCTGGGTTGATTATCTATTCACAGTGAGAAGTCCCACTGTCCAGGCTGAAGTCTCACCCTGGCTGAGCTGCACGATGTCCACTTGTATACACAGTGCAGGCCACAGATATCAGGTTCTGCTTCGGGTTCAAAATTCAGCCCTGCCACTTACTATATGTATGACACCTGAAGGAAACATCCACCCTCTCTGAGTCTGTTTTCTTATTTGTAAACCGGGTGGATAATGGCTCCTGTTCTAGGGTTGTGGTTGGGGTAGAAATGACAGCATTTGGAAAGCACGTGGTACATAGAATGTGCTCCCAATTGGTGGAACCCCTTGATTGTGACTACCATTATAGGAAAGCTACAAGGGGGAAGCCAATTCTAATAAGGCTACTTGTAATAGGAAGTGAGGAGTCAAGTGAGTCAAGTCACTCTCATTGGAATCACTCGTATTCATGACCTGGTCTCTGCACTTAGGGTGTGTAGTGTTGATGGCAGGACAATGCTTCAGAAATGAGCAAGCCACCATAATCACTACATTTACATGCATTTTATTACCTAGTGCTCCCAAAAGGAAGACTTGGTACTATTACTATTCATGGTCTGCAGCTCAGCCAGGGGAAGCCATGTGTCCGGGTCACAGAGCTGGTGAGAGGGGGCCAGGATTTGAGTCCAACCTCTGTGGACTGGCTTCTCCATCAGGGCTGCTTCCTTGCAAATAATTCTGGCCACGTGGGGACGTGTTGCTGCATTTTGAGCCTCTTATCACATGATTCCTGTTCATGGCAGTTTCAAACCACTGGTGCGGTTAGGAGACTAACATTGGGACTGATATTGCAAACTGCTCAGACTAGCTTTCCTGGAATCAGCCTGGTATAAAGACTCCTGGGGCCCAGATGACATCCTAGGATGCCTGGCTTCATCTCATCTATTCTGTGGATGTTTTCCCTGTTTGGGTGTTTTTTTGGCAGATAGGGGTGGGAATACCCACCCACTGTTTCCCTGGGCCGGGGGCAGAAAGACCCTTGCATGCTGAACCAGAAGTGAGTGATGGGACAGGAAACTACCAGGGGCAGGGAGGAGAGGCTCTGCCCAACCGGCTAACTGTGAGGCTGCTGGGAAGCAGAGCTGTGGACAGAAGCAAGTCTGGGTTGCAGCCAGCCGGAGAGGTGGGGCTCAGAACCAGGGAAACTAACTTTTGGGAGGAGCCCTCACCTGGCTCAGATCTGCTCATCTCGTGGAGCCCCGGCGCCATCCACGTCGTGGTGAGGCTCCTCGCAGTGACTTTGCATGGATCACTGTGTACCATTTAGAGCATCTCACAAGCAAATTTAGCCAAGCTTATTTTAGGCCAATTGAAGTTGTAGGCATGCTGCCTGGGGAAAAAATAGATCTTTTCTCACTTGATGTGTGACAGATGAGAGCGACAGAGAGGCCCCTGCACTCTATCCTACACACCGTGATTGCTGCTTGGGGAACTGGGGGCTGGCTACCTTATTATCCTGCTTCTCATAGTCACTTCTGAGGTGTTTAAATGGGTCGTTTGTACTAGACGGCTGGGGGATAGCAGAAGAAGAATGGGAAAGAAGAAATAAGCAAGTTATTTTGTGGGATGCCAACCAGGTCTGGCCGTCTCTGCATACTCATTTGTAAACTGGGTGATCTCATTCCGGAATGCCCGTTCCAGCCCAGGTCATGGCTCATGGGGCCCTTGACTAGGGAAATCTGACAGCTCTTGTTCCATCCTCAGCATCTGGAGACATAAGTGGCTGGCCTTGGTTCAGAGGCACTGTAGAGGAGAGAATGAAGAGGAAGAAGAGGAAGGCATTAATTTAACATAATTAATGAGTACTCACTCATGTGCTAGGCATACAGACATGACTGTGATGATGATTATTATTTTTGTGTACTTGTCTATTTGCTGCAGCCTCAGTGAGAGATGGTGAAGCCCCTGTCATGTGTAGTGCTGGGACAGAAAGGGAACTTACTCGATTCATCTGAAGGGAATAGATGCAATTGAACTTAGAGAGGTAGGAGACCAGTGAGATATAAGACAGAGTCTGGGTTCTTGCATGTGTGGCTGTGTAAATCATACATGATTCAGGAAGCATAAGCAGTCAGGAAGAAGAATGTGCTTGGCCAGGGCGAGGTACTGAGTCTGGCCTTGGGCATTCTGGGTGTGTAGCATTGGTGCGGTTTATGCGTGCAGGTATTGTCAGCAAGCAGTGGATAATAAAGAAATAGTGTTCAAGAGAGGGGTCTGGACAGGGACCTGGAGAAGCAGTGGGCATGGAGCAGGTTGCTGAGAGAAGGTTTAGAGGGAAAACTGGACTGAGGGACTGAGCCAGTGGAGACGGGATGGGCAAAGGCAGCAGGAGTTCAAGGGTACCCTTTGAAAGTGGGTTCAGATTAGTATTTAGCTTATGGAGTTGTGAGAATTCAAGGAGGTAAGGGCTTTCAGTGATGCACAGGACACAGAGAGCCTGCAGGCCATATTGGTTGCTGGTATGGATTGCACTGATGACTGTTATTCTGCCTCGATTAGTTTTCTCAGTCTTTCTTGGGACATACATTTCACCTTTGGACTAGGTCAGATCTTAGTGCGGAAAGGGGCTGGGTCTCATGACTGCATCCCTCAGCAGGGCCTCTCTTTCTCCAAGCTGGGAACCCCTGAGGACAGAGTGGGAGGTGGCAGTGTGAGGAGGTACTGGGACCTCCAAGCACCCTGGGCTGAGGTTTGGAGGCTGGGAGAGCTGCAGTCACTCTGCCCAGGAGGCAGTGATTACAATATCCTTGTGGCCCGCCAACATATGACCCTTGTTTGGGTGCTGGTCTCTCAATAATCTTGCAGGTCTTAAAAAATGAAGTTTTTTAATCTTTTTTTTTTTTTTTTTTGAGATGGAGTCTTGTTCTGTCACCCAGGCTGGAGTGCAGTGGTGCAATCTTGGCTCACTGCAACCTCCTCCTCCTGGGTTCAAGCAGTTCTTCGGCCTCAGCCTCCAGAGTAGCTGGGATTACAGGCGCTTGCCACCATGCCTGGTTAATTTTTGTATTTTTAGTAGAGACAGGGTTTCACTATGTTGGCCAGGCTGGTCTCAAACTCCTAACCTTGGGTGATCTGCCCTCCTTGGCCTCCCAAAGTGCTGGGATTACAGGTGTGAGCCACTGTACCTGGCCAAAAAAGGAATTTTTGATGCCTTCCATTCCCCAGTAGATTAGCGGCCTTGAGCTAGCCCCTCACAGAGACCTTGGGAAAAAAAGAGCATCAGAACTGCCCTGGTTTTTTTTTTTTTTAATCCTTTAATTGACTTTGGGGTTTGAGGCTAATGACCCTCATGGGCAGGAGGCAGCATGGCTGACCAGGGGACCTCCCTGGCCTTGCCCTGTGGCCCGGCACTGTCCGACACAGGAGCCAACAGACACAGGTGGTCATTGAGGGCTTGAAATGGGGCCGGTACTACTGAGCACCTAAATTTTAATAATATGGAATTGAAATTAGTTTAAATTTAAAAACTGACACTTGATTCAAGTATTAGAAAAAATTTTAAGTATGTTTGGAACAACTTGATTATGTGGATCTTCTAAAGATACATTTTATAAAATATAAAATCAGATCAAGTATTTCTGATGAAAATTTAGCATTTGGATTAAGATGTGCTGTAAATGTACAATACACACTGCTTTAGAAGACTTCATATGAATGTGAAATATCTTATTAATAGTTTTTATATTGATTACATGTTGAAATGATAATATTTTAGACATATTGGGCTAAGTAAAGTGTGTGGTATTAATCGGTTTCTTTTTACCGTTTTATAGTGGATGCTAGACAATTTTAAATTGAATATGCAGCTTGCGTTCTACTTCTTTTGGATGGGGCTGCTGTAGTCAGCCCAGGACCCAGGCTGCAGCTCACCCTCAGCTGACTAAGAGCTACTAAATCCTTTGCAGACACACCTGAGGGTGACGTTCTCCAAATCTTCTGGGGAGGCCTAGCTCAGCCTATGGTCTGAGAAGCTGATGGCTCCAGGGTTCACTTACAAAATATACCACGCAGGTCAATGGGAAAATTTTGCAGGTTTAAACCAGACACCAACCTGAATATAAACTATGGACTTGGGGTGAAAATGATGTGTCAGTGTAGGCTCATCAGCCGTAACAAACACAGTACTGTGGCATGGGATGGTAATAATGTGGAGATCATGCATGTGTGGGGGCTGGGGGGATATAGTAATCTTTGTCTTTTCTGTTCAGTTTTGCTGTGAACCTAATACTGCTTTTAAAAATGAAGTCTTTTTTTTAATTATACTTTAAGTTCTAGGGTACATGTGCACAACGTGCAGGTTTGTTACATATGTATACATGTGCCATGTTGGTGTGCTGCACCCATTAATTTGTCATTTACATTAGGTTTATCTCCTAATGCTATCCCTCCCCCCTCCCCGCACCCCACAATAGGACCCGGTGTGTGATGTTCCCCTTCCTGTGTCCAAGTGATCTCATTGTTCAGTTCCCACCTATGAGTGAGAACATGCGATATTTGGTTTTCTGTTCTTGTGATAGTTTGCCGAGAATGAAGTCTTTTGAAAAAACAAAAAGCCTAAAGCAGAAGAAAAGAGTAAGAAAAACAATTAATGAAACCAACAAAAACCCTAAACAGACATCTCAGGGTGTCATCAATGTCTTTTCCTGGGGAAAGAAATCTGCTCAATTAATCCCTACTCACCAAGGGCAGTGTCTGCTGATCATACCAGATCACAGCATTGTTGAGCACATTATAGTATTATAATAAAAGGCTCAGCAGGAGGGAGGAGACACCTGTTTGCCAAGGAGTCTCTCCTGAGATTCTTACCAGGAAACCCAGAGAAGCCCAGATAGGGAGGGAATGTCTTTTAAAAATTTGCTTGGCTTTCATTTGGGAGATTAAGGCCTTAAATCACACCCGCAATTACAAGTGGATTCCTCCCAAGCTTTGATCATGGTCTTTGCATTATAGAGTGGCTCTCAGACACTTTTATCGTCCTCCCAGGCAGGCAGGCAGGTCAGGCAGGTCTCATATCCCACATATGAGAATCAGACAAGACAAAAACGCCTTGCAAAGTGGTCTCCAAGAGTTCTGGGGGGCTGCTAATATTCTGTTTTCTCATCTCTGTGTGTTCATTTATGAAAATTCACAAGTCTCAGGATTTTTGCACTTTTCTGTATGTCTATTATAACTTCAGTAAACATAGTTTAACAAAAGGCTGCAGAGTCAGCTGTCACTGTCATCAAATGCATAAGGAACCAGGAAGATGCTGCTCCCAGAGGGGCTTCCCTTCTCCCCAGGGAGGCCTCATTCTGTGGGGCCTGCCTGTCCTGTGGGCTTTGGACACTGGAGGCCTGTAGTGCCAGCTGACCTTAGATGATGCTTTAGAATTTTGCAAATGGTGGAAATGGAGCTAATGATGAATTACAAGGCACTTTCCACTCTCTCCACTCCATCTGTTACTTCCTCTGACCCACAGTCACCTCCACGCACTTGATTCCATTTTAATAGGCAGGAAATTGAGGCTTAGAGAAGCCAAGGTCACTGAGCAAATGAGCAGTGAAGGTTGGAACTCAGTTCAGCCTGATTCCCCTGAGCCCACAGGCTGTGCTGGGGCTGTGCCTATATGCACACAAGGGCCCACAGGCTGGAGGTACATGGGCGAGTCTCGACTCCTGCACATCCAGCATGGATGGCTCAGTCGGTCAGCGCCAGGAACCATCCTGTCAGTCACACGGAATCTGGGTAGCCGGCTCTGCTTCTGCTCCTTTCCTGTGCCAGGCTCCGTCCTTGCTCCTGCCTGGTGCTTTGCAAATGTGTGAGGGTCCCACTCTGCCATCTAAAGGAAACTGATTTTTCTCTCACACTGGAACAAGTTTGCTCATAAGCGGATGTGCAGTGTCTCACCTTGGCCAGGGCACTGCCAGCCCTCTGAGGGGAGTGTGCAGAATGCTAAACGTGCTTGTTGACATTACACCTGAGACATGTTTGTGTTATAAATGGGTACAAATTGAATTTGGCTTAGGTGATATATGATGTCTGTCATGTTTTCCCCCATGGTAAGTCAGTTAGAGGAAAGCTAATTTATTTCAGATTGGGCATTCCAAGCCTTCATTGTGCTTAGCATGGCCATATTTTGCTCTGCAATCACTAGGATGAAGCTGGCAGTGTACCAGGGCTGCCGGTGAGCTGGCCGCTGCCTTCAGGGTGCTCCTCAAACCACGCTGGCCCTGGGTACACATGCTGAGGATGCCTCGTGGCCTTGGCCAAATAGACTTTTGCCTTCTTTTGGCCCATGAAGACCTGGCTTGGAGTCAGACCTCTGTTTGAATCCTGATCTGCCACTTATGAGCTATCACACTAGCTGTGTGGCTCAAAGCAAGTCACACACCTTCTCTGGACCTCAGCTTCTTAATTTGTGAAAGACAGAGATGCCAACTTCCACCCAGGGGAGTTCTGGGAGGATTAAATGGACAGTTTGCAAAGGGCCTAGTATGCATGTGAATTGCTTTTCCTCATCTGTGCATTGAGAATACAGATTCCACCTGTGTACCTGGCTGGCCAGGGTATGGTTGGAATGGAGCTGGGGTCATGGGCAGGAAAGAGGAAATGCCCCATGCCCCGAAACCCTCCAGGCCCCAGGAGCCCTCTCCCTGATGGGGACACTATGGACTTCCTGATGAGAGCAGGTGGCTGAGGCATTAGGGGATTTGTAGAGAGGTTTGCAGGAGAACACCACCATGCTAAGGGGGCACGTGCCTATGGAGAGCACAGCTAGGGTGGAGGGGCAGCTGTGTGAGGACACACATTGTCAGCACTGGGGATGGGGGTGTGCAGGGGTCCATAGGCCCTTCTGTGGTGCAGACGCCAAACCTGGTCCATATGTGTTTCTGAGTGGACTTTGAGGCAGCTGCCAGGCCTCTGGTTCAAGTTGCCCATCTCTTTTTCTCTGTACTTTTATAGGAGAGACAAGGCTCCACCTTGATCGAAGGCACCATCTTGTCCTGTAAGAGCCACTGTGTCCTGGGTTGTCCACACAGTCCAGAATCCAGTGTCCGGTGTCCTGACTGTGCCTTCTGATTTGGAGCTGCAAGCTCTTCAGCCCACATCATCAGTATCTTTTGGAGAAGGTCCATCATGGATGGAATTTGCATCCACTCTTGAAGTTAACCAAGTGCAGAAAAATACTTGGTTGCATCATGAGAAAAAAGAAGACAATATTGTGTGGGTGGTGTTAAAACCCTGAGTCTGTGGCTGGTGGAAACTGTTGAAACACATGGCAGCCTCCTGCCATGCAGCCTCTGGCGGGGCAGGGAGATGGGGCTGGAAGGCGGGGATAATCCTTTCAACCACAGGCCAGAGCTCCCTGAGCAGCAAGTCTTTGTCTGTGGCCCCAGCATTCTGGCTGGCTGTTTAGGCTGGTAGTCTCCAGAGGCACTCACAGGAGGTTTGGAAGAAACAGCCTGAGCAGCTGCCTCAGCAGCTCTGGAAGGCGTGGGCACCTGCAGTCACGTGCATGTAACAAAGCCAGCTGTTTGCTCTTGGCCTCGGAGCTGCAATCAAGAACCTAGGACTTGTTAGAGTGAGAAACAGGTTGTCATGCTGTGTGAGAACACTGCATGTGTAACTCGATCGAGTTCCCCCAGACATTTTGGCATGGGATGCTGTCTGTCTTGTAGCATTTGCTGATGCTTCCCATAAGCCTGTCTTTTCTCCCCTGACAAGGTTATGGGAGGCCAGAGAGCCAGTCTGCTTTCCTCACACCTGCTACAGGCACTCACAGAATTCTGATCAAGCTGGGCAGTTCTGATGTGTTTCAGGGAGAGGTTTCTGATGCCAGGGTTTGGTTGTGGCTCATGGCATGAAGGAGCTTATCAGAAATCTGTGTGCCCAGGGCTGAGGTACATGGCCCAGGGCCAGATCACCCCTCCACTGGAACAGAGGCGAGCAGACTGCACTGTTGGATGTGAAATGTTGCTCCATATCATTCTCTTTTTCCTAGAGCTGTGGGACAAGTACAGCACCTTGCAGCTGGGGGTGAGGTGCCTGGGAGAGTCTGTGCGAGGAGGAGGTAGGTGGTGCAGGAAATCCGCAGTGAGGCAGCTGTAGCACTGAGTCTGGACATGGTCTGTTGGGCTCAGAGATGGGGCAAGTGCCTCTGCACACCTGTGCACTAAGGGATATGCCAACCTCCTCTCTTTCCCTCCTTTGCAAGGCCCAGACAGGAACTGCATCCTCTCCAAATCTTCCTTCTCTTTCCTACTTGGAATCCCCACACCTGATGTTCTATCTGCAACATGCTCAGAATTACCAACCATTCACAATCATCAGGGATGGCTACTTTGATTTACACAAATGACTCAAGGGTGGAAGGACACTTGTGTTGTCAGATGGATACTGTGGCCGTCTGGATTGAATGTCTGCCAGCCATACCTGCCCCTTGTCCTGGAGACACCAGGGCCTATACAGCCAAATGGGCTGTGACATTGAACCATGACCCAGTTGTGCCTGCTCAAGGGTTTTGGAGAAGGTGGCTGGAGAACCCCTGCTTCTGCAAATAAGACTGGAGGAGGCAGCCCGGTGCCTAGTTCTGCCTCTGCAGGCCGGTGGCTGCAGGTCTGTAGCAAAAGTCAGCACTTACTAAAGTGGGGTCAGTGCTTACTAAAGTCTAACACAAGACCCTGTAGTCCAGCCTTCTTTGACAATTCAAATTCTGAGCACTTGCTGTGTGCCTGGTCACATTGCCCAGAAAAGCAGAGAAAGAAGATGGAGAATAAGGACAGGTTATATATGTCTCCTGATACTTACTCATGTGCCCAGAATTCTATTTGCAGTTGTTATTCCCATAGGTAAAATGAGGGAATTGAACCTTGGAGAGATTTGAGTTATTGTCTCAAACAAATGTTTTATTACACATAGCGAGTAAGTGGTTGGGGTCAAATTGGAACCCAGGAATACTTAGCAGCAAGTCCAATACTTTGTGTTGGTAACCTTTGATCTCTGTAGTTACATGTGTGTAACGTCTTCCTGGGATTTCAGACTGTTTCTACTTCAGGGCCTAGCAGATGATTGGCACACAGCAGCACGTAGTAAAAGTTCATTGAATGAATGAATTAGGCCATGCTAGACTCAAGACCAATGCCTCCTCTCATCACAGCACCCTCATTCTGTGGATACTGAGTGTGAGAGATGATACCCCTGACTCTAAAGTCCAGGGTCCCTCAACCACATGGTTCTGGCCATCCAGCTGCTCACCATTTGCGGGGAGATAGAATAATACACGTAAAAGAGGGCGGTGGGTTTAGAAATGGAAGGCAGAGATCTGAGAGAACAATTGCGGTATAAGGCTATTTTTCAGAGTCATTGGAAATAAAATATCACAGAAGCAGGAAAGATGTGAAATGGAGAAAAGCAAGACTAAGTTCCTTCATTCATTGTATATTCCACTGATATTTATGGAGGACTACTGTGTGCTAGACGCTGTTCTCAGCTGCTGGGGGATAGGAGTGAAGAAGACAGAAAGAGTCTACCCAATTTAGAGAGAATTCATAGAAATAAACTCTTACTCATAACTCTCACTTACACGGTTACACATGAAGAAGGCTTGCTTCACTTAATTCCTTAGTAAACATTTGCCGCCCTACGCTCTAGGGATTCAGAAACAGAGATCGCTGCTACTCTTGTAAGAGATGGTGCTCTTTGGGGTTAGCCTGACTATTTAACTCAGCCTGTTGTTTACTTCCTACCACTCATCTGAGACTTTGGTCCCTGGATAACTGTCTTCCTCACCAGCCCAAGTCTAGACATAATGCTCGGTAACTTCCCTGTCTATGTGGCAATCCCTCAACACATTTCCTTGACCTCCTGATTTCCTCCTCCACTGTCCCTCAGCTTTCTACTTCCACAGCCCCATCATGGCCCTTAGCATCATGTGAAATGCCTCGAGCTCCTACTTTCTGGCCACATCTGTAATAATATCTGTAATAATTTCCCATGCCTCACCTTCTGTACTGTCAGGGTTCTGATTGCAATGATGAAGTCCACTCCCATTAACTTAATCAGCTAACATGATGGATTGTTAAGATATTGGACAGGTCACAGAGTTAATGGGAAGTCCAGAGAACCAAATTAAGAAAATGAGCAGCAACCAAAGGAGTCTGGGCCCAAGAGCAGTTGGATCCCCTTGGCCACAGTGTGGCTGGGCAGCAGGGCTGTTGCTGAATGTGGCTGCCACTTCCACTTGCCCTGCCACTGCCTCCACAGCTGGACATTGGCTTGCACTAGCATGATGTCAATACTCTCTTAGAGTGCTTGCATTTTTGTATCACTTTCATCATATGTGGAAAGTTGGGTAAGATTATCCTGTTTCCTCCTTTTGCCATACCTGCCAGAGCATTGGGAGAGAAAATTATCTAACTCCATTAAGCATCTTTGGTAGGAGGAATGAACTTTTCTTCTATGAAGACTAAAGCTGTGGTTGAGTTTCTAACCAACTGAAAGGGAGTTTGGTGGCTGGAAAGCCAAAGGAAAACCAAATGGTCACGACATTCTTCCTTTTTGGCTGACTGATACCCATATGCATTTCTTTAACCCGTAGTTTTGAGCACCTGCTGTGTAACTGGTACAGTTCTAGGGGCTGAGGAAGTGAACCAAATATAAAATTCTCTGCTCAGATGAGACTTTGAGGAGATGGACAATAAACAGGATGAATAGGTATATGGTATGTTATGATAAGTGCCATACAACATTACAGGAAAAGGAGCCATAACATGTTTAGAGGGACTCAATGTTAAATATGGTGGTAAGAGGAAGCTTACTGGGAAGTGGGCATTTGAGTGAACCTTATAAAAGGTGAAGAAACAAACTATCTGAATAACTCAGGAAAGGGTGCTCCTGGCAGAGACAACAGTAAACATAAAGACCTTAAGTGAGGGCTTGAGTGGATGTGGGGGCTTACATGGATATGGGGCTTGAGTAGAATGTCCTCCAATCAGATGAGAGGCCAGCATTGCCGGAGTCACATGAACCAGAAGTAGAGTAATAGGAGATGAAGTCAGAGGGAATAGTGCCCAGCCTGAAGACTTGCTCCCTTTAAGTCTATGACATTCTGGCTAGAAAGTGAGCCATTGACTGAGTGTAATTGTAGCGCTATGGCAGTGTGCTTCTGGATGGCATCTACATACTTGCCGAGTGATCTTTGTGGTATGCCTAAATCTGTTTCTCCCATCCATGCTAAACACAGTCCTGATGTGGGTTGAGAGAGAGCATGCTGCGTGGCCAGAATGTGCAGGCAAGGAGAAGCCTACTGGTGGCTCCAGGGCCTGACCAGACATGACCATGTACATGCCCTTGTACTGGATGATAGAATGCTAATGCATATCCTCAACTTTCTGACTCACTCAGTGAATCTGAAAACATCCAATCTGTGTTGGGTGGCTCAGCCTATGCATTAATATCGTTTCCGTTTAATATTGTTTCCATTATTAGGCATTCCTTCTTTCCTAAGTCTGTTAGAAAGTCAGGAACTGCCCAGTATGAAAAATGAGAATAGCTTGTTGTCAAGCAGGGTATAACTTGGCTCCCAAGCCCTATAAATGTCTGGCATGTTTCACTTGTGTGAGCTCTATACAGCATCCTCACTCAGTGGAGTCATGTTAAACCCTGGCTTGTGGGAGCTGAGTGTCAGAGCCTCTGTGCTGCAGCTTGGAAAAAGCAGATAGTTTACTCTTTATCTGGGCCCCATTAAGAGTTGTCAGATTTTCAACTTCTCCAGTGAGTGGATCAGAGCAGCCCACCCAAATATGGCATCTGTTGCCTCCAAATCCAGAAAGGCTCACCTAGTGTTGTGCCTCTTTGTGAATAACACGGGATGCAGGGGACAGCATCTTGTTTTTTCTTCTGCAGGGTACATTCTGACAAACCATACAGCACTGAGCCTCCAAAAAGCTTAACTAAGTTTTGCAGGTTCATAGAAGTTATTTTCTACCATATATACATGTATCTTATCAAGGCACTTTGTACCTGCTAATTTATACACTCTATGTCTTGTCAGCATGATGTCATCAATGTATTGGACTAGCATGATGTTCTTCTCTTAAATTGTCAGATGGTCAAGTTCTTATGGACTGTGTGGCTCAGAGACAGAAAGTTGCTATGGATCTCAGGAAGGATAGTGAAGGTTTATTGCTATAGCTATCTGGAGAAAGTAGACTGCTTCTAGTACTTTTTGTTGTTGTTTGGGATAAAGGGAAAAACATACTGACAGGTCAATAACCATGTACAAGTTGCTAGGGTCTGTATTGATTTGATCCAGTAAAAGACCGTATCAGAAACAGCAGATGCAATTGGAGTCACCACTTGATTAAGTTTATGATGATCCACTGTCAATCTATATAACTCACTATTTTTTGTATCTGCCAACTTAGAAAGTTCATATAGGGATGTGATTGGAATCCTCTGCTTTGTACCTTTCAAATAGTTAATGAGGAAGCAAATTTATCTGATTTCTCTGGGGATGTAGTCATGTTTATTTGTTGTTATTTTGGTAGGAAGAGGGAAATAGTTTACGTTTTGTCCCTTTGGCCTTATTTGCCCTCACTTGATTTTCAGGGAGAGTCAATCGGGAAGTGTATCTTATTGCTGAAGATATCTATTCCAAACAGACACTCAGGAAATTGGAAAACAGCTATTGAATAGGTCTGAGGTCCCCCTGGACTGACTAGGGTTGAAACTCTAGTTTTCATTTGACCTGCATTAGCCCCTACTCTGACCCATGGGTGGATTCAGATGTCCAGGAATTAGGATTAGTCAAGATCCAGCATTCAATGATACCCCAAAGATCGTGCTATTATTTCCTTTCCTCCAGTGCAAAGTTATCCTGATAAATAGTGTCTTAGGTCATTCAGGCTGCTATAACACAAAACCATAAATGAATTAGCTTATTAAAAGCAGTAATTTGTTTCTCACAGTTCTGGAGACTGAAGTCCAAGATCAAGGTCCCAGCAGATTCAGTGTGTGGTGAGGGCCTACTTCTTGGTTCATAGAAGGCATTTTGTCATGGAGTCGTTACATGGCAGAAGGGGCAAAAAACTTCTCTGGAGCCTCTTTTAAAAGAGTGCCAGTCCCACTCTGGCACTTCACGATCCAATCACCTCCCAAAGGCTGCATCTCCTAATACCATCACCTTGGAGGTTAGGATTCCAACACCTGAATTTTGGGGGTGGGACACAGACAGTCAACCCATAACAAATAGTTTCAGGTCCCTTTAGGGAAGGCTAAGAAATGTTAAGTATTCATGATACTTAATTCTGATGCTGTATGTGAGTTGAGGTCTTCCTTCCTTGTAAAGGGTTCCGGGTCAGAGTCAGTTAACCTCTGCCAACTCTCCCCATGGGTTAGAACATTCTGACGACCCCTATGGCTCTGCCGATTCCCTAAGTGCCAGGTACACTTTACTCCTGGTGTTTGTGTGGGTGCTCTGCCCATCTCTGTTGAAATCAGGGCACTAGTTTCAACTGCAGTTGACCAACACTTTATAGCCTATGGAGACCAGGCACTAACATGTTTTTCCAAAATGCTAGCACTCCCCTCACCTTTGTATTTATCAACACTTGCCGAAGGGAGTGGCTTTTGGGAGTGTGGTTATAGGTGAGTAGGGTGAGGTACATCTACTTTATTTTATTTATTTTTTGAGGTGGAGTCCTTCTCTGTTGCCCAGGCTGGTGTGCGGTGGTTCAAGCAATTCTCTTGCCTCAGCCTCTTAAGTAGCTGGGATTACAGATGCCTACCACCATGCCTGACTAATTTTTGTATCTTTAGTAGAGACGGGGTTTCACCACGTTGCCCAGGCTGGTCTTGACTCCTGACCTCAAGCAATCTGCTCGCTTCAGCCTCCCAAAGTGCTGGGATCATAGGCGTGAACCATCACGCCTGGCCGAGATACATCTACTTTAATATTTTTTTGGTCTTTGGACTGTTTCCTCTACATTATGTCAAAGAAATTTGGCATCTAAACTTCATTTAGAGTTCATCACTGTTGAGTTTATATTTCTGTTAAATAGCTGAGCAAACAATTAGAACCACTCTCAGCTGCTTGTACCAGGACATTGAATTTAGAATTCTGGCAAGTTCCTCCATATCAGTGAATTTAGTCTGATCTGAAATTACATTCTTTCCTCCTTAGAATAGCCTCGTTAGGGTCCAGTCCTTTATGTTCAATTCATATATTGAACCTCAGATTTAGAGATCTGAGACGTTTTTCCCCTTTCCTTCATTTATACAGAGCACTTAGAAGCTGCCATCCTAATCCGTGCCATTTTCATTAATCTCTTCATGCTTTTCATAATATTCTTTGGGAGCCAAGCATTAGTGTCCCAAAATTTTGCTTTCAATTCATTTATTCACTAAACAAATATTTAACGGCATGTATTATTTGTTAGGTATTGTTCTAGGTGTTAGGTATAGCAGAGGACAAAAAAAATGACAAAAATCTCTGCTCTCATGGAGTTCCCAATCTAGCAGAAAGTTTATTTCAGATGATCACATGTGCTAATTTAGTGAGTTATTTCATCACTGCAAAAATATTGGCTTCCAGCTCCTCATTTCTGAATCCAAATTAGATTTTCATTATCTTTGCCCTCAATGAGATTAGAATATCAGCCCCAGATTTCTCCCCTTACTTCTTATTGCAATCGGCTATTAAGTAATCCTCACATTTTCATTTTGACCATCTCTATTCTTCATCCAGAGTGAGTTTTTTTCAAAATGCAAAATGTGAAAGTCATCTCCTGCACCTACCCTGTCCTTTAAAGATCCGTGTCCCAAATTCCTTTAAAGGTTTCTATAGAATTTAGGGCAAAGACCGGAATCTTGACTGTGGCCTTCATGATTCATCTGCTGCCTAATTCTGTGCATATTTCTTCTGCCTTATTTGTTTCTACACACACACATACACACACACCTTCAACTCATTGCTTTTTTTTTTTTTTTTTTGAAGACATAGTCTCGCTCTGTTGCCCAGGCTGGAGTGCAGTGGCAAGATCTTGGCTCACTGCAACCTCCGCCTCCCAGGTTCAAGCAACTCTCCTGCCTCAGCCTCTCGAGTAGCTGGGACTACAGGTGCACACCACCATACCTGGCTAATTTTTTTGTATTTTAGTAGAGATGGAGTTTCATCATTGCCCAGGCCTATCTAGAACTCCTGAGCTCAGACAATCCATTCACCTCGGCCTCCCAAAGTGCTAGGATTATAGGAATGAACCACCACACCCAGCCTCATTACTTCCTTTTCATATTCAGAAATCAATTTAAACTTTACTTTCTGGAGTCCCAGTCCCACTCCTGCCAACATGGTCTGGTCCCTGGGCACCCTGCCTCCCCTTCATAGCCCTCCCTTTGGTTTGTAATCGAACATACAATATTATGGCCATCTGGTGAAGCAGTTTTCCCTTCCTGGGAAGTAGGCCCCAAGAAAATGGGCACTGTGTTTGTGTTCGCTGCTATAGCCCAGTGCTCAGCACACTGTCTAGTATGAAGTAATATTCAGTGGATATTTGTCTAATGAATTAGTAACATCATGATAGCCATTGTAATGATTTCTTATTCTCTAAGTGCCAAAATAGGAGTATATACTAACACTGTTGTCAATTGCATAAGAGGCCCTTCAAGGATTCCAGGGACAGTCAAGGATGGCTTCCTGGAGGAGAAAGAGTTTGAGCTGAGAAGAGAACTGAGTTTGTCTTTTCACAGGTGTTTGAGAGTTGCCTGGGTGTTTTTGCCCTGGATCCTATTTTGTGTCTGATATGCAAACCTGGATGAGGTAACTGATGGTTTAAAATCACTGTCTGGAGTCAGTGAAGTGGAGAGGTCTCATTTTTGTACCAGTCCTTTGGAGATCACTGAGATGTGGGTTTTCAGCCTTGTAACTTTCTTGCCTATTTGTCTGCTAATGGTTATGACCCATCTTTTTGGGTTAGTTCTCCTTTTTCTCCATTCTGGTGTCTGATGCAGAGAATTTAGGAAGTTTACAGACCTCTGCTTAGGTTGAGTTAGGAAAATTCCGCATAACATGCTCATGTCCCTGGTTCTTCAAAGTTCTTGTAGGAGGGTGAGAAAACCTTTGCAGGGAAAGAACATAAACAGTGTTGGGAAAACTGAAATCTAATAGCAGCTTTTTCTGCTGTTCCTGCTATAATTACCTTCCTTCTTGGCAATGACTTTACCTCTTCTATCACTGCTGTTTCATTTGTCCAATAAACTCCCGATTATCCATCTTCAACAGCGTGGCCTGGCTTTATCTCAGGCAATTGGTTCCAGCAGACGGATTGATTAGAAGCCATTTCCTTCCCAAATTCTGTAGCTTGATGTTCCTGTTAACTTTTATCATCAGGGCTGTAGAATCCTCTCTTAACTCTGCCTGAATTCATGCATAAATAAAACTGGCTGCAGCTAAACCCCCAGCCTCTGCCATTTAAATCCCTATTTATCTCACTCTGGGATGCTTGGGTAGAAATTTCATTTGTGGTATTGGGTTGAAAAATGTCAAGAGGGGCTTGCTGTTAAAAAAAAAATTCTTCTGCAACAAACACTTATGCCTCTTGCAAGGATGAGATCTCAGCATTTGTCTGACCAGGGAAAGGAGTGTCCTTTCAAAAAAAAATTCTCCCCCTTTTTTTCTTTTTTGGTTATATTTTGGACCTCCGAATTGGATTATTCATAATCCTTGGTTTGTGACACATTCTCATCATTGCTATGTGTGGCCAGAGCTCATTAGCATTTTGAGTGCTATATAATATTACAATGGGATGCTGTTGTGAATGGTGTCTCCTTTGTAATCCATTCTCCTGTTGATAGGCATTAGGCATGATATCAAGATTTTGCTATTGTGAACTGTGTTGTTATGAACATTTTTGTGTATGCTTCCTGCTATACATGTGCAAGAGTTTCTCTTGGAGTGGCGTTGGATAGCTGGGGACATGAATATTTAAATTAAACCAAAAAGCTCCCAAATTGATTGTATCAGTTTATCATTCTATCAGCAAAATATGGGAGATGTTCTTGATTTATATACTCGGAAACACATGGAAGTTTCTTAATCTGTGTCCATAAAATGTGTATAAAATGGCATTTTATTGTGGCCTGGATTTGCATTTCTCTGATCACCAAGGAGACTAAAGATCTTATTTTTATTTTTCACAGGTGTTTCCTTTTCTGTGAAAAGACCATTTGTGTCTTTGCTCATTTTTCTATTGGGTTGAACATACTTTTCTTATTGATTTATAGAAGCTCTTTATATATTATTTAAAATTCATGATCACTTATAACTGTTACAGCTATTATTTTTCCATTTGTCTTTTTTACTTTCTTGAAACTTTTCATTGATAAATAGAAGTTGTTAATTTGGATATTGTAAAATTTATCCACTGTTTATTATATACAGTTTTGTTTTGGTTTGTTTAAGCAATCCTTTTCTACCCCTAGATCAGAAAGATATTCACCTATGTAAAAGTCCTAAAGTTAGCTTCTGTCATTTAAGTTCTTTTTTTCCTTTTTTTTTTTTTTTGAGACAGAGTCTCACTCTGTCGCCAGGCTGGAGTGCAGTGGCACAATCTCAACTCACTGCAACCTCTACCTCCCGGGTTCAAGCAATTCTCCCACCTCAGCCTCTCGAGTAGCTGAGACTACAGGTGCATGCCACCAGACCTAGCTAATTTTTGTACTTTTAGTAGAGACGGGGTTTCACCATGTTGGCCAGAATGGTCTCAATCTCTTGACCTCATGATCCACCCACCTCGGCCTCCCAAAGTGCTGGGATTACAGGCATGAGCCACTGTGCCTGGCCCTGTCATTTAAGTTCTTAATCCAACTACAGCTAATTTTTGTGTTTAGAGTGAGTTAGGTTTTGAAATTAACCTTTTTTCCCAAGTGGATAATCCTATTTTCTTATCCTATTTATTGAATAGTCTTCATCTGTCTGATGACCTGACCTGCCACTTTGGACATCTAGAACATTTTTACTTACAAATAATATCTGTTTTAGGGCTTTGTATTCTATTCTGTTGGTTAATTTATTAATTCGTGCACTAGTACCACCATGGCTTAATTGCTTTAGATTCATAATAATTCTTGATATTTGATAAAACAAACCTCTTCACTCTTCCTTCTCAGAAGTGTACTGGCTATTCTTCCATGTAAATTTTAGAATTAGCTTATTAGGGTTGATGAAATTCTGTTGGAATCTTGAATAGAATTGCATTAAATATACAGATAATTATGAGAAGAATTTATGTCTACATAAGATTATATATCCTTATCCACTAGTATGATACATATCTTCATTTATTTAAGTTTCTCAGAGACCAGATAGGGCCCGTGTTTCAATAGTTCTCTTGCCTGCTGTCATGCAAATCTTTGTCACTTACCCTCTCATATCATACTGCGAGCTATCCCCCATAACATTATACATTCTTGTATCTTGTCTGAATTCTATGCCTACTCTTACTCAAGATAATGGCGATGGTTGTCTGACATCAAGGAGTCTGTGCTTTGGAGCTATCACTATGACCCCCATCAGAATTTGACCACAGTGTGGGATCCCTTATCTCATCCTGGTGGTTAATTTATCAGTGATTTTTTTTAGTGCTTGCTTTCACTTTTTGGTAGTCCAGGTATCCTGTGCTTTGTTATTAGATATTCTAGTTTCACACCCTTGTTCACCTGCTACCTCATCTACGTGATTAACCAGTAGTCTCTCCAACAACATTTACCCTTGCACATGATCTTTCTCCTTACTGTCTTAGGGGTGGCCTTTTATGAGAAGGCAATGAGTTTTGCCTTTTTTAAAAATTTATTTTACAAGTACTTATTGAATGGAGCTGGCCACTGGGAAGCATTACAAATGTATGCCCTGGGGGAGGGGGTATCACCAAGTACAAGATGGGAGCCATCACGGTTGGCTGGCCAGAGCTGTGGGTCAACCATAGAGTCTTCTGCAGGAGAACTATTCCTTTCAGTGATCCTAGTACCAAAACTGACCAGCTGTTGGGATTCATGGCATCTGCCCACTTGTGTTTGATTGCTAGCAGAGCCAAGGCATGCCCACCATCTAGGTCCTTGCCATATGCTTTGGGAGAAAAGATATGGAGTTTAAGCCTGAAAATATTTCATTGCTTGCCTGATGTGAGACGTTGGTAAGTTATTCAGCTCCTCTAAGCCTCAGTTTTACTCGTTATAAAATGGAATCAATGATAGCTTCCTCAGAGTGTGATGTTACAGTAGTTTATGTCTTCTTTGTCCTTCTTTCAAGATTCCAGACAGGAAAACGTAGGGAACAGTGCAATGAGGTCACTTTTCATCTGTCCATCAGATGCTGCAATACTGAGCAAGCGCTGGAGAGAGGGGATGTTAGGGTTCTCCAGAGAAACAGAATCAAGTATGTGTGTGTTGCGGGGGGCGAGAGAGAGAGAGAGAGAGAGATTTTAAGCAATCGGCTCACACAATTACAGAGACTAAAATCTGCAGAGTGAGCCAGCAGGTTGGAGACCCAGGAGAGAGCCAATAATGCAGATGAAGTTTGAAGGCCATCTGCTGCAAAATTCCCTTTTGTTGGGAGAGGCCAGCCTTCTGTTCTATTCATGCCTTCAACTGATTGGATGAGGCCCACCCACATCATGGATGGCAATCTGCTTTACTCAAAGTCAGAGGATTTAAATATAAACCTCATCCCAAAACCATCCATCTTACAGAAACAGCCAGAATGTTTGACCAAGTATCTGGACATTGTGATCCATCCAAGTTTACATAAAATTAACCATTACAGAGGGACTTTGGGAAGCTCTTTTTGGCAGCACATCTGTCTCTTCTTTGATAATTAGGACATTTTTCAAACATGTGTAAACCTCCGGGAGAATTGCAATATACCTCCATGTCCGTTCTGCACATTTCTTCAGAGGCAGGATTGCAGAATGGGTAAGATCACAGATGTGGGGTCAGGTGGCCTGGGTTGACCTCTGGCTCTGCCTAGATGTGTAAACTTAGGCAAGTTACTTACCCTGTCTGTTCCTCAGTTTCCCCATTGGGAAATAGGGTAAATAGTATACCTCTCTCGCAGGTTAGCAGTGAGGATTATCTGTTGATTGGATTCCTGTGCACAGTTTCCTTCTTCCTGTTGCTCTGCTGCAAGACATTGGGGAGTTTCTAATGTTTTGCTGAAATGGGCAGTGCTGCAGTGAACAGCATCCTGTTGTTTTCCTTGTGCCCAATGTGTGTGGCGCAGGGCGGGCAAGTTGGCAGGTTTCTTAGCTCTTGCCAAAGGGATCTCCAAGTTCGTTATACTTTGTTTTTCACATCCTGGCAAATATTCGATTGACATTGTTACACTTTAAAATCAATGCCTATAGGATGGGGGCACTCAATGCCTATAAGTGGTGGCTCCTTACAATGTGCATTTCTCCATTTATAGATGTTTGACTGTCTTCTCATTGGCCATTGACTTCTATTGGCCATTGGCTTCTAAACCCTTATGGAAAGAGAGCTACTCTCACATTTGGTGTCTGCCGATGGCAGCCTCCTTGTGTACTTGGGCTGGGTGAATATGGGAAGTACTAAGGCACACCTGGGCTTCACGAGTGGCTGCCACGTGTCCTGCTGGCTGCTGGTGGCCTTGGCAGATCTCAGAAGCTGCCTGAGCTCTCAGGAGTCTGGATTAGTTGGGCTTCCCTGATTAGTCACTGAAGTAATATTCTAAATAGGGCACAAGTGCCAGGGAATTAAAAATACTTCTTGTTTTTGAATAAGAAGCTGACATGTTCTTAGGACATCAGGGCTATATCTGGATGAACAGCTGTCAGCTGCCTCACGGGCTCTCCCATCCAGCTGATGTGCCAAGGACTCCCCATTCTCCTAGCTCCCTGGCTTCCCAAGAGCAAGTCTCGTTAGACAAAGTTCAGTGAGGGCATCTACCTCCTGGTTCTTCATCATCACTCTATCCCCATGGCTCAACACGGTGCTTGACACATTGTAGGTATGCATTTTCATTTGTTAAATGAATGTGTCAAGTGTCTACAGGTGCCCAGGAGGTTCTGGGTTAGTCTGGTTTTGGGCTGCATTGGGTTCAGGAGACAGAAGAAAGGGAAGCCCTTTTTGCTCTTGTGGGTTTGCTGTTGACTTGTGCAGTGAATCAAACTAGCCGGAGGACAGTCATCCCTTGCTCTGCAAGAGGAGTTAGGGCCAACCCTAAGATCTTGCTGTACCTTGAGAACATTTAAGACATTGAATTTTCATAAGTTTTCATGGCTTTCTTCTGTTTGTCTTTGTATCCCCAGCACAATACATGAGGTGAGGACATAGTATGTGTGCAGTGAATATTTACTGATGGGATAAACAAACCAATGGAGGAAGGCACAATGATTCTCATTAACCATGGTTTTGAAATGCCACTTTTGTGTCTGTATACTAAAAGGTTTAATTCCGCAGTTTTTAAAAAATATGTGCGTAGTTCAACACAGTCCCTTTAAACAAAATAACACAGCAATCACTATGGCTCCTTCCTTTTGTAGAACGTGTGGCTGAGTCTGGGGGATTGTAAGTGGAGAGACATTTGTTTGTGCTCCTCCCAGGCCCAGTAACCACTGTGATAATTTTGTGAAAAGGCTAGGAGGTTAAACAAGGATTTTGCTGAGACTTAGGAAATTGAGACACTGGAGAATGTAAGTGCAAAAAGGCATTACATTTTACGTCTGTGAGTGCTGATTTGAAAACTTTATAAAGAGGTGCGGGCTGCATTATAGAAAAACATACAATAATGCAGCTCTGTTTTTCCAAGCAATTAAAAAAATGCAATTCAGGGTAAGGGGAGAAAGGACTGAATGCCAGTGAGCTTTAGAATCAGTTGCTATTAGTACATTAAACAAATGAATGCCAGCATTCTTGTTTTACCTGTCATTTTCTATTTTCTATTTTCTATGAAATCTCGGTGTTTTAGGTTGAATTGTGTCACCTCATGGGTGTATTGAAGACTTAACCCCTGATAACTGTGAATGTGACCTTGTTTGGCAGTGGGATCTTTGTAGATGCTGTGAGGTTAAGATGAGCTCATGAGGGTGATCCTAATCCACTATGACTTGTGTTCTCCTAAGAAGAAGAAAATTTGAAGACAGACATGCACAAAGAGGAAATGCATGCAATGACACGGACACAGAGAGAGGTGGCCATATGAAGAAAGAGGCAGAGACTGGAGTTATACTGCCACAGGACAAGGAATGCCTGGGGCTACTAGAAGCTGGAAGAGGCAAGGAAGAACCCTTCCCTAGAGACTTTGAAGGGAACATGGCCTTGCTGGCACCTTGACTTCAGACTTCTAGTGTCCAGAACTGTGGGAGAATACATTTCTTTTTTTTTTAAACCACCCATTTTGTGGTCCTTTGTTACAGTAGCCATAGCAAACTAATATATTTGATGTAGTTGTTCAGTTACAACAATCAAGCTAATTGTCAGGCATCTCCCACAAATGATAGGGAAACTTTCTGCATCATTGGATGCTAAACTTTGTAGCAAAATCACAGATGCCTCTGAAGCTGAATCTGCATTCGTAACAGGTGCCCTTTCTCTGCACGGCCAAATTCCTTCAGGAAATCTTTCCCAAACTCTGACATACAAGAAACGTTGAAGAACAGCACTCTAAGGAATCTCCAAGGTCAAGGAAAGAGGCTGAACAGTGCTCCAGGCTCAGAAGGAGGAATTTGGACGTAAAGTCAGGTGGGTCCTCCAGGGTCCACCTCTGCCCTTTCAATGCCTTATCAATCTTCCTTCTGTGTCTTCTGAGAGACTGCGTGAGAATTGATGGGGTGTTTTGGGGTGTTTTGTGTGGTTTGTGTCGTTTTTTTTTTTGTTTGCTTATTTTGTTGCTGTTTGCAGTTCTCTAAATTTTAACATATATAAAGATTCATGGAATCACCACCTCAATCAGGATACAGAACAGCTCCATCAAAAATTTTCCTTATACTATCCCTTTACTGTGGCAGCATTTTCCTACCCTGAACCTCTAGCAATCACTGATTTGTTCTCCATCATGATGGTTTTATCATTTTGAGACTGTCACATGAATAGAAGCAAGCAGTATGTAGCCTTTGAGACCAGCTTCTTTCACTGAGAATAATGCCTTTTAGATTCATCCACATTGATATATGTATCAATAGTTCATTTTTTAAAAAATTGCAGAGCAGTATTTCATTGGTATGTCATAGCTGGTTTCTCCATTCACCTGCTGAAGAACAAATGGGTTGTTTCTAGTTTTTGGTAATTATGAAGAGTGCCACTAAAAACTTTTTCTTGTGTGAATTTTTTATTCTTGTTGAGTAACACCCAGGAGTGGGTTTGCTTAGTTGTATGGTAAGTTTGTATTTAACTTTATTAAAACTATCAAACTTTTCCAGAATGATGTTCCATTTTGAATTAACTTTTGGGCAAGGTGTGAGGCTTAATTTAAGGTTCAACTTTTTTGATACATGGATTTCTAGTTGTTCCTACACTATTGTTAAGACACTATCCTTTCTCCATTGAATTGCTTTTGCACTGTTGTTAAAATCAATTGGCTATATTTGTGTGGGTCTATATTTGGACTCTTTATTCTATTCCACTGATACATTTGTCTATTCCTTCACCAATACCATGCTGTCTTGATTACTATAGGTTATGGTAAGTCTGAAAATTGGTTAGAGTGACTTCTTCAACTTATTTTTCAACAATGTTTAGCTGTTCTAATTCCTTTGCCTTTCCATATATATGTTAGAAGTGGCTTGTCCATACTGTGAAAAATCCTGTTGGGATTTTGTTACCTATAGACCAGTTTGGAGAGGATTGGCATCCTTCCTCTACTGAGTCTTCCAGTCTGTGAACACAATTTGTCTTTCCATTTACTTATGTCTTTGATTTCCTGCCTCAGTGTTTTGTACAGATTCTGCATGAGTTGTTTTATAACTTTTTTCCCCAAGCTATTAGGAATAGTATTGTCTTTAGATTTTGTTTTCCAATTCTACATTGCTAGTATATGGAAACACAACTGAATTTTGTATATGATCTTGTAGTATACCACTTTGCTAAATTTCACTTTTGTTTCAAGAAATTGTTTTGTAAATTAATTGAGGTTTTCTACATAGACAATATTGTTGGTTGTGAATAGGGACAGTTTTACTTCTTTCTTTCCAATCTGTACACATTTTGATTTCTTTTTCTTGCCTTATGGCACTGGCTGGGGCTCCCAGTAAGATGGGGAATAAGAATGGTGCATGTGAACATCTTTACTTTTTTTGTTCTTAGTGGGGTAAAGTTTTCAATCTTTCACTATTAGGTGTAATGTTAGATGTAGGTTTTAGAAATAGATACCCTTTATCAAGTTGAGGAAGTTGTCTTTTATCTTTGGTTTGCAAGGAGTTTTTATCATGAATGAAAGCTACATTTTGTCATGTGCTTTTTTTCTGCATCCGTTGATGTAATCAAGTGGGTTTTCTTCTTTAGGCTATTAATATAGTATATTATATTGCTTGATTTTAAAATATTGAATTAATCATGCATTTCTCAGATAAATCCAACATGGCTGTAACAATAATTTTTCAATATATTGCTAGATTCAATTTGCTAATATTTAACATTTTCTTAAAAATTTTTGGGTCTATGTTCATGAGGGATATTCATCTGCAGTTTTCTGTTTTTGTACTGTTTTTGGTTTTGGTAGCAGGGCAAATCTGGCCTCATAAAATGAGTAGGGGGTGTACCTTTCTCTTCTATTTCTGGAAGAGATTTATGTAGAATTGGTGCTATTTCTTTTTTAAATGTTTGGTGGAATTTTTCAGTAAAATCATCTAATACTAAAGATTTCTTTTATGGAAAGCTTTTAACTATGCATTAAATTTATTTAGTAATTATAGGAGTACTCAGGTTACTGAGTTAATCTTGAGTAAATTTTGTTGTTTGTGTTTTTCTTTCTTTTTTCTTTCTTTCTTTCTTTCTTTTTTTTTTTTTTTTTTTGGAGATGAAGTCTTGCTCTGTTGGCCAGACTGGAGTGCAGTGGCACAGTCTTGGCTCACTGAAACCTCTGCCTCCCAAGTTCAAGTGATTCTCCTGCCTCAGCCTCCCAAGTAGCTGGGTTACAGACATTCACCACCACATCCAGCTAGTTTTTGTATTTTTAGTAGAGACAGATTTTCACCATATTGGCCAGGCTGGTCTTGAACTCCCGACCTCAGGTGATCCACCCGCCTTGGCATCCCAAAGTGCTGGGATTACAGGCATGAGCCACTGTGCCTGGCCTTATTTGTGTTTTCCAATGAGTTGGTGTTCTATGTCATCTAAGCTGTTGGGTTTAAGTGTACAGAGTTTTTTGTAGTATTCCCTTCTTAACATTTTAATAGCTGTGGAGTCTGTTGTGATGTTTTATCTTACTTTTCTAAAATTGGTTATTTGTGTCTTTTCTTTCTCTTTTCTTTGTTAGGTGTGCTAGAGCTTTATCAAGTTTGCTGATGTTTTCAAAGAATCAGTTTTAATTCTGTTGATTTTATCTGTTGTTTTTAGGTTTTTAATTTCCTTGATTTCTGATCTTTATTATTTTATGCCATCTGACTGTTATGGAGTTAATAAAATGCTTTTATTCTTATAGTCTCTTAAGATAAAAGCTAAAAGCTTAGTTTAGTTTTTTGAAATCTTTCTTTTTTTTAGTATAAGTATTTTATTGCTATGCATTTTCCTGTAAGCACTGGTTTACCTGTGTCTCACAAATTGTGCAATGTTGTGTTTTTCATTTTTATGTAATTCAAAATATTTTCTAATTTTCTTTTAGACTTTTTTTACCCGTGCATTTTTTATAAGTTTACTTTCAAGTGTTCAGATATTTTCTTATTGTCTTTCAAATACCAAATTCCAGTTTAATTCCATTATTTTCAGAAAACTTTTATATGATTCACTTATTTTACATTTGTTAAGATTTGTTTTATGATACAGGATATGGACTTCCTTGGGGAATGTTTCATGAGCTCTTGATAAAAAAGTATATTCTGCTGTTGTTGTGTGAAATATTCTGTAAATGTCAATAAGATCTAGTAGGTTAATGGATTTATTTAGTTCATTTTTATCTTTAATAATTTTTTTGTCTACTAATTCTATTGCTGACAAAGTTGTGTTAGAGTCTATAAAATTATGCATTTGTTTATTTGTTATCTTAGTTCCTCCAGTGTTTGCTTCACATAACCTTTATCATTAGATAATATTTCTCTATGCATTATAATCTTCTTTGCTCTGATATTTCATTTGTCTGATATTAATATAGCTACTCTAGCTTTTATTTGATAAGTGTTTGCACAATATGTTTTTCCATTCTTTTATCATTAATCTACCTATATTAGTATATTTGAAGTGGGTTTCTTGTAGGCAGCATATAATCGGTTTGCTTGTTTTTTTTCAAAATGTATTCTATCAATTTTTGATTGATATGTTTAGACCATTTACATTTAATGCATTTATTAATTTCTTTTGATTTTCTTGTTTTCTGTTTCCTCTCTGTTTTTGTCTTTTGCTATTTTCTGCCTTCTTTTGGGTTATTAAAACATTTTTTACTATTCCTTTTGGATCTATTTATTGTGATTTTGACTATATATCTTTGATTATTTTTATAAGATTGCTTTGGAGACCATAATATGCATACTTACGTTTTTATAGTGTACTGAGAATCAATAATTTGCCACTTTAAGTGCAATGTAGAAATCTTGCCACCGTTTATAGTTTCCTCTACATAAATCAAAACGTTATCCAACTTTGTTTTTTATATATATATATGTGTATGTATATATATGTGTGTGTATATATATGTGTGTATATATGTGTGTATATATATGTGTGTGTATATATATGTGTGTATATATATATGTGTGGGTATATATATGTGTGTATATATGTGTGTCTGTGTGTGTGTGTATATATATATTATTATTTTTTTTTGAGGTGGAGTCTCGCTCTGTTGCCCAGGCTGGGGTACAGTGGCGCGATCTTGGCTCACTGCAACCTCTGCCTCCTGGGTTCAAGCAGTTCTCTGCCTCAGCCTCCCGAATAGCTGGGATTACAGGTGCCCACCACCACACGTAGCTAATTTTTGTGTTTTTATTAGAGATGAGGTTTCACCATCTTGGCCAGGCTTGTCTTGAACTCTTGACTTTGTGATCAACCCTCTTCGGCCTCCCAAACTGCTGGGATTACAGGCGTAAGCCAGCATGCCCAGCTTATGTTATGATTTTTACTTTTAGGTATCGCATGTTTTAGAAAACTAAAAAGGAGAAGAATCTATTATATATAGACTTTATTATTTTCAAGATGTTTTTCCTTGTCTCTAGTTTTTAGCAGTTTAATTGTCATTTGTCTGAATGTGGGTTTCTTTACATTTATTCTGTTTGAGTTTGCAGAACTTCTTAGATCTATAGATTTTTGTCTTTTACCAAATTTGATAAGTTTTAAGCCATTATTTCAGTTTTTTTCTTTTTCTTTTTCTTTTCTTTCTTTCTTTCTTTTTTTTTTTTTGAGTTGGAGTTTTGCTTTTGTCACCCAGGCTGAAGTGCAAAAGCACAATCTCAGCTCACTGCAACTTCTACCTCCTGGATTCAAGTGATTCTCCTGCCTCAGCCTCCTGAGTAGCTGGGATTACATGCACCCACCATCATGCCTGGCTAATTTTTGTATTTTTAGTAGAGGCAGGGTTTCACCATGTCGGCCAGACTGGTCTCTCTGATAACACAAATATTAGATCTTTTGTTTTTGTTTCCTAGGTCCCTGAGGCTCTGTTCATTTTTAAAAATACATTTCTCTTGTTCTGATTGAATCATTACTATTGATGTGTCTTCAAGTTTATTGATTCTTTCTCTGTCATCATCATTCTTCATTGGGCCCATCCAGTGAAATTCTTTTGGTGTTAAATTTTAGTTATTGTATACTTCAGCATAACATTCCTATTTGGTTTTTAAAAAGTCTCTTCTATTTCTTTGCTGGGACTTTTTATTTTTCCATTTCTTTTAGGAGTGTTCACAATTGCTTGTTGGAACATTTTTATAATAGTTACTTTAAAGCCTTTGCCAGAAAATTACATCTATGTCATCTTTGGGTTGATGTTTGCTGATTATCTTTTCCCATGTGAGTTGAGATTTTGCTTGTTCTTATTCTGAGCAATTTTGGATTTTAGCTTGAAAAATTTGAATATTATGAGACTCTTGGTTTCACTTACATTCTATGAAAGATGTTGATATTTTTGTTTTAGCAGGTTAAGTTCAGGCCACAAACTCCAGCATGTTGTCTGTGGGCTGTTACCAATGTCAGCTCAGGTTTGAAAGTGTTTGCAGTGCTCTTCTAATCATTCCCATGTGTGTGCCACCCAGTGGCCAGTCTGGAACCTAGTGGTAATCTGTCTTTTATCTTTTATTCACAGCTTTTATATACTGATTAGAATCCTATCCATGTGTGAGCAGCTCAGGAGTGAGCCCAGGAGTTCGTAAACAGCTTACTAGAGTTGTTTTCCTGAGATTTTCCTTCTCTGTGACATCCTCACTCTTTTCCTATTCTGAAGCACTCTTTGATGGTTCTCCAATCAGCTGTATCTTTGGAGATCTTGCTCTGCTGCACACTTTTGTGGCTGCATCTCCCTCTAGGGCAAGGGGTCAAGATGGTTAGAGGATAAAAACTTGGTAAACTTATAGCCAGTTTGGTGTTCTTTCAATTCTTGTTTTCTTCTCCTATCTGCCTGCTCATGTTTACTCATCAGACTCCTTGAATAGCTGCTACATGCATTCTGTCCAGGTTTTATGACTATGTTCAGGGGAGAATCATGGTGGGTGCTCTTACTCCATTCTACCCAGTCAGTGCTCCTTAATCAGACATGCACACCTAGTCAACTGGGGAACATTTTCCCTTTGCATAGTTTTTATGGAGCCCTGTGAGTGGGGGGATCTAAAACTCTTCCTCACCCCCAAGGCTGGAGACCCTGAAAACTAAGGCAAAGCCAACAGATTGGGAGCAGAGGCATCCAGCTGCCTGCTAGTTGGGAACTTCCTCTCTTGCCAGGATTATCTTAGGACGCTTGTTCTCCCAGAAATAAAATACAGGAGAGCCAATAGGTGGTCATCCCATCAAAGTTCTATGACTAGTGATAGATTATTGGAAACCACTTGGTTCCTGAATAATGCCTTTATGTTGAACTGTTATAAGAGAAGCTTCTATTTTCTATGGCTGTAGCATTATTTTCTATAGGTACAGGGTTCCACTTCTGAAAAATAACTTTTAACATAAAAATCCCCAAGTCTAACATAAAAATAAATGAAAAGAACATAAAATTCAACTATGTGCCTTTAAAAACATTTATAGTAAGCATGTGAAGGCAAACAGTGTCTATGAAGGTTAATTTTACATTCGCAGTTGTTTCAGCCAGGTGGAAATGTTTAAAAATATAAGCCAAATGGCATTTTGACTAAAGATTCTGTCTTGTATTCTCAATAAATTTTATATATTAGGTGCTTTTGATTGCTTCAAGAAACTTTAAACTGAATTCAAAAACAGGGAATTCTGGTCCATAGTAGGCTGTCTCTGGAAAAGCACAGGCCTTCTTACCTACTGTTGTCTGACAGCTGGAGATAAGGTTACAGCCATGGTTTCTGGACTATCAGGTGACTAGTTGGGGGACCCCAGCATTCTGTCCACTGCCATAGCTGCATAATCGTGTGCTGAGTATCTAACAGCTCACCAATAAGTGGCAGCGTGTGTGTATCCATATTCCGACCAGAATGGACCTCTATTTCTTCATCTCAGGGCATCCCACCATCCTTTGGGTTTGGCCAGTTTTATGGTTATCACTGCAGTGGGCAGCTAGAGTTCTGTGTGGTCCCCAGCGTCTAATTCCAGGTGTGTGATTTAAGGGCAGAGATGTCGGGTGCTGTGATTGAGATTATCAGCTGTTATGGGCTGGATTTTAAACAAATTTTAATCTCAAGTTGGCCTGATGCCAGGTGAGCTATGTCCTCTGGAAAGCAGCCTGCCTTACCTCTGTCCACTCACAGATGCTGACGCTGTGGGATCCTTACCACAGCCCTGGCAGGTCAGGCTGCCATGCTGTGGGTCACTGCACAGCATCTGTAAACCCAGATGGAGGGTCTGTTTCTTGAGCTGGAAGAGCTATTTGGAGGCATTGGGTCAAGCCTCTTTCTGGGTCTGGTTTGCTCATTTTTCTTTCCTGTTGTTTAGTGTGTTTGAAAAATCAAAGCCATTTGTAGCTCCTGGCCCAGGACATGTTTGATTAGCTGGTTCATCAGGGAAGATGGCTCAGCAGGGCAGGAGTCCAATGAGGTTAAAAGTTGCAATGTCCATCTCCATGGCAGGGGCACCTGCTCCGTATTTAAACTGGTTGCCTGACAGGGCTTGGACATGACTTCTGTGTTAGGCTGCCATGCAAGGAAGCATCATCTACCGAACATCATCAGAAATGGAGAGGGGTTCCTGGCTTGGACTTTGGGCGAGTCTCATTACTCTCCTAGGCATAATTCCCCTGTCTATAAGATGGTATACAATGTAATTTTACTTTACAGTTTGTCATTAGGATAAAATAGGACAATTCATGTAAAAGCAATTAGCCATAGGCTCATGTGAAGTAAAATACTAAGTAAATTTCAGTGGTGCTCTTCATCATTTTCTTCTCCTTCTTCTTTTATTACTAGTCATGGGCCCTGGCTGGGGTACCTAGTTTCTCTAAATCTTTCCCTTTTGTATAGAGTAGGGGCAGTAGTAGCTCCTTTGCAGACTTGTAGGAGGATTAAATGGGACAGCAGGAGGACTGAATGTTCCTAGGACCAGTGGGTTTCCAATACTAATTGCTTCCCTGACCCCATTTGATTGATACAAATGTCCATGCTTTAAAAATATTTGCTAATATTTACACACACGGGTGACCCTTGCACTGTGGCTTGCCCATGTGAGGCAGTGTCCTGGGATGGCCCATACCATTGAGCAGAGAATTAGAGGCCCGCTCCCCACTGCACATCTGCCAGCTCCCATCCTACTGCCTTGCTTACCTTGGCCAAAGCTTCCCCTGCACCTGCACAGATTCCACCTGCTGTCCTCTCCCACATCCCTCCCCTGTTCTCTGTACCTACTGTCCTGAGGCCAGCAAACACGCTGGCCTCCTCCTCTTCTCTTACCTTACTTTCCTTAACTCAAACCAGCTACCCTCTGGGGACAGCCTGTCATGTTGGAGGTCTTATTCCTTTCATATTCCATGTCCCTCAGGAGGTGTCCTTTTAATATTATCTCTTTTATCTCCTGCAAACCATTTCTTTCCCTTCCTGCACCACCCTATCTTTTTCTAGTTCTTTAAAAAACTTGTAAAATTGTTATTTTTTAGAGACAAGGTCCCACTTGGTCACCCAGGCTGGAGTGCAGTGGTGCAATCATAGCTCACTGCAGCCTCAAGCTCCTGGGCTCAAGTAGTCCTGCTGCGTCAGCCTCCCAAGTTGCTGAGACTACAGGTGCATGCCACCGTACCCTGCTCATTATTATTATTATTATTATTTAGAGACAGGGTCTCACTATGTTACCCAGGCTGGTCTTGAACTCCTGGGCTCAAGCAATCTTCCTGCCTCAGCTTCCCAAAGCACCAGGATTACAAACATGAGCCACTGTGCCTGGCCTCTTTCTAGCTTCTTCTAGCTCTTACCATTTGTGCCCACCCTCTCCACCCCCCACCTCTCCTCATCCTCACTACCAGCTCTGTCCCCTCTGTTATCTTTCCCTGAACACTCTGGCTCCCTCTTTCCTCCCTCCTCCAGTCTGGCACATGCCCAGTGACCTCCTAGTGAGACCTCCAACCTCACGTTTTCACAAAACCCTTGTCTTCATGCCTTCTTAGTGAAGCTTCAAGTTACTGATCCGTAATAATCTCTCCCTTGCCTACCCAATTTTCCTAGTCCCTTTTCTTTGTGATATTCACCAGGTAAAACTCCCACATGAGCTAAGCCTGACCATCCACTTTTGCATACCTGTGCCTGAGCACTGAGTGTTGCTGTAGATAATGACAAAGCTAGGATGCTGGTCTTCCTTGGTATTGCTCCTCACAAATCTCCATTGCTTGCACTGTACTTCCCTAAACCCCTATTCCATGCTTTGTCTTCTCCTTTCAACCCTGTCTCCTCCTCCCTCCTCATTTAGCCATCAGATGGGAGCCCCCTCATCTCCCATCTCCAAAGTCAAGCCCACCCACACTTGCACCAGCTGGCTCATTGCCCCATCCTGTCACACCCAGGGAAGTTAAGTGTCTGTTCTTGCAACAGCCACTTGCCCCCTGCCTTGAATTCATCCCAATTTCCCCTCTAGGATTTTGCCTTTTCTTTTCCACATTTCTCTGGTGCATTACCAATCTCTTCCTATCCACTCCTGCATTGCTGCTCTGCCTAGAAACTTGTTTTAGAACATTTAGTCTAAGAAAGTGACCCCCCTCCCACATTTTCCACATCCCCTTTCAGTGATTGCTCTGTTTCTCCCAATTTCATTTTCTTTTTGTCCGATTTTCCACCCTCCACAGTTTGGCTGCTGATTTCACCCTCCTTCTCCTGAAATTACCTTTGTCAGGGCTAACCATCTTCCTATTTTCCAATTTGCTGCTCGTTCCCCTCTTCCTTGCCCACTCCGTGACGTTTGACACAGTGAAGCGCGGCCTCCTGACACATTCGCTTCTCTGGTCTATGATATTAGCGTCAGCCCAGAGCCCTCCTGACTTGGCAGCTTCTTTCGCAGGCTCCCCTTTCTTGCCCAAACTCCTACTGTCTGCATACCCCGAGGGCAGTCCCGTACCTCTTCTCTGTCTCTTCCCTCCTTCCTTGGTGGTCTCATCTCCACCAATGGCTTTAACTACTTGCACATTAATCTACTCCAAATGTTAATCTCCAGCCCAGGCTTTTCCTGTGAGCCTCGGCATCCATCTGGATGTTTTGCAGGCACCTTGGCCTCAGCATATTCCAAACAGAATTCTCTACTTTGCTCCTCCCTTACTTTGCCCACCTCTCAAAATGAATTTACAGGCAGCCAGTTGCTTGAGTCCAAAATAGAAATCATCCCCATCTTCCCCTTTCCCTTGTATTCTACATTCAATTCAATGGATCCACCAGCATCATAAAGAACTAGACCCAGCCAGAAGGAAGACAGGGACCTCACCTCATCCACAGACAATCGGGCAACTCTGGGCATCTCTCTCCTCTTGCCCCCTTCCCTCATGGGCCAGAGGAGTGGAGACTCCGAGGAGCAGGGAGGGTGCAAGAGGAATCTTGGTAGAAGATCATGCTTCCTACCGCAGAACAAGGTTACCCATACCTTGGGGGACAGTGGAGGTGAGCATTAAATGGGGGTAAGATGAACCTGGACTTTTTAATGATTACAAGTGACCTTAAAGTTATGGGTGTCATTCTGGGACCAGGGATAATGACTGAAGGAAAAAAAAGTCTTTATATTTTTATTCCATTGGTTTCTGATTTGTCCAACAAACTAATTATAGTAAACATGACCACATCACTCCCTGTTTCAGACTTCTCAAAGGTGTTCCATTCAACTTCAAATAAAACCCAAGCTCCTTTTAGAGGCCTCCATGCATTCTACTGACCACCTTTCTCCACTTGCAGGGGACCTCTCTTCCTCCTTCTTCAGCACTCTGAGCTCTTTGAGCCCCATGGCCTTTGCACATGATCTTCTGGTTTCCTGGAAAGGTTTTGACTGCTTCCTTCTCATTTTTCTTAAGGGCACCTCGGTCGAAAGGCTGTCATCTCTCACGATTTGTTTTCTGTGTTTCTGTCTTAGCACCCATCACGTATTTTTGAATTCCTTGTTTCACTGCATATTGTCTCCTTTAAGTGAGTCCTGTGAAGGCAGATCATTCCTGCCTTGATCACACTTATTCCCCCTGAGCCTCATACAAGCTCTGCATGTGTTAGGTCACTGATAAATACCTCTCGAGTGTAAGAATAAAATTCATTTACTGGCTTACTGATGTCACCATGAAGGGCTATTTCTTCTCTGCCGAGCAGAGATGAGGGTATTGTGAAGCTAACGATGCCTACGTTTCAGGGCCATTTGCTTTCCTGGGTTCCTTCTAAGGCAAAGTGATCAATAAAGTCATGTTTTTGAATAATTTGCAGAAGTGTCTTGTTTGTTTGAACTGTTATAACAAAAATACCATAGACTTGGTGGCTCATAAACAACAGGAATTTAGTTCTCACAGTTTGGAGACTGGTCCTAGATCCAAGTGCAGACAGATTTTGAATCTGTTGAGGGCCTGCTTCCTGGTTCACAGACAGCTGTCTTTTTGCTGTAATTTCACGGGGCTGAAGGGGCAAGGGAGCAACCTGGGGCTTCTTTTTATAAGGCACTCATTATGAGGGATACACCCTCTTGACCTAATCACCTCCCAAAGGCTCCATGTCCTAATACCATCTTGGGAGTTAGAATTTCAACATGTAAATTTTGCAGAGATACAAACTGTCAGATCCTAGCAGTTAGATGGAAATCATGCTTTCTTTTCCCTTCCTGTAGAACAGCGGTCTCCAGGCTTTTTGGCACCAGGGACGGATTTCGTGGAAGATAATGTTTCCACAGACCAGTGGGGGTTGAAGGCTAGTTTCAGGATGAAACTGTTCCATTTCAGATCACCAGGCACTAGTTAGATTCTCATGAGTGCACAACCTAGATCTGTCACATGCTTAATTCACAATAGGGTTTGCAGTCCTGTGAGAATCAAATGCTGCTGCTGATTGAACAGGAGGCGGAGCTCAGGTGGTCTTGCTTACTGGCCTGATACTTACCTCCTGCTGTGTGGCCTGGCTCCTAACTGGCTAAGGACTGGTACCTCTATTGGGCTAAATAGGGGAAAATACAGGTACCAGCCTGTGGCCAGCGGGTAGACCCCTGCTGTAGAACACTTCTGGATTAACATGTTTTTGATTTCCTGGATTTTAGGATGCTTTGACATGTTGGGGCTTTACTGACCAGGGAAAGCCTTCCCCTCAGGGCAAGCTCATTCCTAGAGACAGCAAATGACCCACCTGTGACACACTTTTTGCATGTCAAGCAACCCATCCAAAGCCCATGACTCCAAGAGCTGCCTTTGTGCCTTTGTGGAACTCTCACTGGCCAAGCCACTGTTCTCCTGCCCTGATCATCCCAGGGTCAGGTAGTAGGCGACTCTTGACAGTCCCTAACACCCAGAGCCTGCTGGAATTATTCAAACCAGCCAATCCTAAACCTATGTACTCTGCCTCTCCTGTTTCTTCCCTCACAAACCACACAAAAAGCTCTTGTCCACATTTTCCTCCTGCCCTCTGTGACCTGACCCACGCTGGCGCTTCCCTATGTGGCCCCAAAAGATGCGCCCTGCCTCCTTTGTCTAGGGGTCTGTGACTCTGTGACCACAACAGACTTCTTCTTGCAGTGAGTCATTTCTGTGTCTGTGTATCTCACCATCCTTGATTAAAAGAAATCCTGGGGATATGTTAAAAATCCTCCCAACTTGTATAAACAGATAGCATCCCTTGGTCAAAGTGGCCTTGGTTGTGAAGTTCCCACAGATTTCTGTGCCCATACCCATGTACATCTAGAGGCCACACCACCAATCTGTGGCTCGGCCACCCCTGGGATGGAAAAACAGCAAAGGCCCGGGAACTTCTCAGTGCTTGAGCTGTTCATCCCCTATGGGCGACGGTGATCTTGAGAGGATCACGCTTTCTCTGCTTAAAGTCATTCCCTAGTGCCCCTAGGCCCAGGGGTCTAGGAAGGCCCAGGTTGGGGAGCAGACTTTCAGGCAAGGGTGAAAATGTTACTTCTCTTCTTGTAAACGATTCATTTGATCACAGAGCCTCCACCAGTAGTTACAGAGATTCTAGGCTGAAGTGCCTGAAAAAAGCTTCCCTCCATATTTACTTCATTCATCCTTATATTTCATTCATGCAATGTTCACCGGACTTTTGCCAGACTCTGTGTGAAGGATAGGGGACACAAAGTCCAATAAAGCCACCTCTGCCCCCGAGGATCAGACAGATTAATCAATGATTGAGTCTCAGGGTGACACCTGCAACAATGGAGGAAAATGCAGGGTATTGGGAGAGTAGAGGGGAGTGGGGTAGGGTCACTTAAATCTGGCAGGAGGTGGAAGTCAGAAGAGGAGGCAACACTTGAGCTGAGTTGTGAGGGATGAGTAGGAATAAGATGAATAATTGGGGATGGAGGGGGCATGCCAGATATTCCTTGCTATTCAGCAGGTCTTTTGTTTTTGAGTAGGAATTTCATGTGGGTCTCTGTGTTCAGTGCAGGGGATTTGGTGGTGACAAACCTGATGATTACCCACTTTCATGGAGTTTTCAGCTAGAGGGGAGATAGACATTACACAAAAAATGGCTCAGACACATTGAAGAGTCACAAATTATGTCTGTGAGGAAAAAGGTGAGGATGTGAAGAGGTGAAATGGTGTTGCTGGGGGACCCCATTCAGATGCAAGGTATGGGAAGGCCCCTGAGGAAGCACTACTCAAACTTGGGGCTTAAGGTGAGAATGTGGGAAAAGGGCAGTGGCATGGGAGGAGCATCCTGGATTCTGGAAAGAAGGAACTGGAAATGCCAAGGACCAGAGGGACGAAGGGATATGTTGGATTAGAGCAGGGTAAGGCTGCAAGGGAAGTAAGGGTAGGAACAGGTAAGGCTGTAGGGGAGGTGAGGCTGGGGAGAGGTAAGACTGGCGGGGGAAGGGGTGATTAGGTTGGGGGGAAGGTATAGCCAGGGGGAAGGTAAGGCTGTGGGGTGATAAGGCTGGGGGGTGATTAGGTTAGGGGGAAGGTAAGGCTTGGGGAGAGGTAAGGCTGGGGGCAGGTAAGGCTGGGGTTGATTAGGTTGGGGGAAAGGTATAGCTAGGGGGAAGGTAAGGCTTGGAGGAGGTAAGGCTGGGGGGATGATTAGGTTGGGGGAAAGGTAAGGCTTGGAGCAAGTAAGGCTGGGGGGGATGATTAGGTTGGCTGTGGGAAGAGGCGAGAGTGGGAGGTGGGAGGTGAAACTCGGGGAGGGGATGTAAGGCCTCTTGTGAGGGAGCCATCTCAGTCAAGGTGAGGACAGGCTGGCTGATCCTGGCAGTCCAGGCTGTTCAAGATGGGGACCATGACTCAATCCAGGGTGGGCTTTGAAGACACCCCTGAAGCTGCTGGGCTGGGTGGCTGGGGAGCTGGGGCAACTCTGAGTCCTGGGCATGGAGTGGCTGCCCTGGGGTCCGCTAGGTGCCCGTGGTACCCCTTCAGCCTTCAGTCTGGTCCTAGATGGGGAGGAGCTGGTTAGGGTGGGGCAGGAAAGTCCTGACTCATCTGCAGCTTGGGCTGGGATCCTCCCTTAGGAGTCGGTGCCTGAGGCTGGGAGCTGCAGTGGTTGTGATGGAGCTGCTGGAGCTGCTGCTTCTGAGAGTGCTGAATGGGGCTATCTGTGGAATGAACAGAGCAGGACAGACTCTGGTTCTTTTTCACACTCCACTTGGGTTTCATAAGTGAAGGAAGCTCTATCTGTGCTGTCCTTTGCAGTATCTTCAGTATCTAGGATCATTCTTTGGAACTAGAGCTCTGCAAACACTTGTTAAGTAAATGAATGTTGCACTTCTCTTAGACATAGGAGCAGATGCAGGCTGAGCTGACCAGGAAGCCAGGGCACATTTCGGAAGCCTGGCATCTCAGTCTCTTTCCTCACCTCTGTGGGCCTGGCACAGACTTGCCCTTGCATGCTCAGACCACTCCTTTCTCCAGTGTAGGTGGCAGGAGAGGCAGGTTGCAGGTGGGGTCTGGCGGTGATGCAGGCTCCTTCCCACTGCTGTATTTACCTGATTATTATGTGATGCTCTTCCCAGCTGGCCTCCTATCAGGCCTGTCTCTGCAACTAACACAATTTCCCTGGCAGAATGCACAGACAAATGTCTCAGACAACAAACTGGATTATTATTATTTTCTTCCTCTTGGACTGACTGCTCCAGTGCCCACCAAGTGTTCTCCCAGGGCATCTCATTTGGAAGCGTTCTGGGCTTGCTATTTGCAGGCAGTTGCCTTTAAGACAAAGGCGGTCTGAGACAACTTCATTACCTTTCAGGTTTTTTTCGGTTAAATTTGGGCTGCCTCAAATATGGGAGACTGGCTTACCGTGGAGTTCTTAGCGTACATTTATGCATCCACCCAATCCATCCGTAAGTTACGAACACCTGGGAGGCACGCAGAACTTTCCTCCCCATTGTGCTTAGTGCTTCAGAATTTTATTAAACGTGATTTATTGGACACTTTGAATGCAGTAGACACTGTGCCAGGCATTTAGCGTCCAACTTCTTGCTTTGTCTCCACCACATCCCCGTGGGGTGGGTATTATTATTTTTCTTCTTTGGAGGAGTGAATTCATGTTCTGAGAGATGAAACCATATATTCTGAATTTGTCAGGATTTGTACCAAGAGACCAGACCTTGCTGCTCTAACTTGACTTTGGGGAAACAACGCAGCCAACAGCTGAGTTGTTTTTTTGCCTCTCCCTGCGGGCCAGGCAGCCAGATCCAGGAGATCCAATGGGGCCATGTTTGTAGATGGGACCCCCACCAGCTCCAGGTGCTTGTTGAGGTCCGGTAGAAAGATTACCTGACTAGAGGGGAATCGCAGTGGGGGACACACAGGGGAGACAGCTGCCCAACCAGGTGGTGACCGTGAGTGCAGGTAGCATTTCAGAGGCTCCTCAGGCACTGAGCGGCCATCCTGGGAACCCAGAGGTAAGTTCTTGCTGCATCTGGGGTTCCAGGATGGCTAGTGGCTCCTACAAGGAGAGCCTGCCCCATGAACTTCATGTACCATGTGGTAAACCCTGCTTCTGGCCTCTGAAGGTTACCATCTAGTTAGATTCACAGGGGCTGCTCCTAATTTATCGATCAAATTCAGGTATCACCCGCTAGCTTACAGTTGGGGGAGACCGAGGTGGGCAGCCACTTAGTTTGATCTTTGCATCAGGAAATAGAGTTTTATGGCAGAAAATGCCCTGGACTTTGAATCAGAATGGCCTGGGTTCAAACATGAATATGGCTACTTGCTTAGTGACGTTGAGCAAGTCGATGAACCCTCTCTGAGTCTCAGTTTCCTCACTTGGCAACTTGAGATAGAAACATCTATTACTATTGTGAAGATTAAATGGTGTATGCCAGTGGTTCTAATTTGGGTGCAATTTTATTCCCCAGGCAACATTTGGCAATGTCTAGAGACATTTTTGGTTGTTACAGCTCGGGGGTTGGGATGCTACTGGCATCTGGTGGGTAGATCCCAGAGACGCTGATAAAAATCCTACAATGCGGAGGTCAGCCCTCTGCAACAAGGTATTATTCAGCCCAAAATGTAGTGCTAGGTTGAGAAACCCTGGTGTAAATGAGTAAGCATCACCTAGTGCTTGGCACCAAGAGGGTGTTAGTCAGGGCTAATTGAATTAGAGCCAGAGTGTTAAGAGCCAGAGGATTCCAACACCAGGGCTCCAGTGCTCCGGGGCTCCAGAGCTCCATGGTTTGCTCCTGGGACTTAAGGTGGGGCTGTGAATGTACCTGTGTGCTTTTGTCAGGGAACTAGGAGTCCTGATCAGTTGCTTGTGAAGGACACTCCTTTCCCCTTCTTGAGCCTCTCTGCCTGCATCCTGCTGGTGTCCGACAGAGCTTCTGAGGGCCGTTCGGCTCTGATGTTTCTTTCCAGGGGCTCGGATATGCTGGGATTTGGCCAGGACCAAGGCTCCTTGCACTTCTATTCATTAGCATGAGTGTCCTGCCCACCCCTCCCAGCTCCAGGTCCTGGACACAGGCCCATCCCACCTGCCTGCAGGTGCCACAGCCATTGGGAGAAGGCTCTCCTGCCCAGACCTCTCAGCACCGAGGCTGCTTTCTTGACATAAGCAGCTCATGCCTTGGCCCCAGGTGGCCAGGTGGTAGATGGAGACTGGAATCCCCCACCCTGCTGGCTGGCTTGGGCTTGAAGGAGACCCTTGGGCTTAATCTGGGTGTGGAGAGTGTGGAGGAAGGAGAACTGTTATGTCTCTTTCTCGTTCCATGTTGAGTGGTTCCAGGTCTTTACTGAGGCCCTCAGGCTGGGGGCTCAGGGGCACAGGACACCTATTAGGAGCCTTGTGAGAAAGTAAGGGAGAGGAGCAGGCAGGGATGAAGCCAGGGAGATGGGTTGGAGCCTCTCTCTGTGGTCCAGGGAGAGGTGAGGATGCTGCTGGGAGGTCACGGAGGAGGGATGGAGAGGAGGGCTGGATTCAGATTACATTCCTGAAGTCCAGTGGCCAGGGTGGGGAGGAGACAGGCTGACACTCACGTGTTCAGAGGAGATGGAGGAGTAGGGAAGGAGCAGGTATGAGGAGGACCTCAGCTGGCCATGCTGAGAGTGAGGGTCCTATGGGCATGGGAGAGAATGATATTGTCAGGTGAAGCCTGAAAAGAAAGGGCCTCTTTTTTAGCAGCCCCCAAGCTCATGACCTCGTGGTGAGTCTTGGTCCTCCCTCCCTTGACCAGGGCTGGGGGAGGGAAAGCCCCTGAACAATGGAGTGTGACCTTGTGAAGCATCTGGGACCTGTCTTGGAGATTCCGTGGGAGCTTTGGCCTGGCTAGTTCCTGCTCACCGTTCACAGGGCCTGAGGCTCATTCAGCTCTGACAACCCTGGATGTGACACCATGGCCTGGGAGAGGATGGGCAACTGGAACTTGTGTGTAGTCTCAGAAGGAGATCCATTCTGTTCAAGTCTCCACATCTCCTGTCTGAGCTTCAGTTCTCTCATCTTTAAGATGAGATAATCATTTCCACCCTGTTCATCTTAAAGGGCAGTTGCAAAAATTAACTGGGCTCATTTCTGGGATTGTGTAGCACTGTGAACTGGGGAGTTACCACAGGGCCAGGTGGAGCCTGCTCAGGGGTGGGGTCCCATGCAGTGGGCAGTGGACAAGCAGCATAGTCTCACCAGGTGAATCGGCACATGTGCCTCACTCCTTTCTTTCCCCCTGGGCCTTCTGTGAGTGGCTCCCCCCAGCTTTTCTGATTGGACCAGGTCTTACACCAGGTCCAGGGCCAACCAGCACATGTGACAGAGACTCCATTTCCTTACTCACGAACTCAACAGAGGCTGTCCAGTCATCCTCACTTCAGACAAGGTGGTGGGTGGGCTCAGGAGCAGGGCTGCCCACCTGCTTCCCCCACAGAGACCTGTGTCCAGGCCGTGGCCGGCGCTCCACTCAGGCAGCTCCCCATGCTCCAGTTTCCAGAAATTTGTGGTTTCTGGGCCCCACATTGGCTAATTGGATCAACAATAGAGGGTCTCAAGAGGATATGCCACGTAGGTTTCTAAAGAGTTTTTAGGGAGTCATAAAAGTGCCAGGTTGTCTTTTTTATGATGGCTTTTACAGTCTTGATTTAAGAGGTTCTTGAGTTTTCCTGTTTTTGCCTGTGGGTTGCTCTTTCTGAGAAACTTGGTCTGAGGGAGTTCCTTTTTCAGTGACAATAGCTACTGTAGGGAAGAAATTCTTCCCAAAACAGAGATGATAGCAGATGGGGAGGGAAAGTCACTTTTGCTGAGGTCCTGATATGAGTCAGGTGCTGTGCACAGCTTTTTGCATATGTTATCTATTATGCTCCTACTGGATACCCATGTGGTACTGGGTTTGCTCTCACTGTATAGAGGAAGACACTGAGGCTCAGAGAAGTCCCAACTTATCCCACATCACAGAGCTGCCAAGGGCTGGGCTCACCATGGGTCCCCTGTCCCCCTTCTCCCCTACAATACTCCCCATTCACCCTTGGCTCTCACCTGATGGACAATGGCCACAGGCGTCTTTGGGATGGCTGCACTTCACCCTTGACTCCTTGAGTCAATTTTCCATATAGCACCTGGTCAGATCACTATTGATCACTGGTCAGATCACTATGGCTGAAAATGCTTCCAGTGGTTTTTGTTTCACAAAATAAAATCCAAAGTTTTTTTCTTAATAAAAAGTATATATTTAAGGTGTACAACGTGACGTTTTGCTATACATACAGACAGTGAAATGGTGGCTATATAGCCAAGCAAATTAACACATTCATCATCTCACATAATTTACCCATTTTTTTTTTTTATGGCAAGAGCCCTTTTCATCAGTTTCAAGGCCTGCACTAAATGGCCATTTTTCCATCTGTCCTCATCTCCTACTTCATTCCCCAGACTCACCTGGAGCCTTATTTTTGCTTCTCAAACATGCCAAACAAGCACTCACCTCAGGGCCTTTGCACTGGCTGTCCCCTGTCATTGGATCACTCTCACTCTTTGCCCAGATTCCCACATAGCTGGCTTCCTTGCTTCTTGGTGCTGCGGCATGATGCTGCCTCATCACAGAGGCCTTTCCTGACCACCCTGCCTGAAGCAGCACACTCCTCCTTCTCCCTGGTCCCTCTCCTGTCTGACTTCATCGTATTTGTCATGACCTGACATTGATTCATATGTTAAGTGGGTGGTTGGTGTTTGTAATAAAAGAGGCTCTGTGTGTTTTGCTTCAGCTCTATTCTCCATGCCTGCAACAGCATCTGGCACATAGTAGGTGCCTGGAGCATCTAGTGAATGAACAACCCACTGAACTAACACAGGAATCAAAGGGGCAGTGGGAGTGGGGAAACACAGAGAGCAATGGTGAAGGAAAGGGAAGATTTAGACAAAGCTTTCAGATATGTGCATCTGAGGGTAAGGGCATCAGCCTGCCAGAGAGCCCGGGGCAAGAACGCAGAGCTTGGATGAACATTGATGTACATTTGAAGGAGGCCAACATGAAGTCCTTTGCCAAGGTTCCTAGTGGCTGCTGGACTCCCATCAAAAGCCAAGTAGGCATTGTAGCCCTTGTGAAGTTAGCATCCCTGGCAGCCAGCTGCTTCCAGATTCCCTTCTACAAAGGTTGATGATCTGCGAAGGCTTTTCCCTGGAGTGACTGCAGTTTGTGTCCTTTGCCTGCATATTTCAAGGCATAACACAGAGCAAAACCAAACAGGTCTTGTCCTGGCAGCTTCCGAGTCAGACTGAAAGCCTGTGCCTGAAGAGGTGTGGGTTAGACCTGCTACGGTGGGAGGGGCATATTCATTGCTGTTGGCTGCTGGTGGTACATTTCTTCCAGGGCCTGGGACAGAGCGTGGAGCCTGTTGGTCAGTTCCCAACTGTCTGTGCTCATGGGCCACTGTTGAGCCGTGAGCTACTGAGGTGAATCCCCACATGCAACCTTGTCCTGTGGCTTCATTGGGAGCTAGTGGCCCCTCCACACTGAGGCTGTCCAAGCTATGGCTCACCTGGGAGAAAGGCAAGAGACAGCTGTCACTTCCTGGGTGCCCACAGTGACAGGCATCAATCTAGGCATTTATGTATTCATAATTTCCGAAATCCCCACTGTGAAATGGGCTTCATTGTTCTCTCATGTATTACAGTGGAGGAAAGCAGGGCCCAGAGAAGCCATGTGACTCTCATAAATTCCTGTTTCTATTAAGCAGACACAGGGTCTGAGGACTTACCTTGAGGCTCCAAGTTTGGGGCTCAATTCATTACAATGCATGCAGGAGACACATCCCTGTTCCTGACCCCACTTGGGGACGACCAGCACTCTTTGCTGTTTTCTTTATTACTCTCTTACCAACCCTTCATCCCAGGGCCTCATATGGGAACATGAGTGTGTTTTCCACGGGGAAGAAAGAGCAGGGAGGTTTGCCTGCTGGCCAGGAAACATCCACAGATGTTGCAGAAGGCAGACTCAGATCTGTCCCAGCTCCAGCTTGGGGAACCAGAAGTTTGCCGTTGAGAGCTCAGCATTAGGAATCAGATGGCATTAGCTGTGCAACCTTGAGCAAGTCATTTCTATAGACAGACAGTTTCTCATCTGTTATATGGAAACAGAAGTTTCCTTGTATCTAAAGCTCCTACTGCAGGATAAGCTTAAAGGCATTACTGTCCCACTATTTCTTCACTTAACAAACACTGAACACTGTTCATATGCCAGGCACTGTCCTAGGAGTAGGGCCCAGAGGTGAGCAAAACAGCCCTGACACTTTCCAGCAGGGGCTATGGGTGGCACAGGAGATGGGCATGGGGGAATCCCACCCTGGGGAGAAGCCCATCCACCTGGGGTCTGACGGGTAAGAGAAATTCATTGTTATCAGGTCTAGGTAAGTCCCAGGTGGGGAAGGAGGAAGGGGAGAGTGTTCCAGGAAGCAATCCAACATTTGGAAGGTAATGAGGATGGAATGGCTTCGTTCCTGAGACTAATGGACCATCACTGAAGGCTTCTAAGCAGTGACTGCTCTTATCAAATTTGTGTTTTGGTTGAAAAGTTCATTCTGGCTGCTGTGTGGAGCCTGGATGGGAGGTAACAATTGGCATGAGTGAAGATCAGCTAGGAGGCTACCCAAATTGTTTTGGCAACAGGTGAAGGTAGTTTGGAGTAGGCAACTGGATAGACCCATTCTCTGCCTGTCCTCCTGGTCTCTTCCTGAGGCCTGTGGACCAGTATCTGCCTCCACCAAGGACAGCAGTGCTACAGCCTTCTGTTATGGACTGAGTTATGTCCCATCCCAAAAAGATAAGCTGGAATCCTAACCCCAGCACCACAGCATGTGATCCTATTTGGAGACAGGGTCTTTGCAGATGATCAAGTTAAAATGATGTTATAAGGGTGGACCCTAATCCAATATGACTGTTTCCTTATAAAAAGGAGACATTTGGATTCAGGACATTCACAGACAGAGGGAAGATGATTTGAAGATACAGAGAGAAATGGCTATCTACAAGCCAAGAAGGAAGGCTTGGAAGTGATCCCTCCTTCCTGGTCCTCAGAGGAACCAGCCCTGCTGACACCTTAATCTCAGACTTCCATCCTCCAGAACTGGGAGATAATACATTTCTGTTGTTTGATCTAGCCACCTGGTCTGTGATATTTTATTATGGCAGCCCTAGCAAATGAACACACCCTCACGTCTTTACATAGAAAACTTGGGGACCTCTAAAATTTCGCCACTCTTGGGTCCTCCTGGTGGAGATGCACAGATACAGCATAGGTGGTGGTCAGGCCTCTCCAGATGATGCTGATGGGCACTGGGAGTCATGGGAGTGGGGCTGGAGGACACAGGTCTCATGCAGGGCCTTCCTGTGTGCACTCACACCCTTGGTCCTCAGCTTTGTGCAGCCAGACCTCCAGAAAGCTATGTCCTTGGCCTTTATTATGCTCACAGACCCCTTTTAGAGCCCCCCCACCCCGCCCCCTCACACAAAGTTCATCTCTTGTCAAGGGTCCTACAAGAAGAAACAAGTCATGCAGAGTCAGAGAATGGGGCTGTCACTTACTGGTTTTGTGAACTGGGCAAGACACTTATGCTTTCTGAGCCCCAGTTTCTCTGTATACAAAATGGAACCATTGTCTCTGGAGGGTTACTGTAAGCGTTGCAGGAGGATGAGTACACAGGGTCACCACATGCAGCTGAGCAGGTTGCCTCCTGCACCTGGATGACTGGGAGGTGAGTCTGGACTTCATCAGCACACTGTTTGCCACCCAGCAGGCCTTCCCCACTGGGGCATTTTCTTCTAATCTGAATAAGAGCTCATGCAGGCAGGGAGGACCCTGTATGGCAAATGTCTCACAGTGTTTCTAGCATGTAGTAGACATTCAAGAAGTGTTAGCTTTTCTTCCATTAAAACAATTGTCCATTACACAATTTGGAGGAATCTCTTTCAGAATTTAGGGAATGTCTGCTTCCTCCTTCCTGGTAATGTGATCGGTGTAACAATGTGTTTCCCTTTTTGCTCTTACTGCTGGGAAGGTCAAGCCCATTTATTCTCAGGTTTGTACAAATGTATTCACTTTTCCCTGGCTCAATTTATTATGCTTTATTTATGTTGTACCAGTTGATTAAATATGTTCTTTATGGTAAGTTATCCAGTCCCTTTGGAGAAAATGCTTCTAAGTAAATGCAATATGTTTTTAGGCTTGGGCAACATATAATCTAGCTGCTTTAGGTCCTTTGGCCTAGTGGATAGTCAGAGGTGAATGGAATAGCCCTGGTGTCTGCATGGTGTTGACCCTGAACCCCAAGGATGTGGCTTTGGGGAATTTTTAAAAATCACAGGTCAGGTAGGGAAGACGCTGCATGGACTGGAAAAATGTCCACTCTGGGACCACTTGTTGATGGCTTTGTATAGTAAGCAAGAACTATAAGGATAACCCTAGCTATGTGTGGATCCCTGGAAGGTTAGTAGTATGTTTTCAGAGAGCTGGATACATTCCCGGGCTCTTTTGGACCTCTGGCCCAATTGACCTCGGCACTCTCATGTGGGCCCTGGAGTGGCGTCTGTGATCACAGCTGCCATCATGTTCATCCTTCAGGGCACTAGATAGACCAGACATCTGCCAGGCACCTGAGTGTGGTCCATCAGGGCGTGACTAGTGTTAAGGTTGGCACTGTGCTTAAACAGCAGCTTAGGATTTCACTTTCAGTGGGTGGGGGGCGGTCTTCAATTGGCTAGTGACTGTTTGCCATATAAGGACTGGCTGGGTATTTCTGGATGTGAAATAGGAACTTGTGATCTAATCCAGGGCAGTAAGGAAGACCAGCCCACTGCATTGTGTCTGGAGAGGGGCTGTCTTGAGTGTGAGTTCAAGGGAGCACTCCCAGGCTCTGCAGGTGTGCATGGAGCCTTGCTCTAATCTAAGCCTAGGGGGTTGATTGCTCACTTTATGTTGCTAGAAATGTTTCATAGCTATGAGTATGCCCTTGTTTTTCATATTTTTCTCTTCTCCAGAGTTGAAGCTCACTGCCCATGGGCTGAATTCAGATCAGAGATGTATTTGTGTGGCCGGCATGGTGTTTTCTACAATATCAGAGTCCCTTTAGGTGAGGTCTGCACTCTTGAGTCAGGCATAGGTCTCATTTCTCCTCATGGGCTCATCCCTACCTGTTCCCCTCACTTCTCACTGTATTACTTGCCTGGGACAGATTCTGTGCTACCTCCAGCATTACACTTTGGCCACAATAGGCTTTAGGATGGAAGGAAAGCTTTGTTGAGCATCTACTACATGCCAGCCACTTTTCTAAGCATTTTTGGAACTCTAGTCTTCTTCAGACTTTGTATCAACCCTATAATGTAGACACGAATCACATTTATAGCAGAGGGGGCTGAACTCCAAATCAAATGCATCAGGAGAGTATGTCCCAGGATTTAAGCAGCCCTGGCTCCTACGCAGGCTTCGTGGGCTTCGCCTCTCCCCTGAAGCTGGGCCTTGTCAGAGGGAGAAGACTGTGCTGGAATCCACAGGCCAGTGCTTAGTCCTTCCTACTGCCTTCCATTTGGAGCAGGAGAAGAAAAACCATCTCTGTTAGTTGCAGACAAGTTCCCATTATGGTTGGAGTAAACCTGCATCCATGTGATATATTTTCCTGAGGCCTTGGAGACACGGCACTCCTGTCTTAGCCTGTCATGTGGGGTTTTTGAAGACTGTCAGGCCTGAAGGCAGAATTTAGCAAAGAGCATACACAGAGGGAAAGAGGTAAGCCTGCTCAGGTCTGCAGCTAAGAGCGGCAGCTGCTTCTCTTCAGGTTGCTGCAGGGACACTGGGGAACTGGAGGAGGGCTACATCTCCTGCATATCATCCTGGAATGTGAGGGATCCTCCTGCAGGTGCATGCACAGGTGGATGCCATAGGGTGGCAAGGGGCAGGGGAGCTAGATGGGTAGGTCAGGTTTTCTAAAACAAGGAAGCAGTGGCTCGCCTCATAGGTGAGTTCCTGCAGAAGCCAGAATCTGGAGCCTTCCTTCTACTCACCTGAAGAAGCTGCCATCCTCTGGAGGGAGCCAGCCATAGGTCTGGTGAGCAGGAGCTCAGCCTGCCTTCACTCAGTCTGGAGGCATTTCCACTCCCCGGGGGCAGTGCCTTAAAATCACTTGACCTCAGGCCATGCTAGTAATTGGGATGTATTGATGGAGCACCATCCAGAGTTGTGATTAACTCGGATCAAAGTGCTCAGCAGAACACAGCCTTGCAGATAGATTAATTGCTGCAGGAAATGATCACAGTTTGATCTCTGGTCATTTTGTTGTTATTTGAAAACAGAACAAAAAGCAATAATCAAATTAGAGAAAATAGATGCTTTTAATTAATGAAGGGGAAAAAAAGAGAGGAGAATAGCACAAAGACGTTCAGATCATAAGAAAGACAAGGCACACATGGCAGAAGCATTGGCATCTATTAGACAACACTTGCCCACCCTGTAATGAGCTGGTAAAGTGAACAGGGGGAGAGGGTTCCTGAGCCATAGGTGAGTTCTCCTGGGGCTTCCTGGTGTTCTCACAGATGGCACACTAATTCTAAATGACAGGTTTTGGAAGACTAATAAGGAAAAACCACATAAATATGTTGATATTTTTCATGTAGATGAAATATATTTTGTAGGAAAGAAATCACTGTTGTCCTTTTGGGGAGCATGAATTAAGTTTTTGGGAACAGTGGCCTCTGAGAGAGAGAGCTTGACCTTGAGGGTCGATTTTTTTGATCATCTGCTGGGCAGTCCCTGCCTCCTGGAGCTTAGTTGAAAGAGGGCAACTCGGAGACCTCTTGACCATAGGCCTGGACCAAAAAGAGTCAGTCTTCAAAATTTTGAGTTCTGGGGTAGCTTACTACAGACTGGACGCTGTCCATTGTCCACAGGGAGGCCATTCAGCTTTTCTTGTTTGCAAACTCCTGTTGATCCCAACCACAGATGAGCCATCTGCTAGACCTCATCAAGCATCTTATAACTTTTTTATTTTATTTTGTTTCCTTTATGGTAGAGGATCCAATTAGGACAATTGCCCTCTTGGCCCTAAATGTGGATGGCCTGGAGGAGCCACTTGGTGAAGTGGAAATGAGAGTAGCCTTGTGTCAGGCTGGCCCAACTGATGGCTCTTCAGTTCCCCACAGTCAGCCAGGAAAGGCTGGGCAAACCCTGTCCACCCTGCACCTCAGCAGGGAGGATTTCAAAAAGTCTCGAGAAATCTCAGTGTTTTTGTCAAAATAAGGGAAGATGGCTTTTCAGGTTGTGCAGGCTAGAAACTGAATGTGAGGAAGTAATTATGAATGTCCCTAGTAGAGACAGAGAAGGTTGGGATAGACTAACAGAGCCACATGCAGAGATTTTGGACAAATTCATTTTTAGAGCATGGGCAAATGATGAGAATTGGACTGTCTAAGGTGGCATGTTTAGATTTATATGAGACTCTGGATGATGCCCTTGTAGAGAACATGGAGAAACATATAATTTTAAGCAGGGCAATTAGGTTGATGTGTAACTTTAAACACATGTACCCAGAAATTATTGATTCACTGATCAAAGTCAATCAAAGGAAGGCTTTAGGCCATGCTCATGGCCCACACCTATAATCCCAACACTTTGGGAGTCCAAGGTGGGAGGATGGCTTGGGCTAGGAGTTTGAGATCAGCCTGGGCAACATAGTGAGACCCTGTCATTGCAAAAATAAAAAATTAGCCAGGCATAGTAGTGCGTGCCTGTGGTCCCAGCTACTTGGGAAACATTAGGCAGAGTTCAACATGTCCACCATCCATGACGAGTGGTGGAGCACTGACTGGTTGCAGAAAGTCAAGAGGGTCGCTATTTCATTAGTGCCGCACAACCTGCCAGGTAATATAGGGGAGCATATTTAGCATAGTGCTGTCATATTCATTTGCTTGACAGGTGAGGATCCCAAATATCTCCAATGACTGGCACAGTGTGTCAGAGATAACAAGATAAAATCTGATGTGGAAAAATTGAAAGTCTTCCACTTAGGTTCAAAAGGTCAATGGCAGCATTTGGTCTATAATTAAAAACAATAATAGTACCTGACATTTCTGATGTTCTTGCTACTTATCAGGCACAATGCCAAGTGGTTTTCAGACATTATTCCATTTAGTCCTCACACATCCCCCTGAGAGAGGCAGGTGATAATCTCTGTCTTACAAAAAACAAAACAAAACAAAACAAACAAAAAAACCTGAGGCTTGGGCTTTATGTGACTTTCTCTAGGTCTTCCTTTCCTAAATATTGACTGATGAAATTATTTATGTGCACAGTTGATGCTGGATCTGGTCATGAGCTTGCTTTGGCCAGTGGCATGCTGGAAAAAGTGAGCGTGCAAGTTCTGAGCATAGACTTTCAGTAGAAAGCATGCGTCCACCTACCCCTCTACTCTGATAAGGAGAGTATGCCCCAGGTATACATTATCCTCACACCTGAGCCCAAGGATGGGATGTGTGGAGCTGGGCCATCCAGATGACTCCCCAGTCTGTGAATATGAGACATACACCATTATATTGGGTGATACTGAGATTTTGTGGTTGTTTGCCACTTAGCAGCATGACTAATACATGTTGCCAGTTTGTAGTTGGGCTGGGATTCAAATCCACGTAATCTGACTTCAGAGCCCATGCTCTTTGGCTCTTTACCATATTTCACTGAAAGAAATACGAGATGAATAATCAAGGAGACTTAATATATTCCCTACTGTAGTCTTTTGGCTAAATACTTAAAAAGTCTATTCTCAATTTATAATTGTAGCCTAATCCTCATCAAAATTTCCATCCAGTGTTTTATTAGAGTTTTACAAAATGATTAGAAAATAAAATTGGAAAGGAAGAGCTACTTTATATAGAAATAGTTAGAAAATAAGAAATAATGAAAGGGGCCAGTATTAATAGATTTTAGAACATAGAAGCCCATGGTAATTAAATCTGAGAAGCACTGGTACAGAGCAGAGACTTTCAGCAACAAAAGACAAATCTGAAAGAGTTCCTTGTACATAAAATGAGAGAAGATAAAGGAGGAATCATATACCATGGAGAAAAGAAGGATTTGTAATGAAGGATGTTGGAAGAATGTATTAGTCATTTGGAAAAAAATAACTACAAATAGCAAAAAGTAGACTACAAGATTTTTCAGATAACACTCTACATTTTAAAGTGGTAAAAATATTTACAAAGTAAATAGATCCAACGTATAAAAAGTAAAAACTTCATAAAGACAAAAAGAAAGAAAAAAAGTGGAGGGAAAATTATTTGTTACTAATATGACAAAACGGGAATGTTTACCTTGCCTTGTTCAAATTAATAAGCAAATTCAAACCCTAGTTAACACTGGACAAAAGGTATGAATGAACAAGTGACGTCGGAAGGAATAAGGTTCAGTTCACCTGAAAAGTCACGTGGTGCCACCTTGCTCTGTGCCTGGCCTTGTTAAATACCAAGACTTCAAAACAAACATAGCAAAATGAACATCTTCGGGAATAACCAATGAATTTCAAAATAAAATGAAATCCATGCAATCATCCTATATCTATTATAGATGATTAAAGGTAATAATGCTATCAAGGTTGTGGTAAAACTGGTGTCTTTATACATTGCTGGTTGCTGTGTCAATGGGAAAAATCATTTGTAAAACATACCTAGAATCATTAATATGTTCATTTGTTTGATCCAATAATCTCACTTGTTAAAATTTATCCTAACCTTGTAATTTAAGTGAGAAATACATTAATATACAAGGACTGTATTGTAGTGCTATCTTCCATACTGAAAAATTGGAAAAAACCTAAATGTTCAGTGTAGGGAATAGCTAAGTACATTATGGAATAGCCACACAATAGACTATTATGTAGCCAATAAAGATGATGATTGCAAAGGCTCTGAGAAAGTATTTCTGATATGATCATGAGTATTGAAATAGCAAAATTATACCTATGTAATGATTACAAGTACATAAAAAATTAAATATATAAATGACTAGGGACTAGAGGGCCCTGGAATCTGACGATTCATGGGATGGCTGGCCTGTGGGAAATTATGCTCTTTCCAATTGCCTTTGATTTCCATTAGGGTTGTTTTATTTTTCAGTAAACAAGTAATAATAACATTAGATTAAAAACGTGCCAAAGGATAGAATGAGAACAATGAGTCCTAGCTGTGCCAGGGGAAAAAAAGACTTAGGAATGTGAGTTGAATTCAAGCTCACTATGAGCCATCAAAATTATGGGTCAGTTAAAAAAAAAAAAAAAAGAAAAGAAAAATGGTCAGGAAACCCTTGAATGCTTTTGCTGAGACACAGCATGAGATCCACAGGAGATGTCTGGCTTCTGTCATGCAACATAATGTCTGTGACATTTTCTCATGTTGTTGTGTCTATTAGGAGTTGATTCTCATTTGTTACCATGTAGAAATGTAGAATTCCTTTGTAAGAATATACTGTCATTTATTTATTCTTTTCTTGATGGAAATTTTGGTTATTTCTAATTTTTGGCTATGATGAATAAAACTGTTACTGTTTTATTCTTGTTCTTGTCTTTTGGTGGGCATATGCACCCACTTATCTTGGATATATACCTAGAAATGGGATTGCAGGATTATAAAGTAGATGTATGTTTCATCTTAGAAGATGCTGGCAAACATTATCCCAAAATGGTTGCAGGAATTTTTTCCCACCTGAACTATATGAAAGTTTCAGATACTCTACATTCTCAACAACACTTAGTGTTGGTAGTCTTTTTAATTTCAGCTATTCCAAAGGCAGGAGTGAGTCTCACTGTGGTTTTAATTTCCATTTCCCTGATGACTGAAGATATTGAGCATTTTTCACATTCTTACCAGCCATTTGGATATCCTCTTTTGTAAAAGGCTTGTTGAGAACTTTTTCCCACTTTACCTTTTCAATTGGGTTGTTGGACTTTTTCTTTTTGATTTACAGGATAATTTTAAAACTATATATTCTGAGTATGGGTCTTTTGGGGACATAGGTATTATGAATATCTTGTCACTTGTATCATCTTTTTCACTGTCTAAGTTTGGTGTCTTTTGGTGATTGATTATTTTTAAATGGTTACTGCCTTTTTGTCTCATTTTAGAAATCTTTGCCTACATTAAGGCAAGGAAGCTATCTTCCTATATTTTCTTTTAGAAGTTTATTTATTTATATTTTACTTTTTACATTCATATCTGAAGCTGAATGACTCCTGAGGAAAGGTCACTGGGGAACCATCTAAGTGCATCTGTTTTCACTTAGATTTGTTGTTTTTATTCCTAAATTTGATTTCCTTTTCATACCATTGTAAATGGAATTGTTTTATTATTTTTATTTTCATGCTAGTATATAGAAATAGAATTGATTTTTATGTATTGATCTTGTTATCCTGCAACCTTACAGAATTCATTTATTAGCCTTGATAATTTTTTGTGTGAATATCTTAGGACTTTTAAAAGAATAAATGAGCTATGTCATCCGCAAATATAGTTTTACTTCTTCCTTCCTTTCTATTTCCTTCTATATGTTTTAAAATTTCCTTTTCTTGCCTAATTGGCATGACTAGAATCTCCAGTATAATATTGAGTAGAAGTTGCAAAAGCAGATATCCTTGTCTTATTCCTTGTCTTAGGGGAAAACATTGAGTCTTTCACCATTCAGTATGATGTTAGCTGCAGGTGTTTCATAGATGTCCTTTATCAGGTTGAAGGAGTTTTCTTCTATTCCTAATTCGTTGAGTGTTGTTGTTGTTTTTAATCATGAAGAGCTCTGGATTTTGTCAAATGCTTTTTCTGCATATGTAAAGATAATCATATGGTTTTTGTACTTTATTCTGTTAACTATGGTATATTACATTGATTGGTTTTCAGATGTTAGACAAATCCTGCATTCCTAGGATAGATCTTACTTGACCATTAGGTATAATTCTTGTTGTATGCTGCTGGATTTATTTTGCTAGCATTTTGTTGAAATTTTTTGTGTCTATATTCATAAAAGTTACTGGTCTGTAGTCTTCTTTCCTTGTGGTGTCTTTGTCTTATTTTAGTATCAGGGTAATAGTAGCCTCATAGAATGAGTTTGGAAGTGTTCCCTCCTATTCTATTTTTTGGAAGAGTTTGTGAAGGCATGGCATTAATTCTTCTTTAAATATTTCAAAGAATTCACCAGTGAAGACATCTGGGCTTTGACTTTACTTTGTGGGAAGTTTTAAAATTACCAATTTGATTTCTTAACTTGTTATAGGTATATTCAGGAATTCTGTTTCTTTCTGAGACAGTTTCAGCAGTTTGTTTCTTTCTAGAACTATATCTATTTCACTTATTTAGTTTGTTGTCACACAGCTATTTATTTTTATTTTCTTAAGATCAGTAGTGAAGTCCCCTCTTTTATTTCTGACTCTAGTAATTTGAATCTTCTCTAGTTTTTAATTGGTAAATCTGGTTAAATTTTATCAATTTTGTCAGTCTTGTCAAAAAATCAACTCTTTGCTTATTGATTTTCTCTGTTGTTTTTCTATTCTCGATTTCATTTATTTCCATTCCAATCTTTATTATTTCCTTAATTTTCCTTATTTTGGTGTTAGTTTGCTGTTTATCTTTTTAGTTTCTTTTTTTTTTTTTTCGAGATGGAGTCTCGCTCTGTCGCCCAGGCTGGAATGCAGTGGCAGGATATTGGCTCACTGCAAGCTCCGCCTTCCGGGTTCACGCCATTCTCCTGCCTCAGCCTCCCGAGTAGCGAGTAGCTGGGACTACAGGTGCCCACCAGCATGCCCGGCTAATTTTTTGTATTTTTAATAGAAAGGTGGTTTCACCGTGTTAGCCAGGATGGTCTCAATCTCCTGACCTTGGGATCTGCCCACCTCGGCCTCCCAAAGTGCTGGGATTACAGGTGTGAGTCACCTGTGCCTGGCCTATCTTTTTAGTTTCTTAAGGAAGAAGGTTAAATTACTGATTTGAGGCCTTCTTTCTCTTTCAACATAGGTGTTTACAGCCACAAATTTTCCTCTAGGCACTGCTTTTGTCGCATCCTATAAATTTTGATATCTGTATTTTTTTCTCATTAATCTCAAAGTATTTAAAATTTTTCTTTGCAATTTCTTCCTTGACTCATTGATTATTGAGGAGTTTGTTGTCTATATTAATGAATTTTCAAAATTTCCTTCTATTATAGATTTCTACTTTAATTCTATTTAGGTCAAATAACATACTTTGTATGATTTTAATCCTTTTACTTTTATTGAGGCATGTTTTATGGCATAGCACATAGTCTATCCTATCCTGGGGAAATGTTCCATGTGTGCGTGAGAAGAATTCTCCTTTTGTTTAATGGCGTGTTCTATAGATATCTGTTAAATTTAGTTGGTTTATAGCATTTTTCAAGCTGTTTCCTTCTTGAACTTCTGTCTAGTTGTTCTACCGATTATGGAAAGTGAGGTATTATAGCCTCCAACTATAATATTATCACTAAATTATTTATGTCCGCCTTCAATTCTGTCATTTTTTGCTTCCTGTGTTTTTGGGGTGCTGTTATTAGATGAATACAGGTTTATAAAACATACCTTCCTAATGGATGGACACTTTATCATTATAAAATGTTCCTTTTGTGTTCAATAACACTTTTGCCTTAAAGTCTAATTTGTCTGCTATTAGTACAGCCACGTCAGCTGTCTTGTGGTTATTGTTTGTATGGCACATATTTTTCCATTGTTTTACTTTCAACCTATCATATCTTTGAAACTAAAGTGTGTTTTTTGTAGACTACATCTGGTTGTATCTTTTAAAAATTCACTCTGTCATTCTGCCTTCTGATTGGAGTATTTAATTCATTTACATTTAATGTAATTACTGGTAAAGTAGATTTGCACTTTCCATTTTATTGTTTGCTTTCTGTATGTCTTATGTGTTTGTTCTTTTTTCCATTACCGCTTTATTTTGCATTCAATGTACATTTTCTAATGTAATGTTTTAATTCCCTTGTTTCTTTTTCTGTATATATTTTTTAGTTATTTTTGTACTGGTTGCCCTGGGAATTACAATTAACATCTTACCTTAAAACTAACCAGAACAGATTAATGGTAGCTAATTTTAAATGCTATGCAAAAACCTTTGCTTTTGTGTAGCTGTTTTCTCCCCCTTCTTTATATTATTTTTGCTGTTGAAATAGCATATTTATATATTTGAAGCCTATCAATACAGATTTAAAAGTATTATTATAGGCAGTTGTCTTTTAATTAAATAGAAGGACAGACTTACAAAAATACATTTATACCTTCATTTTTACTTATATTGTTACCTTTATCAGTGCTCTTTATTTTGTATGTTAATTCGGATTATTATCTATTGTCTTTTTTTTAAAATTTATTTATTATTATTATACTTTAAGTTGTAGGGTATCTATTGTCTTTTCATTTCAGCCTAAGGGACTTCCTCTAGTATCTCTTGTAAAGCCAATATAAAAACAAATTATATCCATTCTCATTTATCTGTGAATATCTTAATTTCTCCTTATTTTTGCTGGGTAGTTTTTGCCAGATATAAAATTCTTAGCTGATGGTGTTTTTCTTGCAGTACTTTGAACAGGTCATCTTACTACCTTCTGGCCACCACAGTCTCTGCTGAGAAGTCAGATGACAATCTTATTCCTCATCAGTGATGAGTCATTTCTTTCTTGCTACTTTCAAGAGTCTCTGCCTTTGGTTTTATGATATATTTAGGCATGAGTCTCCCTGAGTTCTCCTTCTTAGCATTGATTGAGCTTCATTCAAAAATTTCATTTAGTTCTTTAAAAATATAATTTCTATCTCTTTATTGACATTCTCCATTTGGTGAGATACTATTGTTATACTTTTTTAGACATGATTTTCTCTAGTTCCTTGAAAATATTTTTAATAGCTGACTTAAAGTCTTTGGGTACTAATTTCAACAACTGTCCACCATGGGACAATTTATATTGAATGCATTTTTTCATATTTTTCTGAATGTCTCATCATATATTTTGTTGAAAACTGAACACTTTAGATAATATGATGTGGCAACTCTGGAAATAAGACCCCCTTATCCTGGGTTTGTTGCTTTTCTTTTCTTTTTTTTTTTTGGTGGTGTTGTTGCTATATACTTGTTTAGTAACTTTGGTGGACTAGTTTTGTGATGTCTTCATTACATGTGGTGTATATCCGTATTAGTTTGTTCTCATACTGCAATAAAGACATACCTGGGACTGGGTAATTTATAAAGAAAAAGGTTTAATTGACTCACAGTTCCACGTGGCTGGGGAGGCCTCACAATCATGACAGAAAGCAAGGGGAAGTAAGACACGTCTGCTTGGTGGCAGGTGAGAGAGCTTGTCCAGGGGAACTGCCATTTATAAAACTATCAGATCTTGTGAGATGTGTTCACTACCATGGGGGAAACTGCTCCCAGTAGTCAGTTATCTCCACCTGTCTCTGCCCTTAAGGCATGGTGATTATTACAATTCAAGGTGAGATTTGGATGGGGACACAGCCAAACCATGTCAGTATCCATTGAAGTCTCTGCTCAGTCTTCTGAGTAGTCAACTAATAATTGGTCATATATTTCTTTCTGCATTTTTTTTTTTGAGGTGGAGTCTCACTCTCTTGTCACCCTGGCTGGAGTGCAGTGGCATGATCTTGGCTCACTGCAACCTCTGCCTCCCGGGTTCAAGCGATTCTCCTGCCTCAGCCTCCTGAGTAGCTGGGATTACAGGTGCATGCCACCATGTCCAGCTAATTTTTATATTTTCAGTAGAGCTGGGGTTTTGCCTTGTTGGTCAGGTTGGTCTCAAACTCCTGACCTCAGGTGATCCACCCACCTCAGCCTCCCAAAGTCCTGGGATTACAGTATCCTTTACTTTCTACTTGTATATGGTCTCAAGGCCAGCCAGAGGTAAGATATTGGGGCTGAGATCTTTTCCAGGTGCATCCTTCTAAATATCCAGGAATAGATCAGAGATTTCCCAATGTCCCTATGGGCATCTTTCTCTCCATTTTCCTTTTAAGGTTTTGGCCAGGCTGTTGTTTTTCGTAACTGTTATTACAGACTCAGGTATTTGTGATGCCAAACAATTGCTTCTAATTGTTTTTAACAAATGCTCTAAGGACAGGGCTTTTCCTACCTAGTGAGCTGTAAGCCAGGTCAAATAATGACAACACCCTGTGAGTAAGGATCTTCCAGGGAGCTGTGAAACACGCCAAATTGTGACAATGCCCTGGAGAATGGAACTTTTTAAGAAGCTCCAAACTCAGTTCCCACCCCATCTTATAGCTGCAAGGAAGATGGTCGTCATAACTACCTGGGTTGAGGGATTGCTGTTTTTTAAGACTACTCTGGAACTGGGTAGGAGGTGGTGAGAGTAGATCTAGTTAAAGTACCATAAATCCTGATGTTCTTACCAAGGATTAGCTGGGATTTTTTGAGTAACTACTCCTTAGGTTGTTATATGGCTTTGGTTAATTTTCAGAGTTGTGAAAAAGTTTTTTTTTTTTTTTTTAATTTATTTTAAGTTCTGGGGTACATGTGCAGAACTTGCAGGTTTGTTACATAGGTATACCTGTGCCGTGGTGGTTTGCTGCACCCATTA